>NC_084801.1:98644560-100072060 GCF_963169125.1 Humulus lupulus | reverse complement strand
CGTGGCTGCCCATCGTGTGTGCGCGCCTGCCGTGACCCCTAGGGCCTCGCTATGCGAGGCAGCCCATTGTGTGCGCGTGCCTGCCGAGACCCTTAGGGCCTCGCTATGCGAGGATGCCCATCGGGTGCGCCCGCTTGCCGAGACTCCTAGGGCCTCTCTATGTGAGTCTGCCCACCGTACGCATGAAGCCGTCCCGTGCCAGCACCCACCTCGTCACACATGGGTATTCGCCTAGGCTCAGGGGTCCTGCCTTGCGGGACCCATCCCGAGCCTCGTGAATGCCCTAGTGACACATGGGTACTTGCCTAGGCTCCAGGGAGACCCATCCTTGAGCCTCGTGAATGCCCAAGTCATGCATGGGTACTTGCCTGGGCACCAAGGGTCTCGCCTTAGGAGACCCATCCCCTAGCCTCGTACATGCCTATTTCAAGGTGTCATACATGGAAATTGGGTCGGGATAAAAGAAATATGATTCGACACTTATTAAAATATGAAGAAACCTAGAGAAGATATTTAGGTAAGCGGGACCACTTGGCATGAGATGAATGTACAAGCACGGGATGTACGACCTTGAAAAAGGGCAAAGGCAAGACTCTGACATCTGTCTCCTACAAGTAGTGGAGGTACGGGTTTGTACAGAGAGTGGATGCACTACATGCATATCTATGACTATGTACCAGGCCGACACCGTAACCTTCTGCCCCACCACAAGCTGTGGCACTACCCTGACAATGTAACTATGTACCATTTTGCCCCCTGGGACTACAATGTATGGGGAGTCTTTAGAGCTCCAGTATAAATAGATCATCACCCCTCCAGAAAAAGGGTTGGAAAATTGATATTTTGCTATCGCTGTGAAGTAATATACAATTTTGACTCCGTTGTAGTTCTACTTATTTACTCTTTCAAGTTTTCTCCATCTTCTTCTAAAATACCTTTGGCATTACAGTCTTAGTTCTCTAACCTTATATCGTTAACGAGATTTCACCGTCAACAAGTAGTAGTAGTAGTAGTAGTAGTAGTAGTAGTAGTAGTAGTAGTAGTGGTGGTGGTAGTAGTAGTAGTGGTGGTGGTGGTGGTGGTAGTAGTAGTAGTGGTGGTGGTGGTGGTAGTAGTAGAAGTGGTAGTGGTAGTGGTAGTAGTAGTAGTAGTGGTGGTGGTGGTGGTGGTGGTAGTGGTAGTGGTAGTAGTGGTGGTGGTGGTGGTGGTGGTAGTGGTAGTGGTAGTGGTAGTGGTGGTAGTGGTAGTAGTGGTAGTAGTGGTAGTGGTAGTGGTTGTGGTAGTGGTAGTGGTAGTGGTAGTAGTAGTTGTAGTAGTTGTAGTGGTAGTAGTGGTAGTGGTAGTGGTGGTGGTGGTGGTAGTAGTGGTAGTGGTAGTGGTAGTAGTAGTAGTGTGAAGGCCAAAAATTGACTAAAGCCATAGTCAACTCTCAAGAGAAAAATTGAGGGTTACCCTCACTATCCTCGGGCAAACCAAGTAACCCCAATTCTTACCCCACACGAGACCCATGTGTCATAGGAGGCCTTAGCGGAGGTTCCTAGAAAGACACAAGTGTCTCGCTAGGCGAGGCTGCCAACCATGCGCGCGCGTCTGCCAAGGACCCAAGTGCCACTCTATGCGAGGCTGCCCATCGTGTGCGCGCGCCTGCCGTGACCCTTAGATCCTCGCTATGCGAGGCAGCCCATTGTGTGCGCGCGCCTGCCGAGACCCCTAGGGCCTCGCTATGTGAGGCTGCCCATCGTGTGCGCCCGCCTGCTGAGACTCCTAGGGCCTCGCTATGTGAGGCTGCCCACCGTGCGCATGAAGCCGTCCCGTGCCAGTACCCATCTAGTCACACATGGGTATTCGCCTAGGCTCAAAGGGTCCCGCCTTGCGGGACCCATCCCGAGCCTCGTGAATGCCAAAGTCACACATGGGTACTTGCCTTGGCTCCAAGGGTCTCGCCTTGTGAGACCCATCCTCGAGCCTCGTGAATGCCCAAGTCATGCTTGGGTACTCGCCTGGGCACCAAGTGTCTCGCCTTGGGAGACCCATCCCCTACCCTCGTACATGCCTATTTCAAGGTCTCATACATGGGAATAGGGTTGGGATATAAGAAATATGGTTCGACTCTTACTAAAATATGAAGAAACCTAGAGAAGATATTTAGGTAAGCGAGACCACTAGGCATGAGTTGAATGAACAAGCACGGGATGTACGACCCTGAAAAAGGGCAAAGGCATGACTCTGACATCTGTGTCTTACAAGGAGTGGTGGTACGGGTTTGTACAGAGAGTGGATGCACTAAGAGCATATCTCTAACTATGTACCAAGCCGACACCGTAACCTTCTGCCCCACCACAAACTGTGGCACTACCCTGACAATGTAACTATGTACCATTTTGCCCCCTGGGACTACAATGTATGGTGAGTCTTTAGAGCTCCAGTATAAATAGATCATCACCCCTCCAGAAAAAGGGTTGGAAAATTGATTTTTTGCTAAGGCTGTGAAGTAATATACAATTTTGACTCTGTTGTAGTTCTGCTTATTTACTCTTTCAAGTTTTCTCCATCTTCTTCTAAGATACCTTTGGCATTACAGTCTTAGTTCTCGAACCTTATATCGTTATGAGATTTCACCGTCAACAAGTAGTAGTAGTAGTAGTAGTAGTAGTAGTAGTAGTAGTAGTAGTAGTAGTAGTAGTAGTAGTAGTAGTAGTGGTGGTGGTAGTAGTAGTAGTGGTAGTTGTAGTGGTAGTGGTAGTGGTAGTGGTAGTGGTAGTAGAGCTAGCAGTGGTAGTGGTAGCAGTGGTAGTGGTAGTGGTAGTAGTGGTAGTGGTAGTCGTGGTGGTGGTGGTGGTAGTAGTAGTAGTAGTGGTAGTGGTAGTGGTAGTGGTAGTGGTAGTGGTAGTGGTAGTGGTAGTGGTAGTGGTAGTGGTAGTAGTGGTAGTAGTGGTAGTGGTAGTGGTAGTGGTAGTGGTAGTGGTAGTGGTAGTAGTGGTAGTAGTGGTAGTGATAGTGGTAGTGGTAGTAGTGGTAGTGGTAGTGGTAGTAGTGGTCGTAGTGGTAGTAGTAATAGTAGTAGTAGTGGTAGTGGTAGTGGTAGTGGTAGTGGTAGTGGTAGTGGTAAAGGTAGTGGTAGTGGTATTGGTAGTAGTGGTAGTTGTGGTAGTAGTGGTAGTAGTGGTAGTGGTATTGGTAGTGGTAGTCGTAGTAGTTGTAGTGGTATGTGTAGTGGTAGTGGTTGTTGTAGTAGTGGTAGTGGTAGTGGTGGTAGTGGTAGTTGTAGTGGTAGTGGTAATAGTGGTAGTGGTAGTTGTAGTGGTAGTGGTAGTAGTGGTTGTGGTGGTGGTGGTGGTGGTGGTAGTTGTAGTAGTAGTGGTAGTGGTAGTGGTAGTGGTAATGGTAGTGGTAGTAGTGGTAGTGGTGGGAGTAGTGGTAGTAGTGGTAGTAGTGGTAGTAATAGTAATAGTGTAGTCGTAGTAATAGTGGTAGTGGTAGTGGTAATGGTAGTAGTAGTAGTGGTAGTTGTAATTGCAGTGGCAGTGGTAGTGGTAGTGGTAGTGGTTGTGGTAGTGGTAGTGGTAGTGGTAGTGGTAATGGCTCATAAATGTATAGCCGATCCTAGCGCACATGAATCTCAGCAATGCAGATCGCATATCCTACTTTTCGTCTCTGCTTAAGAAAGATGCTAGAATATGGTGGGACTTAGTTCAGCAGACTCACGACGTCGCCACCATGACATGGACCAGATTTGTGGAGCTGTTCCACAAAAAGTATTACAACTCGACAGTCATCACCACTAGTGTCGAGGAGTTCACTAGTCTGAAGTAGGGCAATTTGACGGTAGCGAAGTATGCTCGACAGTTCGACAAATTATCCAAGTTTGTACCATAGTTGGTTCCTGACTTTCTGAGGGTGACCAAGTTCGTTAGAGGACTTAGACCAAAGATTGAGTTAGGGGTTAAGCTAGCAAACCCAGGAATCACTACTTACGCCGATGCTTTAGAAACGGCTATAGAAGTAGAAAAGGCTTCAGGCGAATGTTAGTAAAGAGGAAGCTAGTAAACCTGAGCCTAAACAATAGAGTCAACCTCAGAATGGTTAGAACAACAACCACAACAGCCATCAGTCTAGCAACAACAATAGTAATGGTCAGAAAAGAAGGCATCCTGACAATAAGCAGTCCGATAACGATAAAAGGCCACGGACGAACAATGGAGCTAATAGGCTGAGTTATGTAGAATACCCACAATGTGCTAAGTGCCAAAAGAAACATCCTAGTGAGTGTCGTACAAACACCAAAGGATACTTCAACTGTGGTCAGGAAGGTCACCAAAGGAGGCAATGTCCCTAGCTCAAGCCAGAGGAGAAAAGGGACAGCAATATGGTTCCTTCTAGAGTCTTTGCCTTAACCCAGGGAGAAGCTGATGCTAGAAATAAAGTGGTCACAGGTCAGATTCTTATCCTCGATAGTATATGTTCTAGTATTGTTTGATTCGGGAACAACATACTCGTATATCTCGTTAGGAATGATAGAGAAATTAGACAATCCTTGTAGAACTAGGTTTGTGACATAGTTGCCTTCAGGTGAAGTAGTCCTATCATCAAGGATAGTATGGGGCGTACTGATCAAAGTTGAGGATGTAGAACTAGAAGGAGACCTGATAGAGTTAGAGATCAAATAATTTGACGTAATACTGGGCATGGATTGGCTAGCAAGACATGGCGCAACCATCGACTGCAGACGTAAGCAAGTGATGTCTGAGACTCCTGACGGTCAGAAACTATGCAATATGGAAAAAAATTTAGGACTACGTACGCCGCTTATTTCATCTCTCAAAGCTCAAAGGATGATAGAAAAAGGATGTCACACATTCTTAGCCAACATCACAGATGTGGTAAAGGAAACACCTCTAAAGGTTGGAGACGTCCGCATTATAAAGGAATTCCCAGAGGTATTTCCTGACGACTGCCAGGATTGCTGCCGACCCATGAGATAGACTTCACAATCGAACTAGAACCGAGCATCGAGCCTATTTCAAAGGCACCATACCGGATGGCACCGACCGAACTCAATGAGTTAAAGATGCAGCTACAAGAACTCTTAGACTTGGGTTTCATTAGACCAAGCCATTCACCCTGGGGAGCACCGGTTCTATTTGTGAGGAAGAAGGATGAAAGTATGTGGATGTGCATAGATTGTGACGAGTTGTATAAGGTGACAATTAAGGATAAGTACCCGCTACCCCGAATTGATGACTTGTTTGATCAACTTCGAGGGGCAACCATGTTTTCAAAGATTGATCTACGGTCCGGGTATCACCAGCTCAAGGTACGGGAAGAGGATATTCCTAAGACAACTTTTAGAACTCGTTATGGGCATTACGAGTTTCTAGTTATGTCTTTCGGTCTTACCAACGCTCCAGCCGCATTCAAGGATTTAATGAATAGGGTCTTCAAGGATTACTTGGACAGATTCGTCGTAGTGTTCATCGACGATATCTTGGTGTACTCAAAGGACAAAGACGAGCACGAGGAACATCTAAGGTTGATCTTGTTACGACTAAAGGAGCATCAACTTTACGCCAAGTTCAAGAAGTGTGAATTTTGGCTTTCACAAGTAGCATTTCTCGGGCACATAGTATCCAAGGAAGGAGTTGCTGTAGACCCAACTAAAGTATAGGCTGTGAAGGATTGGCCAAGACCAAAGAACGCGTCTGAGGTAAGAAGTTTTCTGGGACTAGTAGGTTATTATTGGAGGTTCGTAGAGGGCTTTTCTAAGATAGCCACTCCGTTTACCAACCTGACCCAGAAACAACAAAGGTTCAACTAGACAAATAAGTGTGAAGAGAGCTTCCAGTTGCTTAAGGATAATCTATGCTCAGCACCAGTACTTTTTGTACCGACACCCAATGATAAGTTTGTGGTCTACTGTGATGCGTTGAAGCAAGGGTTGGGTGGTGTGCTGATGTAGAATGACAAGGTAATAGCCTACGCCTCAAGGCAGCTGAAGGAATACGAGCAACGCTATTCAACACACGACATGGAGTTGGAAACGGTGGTCCTTGCGTTGAAAATCTGGCTCCATTATCTTTATGAAGAACGGTGTGAGATTTATACGGACCACAAAAGCTTAAAGTATTTCTTCTCGCAAAAGAAGCTCAACATGAGGCAGCGTAGGTGGTTAGAACTAGTAAAGGATTATGACTGTGAAATCCTATACCACCTGAGAAAAGCAAACGTAGTTGCGGATGCGCTAAGTAGGAAGAGCTATGGAAGTCTAGCGGCATTATCTGGGTTAGAAAAGCCGCTACAGCAGGAGCTGATTAGTGCTAGAATAGAAGTAGTCATCGGTAAGCTGGCTAACTTGTCTATCCAGTCAAGTTTGTTAGAAGAAATACGAATTGGGCAAGGGCATGATGACACATTGGTAGCACATATGGAAGCAGTTAAAGAAGGAAAGGCCACAGATTTCTCAATGTAAGGGCAGGGGTTATTGAGATATAAGGATTGGGTACGCGTGCCAAATGATCAAGGGATTAAGATCAAGATTTTAGAAGAAGTACACAATACGCCATACTCAGTTCACCCAAGGTCGACCAAGATGACTCATGACCTCAAGGCATTGTATTGGTAGCCAGGAATGAAGAAAGATGTAGCGGAGTATGTGTCTAAATGCTTAGTATGTCAGCAAGTGAAAGCAGAATACCAACGGTCTGCAGGCTTATTGCAACCGCTTAATATTCCATAATGGAAATGGGACGACATAGCCATGGATTTCGTGACAGGACTACCACAAACAAGTAAGCAGCACGACTCAGCTTGGGTAGTAGTAGATAGACTAACCAAGTCGGCTCATTTCCTGCCTATCAAGACTACGTACACAGCAGACCAATACGACTGCATGGAATCCCTAAGACTATAGTATCTGATAGAGGATCGGTGTTTACATAGAGATTTTGGGGAAGCTTGCAGCAAGCTATGGGTACCAAGTTAAGTTTTAGTACAGCATTTCATCCTCAGATAGACGGTCAGTCCGAGCATACCACACAGATTTTAGAAGATATGTTGCACGCTTGTGTACTTGATCATGGAGTAAGTATTTGCCGCTAATAGAATTCTCCTACAACAATAGCTACTACTTAATAATCGGGATGGCATCCTAAGAGTTGCTTTATGGAAGAAGGTGTCGATCGCCGTTTCATTGGGATGAGGTAGGAGAAAGGCAACTGTGGACCCGAAGCTGTTAGAGAAGCTCAGGATGCGGTAGCGCTGATTAGAAAGCATGTGTTCGTTGCTCAGAGTCATCAGAAAAGTTATGCGGATGCCAAGCGGCGTGATGTGGAATTCAAAGTCAGAGATCAAGTCTTCTTAAAGATATCTCATATGAAAGGTCTGAAGCAGTTTGGGGAGAAAGGCAAGCTTAGTCCTAGGTTTATATGTCCTTTTGAGATATTGGACAAAGTGGGAGCAGTCCCAGGTTTATAGGTCCTTTTGAGATAGTAGTATTAGTAGTAGCAGTGGTAGTAGTTGTAGTAGTGGTAGTAGTGGTAGTAGTGGTAGTAGGTAGTAGTGGTGGTAGTGGTGGTAGTGGTGGTAATGGTGGTAGTAGTGGTAGTAGTGGCAGTGGTGGCAGTAGTGGTAGTAGTGGTAGTAGTGGCAGTGGTGGCAGTAGTGGTAGTGGTGGTAGTGGTGGTAGTAATGGTGGTAGTAGTGGTAGTAGTGGTGGTAGTAGTGGTAGTAGTGGTAGTAGTGGTGGTAGTAGTGGTAGTAGTAGTAGTAGTAGTAGTTATGGATTTTGGTTCAAAATGGGACTTAGTAGAACACTTGTAGCAATAGTTATGGATTTTATAAGTTTAACATATAGTTTAGAAATATTAATTATAACATAAGGTTTAAGTTTTTTAGTAGTTATGATTATTATAGTATAGTATAGGTTTATGATATTAGTAGTCTTGTTTGTGGAAACGGGGGTGATTTCATAAGAATAAATTGATTATGATATTATTAAAAAGTGTTATGGATCGAGCCTACATAAAGCCCAAAAGCCCAAGAAGATTTTGGGCTTAGTAAATTCAAATTCAACCTAGGGAATTAGAGTTTGTTATTTTATGGTTAGTTAAGATATTTGTTGATTAGGTTGTTATTTAGATAATTAAATTGATTTTCCGTAACTTTAAGGTACTGTAACTTCTGACCTATTTTGACCCATTTATATTATGAATTTCGAGAAATGGTATTTGTAGAAAGTTGTAGATAATTGAATTATCTTTCTAACGGTATAAAGATAATCTAAATCGGAATCATAAAGCTCTATTTATGTAGATTTTACTACGGATGAATTTAGAGTTACGAGATTTAGGAAGTTAGAATTATGATTCTATTTTATTTAAATTTAAATTTGGATTATAGTTAGAATGAAATTAAGTATTTTTTTTTAAATAAAAGAAAGATCTAGAAACTCTAGAATCTTCCAGAACAACTAAGAGCATGACACTTGTCATAATCATGTTTATTTAAGAATTTAAGTATTTTTTTAATAGGATAGTTTCACTCCTCAAAATCTATAAATATTACCTAGTGCTCAGCCATTTTTTCATTCTTCAAGATGTGTTCAGAGCCTTCAAGCTGCTAGGATTTCTATAGAGTGATACACTTTGGTTTTGGGGAATAAATGCTTTATCATCTTAAGTTTTATAAACACTTGGGTAGTGAGATAAAGTGTGTTTTTGATATTGAAGTTTAGATCGGTTCTAGTTCATCCAAGGTAATATTATTCATAAGTTCTATTCTTTATGATTCCTTAGTTTTCCTTAAGTTTCTTTCTGATCCTAACTTTTGTTTATGGTTTCGTGGTTAGGTGTTTAAGTTCTTAAGCATTAAGGTTCTCGGTAAGTTTCCCTCTTTGACGATTTATTTTTCTTTCATCTTCTTTTCTATAGATACTCATATGTTTTTATGTTGGTTTTAGGAGTGTTCCAAATCCCGTCCTTGTTCTCAAATATCCCGGTATTGGTAAGGAAAATAGGATAGATTTTATGTTTTTATATGTTATGATATGTTTTTGTTATGATAAGTATATGATTAGTATGTTTTTTAGTCGCTTGGGCACATGACTTGCATAGACAAGCAAGCCCTGAGAATTTATGATTGGGCATATGACTTGTTAAGATAAAAAGCCCTAAGAATGGATGATTGGGCATATGACTTACTTAGATAAGGAAGCCCCAAGAAGTTATATTGGGCATATGAGTTGTTTAGCTAACAAGCCCCAATAGTTTATATTAGTCATTAATGTTGTAGTCATATGTGATATATGTTTATAGTCATATGTTTTATAGTATATGAATATGATGCAGTCTTATGTTTATGATATATGTTGTATGTTGACAGTAGATTTTCCTTACTGGGCATTAGGCTCACTCCTTTATTTTTAGCTTGATGCAGGAGAATGAGTATGGAAGGCGAAAGGAGTCTTGGCAGCTTGGCTTGTGTGTTGAGGATGAATGGAATGGATGGGCTACATGTCGATCGAGGATGATGTTTACTTTAGTCTTTTAAAATTATGCTTTGATGTAATTCCACAACTAGTTTTTTTAAAAGTTATGTTTTATGTGTTGTAAACAATGGGATCCCATACCATGTCACATTTTATTTTATAATTTACTCTATTTTGTATTAGTACAATATTTTGGGTTTTCAATAAAGATATGTCATTTCTTATGATTATAGTAGTGTAAATGTGGAAATTTCTCCCTTATGAATTCTATTCACAAGTGAAGCTCTATACTACGAGACATCCTAAAAGCTACCCATTGTCCGCACAAGGGGATAAGGACGTCACATGATGGTGAAGGAATTGGGCTAAGAGGGCCACCCTCGCTATAAGAGGGCCCTCGGCCACTTGCCAATCTGAACGTCCCCCTCGCTATGCGAGGGTCCCCGGTTGGCCATCTGCGTGCACCCCGTTCCATCAAACATATAGCCTCGCCTGCATTCGAGAGAAGAAGGTCAGCCTCGCTACGCGAGACACCCTCACTATGCGAGGGTGAGACCTTGTTGTGGCGCCCGTGCCCCGAGCCTCGCCACACCTGCACTCGGGAGAAGAAGTGCAGCCTCGCTATGCGAGGATGAGGCCTTGTTGTGGCAACCGTGCCCCGAGCCTCGCCACGCCTGCACCCGGGGGGAGGAGGGGCAGCCTCGCTATGCGAGGGTGCTGCCATGTTGCGCCGCCCGGGTCTTCAGCCTCGCTTTCATGTGACTTGCGTAGGCCAGCCTCAACTCCTAGCACCTTGGCTTGACATGGCACCTACAGGTTGAAGCCTCCTTGGCATTGGCATGAGGAGTACTTAGAGACACTTAATGGGAATGCCAAGTATGCATTGGGTATCAAATGGGGATTGATGAGGACGTCCGGGTACAAGTCACGTGTACTGACACGGGGCGTACGGTTGTGGAGAGAACAGGGGCACGGCCCTGTCATCTGCATCTGAGGAGTAGTGGTGGCATGGACCTGTACGAAGAGTAGTGGTACCACTTGGGCACCCCCGACCATACGCCAGAGCCGACAGTACTATGTCCTAGGCCATGACTCTGGCATTGTCAGGGTAGACACCACTACGCCCTGAGCCACTACACTATCAGAGTACCTGTGTACGTCCCTGTCGTCTGGGACTTGTTTGTATCCAGGGCCAATAGTGCCCCCCTATAAATAGGCCCCAACCCCTCAGGTTAAGGGGTTGGAAAAATTGAATGTATGAAAGAGACTTAAGAAATATATGATCCTGATTGTTTCTTTGGTTTTCTTCTGCTGATTCAAGTTCTTTCCATCTGATTCAAAGCTTTTTGTAGTATAGAGATTAAAGTTTTCTAACCATCAATCGTTGACGAGTTCTTACCGTCAACAGTTTGGCGCCGTCTATGGGAAGGTAAGCTCCAAGCTACTGTTCCACCATTACTTCCGGCAAGAGGAAATGCCGAGACGTTCGAAACGACTGAGGGAGCCACGAGAGGTGGAGGTCCACCTTAACGGAGTCCAGCTGAAGGCCTCCATGAAGGATCCACCTCCACCCCGGGACGTGGAGCCCCCAAGGGACCCTGAGGTCCGCGAGAATGACAGGGAGGTCTCATCACTGGCCATCCCCCCCGGTGAGAATCCTCCAAGGACAACTACCGCACCACCCGAGAATGCCAACGAGTTCCCGCCTCCCAAACCACCACAGATACCGAACTCCGGCTGGCAGGATCCGGGCCCCTCGACGCATAGACGTGATAAACAACCCCGGGTCCATTCCGTGAGCTCGAGTTCTAAATCTCGTTTCTATGAAGAGGAGATTTGTGAGTTTCACCGTAAGAACCAAAGGCTGGAGACCACCCTGGAGAACATGCAGGAGGTGCTGAATGGCCTGTTGCAAGGTAAGTCGAACGTGACCTTGCCCAAGAGGAAAGAGAAAGGTCAGGAAACCACTGTTCCGGTAGACGACGGGAGGACCAGACACTCCACCAGTAACACCCCCGGGAGAAGTCGCATAGCGTCCCGGACCATCGAGGCCACCCCAGGGGCCAAGGCAAGGGAACAATGTTGGTTCTCGCAACGACATCGAGGTCACCTCAAAGAAGACGCCCTCGGATCTACGAGAAGATCTCAACAAGAAGAGGGCGGATAAGAGGACTACCCCTCCTACTGTCCCCCGGGACGACAAAGGAAAGGAAGATGTCATCCCGTCCATGTTGAGAGACTCCCTGAAGAAGAGGAGGCAAGACCTCGATACAGAGATGAAGAGCCTGCGGAGTAAGATTGTCACCGCGTCTGGAGGGCAAAGCCTTGAGGAGGAGTTCGACCATGAATCACCCTTCACCAAAGAGATCCATGCCATCCGACTCCCAGCCAACTTCAAGGAGCCTCATATGACCCTGTATGAAGGAAGCACCGACCCCAAATACCACCTAGACGCATTCAATGACTTGATGAAGTTGAGGGGGATAAGTAGCAGGGCTAGATGCCACTGTTTCATAGTCACGTTGAAAGGACCCGCATACAAATGGTTTAAGAGACTTCGACTGGGATCCGTCAGGTCTTGGGAACAGTTTTCAGATGAATTTCTCCAACAACATCATGCCGTGCGTGATTATACAATGCCGGGCACCAGCCTTGCCAATGTAAAACAGGGCGAAAATGAGAGTCTAAAAAGCTACATCCACAGGTTTAACATGGAAGCAGCCAAAGTGGGGAGCTTGACCCGCAGAGAGTTAAAAATGGCCATCACTGCCGGGGTACTTCCGGGAAGCAAATTGTGGGATAATATGCTCAAAAGGGAAGCCATAGACCTAGATGACTTCTACGAGAGAGCGCAGAAGTATATTCATGTAGAGGATGGCCACGCGAACTTAAAGGCGGGAAAGTGTGAGTCCCCTGCGAAGCCCCCAACTAATGAAGGGTCGAATGGTGCAAAGAAGAAGAGGGCGCACGAAGGGTCAAGGGATGATCAACATAGAAAGCCCAAGCGGGGAAGCGACCATTGGCAAACGGCTTATACTTTCTATACGGGCCTGACGGATACAAGGGAGCATATCTACCTCACCAACGAGAAGCGGGTTCCCTTCAAGAAGCCCCCACCAATGAGGAAGGATCGGTCCCAGAGGGATCCAAATAGATACTGTCAATACCACAAGGATATTGGTCACACCACAGCAGAGTGTATTCATTTGAAAGAAGAAATTGAGGAGCTCATCCGCAGGGGGCACCTAGGCCGATATGTCAGGAGAGAAAGGCCAAAGTCGGAGGACGAACCAGTGATATCTAAGACGCAAAGAGAAGCTCCAGAGATCCAGGGAGAAGTGAGAACTATTTTCGGAGGTCTGGGGTTTGGGGGAGACTCCCGGAAAGGACGAGATAGGTACACTAGAGAAGCCAGGCGAAGTCCACCACCCTTTGTTATGAGTTTGGAACAACGACCCCTGAAAAGCTTCAATTTAGAAAATGACTCGATCACTTTCACTGAGGAGGACGCGCACAATGATCCGCTGGTGTTGACAGTTCAGTTGGCGAATATGCGCGTCCATCGAGTACTAGTGGACAACGGGAGCTCAGTGGACATCCTATATCGCCCTGCCTTGGAAAAGATGGGACTGGGCATTCGTCATCTGAAGCCCTGCCAATCATCCCTATACGGATTCACGGGGGACTCAGTGCAACCCTAGGAACTCACCATGGGGGAGCAACCCCGGCAAACTATAGTCATGGCTAACTTTGTCGTAGTAGATTGTGCATCAGCTTTCAATGCGGTATTGGGGAGACCATCCCTAAGAGAATTGAAAGCCATAACTTCAATATATCACTTGGTTGTCAAGTTCCCAACTCCAGGAGGGGTATCTAGTATGAAAGGAGAACAGAAAGAGGCAAGAGAGTGCTACAACACCTCACTCCGTGCGCCTGTGAAATCGCGGGATCCAATGGCTATGGTGGTACATGAGGAGCTACGTGTGCCCGCGGGGGGTCCGCAGGAGCTGGACCCTCGGGTCGTGGATGAGCAAGAGCAGAACCAGTGGAGGAAGTTACGGTGACGGAGGAACCATTAAGAAAATTGAAGATAGGGAGAAGCCTGCAAAATGACGTGAAGGAGGAGTTGATAAAATTTTTGAAGGATAATCTAGACGTATTCGAGTGGAGTCATGAGGATATGGTGGGTATAGACCCCGGTGTGATGTGCCACCATCTGAATATCTCCCCAGAGGCGAGGCCCGTCAGGCAGAAGAGGCGGGTGCTAGACCCAGAAAGATACGCAGCATTAAAAGAGGAGGTTGACAAGCTGAAGGCCAACGGGTTCATCCGTGAGTCTTTCTACCCTGTGTGGGTGTCGAACCCAGTACTCATGCCGAAGCCAAATGGAAAATGGAGAACCTGCGTCGATTTCACGAACCTGAATAAAGCTTGTCCTAAGGACATCTTCCCACTTCCAAGGATAGATCAGCTAGTAGATGTGACGGTAGGACATGAATTACTGAGTTTCATGGACGCCTACTCAGGATACAACCAGATCCCAATGAACCCAGCAGATGAAGAGCACATGTCATTCATTACAGACAAAGGGCTCTACTATTACAAGGCGATGCCCTTCGGGCTGAAGAATGCGGGTGCCACTTATTAGAGGTTGGTGAATAAAATGTTCGCTAACCAAATAGGGAGGAATATGGAGGTGTATGTGGATGATATGTTAGTGAAGACCAAGGAAACAACAGTGCTCAATAAGGACCTTGGTGAGATGTTCGACACACTTAGGAAATACCGGATGAAGTTGAACCCCGTCAAGTGCACCTTCGGTGTGTCCTCAGGAAAATTCTTGGGCTTCATGGTCAATTCCAGAGGCATTGAGGCCAATCCTGATAAGATAAAGGCACTAATAGAGATGAGCCCGCCAAAGAATAAGAAGGAAGTACAGTGCCTAACGGGAAGGGTGGCGGCCCTTAATAGATTTATCTCAAGGTCCACCGATAAGTGCCTCCCCTTCTTTGACATCCTCAAAGGGAGCAAAAAGTTCGCTTGGGATGAAAAATGCGAGGAAGCATTTGTCAAGTTGAAGGAGCACTTGGGGAAGCCACCCCTGTTGGCAAAACCTGAGAAAGGTGAGAAGTTATACCTATACTTGGCAGTGTCTGAGCATGCCATCAGCGCAGCCTTGGTTAAAGGAGAGAAGAAGCAGCAACAACCTGTGTATTATATCAGCAAGTGTTTGGTGGACGCGGAGAACTGATATCCGAAGATCGAAAAAATTGGCCTACGCGTTAGTTGTGGCTTCGAGGAAGTTGAGGCCTTACTTCCATGCACACACAATTGAAGTCCTGACGGATAGTCCTTTGAGGCAGGTCTTACATAAACCTGAGACCTAAGGGAGGCTGATGAAATGGTCGATCGAGTTGAGTCAATTTGACATTGTGTATACCCCAAGAGCTTCCATCAATGGACAGGTGCTGGCGGACTTTATAGTAGAGCTCACCCATCAGCCGAATGGAGAAAGGAATGAAGAAGGGGAACAGCCTGTTATAGAGGAAGAGCGAGGGGGTTTAGAGGAATGGAGTTTGCATGTTGGTGGGGCGTCTAATGAAGGAGGATCCGGAGCGGACATCATGATGACCGGGCCCAAGGGACACAGAATGTATTGCGCAATCCGGTTCGGGTTTGAGGCCTCCAATAACGAGGCAGAGTACGAGGCGCTCCTGGCTGGCCTACGTTTAGCCCAGGAGCTGAGAGTGATGCACCTTCGTATCTTCAGTGACTCTCAATTGGTAGTGTACCAAGTAAAGGGGGAATACCAGGCGAGGGGACCCAAGATGGCAGCCTACTTGGAGAGGGTGAAGGGCTATCTGGGACGGTTGGTGGCATATAACATAGAGAAAATCCCCAGAGAAAAGAATACCCATGCAGATGCACTCGCGAAGCTGGCGTCTACCAAGGATGGTGATATTTTGGAGTCGATACCCGTGGAGTACTTACCCAAACCCAGCATCGAAGGCGCGGACGTGCATATGATTAGTGTCCCAAGGGAGTCGTGGACTGAGCCGATCAAAAGGTACCTGGAAGAAGGAACCTTGCCTGCAGACAAAAATGAGTCCCAGAGGTTGGTGTACAGTGCCGCTAGATACACCCTGGTAGATGGGGTCCTTTACAAAAGAGGATTCTCAATGCCACTCCTGCGGTGTGTAGAAGAGGAGGAGGCATTGAAAGTGTTACAGGAGATACACGAGGGAGAGTGTGGCAACCACGAGAGCGGACCCTCCACAGCTAGGAAGGCCATGAGACAAGGATACTACTGGCCCTCCATGGAGAGAGATGCGCATGACTTTGCCACGAGATGCGACAAATGCCAGAGGCACGCCAACTACCCTCGGAAACCCCCAAGTGAACTGACCAGCATGACCAGTCCCTGGCCCTTCGCTATCTGGGGGATAGACTTGATCGGCGCTCTTCCTACAGGCAGGGGTGGAGCGAAATACACGGTGGTGGCAGTGGACTACTTCACTAAGTGGGTAGAAGCAGAACCCCTCGTGAAGATAACCGCCAAACACATCACCTCTTTCGTCAACAAATTCATTGTTTATAGATATGGAGTACCCTACAAAATTATTTCTGACAATGGTACCCAGTTCGAGGGAGGAGCTTTCAAGGAATATTGTAGGGAAAGGGGCATAAGGAGGAGTTTCTCCGCGGTCGTGCACCCACAGGCCAATGGACAGGTGGAGGCCATAAACAGGGTCCTTAAGAAGAACTTGAAGACAAGGCTAGAAAAGATGAAGGGAGCTTGGGTAGATGAGCTACCAAATGTGCTGTGGACTTACAGAACCACCCCACGCACGACCACTGGGGAGTCCCCATTCTCCTTGGCCTACGGATGCGAGGCCATACTCCCGGTTGAGATGCGAGTTGAGTCCCACAGGGTACAGGCATATGGAGACGAGGCCAACCGCTTAGCTTTGGCCGAAAGCTTGGACATGCTTGAAGAGAAGAGAGAAAAAGCACAAATGAGGGTGGCAGTATACCAACAGCGCGCCACAAGGTACTACAATTCGAGGGTGTGAGAGAGAACTTTCAGAGTTGGCGACTTGGTGCTGAGGAAGGTACTCCCTAACACGCGAGACCCAGGAGCAGGAGTGCTGGGGGCGAACTGGGAAGGGCCCTACCAAGTTGCTCAGTGCATACCCCCGAACACCTATAAGCTGGCGCGCATGGACGACACCGTCATACCTCGAGCGTGGAACGCGAAACACCTTAGGAAGTACTACCAGTAAGACTTCCACTCCCAGCGCAGGCAGTAGCTGTGTTTAGTTTGTTGCAGGTCAGGCTATCTTAGTAGACGAGAATCAAAGAGGTTACCTAGATAACCTCACAAGTAGACGCAAGCCTTTTATCTATTTATATATCGTTGTAATCTGACTACTATGAATGAAACTGTTTTCCACTTTGTATGTTACTTACTTCTTTATGTGAGTATCAACTAAAGTCCTCGCCAAGAAAAATCTGACCAGGTACTTGGGGGGTAGGATGACAAGAGTAAACAAAAAAAAAATCTCTTATATTCAAAAGGATTAGCTACCCTTATGAATATCAAGGGAACGGTTTAAAAGGATGACCTCTAACGAAAGGCCGACACCCCAAGAGGTGAGGCTATAAGGAGGGAACCACCCGATAAGTCTAGATCGGCCATCAAGCCAGCTAGCCAAAAAGGGTCTTACAAGGGACCCTTGAAAAAAAATAGTACTATGTATAAGGACGAGAAGGATGCTTCTCGCAAAAAGTAATAAGCGCGCGCAAAGAATATAAAAGGACCCCAACCGCCCAACGGGTTAACGTGTCCTTACAAGTATAATCAAGGTGCACCAGAAAGATTATCGCCATCAGATTAGAGAAAAATATGTAATCCACGAACAGCAGTAATAAGAGGGACTTACCAGAGCCCCTTAAGTTTGATAAAAAAAAAAAGGAGAAAAAGAGAAGAAGTGGCTTCAAGCCTTGGGGGTATTTATAGGGAAAGTCAATGCTCCCTAGCCATTGGATCTATCTCCCTATGAATGGAGGAGATCAAGAGTATGGGTAACCTTGGGATCCGCGATTGAGGATGATTGGTCCTTATGCAATCTTAGGAATTTTCATGGATCCCCCAAGTGTTAGGTGGTTGTTGTGTTTCTTTGGACACTATAAAGAAATACAACTCCAAGCCTCACTTCGTATTTCTTCGGGCGACGTGGTGAAACTTTCCTAGGCTAAGTCCCCCAAGGTTGGTCGTACATGTCAGGCAAAAGAAATAGAGAGAGTCTACAAACACACTTAAAAGTGTACTTATAGACTCGGGGGGAAGTGTAAATGTGGAAATTTCTCCCTTATGAATTCTATTCACAAGTGAAGCTCTATACTACGAGACATCCTAAAAGCTACCCATTGTCCGCGCAAGGGGATAAGGACGTCACATGATGGTGAAGGAATTGGGCTAACAGGGCCACCCTCGCTATCCGAGGGCCCTCGGCCGCTTGCCAATCCGAACATCCCCCTCGCTATGCGAGGGTCCCAAGTTGACCATTTGCGCGCACCCCGTTCCATCAAGCATCAAGCCTCGCCTACATTCGAGAGAAGAAGGTCAGCCTCGCTACGCGAGACACCCTCGCTATGCGAGGGTGAGACCTTGTTGTGGCGCCCGTGCCTCGAGCCTCGCCACGCCTGCACTCGGGAGAAGAAGTGCAGCCTCGCTATGCGAGGGTGAGGCCTTGTTGTGGCAACCGTGCCCCGAGCCTCGCCACGCCAGAACCCGGGGAGAGGAGGGGCAGCCTCGCTATGCGAGGGTGCTGCCATGTTGTGCCGCCCGGGTCTTCAGCCTCGCTTTCATGTGACTTGCGTAGGCCAGCCTCGACTCCTAGCGCCTTGGCTTGACATGGCACCTACAGGTTGAAGCCTCCTTGGCATTGGCATGAGGAGTACTTAGAGACACTTAATGGGAATGCCAAGTTAGCATTGGGTATCAAGCGGGGATTGATGAGGATGTCCAGGTACAAGACACGTGTACTGACACGGGGCATACGGTTGTGGAGAGAACAGGGGCATGGCCCTGTCATCTGCATCTGAGGAGTAGTGGTGGTATGGACCTGTACGAAGAGTAGTGGTACCACTTGGGCACCCCCGACCATACGCCAGAGCCGACAGTACTATGTCCTAGGCTACGACTCTGGCATTGTCAGGGTAGACACCACTACGCCCTGAGTTACTACACTATCAGAGTACATGTGTACGTCCCTGTCGTCTGGGATTTGTTAGTATCCAGGGCCAATAGAGCCCCCCTATAAATAGGCCCCAACCCCTCAAGTTAAGGGGTTGGAAAAACTGAATGTATGAAAGAGACTTAAGAAATATATGATCCTGATTGTTTCTTTGGTTTTCTTCTACTGATTCAAGTTCTTTCCATCTGATTCAAAGCTTTCTGTAGTATAGAGATTAAAGTTTTCTAACCATCAATCGTTGACGAGTTCTTACCGTCAACAAGTAGCTATGTCTAGTAGTTTTAATGGTCCAAGGTTTTAGAAATAGTTGGGTCATTACATTGTTCCAAAGTCTTTTTTAGCATTTTTGTTTTCCATCTAGATATTTTTTGGGTGGGCGAGTTTTGAAGTTTTTTGCTTGATCTATCTTTATTTTAGAGTTTGTCATGTTTATCCTTTTTTTAGTATTTAACTCTCATGAATTAGTTTGACTTATATTTATTAGGCTTGCTTGGTTTTTTTGTATATTGGAAATGGTACAAAGGGGAGATAATGTTGGTCCTTCTAAATGCCCTAATGATGTTGGCCCTTCTTTAAATTTGCGTCGTTCTCGGTACCTGTTAACAATGAAGCACCTAACATTAAGGTATTTTGGTTTCTTTAGTTTTATTAGTTTTACTTTTGTTTTTGTATTATTTGTCTGTATTTTGGTTTGGTTATTAGTTTGTTTTGTTAATTAGAATTATTCTCATATATTTTTTCTTTGGTATTCATATTTTTTATTTTATGTTTATGTGTATCAGGGAGGTAATGTTGGTCCTTCATCATCATGTTCATGTGCTTCTGGTGGTTTGCGTTCTTCACCCCAAAGTAAAGAGTGATCAAATTTCAAGAGCACAACTGCTGGGACAAAGAAAGATCATGGGAGTAGAGTTAAGGTACCTGTTTCCTTTGATATGGTTTCCATGTTTATATATCTGTTTTTTTATAAGTTCCAAGTTTCTATGTGTTAGGTAGTATTTTCTTATGCAATCCTTGGTTACTTGATATGGTTTTCCTTGTTTATATATCCATTTTCTTATAAGTTCCAAGTTCTTATGTTTTTGGTAGTGTTTTCATATGCGGTCGTTGGTCACTTTATATGGTTTTTCGTGTTTATATATATATTTTATAAGTTCCAAGTTCTTATGTTTTTTGTAGTGTTTTCTTATGTAATCCCTGGTTACTTTAGATGGTTTTCCGTGTTTATATATATTTTATAAGTTCCAAGTTCTTATGTTTTTGGTAGTGTTTTCTTATGCGGTCCCTGGTTACCTTAAATTGCTTTGCTTTACTTGTTTATGTTATTTTAATGTTAAGTAATCAGGTACTTTATGTTGTCCACTAATATTTTGTTGTGTTTTTTATATTTCTTTTGGCTTTATACGTACATGATGTTTAGTGTTTATTATAGGTATCTAGTTACTTTGTTTTATTTTATTTTTATTTTCTCCTTTATATGTACATAATTAGATGTTTAGAGTTTTGTAGTGTTTTCTCATGCAGTCCCTGGTTACCTTGAATTTCTTTGCTTTACTTATATGTGTTATTTTCATGTTATGTAATCAGGTACTTTATGCTGTCCACTGTTATTTTGTTGTATTTTTTTTATTTTTTATTTTGTTTGTCTTTGTAGGTATACATTTACTTAATAATATTTAGTATTTTTTTTAGGTTCCCAGTTACTTTGAAATGGTTTTATCTGTTTAATTTATGATTTTCAATGATAAGTATCTAGTTACTAACAAGTTGCCATGTTTTTTGCAGGATGCCCATTTTAGAATTAAACATGAGAGGCGATTTGGGAGTAAAGTGCAACAATGGAATAAGACTAGTGTTATAAGTGAGATTAAGTCAGTTCTAACATCGAAATAAAAAGCGATGTTTTGAAGAACACCATTTGGTCATTTCTTGGATTTTTCTGATATTACATTTCAGGCTCAGTTATTTCACAGTGTTTTGATTAGGGAGGTTCATCAAAAAAATGAAGATTATGAGTTTTGGTTTAAGTTGGGTAGTAAAGTAGTTAGGTTTTCAACTAATGAGTTTGCCCTCAAATCTGGCCTGAAATGTGTGGGTAATGTTGATTTTATCATTTTTAAAGAGGTTGATTTGGGTCTTAGGAAATTTATTTTTCCTTTGTATGAAGGTAAACCTGGGAAAGAAGAGAAACTTAGGAAAGATGAGGTTTCATCTGCTTTCAATGATAAAGAATTGAAGAAGAAAGGTGATGAGGTTGTTGTTAAGTTGGCCATTGTTCATTTGTTAGGTAGTTATTTGTTTGGAACACAGCCTAAGACTAGGGCTGACAACTCTTGTTTTCTTTGGTTGATACTCATTTTGATGAATTGAAAAAGTTTGCATTTGGGAAAGTTTTGTAGCAATAGACTAAGTGTATCATGTGATCAGTCTTGAAAGATAGGAATGCCATTTATAATTTTGTCCCTAGGAAAGCAGATGAGGCACTTGATAACCATAGTTATAAGTGTTATGGTTTCTCTATTGCTTTCCTTATATGGATTTATGAGACCATTCCTTCTTGTTCTCAATCTTTATGTCAGAGGGTTAATTCCTTGTTTATAAGGATTTTGAATTGGACAAGAAAGGAAAGTATGTCGTACTAGTATCTGGTTGATAAAGTGCTTTTGGAGGAAGAGGTAACAGTTTCGTTCTTTTTTAGTTTTTTTCCATGTATTATTTTTAATTATTTTGGTTTTTTATTTGGGTAAATGGTTACTTATTACAACTCTCGTTGCAGTTTGTTTAATATATTTTTTTCATTCCTGTAGTATGATGTTCATGTCATGATTCCTACCAATGAAGAAATCAAACTACCTATTTTGAGAGGATTGTCATTTGAGAGTATATTTTTTTCCAACAAATCCACCTGTTGATGATGACAGTCCATTAGATATTCGTGAGGACCTTATTGCCATTGAATCAAAATTGGTTGAAGTGCAAGATTCCAAAAAGTGTATAATGCTTGAAATTTCTTAATTAAAGAAATCTTTCGCGGCTGATTTTGAAACTGCCATAGCTTTGTTGGGTGATATTAATGCATCTAATCCTACTAGTAATGATAATGGGGTGCAGAGTGTGAAGATCATGTGCATGCTAACACTTCTTCTTAGGTAATTGGTTACTATTGTCTATGTGTTTTTACTTCATTAGGTTCGTTTTGCTTCTCATTTTTATTAATTGTTGTTGTTTGTATTTTTAGGATTATTTTTATGACCATTTTTCAGGAGGTTACCAAGATGTTGATATTGGTGAGGAGTTGGGGGCTAACTTGGTGCATTTTGTTTAGATTGCTTCACAATTTGTTACTCCTGCTAAGGTGTATTTTTTTTACCATGTATTGTTTAAGCAATTGCTTTTTTTTTTCCTTGTTTTGTTGTTTGTAATGAAGTATTGGTTCTTTATTTATTTTTTCCAAGGGAAAATTAAAGGTGACTCAATTGTATGCTCAAGTCCTTAAACTCCCACATTTCATGTCTCTAAGGAAATGTGGAGAGTTATTAATGAATCAGTTGAGACCACTTAAAGACAATAGTTGTTTGGAGGATGAACATAAGTGGTCAATTGTGGTGTATGATGATGCATAAGTTGTTGATTAAGGGCTGATTTTGGGAAAGAAAAGGCAAGCGAAGCCAAGTGGCGTAGTAAAGTCTCATTTCCTAACAAAGTTTGGATCTTCTGAAGATGAAGTGAAACAAAAATGAAAGAGGACCATATTGGATAATATATGTCCCTTTCCCAATGATCTTGGTCATAATCACATTGAAGAACAACTTTCTGAGTTTCACTCTTGGATTAAACATAATTTGAAGAAAAGGAACAAGTATGTATAACTATTACTTATTGTTCAACATTTTTTTCTGTCGAATATGTTTGTTTAATTACTTAAACTTTTCTTTTGTTTTTTTTATGTATTGTACAGGTTCAAAAAATATTATGATAATATGGTGGACCCACCAATTAACTTCACTTTCATCTTTATTACTGAGAAGACTTGGTTCCATAGCCTTTATTACTTTGGGCAATTCCTTGATTCATTAGTAAGTTTCTTCCTTTTATTTTATTTATTTTTCAAGTTGGATTATTTTTTTGTTTTAAAAAAAAAGTATAGTGATGTTATCGGGTAACCAATTTCCAGACTATTTGCTATGTTGTAATGCATTGGGTAACTAGTTACCCAAGTTGTATAATTGTGTTGTGTTGTTGATGGTAACTTGTTACCCTTGAGTTTAATTTTTTTTTTGGCTGTAATATTTGATTGGTTACTTGATATATTATCTTATAAGCATGTATTTTTTTGTACCATATTGATGTGATGATGTATTACTTGAGGAGAAAAGTTCATTTGTGTAAAGGTTTGAAGAGGTGAGTATCTACCACTGACAATTGTTTTGGGCAATACATAGTTTTTATGTATGAATATTTGAAAAAAAAAAAGCAGGTAGTGATGCATTTAAAGTAGATGACAACTGTGTTGCTTTGAAGATAATGAGGGCAGAATCCATGTGTTTGTACCACTCATTGGAATTTTCTTGATGATGTTGTTATGCATGTTAATGTAAAGGCTCTTATGCACTAGATTATGTTGCACTTTGATAGATAGCAGAGATGACTTGCGGTGTATGATTCAATGTCTGGTGCAAAGCATGAGAATCATATTTTACCTGTTGTTGAAGAATTTCCTATTTTGATTCATCTTCTGTTGGAGAAGATTTATTTCTATGATCGTCAAGATATAAATATTGATGTTAGTTCTTATGATGTGCCGGAGAATGATGGTTTGAAGTTGACTATTGATAGAGGCATTCCTCAACAGATTGATTGGATAGTTTTTTATTATTTGATTTTAGTTTTTTTTCTGTGTGTCATTTTATTATATGCTCTTAGTTTATTTTTTATTTTTGTGTGTTTCCAAAATGCAGTGATTTTGGGGTATTTTCTCCTTATTTTTGTAACGACCCAAATTTCCTAATAAGGTTTAGGACCTTGATTAGGAGGCCGGGAGGGCCATAATTGATTTATTGTGCTATTATATGATTATATGAATGATTATGTGGGTCATATTATTATATGATGATAAAGGCATGCATGGGGTTATATACTTTGTTGTGAGGGTATTTTGGTAATTTGGCTCATTGAGAGCGTAATTGCATACTTGTGTCTATATTGGTAGGCTAATGTTGAGATCACATTATTATGTGGATATGTTTGCAGCTTGTGACTCGAGGCGATCCTAACAAGTGGTTTAGCGGGAAAGTCACAGCGGGGATTTATTCCCGGCTTGGGGTGAGCCTGGGGATGTATCTGGGAATTTGGAGAATATATTGGAGACGATTTGATATTGAGAAATATAATTGGTGATTAGTTGGGTATCGGACAGTAAGCGGTAAATATTAAAGACACTAAATGAATTAGCGGGAATTGGGAATAATGACCAAAATGCCCCTAGAGTGATTTAAAGGCTTAGTTATTATTGGGAGGGCAAGGTGGTCATTTGGCTTACTAAAGGATAGGTTATATTCTGCTTTATAATTTCAGTGGAAGTTATAGAGAGACTCAGAAGCTTAAGGAAAAGAAAAGAAGAAGGAAGGAGAGAAAAGCAAAACACTTAGAGTTATTACTCTCTCTCTTTCGGCTGGGTTATCTCTTCACCATTCTTTGTGAGTTTTGGAGCTGGAATTCCAGGGTAAGCTCAGGAAGGAGCTTAGGGTTAAATACCTTGGTGAAGCTAGAAGAACTAGCAGGGTTTAGCCAGTCAATTGAGGTAAGTTTCAAGGTTTCCTGATGTGTTTTTCTGAGTTTTAATGAGATGGTTGCTAAGCTTGAGTTTTGGATGGAATAAAGGGATATGAACTTGAGGAGTTGAAGGGCTTGAGGCTGGTTGGATGCTAGGGATAAATTAAGGTCGAAATCCTCCATAGAAGGTAACAAGTTTTGGCTTTGATGTTCTAAGTTTCTAAGTTTCTGGTTGAATCTTTCAGTTCTTGGGTTCAATGTTTGTTTTCCTAGTTTGATGATGCATGTGGTTAAGTATTGTGTTATTGAGTTGTATGGGGTGAGATATAGGTGATGGTAGAATCAATTTGGTGTATGGTTGAGGGTTGGAAGGGTTCCAAGGGGTTTTGGTTCGAGGAAAATCGAAGAAAGGAAAACAGAGTGTTGCTGGTCTGTGACTAGCGCTGTAGCGCTAGCCTTTGGGCGCTACAGCGCTAGGCTTGGGCTTTCTGGGCGTTTTGGTTCTGCTTGTAGCGCTATAGCTCCCTCCTTAGAGCGCTGTAGCGCTACCCTGTTTCCAAAAAGGGGTTTTTGAGTTTTTCCTTAGGGTTTTCGCCCAGGGGCCGGGGTCTGATTCCACCACCCCGTTTGGTGGAATTAGGGCTTCCCGATGGTTCGGGGTTGGTCCCAAGGCTAGGTTTTGGATTTGAAGTTTGGTGGTGATTCTGATCTATGGCTGTGACTAGGTGCGCGCTAAGGTTTAGACGGGATCGTGCTTGAGGATCAATTGAACGAGCTAGCGAAATCTAAAGGTAAGAAAGCTGCACCTGATTATGTGGTTAGGATGGGACTAGGTGTTCCCTATGTTTGTATGCATTGTTATGTGAATGTGATTAACCATGTGAACATGATGGGACTAAGAGCTCCCTATATTTGTATATCATGTCATGAGATGGTATTATGCCATGGGACATGTGATAACCGGCCTAAGGGTGTCGGAATCAATATTTGCGCACAGGGCGCGGCTCAGCCACTGGTAGTTGAGGCATCTTATTTATCACTGAGCTCGGTTAAGCTGGCCGGAGTCAGTGGGTATAACACTGGGGGTGACCTAAGTGAGCCGAAGACAGTGGGTTAAAGAGAGGGTGCGACCTAAGGGCACCGACCCTGAATATTATTTGATGGATGTGATAAACTGTTGATTATGAATGTGAATATTGTGTTATGGATATGATTTGTTGATTGTCTGGATGACAAATTGTTAATTTGTTGAGTGTTATCACTAATTGGATAAATGTTATGAATTGCCAAATTCGTGGTTATGCGATGTGGAATATTTGGTTATTGATGTTGATTTTGCTATGATATCATGCTCTCTTGCTGGGCCTCGACTCACGGGTGCTACGTGGTGCAGGTAAATGCAAGGGTATGCTAAGTCAACCATGAGTTGGAGAGCTCTGGGGGTGAGGTGTACATTGTCAGCTGCTCGGCCGCCACGGTCGAGGAATTGTACAGGGACTGTAACGCCCTGGATAGCCAGGACCGCTACACTGTGTGTTTATAAAGTGCCAGACTCGCTAATCAAGTCATTAAAGTGAAAACGTGTTATTGAAATAGTAGAGGAACTAGGGTTAAAAGCGTTTTGGTCTCAAAAGATACATTTTCACTGCTCAACATTGTTTATGTACATGGGATCCCAAAAATGACAGTTTAAAAGCCATACTACAAAAGTTACAAAGTTTATATACGTTAACAGCCATACTAAGGCAAAATGAGCAGTTAGGTGATCTCCGTCCTGACACACTCCTCGATCGTGGTGATCGAGCGGCTGGCTATGTACATTTCACTTCGGAGCTCTCCACCTCAGGACTGGTCCAGCTTGCTCTTGCCTTTACCTGCACCACGTAGCACCCGTGAGCCAAGGCCCAGCAAGAACACATAGCAACAATAGAACATGCACATTTAGCTGTCAAGTCAATCTCACATATGGCATCTCATAAACTTCAAGCATATCAATAGTCAAGTATTTCATATACAAAGCATATCAGCTCATATAACACAATGCACAAATGATAACCAGGGCTAGCGCTCGCAAGCTGCTCCCTCTGTTATCCTATTATTTCTGGCTCCCAGTGGCCAATTCGCGCCCCGTGCGCTAGAAATCATGAACGGTACTCTTAGACCGCTTATACGTGTCCCTTGGCATAATACCAACGATGACACAAAACAGTTCTCGGGAGCACTTAGTCCCATCACAATCATACACTCGGGTGCAGTGTTCTTACCTTTCAATTTACTGATTTCCGATGCCACGTAGCCACAAGCACGGTCCTCTACCCCGAGCCTCTCCAAATTCCTAATAAAAACACAAATATAATATTCTTTGTCATTAACCAATCCAAGACTACCTTCCCGGTACCTAATCCACACTCTCGGAACCCCCAAAACCTTAGAATAACACCCCGGAGGCATCCCCCGAACCCCCAGAGCAAAGACCAAAAATTGCAAAATTTAACTCCCTGAAATTTGCCTTGTGCCGCGGCACCACATTCCTTGTGCCGCGGCACCCACCTCCAGAGACCCCTAGGCCGCGGCAAGCAAAAGCCATGCCGCGGCACACCATCGCAGACCCAGATTTCTGGGTTTCCCTTCGCATTTTCCCGAGCTCCAACCTCTCCAAATCACCCCAAACTCTATCCTAAGCCCCAAAACCAACTCTAAACCCCTAACAAACCTCACAACAACTCAAAGACATCATGCCCAAGCTCACTCACACCTTCAATCCTAAAATTCACTCTTGAATTTCCCACTTGACAACTCAAACCAGAGAAATTATGAACTGCTTGAACTCAAGCACAACCCACACTTCAAACTCCCTATACCTTAACAAAACAAACCTAATAAACATACAGAGACCTTACCTTAAGTGATAGGTTCAACCTCCAGCTCTTGACCTCCTTCCCCCTTGGTTCCCAATTCTCTGAAATTACATAAAACCAGCCACCAACTCATCTCAATTCACCTTCCTTAACTAAAATTCAGACTTTAAACTTGGATATAACATAATCAAAATCTTACCTCTGAGTTTTCTTGGCCTAAGCTTGGTTGATAACTTCAAACATCCCTTGATTCTCCTTCCAAGAGTTTAGATTTCTACTTCTCCTTTCTATCTCCTTTTTGCTCTTATTCTAGGTCTCCACAATTCAGCATAACCAACTCCCAAAGTGTTACACGTATATGATATTCCCCCTTTAGCTGAAACTCATCTACTAACTGCCAAAATACCATTTTAACCCTCCATTAATATCACTTACTAACTAGACCTCAAGGGCTTATTTGTCCTTTCCCTAACTTTGCAATTCTACCACTTCCCCAATAAGACCTGTTACTCTCTATAGTTACTAACGGTTACGCAGGTTACCAAATCACCAGTTACCATTATCTAGTTTCCTAGGACCGTCTTGGCACGTGCATCACGTTTGTATCACATCACCCACACAGTACAATTCACATATCATAATTATCACATAATATAATTCACATAGTCATATAACATGCTTAAAATCATAATCATACATCTTAATCATAATAACCACACATAATTCTCATCTTGCCCTCCCGGCACACTAATCAAGGCCCTTAAGCCTTATTAGTGAATTTGGGTCGTTATAGGGACGGAAACCTAAAATGTGTATTTTGCCATTAGAGTGGCTTGAATTATTTATAACTTTTGGAATTTGCTGTAACTAAATCATCTAAACCCTGTTTTGAGTTTCCATGTATTAAACTGTCATTTTTAATGAAAATAGCCTGTTTGTGACCAAAATCTTTTATTCCTAATCTGTTGATGACGTTGGATTCACGTTTTGTTTAAATGACCTGATTAGCAAGTCTTGCACTATTTTAAACACATAGTGTAACGGTCTTGGTTATCTAGGGGGTTACAATTTTCCTAAGCAAATAGTCCTTGGAAAGGAGAACGAGATGCCTAAGAAAATTGATGTCCGTCTCCTTCGCCAAGATATTGCGGTCAGCCTGTACTTTCATGGCAAAAAGAAAGAACTTGAGGGCTGGCTACTTAACTAGTGATGAGTTCAGTGAAAGGTTTTTGGAGAGGAAACAAAAGAGAATGAAGGATGCTGCATAAGCTTTAGTGATGCTATGTTTTTTTGTTTTTCATTTTTCTACAACGGTTATTAAATGATGGACAATTTCTAATTTTACAGTTAGTTATGTTAAATTTCTACTTATGTAAAACATGGGGATTCTTAAGATCATTTTATATATCAGTTTAGCTTTTGTTAGTTCATTTGTTGTTTTTTTTTCTTACTTTTTTTAATTCAATTATTAATATATGTTGTATATAACACTTTAAAACAGCTAGCTAGTTTTCACTCTGTTTTGTATTTTTTTTTCTTAGTTTTATGGAATTATTTGATGGTAACTAGTTACCCAAATGGGTTGTTTTGCTAATTTACCACGGATATTTGGGGTAGGAATGATTTGAGGGTAACCAGGTACCCACGATGTTGTTTTGCTAATATACCTAGGGCAACTGGTTACTTAAGTGTTTGATTTTTTTTTAAGGTTTGTTTTGTTAAAGTAAGGTAACCAGTTTATTTACTTAATATTAGATTTCAAGAAGGGCTTTAAATGCAGCAGATATAGGCTAACAAAAATGTGGTTATTTCAATTTTTTTATCATTCTCATGTGCTTGTTTTGCTTTATTTTATTTTTTTTATCCTTTTTTTTTTTGAGATTTTTTTAAAGCAAAGTAGCTTTAATATTCTATATAGGGAGTTTGTGATAGAAGAAAGTAAAGGTTTTAATATTTTTTGGGCTTTAGATTGTTATGGTGGCTAATTTGTCTTGTATTGTTATATCAGGGTAACCAGTTACCTATATCGTTGTTTTGTCAGTATATTTGGGTAACTGGTTCCCTTCTTGTTTGATCTCTTTTCTTTTGTTGGGTAACCAATTACTTTCTTTGCTGGTATATTATGTTGATGGTGGCATAGATAAATAACAAGCAAAAAAACTCAAGAAATTAGTTTGAAAGGAGTTTATAACTTTGTGTAATCAATTAATGTGTTTAAATTTCAAACAAACTTATTAAAATACTCAACAATACTAGATGAATATGAAAGTCACTCTTTAATCAATAAAGGTATGATAGTTTTGTTTCGCTTTAAAGTATGAAGCTAGGTCTTTTGCTTTTTCTGTTTGTGTTGACTTCTCAATTGGATGATTCTTGCATGTCTTCTTGTTATTTCCTGGTTGCCCACATTTCTCATAGTTGATTATTACTTTTGGTTCCCCTCTTGATCTTGTTCTTTTCTTTCTTGGTCTTCCTGCAGGGATTGTTGCTTTTGGAGGTAGCACCACTATGTCCAAGTGTTGTGGGAGATTCCATTTATTTTTATGAGGCAAATGATGAACATTTTCTTGATATAATGCTTTCAATGTTTTTGTTTTGTAGAACTTTGCATAGTAATCATAGAATCTCAAGTTTCTCCTTGCAATTACAGCTACTGCATGTCGACAAGACATTTCATCTTCTTGAAACCTATTGCAAGTAGATGTTCTATTCTGTATATTTACTGTGAAATTGACCCCTTTGGCATCACAAACTTGGGTATTCTATTGGATTGAAAGGCAAGACCTAAAATATTTTTGTCATGAAATAGAATAAAATAATACAAATTTAAACTAAAATGATTATTGAAAGTAACTAGTTACACTTTTGTTTAACTTAATGCTTTTTGTGCTGCTGTTATGGAAGATAATTGGTTACCATCCACTGGTAGATTAAAAAATAGCAAGAAAAACTTCATTTTCATACCTCATACTTCATTTTTGAAACAAAGTCATGCCTCAACTCATTTTCTGTTGTTGTAGAGACTTTTGTGAATGTTCCATTTGCATTATTTGAATTGGTCCAAACCCATTTTTGGACCAAGCTTCTATGGCATTCAAGAAAGATATCAATGGGGAGACCTCTTGCAACTTTTAGTGCAGAGTTGAGTGATTCCGCGATGTTGGATGACATCATTGTGTATCTTTTTTATGGCAAGTATGATCTTGCCCATGTTTCATACCTGACCTTCTCTAAGTAGGGTCTAATGCGTCTGTCAAGTCTATCAAGACCATTCATGAAACGTTCACAATCTGTTTTTATGTATGCCTTTCCTACTAGAATAAAATTCATTTGTAGCTCTTCTCTAAGGCTTGCACACTTGCTTTTCAAATTAGTGAGCAAGTGAAACATACAAGCTCCATGGATAGCATTTGTCTATGCTCTTGTGTCTGTCAGAAATAATAGCCAATTCTGTGGAATTTAAATATTGAAAAATAAAAACAAAAATTAGATAATCTTCATTTTGTTTGTTCTAGCAAGGGTAACCAGTTACATTACTCAATATTAAAAAACATAACATATATGTGTATATCTGATCGGGTAACTAGTTTAATTTTCTATGTAAACAAGAGTATTTAATTTGAAGCTAGCATACCTTTGGGTTCTCCATAGGTGTCTCTCAATTTGGAGAAGAACTAAAGTCATGAATTATCATTTTCAGAGTCCACTATTCTTAAGGCCGCTACAAAAATGTTGTGGTTTGAATCTAATGTTGATGATGAAAATAGGGTACCACTATGTGCATTTTTCATAAAAGTTCCATCAACAACAATAATAGGTCTCAAGTACTTCCTTCCCTTGATTGAGATAGATAATGCTATATATAGGTATTTGAATTTGTCTTGTTTGTCTGTGAGTAGGTGTGTGATTGTTCCTGGATTTGCTTGCTTCAACATGTGAAGATACATTGGTAGCTTTTGATATGAATCATCAGGGTTCACTTTTACTAGTTGCCAAGCTTTCTCTCTTGATATTCATGCTTTTGTGTATCCCATGGTTACTCCGAAGTCATCATTCATGTCATCCATAATGTCATTCAGAGTGTAATTTCTTTTTATTGATTTCTATTTGTTCTTTATTAATTCACCAATTACGATGTTTTTTGGTTGCCTATGGTCCTCCATAACAACTTCAACAAAGCAAGTGTATTTTGAAATGCATATTCGTACCTTGAATAAATCTTGGTCTCTGTACTTAGATGCTTTCACAAACCAGCTGCATGTGCCATCTGCATAGGTAACTAGGTACTCTCTCGATTCTAATCTTTTTGTTTTGAACTCGAAGTTATGAAGCATCACATAGTAGCTAAGTGTTGATTTGGTTGTTTTATTGTCCTTGTGAACTTGACCTTGCTCTATTGTGTTGACCCTATGATCCATTATTACTATTTGGATTTCCTCTAACTTCTTTTTCCTTTTGTATTGTTTTCAATTATGAAACCTGCTACTTCTTCAGCAAGATTAGGTATGTATGGCACATTGTTGTCCTCATTGGTTATGCTTGACATTCCTTCTTCAAATAACATATGTTCATTTATGGAAGCTTGGTTGGCTTGCATTAATAATGTCCCCACCTCCATTTCTTCTGTTGTATCTAGTTGATTTGCTAGTAGAAGAAGGTTGTTTTCATTGCATGATTCTTGAACAATAGTCACACACAGTGGTAGGTCTGTTATCATTGCAGCAACTTTTTTTTATTTGTTTCTAGGTAGAACAACACTGAGTTGTATGTTTCTAACTTCATTGGTGGTGTTCATTTGGCTACTTGAAAAGAAACTTCAATACTTGCTCTTGTTTCCTTAATCTTTTTTTTTATCAAATCCACCAAGTTACCAAGTGAACAATTTGGTGGAATTAATATCCTAGTCATTGTGTAGCCTTGATACTCATTATTTTCATTCCATTTGCCACCAAATTGAACCAATGAAGTACAATTGTCCATATCTGCAAATTTTGACAATAATTAAGAAGTTAGTAGGGTGCAAGTCGAAAAGGTAGCTGGTTACCTTGTTCTTACTGGTTTTTTTAAATAGTTATACATTTGGTGAAATCAACTTTTAGAACAAAATGATTTATATTCAAAACACAAAATAAAGATATTCATTTCTAGTTTTTTTTTCTTTATTCATAGCAAATTATATATTCGTTTAATTTTAATTTAAATCATGCTTTTATAAAATTTTAAGAATGAGGAATTTTTTATCCTAATTTTCTTACCTTTTCTTATGATTGGATTTCTTTGAAAAATTGGTGATATAATATATGGAGTTCACTGCACTTGCTGGATATTTGCACTAGCTGATCTAATTTCTTGTGTATATTCAGTTTTCTCTGTTATTTTTCGGCTTCTTGAGGTGTTGGTGGCTGGAAAGTTGAGTAGTTTTTAGTGATTCACAATGTTGCCAAATATTTCACAGACTGGAGATGTGGTTTGGATCTGCGATTGATGAGTTTCTGAAACTGAATTGATCGGCTTTTTCTCTTGTGCAGGTGGTCGGAGAGTCGCCGAAGGTTGTTCCAAAGCTTTCAAGTTGTTCTTGAATCATCAAGAACTTGTTGCAAAGTTGATCGAAAGTGGAGAGTTGCTCTTGTGCAGCAAGTCGGATGTTTGAGGATTGATTAGAAGTGGAGAATTGAGGTTTGATCGATCAATATTTTGGGAGAAGATTTTGTGGACTTGTGTTTTTGGAGTTAATCGGAACATTAATTCTGATTTTTCCCCTGTTTTTCCTACTATGTTTTATTTTAAATTTGGGTTGCCTTATTTGGTTAGTCAACATGTGTTTTTCCCATAAATTCCTAATTTTACTTTAATTTTCCCATAAAAATTGGAGAAAGTAAAATCCTCATATATTTGCACAGTAATGGTATAAATCTCATATTTATAGATTTTTAATTGTAAAAAATATCATTTTTGTATGTAATACAATATATACTATTGAAAAATTTGTAGTGAAACTGTTTAGGTAGTTGTTTTTGTAACACTTAAATATCTATGTAAAACTTATGACAACAATACTACCTAAGTAGTTGATTTTTGTGCGGTTGTTAGTCCTTCCCTTAATATGATTTGGACAATAAAGCATAGCCACTTGGTGTCGACACAAATTTTTCGTTAGTTTAAAGTGTAGGGACTAACGGTGGCAACAAAATCAATTGTTTAAGTAGTATTGCTATAAAAAAAATTAACATAGTTATTTAAGTGCTACAAAAACAATTACTTAGAGAATTTTATCCCAAATTTTCTAATTTTACCAATGAGGTGTGGTCACGTGAGCTCATACAGGTTTCTAGTTAGTTTTAATATGGGCTAACGACCATAACATAATTAGGTACTTAGGTAGTATTGTTTGTTAAATTTTATACATATGTTTCTAAGTGCTACAAAAACAACTAATTTGGAACCGTCTCCACATATTTCCCTAACTATATACTGAATATACAACAAACTATAAGAATATATCTTGCAAAGATAAAAAAAGACATAACTTTATAGAAGATATACTGTTACAAATTATGTTTTATACAAAGAAATATTTTATTACTCTTATTTGTAATTTGAGATCATTCTCAACTCTTCTATTGCCAAAAATCTAAATCCCTTTATGTATTTTTGTTTTAAAAAAAACTTCTTTTAAACGGTCTTTTTTCTTCATATATATGATTTTTAAAAAAACATATTACTTATATATGGGAATTTATTTTTTTCCTAAAAAATATGAGAGCATGTAACTATTACATTTGAAATTTGGGAATTTGGCTCCCATATATAAACTAATTTTCCCATACCCAATACTGAATTAAAACAAAAAAAAATCAATTTTTTCCATCATACAAAGTTGGGAAAATCCAAATTCTTCTCCTTTGACTCTCCTCGTCAGATTCCTATAGCACCAAATTTTATTTATTTATTTATTAAATTTTGTGCTTTATTTTATTTAATTGTTAAGTGTTGTGAATTATTTTATTTATTTGTTTAAATTAATTATTAGAGTTGTTTGGTAGAATTTTATGAATTTAATTGTTAATTGTTTATTTTTTTTTATTTTGTGATTAATTGAGTTTTGGTTGAATGAACCAAGATGCATGGTAGGTAGTGATACACCCTAGTGATTGAATGTGTGAATGTGCATGGTTGCATGGTGCACTTGCATAGAATTTTCTACACACTTTATAGTTTCCCTTTATTAGATTTATTTAGTTTATTTAATTAAAAAATGAATAAAAGAAAGGGTAACAAGGGCTAGAGTGGACGACAAGGTGGGAAATGGAGGGAAATGTGAGTTGTCTTGTTTATTTTTCCTTTAATCAAATAAATCAAAAATAAAAGAAAATAGACACAATTAGGAAACTTACTAATTTTTCCCTCGGGCTATTATGGGCTAGGTTAGAATAAAGAGGGAAGGAAAAAGAAGAATAGCATTATGCTCATTGGAACCGTCGGCTAGGAGAAGAAGGAGAGGGAGAGAGTGTGCATGAGAGCTAGAGAGAGAAAGAGAGAAAGAAAGAAAGAAGAGAAGAGGAAGAAGGGTAGATTTTTTCCAAAAGACCCCTAGGTATGTGTTCATGTTTTGATTTATTTTTCTTTAGTCTTGAATTCCCTTCCTCTTGAAAGAATCTAAGAGAATAATTGGTGGTTTTTCTTTTCTTGATGTTCGAAACCCCTAGGGAAGTAATTCAAGGGTAGTGGCCAAATTGGGTTCTTTGATTTCTATCAAAGGAGGTAAATGAACCTCTATTCTTGATTTAGTTCTTATTTTTGTAACTTTTTAGATATATATTCAGGGTATGTGAGTATAGGATTTATTGTTGATGTATGGTGATTGTGTCAATCTTTTGTTATGAATAATTATTTTGATCTTAAAATCATAAGCATGGTGGTGTTGATGTTATGTTGCCTAAGGCTTTCCTATAATTTGATATTGGGTATGTTTTGGCTTAAAGGTTATGTGCATCCTAATTCTAGCACTAGTCTTTTATTCAACTCGTGTACAATTGGCTAGTAAAGGCACAGAAAAAAATGGCCAATGAATCCGTGTATTCTCCACGAAGACAGCATGGTCCCCAAAGTGATGGCACGAGCTGGGGTGTATAAAGCGATAAGCATGAATTTATAATATGTATAAGGAATAGCGTCAACGGCACGAGCTAATGGTGTATTCAGCTTGGGGCACGCTAAAGACCTGGTGTGTCCTTGGATTCCTGAAAACCCGGACACATTATATAATCGTGCATGGCCAGACATGGAATGTCCGCGGATCCCTGAAAACTCGGACACGTAATATAATCATGCATGGTCATGCAGGGCTTGTCCGCATATCCCTGAGGATCCAAGATCAGTTTTATTTCCTAATTATACCATGCCTTAGGATAAATTGGAATATTTATAATAAGTGTAATACACATAAAAATAGATGTTAAGTCACGTGATGACCCCAAGACCTGTCCAAGGATTTTCTCTATAAATACTGAGATCTTGGATAAAGGGAAGGGGGGATTTATTCTGTAATACTAAAATCTCTATCAAAATTCAGAGAGAGAAACAGTAATAACATAGACTCGTGGACTAGGTGGATTTTAACCATTGAACCACGTAAAATAGACGAGTGTTCTTGGCAATTTCTTTTCGAGAATTCTTGAGAGTCCTTTTCTTATTACGGTTTATCATTAAGAACTAATTCATCCCATTTATTTTTTTAATTCATTGTTGGTGAAAAACCGCGTCAACAGTTTGGTGCTTTCATTGAGAGCTAAAAATTAGTGCTTTCATCAAAATCCCAATCAAACTTCATCATGGTGGTCACTCGATCGAGGCATGGCAATGAGATGGAACAGCCTGGTGGGCAGGAGGCTCACCATGCCGTTGTTTCCAGTGAGCATAGCCCTGAAATCCAACAATGATCGGGAAAGCAACCGATGGGCCACAACGACACTGGGAGTTCGGCATCATTGCCGTTGAATCTGAACCCAAATTACTTGACTGCGGTAGAACTGGAAAACATGCACTTAAGAAGCCATTTGGCCAAAGAAAACAAGAAAATCGAAGAGGTTTTGGCTTGGCTACCCCCTCTTGCAACTGACGTTAATGTCGGAAAGAGGCAAAGTGGGTCTCATAAGTCCTGCAGGAATGACCGATCCAAACCAAGTCGATCAGGCAGAACTGCCACCCCAAGTTCTGCGCCCATGGCACAAGATCACCAAAATGCTCAGTCTAATGGCCCTCCCAGGGGTCATCGACAAGTCAGTCGGTAGGTTCAGACCTCAACCCCAAGTTCAGTACCACCGTCGTATGCGCCTGGAAACGCCCATTGCAACCCACGGGGAAGGTTTGGGGAAAGCTTGCAAAGATAGCACGTTCCAGCCAACTCTCCTGCGTCACGATTAGATCACTAGACTCAAAGAGTTAGAAATGGTGGAGCAGAATGACCGCTGGCTAATTTAGTTCGTCCTGATGGGACAAGAATTGCCTCGCCAGTCAGGCATCCCCCATCACCCATAAGACATCAAACATCACCTTGTTCTGTGCAAAATGTTCCTACTTATGGGGAAAGCAGGAGAAATCCTCCTCCCGCTACCCCTACTTATGCCCCGCTGATGCGCGTCAATGATCCAGATCCTCAGCCTCAAACACGAGCACTGGGTATCGCTAATGGGAGTTACTGGACTAGGAGCCATTGAAGTGCCAGATCCAATGCAGACTTGAGAAATCACCTGAGTTCGGCTCAGAGCCCTCGGTTCGATCCACAGCCTGATCAGCGAGATTGCCTAAACTCACAGAGGAGACATTTAGTACAAAACGAAGGAGACAGTTACACTCATCAAGAGGGAGGTTCTTTTGAAGTAGGTGATAAAGGGAATGTCCCACTGTTGACGCGGTTCTTCAGCAACAGATAATTAATAGAATAAAGAGTGGGATTAGTGCTAAATAATGAACTGTAATAGATGAATGATCTCTTAGTAAAATTATAACTCGAATACTTTTTTAGGTGGTTCAAAGGTTAAAATCCTTCTAGTCCACCAGCCAATATTATTGATATCTCTCTGATATTCCTTACAGGGTATTTCTTTACAAATTAGAATCCAACCCCTTGCAACTCCCAGGGTCTCCATATTTATAGGGAGAGGGCACCTAGGGGTTGGCAAGGGAGGTCATCCCGTGACCTTCTTACCCATCATGTCACTTCTGTGACATTCATGATTAATTCCTAAAACCTGACAATGAAGTGTGGTCTAATCAATAGGTAAGGGGGATAATGGGCCGCACGGCCCAACCCAGTCGTGGGTGCCTGAACACGCACATTTATGCTGCGTGTCCGAGAATTCAAGGATGGATCAGACACGTGATGTCTGATATATGAACGTTTACATTGCGTGGTTGACTTTATAAAAGGTCAGAGGTGCCAACTCAAGCTCGTATCTAGAGCTTGATGCAGTCTCAGCTCGTGGTGTCCATACTTCTGACTCGACTCCTTAGTAATCTCATTAAGCCTTTGGTTACCTCGACCTAAAGAGGTAGGATCTTATAACAGTAGCTCCGGGTACATGGCATCCACATGGCTGATATAATTATGCCCTTTCTCAGCTCGCTAATAGCCCGTGGATATTTAGGGCATACATTTCCCCCCCAAGCCCCTGCTCGTGGCATATGACGTCACCTGGGGCCACAGTGGGGGCTTTTAGGCTTCTTTGTGGACTCTTCACACTTCGCCCATTACGCTGGCGTCGAATACGTGGAGCATCGTGGTTGGTGACGGTCCGTCTTCCGAGAACCGCATTAAATGGCCTAGCTTCGGCCGCCGTTTCGTCTTTCAAGTAGTGATCCTCGTATCCTACATCAAGACGATCGAACGGCCCTCATCCTTTGGCCTTTTACGTATATAAAAGGTTGGCCACCTTTCGCATGAGCCACCCTTTCATTTGAAAATTTTCTCTTCTTCTTTTTTCTTCTCAGTCTCAAAACCCTTTCTTTCTTCCGGTCACTGTTCCCAGCGTTCCAGAGGTTCAGACATGAGGGCTCTTTTGTGACTCCGGTACCAGCGATCCCAACAGGATTTCAGCCCAGATGACCCTTTCAGTCTCTTCACAGCAAAACATTTCTGTAAGTCTTCCGTTTGTGCATGTTTTAAATGTTTTCCTTCACTGTTGCTTAGATAAACTTTCTCTTTAATCGCATGCAGTAGCTTGGTATTTTATGCGTAGGTTTTTATCCTAGGGGTGTCGACCGTAGGAAAAGCCACTTAGGAGCATGACTCAAAGGATACAATTTCTGGGGTGATTTTCTGGGTAAAATTTTTTATGCCTGTTTGGAATAACCAGTTCTTTGGGTGCAAAAACCGGGTAGCTTAGGGGACACGCTTCACAGGCGGTTTTGCCTACTGTTGCCTACTGAAACTTTCCTTCCAAGGAAAACTTTTACTGACCCTCTTGACATACGGATTCTGAGTAATCGGGGACCCATTGGGAGCACATGCGCGTGTTCATAGAACCGCGTGGTCTCACTCGCCACGGGCTGAGATTACCTCAGCCTGTGTAAAGGAAACACTTCGCGCTAGATTCTTTCTTATGCTTAGATCGCCCTTTCTAAATTTTCTTCTTTGTTCGCTAGGCGACCAGATGGGACCTAAGAAGAGCGCACCCAAAAAGAGTGCTGGCAGCTCGTCTTCCTAGCAAACCAACAAAGGAAAGGAGGTGGTCACGGACTCCCCTATCCCCAACTTCGGTCCAACCGTGGAGAAGGAGGTCGAGGTGGGGCCCGACGCCTTTTTCGAGGCCGAGAGGATCGCCTCGAAGGTCACCACCCAAGGGAAACTCAACAAAATCTTGTTTTCCCATATCATTGAGATAGGGAGGGGCGCCCTAACTGCCCGACCTCCCCTTGAAGGCGAGCAGAGATGCGCACCGCTCGATGAGGAGCACGCTGCCTGGAGCGATGAGCATCTCAAGGCCGGGGCCTTCCTCCCACTTGACCAGTACTTCACGGATTTTTTAAATTACGTGAAGCTGGCTCCCTTCCAGCTCCCTCCTAACTCATATCGTTTGTTAGTGGGGTTGAAGTATCTATTCCTGAAGCAGGAATGGGAGGTCCCCACGCTGGCGAACATCCTCTACTTCTTCTGCCTCAAAGCCAGCCCGTCGCAGCGGGGGCGAGGCGACGGGTTCTACTACCTAACCCATTTTCCAAATTCAGTTGCGGTTATCGAGCTGCCCAGCCACCCCAACAACTTTAAGGATCAGTTCTTTATGTCAAAGGGGTTTCACAACTGCGAACACCACTACTTCAACCATCCTCGTAAGTTCCTTCTATCTCAGCTCGTAAGTTGATTGCTAATTAGTATCTTTTCATTCCTTCCTGACTTAGAAACTATCATGCAGCCATTTTCACGAGGACGGCCAAGTCAGTCACCCTTGGGGGTCAATATGAGACCTTGGCGGGGCTTCCCCCAAGTGAAAAGGATTATCGCCAGCTCGTGTCCAACGAGACGATGCTGGCGTGTAAGTTAATCTCTCCGGGCCAGACTCTGGCCTTGAGGAGACCACAGACCATCCCCGCTGCTCGCGAGATGGCGCCCATCCCCGAGGAGGAGGCCGCGGGCGAGGATGAGGACGAGGTGCCCCTCATGCGACGGAAACGGGCTCTGGAGGTCACCCAAGAAGTAAACACGGAGAGGGCTCAGTCCAGGGCAGTAGCCGACCCCTCCAGCCAAGGTAATCCTTATTTGTTTAGGGATTTAGATAGGGCCACTGCCGACCTACGGCTTGCTCGGTTTAACCCCAGCCAACCCATTGATCGCCACCAAAATGACCCAGACCGCGACATCACCCTACTCCAATGCGTCGACCAGCTCATGATGTGTTATGACATGAGCCGCCCTAGGGGTACTATAGTTGTAGATAATACCTTGGCCTTTAGGTCGGCCTTTTTCGAGGAGTACGAGACCAATCTTAGGTCGTGGCCCTCTCTCCTGGAGGGTGTAGTAGCTCCGGGTCTTAGGCAGTACGTAGAAGAGTCTAGTCCTGAGGCAGATTCAGACCCAGAGCCTCTTCTATCTCGTGAAGTTGTTACCTTAGACTCCCCCGCCAAAGCTCCAGGGCCGGAGGTCGTGACCATAGATTCCTCCTCTAGCTCGGATGGTAGGACCCCTTTCAATACATACTTAAGCTCTGCTTTCTTTTTTTGTTGTTTTGCACAAATATTTTTACATGTATATTAATGCTTTGCTGTCTTTGTTTCAACAGAGGAGATGTCGCAACCCGGGAACAATGATTTGTGAGCCATGTTCCCTAGAGGAAACCCTTCCTCTGGGGCTTCCGGACCCATGGTGAAGAGGCTTCGGATGGTGAAGAAAGCCATCGGGACTACCTCCAAGTCTCCTGCAAAGGGGAAAAACCAAGCCTCAGCTGATCTGGAGAAAGTGCCTCCACCCCCTCCTGCAATGGAGAAGATGCCCCCGCCTCCTCCGCGAGCTCCCGTCGGGAACCGGATGTGCCCACTGGGACCTTGTCAACTATGACCCCTGAGGTGCGCGTCCTGGTCAACCCTCGGGCCTTGGAGAAAATCCCTGATGTCTTCAGGGGGACGGTCTACGAGACCGTGACCTACATGGTGGACCACTGTTACAATGCCACCTCGAGGGATCTACGGGAGATCGAGACAAGGAGTCCCGAGAATGTGATGGATTCTTCATTGGGGATGACCCTCACGGTAAGTTGGCTTTGCCACTGGTACTCCTTGTTTGTTTGTATTATTATTTTCCCTAAGGCACTTGCCTTATTATCTTTTGGTCTTGCAGGCGGCTCTGGCCCTCCACCGGAGCATATCTCGATCCAAGGCTAGGATCAAGGAGATCAGGGGCGAGCACCAATCTACTCAGGTCACCCTCACGACTACTCAACAACAGGAAAGGGACACCAAGGCGGCCCTGACAACCGCCCAGGAAAACGAGAAGGTCGCATAGGCCGCCTCGGTCGCTGCGTAAACCGAGTTGGAGGCATCCCATACCAAGTTGCAGGAGGCCGAGGCCACCAAGGCCGCCCTAGCCATTGCGAAGATCGAGCTCGAGGAGGCCAAGGCTGCCCAGGCCGCATTGGACACCGCAAAGGTTGAGGCCGAAGAGGCCAAGGCTGCTCTGGCGGCGGAGAGGGCAGCTTCCAACTCCTCCATGGAGGCTATGCTGTACCACTATTGGGTCTTCAACCCGAATGGTGACTTCTCCTTTCTAGGGCCGGATGCATGGGAGTCCTTCTTGGAGAAGTTCAAGGCTTACCTTCAACAAGAGGCGCCCTCCGAGACCAGGGAGACTTCCACTTCCACCGAGCAGGATGGCGAAGGGGTGACCTCATCAGAGCGGCCTGGCGGGGCATAGGATTTTTCTCCTTTTCTTTTGTCATTCACTTTTTTTTGTAACTTTATATTATGAGGTTTTTTAACCTCGAGACAATTGATTTCTTCAACTTTATTTCAATTGATTTACATATTTTTGCCTCTATCTTGTTTCTCTTCTATGCATTTGGTAATAATCTTAGTTTTTGTTGGTGTTGTGATTGGCATCTTATGCTTTTCTAGGAAAAAACATGCTAATCAACTTGAACCATCTTCTAAGACAAGTCCTGGTTGTATCCAAGAAATTAATTTAAAATCTTAGTTCGCGTTAATTCTTTATTGATATCTCGTGCTTTTTAAGAAAAACATCGATAAATCAATTTGAGCTAACTTCTACGTTTTAGGACCTGGTTGAATCTAGGACATTAATTTTGAAAACTTAGTTTGGGTTAATCCTTTATTGATATCTCGTGCTTTTTAAGGAAAACATTGATCAACCAATTTGAATTAACTTCTAAGTTTTTTAGGATGACCTGGTTATATCCAGGATACAACTTAGTTCGCGTTAATCCTATATCGATATCTTGTGCTTTTCAAGAAAAACATCGATCAACCAATGTGAATTAACTTCTAAGTGTTTTAGGACGGCCTGGTTATATCCAGGATATTAATTTTGAAAACTTAGTTCGGGTTAATCCTTTATTGATATCTCATGCTTTTTAAGAAAAACATCGATCAACAAATTTGAATTAACTTCTAAGTTTTTTAGGACGGCCTGGTTATATCCAGGATACAACTTAGTTCGCGTTAATCCTTTATCGATATCTTGTGCTTTTCAAGAAAAACATCGATCAACCAATGTGAATTAACTTCTAAGTTTTTTAGGAAGGCCTGGTTATATCCATGATACAACTTAGTTCGCGTTAATCTTTTATCGATATCTCGTGCTTTTCAAGAAAAACATCGATCAACCAATTTGAATTAACTTAGGACGCCCTGGTTATATCCAGGATACAACTTAGTTCACGCTAATCCTTTATCGATATCTCGTGCTTTTCAAGAAAAACATCGATCAACCAATGTGAATTAACTTCTAAATTTTTTAGGACGGCCTAGTTATATCCAGGATACAACTTAGTTCGCGTTAATCCTTTATCGATATCTCATGCTTTTCAAGAAAAACATCGATCAACCAATGTGAATTAACTTCTAAGTTTTTTAGGACGGCCTAGTTATATCCAGGATACAACTTAGTTCGCATTAATCCTTTATCGATATCTCGTGCTTTTCAAGAAAAATATCGATCAACCAATTTGAATTAACTTCTAAGTTTTTTAGGACAGTCTGGTTATATCTAGGGAATATGCCCCCCAAGTAACTAGGGAAGGGTCTTTCGTGGTTACTTGACTTTAAATCCACAAATATACACAATAATGTAAAAAGATTTAATTCTCATTACTTTATAAACAAAAGATGACATTTCTGATTAAGCCTTACAAAGGTATCATTGATAATATTTCTTCAAATGGATAGCGTTCCAAGTTCGTGGGACTGCTTCTCCATTAAGCTGAGCTAACTTGTAGGTTCCTTCTTTTATGACCTCGGTTATTTGGTAGGGCCGTTCCCAGTTCGGTCCCAATACTCTGTCTTTGGGATCCTTACTGGCTAAGAAGACTCTTCTGAGGACCAGGTCGCCAACGCTAAAGGCACGTTTTCTGACCTTTGAGTTGAAATAACGAGTGATCTTTTGTTGATAATACGCGAGCTGTAGCTGTGAATCTTCTCATCTTTCATCACTCAGGTTGAGGGACGCCCAGAGCAATTCATGATTGCGGTCCTGGTCAAATGCCTGGACTCTATGCGAGGCTACCTTTACTTCGACAGGAACGACTGCCTCATTCCCGAAAGCCAGGGAGAAAGGAGTATGACCCGTCGACGTTCAATGTGAGATCCAGTATGCCCAAAGTACCTGGGGGAGCTGTTCTGGCCAGACTTCCTTGGCTTCGTCCAGTCTTTTCTTAAGGCTTGCCTTTAGCGTCTTATTGACGGCCTTGACCTGCCCATTCGCCTAAGGATAGGCCACGGAGGAGAAGCTTTTTACAATGCCATGCCTCTCACAGAATTCAGTGAAGAGGTCACTATCGAACTGCGTTCCATTATCTGATACGATCTTCTTTGGCAGCCTGAATCGGCAGATAATGCTTTTGACCACGAAGTCGAGGACTCTTTTTGAAGTGATTGTTGCCAGGGGCTCTGCTTCTGCCCACTTGGTGAAGTAGTCAATAGCCACCACCGCATAATGGACTCCTCCCTTTCCAGTAGGGAGGGCGCCAACCAAGTCAATTCCCCAGACCGCGAATGGCCACGGGGACGAGATCATCTTCAGCTCAACTGGGGGAGCTCGAGCAACTGTGGCGAATCGCTGGCACTTGTCACATTTTTTGACGTAGGAGATCAAGTCCTTTGACAGAGTGGGCCAGTAATATCCTTGCCTTAAGATCTTCAGAGCCAAGCTTTGCCCCCCAGTGTGATCTCCGCAAAAACCCTCGTGCACTTCCTACAAAATGGTCTTCGCTTCGCCTGGCAGAACACATCGTAGGAGAGGTAGAGAGTGTCCACGGCTGTATAATATCCCTTCTACCACTGTATACCTTGGAGCCTGGTAAAGTACCCACCTTGCGTCATTTCGCTCTTCAAGTAACTTTCCTGCTATGAGATATTCGAGGATGGGGGTCATCCAGGTCGGTCTGGCGTCGATCATCTCGACCTCCACCCAGACTTCCTCTAAGCTCGGTTTCTCCAAGAACTCTACTGGCACTAACCCCAAAGTCTCCATCTCTCCAGAGGTAACGAGCTTTGCGAGGGCGTCCGTGTTGGCATTCTTCTCCCGAGGTATCTGTTCGATTGAGACACGCTCGAATGCAGACAACTCACTCTTTACCTTGGCCAGGTAAGCAACCATCTTGGTTCCCGTGCTTGGTATTCACCTAGCACTTGGTTTACCATGAGCTGGGAATTTCTGTAACACTGAACGAAGCTGGCCTTCAGCTCCTGGGCCACCCTTAGCCCGGCCAGTAATGCTTCGTATTAAGCCTCGTTGTTGGACGCTTTGAATCCGAATCTCAACGCTGAGTGGAATCGATGTCCTTCTGGGGATATCAAAATGATTCCAGCCTCGGAGTCGTTCTCGTTAGACAAGCCATCTTCGAAGACCTTCCATGAGGCCTGGACTAAGGAGGCCTGGGCTATGGCGGTCTAGGTTGAATCTTCCACAGGATCTTCTCGGAATCCTGTGCATTCTGCCACAAAATCAGCCAGGGCCTGGCTTTTTATTGCAGTTCATGGTGTGTACAAAATCTCGAACTGGCTGAGCTCAATAGCCCACTTCAACAGACGTCCTGATGCTTCAGGTTTTTTCAAAACGTGCCTTATAGGTTGATCGGTTATGACATGTATTGAGTGGGACTAGAAATACGTCTTGGGCTTTCAGGAGGTCGTAATGAGACAGAAAGCCATCTTTTCCATCAACGGATACCGGGACTCAGCTCCGAGAAGCCTCTTGCTGATGTAATCGACTGGCTTCTGAGACCGGTCTTTTTCTCGGACTAATACGGCACTAGCTGCATCTTCTGTGACGGCTAGGTAAAGAAAAAGAGGCTCTCCTGCCGTTGGTTTGAATAATACGGGTGGCTCGGCTAAATGTGCTTTCAGGTCGAGGAAGGCACGTTCGCCCTCCTCGGTCCATTCGAACTTCTTATTCCCCCGAAGCAGGTTGTAGAATGGCAGACACTTGTCGGTAGATTTAGAAATAAACCGATTAAGGGCCACCACCCTTCCTGTCAGACCTTCAATTTCCTTTCGCGGCTGAGGTGAGGGCATCTCGAGCAGTGACCTGATCTTATCTGGGTTTGCCTCGATCCCTCTGGTATTGACAATGAACCTTAGGAATTTCCCTGATGCGACCCCGAAAGTGCACTTCTGCGGGTTAAGCCTCATGATGTATTCTCTCAGTATCTTAAAGCATTCCTTCAGGTCAGAAACATGGTTATCGGCAGTTTGCAACTTAACCAGCATGTCCTCAACGCACACTTCCATGTTCTTCTCGATCTGGTTGGCAAACATCCTATTTACCAATCTTTGGTATGTAGCACCGGCATTCTTCAGCCCGAAGGGCATGACCTTGTAACGATAAACGTTAGTCGGGGTCATGAAGCTAGTGTGCTCCTAGTCCATTGGATTCATGGCGATCTGATTGTAGCCCGAATATGCATCCATAAAAGACATGAGCTCGTGCCCCGCCGTGGCGTCCACTAATTGGTCGATACTTGGCAAGGGGAAGCAGTCTTTGGGGCAAGCTTTGTTCAGATCAGAGAAGTCAATGCAGGTCTGCCATTTCCTGTTGGGCTTCGGAACCAACACAAGATTGGCGACCCAGACCGAGAACTTAGCTTCTCAGATAAAGCTGGACTTTAAGAGCCGGGCTACTTCCTCTTCTAGGGCTTCAGCTCGGGTTGTTCCTAGGCACCTCTGTTTCTGGGATTTTGTAGGCACACTTTTATCCAAGTGGAGGGTGTGCATGATGACGCTCGGACTGATCCCCACCATGTCCTCATGAGACCATGCGAACACGTCCAGGTTCTCCTGCAGGAACTTAATCAGCCCCGCCTTCCTTTCGTCGTATAGATTCTTCCCGAGCTTTACCATCCACGAGGGATTTTGTGGATCGATATTTACCTCCTCGAGCTCTTCGATAGCTTGGAGCTCATATTTATCCTTGCCTATTCTAGGGTCGATATCATCACTTAAGATGATATTTTCCCCTTTGGCATTCTGAGGTTTTTCAATCTCAGGATTAGGCACAAGTTCTTGAGAATCCTCATTTCTGCCCTGGACGGTCATCGTTAACTGACCGAGTTTTAATTTTCCCTTCATAGAAATGTTGTAGCATTCCCTGGCAGCAAGTTGATTGCCACAGACCGTGCATATCCCCGAGGAAGAGGGGAATTTTAATGCGAGGTGGCAGATGGAGGTAATGGCTTCAAACACTATTAGTGTAGGTTGACCCAAAATGGCATTGTACGCGGCGGGATAATTGATGACCACAAACTCGAGGAGTTTTAAGATTGTTCGAGGTCCCTCTCCCAAGGTGATCACCAGCTCGATCATTCCTATTGCCGCCGATCCTTCTCCAGAGAATTCGTATAGCATCATGGAGGTGGCTTTCAGCTCGGTGACAGATAAACCCATCTTCTCCAGCGTAGACCGGAACAGTAGGTTTACCGAGCTCCCATTATTGACCAATACTCTCCTAACCCTCCGATTAGCGAGCTGAACGGCTACGACCAGAGGGTCGTTATGAGGGAACTGGACGTGGCTGGCATCTTCTTCAGTAAATATGATTGGTTGCCTCTCCAATCATTGCTGCTTTGGTAGATGTTGCTCAGGGACGAACTCCACTCCATTATGAGCCTTAAGTTCGTTGATGTATCTATTTTGGGTACCTCTGCTCATGCCAACCAGATGGGGACCTCCAGAGATCGTGGAGATCTCTCCTCCTATCATGGGAGGAGGGACGTTCTGATCTACCCGAGACCCGAGCTGACTTATTGGGACTTCTGGAGCTGGATGACCGGCAGAACTCTATTCCGTGCATACTGAGCCAAAGGTCTGGCTCTAATGAGAGTCTCGATCTCATCCTTCAGGTGCCTACAATCATCGGTCTCGCTTACCCTTCTGGTGCTTCAACGGTTCCGGCTTCTTCCAAGGGAGGCGAGCAGAATTTGCTAGGAAGATGTTCTCCCTAGAGTGGGTGAGCTCGGTATAAGTCGCGTAGACTGGCTTAAATTTTTCTACGGACTTGTTCTTTTTTGGGCCGTGCTGGTTGCCCTCGCTGCTCCCCTTTCTCTTGCCTCCACCAAACTGGTTATTCTGTGTAACGGTCTGGGTCGCTGCCACGACGTCCGTTCCCACTCCAGCGGGCTACTCGGGGGTCTGGCTGGTTCCCGCGGCTGATGCTCGCGCCTCCTCTAGGTTTATCCATCCCTGGGCCCTATTTAGGAATTCATTTACGGTGCTGACTCCCTTCCTCTGTATCTCTTCCCAGAGTCCTCCTCTGATGAGGATCCCAGTCCTCAAAGCCATGACCTTGGAGCTGTCATCTGCGTCTCTGGCCCGAGCAGCGACGTTCGCGAATCTGCTCAGGTAAGCCTTCAGAGACTCATCGGGTTGCTGCCTTACGTTTGCCAGGGTATCGGCCTTGACGCGGGCAGCCGGGGAAGCTTGGAATGCTCTCTTGAAGTCAGTAGAGAAAGTTTTCCACGAGCTGATTGACTGCTTCTTACTCTGTTTGAACCATTGTCTGGCTGGCCCAGTCAAGGTGGAAGGAAATATTAGACATCTCAGCTCAGGACCAATGTTGTGGGCCATCATTAGGGTGTTGAACATACCTAGATGATCTGACGGGTCCCCGTCTCCATTGAACTTGGACAAGTGCGGCATATGGAAACCAGGTGGATATGTCGTTGCTGCTATGCTGGGGGCGAAGAGCTCAAGTTCGTCCCCTGAATCATACTCATCTTTTTCTTTTTCTGATAAGAGCTTCCTCATCAGCTCCTCCATCTGAGCCAGACGCTCAAGGGTTTTGTCCTGACTTCCTTGGTTGTTCCGGGGCTGTTCAAAAGCTCTGGATCCATTGTACGCGTTTGGCGGGTTATTTTCCCTCCTATCTTGAGATAGGTTATATGGGACGTTCCCGCTTTCGCGTACTTCAGAAAGGTCTTCCCTTTGGCGAGCACGGCTGCCGTTTCCCACTGGGTCTCCCCTTTGAGAGTTTAGATGATCTCGGAGGTCGCCCCTCGGGGCAGCCTGAGGACTTTGCGCTAAGCTCAAGCGTTGGTGCAGGTCTCCACCGGAGAGGTCACTTCGACAGCTTCCGGTCCAATAGGTCCCATTTGAGAAGCTTGGAGCCCGCCTCTGGGGATGAGGATCCGGGACTTCTCTGGGCGCCCGGCTACAATGGGAAGGTCCGACGGAAGGAGGATTTCTCCTACTACTCCCATGAGCCGGAATGTCTCGGATTGGCCGGGGAGGAGACAGGTATCTTATTGGTGAAGGAGGATGCCTGACTGGGGATGCGATCCTAGTCCCATCAGGACGGATCAAGTTAGGTCACGGCCGCTCCGCTCTACCTTCCTTCGCGTCCTGTGCTCGGCGGTCTGAGCTGGGTGCAGGACGGCTAGTCGGGGTGGGCTATCATTGTGAGCCCTCCTCGGATCTCCTTCGCGAGCTTCCTCGAGCCCTCCTGGGTGCACAAGAGGGGGGAAGTGAGCTAGGAGTTGAGGTCTGGACCGATCGGCTGTATTGCTGCTCGGCCCTAGGTAGTTCCTCAAAAGTGGCTTCCCGGTGGTGCGATGTGGGAGTAGAATTTGATGTTGGGGGTCTGACCGACCGACTGGGCCTGGACTGATTACCCCGATGGGACTTATGAGTCTTGCCTTGCCTCTTTCCGACGTTAGCGTCGGTTGTAAGAGGGGGTAGTCGGGCCAAAACCTCTTGAATCTGCTGGTTAGCTTTCGCCAGATGACTCCTCAACTGTGCATTTTCCATTTCCACCACCATGTAAAAATCTGGGTTCGGATTGGGCGGCCGGGGAGCCGAACTTCCAGTGTCATCTTGGCCTATTGGCTGATTTTCCGGCCGCTACTGAACCTCAGGGTTCTGATCATCGAACATGGCGGCATGATGGGCCTCCTGCCCATCACGTTGGTCCGCCTCGTTACCATGTCTTGAGCGAGTGACTACCATGGTTGGGTATTTGCGATAGCACCAATCTAACAGCCTCTCAACGAAAGCACCAAACTGTTGACGCGGTTCTTCGGCAACAGATAATTAATAGAATAAAGAGTGGGATTAGTGCTAAATAATGAACCGTAATAGATGAATGATCTCTTAGTAAAATTATAACTCGAATACTTAGGTGGTTCGAAGGTTAAAATCCTTCTAGTCCACCAGCCAATATTATTGATATCTCTCTGATATTCCTTACAGGGTATTTGTTTACAAATTAGAATCCAACCCCTTGCAACTCCCAGGGTCTCCATATTTATAGGGAGAGGGCACCTGGGGGTTGGCAAGGGAGGTCATCCCGTGACCTTCTTACCCATCATGTCACTTCTGTGACATTCATGATTAATTCCTAAAACCTGACAATGAAGTGTGGTCTAATCAATAGGTAAGGGGGATAATGGGCCGCACGGCCCAATCCAGTCGTGGGTGCCTGAACACGCACGTTTATACTGCATGTCCGAGAATTCAAGGATGGATCAGACACGTGATGTCTGATATATGCACGTTTACATTGCGTGGTTGACTTTATAAAAGGCCAGAGGTGCCAACTCAAGCTCGTATCTAGAGCTTGATGCAGTCTCAGCTCGTGGTGTCCATACTTCTGACCCGACTCCTTAGTAATCTCATTAAGCCTTTGGTTACCTCGAGCTAAAGAGGTAGGACCTTGTAATAACAGCTCCGGGTACATGGCATCCACGTGGCTGATATAATTATGCCCTTTCTCAGCTCGCTAATAGCCCGTGGATATTTAGGGCATTGACCCACCAAAAATCTCGAACTTGGAGGGGCAACAATCCGCCGAACACGTACGGTAGGACGGGAGCTGTTGAAAAGCCCCATAATAACAAAGGAATCAAAGACCAAACCCTCGAAAGGTTAGCCCAGATGGAGGATCTGATGAAAAGACTCCTATCAGAAAAGGAAAAAGATGAATATGATTCAGGGGATGAGCTCGAGCTTTTCGCCCCAAACATTGCGGCAACTGCATACCCACCGGGTTTCAGGATGCCCCATTTATCAAAATTTGATGGAGATGGAGATCCATCTTACCATTTGGGGATGTTCAACACCCTGATGATGGCCTGATCAGGCCTAATATTCCCCTCGACTCTGATCGAGCCGGCTAGGCAATGGTTCAAACAGTACAAAAAACACTCTATCAGCTCGTGGAAGAATTTCTTTGCTGATTTCAAGAGAGCTTTCAGGGCTTCTCAGGCAACTCAGATTAAGGCTGACTCCCTTGCAAATGTAAAGCAGCAGCCCGGAGAACCTTTGAAAGCATACCTGAGAAGGTTTGCCAACGTTACTACATGAGCTAGAGACGCCGACGAGAGTTCTAGGCTCATGGCAATGAGGACGGGAATCCTTGTTGGAGGCGACCTATGGTAGGAACTATAGAGAAAGGGAGTTAACACTGTGGATGAGTTCCTGAACCGAGCTCAAATGTAGATTAACCTAGAAGAGGTGCGAGCTTCTGTTGAGGAACTAGCCAAGCCCCTGTTCAACCTGTTGGAGTGGAAACAAATGTGGCTAGTGCTACAACTCAAATTGTTGCCCAGAATAACCAAGGGGGTAATAAAAGAAAGGAAAATGGTGAGGGTGACCAGAGTGGGTTAAAGAAAAAAAAATCCATGGAGAAGTTTAAACCAGTCTATGCAACTTATACCGACCTCACAGATACTAGAGAGCGCATCTTCTTGGCAAATTCTAGTCGCCTTCCGTGGAAGAAACCTGAGCTATTGAAGAATCAAAGGGCAAAGAGAGATCCCTCGAAATTCTGTCAATATCACAATGATATCGATCATAATACTGATGACTGAAGACAACTAAAGGATGAGATCAAGACTCTCATCAGGGCAGGACCATTAGCTCAGTACACCTGAAATCGAGTGACTTCCAGATAGCCCGCTGGACAAAAATTCCAATAGCTCTGGAGGCTCCAATGAATCAAAATGGAGCTCAAGTGAATCAAGACAACCCCCCTCCGATAATAGGAGGAGATATAGCAACCATTTTTGGAGGTCCTCATCTGGCAGGCACGAGCAGAGGTGCCCAGTAGAGGTATATCAATGAGCTAAAATCCCGCAATGGAGTGGAATTTGTTCCGGGGCCGCGATCATCAAAGCATCAGCATTTGGAGAAGCAACCAATCACTTTTATGGAGGAAGATTCTAGTCATGTCCAGTTCCCACATAACGACCCTCTGGTCGTAACGGTCCAGCTAGCCAACCAGAGAGTTAGGAGGACACTAGTAGATAACGGGAGTTCTGTGAAACTACTCTTTAGATCCACCTTAGAAAAAATGGGGCTGTCTGTAGCAGCCCTGAAGGCAACTTCCATGATTCTGTATGGATTCTCTGGTGAGGGGTCAGTGGCCATTGGGATAATCGAGTTAGTGGTAATGCTGGGTGATGGTCCAAGAACTGTCTCCAAGCTCCTGGAATTCATGGTCATTGATTGACCAGTGGTCTATAATGCGATCTTGGGCTGACCTGCGTTGATGGAATTAGAAGCCATAACCTCTATCCATCACCTAGCAATTAAATTCCCCTCCTCTGTGGGAACATGCACTGTTAGGGGCGATTAGCTCGCTGCCAGGGAATGCTATAACATTTCCGCGAAGGGAAAATCACAACCCGGGCAGCAAACAATTACAGTACGTGACAGAAGCGAGGAGTCCCAGGAGACGGAAGCTGCTCCCGGAACAGAAGAACTTCAAAACGTCAAGGATAGAGACATCACCCCAAGTGATGATATCGACTCGCGAATAGGTGAGGAAAAGTAAGAGCTCTAGGCTATCGAGGAGCTCGAGGAGGTAAATATAGATCCCAAGGATGCCTCGAGAATCGCTAAGATTGGTAAAAATCTCGATGATGGTAGAAAAAAGGAGCTTGTAAAATTCTTGCAGAAAAATCTAGATGTATTCGCCTAGTCTCATGAGGACATGGTGGGGATTAGCCTGAGCGTGATCATGCACACCCTGAATTTTGATAAAAGCATTCCCGCCAGGTCCCAAAAACAGAGGCATCTGGGAATAGTCCGAGCTGAGGCGTTGGAGGAAGAAGTAGCTCAGTTATTAAAGTGCGGGTTCATTCGTGAAGCAAAATATCCGATTTGGGTCGCGAATCCTGTCCTGGTCCCGAAGCCAAATAGAAAGTGGCGGACCTGCATCGATTTCTCCGACCTGAACAAAGCTTGTCCTAAGGATTTCTTTTCATTTCCAAGAATTGATCAGTTGGTAGATGCCACTGTGGGGCACGAGCTTATGTCCTTCATGGATGCGTATTTTGGATATAACCAGATCACAATGAATCCTACAGATCAGAAGCATACTAGCTATATTACTCCAACAAATGTATACTGTTATAAAGCTATGTCGTTCGGACTAAAGAACGCTGGGGCTACCTACCAACGGTTAGTTAGCAGAATGTTCGTTGGCCAGATCAGAAAAAATACGGAAGTGTATGTCGATGACATGCTAGTCAAATCCAAGACAGCTGATGACCATGTGATCGACATAAATGAATGTTTCGAGATCCTGAGGAAATACAATATGAAGCTGAATCCTCAGAAGTGTACTTTCAGAGTGGCATCGGGAAAGTTTCTGGGATTCATAGTTAATACAAGGGGGATAGAGGCAAATCCAGATAAAATTAGGTCGCTATTGGAAATGCAATCGCCCAAATCGCGTAAAGAAGTCCAGAGCCTAACTGGAAGGGTGGCAGCCCTAAATTGGTTCATTACAAAATCCACTGACAAGTGCTTGCAATTCTATAATTTGCTCTGAGGAAATAAGAAATTTGAATGGACTGAGGAGTGTGAACAGGCGTTTCTCGATCTAAAAACACATTTGGCCGAGCTCCCAGTACTGTCTAAGCTAGTGGCAGGGGAGCCCCTATTCCTTTATTTGGCTGTGATAGAAAATGCAGCCAGCGCCGTGTTGGTTCAGGAAGAAGACCAGGTTCAAAAACCATTGTATTATATAAGCAAAAGACTTCTCAGAGTTGAATCATGATATCCCCTGATGGAAAAGATGGCGTTCTGCCTGATATTAGCCTCCAGGAAGCTTAGGTCGTACTTCCAGTTCCATTCAGTCCACGTCATGATCGACCAATCTCTAAGGCAGGTATTGCAAAAACATGAAGCGTCGAGATGTCTCTTAAAATGGAAGTCAAACTCAGTCAATTTGAGATACTATACGTACCACGGACCTCGATCAAAAGCCAGACCCTTGCCGATTTCATTGTTGAATGCACCTGATTTCAAAAGGAGCTTCTGAAAGAATCGGTGCAGGAGTTGTGGATAATATTCGTGGACGGCTCCTCTAATGAGAACGAGTCCTGAGCTGGGATCATATTGATCTCTCCGAAGGGGCATCGATTCCATACCACGCTATGATTCAGATTCGAAGCATCAAACAATGAAGCCGAATACGAGGCTTTGCTAGTCGGGCTTAGAGTGGCAAAGGAATTGAAGGCAAGGGTCGTCCAGTGTTATAGTGATTCTCAGCTCGTGGTCAATCAAGTGTTAGGGGAATACCAAGCGCGGGGTATCAAGATGGTAGCCTACCTAGCCGAGGTGAAGAAAGAGCTATCAGAATTTGAGTGTGGCACCGTCGAACAGATCCCTCGCGAGCAGAACGCTAACGCAAATGCTTTGGCGAGGCTCGCCACCTCCAAGGAAGCTGAGACTTTGAACGTAGTACCGGTGGAATTCTTGGAAAGTCCAAGCGTGGTGGGAAATGCGATGGAGGTCGAGATGATTGACACTAGGTCGACCTGGATGACCCCCATGATGGAGTATCTTACAACAAGGAAGCTACTTGAAGAGAGAAAAGATGCGAGAAGGATACTCTATCAAGCTCCAAGATATGTAATAGTGGATGGAATATTGTACCGACGTGGCCATTCCTTGCCTCTTCTATGGTGTGTTCTGTCAGAGGAGGCTAAAACCATGCTGCAAAAGGTGCATGAAGGCTTTTGTGGGGATCATGCTGGAGGGAAAAACCTAGCCTTAAAAATATTAAGGTAGGGTTATTTTTGGCCCACTTTAACAAAAGATTCCATCTCCCATGTTCAAACGTGCGACAAATGCCAACGCTTTGCCACAGTGGCACGAGTTCGCCAGTCGAGCTAACGATGATCTCATCCCCATGGCCATTTGCAGTATGGGGAATTGATTTAACAGGAGCTTTACCTACGAGAAAGGGAGGAGTTCGTTATGCAGTGGTGGCCATTGATTATTTCACGAAGTAGGTAGAGGTCGAGCCTTTGGCAACCATCACCGCAAAGAGAGTCCTCGACTTTGTGGTTAAGAGTATTGTGTGCCGATTTGGGCTTCGCAAGAAGATCGTGTTAGATAATGGAACTCAGTTTGACAGTGATCTCTTCACTGAGTTCTGTGAAAAGCACGACATAATTAAAAGTTTCTCTTTGGTAGCGTACCCACAGGCCAATGGGTAGGTCGGGGCTATGAATAAGACCCTAAAAGTGAGTCTTAAGAAAATGTTAGACGAGGCCAAGGGAGTCTGGCCTGAGCATCTCCTGCATGTACTATCGGCGTACCGGACTTCCCACCGGACCTCCACAGGACACACCCCTTTCTCCCTGACTTTTGGAAGTGAGGTCGTCCTTCCCGTCGAAACAAAAGTAGCCACACACAGGCTACAGACATTCAACCAGGAGCGGAATGAGGAGTTGCTTAACGCGTCTCTCGACCTGATTGATGAGAAACGAGAGGATTCACAACTGTAGCTTGCACATTACAAACAGAAAATGACTCGTTAGTTTAATTCCAAGGTCAGAAGACGTAGATTTGGTTTAGGCGACCTGGTTCTCTGAAGGGTCTTTTTGGCGAACAAGGACCCTAAAGACGATGCTTTAGGTCTTAACTGGGAAGGGCCCTATCAGATTGTGGAAGTCATGCATGAATGAACTTTCAAATTAGCTCGACTTAGTGGGGAAACAGTCCCACGGACCTGGAATGCCATGCACCTAAAGAAGTATTATCAATAGTGATACCATCCATCTATGTAAGGCTTAGTTATAAAAGCCATTTGACTGAGAAATGAAGGGATCATCATGTATTTCTTGTTTTTCATATAGTTTTAAGCTTTTCCCTTCGCAAGATTATTTAAATATCAGTTCGTGTGATAACATTTGTCTAAGTAACCGAGAAAGTTCACATTCTGGTTACTTGGGGGGCATATAACCCGAGATTGATTAAAATTAGATATACGAATTAAGGATGAGTTTGAAACATTTAAAATCATGGATATAACCAGGTACAAAACTATCCTGGATACAACTGGATCCTAAACTTAGAAGTTAGTAAAATTGATTAACCAGTGTTTTTTTTTTAAAGAAAATATGAGGTGTCAATAAACCTAGCACGAACTAAGTTTAAATCATTTAAAACCCTAGATACAACCAGGTCCTAAACTTAGAAGTTAGTAAAATTGATTAACCGATATTTTTCTTTTAAGAAAACACGAGGTGTCAATAAACCTAGCACGAACTAAGTTTAAATCATTTAAAACCCTGGATACAACCAGGTCCAAAACTTATAAGTTAGCGAAATTGAAAATTCGATGGCTTTCCTAAAAGCTCGAGATATCAGTAAACCTAACGTGAACTAAGTGTGAAATATTTAAAATCCCGGATATAACCGGGTCCGAGGCCTGACACTTAACTGGTATGATATAAATCAACACATCAGGTTCGAATGTAACCAAATTCAAAATATCTATCCCGATCTAATAGTCGAGTCCTAAAATCTCGAATGTGCAAATATAAGAAAGCATAAACATGAGATAATTAAGGAAAAGATAAAAATTAGATATACGAATTAAAAACAAAATTGTCTCGAGGAAAAAAAAAAGCAATCGTTTACAAACACAAAAATAAAAAAAAACAGATTGGAGCTCCGCATTAGACTCCTCCAAGACGCTCCAAGGAGGTGACCTCCTCAACATCCTGCCTGTCCACAACAGAGGCTTCCCCCCGTCTCCGATGGCTCTTGTAGGATCCGAGCCTTGAATTTCTCAAGATAGGGCTCCCACAGCTCAAGAGCCATGAAATAAAAGTTTCCATCCTCGTTGAATGCCCAGCAATGGTACAACATATCTTCCATGAAGGAAAGGGAGGCCACCTTCTCCTCCTTCACCGTAGACTCGGCCTCTTGCAGCTTTGCCTTGGCCTCAGCGACCTCAACCTGAAGAGTGGCCAAGGCGGCCTTCGCGGCCTGCTCACTTTCTTGGGACGATGCAAGGGCGGCCTTGGCATCATGCTTGCCTTTTTGCGCGACTACAAGGGCAGCCTGCTCACCCTCTTGAGCTGTGGTCAGGATGGTCTTTAGGGCCTGGAGCTCGATCTGGAGCTCATCATTCCTAGCTTGAGCTCGAGCTATGCTACGGTGTTGAGCTAGGGCCGCCTGCAAAGTACAAAGGGGATAGTTAGGCGCATACTGGGGGGCGAAATTGAAAAGGAAAAATTTCACTAACTTAAAGGAGAAGATCTTACATTGAGGTTCATCCATAGAGCTGACTCCAGGACATTCTTTGGGCTGCGCTCCTCAATCGTCCTCAGGTCCCTTGGGTTAGCCTTGTAGACATGCTCCACCATGTGGTTCGCAGTCTCATAAAGGGTCCCACTGAAGGTGTCGGGGATTTTCTCCAAGTCGTGGGGATCCATGGGAATATAAACATTGGCGGCAGGGGCAGCAGGAGTTGGGGGATCGGCTTGTATGACCTGATCCCGAGTAGGTGCAAACCGAGGAGGAGGAGGAGGGGAAACCTTTTCTCCATCACGGTGGAGGTCGGAGCTGCTGAGCTCATACCTTTCCCCTTAGCAGGGAACTTGGATTTGGTTCCTACCATAGGAGTCGTTTTCTTTGTATGTCAGGGCCTCTTTACGACAGGACCCGAGCTGGACTTCCTGCCCTGGAAAGTGTTGCGGAGATCGGGAGCTCCGGATTGCTCCATTTTTTCGTCAGAAAAGAATAAGAAGGGAGTTACAACATGGATAAAGTTAGAAATTTACAAATATATATATATATATACAGTATAATAAAAAGTCCTACCCTCCGGGCCGGGGGAGGATCACGACCTCCGGCCTCAGGACTACATGGGGAGATGGGAAAGCTAAGTCTACAATTTCCTGAATTAGGGGAGGTTCAGGCTCAGCTTATATTTCGGGGCTGGACTCCTCTACGTACTGCCTAAGTCCAGGGGCAAGAGTACCCTGGAGCAGCGAGGGCCACGACCTAAGATTGGTCCCATACTCTTCAAAAAAAGATCGACCTAAAGGATAGGGTATTATCTACGACAACGGTGCCCTTAGGATGGCCCATGTCATGGCGTAACACTAAGTAGTACACGCATTGGAGTAGGGTTATATTACGGTCTGGATCGTTAGGGTGGCGATGGACAAGTTTGTTTGGATTAAACCTAACTAACCTAAGGTCAGCGGCAACCCTATCTAATTCCCTATAGGGGTATGGCTTACCTTGGCCAGAGGGGCCGGCTGCTGCCCCCGATGAAGCTCGCTCTTACACAAGGTCCCAAGCAGCCTCGGGAGCCCACCTCTTTCGCACGAGAGGCACTTCGTCTTCTTCTTGCTTCTTGCCTTCAACGGCCTCGGCGTCCCCTTCATGGGAAGGCGAGAGCTCGCGGGCCACCGGGAGAGTAGCCCGTGTTCTTCTCAAGGTCAGAGTCTGGCCTTCGGGGATTAACTTACATGCCAGCATCGTGTCATCGGTCACGAGCTGGCGATAGTCCTTCTCACTAGGAAGAAGCCTACACAATGTATCGTATTAACCCCTGAGGGTCACAGATTTATCTGTCCTCGCGAATATGGCTACACAAAAATAATACTCAATTAGTATATACACAAGGAGTAGGTCCAGACACAAAGAGAATAATTTCACGAGCTAAGAAAGGAAATGAGAGTTACGAGGATGGTTGAAGTATCGATGTTTGCAGTTGCAGAACCCATTCGACATAAAGAATTGATCTTTATAGTCGTTGGGGTGGCTGGGGAGCTCAATGACTGAGGGCGAGTTCGGGAATCGAGTAAAGTAATAGAACGTGTCACCTCGCCCTCGTTGCTCCGGGCTGGCCTTGAGGAAAAAAAAATATAAATAATGTCTGCCAGAGTAAGGACCTCCCACTCGTGCTTTAGAAAAAGATACTTCAACCCCACCAATAGTCGGTATGAGTTCGGGGGGAGCTGGAACGGCGCCAACTTCACGAAGTTGAGGAAGTCGGCGAAGTAATGGTTCAGAGGAAGGAAGGCCCCCGCCTTCAAGTACTCGTCGCTCCAGGCCGCGAAGTCATCCTAGAGAGGCGTGCAGCTCCTTTCCCCTTCATACGAAGGTCAGGCGATGAGGCCCCCAAACCCGACCTCTATGTTGTGGGAAAACATTATCTTATTGACCCTTCCTTGGGTCGTAATCTTGGAGACGATCGTCTCTGCCTCGTAGAAAGCATTGGGATCCACCACGATCTCCCTCTCCACCACAGGGCTGAAGTGGGAAAGGAGAAACTCAGAGGCGATCTCCTTCCCCTTGCTGATTTGCTGGGCAGACAGACCAGGAGCGTCTTTCTTTGGTACGTTCTTCTTTGGTGCGCTTTTCTTGGGCGCCATTAGATCGCCTAACGAACAAGAAGGATTAATCACTTAGTAGGCGACCTAATATTTTATAAATATTATGACACGAATGAGTGGGGAAGAAGGGTATCCGTGATATACGAGATGAGTTGGTCTTAGCCTGTTGCGTGATCACACGCGCTACCCTATGCTACGCGCCTCGGTTTCCCAACAGACCCCTGATATTTTGAAATCCGTGTGTCAAAGAATCTGACCGCTACTGACCTTGGGAGGCGATTTAGAGAAAAGACCACTCAAGGAGCGTGTTCCCTAAGCAATCTAATTTTTGAACCCTAACCTTTTATCTTCTACATCTCAAATGGGTATTTCCTAATAAACTTACCATGAACTACCCAAATCTACCTAGAAATTGCCCAGTTTTGTGATATCATTATTTTGGGAGGGGTTCCAAACCTTCTCTATAAGCCTAAGATTGGAGCCTATATGCCAAAAATATCAATGAAACACCCTAATAGTGACTACAGAGAAGCATAAGTGGACATGGTAAATAGAACTCAGAAGGCAAACAAAAAGGGAGTTTAGGTGAAGCCATAAAACTTATAGTGTGGACGTCGGTGAGAGAAGTGTATTCCGCAAGGATGGGAGTGCTCACTCCTGAGTAGTTGCATGGCTTGGTGTTGAGAAGATCTAACAACAAAGAGTGTTGGGGTTTTCTTTTCTCTAAGAAAGAAAGAGGTTTGCAGATGCAGAAGATTGAAGACAAAGAATTTTTTTGAATAAAAGGTGGTGAACTGTAGGAATTTTCTATCCCTTTTATATGTAAATGGCATAAATCAACGTGAGCCACCCGATTTGGCCAGTGCAAAATCCGAGGGTTGCGGTTCGAAAGACGAAACGGTGGCAAAAAGTTGACAAGATAATTATTGCAGTCCTCGGAACCCGAACAGACACCAATTATAGTGTTCCACATGCCCAGTACTCGAGTAGTGGGCAAGCATGGGTAATTGCAATGGATGTCTAAAAGTCCCTACTGTGTAGGTCAGAAGATGACATCATAAAACACGAGCAGGGACTTGGGGGGCAAATGTGCATCCTAATTTCAGCACGAGTCTTTTATTCAGCTCGTGTACAACTGGCAAGTAAAGGCAAGGAAAAAAATGGCCAATGAATCCGTGTATTCTCCACGAAGATAGCACGGTCCCCAAAGTGATGGCACGAGCTAGGGTGTATAAAGAGATAAGCACGAACTTATAATATGTATAAGGCATAGCCTCACCGACATGAGCTCATGGTGTATTCAGCTCGGGGCACGCTAAAGACCTGGCGTGTCCTTGGATCCCTGAAAACCCGGACACGTTATATAATCGTGCATGGCCAGACATGGCATGTCCACGGATCCCTGAAAACCCGAACACGTAATATAATCGTGCATGGTCAGGCAGGGCATGTTCGCATATCCTTAAGGATCCAGGATCAATTTTATTTCCTGATCAGACAATGCCTTAGGATAAATTGGAATATTTATAATAAGTGTAATATAAATAAAAATAAATTTTAAGTCACGTGATGACCCCAAGACCTGTCCAAGGATTTTTTCTATAAAATACTGAGATCTTGGATAGAGGGAAGGGGGGATTTATTCGGTAATACTAAAAACTCTGTCAAAATTTAGAGAGAAAAACACTATTAACATAGACTCGTGGACTAGGTGGATTTTAACCACTGAACCACGTAAAAAAGATGAGAGTTCTTGGGAATTTCTTTTCGAGAATTCTTGAGAGTCCTTTTCTTATTACGGTTTATCATTAAGCACTAATTCATCCCAATTATTTTCTTAATTCACTGTTGGTGAAAAACTGCGTCAACAGGTTCTATGTGTAAGCATGCAAGGGTTTTGTTAATTTTGGCTTGTGAGATTTCGGCCTAGGGGTGGTTATTCAAGCATGTTAGTTCATCTTTATGTGTTCATGTCAATTGTAATCTTAGAAATATGATAGGTTGTTTGTGAGATTTTAAATGGGTCTATGATAATTTGTTTTCTTTTGGATTACTTGAATGATAGAAACATGCTAGGGTTGTGTTTAAATTTTGTTGATTTAACATGTACGAATAATGTATGAATTTTGTGAGGCATGATGAAAATGATGAATTTCTTGACTTGTTAGGCTTGCTGATTTTTGTGTTTAAATGGTTTAGAATATGATGGAAATAATGTTTTTGTATGCTTAAATGAATTTTCAAGTGCTATGATGTTTTTAATAAATTAAAAGGAATTTTAATATACATTAAAAGGAAGTTTTTACTCAAATAAATACCTACAATTTTTTTTTTTATATTTTAGAGAAAAATATGAGATTTTAATTTCAAGATGGTAATTTTTTTTAGAGTTTAATTGTTGCTGGAATTTTTGGTAAAAATATTGGAAAGTCTTTAAATTGAAAAAAAACTTGTGTGTTTGTGAAATAATATAACACATAAACTATGTAAATATTAAAAGTTGTATTTTTAAATATAACCATGACTGTTCATTTTAATAGATATGATTTTCTTTATTTTAATTAAGAAAAATAATGAGATTAATTCATTTGTGATTTTTAATAACTTAAATGGTGGCTGAAAGTTTAGTTTAATAAATTAAAATTAATTATTTGATTATCACATATGAATTTATACTACATAAAATTAAGTCTTAAAATAATACAAGCAAAATTTTATTTTTCTCACACCTACAATTTATATTTTTCTCAAATAAATTTTATAATTTTATTAATTTAAATAAAATTGTTATTTTCTAAGGAACATGATATTTATAAGCATTATAAATCATTTCAAGCCTTTGTTATTTCTATGTAATTTAAAAATAATTGGTGGATTTATTATATTTTTAAATGGCTAAATAAATTATTTTTATGAAAATAAAAATAATGTCTTAAGAGGTTTAAGCAACTTAGGGATTTAAAAGAAATAAATAATGGTAAAAAAGTATGTTGTTAAATCCTTATTTTGAAAATGATAGAAATAAGTGCGTAGGAATTATCGTTTTTAACGTCACTTTTGAACAACATTCCCACGTATGCGTGTCGCATGCAAATGCACTTTTACGTTTCAAAATGTGTCTAATATTCAACCATATGATTTTTACTTAAAAATCATACATGTAAAATAGGTATAAGTTGCACTATTCTTTTAGTGATTTTATGTATAAATATGCATGTTTTGAAAATATGTGTAGTGTTCACCATGTGTGCATGACCATGCGCATATGGAGTATATGAGTTGGTCACAAGAAAGTCTTATGTGATGCTAAAGAATACTATTTGATCATGGTTATAGGCTTGTTGTGAAGTTTGTCAATTTTTGCTTTGCTCGGACCTAAGGTAAGGAAGTTAGAGATAGAATTCTATTTGTTTATGCTATGAACGGTAAGATTGGATTGTATGAGGATGCATTATATATATGATGATGTACCATGTATGATGTAACAACCCAAATTCCCTAATAAGGTTTAGGACCTTGATTAGGAGGCCGGGAGGGCCATAATTGATTTATTGTGCTATTATATGATTATATGCATGATTATGTGGGTCATATTATTATATGATGATAAAGGCATGCATGAGGTTATATACTCTGTTGTGAGGGTATTTTGGTAATTTGGCTCACTGAGAGCGTAATTGCATACTTATGTGTATACTGGTAGGTTAATGTTGAGACCACATTATTATGTGGGTATGTCTGCAGCTTGTGGCTTGAGGCGATCCTAACAAGCGGTTTAGCGGGAAAGTCACAGCGGGGATTTATACCCGGCTCGGTGTGAGCCTGGGGATGTATCTGGGAATTTGGAGAATATATTGGAGATGATTTGATATTGAGAAATATAATTGGTGACTAACTAGATGACGGGAATTAAGTGGTAAATATTTAAGACACTTGAGGAATTAGTGGGAATCGGGAGCAATGACTAAAATGCCCTTAGAATGTTTAAAGGTTTAGTTATTACTGGGAGGGCAAGGTGGTCATTTGGCTTACTTAAGGTTAGGCTATATTCTGCTTTTTGATGTTAGTGGAGGTTGTAGATAAACTTAGAAACTTAAGGAAAAGAAAAGAAGAAGGAAAGAAAGAAAAACAGAACACTTAGAGTTATCTCACTCTCTCTCATTCGGCTGGGTCATCTCTTCACCATTCCTTGTGGGTTTTGGAGCTGGAATTCTAGAGCAAGCTCAGGATGGAGCTTAGGGCTAGGGACTTTGGTGAAGCTTGAAGAACTAGCAGAATTAAGCCAGTCAATTGAGGTAAGTTTTAAGGTTTTCTGATGTGAATTTCTGGGTTTTAATGAGATAGTTTTTAAGTTTGAGTTTTGGATGGAATAAAGGGATATGAACCTGAGGAGTTGAAGGGCTTGAAGCTGGTTGGATGCTAGAACGATTCTACAGCTGAGGTAAGGATTAATTTGAAGTTTGATGGTTGAATTTGAGAGTTTTCATGGCTGGTTTTGAGTTTGTTGGTTTGAAATTTCAGAAGTTGGAATTGGGATTTTGGTGAGTCTTAGGCTGGATTTTTGGTTGGGTTGTGTTGTCTAAATCATTCTAATGTTGTTATTATTAATTGGTTTTGAGTTGGGGGCTTTAGGATGGCTTTAGGTGAGGTTTAGAGATTGAAAATGGTGGTTTTTTTCTGGGTTCGAAGGGTCGGGCCGCGGCATGGTTCTTGGTGAGCCGCGGCCCTTCGAAGTTGTCACATGCTGAGGAAGGAGGGCGGGCCGCGACATGGCCCAAGGAATGCCGCGGCCCTTACCTGTTTTTGTACCTTTGGAGGTTCTGTTTGGGGGCCATGCCGCGGCATGGGTGGCCTATGCCGCGGCGCTTAAGGGATTTTGGGATTTTGAGAATTTAGGCTTGGGAATTTAACCTAGGGTGCTCGGGGTTGAGTCTTTTACCATATTTGGTGAAGTTCAATGTTCCGAGGACTAGAACTTGGTTTAGAAGCTCATTTAAGATTGTTAATGGTATCCTTTATCTTGGTGGTGACTAGGTGCTAAGCTGGGGCTGAGGGATCGGATCGCGCTCAAGGAGCATCGCTTATAACTAGCTCGTTTGAAAGCCAAAGGTAAGAAAGTTGCACCTGATTATGTGGCTAGGTTGGGACTAAGTGTTCCCTATGTTTGTATGCATTGTTATGTGAATGTGATTAACCATGTGGACACGATGGGACTAAGAGCTCCCTACACTTGTATATCATGTCATGAGGTGGTATTATTATGCCATGGGACATGCGATAACCGGCCTAAGAGTGTTGGAGTCAATATTTGCGCACAGGGCGCGGCTCGGCCACTGGTAGCTGAGGCAGCTTATCTATCACTGAGCTCGGTTAAGCTAGCCGGAGTCAGTGAGTATTACACTGGGGGTGGCCCAAGTGAGCCGAAGACAGTGTATTAAATAGAGGGTGCGACTAAGGGCGCTGACCCTGAATATCATTTGGTTATGATCGTGAATATTGTGTTATGAACGTGATTTGTTGGCTGTTTGGATAACAAAATGTTAATCTGTCGTGTGATATCACTGATTGGGTAAATGTTATGAAATGCTAAATTCCTGGTTGTGCACTGTGAAATATTTGATAAATAATGTTGATCTTGCTATGTTATCATGCTTTCTTGCTGGGCCTCAGCTCACGGGTGCTACGTGGTGCAGGTAAAGGCAAGGGTAGGCTGAATCAACCATGAGTTGGAGAGCTCTGGGGGCGAGGTGTACATTGTCAGCTGCTCGGCCGCCATGGTCAAGGAATTGTACAGGGACGGAAACCTAAAATGTATATTTTGCCATTAGAGTGGCTTGAATTATTTGTAGCTCTTGGAATTTGTTATAACTAAGACGTCTAAATCCTATTTCGAGTTTCCATGTATCAAACTGTCATTTTTAATGAAAATAGCCTGTTTGTGACCAAAATCTTTTATTCCTAACCTGTTGATGACATTGAATTCACACTTTGTTTAAATGACTTGATTAGCAAGTCTTGCATTATTTAAAACACACAGTGTAACGGTCTTGGTTATCCATGGCGTTACATATGAAATACTATTTTTATATGATATTATGAATGTAAGAAATCGTGTATTTTTCCTTCTCTTTGGTATGACTGGATTTGCATGTATTTCTGTATGTTGTATGATATGACATGGTTGTTAGCATGTTGAACGCGGCACAACAAAGGGATTACTAAGGATATAAAGACGTAACCCGAGTTGCTAAGGATATAAAACGTAACTCTTAGGGCGGACGCGCTGAGGTTATTCAAGGACTAGAGTATCCTGTTTACCTCTAGATAGGGGGTCATGTTCACAAAGATATGATGATGGCGCTTATGATGATAATGTTATGATAATGATGCTTTTGATGATAATGTTTATGATGTATAACGACGTATGAATGCGAATATGTTTTGTTGTGTTTGTTAGAGAATATATTTTATTGCTAAATGGAAATGGTAAAGCCAAAATACAACTCTATGCAAAAAATCCAATGGACAAGATGATAGATAAATAGGTTTACAATCAATGACCAACAATACAAGTAAATGTAGAAATGAGAGAAAGAAGAGAATTATAAGAACTAGAACTCTAACACAAAAGATACCAATATATATGTAAATAGAAATAGAAGAAGAGGATTACATACTCAATACAAGAATAATACAAGAAGAACAACAGAATGAAAAGATCAATGAAATAACAAACTCTCACACAACCAACGTGTAGAGTAGTGGGGATCACCAACTTGAACAAGGTTCAAAACCTTTGTCCAAAAGCTTATTTCCCCCTATTCACTAAGCACTAAGGGATCTCTCTAGGAAATAGCTCTCTGGAATTATCAAGCCTCTATGGTGTATTTTCCAGCCAAGTGCTTTGTGGATGGAAAATGGTGTATCATACAAGTGAGCATTAGGCTCCTATTTATAGAGTTTGAGATACCCCTTTGAATTTCAAATTCCACCAACCCCCGTGGTTGTTACCAATGTTTAATTGGATATTTATGGATTTAAAATGGAGATTTAGGAGTTAGTTTGGATGTTAGAACCGTTCAAATTGGAAACAACTGAAAAAACAAGTTGGTTTTCAGCCTCACTAGCCACAGCCAGGACTATAAGTGGTCGCGGCCACTGGCCTCTGTCCCCCAGGTCGCGGCCAAGGAATGTCAGTGGCCGCGGCCACAGGCTATTTTCAGCACAAAAATGTCAATTTTCCAAAACGTCCCAAATCCTTTCCCACATGATTTTGTAACCTCCAAACACCTATTAGGAGTTAAAAACATGTCTCCAACAGCCATATTTCATCATAGCTTTGTGAAATCCAATCTCAAATGTGTAACATACAATCTACACATTATTGGGCAATATTTAGAAGTTACAAATTTGTAACTGAATTTGTAAACACCAAATATGTTACATATTTGGATATTCACATGTATCTAAATATTGTAACTCTCTATTATATGTTACAATATGTGACACTCTTTGTCACATTTATTTAATCTAAAACATTATATTATAAAATAATATAACAGTGTTTTCTTGTGTGTTTTTTATACTTCCTTATTGGGATTTTAGCTCACCCCCTTACTTTCCCTTCCAGGTAGCAAATAGGATTTCTCTTTGGCACGCGTGGTGATGTGAGGAGTTCTGACGTCAGGGTGTGTCTGGTGTGGGGGTATCCTATAGGAGACCAAACGATCAGCTTAACGCCAATTTCTAAAGAACAATGTTATGTTATTTTGGGACTTGAACATTATTTATTTTTAAAACATTGCATGAAAACTATTTGTTGTACCCTAATTTTAGCCCGAGTTCGTTCATTCAGCTCGGGTACAGCTCTCAAATGAATATACAGAGAAATGACCAAGGGAATGATATCTGCTTATTATCCACATGGACAACTTGAGTTACACAGTGGTCATACGTGGTGTTAGCCGTCCTTAGATTAACCTGAACTAAGGATGCAATGGCTATGAAGCACGAGCTCAGGATATTAAAGTAGTCGTCGAAGCACGAGCTTGGAGGAGATATTTAGCTCGTGGTAATTCTAATATATTGCATACCCGCGGATCCCCAGAGATTCAGAGTCCCTTTATATGTTTATTTATGACCAGGCTGTCATATTTAATATCCCAGATATTATGAGTACATTTACTTTGTGATCAAATCATATCCCAATATAAATGGGAAATATTTGTATTAAATGTAATAATTATGTAAATGCGTGAATGACTCACGCAGTTACCCAAACTTGTACATGGAATTCCCTTATAAATATTGGGAATATTGGACAAGAAAAGAGACGATTATTCTGTAATACCGAAACTCTGCCAAAATAGAGAGAAAAACAACAAAATATAGACTCGTGGACTAGGTGGATTTCAACCACTGAACCACATAAAAATTCTGTGTTCTTGAGTGAATTCATTTATTTTTCATTACGGTTTATTAAGCACTAATCTACCTTATTATTTCTTAATACACTGTTGGCAAAAAACCGCGTCAACAGTTTGGTGCTTTTGTTGAGAGTAAAATTAGTGCTTCATCAAGATCCCAGTTGAATCTCATCATGGTGCTCACTTGCTCAATGCACAATAATGAGATTTAACAGCATGGTGGGCAGGAGGCCCATCATACCACTATTTTGAACGAGCGTGGCCCTGAAATCCAACAACGTTCGGGAAAGCAACCGACAGGTCACGGTGACATAGGGAGTTCGGCGTCATTGCCACCAAATCCAAATCCAGACTACTTAACTGTCATCAAATTGGAAAACATGCAATTGAAAAGCCATCTCGCTAAGGAAAACAGGCAGATTAAGGAGTTTTTGGCTCGGTTACCCCCTCTTGCAACCGACGTTAATGTCGGAAAGAGGAAAAGTGGGTCTCACAAGTCCTATAGGAATAATCGATCCAAACCAAGTCGATTAGTTAGAACTGCCACCCCAAGTTATGTGCCTACAGGGCAGGATCACCATAATGCTCAACCCAGTGGCCCCCAAGTTCGGTGTCTCTTTCACAGGTCCCTAGGAATGCCTATGGAAATCCACGGGGAGGGGTTGGGATAGGCTCACAGAGAAAAAATGTTCCAGCAAACCCTCCTACGTTGCGATCGGATCATCAGGTGCAGAGAGCTAGAGACAATGGGGTAGAATAGAGGCGGGCTAATCTAGTTCGCTTTGATGGGACCCAGATTGCCTTGCCAATTAGGAATCCTCCTTCACCTATAAGACATCCGACACCACCTCATCCTACATGGGACCTTCCAGCTTATGGAGACAATAGGAGAAATCCTCCATCTGCAAATACCTACATCCCACAGACATGTGTTGAAAATCCAGATCCTCGGCCCCAGCAGTGAGATGTAAGCTTCGCAAATGGAAGTTACTGGACCGAAATTCATCATAGTGGTAGGTCCAAGGGCGATCTAAGAAATCAGTTGAGTTCAGCACAAATCCCTCGATACGATTCACAACTCGATTTGTGTGATCGTCTGAATTCGCAAAGAAGGAATCCAGCTTAGAATGAAGATGTTAGTTGTACTCAAAAAGAGGGAGGTCCATCCATAGTACGTGATAATGGGATTTCCCCACCAAACCAAGCTCGAGCATGGAGGGACAATAACCCATCAAACACGTACGATAGGATGGGAGCTGTCGAACAGCCCCCAAGTAACCTAGGGACCAGAGACCAAACCCTCGAGAGGTTAGCTCTGATGGAAGAGCAAATGAAGAGGCTTTTATTAAGAAAAGACAAAGATGATTACAACTCAGAGGATTAGCTTGAGCCTTTCGGTCCAAATATTGCGGTGGCCACATATCCGGTAGGCTTCAGAATGCCACACTTGTCAAAATTTGATGGAGATGGAGATCTATCAGACTACCTCAGAATGTTTAACACCATGATGATGGCCCACAATGTCGGACTCAACCTAAGGTGTTTTTATTCCCTGCAACTCTGGTCGGGCCAGCCAGGTAGTGGTTTAAGCAATACAAGAGACATTCTATAAGCTCGTGGAAGAAGTTTTCTTCCGAGTTAAAAAAAGCATTATGAGCTTCTCAGACAGCTCGAGTTAAGGCTGATTCATTGGGCAATGTAAAGCAGCAACCTGTCAAAATGTTGAAGGCATATGTAAGTAGATTTTCCAATGTTACTGCACGAGCTAAGGATGCCGATGACAACTCCATGTTCATGGCAATGAGGACGGGAATCCTTGTTGGGGACGACCTGTGGCAAGAATTATAGAGAAATGAGATAATAGTGTGGAAGAATTCTTGGCCTGAGCTCAAGAGTTGATTAACCTAAAGGAGGCGCGAGCTTCTATCGCAGGAACCAGCCAGACCCCTGTCCAGCTCGTTGGAGCGGCAACGGATGTTGCAACTACGGCTCAAACTGTTGCCCATAATAACCAAGGGGGAAATAACAAGAGGAAGGGAAATGGCGAGGGCGACCAGAGCGGGACAAAGAAAAATAAGTCTGGGGAGAAATTCAAGACTGTTTACGCCACTTACACTAACCTAACGGATACTAGGGAGTGCATCCTACTGGCAAATTCTAATCACCTTCCATGGAAGAAGCCAGAGTCGTTGAAGAACCAGAGGGCGAAGAGAGATTCTTCAAAAAAAATTCGATTCCATAATGACATCAAGCATAACATAGACGATTGTTGACAGCTGAAGGATGAGATTGAAACTCTCATTAAAGCGGGACCTTTGGCCCAGTACGCCCGAAATCGGGTGGTCCCTAATCAGCCTGCAGGACAAAACCCTCTGTCAGTCCCCGAAGCTCCAGTAAGTAAAACCGGAGCTCAAGCGAATCAGGTTGACCCTCCTCCACTTACAGGGAGAGATATAACTACCATATCTAGAGGAATTCATTTGGCAGGCACAAGCAGCAGGGCCCAGAAGAGGTACATCAACGAGCTGAAGTCCCATAACAGAGTGGAGTTCGTCCCGGAATAGCGGTTGTCGAAACAACAACGATTGGAAAAGCAACCAATCATTTTCACGAAAGAGGATGCTAGCCACGTCCAATTCCCACATAACGATCCATTGGTCATAACCGTTCAGCTCACCAACCAGAGGGTCCGAAGGACACTAGTAGATAATGGAAGTTCTGTGAATCCACTTTTCAGGTCCACCTTGGAAAAAATGGGGCTTTTTGTAACTGATTTAAAGGCGACCTCAATGACTCTGTACGAGTTTTCTGGTGAAGGGTCAGCAGTCATCGGGATGATCAGATAAGTGGTAACATTGGGCGAAGACTCACGATCTGTTTCCAAGTTACTTGAGTTTGTGGTAATCGACTGTCCAGCTGCATACAATGTGATTTTGGGCCGACCTGCGCTAATGGCATTTGAAGCCATAACCTCTATTCGCCACCTAGCAATAAAATTCCCCTCTACCTATAGCATTTCTATGAAGGGAAAATCATAACCCGGGCAGCAAGCTATGGTCATAAATGACGGAGGTGAGGAGTCCCAGGAAGTAGAAGTTACTCGTGGGATGGAAGAACCTTAATAAGCAGAGGATAATGATGTCGCCCCACATGATGACATTGACCCACGAATGGGCGAAGATAGGTCAGAACTCCAAGCCATAGAGGAGTTCGAGGAAGTAAACATTGACCCTAAAGAAGCTTCAAGAGTCATAAAGGTTAGGAAGAATCTGGATGATAAAAGGAAGAAGGAGTTGGTCAATTTCTTACAAGAGAATCTGGACATTTTTGCCTGGTCACATGAAGATACGGTGGGAATAATCCCGAGTGTAATCATGCACACTTTAAATTTGGACAAGAACGTGCCTGGAAAATCCCAAAAATGGATGATACGAACCACACCAACGATTGTGGTGAAACCCGACACCAAATATGGCACAGCCACCAAGAGCACACGAAATGGAATGAAGAACCGCGACCCAATGCTTAGCAAAGCACGACCCTTGGTATGAGGAAGACGCCACAAACGGGGATGGGAATCCGTTTGATAAGTCGGATTGAACGCCACAAGGGATACCCTTGATAAGTTCGGATAGTCTCTTCAAGAACTCAAGAAGAAAACTCACAAATTTTCATTCAACATAATCTGATTTTTTCCAAATGTTTTCAAGGCCTTATATAGCCGAAAATTACATCAATACAAGCCCCTTTGTCTTCCTAAAAACCGAAATATTAAAGACAAGCCTTTTGTCTTCCTAATGAAACCGAAAAATAAAGACAACCCTTTGTCTTCCTAATGAAAACTGAAATTTAAAGACAACCCTTTGTCTTCCTAATAAAAACCGAAAATTAAAGACAAAAGGACTATTGGACTCACACAAGTCAAATGTTTGACTTATCACAAAACAAAGACTAAATAAAAAACGTGATTAAAAATAAAAAAGACTCATTACAGGAAGCTAAATATTGATCAAGCTCCTAAACTGGTGTCCTCATCATTCCTCCCCTCTTGACTTGGATCAACTGGAACTTGACTTGGATTTTTAGTCTTGGTGTCCTCATCATTCCCCCCCTCTTGAGAAAGATTTGACCTCAAATCGTCACCTGCATCAAAAGGACTCAAATCAGAAACATTAAAAGTAGCACTAACAGTATACTCACCTAGTAAATCGAGTCTGTAGGCATTGTCATTGATCCTTTCTAGCACTTGAAACGGCCCATCTCCTCGAGGTAGCAATTTGGAACATCTTTGTGCTGGGAATCGCTCTTTCCTCATGTGTAACCATACCCAATCACCGGGATCAAAAACCTGCTTGTTAGCATCAAGTTGGTTAGTGTTTAAAAGAGCCTCCTTAACCTCACTTTTTTTTGCATAAAAATTATTTTGTTTTCTCTCTAATTTTCCCTCATTGATCGAACTCTTCTCTTTCTTTTCTCTCTTACTTGATTCGACCCTTTTCTCTCTTTGTCTCTTTTTTTTCTCACTCTCATTCATCTTTTCACTCTCCTTCTTTTGCTCACTCAATTTTTTTTGATCACTCAATCTTTGCAACCTCACTTGGTCTTCATATACTTGCTTTGGCGTCAATGGAGCTAGAGTGATTGTTCGTCGATGGAACGTGAATGAGTACTTGTTGGTGAAGCCATCATGCTGGACTCGCCGATCAAATATCCAAGGCCTTCCTAGAAGGAGGTGTCCAGCTTGCATTGGAACCACATCGCACAATACCTCATCCTCATACTTGCCAATTCGAAATGATACCAGCACCTGTTTTGTAACCCTCACTTCACCACTATCATTCAACCACTGTAACTTGTATGGACAAGGATGTTTAAGCGTTGGGAGCCCCAGCTTCTCAACCATGGAAGAACTAGCAACGTTAGTACAACTACCTCCATCAATAATCACACTACATACCTTGTCTTTCACATGACAACGAGTGTGAAAGATGTTCTCCCGCTGCACCTCTTCTTCCTCTTCTTTTGCTTGCAAATTCAAGGCTCGTCGTGTGACTAGTGCAAGCATCTCACCAGATTCTGGCCCATACTCTTCATCATCGATAGAAGCATCTTCCAATGGTGGCATGTCAGCAAGATCATCTTCATCTTCAGAATCGAGCGCGCCACTTTCTCGAATCACCATAACTCTCTTGTTTGGACACTGGCTAGCTATGTGTCCTCGCCCCTGACATTTGAAACACCTTATCTCACTAGAATGAGACTTAGTAGGAGTTGTTTTACCTTGAGGTGGTGTGGCTGTGGTGGCTGGTTTTGGTGTAGATGATGAAGTGGGTTGGTCTTCTTTCTTTGGATAGTTCGACCTCCAAGGTGTTGTACTTGGATTGTGTGGGCTTGGTGTTGACCTCGAACTTGAACTACCCTTCTTGAGCTGCCTCTCAACTTTGATTGCCATATGAACCAAATCCTCCAATTCCACATAATGGTGTAGCTCGATTGGGTCAGCAATCTCTCGGTTCAACCCATTCAAAAACCTTGCCATGGTTGCCTCCCGATCCTCTTCAACATTGGCTCTAATCATAGCCATCTCCATCTCCTTGTAATACTCATCAACGCTTTTGTAGCCCTGACGAAGACCCTGCAACTTAAGGTACAGATCTCGATAATAATGAGGTGGTACAAACCGTCGCCTCATCACCCTCTTCATTGCCTCCCATGTGTCAATAGGGCGATCTCCACTCCGCCTCCTGTTGATGCACAACTGATCCCACCAAACAATAGCATAATCAGTAAACTCAATGGCAGCAAGTTTTACCTTCTTCATGTCGGAGTAGTTGTGACAATCAAAAACTAGCTCCATTTTCTTCTCCCACTCAAGGTATGCTTCAGGATCACTCTTCCCCTGAAATGCTGGAATTCTCATCTTGATATTTCCCAAATAATTATCTACCTGGTTCCTATCTTCTCTATTCCCACCATACCTCCTATGGTTACCCGCCGACATCCTATCAAACTCATCATCAGAAACTACCCCTTCTAAATCCCCTTCATTCTCATCCTCCCTTTGGTGTACCCTACCCCTCCTTGGTCTCCGTTGTGCCCCCTCTTCTACCCTATCCAACCGCTCATGTATTTGCTCACACTCCTCCCTCAACATCCTCCTCATCTCCCCCATTAAAGCTTCAATTTGTAGATTTGGAACTGTAGGTGGTGGAGCGTCATTGCCTGCATTTCTTTCTGTATTTTGTGACATGATGGAGAATCTGCAAAACAATAAGGTTAGACAATTATAGAAAGGACCTCACTGCACTCCCTCACGTGTTTCACTCAAAGAAAATGGTCACTCAAGTACACTCGTGTTTGCACTCAATGATGGCTTTTACCCTCAAATAAGCTCACACCTCTACCTTTTTCCACTCTATTTCCTTCTTTAAGCTCTTTGAAAACTAATGAAACGGTGATATGGAGTATTCAAGCAGCAAATCCAACCAAACAAACCAAACGAACACCGACGAAAACTGGTGAAAATGACGAAAAATGATGATTTTTGGAACACTTGTGTGGGGTTTTGGTCAAAAGGCCTCTAGACCATAAGGAACAAGATTAGAACAAAAAATTTTAAGAGGGGTTTCCAGACTTTTTCTTTTTTTTTTTTTTTTTTTTTTTTTGTTCCTCTCGGATCCCCTTCCCTTCCCTTTTCCTTTCCTTTTTTTTTTTTTTTTACCTCTCAAATTTGAGAAACCAGATACGAATTTCTGAAAAGGGAAAAGAAAAAAAAAATGAATACCAAAGAGTTACTAAAACAGATTCAAGAACAAACTATTATGTGATTCAAGAACACTCCCTATAGCATGAAAACCAATCTGTGGAGACCAATATGTGAAAACCAATATTTCCAAAACAATCTCTGTACACGCCCAATAACAGAGAACCAATATTCCCCAACACCAATATTAGAGATCCAAACAACTCGTGGCACCAAAACAATCTCAGATTTCTCAACTAGACTAATTTCAGATTTCGTCAAGAAACAATGGGAACAAGGGAAAACAAATGAATAGAAATCAAAACAGATTAAGATATGAATTGAAATCAAAACAAATTCGGACTTAGCAATATCAAACAGATTCGGATTCAAGGGATTTCACAAGGAAAAGAAAAAAAATAAGGAAAAGATTGAGCAAGGGAACAATTGAATATGACAACAAACAGATTCAGATTTTTGAATTGGAAATAAAAAGAAAACAGATTCGAACTTAGCAATATCAACTAGTTTCGGATTTCAAGGGAATTCACAAAGAAATAATGGAAACAATGAAGCAATGAAACAAGGAAACGATTCAACAAGGAAACGATTTAAATAAGGAAACTAACTATAATTGTTTCTGATTTCACAAGAAGATCAAGGACAAAGAACTCAAGAACACAACTAGATGATGACTTTTTTTTTTCTTTTTTTTTTCTTTCAGAAAACCTAATATTGAAATACGAACAGAAACACAAATGAAAAAAAAAAAAGGATAGGCCAAACCGGATGATCCTAATCTCTGATACCAACTGATACGAACCACACCAACGATTGTGGTGAAACCCGACACCAAATATGGCACAGCCACCAAGAGCACACGAAATGGAATGAAGAACCGCGACCCAATGCTTAGCAAAGCACGACCCTTGGTATGAGGAAGACGCCACAAACGGGGATGGGAATCCGTTTGATAAGTCGGATTGAACGCCACAAGGGATACCCTTGATAAGTTCGGATAGTCTCTTCAAGAACTCAAGAAGAAAACTCACAAATTTTCATTCAACATAATCTGATTTTTTCCAAATGTTTTCAAGGCCTTATATAGCCGAAAATTACATCAATACAAGCCCCTTTGTCTTCCTAAAAACCGAAATATTAAAGACAAGCCTTTTGTCTTCCTAATGAAACCGAAAAATAAAGACAACCCTTTGTCTTCCTAATGAAAACTGAAATTTAAAGACAACCCTTTGTCTTCCTAATAAAAACCGAAAATTAAAGACAAAAGGACTATTGGACTCACACAAGTCAAATGTTTGACTTATCACAAAACAAAGACTAAATAAAAAACGTGATTAAAAATAAAAAGACTCATTACAGGAAGCTAAATATTGATCAAGCTCCTAAACTGGTGTCCTCATCATTCCTCCCCTCTTGACTTGGATCAACTGGAACTTGACTTGGATTTTTAGTCTTGGTGTCCTCATCAATGGAGACGCTTGGGAACAGTCTGAGCTGAGGCTCTTGAGGAAGAAGTAGCTCGACTATTAAAGTGCAAGTTTATCCGTGAAGCAAAATACCCAATCCAGGTCGCCAATCCCGTGCTGGTCCTAAAGCCAAATGGGAAATGGAGAACATGCATCAACTTCTCCAATTTGAACAAAGCTTATCCCAAAGATTGTTACCCACTGCCAAGGATTGATCAATTGGTAGATGCCACGGCAAGTCACGAGCTCATGTTCTTCTTGGATGCGTATTCTAGATATAACCAGATCGCGATGAATCCTGTGGACCAGGAACATACTAGCTTCATGACCCCAAGTAATGTGTATTGTTATAAATTCATGCTCTTCAGGATAGACAATGCCAGAGCAACATATCAACGCCTGGTCAACAAGATGTTCGCCAATCAGATCGGGAGAAGTATGTCGATGATATACTTGTTAAATCAAAGACTGTCGATAACCATGTGTGTGATCTAGAAGAATGTTTTGGGATATTGAGGAGTATGACATGAAGCTGAATCCTCAGAAATGCAGGTTCAGAGTGGCATCTGGAAAATTTCTGGGTTTCATAGTCAACACGAGGGGAATAGAGGCGAATCCCGAGAAAATCAAATCATTGTTAGAAATGCCCTCATCCAGGTCGCATAAATAAATTCAAAGTGTGACTGGAAAGGTGGCAGCTTTGAATTATTCTATTTCAAAATCCACTGACAAGTGCCTGCCATTCTACAACTTGTAGGGGAAACAGAAAATTTGAATGGATTGAGGAGCGCGAAATGGCATTCCTTGACCTAAAAACGCAAATGGGCGAGCCCCCAGTGTTATATAAGCCTGTGTCTGGAGAACCTCTATTCCTTTATTTGGTCATGAAAGAAAATGCAGTCAGTGTCGTGTTAGTTCGAGAAGAAGACCGTGCTTAAAATCCAGTATATTATATAAGCAAGAGACTTCTCAAATCTGAGTCACGGTACCCATTGATAGAGAACCTGGCTATCTATCTGATATTGGCTTCTAGGAAGCTCTGGCAATATTTCCAGTCCCATTCAATCAACGTCATGACCGACCAACCCTTAAGGCAGGTTTTACAAAAACCTGAAACGTCGGGGCGTCTTTTAAAATGGGCTATCGAACTTAGCCAGTTCGAGATATTGTACGTGCCACAGACCTCAATCAAAAGTCAGGCCCTTGCTGATTTTATGGCTGAATGCACCGGATTTCAAGAAGAGCTCTTGAAGGAACCGGTGCAGGAGTTATGGAAAATCTTCGTGGATGGATCATCAAACGAGAACGGATTGGGAGTTGGGATCATCTTAATCTCCTCAGAAGGGCATCAATTTCATACAACTCTGAGATTTGGATTCGAGGCATCCAACAACAAAGCCGAATATGAGGCTTTACTAGCTGGGCTGAGAGTGTCAAGGGAGCTCAAAGAGAAGGTCATCCAATGCTACAGTGATTCTCAGCTCGTGGTTAATTAGGTGTTGGGAGAATATCAAGCTCGAGGTACCAAGATGGTGGCCTACCTAGCTAAGGTGAAGGAAGAACTGTCAGAGTTTGAGTACAGTACCGCTGAACAGATACCCCGTGAGCAGAACTCTAATGTTGACGCTTTGGCGCGGCTTGCCACCTCCAAAGAAGTTGAAACATTTAATGTAGTGCCAGTGGAGTTCTTGGAAAGTCCAAGTGTGATAGAAGAAATGTTAGAGGTCAAAATGATCGACACAAGACCGACCTAGATGACTCTCATAATGGAATACCTCACAACAGGAAGGCTACCTGACGACCAAAAGGACACAAGAAAAATACTTTATCAAGCCCCGCGGTATGTAATAGTGGATGGGACCTTGTGCCGACGTGGTCATTCATTGCCTCTCCTACGATGTGTTCTGCCCGAGGAAGCTAAAACCATTTTACAAGAAGTGCACGAAGGCTTTTGTGGAGACATGCTGGGGGGCAAAACCTAGAACTGAAAATACTGAGGCAAGGCTATTTTTGGCCCACTTTAACAAAAGACTATATCTCATATGCTCAGAAGTGCGACAAATGCTAGCGTTTCACCATAGTTGCCCGAGCTGCTCCAGTCGAGCTAACGATGATCTCATCCCCATGGACATTTGCGGTATGGGGAATCGACCTAATAGGGTCCCTACCTTTGGGAAAGGGAGGAGTTCATTACGAGGTGGTGGCGGTCGACTATTTCACGAAGTGGGTAGAAGTCGAACCTCTGGCAACCATCACTTCAAAAAGAGTCCTAGACTTTGTGGTGAAGAGTATTATATATCGGTTTGGGCTTCCTAAAAATATCATGTCGAACAATGGGACATAGTTCGACAGTGATCTCTTCACTGACTTCTGTGAAAAATACGGCATTGCTGAGAGTTTCTCCTCATTAGCATATCCACAGGTCAAGGGGCAGGTCGAGGTTGTGAACAAAACCCTAAAGGCGAGCTTGAAGAATAGGTTAGACGAAGCCAAAGGATTGTGGCTCGAACAGCTCCCACAAGTACTTTGGGCCTACCAAACTTCTCACAGAACCTCCACGGGACATACTCCTTTTTCCTTAACTTTTGGAAGCGAGGTCATGCTTCCAGTCGCAGCCAAGGTAGCCACCCACAGGCAAAGGACATTCAGCCAGGAAGAGAATGATGAACTACTTAATGCATCTCTCTATTTGATTGACGAAAAATGAGAAGAATCGCAGTTACAGCTTGCCCATTATCAACGAAAAATCACTCGCTATTTTAATTCTAAAGTTAAGAGGTGTAGATTTGGACTAGGGGACCTGGTTCTCCGAAGGGTCTTTTTGGCAAATACGGATCCCAAGGACGGTGTGTTAGGCCCGAACTGGGAGGGACCATATCAGGTCGTTGAGGTTTTACGTGAAGGAACTTTCAAGATAGCTTGGCTGAATTGGGATGTAGTCCCACGGACCTGGAACGCCTTACATTTGAAAAAGTATTATCAGTAGTACCACCATCAATGCAAGGCTTATTTATAAAAGCCATTTGATTAAATAATAGATGGATTATTAAATCATTTTTCTTTTTAAGATTGTATTAGTTCGTGTTCTAATGTTTCTAAAAGCAACCAAGAAAGTTTCTACATTCTGGTTACTTAGGGGGCATATAACCAGAGGTTGGAAAGATTAAGCTTGCTTGATAAGTTTAATCATTCAAAACCATGGATATAACCAGGTCCGAAACTTAGAAGCTTGGAAAAATTGATTATTTGACGGCTTCTTAAGAGCTCGACTTTTCAATAAACCTAGCGCGAACTAAGTTTAATCATTTAAAACCCTAGACGTAACTAGGTCAAAAACTTGGAAAGTTGGGAAAATTGTTTAATATCAAGGGCTTGTTAAAGCTCGAGTTATCAATAATCCTAGCATGAACTAAGTTTAAATTATTAAAAACCCCAGATATAACCGGGTTCAAGGTCTGATTCTTAACAGGTATGATACAAATCAACACACAAAACTTGGATATAACCAAGCTCGATAAAATCTATCCCGATCCAAAAATCGATTTCCTAAAATCTCAAATGTACAAGTCTAAGGATTCATAAACATGAGAGATAGTAAAGGAAAGATAAATGGATTAAAAGTTAGATGTATATTGGGATAAAACAAGAAAATTATCCTGAGGAGAAAAAACCTCGAACTGAGCCCCAAGGCAATTGTTTAAAAAAACGGTTAAACAATTACAAACAAAAAGCAAATACAAAAGAGATATCATTGAGCTCCATCAGCTCACCCCGAAGATGTGACCTCCACACCATCTCCCTCCGCCATTCCAGACGCCTCACCAGTCTCTGACGATTCTTGCAAGAGTCGAGCCTTGAATTTTGCAAGATACGGATCCCACAGCCCGAGTTCCATGAAAGAGAAGTTCCCATCTGGGTTGAAGGCCCAGCAGTGGTACAACATCTCTTCCATGGCCGATGATGAGGCCACCTTTTCTTCTTTGGTTGTGGCCTCGGCCTTGAGCATTTTTGCTTTGACCTCATCAACCTTGGCTTGAAGTTGTGAAGTTTGAGCCTGGGAAGCAGACAGCGGAGTCTTTGCAGCCTGCTTGCTTTCTTGGGATGAGGTGAGAACAGCCTTAGCATCATGCTCATTCTTCTGAGCAGCCGCCAAGGCAGCTTTGGCGGCCTGCTTGCCTTCTTGAGCAGCAGTCAGGGCGGTTTAGGCAGCGTTCAGTTCAACCCGGAGCTCATCATTTCTAGCCCTAGCACGGGCTATGCTGCGATACTAGGCCAAGGCAGACTACAAAATAACAAAACAAGTCAGAGATATACACCTAGTCACAAAAAAAAAATTTACCAAGCAAGGAAAGAGAACTTACAGTGAGGTTCATCCCCATAGATGATTCCATAACATTGTCCAGGTTGCACTCCTCGATGGTCCTAAGATCCCTCGAGCTGGCGTTATAGGCGTGCCCCACCATATGGCTCACAGTCTCATAAACGATACCCCGAAAGGCTTCAGGAATCTTCTCCAGGTCCTGAGGATCTATTGGTATTTAGATGGTGGGGGTTGGGGCCTCGGTTTGTATCACTTGAGCCTAAGGAGGCATGAATTGAGATGGAGGAGGAGGAGGAGGGGGAACCTTAGCGGTAACAGAATTCACCAAAACTGGTTCCTGGGCTGAGCTCGTGTCTTTTCCCTTAGTAGGGGATTTTGAGGTGTTTCCCGCTGTAGGGGGCCTTCTTCGTAATCCTAGGCCTCTTCACAATGGGGCCCGAGCCAGCCTTCTTAGCTTAGAAAGCAATTCGAAGGTCGGGAGCTCCGAGTTGTTCCATCTCTTCGCCTAAAAAGCACAAAGGGAGTTAGTTCACAAAATAAAGTTGTCAAAAACATATATAAAAAAGAAAATAAACAAAGATCCTACCCTCTGGGCTGAGGGAGGCATCTATTATCACCAGCTCAGGTGTTTTGATCGGGATAGGCATGACCTCCGACCTTGGAACTAATGGAGGAGAAGGGGAATCTACAGTTAATATTTCTGGGATCCTAAGGGGTTCAGGTTCAGGTCCTTCCTCGAGGCTGGACTCGTCTACATACTATCTAAATCTAGGGGAAAATGCACCCTGGAGCAGAGATGGCCAGGTCCTACGGTTGGTCCCATACTCCTCAAAAATGGTGGATCTAAAGTTTAAAGTGTTATCAACTACGACTGTGCCCTTAGGATAACTGTTGTCATGGCATACCACTAGGTGGTCTACGCACTGGAGCAGGGTTATATTTTGATCTGGGTTATAAGGTTGACGGTGGACGAGTTATTTTGGATTAAAACAAACTTACCTAAAATCGGCAACAATCCTATCTAGTTCCCTAAAGGGGTATGAGTTACCTTGGCCGAAGGGGCTGACTGCTGCCCCTGATGCAACTCGTTCTAGATTAGGTTCCCGAACAGCCTCGGGAAACCGCCTTTTTCGCACTAGAGGCACCTTGTCCTCTTTATCTTTCTCGTCCTCAATGGTTGGTAAGGCCTCTTGAGATGATGGGAGCTCGAGGATCACTGAAAGGGCAGCCCGGGTCCTCAAGGCCAGTGTTTGACCTTTGCTGAACAACTAAAAAGCTAGCATCGTGACGTCATTCATGTCCTGGCAGTAGTCCTTCTCATTGGGGGGAAGCCCAAATAACTTCTCATACTGACCCCCGAGGGTCACTGACTTTTCTGTCCTCGCAAATATGGTTGCACGAGAAACAAATTCAGTTAAGACATATAAAAAAATATACCTTAAAAGGAATAAAAATTCATGAGCTGAATTCACAAGGATGGAAGACTTACGAGGTCGGTTAAAGTAGCGGTGTTCGCAGTTCCGAAATCCATTCGACATAAAGAACAAGTCTTTGTAATTGTTTGGATGACTAGGAAGCTCGATGACGGAGGCCGAGCTAGGGAATCACGTGAGGTAGTAGAATCCATCACCGCATCCCCTCTGGTCGGGGTTTTCCTTGAGGTACAAGAAATATAGAATGTCTGCCGGAGTGGGGACCTCCCACTCATTTTTCAAGAACAAATGCTTCAGCCCCGCCAAAAGTCTATACGAATTTAGGGGGAGATGAAATGGAGCCAACTTCACGTAATTTAAAAAAATCTGCGAAGTACTGGTCCAGAGGGAGGAAGGCCCCTGCCTTCAGATGCTCGTCACTCCAAGCTGCGAAGTCGTCTTGGAGAGGGGAACAACTTCGTTCCCCTTCGAACGTAGGTCAGACAAGGAGAGTTCCAGTTTCGACCTCTATGTTGTGGCTCAACATAATCTTTTTTACTCTCCCCTGAGTCGTGATCTTTGAAATGATACGCTCAGCCTCGAAGTATGCGTTGGGATCAACCACAAGCTCCTTCTCCACCACCGGACCGAAGTGCGAGATGGGAGACTCTGGGGCAATTTTCTTCCCTTTTTTCTTATGTTGAGAGGATGAGCTCGAGGCATTCTTCTTTGGGGCGTTTGTAAAGCCCTACTACCTTAGAGCCGTTACTTAGTGAGTTTAAAACAGAAATCGTGCTTTTGGACTGACTCTACGTGGTTTCTAAAACCAAAAGTGTGAATAAACCAGAATTTAAGGCTGTACTCTTTGAAAATGTTTAGTTTCATTGAAAACATTAAGTATCAAACATCTGGGATCCCAAAAATAAGGTTTACAAAATATTTACAACTCAAAAATAGATTTACACCAGGTTAACTTTCAAAAGAATGAGTTAATACAGCCATATACAAAATGCCCCCAACCAAAGCATTCGGGCAGGCCGAACATGTACGCGCCGCCCCCACGCTCTCCATACTCATGGCCGGTTGACTGACTCCATGCTTTTACCTGCCACACAGAGCACCCGTGAGCCGAAGCCCAGCAAGAAAACCCAAACAGTATATAACATATGCACAGAATATAGCTGACATATACTCCATTGATAAACAGGAAAAACCATCAAACTGATCAAGCACGGCCATGCCGCCCCAGAGGCCTTACCAAAGCCTAGGGTCTCGGTCCTCACCGTAAGGATAACTCATGTATCCCTTGGGTCCCACCCTGGCTATAAGCACCCCATGTGCTGAGTGTTACTTCCGGCCCCAAGGCCGTACCCGGCCTTCGCCTCTCTCGGCATTAGCCGTTCATTTCATTATAATCACACATATCATACATTTCGAAATAATCATTCAAACATATAATAATTCATTTAAGGTTATACATTTGCACATAATACAATCTGGGGCCATGCCCTGCAATAGCACTGTGGGCCCATGCCCTGATCTCGGGTGTTACGGTTTTCTTACCTTTAAGTTCGATAGCCTCGATCACCTGACTCCTTGAGCACGATCCTACTCGAGCCCTAGCGCTTACCTAAGCAAAATCCACAAGTCAAAGTCATCACCAAACCTCAAGTCCAAGACCTCGCCTCGGGACCAATCCCGAGCCCCCGGGAAGTCCTAGATCCCCAAAACAAAGTGGTGGAATCGAGCCCCGAACCCTAGGTCAAAATCCCTCAACAAAAGCCCAAAAATCCCCTTCTGTGAACAGTGCAGCGCTACAGCGCTCTAAAGAGGGCACTGTAGTGCTACAAGCAGAACCACACCCCCCCAGAATAGGGGCTAGCGCTACAGCACCCACTGACTAGCGCTGTAGCGCTAGTTGTAGCCAGACCAAACCAAAAATCGCTTCAGCGATTTTCCTTCAACCATTTCAACCCCAAACCTGTCCAAACCTTTTCCAAACCCAAAAACAAACTTATCCACACCTCACACTCATCCCAAGCATCCCAAGAACTCAACCCCAAGCTCAAGCAACCCAAAACTCAAAATCTATCATAATGAACCCAAAAACCAGAAATTCATTCAAACAACAAAGATAAAGTCTTAGAAATCATACCGTGGATAGAAATTCGACCTTGAGTTGAACCCTAGACCTCCTTAGCTTGCTCCTTCACAACCTTGACCTGATTTCCCCAAAAATCCCATCTATTTAGCTCAAATACACAGCTCAAACCAGTCAAGCCCTAAAACTGAAATCCCCAAGAATTTGCCTCAAATTTCTGATGTGATCTTGCTAATCCTTGCCAATCCTCAAGTCTAGCTTGGGATCCTTGATGCTCAGCCTACCCTAGCTCTCCACTGAGATTAACTCCAAGAAAAATGAAGGAAAATGGTTGGGAGAGCCACAAACCGATTCTTTGGAACAAAACCCTTCAGCTTTTCTCTCTTTTCCTTTCTCTTCCTTCTTTCTTTCTTTTTCAGCCTCAACTCTTTTTCTACAAAATCCACTAAGTATAAAGCTCTCTTTAACTTATCTCTAACAAGCCTAAAGACCAAAATTCCCTCCTTAATAATTCTAAACCTTTTTGCCCATAAAGGGACATTTTAGTCATATTACCCAAATTCCCACTAATTCCTCAAGTGTTCCTAATAATTCCCGCTCGCTACCCAATACCTGATTAATCACCAATTATACATTCCTCATCATCAAGATTAACCTCATTATATTTTTCCAAATTCTCATTTAAACTCCCCAGGCTTAACCCAAGCCGGGTATAGATTCCCGCTTTGACTTTTACGCTAACCTGCTCATTCTAGGATCGTCTCGAGTCATAGATCACAGATATCAACACAGTCATGCCCAAAATGGCCAAATTACAATTATGCTCTTTCTAAGATAATCAGGTCTACGTGCATACTAATTCACATAGTCATGCATCTCAAATAATCAAATAGTCATATAACGTGCATTAAATCATATTCATGCATTAAACTCATTAAAGTCACACACAAAATCCCGTTATGCCCTCCAGGCACACTACTCAAGGCCCTTAAGCCTTAATAGCGAATTTGGGTCGTTACAGCGTTCTTCTATTGGGGAGCCATCAGATCGCTTAACGACAAAATAGCCTAGTTAGTAGGCGACCTAAAAGGATCTAAAAATATGACATGAGAGTATGAAGGAAACGATTTACTTTTGTTATACGAGCTAAGGTTAGCCTCAGCCCCATCGCATGATGCCACGCAATATCCTAAGCTACGCGCCTCGGTTTCCTAACAGACCCCTACTTTCCTTGGGAGGCGGTTTAGTGCAAAACCACCCAAGAAAATGTAACCTCTAAGCTACCTGGTTCTAAACCTAGAAACCCTTCATTTTCTTTACCCCAAATGGGTACTCTTTAAATTAGTTCACCATTAGTATTACCCAGATTTACCCAAAAATTTCACAATTTTATGAACGTCCTACTTCTAAGGCATTTTTGGACTCACCTGTTGAACCTAAGAACATTTAGAAATAGCCTACCAGTGACTACAATAAGTGTTGTGGATGAACATGGTGAAGAACAGAAATTCAATTGGATAAAAAGAAAAAAGAAACTTTTCAAACCAAAGGATGAGATACTTACAGGAAAGTATGATTCCCAGATTGGAGGGAATATACTCGGCAACGGGAAGCTCCTAGAAAGCTTCTGAATATCTAGGCATGATGAATAGTTTTTGGAATATCTGGGAGAGAAGAGAGGCTTGGAAGTGCAGAAAAGGAAAATTTTTAAATGAAAGGTGGTGAAGTTTGAAATTTGGCCATCCTATTTATATGTAAATTGTGGAAATTAATCTGAGCCGTCCGGTTTGGTTAATTTGAGATCTAAGGGTCAAGATTAAATAGACCAAATGGCGGAAAAAAGGTGACAAGACAATTATTGCAGTCTTCAAAACCCGAACAGGCGCCAATTGCGGTACACCACGTGTCCAGTACTCAAGTAGTGGGCAGGCGTGGTTTTATGTAACAGAAGTCTAAAAGTCCGTACTATGTAGGTCATAAAGTTATGACGTCATACATGAGCAGGAGCTTGGGGAGCAAATGTTGTACCCTAATTTTAGCCCGAGTTCATTCACTCAGCTCGCGTACAGCTGGCAAATGAATATACGTAGAAATGACCAAGGGAATGATATTTGCTTATTATCCACATGGACAACTCGAGTTACACAGTGGTCATACGTGGTGTTAGGCGTCCTAAGATGAACCTGAACTAAGGATGCAATGGCTATGAAGCATGAGCTCGGGATATTAAAGTAGTTGTCGAAGCACGAGCTTGGAGGAGATATTCAGCTCGTGGTAATTCTAATATATTTCCTACGCGCGGATCCCCAGAGATTTGGAGTCCCTTTATATGTTTATTTATGACCAGTCTGTCATATTTAATATCCCAAATATTAGGAGCGCATTTACTTTGTGATCAAATCATATCCCAATATAAATGGAAAATATTTTTACTAAATGTAATAATTATGTAAATGTGTGATTGACTCACGCAGTTACCCAAACCTGTCCATGCTATTCCCTTATAAATACTGGGAATATTGGACATGAAAAGAGATGAGTATTCTGTAATACCGAAACTCTGCCAAAATAAAGAGAAAAACAACAATAATATAGGCTCGTGGACTGGGTGGATTTTAACCACTGAACCACGTAAAAAATATGTGTTCTTGAGTGAATTCATTTATTTTTCATTACAGTTTATTAAGCACTAATCTACCTTATTATTTCTTAATACACTGTTGGTGAAAAACCGCGTAAACACTATTATTTTTATTTTTAAACAATTGGGCCCAACTTGCATGTTTTAGCAAGGCCCCACTGGGATTTTTCATATAATAAGTGGCTTTCTTTTATAAGTTTATGAGAATGTAAAAGTTTTACAAAATATTAGAGTAAGGCATTTTACAAATGGTATCAAAGACAGGCCGTCCATGTTTCCAAGGACCCTCCCCATAAAAGCTAAAGACAGGGAAATCTCACCTCACCTCACCGCATCGTAAGTATTTGTTTTATGTGCTATTACTTGTTTCTGTTTTATTTAATTTTATAGTCTTGTAACTGCAGTATAGTAAGATGCCTCCTGTTTTGAAAACTACTAAGAAACAACTACTCAAGGAAATTCACGCAATACCCAAGGTCCAGCTTGAGGAGGACCCATACGATTGGAGGATTGCGGTGTTAAAAACAACAACGATGGTTTGTGATTGTATTCAAGGGATCATGAACAAAAGATGAGCATTGCTATGGCCTAGAGAGCAATATTGGGTGTTGAGGGAAGAATTTTCAATGTACTCTAAGGCCCTTCTCCAGTTGGATAGAGCATGGCACGACATCGTTCAAGACGACCTGGACTTTAGTACCATAGAATACGTAATCTACGATCTTATGAACAACTACGATTTTAGTCATGAGGAGCTGGTTTTGGTAAAGAAGGATAACAGAGAGATAGAAGAACGTTTAGAGACAGTATACGATTTGGAAGGAGCCTTGGCATGTCAAGAGGTAACTCATTCCATACCACGAGTGATCACTAGGATGAGGGTGATGACGAGCGCCCCTGATTACTTTCACATTCTAGGGGAAATCTTTGATTACAACTCAGGAGACAAGTCCACAGTTTAGGACTAGAGTCCGTCGCGTTAATCGTTCCATGAAACGTTAATAAATAAGATGAGATTTTTTTAGGACCTTAAGGGATTTATGTGTTTGGTAATTAAAGACTTTATGGGTTGTTTAATTTTTTTTGGAATAATTTGAACACTTTGAATGCTATGGTTTAATATTTTTCCTCTTGCAAACTCTAAATGATGTGGTTTGAATGTATGATTTTCGTGAATATCTATCAAACCATTATGCGATTTTCCTTCCTTATGATTTTTTTTTATGCCATAGAATTTCATAATGTTGACTAGAGGAAGAGGAGGAGGCCAAGGAAAGGGTGTCTCCACAAGGTCTAAGGCCACGACAACCCCTAACATAGGAATGCCATCAGTCCAACTTGCAGCTCCAACAGCACCATCTGTGGACCCGGCCGCAGAAGTAGCAAGTTGAGAGAACAACTAAGACTGAGAGATGAGGAATTGGCACATGCTAGGCAAGCACCCCAAGTGCCCCAAATTCCCCAAGTGCCTAAAGTGCCAATGGCGCAGCCTTAGCCACCAGCACTACCACCTGCACCACTACCTGTAACTTATGGGTTTTAGCCAGTGTATGAACGTTTCAGAAAACAAGCCCCACCAACCTTTGAAGGGAAATTTGATCCCATAGTGGCAAAGGATTAGTTAAGATTGATCGAGTCCATCTTCGAGCATATGGAGTTAAATGATCGCCAGAGAGTCTCATGTGCAGTCTATTTGCTCAAGATGGATGCACGAATATGGTGGGATGTAATTAAACAGACCTGTGATATGAATACCATGACTTGGGCAGAATTCGTCAAGGATTTTAGAAAGAAGTATTACAGTGTGGTCGTGCTAGCAACCAAAGTAGATGAGTTTGTAACGTTGATACAAGGAAACCTATCTGTCACTGATTATGCACAGAAGTTCGATAGATTGGCAAAATTTTCACTTGAAGTTTTACCAACTGAAACTCTGCGAGTCCAAAGGTTCGTGAGGGGACCCAAGCCGATGATCGCTAGGGACGTTATGATGACCAGTGCTGAAGTGGTCAGTTATGCAGAAGTACTTGATAGGGCACTTGAAGCTGAATATATCAAAGATCGAATATTGAAGGATAATGCTGCCAGAAGAGAGGCCTGCCAAAACAAGGGCTTCAATGAGGGTAACAAAAGGAAAGCTAATGAAGGGCATAACAGTGGCACTGATAATAGACCAAGACCACCGGCCACGAATAAACAGTCACAACACTCAGAACCACCATAACAACCGCAACAATCGCTATAATGGCCAGAGCCATGGGAATCACAAAGGCAACAGAGTATAGCACCCCATCTGTCCTAAATGCTTGAAAAGACACCCAGGAGAATGCCAAGTCGGCACCAATAAATGTTTCAAGTGCGATCAGGCAGGACATCTGAGGAAAGACTGCCCACAATGGAAAACGGGACAGAACAGTAACAAAAATATGGTGCTAGCACAGGTTTTTGCCTTAACTCAGAATGAAGCAGCCAATAGCAACATCGTAGTCATAGGTCAGCTTCCTATATCTGGTATAATGTGTAGAGTCCTTATTGATTATGGAGTGACTCACTCTTATGTTTCCATGAATGTGATTGATAAGTTGAGTATGCCTTGCAAACTGTTTGAGCATAGATTTAGTACAATGTTACCGTTAGGAGACATGATATTGTCAACTAGGTGGTTACCGTCAATGCCTATAATGATAGAGGGCAGGGAGTGCCAAACAGACCTTATAGAACTGAGTATACTAGATTATGATGTCATACTTGGTATGGATTGGTTATCCAAACATGGGGCGACGATAGATTATCGGAAGAAGACTGTGGAGTTCAGACCAGAAGAAGGAGAGATCTTCTCTTTTAAAGGAGAAGTATCAGGTTTTCAAACACCCATAATATCGGCACTGGAAGCACAAAATATGATGCAACGTGGCTGTTCAACATTTCTGTCTGGTGTGGTGGATAAATCCAAGGAGTCAGATTTAAAACTAGAAAATGTGCATATTGTTTGTGAGTTCCCAGAGGTGTTTCCTGAGGAATTACCAGGATTACCTCCAGATAAAGAAATTGAATTTTTGATCTAACTTGCACCAGAAACAACACCGATCTCTAAAGCACCCTATTGAATGGCACCTGCGGAGTTGAAGGAACTTAAGAACCAGCTACAGGAGTTGTTGGACAAGGGGTTCAAAAGACCTAGTCATTCGCCATGGGAGTACCAGTCCTATTTGTGAAGAAGAAGGACGGGAGCATGAGAATGTGCATCGATTATCGAGAACTCAATAAGGTCACCATTAAGAACAAATATCCTTTGCCTAGGATACATGATCTTTTTTATCAACTGCAATGGGCAGCAGTATTCTCAAAGATTTATCTGCGATCTGGGTACCATCAGTTGAAAGTGAAGGTGGGAGAAATTCTGAATATGGCTTTCAACACTCGCTACAGACACTATGAGTTCCTAGTGATGTCTTTTGGACTCACTAATGCCCCAGCAGCATTCATGGACATGATGAACAGGGTATTTAAGGACTATTTGGACAAGTTCGTGGTAGTACTCATAGATGATATCCTTATTTACTCGAAGACCAAGGAGGAGCATGAGGAGCATTTGAGGTTGACCCTGAAAAGACTACGAGAACATCAGCTTTATGCAAAGTTGTCTAAATGTGATTTTTGGATGGAGCAGGTAACTTTCCTAAGGCATATAGTGTCCAAAAATGGGATAGCAGTAGATCCATCCAAGATCGAGGCTATTAGAGACTGGCCCTAGCCAAAGAATGCCTCAGAAGTTTAAAGCTTCTTAGGATTGGCAGGTTACTATAGGAAGTTTGTCGAGGGATTCTCAAAGATCGCAACACCCTTGACCAACTTAAACCGCAAACATTAGAAGTTTTCATGGACTGAGAAATGTGAAGAAAGCTTTTAGACCATGAAGGATAAGTTGATTTCTGCGCCTAGCCTTTGTGTTCCCACAAAGGGCGGGAAATTTTTGGTGTATTGTGACGCATCAAAGAACGACTTAGGGTGTGTGTTAATGCAAGATGGGAAGGTAGTAGCTTATGCTTCTGGAAAACTCAAAGACTATGAGCAATGATATCCCACTCATTAGCTTGAGTTGGCATCAGTGGTGTTCACACTAAAGATATGGAGACATCACCTATAAGGGGATAAGTGCGAAATCTACACTAACCACAAAATTTTGAAATACATCTTCACGCAAATGGAACTGAATATGAGGCAGTGAAGGTGGTTGGAATTAGTGAAGGACTACAACTGTAAAATTCTATACCACCCAGGTAAGGCCAATGTAGTTGCAGATGCATTGAGTAGGCGGGGACATGGGAGTGTCTCGACACTACATACAATAGAGATGCCTCTTCAGAAGGAGATTATAAATGCCAGCATCAAACTTGTTACAGGAAGCCTAGCGAACCTCACATTACAATCCTCCCTACTGGAACAAATTCGAGAAGGACAGAAAGTGGATGAAGCCCTAATGAAGCAAAAGGCTTTGGTGCAAGAAAGTGGTAGCAGTGACTTCGCAATGTCCGACGATGGATTACTGCGATACAAGGATAAGATTTGTGTGTCTGATAATGTTGAGATTAAGGAAAGTATTATGAAAGAGGCACATACAACATCCTACTCCTTACATCCAAGGTCCACGAAGATGTACCAAGACCTTAAGGCGCTATATTGGTGGCATGGGATGAAGAGGGATATTGCTGAGTTTGTTGCTAGATGTTTGACAAGCCAGCAAGTCAAAGCAAAACACCAAAGGCCAGCAGGGTTACTTCAACCGCTCTACATTCCGGAATGGAAATGGGAGAATATAGCAATGGATTTTGTGGTAGGGTTACCCAGGACCACCAAGTAGCATGATTCTGTGTGGGTAATATTGGATAGGCTCACTAAGTCTGCCCATTTCCTGCCAGTTAAGACCACATACTCGGTGGACCAATACGCAGAATTGTATGTAAGTGAGATAGTGAGACTTCATAGGGTGCCAAAGTCGATAATTTCTGATCGAGGGTGAGTTTTCACATTGAACTTTTGGAAGGGGATACGAAGAGCTATGGGATCAAGGCTAAAGTTTAGCACCGTGTTTCATCCTCAGATCGATGGGCAGTTGGAGAGAACTATACAAATTCTAGAGGACATGTTGATATGTTGTGCATTGGACTTTTCTGAGTTTTGGAACCGATACTTACCCCTAATGGAATTCTCTTATAATAACAGTTACCAATCCACTATTGGGATGGCTCCCAATGAGATGCTTTATGGGCGCAAATGCAGATCTCCTTTACAATGGGATGAAGTTGAGGAGAAACAGATTTTAGGCCCTGAGGTAGTTAGGGAAGCCAGTGAGGTGATCGAGAAGATTCGCCAAAGGATGCTTACTGCGCAGAGTAGGCAAAAGAGTTACGCTGACCTGAAGAGAAGGGACATCGAGTTTTCATTGGGCGATTTTGTATTCTTGAAAGTCTCGCCGATGAAGGGTGTTATGCTTTTTGGAAAGAAAGGGAAGTTAAGCCCTAGATATATAGGTCCATTTGAGATTTTGGACAGAGTAGGGCATGTTTCTTACCGTTTAGCACTGCCCTGAGAACTAGCTGAAACACATAACGTCTTTCACATCTCGATTTTGCGTAAGTACGTGTCAGATCCCTCTCATGTTTTGAGTTACGAGCCGTTACAGCTGAAGCAGGACCTAAGTTATGATGAGCAACTAGAGCGTGTTATTAAAAGAGGAATCAAGAAACTGAGATCCAAAAGGATTCCACTAGTTAAGGTCCTATGGAAGAATAGTAAGGAACGAGAAGCAACATGGGAGTTGAAGGAAGACATGAGAGAAATATACCCTGAATTATTTGGTAAGAAAGAATTTCGGGACGAAATTCCTTTTAAGGAGGGTATGTTGTAGCGCACCAATTTTTTTATATTTATTTATTAAATTTTGTGATTTATTTTATTTAATCGTTAAGTGTTGTGAATTATTTTATTTATTTGTTTAAATTAATTGTTAGAATTGTTTGGTAGACTTTTGTGAATTTAATTGTTAATTGTTTATTTGTTTTATATTTTTTTTATTTTGTGAATAATTGAGTTTTGGTTGAATGCACCAAGGTGCATGGTAGGTAGTGATGCACCCTAGTGATTGAGTGTGTGCATGTGCATGGTTACATGGTGCACTTGTATAGAATTTTCTACACACTGTATAGTTTCCCTTTATTAGATTTATTTAGTTTATTTAATTAAAAAAATAAAAGAAAGGGTAACAAGGGCTAGAGTGGACGACAAGGTGGGAAAGGTGGGGAAATGTGAGTTGTCTCATTTATTTTTCCTTCAATCAAATAAATCAAAAATAAAAGTAAATAGACACAATTCAGAAACTTACCAATTTTTCCCTTGGGCTATTATAGGCTAGGTTAGAATAAAGAGGGAAGGAAAAAGAAGAAGGGCATTATGCTCATTGGAACCGTTGGCTAGGAGAAGAAGGAGAGAGAGAGTGTGTGCGTGAGAGCTAGAGAGAGAAAGAGAAAAAGAAAGAAAGAAGAGAAGAGGAAGAAGGGTAGGGTTTTTCCAAAAGTCCCCTAGGTATGTGTTCATGTTTTGCTTTATTTTTCTTTAGTCTTGAATTCCCTTCTTTGTAACGCCCTACTACCTTAGAGCCGTTACTAAGTGAGTTTAAAATAGAAATCGTGCTTTTGACTGACTCTAAGTGGTTTCTAAAACCAAAAGTGTGGATAAATCAGAATTTAAGGCTGTACTCTTTAAAATGTTTAACTTCATTGAAAACGTAAGTATAAAACATCTGGGATCCCAAAATAAGGTTTACAAAATATTTACAACTCAAAAATAGATTTACACCAAGTTAACTATCAAAAGAAAGGATCAATACAGCCATTTACAAAATGCCCCCAACCAAAGCAGTCGGGTAGGCCGAACATGTACGCGCCGCCCCCACGCTCTCCATACTCATGGCCGGTTGACTGACTCCTTGCTTTTACCTGCCACACGGAGCACCTGTGAGCCGAAGCCCAGCAAGAAAACCCAAATAGCACATAACATATGCAATAATAATATCACTGGCATAATTCACTGATAAATAGGAAAATCATCAATTTAAACAAGCACGGCCATGCCGCCCCAGAGGCCTTACCAAAGCTTGGGGTCTCGGTCATTACCGTAGGATAACTCATGTATCCCTTGGGTCCCACCCTGGCTGTAGCATCCCATGTGCTGAGCGTTACTTCCGGCCCCACTGCCGTACCCGGCCTTCGCCGCTCTCGGCCTTGCCGTTCATTCCATTATAATCACACATATAATACATCATGAAATGACCATTCAAACATACAATAGTTCACCTAAGATTACACATTTACACACAATACAATCTAGGGCCATGCCCTGCAATCACACAGTGGGCCTAAGCCCAAATCTCGGGTGTTACAGTTTTCTTACCTGTGTCCCGAGCTTTCTGATGCACCACGGTCACGAGCATGGTCCTCTAGCACGAGCCTCACCGAAATCCTAGTCACAACACACATAAAACACTTTTAATACTAACCAAGCCCAAGACCACTTCCCGGGACCAATCCCGCACTCCCGGGACCTCTAAATCCATAAAACAAAGTATCGGAACGATCCCCCGAGTCCCCGGGCAAAAGCCCTAAAAACTCAACTTTTGGGCTGCCAAAATGGCCTAGGGCCGCGGCACACCCATCAAGGGCCACGGCGCCCAGCGACCTGGCCCCCATCCTGAAGCCTCCTCGCGCCGTGGCGCCCAAGAACAGGGTCGCGGCGCTCCTTCGCGAACCCAGATTTTCTGGGTTTTTCCTGCATTTTTCCCGAGCTTTAACCTCTCCAAATCACCCCAAACCAATACCTAAACCCCAAAACTCAAATCCAAACCTCAAATGAACAATCTAACACCCTATAAACACTAGAATCAAGACCAAAACATCAACACACCCAAGATCCACACCTTTGATCTCAAATTTCAGCAACTAACCCAAAACTTAACAATGCTTAGCTTAGGCATTTAAATTCCTCAAATCAAAACAAAACCCAAACTTAAATATGTATAAAACCCTTACCTCAAATGGAGAATCCACACAAAGTCCTTGATCTCCTCCTAGACTCCCACTTCTCCTTCTCTTCTTCTTCTTTTCTTTTTGCTTGCCCTAGCTCTTCTTTCTCCTTCTCTTTCTTCTCTTCAATTTCTATCAAAGTCTCAAGTGAACCCAAATGCCCAAACCGTACCCCCTATATCCCAGCTGAGAATTTCATAATCCCCTTGCCAAAAGACCAAATTACCCCTTCCTACTAATCCTTCTTAGCTAAACCTTCAAGGGCACTTAAGTCTTTACACTTTCATTTCAATTCTACCACTTTCTATCTTAAAACTTGTTACCCACAGCAGTTACAAACGGTTACCCAGGTTACTCAATTACCAATAACTAACCACTCATTCTCAACTCAACGTATAAGATTCCCGAAGTACCCCTAGGCTCCTCCCGAGCCGGGTACAACATCCCGTTGTGACTTTTAGACTAAATGGCTCACTAGGACCGTCTCGATGCGTGCATCCTGATAAAAACACCACCTCACATGGCACAATTCACATAGTACAATTATCACAGTTATGCCCTATCATGGCCAGATTACAATCATGCTCATTCTAAGACAATCAGGTCTACATGCATACTAATTCACATAGTCATGCATCTCAAATAATCAATTAGTCATATAACGTGCATTAAATGATAATCATGCATAAAACTCAATAAAAACACACACCAAATCCCATCATGCCCTCCAGGCACACTACTCCAGGCCCTTAAGCCTTAACACTGAATTTGGGTCGTTACATTCTTCTTGAAAGAATCTAAGAGAATAATTGGTGGTTTTTCTTTTCTTGATGTTAGAAACCCCTAGGGAAGTAATTCAAGGGTAGTGGACAAATTGGGTTCTTTGATTTCTATCAAAGGAGGTAAAGGAACCTCTATTCTTGATTTAGTTCTTATTTTTTGTAACTTTTTAGATATATTTTTATGGTATGTGAGTATTGGCTTTATTGTTGATGTATGGTGATTATGTCAATCTTTTGTTATGAATAATTATTTTGTTCTTAAAATCATAAGCATGGTGGTGTTGATGTTATGTTGCCTAAGTGTTGACCCTCGATTTAGCCAACTGACACGGAGTCAAAATATGAATGATATAGACGAATATGTATAGATAATAACGTAATGACAAAAGTAAAGAAAACACAGTAATTTATAGTGGTTCGGCCCCAGGATCTGGTAATGACCTACGTCCACTTAGAATGATATTGATATGGGATCAAAAGTATGATCAGAGAACTTAGGTTCAATGAGTTTCAACACTCCTCATAAACAATACAAGTTTTCTCAGATAAATTCTCTAATCTCTATGATTTCTGGGCTCCAAAAGTCCCCTTCTCATGAGCCATCCCCTGCTATTTATAGGCTCATGGAGGGTTGCCCAATATTGTTACAAATATTATCCCCTGAATCGTGGGATATTCAGAAGATTACATGAGATAAGTTCGGGATTCATAAGATCTTTCCATAAATGTTGCTTTGCCAGCGGAACCACCGACCAGTCTGGTCGTGGTAAAGACAGGTCTGTCTTGCTTCTGGTGTGTCTCCTGGTCGATACTCTAGCAGACGCTCCAGGTGTCAGCCACGTGTCAAGAGATTATTCGCCACGTCACAAATGCTAATTTATTGGATAACATTTTCCCCCCAAAGTTTATTTACCACTAACAGTAAATAAACTTTGAACGAACGACCCTTCGGTAACCCCTCCTGACGTGTCAGAGCCCTTCGTGCGTTCTTGAAAAAAGCAAACCACTTCTGTCTAATCAAGGCTTTTCAGTTTCCTAGAAATAATTTCGACGGCCATTACGCTTCCCCATACTTCGAAAATGGAAAACTAATGATCACGCCTTTTGAATACCAAAGACAAACTTATATAAGGTTACTTGAGCCACTTCTTTCCTTTTTACGCACGCCACCTCTCTGTCAAAAACCCTAAAAAACCAGAGCTTTACTCTCTCCGGCGAACCTTCCTTTGTGCTGTAGGATCTGACGGTGGGCTCATTGACTCCTGAAACTCTTACTTCCATCTTCACGACCATTTTCCTTGGTAAGTTACTTTGAAACTCCATGCTTCTAACCTTTTGTGGTGCATGCTTTTAAATGGTGTACTGTCTGAATCTCTTGGTTTCTGGTTTTTTTTTTTTGAACGCCTGTAGATAAGATGTTTTTGTAGGCAAAGTAGGCTTATGAGTAGGTTTAAAACCCAGGATTAGTGTTTTTTAGGACGTAGGATCGACGTAGCATTTCGATTTTTTTAAGCCAGGTAGAAATAATTTTTTCCCGTCATAAGGGGAGTCGAAAAAGCTTTTTAGGAAAACTTTTCACTTTCACCCTTTGGTCCGTTTTTTAAACTGTTTGCACAGAGAGACTTAGTTAGAATGCTGTTATATAAAGGCTTAGCTTTTATACTCAACCAGCGTTACTTTAAGAATCTCCTAGATTCCTCTGACCTCGCCTCCCCATTCTTCTGTTTGCAGATTTTAATGCCAGATTTGTGGGGAGGTGAGAGACCCATCGACGACGACCTCCTCGCCCAACTGCTCGAGGGAGAAGAACAACCAGCCGATCGCATCCACCAGATACCTTTCTCACGAGCCTCTTCCAGACCACACCCTTCTCCTTCTATGGCCCGTTCAAAATCCTCTGGCAAGAGAAGGCCCGAATCTGAAAGTAACCCTTCTCCTTCTGCCCAGCCTGATTTGCAGGCGGGGGCTCCCTCGACCAGTGGTCGAGAGAATCTTGTTCCTGACCCTAATATCCAAACTAGGGCTCGTCCTCGTCATCGCAATCCGCCTGATGTCGAGTGGTGCACTCCTCCAGCCAGTTCGATGACCCTTCGGATGGTCGCGAACTGCTTCAGAAAATACCCCCTAACGGGGGTAACCATTACACGTCCTACTGCGGAGCAGAGGGCTAACCGTCCAAGAGGAGCAAACAGCGCCTGGTCCCGGTATCACATTGAAGCGGGGGCTTATCTCCCTCTTCATCCTTTCTTTGTGGGGGTGGCCAATTATTTCGGCGTCGCTCCCTTTCAAATAACCCCTAACGGATATAGGATGTTGGCTGCACTCTATGTCTTGTACAAACTTAACAAATGGCCAGAACCTTCACCTCATGAGGTTAACTACCTCTTTGACCTCAAGTCCAATCCTCAACACAACGGGACGGGCTTTTTTCACTTCTGCCATCAGGAAACTGGCCGGACGTTTTTGAGTGGCACCACCCACATATCAAACGTGGGACATTACAACAAGGAGTACTTCTTTACTCCGGATATATCCAGCAACAACTTGGCTTTCGCGAGAGGAGGTACAAATTTGTCTTTGCCTTGGTCGATACTTTATCATAGAGTATTTCCTTTCGTCATTTCTCAAACTTGATCTGCTTTTCAGGCCGCTGGTTGCGTCCGACCCCAACACCAGACATGGTGTCGAGGTCTGATACCCTGGCCAAGATGTCTGCCGCAACCAAATGTGTCAAGACCTTGACACTAGAAAAGAATTTGAGGTCGTTTGGCCTTCTGGCTCCTCGCCATGACAATAGAGGGTCCGAAACGGACGAACCCACTGCCGGGGGGGTTCCCGAGCAGCAACTTCCTGTGCCCTCTCCAAGGAGGAGGCCAACAGGAGTTACGATCAGGGAACCCACGGGCAGCCCTTCTGCAGAAAGGCCTTTTGCTCCCCAAGGCAAGGGGAAAGAAAAGGCCCCAGAACCAGTTGTTGACTTGGAAGAGTCTTCTGATGACAATGGTAACGTTATTTCGCTTTTAAACGGTCTGCCAATCCCCTGTCACATGTTTGACGGGGATGGCAACTTTACATATGCTCCAAATCTAGGGCCAAACTTCTTCATGCCAGAAAATGAGTATATGATTAATAGAGTCAATAGTATAGCGACCAGTAGTTGTAGCTCGGGTATTCACTTTATTATCTTCTTTCTGTTGTATTACTTACTTTCACATTTTTCTTCCCTTACTAACCTCTTGTGTTTATTTTCATGCAGATATGTCAACTCCCAATATCTTTGACATGTACCAGGCCGAAGAGGAAGAGGAAGTCCCTCAACTTCAACGGAGGTCAAAGAAACGAACTGGTGAAACCAGTCGAGGCCCTTCAGCCAAGAAGAGTCGACCAGAAGACCTTCCTCAGGGCACACCAACCGTGCAAAGTCCTGCGCCAACTGGGCGAACTCCTACCCCTCCTCCAGCTCCTTCTGAACAGCAAAACACCCCTGCTCGGTCCAACCCTCCACCTGCGCCTGCTAGGGAGCATCTTTCTCGCGAAGAGGCTCATGAGGCCAGGCTCGTGAGCCATACCATTCGATCCGCTAAGGATCGAATTGAACGCATTGGCAGAGGTGAGCGTGTTGGGGCCGCCATGATCCAAGCTATAGAGCTACCAGTCGATCAGATCCTAAACAGGGCTCTGAACGAGATCTCCAGCGTAAGTATTTCTTTGTTCCTCGAGTCTTTGTTTTTTCAGTTCTCGTGATAAGTCTTGACTTCTTTTTCTTTCGTTTACAGGCCTTACTTTCTGCCATTACTGCTCGTACCCGAGCCCAGGCCTACTTTGAGCAGATTGAGGCAAAAGTTCTCGAGAAACATCAGGTGAAGCCGGCTGAGGAGCTTTCGGCTGCTGAGGCCAAACATGCTAAGGAGTTGGAGGCGGTGGTCCGAGAGAGGGATGCAGCGGTGACCAAACTGTCCGCGGCTGAAGCTGCAAAAGATGCAGCGGTTAAGCTAAGGGAAGAGTACCGGTCGTACAACAAAACTCATCTCCGCGAAATCAAGCATCTGGAGGGGGTAGTCAAGTCTAAGGACGAGACTATTGCCACTCTTGAGGGCAAGGTGCAGCAGTCGGAGCTTGACAACTCCAAGAATCTGGAAAAGTACAAAAGGGCGACACTCCGATGTTTCTATAACTTTTGGAAACACAATCAGGGTGCTGACTTTAGTTACCTTTCAGAGGAAGTCAGAGTTGCGGAGTTGGCTCGGTGTGCTGCTCAATTGGCTGAAGAGGAGGCGAGAGCTGCGACTCCTGCAACCCCGAGCGTCGCTGGTTTGGACGAAGAAACCATCGAGGAAGAGACTGACCAGGTTGTTGCCCAGGATCCTCCTGCCCCCCATGCCTCTTAATTTATTTAGCTGTTTTTCTTTCTTTTTGAACATGCGACCCACGGGTCGCAATGTAAAGACAATAATTTCTTTTTAAACTTTGCTGCACGGGCAGTAAATCTTTTTGTTTGAACAATTACATCCAAGCAGCGATGCTTGCGGTGTAAAAGCTTAACTCTTGGTGTTATAATATTTTTACTTATTATAACGTTTGTCCGTATGACCGAACTTAGCATAGTACTTTGGCATCATATATTTTGAAAAAATACTCTAAGTACTTGAAGCATGCTTTCACTCATTTTGTTCATGTGTTTACATACCTTGAGAGTATGCTTTGCTATCGATGTGCCTTATATGCCCCCCAAGTGATCGAGGAGCTTTAGGTCCTTGGTCACTTGCCTTGACCATGGCCTGTCCGAACATTCCTGTTCGTGCGGAAAAATGATACTTGTAATACAGCAAAACAACACACATAATGAACAAATACTTGTAAATGTAAATTCACAAAGGTTGGCAAGAACGACTGGCTGAGCACAGTCCCTTATAATTTCGTATTAAAAATGGACTAATCATGTCTTTACGAATGATTCTGAAACAGAATCTTACATATACGAGCAGTTAGCCATACACCGTGGCTAACCCTCTTTGCAAAACTTGTAAAAATTAATAGAAAATTTTGAACAAGCCAGTCCTTTAAGAAGGGCTGTTTATTGGTAATACTTGCGCAGGTTTTCTCCATTCCAGTAACGTGGAACGAGATCTCCGTTTAAGCATGCAAGTTTGTAGGTGCCTGGGTGAAGGACTTCTTCAATCTGGTAAGGTCCTTCCCAGTTAGGTCCGAGCACGCCAGCAGTGGGGTCGCGGGTATTCAAGAAAACTCGTCGTAACACCAAGTCTCCGACGTTGAATCTTCTTTCTTTAACTTTGGAGTTAAAGTACCGGGCGACTTTTTGTTGATAAGCAGCAACTCGGAGTTGAGATTTTTCTCGTATCTCATCAATTGAGTCTAAGGACTCTAGCATTAGCTAGCTGTTTTGCTCTTGATCGTACGTTAAATGCCGATGTGAGGGGGGATTTATCTCTACGGGTAACATGGCCTCATACCCATAAGCTAAGGAAAATGGGGTACGTCCTGTGGCTGTTCGATGAGATGTTCTATACGACCAGAGGACTTCAGGTAGTTGTTCTGGCCATGCTCCTTTCGCTTCTTCAAGTCTTTTCTTCAGGGTGTCTTTGAGGGTTTTGTTTACAGCTTCGACTTGCCCATTCGCTTGGGGGTGTGCGACTGAAGAAAAGCTCTTAATTATCCCATGCCTTCCGCAGAAATCGGTGAACAAGTCGCTGTCAAATTGGGTCCCGTTGTCTGAAACTATCTTTCTGGGCAGACCATAGCGGCACACAATGTTCTTGATGACAAAGTCGAGAACTTTCTTGGTCGTTATGGTTGCGAGTGGTTCAGCTTCGACCCATTTTGTGAAGTAATCAATTGCTACAACTGCGTACTTTACTCCTCCTTTTCCTGTTGGCAGGGATCCAATTAAGTCTATTCCCCATATTGCGAAAGGCCACGGGCTTTGCATCTGCTTCAGCTCGTTTGGAGCTGCTCGTGGGATTTTGGAGAACCTCTGACATTTATCACACCTTCGTACGTACTTCATTGAATCCTCGTTCATCGTCGGCCAAAAATAGCCCTGTCGAAGAATTTTTTTCGCCAAACTCTGCCCCCCAGCGTGATCTCCGCAGAAGCCTTCATGCACCTCTTTCATGAGTTCCTTAGATTTTTCTGATGTAATGCACCTGAGCAGTGGCATTGAATATCCTCTTCGGTACATAACACCGTCGAGCAGTATGTACCTAGCAGCTTGTCTTTGCAGAGTTCTGGCCTTGTTTCTATCTGCTGGCAATGTCCCATTTGTCAGATACTCCAGGTAAGGCGCCATCCATGTATCTTCTACTCGAATTTCCATGCTGGCTTCGGCCGCATCAATGCTTGGTTCACTTAATCTCTCTACTGGGACTATGTTCAAGGTGTCAGCATCTTTAGCACTTGCAAGTTTGGCCAAGGCGTCTGCATTCGAATTTTGGTCTCGCGGAATTTGCTGGAGGGTGTATTTTGTAAACTGTGCTAGCAAATCTTTTGTTTTGTTAAGGTAGGCCATCATTTTTAACCCTCGCGCTTGATATTCTCCCAGGACTTGATTTACGACCAGCTGAGAGTCACTGAAAATATCGAGCGCCTTTATGTTCATATCCCTGGCCATTCTCAGTCCAGCGAGGAGTGCTTCGTATTCCGCTTCATTGTTTGACGCTGCGAAGTCAAACCTGATTGCGCAGTGAAATCGATGCCCATCGGGCGTTATCAATATCACTCCCGCTCCAGCGTGAGATTCATTAGATGATCCATCTGTGAATAGTTTCCACGAAGGAGTCTTGTCTTGAGGCATGGGCGCCTCAGGCTTTTCGCACAACTCGTTGCTGGGGAGTTCGGTGAACTCCGCAATAAAATCGGCTAAGGCTTGCCCTTTTATTGCTGCTCGCGGTGAATAAGTCACGTCGAACTGTCCCAATTCGACCGCCCATTTTAACAGTCGTCCAGCCGCCTCAGGTTTTTGGAGGACTTGCCGAAGGGGCTGGTCGGTCAGAACCGTGATAGGATGGGCTTGGAAGTACGGTCGCAACTTTCGGGAGGCTAGAATTAGGCAATATGCTAATCTTTCGATCGGTGGGTATTTTAATTCTGCACCGATAAGCCTTTTGCTGACGTAGTAAACAACTTTCTGCACGCCTTCTTCATAACGTATCAGTACCGCACTAGCAGCAACTTCGGTAATCGCCAGATAAATATACAAAGTCTCTCCTTCGACTGGTTTTGATAGGATGGGAGGTCGCGACATATGAGCCTTTATTGTCTGGAATGCTTGCTCGCAGTCTTCCGTCCATTCGAACTTCTTATTTCCCCTAAGTAGATTGAAGAATGGAACGCATTTGTCAGTTGATTTTGAGATGAACCTACTAAGGGCAGCTATCCTTCCGGTCAGGCTTTGGACATCCTTGATCTTTTCTGGCGACTTCATATCGATCAGGGCTTTTATCTTGTCGGGGTTGGCCTCGATTCCCCTTGAATTCACTATAAACCCTAAAAACTTTCCTGACCCGACTCCAAAGGAACATTTGAGGGGATTCAACTTCATATGGTACTTGTTTAAAACGTCAAAGCACCTTCGCAAATCCCTCACATGTCCTTCAGCCTTCTTGGACTTTACCAGCATGTCATCCACATATACCTCCATGCTTACTCTGATCAGTTCCTTGAACATGTGGTTGACCAGTCGTTGGTAAGTCGCACCTGCGTTTTTCAGTCCAAAGGGCATTACTTTGTAACAATATAAGCCCGTATCGGTCCGAAAGCTGGTATGATCCTCATCATGGGGATGCATGCTGATCTGATTGTAGCCTGAATACGCATCCATGAACGAAAGGGTCTCATGCCCAGCAGTTGCATCGACTAGCTGGTCGATCCTCGGGAGTGGGAAGCAGTCTTTTGGGCAGGCTTTATTGAGGTCTGTAAAATCCACACAGGTCCGCCATTTGCCGTTAGGCTTGGGGACCAACACCGGATTGGAGACCCATGATGGATAAAACGCCACCCTGATGAACCCATTTTCTTTAAGTCTTTCGACTTCTTCTTTCAAGGCTCTTGATCTGTCTTTATCGAGCAGCCTTCTTTTTTGTTGCACCGGTGGAAAGACTTTGTTTATGTTCAGGACATGGCTGATCACTGCAGGATCTATTCCGACCATGTCTTTATGTGACCAGGCAAAAACTCCCTGGTTCTCTTGCAAGAATTCCACCAGCGCCTGTTTTGCGGTAGGTTCTAAATTCTTCCCAATCCTTACGATTCGGGTCGGGTCTTTTTCATCGAGCTGGACCTCCTCCAGGTCCTCGACGGGTCCAACATTTTCTTCAAAATCCCCAAAGCGAGGATCCAAATCTATATCCTCACTTTGGGCAACACCCTATTTGGTGACCTTTCCACCTGATTGGGTTTGTCTGTTTTCCGCCATCTGCAATCGTTCTGGGGTAGCGCTCCTCGATGCTCCACTTTTTGCCTTTGTGATTGAGGCGTTATAGCACTCCCTGGCTTCCCTTTGGTTTCCCAAAACGCATCCTACCCCTGTGTCTGTTGGGAATTTCATGGCTAGATGCCACATGGAGATGATGGCTCTCAGTTCAACCAGTATGGGTCTTCCAATAACGGCGTTATACGCTGAAGGACAATCGACCACTACAAAAGTGGCGAGCAATGTCCTTGAGGCAGGCGCTGTACCCGTTGTCACTGGGAGTTTGATCATTCCGGCTGGAGCGAGTCCTTCTCCAGAGAAGTCGTATATGGTTTGATTGCAGGGCTCCAAGTCCTTCACGGACAGCTTCATGCGTTCCAGCGTTGATTTATACAGGATGTTTACTGAACTTCCTGTATCGACCAATACTCTTTTTACCATCATATTGGCCATTTGGATGTCCACGACCAGCGGATCGGAATGCGAGAACCGGATGTGTTGGGCATCACCCTCAGAGAAGGTTATCCCGCATTCCTCTGAACGGGCCTTTTTCGGCGCTCAGTCCTCCACAGTCATCATCTCGATGTCCTGGTCGTGGCGTAGAGTTCGAGCATATCGTTCTCTAGCCTTTCCGCTGTTTCCTGCGAGGTGCGGGCCTCCACAGATGGTTAAGAGTGTTCCGGCTACGGGGGCAGGCTGTAATGGTGGCGAGCGTTGGCGTGTGGACGTCTGCTCGTTGCCACCTGGAGCTTCTCGTTGGGAAGTTCCCGAGGCCCGTACGCACCTTCTCAAGTGTCCTTGTCTAATGAGGAACTCAATTTCATCTTTTAGCTGGTTGCATTCATTAGTGTCATGTCCGTCGTCGTTATGGTAACGACAGAATTTGGTAGTGTCTCTTTTTGAAATGTCTTTTCGAATGGGCCCAGGTTTCTTGTAGGGCACACTAGAGCTTGTGGCCTGGTAAACCTCTCCTCGAGACTCAACGAGGGCAGTGTAGTTAGTGAACCTAGGTTCATAACGATTACCCTTGGCTCGTTTATTGTCGGAGGTGGAAGGCTCATTGTGTGGCCGTTTCCCACCATTCTTGCCATTACCGTTGCCGTTTCCGTTGCCCTTGTCGTTGCCATTTGGTTTGGTGCCATTGGCGGCTTTGGCGGGTTCGGCAGCCTTCTTAACCTTATTTGAGGGTTTTCCATCATCGGCAATGGCTTCTTCGAGCTTGATATACCGATCAGCTCGGTCTAAGAACTCCTGGGTGGTTTTAACCCCATCCTTACGAAGACTTTTCCATAGGGGCGAACGGCGCCTCACTCCCACGGTTATAGCCATCATTTTTCCTTCGTCCCCGACTGTCTTTGCTCCGGCTGCCGCTCGCATAAAGCGCTGGATGTAATCCTTCAGTGATTCTCCATCCTGCTGGCGGATCTCGACCAGTTGGTTTGCTTCGGTTGGGTGGACACGGCCTGCGTAGAACTGTCCGTAGAACTCCCTTACGAACATTTCCCAGGAAACTATGCTTGCAGGTGGGAACTTAAAGAACCATTCCTGTGCGGCTTCAGAAAGTGTTGCAGGAAAGATCCTGCACCGAGCGTCTTCGGACACCTTCTGAATGTCCATCTGGATTTCAAACTTATTCACATGCGAGACGGGATCCCCGTATCCATCAAAGTTTGGGAGCGTAGGCATCTTGAACTTGCTGGGAGTCTCTGCGTTGGCTATTCTTTGGATAAATGGAGTGCCTTTTCTTCTATCGTGGTCGATGTAAGAGGTCCTTCCTCCGACCAGCTGTTGCACAGCCTGATTTAGTGCGTCTATCTGGGCTTGGAACGCAGTAGGAATAGCTACGGTCTCTGCTGCTGGGGGGATGTTCTCACCATGCTTCTCTCGACGATCATTGACTATGTCTCTTAGATCTTCCTCTCTTCTCCGTTGCTCGCTACCTCCGAGCCGGTTGAAGACATTATTTTGCCTGGGTTGCCCCCCAGCATCGTGTCTATTTGGTTGATCATCTTGAGGTATTTGGCTCCTGCTCTTGCCTCTATTTCCGTTCCTCCCATCAGCATTGTCCTTGCTTGAGTCAGCCTCGTTGTAGCCGTGGCCATCTTTGAACTTTGACTGGCTGTGGTAAGACTGGTTGTTCCCTCTATTCCCGTCTCTGGCAGAAACACCCCGAGCGTTAGAGGGTGGCCTGCGCTGGTCGCGATGCCCCCGTGCATTATCATGCCGTTGGGATCCACGGACCGCAGAGCCTAACTCCGAGTCTCTCCTGTTACCAGGAGGGTAGTGACCCCTGTTCGCTTGGTGTGGCCCATCATTCTCGCGGCGTCTAGGACTACGAGGCTGTCGCTCGGCCCTATTCTGCCTTTGCTGCGGGGGATTACCTCGAGCAGCGTGGGATGGAGGATCTGCCTCGGGGTCCAGTGGAACGTCGTCATGGGGCATCTGGGGCTGTTCAGGCCTTTGCGGACTTGAAGGATGGACCGGTGGGCTAGGATTGGGACCTCCTTGGGGTGGCCCAGTTTCAGGTTGATTAGGCTGCGAGGCAGGCGCGGCCTGACTTCTGGCCAACAGCAAGGCCGCTTCAAGGGCTGCCATGGCCTCGGTCTGACGGCGATCCACCTCCGCTTGTCTCTCGCTTAACTCCGCCCGCTGACGATCAAGTTCCTGCTGCTGCCTTGCCATAGCTTCTGCGGAAGTCTCTTGATTGGCTCTCAGACTAGCCAACTCTTCCTGCAACGTGCCCAAGGTGCTCCTCAGAGTCGCATCGTCCATTTCCTCCTCTTCAAAATCTAGTTGTGGCTCATCTTCCGCCATGCTTGCAGGTGGAGGAGGAGGTGGCGGATTCGACGGTGCAGCGGTGGCGGTCTGAGCAGCTTTCTTCCCTGCTTTCGCCATTAGTTTTATCAACAACGATGAATCGTCCTCTCAACGAGAGCACCAGAATGTTGACCCTCGATTTAGCCAACTGACACGGAGTCAAAATATGAATGATATAGACGAATATGTATAGATAATAACGTAATGACAAAAGTAAAGAAAACACAGTAATTTATAGTGGTTCGGCCCCAGGATCTGGTAATGACCTACGTCCACTTAGAATGATATTGATATGGGATCAAAAGTATGATCAGAGAACTTGGGTTCAATGAGTTTCAACACTCCTCATAAACAATACAAGTTTTCTCAGATAAATTCTCTAATCTCTATGATTTCTGGGCTCCAAAAGTCCCCTTCTCATGAGCCATCCCCTGCTATTTATAGGCTCATGGAGGGTTGCCCAATATTGTTACAGATATTATCCCCTGAATCGTGGGATATTCAGAAGATTACATGAGATAAGTTCGGGATTCATAAGATCTTTCCATAAATGTTGCTTTGCCAGCGGAATCACCGACCAGTCTGGTCGTGGTAAAGACAGGTCTGTCCTGCTTCTGGTGTGTCTCCTGGTCGATACTCTAGCAGACGCTCCAGGTGTCAGCCACGTGTCAAGAGATTATTCGCCACGTCACAAATGCTAATTTATTGGATAACACTAAGGTTTTCCTATCATTTGATGCTAGGTATGTTTTGGCTTAAAGGTTCTATGTGTAAGCATGCAAGGGTTTTGTTATTTTTGGCTTGTGGGATTTCGACCTAGGGGTGGTTATTCAAGCATGCTAGTTCATCTTTATGTGTTCATGTCAATTGCAATCTTAGAAACATGATAGGTTGTTTGTGAGATTTTAAATGGGTCTATGATAATTTTGTTTTCTTTTGAATTACTTGAATGATAGAAACATTCTAGGGTTGTGTTTAAATTTTTTTGATTTAACATGTATGAATAATTTATGAATTTTGTGAGGCATGATGAAAATGATGAATTTCTTGACTTGTTAGGCTTGCTGATTTTTGTGTTTAAATGGTTTAGAATATGATGAAAATAATGTTTTTGCATGCTTAAATGAATTTGCAAGTCTATGATGTTTTTAAGAAATTAAAGGAAATTTTAATGTACATTAAAATGATGTTTTTACTCAAATAAATACCTACATATTTTTTTTTTATATTTTAGAGAAAAATATGAGATTTTAATTTCAAGATGGTGATTTTTTTAGAGTTTAATTGTTGCTTGAATTTTGGTAAAAATATTGGAAAGTATTTAAATTGAAAGAAAATTTATGTGTTTGTGAAATAATATAACACCTAAACTATGTAAATATTAAAAGTGGTATTTTTAAATGTAACCATGAGTGTTCATTTTAATAGATATGATTTTCTTTATTTTAATTAAGAAAAATATTGAGATTAATTCACTTGTGATTTGCTGAAAGTTTAGTTTAATAAATTAAAATTAATTATTTGATTATTAGATATGAATTTATACTACATAAAATTTAGTCTTAAAATAATACAAGCAAAATGTTTTTTTTTCTCACCTAAAATTTATATTTTTCTCACATAAATTTTGTAATTTTATTAATTTAAATAAAATTATTATTTTCTAAGGAAACATGATAATTATAAGTATTATAAATAATTTCAAGCCTTTGTTATTTCTATGAAATTTAAAAATAATAGATGGATTTATTATATTTTTAAATGGCTAAATAAATTATTTTTATGAAAATAAAAATAATGTTTTAAGAGGTTTAATCAACTAAGGGATTTAAAAGAAATAAATAATGGTAAGAAAGTATGTTGCGAAATCCCTATTTTGAAAATGATAGAAATAAGCGCGTAAGAATTATCGTTTTTAACGTCACTTTTTATCAACGTTCCCACGCATGCATGTCGCATGCAAATGCACTTTTACGTTAAAAAATATGTATAATATTCAACCATATGATTTTTACTTAAAAACCACACATGTAATATAGGTATAAGTTGCATTATTCTTTTGATGATTTTATGTATAAATATGCATGTTTTGAAAATATGTGTAGTTTTTTCACCATGCACACATGGAGTATATGAGTTGGGCACAAGAAAGTCTAATGTGATACTAAATAATACTATTTGATTATAGTTATAGGCTCGTTGTGAAGTTTGTCAATTTTTTCTTTGCTCGGACCTGAGGTAAGGAAGTTAGATAAAATTCTATTTGTTTATGCTATGAACGGTAAGATTGGCTTGTATGAGGATAAATGATATATATGATGATGTACCATGTATGAAATACTATTTTTATATGATATGATGAATGTAAGAAATCAAGTATTTTTCCTTAGCTTTGGTATGACTGGATTTGCATGTATTTTTGTATGCTGTATGATATGAAATGGTTGTTAGCGTGTTGAACACGACATAACAAAGGGGTTACTAAGGATATAAAGACATAACTTATAGGGCGGACGCACCGAGGTTATTCAAGGACCAGAGTCTCCTGTTTACCTGAAGATGTGACATGGACAAGATAGGGGGCCATGTTTACAAAGATATGATGATGACGCTTATGATGATTATGTATATGATAATGATGCTTATGATGATTATGTTTATGATGATGATGTTTATGATGTATGACGACGTATGAATGTGAATATGTTTTGTTGTGTCTTGTTTGTACTTCCATACTGAGCTTTTAGCTCACCCCTTTACTTTCTCTTCCAGGTAGGGAATAATATTTATCTTTGGCACACATGGTGGTGTGAGAAGTTTCGATGTCAGGGTGTGTATGGCGTGGGAGTATCCTATGGGCGAGCAAATGATCAGCTTAACGCCAATTTCTAAAAAACAATGTTATGTTATTTTAACTTGTCAGAACTTATCAGTGACATTTGAACTTTATTTATTTTTGAAACATTGCATGAAAACTATTATTTTTATTTTTAAATTATTAGGCCCAACTTGCATGTTTTAGCAAGGCCCCATTGAGATTTTTTATATAATAAGTGGCTTTCTTCTATAAGTTTATGAGCATGTAAAAGTTTTACAAAATAGGGCATTTTACAATTCCCCTCCTCCAATTGATCATATATGTTTGGTAGTTCTATTTTTTTTTATTACTGTGCGAAACGAGATCACCATTGTTTTCAATCTCCTCATTACTAGGCTACCATAGAGCTCAAGCAAGTCGCCCAACTTGAACACAAACCACCATGCCTTCGTCCACTTATCCCAATGGGTCTTGGAGCAGCACCAAATTGGCTAGTTATTTTTGGTCTTGGACTATTCTAATTTCTCAGAGATGTTGAGGAGGGCTAGAGATGCTGGTGTATGGGTTCCCGAACTAGGGATGAAAAAGAGGAGATTTTAGAGAAGGATTTGGTGCCCAGGAGTCGGAGAAGTTAAAAATGAAACTTATGAAGAGATTGTACAAGTATGTTTGATTTAGAGATATTGTCTGATTAATTGTAGACTGAGTTTAAGTGTCGAAGTGGAAATAGTAATTGATAACTTTGAACTAGTGGATAGATCATAGGTGTTACAATAACCATGGTTCTTGTTGTACCTTCTCTCAGAGCATGCAAATATGAAGAAGCAATCATTGCATAAGTGATATAATAAAAAAAAAACAAAAAATAGAACCCACATGAGATAAAATAAAGGTAGATGATAGAGAATATGCAGGGTACTCGGGTTGTGATGATATCAATTGAGACTTGTTTGTCAGCGTTTCATCAAACCATTTGCACCAAGACAAGACTTTCACAAGTAGGTGGAGCTCGGCATATAGAAGATCATAGTAAATGATTGGTGCATCATTAAAATGAGAATTAAGTCTATCATTTATTTATAGAGAGTCCAATGTAACTCATAATTCAATTACTCAAAATTAAAATATTTGTTAGCATAAAATCAGGTAAACAAATACTTAATTTTAAGGGCGTGAATAAGCTCTAACTCCCATTTAAATAAATTGGGTCGTAAGAGCATAGGGTTGGGCTTTCGTTAGGAGAAACTCTACAAAAAAGATATTGAAATACAATTCAACAGTGGACGTAGGTCAATTTCTTCAAGGTCGAACCACTATAAATATTATGCCTCCTATTACTTCTTTGATTTTCTCTTCCTCAATTTATAACCAAATTGTGAAAATATCTTTATTTTAGTTGACAAGATTCACCATCGACAATTTGGTGCTTTTATTGAGAGTTTTCATTTCAATAACTAATAAAAAAACAAAACAGAATAATGACTCTGCAAAGATTAACTCGAAATGTTCTTGAAAATTTGACTACACCTGGGCCTTAAATAAACACGAGATATCTTGGGCCATCGTGCAAAATGGAATAGTAGCCCATGTTGTAGGGACAATAAGAATCAAGTAACTCTACTCCAATGCCACCTTATGGTATTAAGCAAGTACAAAAAGCCATGGTCAAGGCTCGGGAGGAGCTTTGATGAGTGTTTTTGAGTAAGTGACAACAGTGGTAGCTTTGGAGAAAGCTCTACATTGAGCTCCACAAAAAAAAAACTCTCGAAGGGGGTAGATAATTTAGCTTAGAGTCAATGACCCACACGACCAATAAAATCCCAAGTTGAAGGATCCACATAATGAAAGGTAAGAAACAACACCCTAGGGGGATATAGGGATTAGTATGAAGAACAAAGACAATGGGTCGACAATCTTAGGCTAGCTAAGGAATGGATTTGAGCCAACACAAGGGTAGGTAGTGGTTGGCTCGAGCAATGTGTAATTTGGATTAAACCAAGCACTAATCGTTCTTCGGGGGGAAGAGTCCCGTGCTGAGGAAGTCTTAAGTAGAACTTCTGATAGGTCGATCAAATGCCATCAGAGAGGTGAGGCTCAAGAAAGTGGGAGGCAAGACCTTTATGACCATCTAAACCGCAAGATAGAGTATCATGAGCAGATAAGAAACACAAGCTTGTGACCAGGAAATGTTGGGGTTGTACCTATGCAGAATCCGCTAAATGAGATATTAGCTCAGATGAAGTGTGAGCTTAAAAGATTAAAGGCAAAACAAAGAGGGAAAATCCCTTGAATGTATACTTTTGCTAAATTATTGTATTAAAATGTAGTTGTATACTTTTGTGATATGGATGGTTTAGCTTTATTTAGCTAATTTGTGTTCATACTAATACAAATGATATTTAAAGCTTAATTTGAATTTATGTTATAATGAGCCTATTATCATATTATGGTTTGAATATATACATATATTCTTATGGAAATTACCAATGTTATATTAAAAAAAATTAAATAAACATTTCTAAATAATATTATTTTCTAATTGTACGCCCTGGTTTTCCCACGGGCTGTTTAGCAGGACGAGCCTCGGACTAAACATGGTTTAGTCCGAGGCTCCCACAGGCCGGAGGCTCTATTTCCAGGACGGGCCCTCGCTAGCTCGAGGGGGTCCTGTTTCCAGCTCGCACTTGTTGCCCCAGGAGCTGGGAATAACATCCGACGGCCACGGACGAATAAGCTCGGGTTATGAACTGCTCCGGTAGCGAGCTTCTCAGGAAGCTCCGACCCTATGGGAAGTCAACACGCAAGATAAACGTGCATATTCCTGCCATCACGTGTCCGATATCCCCCTGACTTCTCGGACACGCAGCAGGAACGTGCGTATTTAGACACCCACGGACGGGTTGGGCCGTGCGGCCCATTATCTCCTTCCATACTGATTAGACCACACTTGTGTGTCAGGTTTAGGAATTAATCATGAATATCACAGACTTGATATGACAAATGGTAAGGTCACGGGATGACCTCCCTACCAACTTCCAGGTGCCTTCTCCTATAAATATGGAGACCCTGGGAGTTGATAGAGGTTGGAAAAAATAGTCTTTGAAGAACTATATACTTTGTAAACCAATTACCCAGAGAATATCAATAATATTGACTAGTGGAGTAGAAGGATTTTAACCTTCGAACCACTTAAAAACGTGTCTCAAGTCACCTAGTTCTTTCCCCAAAGATTTCCTATCTGTGACGGTTCTACTTTTAGTACTAATCTCTTTCTCTTCTTCTCTTAATTATTTGTTGCCGAAGAACCGCGTCAACAGTTTGGTGCTTTCATTGAGAGAAAGTCCGATTAGTACTACCACAAACATACAACTATGGTGACCACTCGATCCAAACATGGCAACGAGACAGAACAGCATGATGGGCAGGAGGCCCGCCATGTTGCCCTCCCTGATGAGCAAGTTCCTGAAGTCCAGCAGAGGCCAGGAAAGCAGCCGGCGGGCCAAGACGACACTGGTAGTTCAGCGCCCCGACCGCCTAATCCGAATCCATGTTATTACACTGCGGTGGAGATGGAGAATGCTCAGCTGAGGAGCCAGTTAGCAGCAGCTGGTCAGCAAATCCAGGATATTCTGAGTCGACTACCCCCTCTCACAACCAACGGTAACGTTGGAGAGAGGCAAGGCGAGGCTCCTAAGTCTCGCCGGAGTAATCGGTCCAGGCATAGCTGTTCGGGTAGACTCCCTGCAGCCAACTCCACCCCTTCACCACACCATCAAGAGGCGAACTTCAGGGAAATGCCTCGGACCGAACAGCAGCAGTACAGCCGTTCGGTTAGGACGTCAACCCCTAGCTCTCAGCCTTCCTCGAGGACGCCCAGAAGAGATCGAGGAAGTTCCCAAAGGAGGGCCGAGGAGATCCGGAGACGTCAGCCCATCCCCGAAGAACGTCCAGTTCCTCGTCCAGCTCGCCCAGCGCGAAACCAGCAAGCTGGCAGGGCCGAGAGGCCCCCACCAAATTTAGTTCGTCCGGACGGCACTAGGATCGCCTCTCCGGTCAGGCATCCTCCTTCTCCCATCAGATATCCGTCTCCTCAGCCCGTCCGAGACGTGCCGACCTACGGAAATGGTAGGAGAGACCCGCCATCGGCCGGGCCTTCCCGGCGCAGCAGGGTGCCGGGGGAAGGATCAGGTCATGGCCGCCAAAGACGCACTCCGAGTCTGTCCAGCAGGAGTCACTGGACCGGCAGTGCATGGAGTGATCTTTCGGGAGGAGACCTGCGCCAGCGACTGAGTTCAGCGGAAAGTCACCATACTACCCAGGGAGGCGACCTTCGAGATCGCCTCAACTCTCACAGAGAGGATCGAGTTAGGGATGGTAGCCAGGCCCGCTCAGTTGGGGTCCGATCCGAAGTACGTAACGGCGGGAATGCCCCAAATGACCTATCTCAAGATAGGAGGGGCAACAACCCGCCTAATATGTACAACAGGTCCGGAGCTGTTGAACAGCCCCGGAATAACCCAGGATCTCAGGACAAAACCCTAGAGCGCTTAACTCAGATGGAAGAGCTGATGAAGAAGCTCCTGTCGGAAAAAGAAAAAGACGAATATGATTCAGGGGATGAGATGGAACTCTTCGCCCCCAATATAGCAGCAACGGCATACCCTTCTGTCTTTCGTATGCCCCACTTGTCAAAGTTCAACGGGGATGGAGACCCATCTGACCACTTAGGGATGTTCAACACCCTAATGATGGCTCATAACATCGGACCAGAGCTTCGTTGCTTGATCTTTCCTTCCACCCTAACTGGACCTGCCAGGCAGTGGTTCAAGCAAAGTAAAAGGCAGTCAATCAGCTCCTGGAAGACCTTTTCGGCTGACTTCAAGAGGGCATTCCGCGCCTCTCAGGCCGCCAGGGTCCAGGCCAACTCCCTAGCTAACGTGAGACAGCAACCTGGAGAGACGCTAAAAGCCTACTTGAGCAGATTTGCAAATGTCGCTGCTCGAGCCAGAGACGCCGACGACAGCTCCAAACTCATGGCTATGAGGACCGGGATCCTAGTCGGCGGAGATCTGTGGAAGGATATTCAAAGGAGGGGGGTCAGCTCGGTTAGTGAATTCCTTAACAGAGCCCAAGAGTGGATAAACTTGGAAGAAGCTGAAGCTTCAGCCGCAGGGACCAGCCAGGTCCTCGAGAAGCCCGCTGGGGCGGGAACAGAGATCGTAGTGGCGACTCCCGACGTCACGCAGAGTAACCAGACCGGTGGCGGCAAAAGAAAAGGAAATGGTGAAAACAGCCAGCACGGTCAAAAGAAGAATAAGTCCGTGGATAAATTCAAGCCCGTGTTCACAACGTATACCGAGCTCGCCCAGACCAGAGAGAATATTTTCCTGGCCAACGCTACGCGAGTCCCCTGGAAAAGGCCGGAGCCTTTAAAACACCCTAAGGGAAAGAGAGACGCTTCCAAATTCTGCCGTTTTCATAACGACGTCGGGCACAATACCGACGACTGCAGGCACCTCAAAGATGAAATCGAGACTCTCATCCGAGCAGGTCCGTTGGCACAATACTCGCGGAACAGGGTCCCGACAGGTCGACCCGCTCCGGAGATCCTAGCCAGTCAACCTGGACCTCGGGTAGATCAGGACGTCCTTCCCCCCGTGGTCGAGGGAGAGATTTCCACCATCTCTGGAGGACCACACATGGCTGGCACGAGTAGAGGCGCCCAGAAGAGGTATGTGAATGAATTAAAGGCCCACAACGGAGCGTAGTTCGTCCCGGAACAGCGTCAATCAAAACAACAAAGATTAGAGAAACAATCGATTATCTTCGCGGAGGAAGACGCAAGCCATGTCCAATTCCCTCATAACGATCCCTTGGTCGTAGCAGTCCAGCTCGCCAACCGGAGAGTAAGGAGAGTGTTAGTGGACAATGGGAGCTCGGTGAACCTCCTATTCCGGTCCACCTTAGAAAAAATGGGTCTGACCGTCTCCGAGCTCAAGGCAACCTCGATGATGCTGTATGGTTTTTCAGGAGAAGGATCAGCAGCGATAGGGACGATTGAGCTAGTGATCACCCTTGGAGACGAGTCCCGAACAGTGTCCAAACTACTCGAATTCGTAGTCATTGACTGCTCCGCTGCTTACAACGCCATTTTGGGCCGACCTACGCTCATTGCTTTCGAGGCTATCACTTCCGTCCGACACCTCGCCATGAAATTTCCTACTCCAACAGGGATCTACACTATCAAGGGCGATCAGCTCGCTGCCAGGGAATGCTACAGCATTTCCATGAAGGGAAAATCTAAACCCGGGCAGGTGACGATGGCCGTTCAGGACGAAGAGGAATCTCGGGGACCCAAGGCGGCTCCCGAGATTGAAAAACCTCAGATTTCCGAAGGCGAAGAGCTCGCCCTAAGCGAGGATATTGACCCTCGAGTAGGCGAGGACAGGTCCGAGCTCCAAGCTATTGAAGAGCTCGAGGAGGTAAGCATCGATGAACAAAACCCGTCACGGACGGTTAAGCTCGGAAAGAACCTCTGTGATGGAAGAAAGGCGGAGCTAACTACGTTTCTGAAGAAGAACCTGGACGTATTCGCATGGTCGCACGAGGACATGATAGGGATCAGTCCGAGCGTAATCATGCACACGCTCCACCTAGACAAAAGCGTCCCTGCCAAGTCTCAAAAGCAGAGGCGTTTAGGGACAACCCGAGCCAAAGCCCTTGAAGAAGAAGTGGCCTGGCTCAAAAAATGTGGCTTTATCCGCGAAGCCAAATTTCCCGTTTGGGTTGCCAATCCCGTGTTAGTTCCAAAGCCCAACGGGAAGTGGCGGACCTGTATCGACTTTTCCGACCTGAATAAAGCCTGCCCCAAGGATTGCTTTCCATTACCAAGGATCGATCAACTTGTGGATGCCACGGCGGGGCACAAGCTCATGTCCTTCATGGACGCGTACTCGGGCTACAATCAGATCGCGATGAATCCAGCAGACCAAGATCATACCAGCTTCATGACCCCGACTAATGTCTATTGCTATAAGGTCATGCCGTTCGGTCTGAAGAACGCCGGAGCTACCTACCAAAGGCTAGTAAACAGAATGTTCGCGAACCAGATCGGGAAAAACATGGAAGTGTACGTTGATGATATGCTTGTCAAGACTAAGATTGCCAGCAACCATGTCACCGATCTGGAAGAATGCTTTAACATACTGCGAGAATATGGCATGAGGCTCAATCCTCAGAAGTGCACTTTCGGTGTCGCATCGGGGAAATTCTTGGGTTTCATAGTCAATACCCGAGGAATCGAGGCAAACCCCGACAAGATCAGGTCACTGCTCGAGCTTCCTTCCCCCAGGTCGCAGAAAGATGTCCAAGGCCTCACAGGAAGGGTGGCAGCACTGAATCGGTTCATTTCTAAATCGACCGATAAGTGCTTACCCTTCTACAACCTGCTCCGGGGAAACAAGAAGTTCGAATGGACAGTAGAATGCGAAGGCGCATTCCTCGACCTAAAAGCGCACCTGGCTGAACCACCTGTGCTATCAAAGCCCAAGGTAGGAGAACCTCTTTTCCTCTACATTGCCGTAACGGAGGACGCAGCTAGTGCCGTTCTGGTGCGAGAAGAGGACCAGACTCAGAAACCGGTTTATTACATCAGCAAGAGACTCCTCGGAGCTGAGTCAAGGTACCCATTGATGGAAAAACTGGCGTTCTGCCTAATCACGGCCTCGCGAAAACTCAGGCCAGACTTCCATTCCCACTCTGTACACGTCATGACCGATCAGCCTCTAAGGCAGGTTTTGCAAAAGCCTGAAGCCTCGGGACGCTTGCTAAAGTGGGTAGTCGAACTCAATCAGTTCGAGATTTTCTATACTCCCCGAACTACCATAAAAAGTCAAGCCTTGGCCGACTTCGTGGCAGAATGCGCGGGATTCCATGAGATCCCATCAGAAGACTCACATCAGCTCACCTCCTCAGGGTCATCGTGGAAGATCTTCGTTGATGGCTCATCTAACGAGAACGGCTCCGGGGTCGGAATCATTCTGATATCCCTAGAGGGGCATAGATTCCACTCGGCGCTAAGGTTTGGGTTCAAGGCATCTAACAACGAGACAGAGTACGAGGCCTTGTTAGCTGGACTTAGGATAGCTAGCGAGCTAAAGGCGAGCTCTGTCCAATGCTTCAGCGACTCCCAGCTCGTGGTGAATCAGGTTCTAGGCGAATATCAGGCGCGGGGTCCCAAGATGGCCGCCTATTTGGCAAAGGTAAAGTCTGAAATGTCTGCGTTTGGGCGGGGGTCGATCGAACAGATACCTCGGGAGCAGAACGCCAACGCAGATGCTCTCACCAAGCTCGCCACCTCGGGAGAGACAGAAACCCTGGGGTTGGTGCCAGTTGAGTTCTTGAAGAAACCTAGCATAGACGAAGGTCGAGCGGATATTGAAATGACCGACATCAGGCCGACCTGGATGACTCCCATTATTGAGTACCTCGTCGAGGGCAAGTTACCCGAAGGGCGCAACGACGCACGACGAGTCCTTTATCAAGCTCCGAGGTATACGCTAGTCGAGGGGGTGTTGTACCGACGTGGGCATTCCTTACCTCTCCTCCGGTGCGTTCTTCCAAGTGAAGCGAAGGCCATCCTGCAAGAAGTTCATGACGGATTCTGCGGAGATCACACTGGGGGGCAAAGCCTGGCCTTGAAGATCCTCCGGCAAGGTTATTACTGGCCGACTCTGTCCAAAGACTCGATCTCATATGTAAAAAAGTGCGACAAGTGTCAGCGGTTCGCTGCGGTTGCCCGAGCTCCTCCGACCGAGCTAAAAATGATTTCGTCTCCCTGGCCCTTCGCCGTTTGGGGGATAGATCTAATAGGCGCCCTGCCCACCGGAAAGGGCGGGGTCCGTTACGCCGTGGTAGCCATTGACTACTTCACCAAGTGGGCCGAAGCAGAACCGTTGGCGACAATAACATCGAAAAAGGTGCTAGACTTCGTGGTTAAAAGCATCGTATGTCGATTTGGCCTACCTAAAAAGATCGTCTCCGACAATGGTACTCAATTTGACAGCGATCTGTTCGCCGAATTTTGCGAGAGGCACGGAATTGTGAAAAGCTTCTCGTCCGTGGCCTATCCCCAGGCGAACGGCCAGGTCGAGGCTGTCAATAAAACTCTGAAGGCAAGCCTCAAGAAGAGGCTAGATGAGGCAAAGGGGATCTGGCCAGAACAGCTCCCCCAAGTTCTGTGGGCCTATAGGACCTCACATCGGACTCCCACGGGTCACACTCCTTTCTCCCTAACCTTTGGAAGTGAAGCAGTCCTCCCCGTGGAGGTGAAGGTCCTGTCACACAGGGTCCGGTCCTACGACCAAGACGGGAACCACGAGCTCCTATGCCACTCCTTAGACTTAGTGGATGAAAGGCGAGAGGATTCACAACTCCAGCTCGCCCATTATCAACAGAAAATCACTCGCTACTTCAACACTAAGGTCAAAAGACGTGCCTTTAGCGTCGGTGATTTGGTCTTGAGGAGAGTTTTCCTGGCCGGGAAAGATCCCAAAGATGGGGTTTTGGGACCAAGCTGGGAAGGACCATACCAGGTCATCGAAGCCATCAAAGAGGGAACTTATAAGTTAGCTCGACTTGGTGGAGGGGCGGTCCCGCGGACTTGGAATGCTATCCACCTAAAGAAATACTATCAATGAGCCATTTGTAAGGCCTAGAAGGTCACCTTCCATGTATAAATAAAAATCAAATGTTTCTCGTTATTTGCAAGTGTAATTTTAAAGTAACCACGAAAGACCCTTTCCCAGTTACTTGGGGGGCATATGGTACCTGGATATAACCAGGTCTCCTTAACGACTTAGGTGTTAATTTTTATCTACGGATAAGAGTTATCACAAACTAAGTCCTATCCTGGTCTTAACCAGGTCACAAAACTTAGAAGTTAACTAAAATTTGTTGACCGTGGTTCTTCATTAAAGAGCCCGGGATACGGATAAAAGTTGACGCGAACTAAGTTTTTCAAAATAAGTTCCTGGTCTTAACCAGGTCAAAAAACTTAGAAGTTAACTAAAATTTGTTGACCGTAGTTCTTCTTTAAAGAGCCCGGGATACAGATAAAAGTTGACGCGAACTAAGTTTTTCAAAATAAGTTCCTGGTCTTAACCAGGTCAAAAAGCTTAGAAGTTAACTGAAATTTGTTGACCGTGGTTCTTCTTTAAAGAGCCCGGGATACGGATAAAAGTTGACGCGAAATAAGTTTTTCAAAATAAGTTCCTGGTCTTAACCAGGTCAAAAAACTTAGAAGTTAACTAAAATGTGTTGAACGCGGTTCTTCTTTAAAGAGCCCGGGATACGGATAAAAGTTGACGCGAACTAAGTTTTTCAAAATAAGTTCCTGGTCTTAACCAGGTCAAAAAACTTAGAAGTTAACTAAAATGTGTTGAACGCGGTTCTTCTTTAAAGAGCCCGGGATACGGATAAAGTTGACAAGAACTAAGTTTTTTAAAAATAAGTTCCTGGTCTTAACCAGGTCAGAAAACTTAGAAGTTAGCTAAAATTTATAGATCGTGGCCCTTCTCTAAAAAGCCCGGGACATAGATAACGGTTAACCCGAACTAAGTTCATAAAAATAAAGAGATGAATTGTAACCAAATGCATAAAAATATATATATGTCAAACTGGCTGAGCAAATTGTCTCGAGGTGGAAACGCCTCACATTAAAAAGAGAATTACAATAGAAAGAGAGTTCAAAATACTTAAAAGAGAAGTATCCTAAGCCCCATCAGTTGGCCCTTTGGAGGTCGCAGTCTCATCCTGCTCTGCCGCGACAGAGGCCTCTCCAGTCTCCGATGGAGGAACCTCCTTATTTAGGCAGGCTTGGAGCTGCGGCAACAAGAACGCCCAGAGGTCCGGCGGCATGAAAGAAAAGTCCGCGTCCGGATTGTGGGACCAGCAGTGATAGAACAGGTCTTGTAAGGACTGCTCCGAGACGACCCGCTCGGCTTTCAGGGCGGCCTGGGCCTCGGTCTTCGCCGCCTCAAGATCTGTCCGCGATGCGGCCAGGGAGTTTTTAAGCTCTTGGTTCTCGGAGCGGATCTTCTCTAGCTCGGCTTTAGAGGCCGCCAGCGCGTCTCTCGCCTCCTGAGACTCCTGGAGGGTGGTCTGGCACTCAGCTTCCAAACCCTCGAGCTGGGCCTTGGTCCTGGCAATGCCTCTGTATGTGGCAACAATGCCCTGCAAGAAAGGAATGATAAATTAACAAACTGGAAGGAAAAAGGCGGCGTGTGAGTGTTAAAGCCTTAAAAGAAGGGGGCACTTTACCGTTAAGGTCATGTCCACCGCAGACTCTATAACTCGGGCCGGGCTCGTTGTTTCGATGGCCCGTAGCTCCTTCTCCCTGATATTGTAGAAATGGCTGACGGCGTAGCTAGCCGACTCATACACCGTACCCCGAAATGCTTCGGGCATCTTCTCCAGAGCCCGGGGGTCTACCGGGATACGCACATCCGGGGCTGCCGCGGCTAGATTCCCGACCTCTATTACCCCGTCCTGAACGGCTAATGGAGATCGTTGGGGTGGCGGGTGCATGAGCCCTGTCCTGGCAATAGGGAGGATCGCCCCCGCGACCTGGGATGGCGGGGCTTTCTCCTTCTCCTTAGCCGGGGATTTGGTGGAGGCCCCAGCCGAGCTCTTGGACTCGCGGAGCCTCTTTAACCTCGGCCCTGCTGGGGGGTTCCCACCAAAGACAACGCCCCGCAGACTATTCCCGGGCTGAGACATCTCTTCTGCTAAGAACAAAAAACATGGTTATTACAAGGAAGCAATCATGCAGAAATAGAGACAAAAGGTTCAAAGGCAATAAGTAAGCAAATACTAAGGGAGCCCTACCCCCCGAGCTGGAAGAGCCTAGGAAGATTATCTCGCAAACTGGCACGGGTTCTAGGTCCGGTTCTGACTCGGGGCTGGACTCTTCTACGTACTGCCTAATCCCCGGAGCATAGATGCCCCTCTGGAGCGCAGGCCACGTGTGTAAGTTGGTCCCGTACTCCTAAAAAAGGACCGACCTAAAGGCTAGGGTATTATCTACTACTACGGTACCCTTAGGCCGACTCTCTTGGTTGTCCAGCACGAGCTGGTCAACGCAGTGAAGCAAGAGCGTGTCCAGGTCCGGATTCCTTGGGTGACGATGGACGAGCTGCCTAGGGTTGAACCTAACCAGCCGGGGGTCTGCAATGGCCCTATCTACATTCTTAAACAAGTAAGGGTTACCTTGGCCGGAAGGACCCGCGGCTGCTCCGAATTGGACCCTCTCCTCGCCCATACCCTGGGCGACCTCCAAGGTCCTCTTCCTGTTCATCACGAGAGGAACTTCGTCACCTTCCTCCTCGCCTTCGTCGTCTGCGACCTCCTCCACGACGATCGGTCTGTTGTCGCGAGCTGGGGGAGGCCCCTGGGGCCTTTTCAAATTCAAAGTCTGATTTGGGAAAATCAGCTTGCAGAATACCATCGTCTCGTCCGTCACGAGCACGCGGTAGTCTTTCTCACTGGGGGGCAAGTTCGCCAGTGTATCGTATTGACCCCCGAGGGTCACAGACTTTCCGGTCCTCGCGTAAATGGCTGCAAGGTTTGTTGAAATCAGAAGTGGAATAAGGGAGGAGCTAAAACAAGATAACCTTTAGAAGGCGAACTAAATCAAGGATCACTTACGAGGACGGTTGAAGTAGTGATGGTCGCAATTGCGGAACCCAGTTGACATGAAAAACTGGTCTTTGAAGTCATTTGGATGGCTCGGCAGCTCGATGACTGCTGCTATGTTAGGGAAGCGGGTTAAATAATAGAACCCGTCGCCTCACCCCTGCTGGTCCGGGCTGGCTTTGAGGCAAAAGAAATATAGAATATCAGCCGGAGTGGGGACCTCCCACTCATGCTTTTGGAACAAATACCTCAATCCCGCCAGCAGACGGTATGAGTTGGGGGGGAGCTGAAATGGGGCCAACCCCACATAGTTCAAAAAATCAGCAAAATACTGATCCAGGGGGAGGAAGGCCCCTGCCTTGAAGTGTTCACCGCTCCAGGCCGCGAACGACTCGTCGAGCGGCGTGGAGCTCCGCTCCCCATCCGCAGCAGGTCGGGCGATCACGGAGGCCATCCCCAGGGGAATGTTGTGGTTGAGGAAGATTTTGGTGAGCTTTGCCTGGTCAGTTATCTTCGAGACAATTCTCTCCGCCTCAAAAAACGCGTCAGGGGCCACCTCGGCTTGCTTCTCCACCGCCAGCCCAAAGTGAGGAATTGGCGAGCTGGGCACCACCGCCTTTCCTTTATCCTGTTGGGAAGACGAACTTCCCATGTTCTTCTGTGGCAGATTTCTCTTTGGGGCCATCTGGTCGCCTATCGAACAAAAGAAAACACTTTAGAAAAGGCGACCCAAGCAGGAGAGTGAAGCAAATATTAAGTACACGAGCTGGGGTAAGCCCAGCCCGTGGAGAGTGGTGCCACGCGTTCCAAGGAACACGCGCCTATGCCCTCAACAGATCCCAGATTACTCGGAATTCGTGTGTCAGAGGACTCAGAGTAAAAAATTGTCTTGGGGGGAAAGTTTCAACAGGCAAGGCGTGGCAAAACCGCTTTTAAGGCGTATTCCCTAAGCTACCCAGTTTTTGCACCCAAAATTCCTAAGGGTCCTACCCAGAAATTGTTCCTAAGAGAGAACCATGGAACCCATATTCTAAGACGATGTCCCATGGCAAGTGTGCCCTAATCTAAGAAGGGCTGTCACCCTCCATATCCGCGCGACCCAGAAAACCTCTGCATGTGGCTACAGTAAAAAATTTTACCTAAGCTACAGTGGCATGCTTTCAAAAATAAACAGGGACAGAAGACTTACAGTATATGGTTAGATGGTGAGCGAGGTTGCTGCACTGGTAGGAGCTTCGTTGGTACAGTGGCCTCCAAGGCTTTGAAGGAACTCGTACGCTTAAGCTTCGTGAACGGAGACGATGAGAGCAATGGAAATGAGGGTTTCGTTCTTCGGAAGGTCAAAGAGAAAAGAAGGAAATTTGAGAGGTTTTGAATGGTAAGGTGGCCTGTGCATGGGATGACCACCCCCTTTTATACAAGGGAAGGATCACGTGTAAAAGGCTCTTGGGAGACCCTCCACTCGAAATGTGAAACGACGGCTGGACAGTAGGCTAGGCCATTTAATGCGGTTCTCGTAGAGTGTACCGTCGCCACCCACGGCGTTCCACGTATCAGACGCCTGCGAAAAACATGGAGTACGAAGGGTTGTGGGGGAAGTCTAAAAGCCCCTACTATGGTCTCCCATATCTGACGTCATAGACCACGAGCAGGAGCTTGGGGGGCAGATGTACGCCCTGGTTTTCCCACGGGCTGTTTAGCAGGACGAGCCTCGGACTAAACATGGTTTAGTCCGAGGCTCCCACAGGCCGAAGGCTCTATTTCCAGGACGGGCCCTCGCTAGCTCGAGGGGGTCCTGTTTCCAGCTCGCACTTGTTGCCCCAGGAGCTGGGAATAACATCCGACGGCCACGGACGGATAAGCTCGGGTTATGAACTGCTCCGGTAGTGAGCTTCTCAGGAAGCTCCGACCCTATGGGAAGTCAACACGCAAGATAAACGTGCATATTCCTGCCATCACGTGTCCGATATCCCCCTGACTTCTCGGACACGCAGCAGGAATGTGCGTATTTAGACACCCACGGACGGGTTGGGCCATGCGGCCCATTATCTCCTTCCATACTGATTAGACCACACTTGTGTGTCAGGTTTAGGAATTAATCATGAATATCACAGACTTGATATGACAAATGGTAAGGTCACGGGATGACCTCCCTACCAACTTCCAGGTGCCTTCTCCTATAAATATGGAGACCCTGGGAGTTGATAGAGGTTGGAAAAAATAGTCTTTGAAGAACTATATACTTTGTAAACCAATTACCCAGAGAATATCAATAATATTGACTAGTGGAGTAGAAGGATTTTAACCTTCGAACCACTTAAAAACGTGTCTCAAGTCACCTAGTTCTTTCCCCAAAGATTTCCTATCTGTGACGGTTCTACTTTTAGTACTAATCTCTTTCTCTTCTTCTCTTAATTATCTGTTGCCGAAGAACCGCGTCAACACTAATTTTATTAAAAATCAAAATAATGTTTGATAAACGTTATGGTGGCAGCTTATACGACAAATTGAAATCTTGTTAAACTGTTCATATTGCATTTTGAAAAATATGGTTAAAAAACATCAAAGATAATATTTAGAAAGGTTACTGTAGGTAAATATTTGTGATTTGCACATAAAAATTCACAGCACAACAAACATAAAACATTGTAACATCCTATCATTAGGTTTTATAAACACTATAGTAATAGTTTTAATAACAATTGTGCATTACATTTTAAAAACAGTATGAAAGGGTACAAACATTTTATGTCATACTATGAAGACTTAATTAATTTTTTTTTAAGATAATCGAAAATTTCATTAATAAAGTCAATTATACAACACTCATAATTGGTTGAATCGCTTATGAAGCTGATTCAAAAGAGCAACTTAGGCTTATAACACCGTATATAATATTCACCATAATGGCTAAAGACCTATAATAAATCAAAAGACCATTATTGAAAATAAAACAACGATCCAATAATACCATAAAAACCAATGCATCACGCCAAAATATCATGAGACAAGGAACCAATAACCATCTTAACAACGACGAGATCAAGGTTTGAAAGAGATCCATTGAAGTGTTGTCCAGAATAAGCACGTTGAGTGATTCTAGTGGACCAACACATCAAATCAACTCCATGAATACTTAATTAATTTATAATAGTTATTATATTGGTATTATTTGAGTGTCTTACACTATTTACATATTCTATAGTATTTAATTTGATATTTGAAAAGTGAGGATTGAATAAAATCCTCACGAAATAATCATAGATTTGTCATAAGATAGAGATATTCGTGAAATCTATGTTGCACTTGATATTTATTGCTTAATGAGTTTTGGTAGATTTAGTATTTTCATTGAGATGTAGAAAAATTATCTATCAAAATATTTTATTATATCTGAGGAAGAAAAATAATTGATTAGAGAAATTTGTTGGCAATATAAGAAGCAGGGTGAATAGTTCAAATAACTTAAACTAATAAGGAATAATCTATGGGAAAACATAAAATGTTGGGCATGGTGCCCTTAAAGCATTGAAAGTAGTTCTTTACTTATGAAATTTATAAAATAAAGATTTTTACATAATTAATGTTTATTATTATTGAATAATATTTAGATAATATTAGAAAATTCCTAATTCATTAATGTAGCTATAATCTTGTATGCGTACGAGAAAGATTAAGAATATATATAACGAATTAAATAGTCTGTAGTTTATATTAAAGTTATAGAATTTTTAATCAAACACTGCTAGTAGGTCCACTGGTATTATGAATACTTGTGATCTATATCCGGATTACTAATGTAGATAGACATCTCAGTGGAGGTGTTTTATATAATAATTGTTATGATTGATTAAATACAAAAGATAAATGTTGTTATACAAGCTAGGTATAAAAAACTTAGTGAATTTCCCATAATGAATAAGTGAAATTTGAATTCAATTATAGGCACTTAAAACTATGTTTTTTGGTCCAAAGTGGTACATGGAGGTATCTCAGGATGTAACACCCTAATTTCTCATAGTATTATTGAGAATACAATGTATGATCATAAAAACAAACATTGCTCATTTATTTAAGAAAAATCATAAGAAGAAAAGGAATCCCATGTTTTTATAAAAATAAAATAGTAGTCTTTAACAGAATAAAATGAGCAACATTATAAATAGAAGAAAACTTTAAAAGAAATGCTTTGGAAAATAAAATCATAGCCCCGCTGATCATTCCTCGGCTATATGGTCTCCACGAATACATCACTAAGCTCTTAGTGTTGGGAAAACTTATACAAGATCTTATTTATTTTCAGGTAGATCTTATATTAAAGAAATTAATATAAGAAAAACTTAGAACATGTTTGTAATGTCCCAAAATCCTTAATGAGGTTTAATGGTTGGATAAGTAGGCCAGGAGGGCCATAATTGAGTTATTATACCATTAAATTGTTATATGCATGTTTATGTGAATTATATTATAATATGATGATAAATGCATGCATGTGAGTCCACATTTCATCATAGGGGCATTTTTGGTAATTTGGCTCGTTGAGGGCATATTTGTATATTTTCTTGTATGTTGGTGAACTATTATTGAGGTCACATTATAATGTGGATTTTTTTCGAGATTTTTGGGATGAGACGATCCTTTAATACAAGTTATCGGTTTGGTCATAACTGGGCTTTGTTCAGGGCTCGGGGTGAGTCTCGGGATAATTTGGTGATTAGAGCATTACCGGGAATGAAAGGGTAATGGGAATTGATTTAATTAGTATTTGAGAATGAAGGGAATTGGTAGATGTTAATTATGATTATCGAGATGGACGGGAAATGACGACTTTGCCCTTGGGGGCTGTTAAGAGGTGAATTAGGCATGGGGGTATTTCGGTCATTTGACCTAGGATATATATTAAGTGGATGGCTGTAGAAAAACATAACCAAAACAGAGCTCCTTCCTACCTCCCTCACGATCATCATTTCCCTTTCTCTTTTCCTTGGAATCTTGAAGCAAGTTTGGGGATTCAAACTTTGAGATTGAAGCTTGAGGTCTTAGGCTAGTGTTCAGCCATTGAAGAGGATTTGATTCAAGCTTAAGGTAAGGTTTTAGTTCAAGTTTATGGTTCCTTGCCCTGTTTTTTGTGTTGGTTTTGAGATTGGAGTTTTGATCATTGAAATGGGAACTTGAGGGGATTTTGATTGGATTAAGGCTTAGGTTTTATTGGTTATATGTTGGGTAAGTTGTGGTAATAAGTGGGAGCTTTGCTTTGTGATATTGGGAGTATTTTAATAAGGTTTTGAAATGATTTCGAAGGGGAAAACAGGGGTTTTTGTCTTAGTTTCAGGTGGGGTCGCGACTCTGTTCTAGAGCACTGCAGCCCAAGCTCGTTGAAGATGAAGGGTGCCTCGGATGGGCCATTGGGCCGCAGCATGGGGAAGGAGGGTCGCAGCGCGTGTTGGGGGATTGGAGTTTGGGCACCTTTGGTTGGGGAGGCGGGTCGCGGCATGGTGGTGCAGGGCCGCGGCTCTTAGTGGCATTTTGGCCAGAATTGAGCTTTTGTCATGGGGATTCAAACCTTAGGCCTCGGGATCGTTCCTACTACCCGGTTTAGTAGGATTTGATGTCCCGGAGGCTAGGTCTTGGTCCGGGAACCTTTTATTATTCATTTTATTAATGGAATCCCATAATTGGTTATGACCAGGTGACCGTCAAAGAACTAAAAGGTTGATCGTTCTCAAGGGTCGTTCTTTTACTAATTCTCGCTCGAACCAGAGGTAAGAAAACTGCACCCCATATGTGACTTGCATGGTTATTCATGAGGCATGTCGAGTGTTTAAATGTGGACCTTGATTTCATATCAAATGCTTAGAAAATCTTGCTTACTTGTGAATGGCACTGACTTATTAGTCAGAATCGACAAATGTGTCAGTAGTAACTGTGAAGTTGTGACTCACTAGTCAAGTTTGGCAGTAGTACTGAGCACTGGTCATATGATATTGTCTTAAGAGTCAAGAACGGTTTTAGGGTGTTTAACGCAAGCCGAAAAGATTAGATCTAATCAACATTTGCATTGAATGACTCATCATAAGCATTAATGTCGGACCGACCCCAAGTTCGATGAAAACTAAAAGAGCTTCTCTAGTTCCATGACTAGTCACTTAGAGCCAATGCCAGAAGGCCCAGGTGACTGCACCGTCACATGGCTAAGGGTACAGAACCAACACTAGTGACTCCATGGTCACTCATTTAATAAGGGTGCGGAACCCTCATTAGTGACTTACACATCTGTCACTCATATGTTTAGGGCCATAAGTCCTGGATGATTATCATGATCATCGTTTGATAATGTATACATGTTGTAATGAGTTTTCTTGCTGAGCCTTGGCTCACGGGTGCTATGTGGTGCAGGTAAAGGGAAAGAAAAACTCACCCAACCTTGAGTGGAGAGCTTAGGTGGCGATGTGTACATATGTGGCCGCTTGACCACCATGGCCAAGGAGTTTCTTAGAGGAACTAGGGGGTTAACCCTTTTTTTTTTTTTGCCACTTAGGTCGGCAGTTTGTAATTTTTACACTGTAATGACCATTTTGAATTGTAAATGCTTTTATGGGCCCATGAACAGTTTTATCTTTTAAGTAAAATATATCATTTCCTTTTGATTGATTTTTTTCACCTTAACCTATTAATAACACCTAGATGCACGTTTATAACCAAATGACTTGATTAGCGAGTTAAGCACGGTTCAAAGCTCAAAGTAACAAACTTGGAGTAACCAGGGCGTTACAACTTGGTATCAGAGCATGCCAAGGTTTAGGGTTCCTGTAGACTGGCTGGGCATGTACACTCGTCACTGAAGACAAGCTTGACTCATGGTTTGGTAACTATTTATGTAGTTATATATTTAACTACTTAAGTATAGTATAAATGTTTTACATGTCTACATGAAATACATTGATAAGGCTGGGCCTTGATTACTGCATCATCAGCAAGAGCGTGCTTATTAGTACTGATATTGCTAAAACATGCTTATTAGTATTGTTCATTGTGAATTATTATTTGATATATTTTAAATGCTATAATCATGTATCCATCTGTATACTTGTATAACTGTGGAATGTGATAATTATTTGCTCGTTCTTGGACCGTGAGGCAACAAAAGATTTAGTTATCATTGCCTAACTGGCCGTATTGACTATTACAGCAAGGTTTAAGTTGATAAGAATGATTCCAAGATAGACAGATTCATCAGCTGGCCAGGGTGATCAAGGCCAGAATAACAATCAAGGTCAAGAGAATGACCAGAATCAGATTCCACAGCCAGCTCCTGAGAATTGGCAACAATTGTTTAATGATCTACAGGCCACAGTTTTGAGGAAGGCAGAAGAACTCCGCCTCCTGAGACAATAGTAGGTTCCTGCAGTAGCCAGTGTACCTAAGGCACCCCCTGTATCGGTACTGGTCGTTGAGCAGCTGCCAGAGGTTGGTAATAAATAGGAGCCTCTCTATGAAAGGTTCAGAAAGCAGCAACCTCCTGTATTTAAGGGCAGTGCAGATCCTGCTAAAGCTGAGGAGTGGATGAGCATGATTACCACCATCCTTGACTTTATGAGGGTGACTGGTAATGAGAGGGTGACCTGTGCCACGTATATGTTTCGGGAGGATGCCCGAATTTGGTGGGAAGTTATATCTCAGACTAGAAACATCAATGCCTTGAGTTGGGAAGAGTTTCAAACTCTGTTCAATGAGAAGTACTACAATGATGCCATCGGGGCAGAAAAAGTTGAAGAGTTCATTAGATTACTTCAGGGAAGTTTATCAGTGACTGAGTATACTCTGACGTTTGATCGGTTGGTAAAGTTTTCCATGGAGCTAGTGCCCACTGATGGGACCAGAAGGGAGAGGTTTCTCCAGGGGCTACAACCTAGATTAACCTGGGATGTTTGTATCACCACTGTAGCAGGAGTTAATACTTATTCACAGGTGGTTGAGAAGGCACTCATAGCTGAGAGTGCAGAGAACAAGATCTGGTGACACACTGCAGCCAGAAAAGAGTTCAGGAGGACAGGTTCTCCATTTGTGGGTTCTGGTAAGGGTGCAGGCCCCAGTGATCAGAAGAGGAAGGTTCCTGATACCTTCCCAGCTCCAGGTCCTAACAGGCGACCCCATGGTATTTTAATGGGTCGTCAGAGTGGCAGTGAAGCCTGGAAGACTTATCCTGAGTGCCCTAGGTGCAAGAGGCATCATTTGGGAGAGTGTAGGGCAAAGGCCTTCTTCTTATGTGGAGTAGTGGGTCATCTCAAGAAAGATTTCCCTAAGGCAAGAAAGGAAGAACCCAGAAAATCGGACAGCTCAGCCCCAGCTCGAGTGTTCGCATTGACACAAGCAGAAGTTGAGGCTTCACCCTCAGTAGTTACAGGTCAGCTTCTTAGTGTTGGAACCCCTTATAATGTTTTGATTGATTCTGGTGCTACACATTATTTTGTTTCTAGTAGAATTATTGATAGATTGTGTAGACCCTGTGATTATTATGTTGTGGGATTTGGAACTTTATTACCCACTGGGGAGTTGGTGGTATCCAGGAGATGGTTCAGATCTTTGCCAGTGACAGTGGAGGGCAGAGAGTTGTCAGTGGATTTGATAGAGTTAATTATGACTGACTTTGACATGATTCTGGGTATGGATTGGTTAGTGAAGTATGGGGCAACCATTGATTGCAGGAAGAAGATGGTCACCTTTGAGCCTGAAGGTGAGGATCCTTTTGTGTTTGTTCGTACTGTGCATGGACCTCGTATACCTATGATTTCTGTTCGGAGGGCTAGAGATCTATTGCAAGGAGGTTGCATAGGATTCTTAGACAGTGTGGTTGATACCACTCAGGTTATGCCATTGAGACCAGAAGAGACCAGACTAGTTTGTGAAAACCTGGATGTGTTTCCAAAAGATTTACCAGGGTTGCCACCACATAGAGAGATTAGGTTCGTGATAGAACTGGCACCAGGGATGGAGCTAGTGTCTAGGGCACCTTACAAAATGGCCCCAGCTGAGTTGAAAGAGTTGAAAGTACAGTTGCAAGAGCTATTGGATTTGGATTTTATCAGACCTAGTTTCTCACCTTGGGGTGCGCCAGTTCTGTTTGTAAAGGAGAAGGATGGTTCTCTCAGGATGTGCATTGATTACAGAGAACTGAAAAAATTAACAATTAAGAATAAGTATCCTCTACCAAGGATAGATGATCTGTTTGATCAGTTGCAAGGTAAAAAGGTATTCTCAAAGATAGACCTTCGTTCTGGTTATCATCAGTTGAGGGTCAAGGAGGGAGACATACCAAAGTCTGCTTTTCGCACTAGATATGGGCATTATGAGTTCCTAGTCATGTCTTTTGGATTGACTAATGCCCCAGCTGCTTTTATGGATCTGATGAACAGAGTGTTCAAGGATTATTTGGACCAGTTTGTGATCGTCTTCATCGATGATATCCTGGTTTATTCTCAGTCAGAATTAGAGCATGAGTAACATTTGAGATTGGTTCTACAGAGACTAAGGGAGCACAAACTGTTTGCAAAGTTCAAGAAATGTGATTTCTAGTTATCTCAGGTATCTTTTCTTGGGCACATTGTCAGTAAGGAGGAGATTAAAGTAGATCCAGCCAAGATTGAAGCAGTCAAAGATTGGCCAAGGCCAAAGAATGCTTCTGAGGTTAGAAGTTTCCTTGGCTTGGCAGGTTATTATAGGCATTTCGTAGAAGGGTTCTCAAAGATTTCTACTTCATTGACTGAGCTCACAAGCAAGAATCCGAAGTTTGTGTGGTCATACAGGTGTGAGAACAACTTCCAGGAACTAAAGCAGAGATTGATTATAGCTCCAGTTCTGAGTCTTCCTACAAATCATGAGAAGTTTGTGATTTACTGCGATGCCTCACATCAAGGTTTGGGTTTTGTCCTGATGTTGTTAGGGAAGGTGATCCCTTATGCCTCACGTCAGCTAAAGGAGTATGAGCATAGATATCCTACTCATGATTTAGAGTTTGTGGCTGTGGTCTTTGCTTTAAAGGTATGGAGGCATTACCTTTATGGAGAGAAGTATGAGATCTACACTGACCACAAGAGCCTGAAATACTGCTTCACACAGAAAGACATGAATATGAGACAAAGGCATTGGATGGAGTTAGTAAAAGATTATGACTGTGAGATTTTGTATCATCCAGGAAAGGCCAACGTGGTAGCTGATGCTTTAAGCCGGAAGGGTCCGGGACAGATTTATAGTGCAAGGCTGATAGCTAGAGAGTTAGTAGATGATATGACCAGAGCTAGTGTAGAGTTGTTGGTGGGCCAGTTGGCTAATATTACGCTACACTGTTGGAGAGAATTAAAGAGGGTCAGTTGGGTGATCCATAACTGATCAAGATTAGGGAGGATGTTTTAGCTAGAGCATCCAGAGATTATACAGTGTCTGATTTGGGCTTGCTGAGATACAAGGGTCGGATATGTGTTCCGTTAGACACTGCTTTGAGGCGAGAGATTCTAGATGAATCTCATACTACACCTTATTCTTTGCATCCAAGCACCACAAAGATGTACCAGGATGTGAGATCGTTGTATTAGTGGCCTGGGATGAAGAGGGATGTAGTAGAATATGTGGCTAAGTGCTTGACATGTCAACAGGTCAAGGCTGAGCATCAGAGGTTGGTAGGGTTATTGCAGCCTCTAGATATCCCAGAGTGGAAATGAGATGATATCACGATGGATTTCATGGTGGGGTTACCCAGGATTGTTGGTCAACATGATTCTATTTGGGTTATTGTGGATCGCTACACCAAGTTAGCTCACTTCTTGCCAGTGAGGACTACGTATATAGTTAACCAGTATGCAGATCTCTATGTGAGAGAGATCGTGCGCTTTCATGGAGCACTGAGGCCAATCGTGTTAGATCGGGACCCCACTTTTACTTCCAAGTTCTGGGGAAGTTTACAGAAGGCCATGGGAACATAATTGAAGTTCAGTACTGCTTATCATCTTTAGACAGATGGACAATCTGAGAGGACGATCTAGATATTAGAAGACATGCTGCGAGCACGTGTGCTGGACTTTGGTGGATCCTGGAGTAAGTATCTACCTTTGATAGAGTTTTCCTACAACAGCAGTTATTAGTCTACCATTGGGGTTGCGCCTTATGAGATGTTGTATGGTAAGAAATGCAGATCTCCCATTCATTGGGATGAGACAGGGGAAAGGAGATTTTTGGGTCCTGAGACAGTTCAGGGGATCAGTGAGGCCATTGAGAAGATTAGAGCTCGGATGCTCGCTTCTCAGAGCAGACCGAAAAGTTATGCAGATCCTAAGCGCATGAACGTGGAGTTCTAGGTGGGAGACTATGTCTTCCTTAGAGTCTCTCCATGGAAAAGGGTGAGGAGATTTGGGAAGAAGGGCAAGCTAATCCCTAGATTTGTAGATCCATGTGAGATCCTGGAGAGGATTGGTCATGTGGCTTACAGGTTGGCCTTACCACCAGCATTGTCAGCCGTGCAAAACGTGTTTCATGTTTCAGCTCTTCAGAGGTATGTATCTAATGTGACTCATGTTTTGAGCTACAAAGATCTGGAGCTTGAGGCAGATCTCTCCTATGAGGAACAACCATTCCAAATACTAGAAAGAATGGACAAGGTCCTCAGGAATAAGACGGTACCTTTGGTTAAGGTACTATTTAGGAACAGCAAGGTCAAGGAAGTGACCTGGGAGCTGGAGTCAAATATGTAGAATCAGTATCCTGAGTTGTTTAGGTAAATTTTGAGGACAAAATTTCTATAAGGAGGGATAGTTGTAATGCCCCAAAATCCTTAATGAGGTTTAATGGTTGGATAAGTAGGCGGAAGGGCCATAATTGAGTTATTATGCCATTAAATTGTTATATGCATGTTTTTTTTAATTATATTATAATATGATGATAAATGCATGCATGTGGGTCCACATTTCATCATAGGGGCATTTTTGGTAATTTGGCCTGTTGAGGGCATATTTGTATATTTTCATGGATGTTGGTGAACTATTATTGAGGCCACATTATAATGTGGATTTGTTCGAGCTTTTCGACATGAGATGATCCTTTAATAAAAGTTATCGGTTTGGTCATAACTGGGTTTTGTTTAGGGCTCGGGTTGAGTCTCGGGCTAATTTGGTGATTAGAGCATTACTGAGATTGAAAGGGTAATGGGATTTGATTTAATTAGTATTTGAGAATGAAGGGAATTGGAGGGTGTTAATTATGATTATCGAGATAGATGGGAAATGACGGCTTTGCCCTTGGGAGCTATTAAGAGGTGAATTAGGCATGGGGGGGTATTTTGGTCATTTGACCTAGGATATATATTAAGTGGATGGTTGTACAAAAACATAACCAAAACAGAGCTCTTTCCTACCTCCCTCACGATCATTATTTCCTTTTCTCTTTTCCTTTGAATCTTGAAGCAAGTTTGGGGATTCAAACTTTGAGATTGAAGCTTGAGGCCTTAGGCTAGTGTTCAGCCATTGAAGAGTATTTGATTCAAGCTTAAGGTAAGGTTTTAGTTCAAGTTTATGGTTCCTTGCCCTGTTTTTTGTGTTGGTTTTGAGATTGGAGTTTTGATCATTGAAATGTGAACTTGAGGGGATTTTGATTGGATTAAGGCTTAGGTTTTGTTGGTTATATGTTGGGTAAGTTGTGGTAATAAGTGGGAGCTTTGCTTTGTGATATTGGGAGTGTTTGAATAAGGTTTTGAAATGAGTTCGAAGGGGAAAACAAGGGATTTTGGCTGAGTTTCAGGTGGGGTCGTGGCTCTGTTCTAGAGCGTCGCGTCCCAAGCTTGTTGAAGAATAAGGATGCCTCGGATGGGTTGTTGGGCCGCGGCATGGGGAAGGAGGGTCGCGGTGCATGTTGGGGGATTGGAGTTTGGGCGCCTCTGGTTGGGGAGGCGGGCTGCGGCATGGTGGTGTAGGGTCACGGCCCTTAGTGGCATTCTGGCCAGAATTGATCTTTTGTCGTGGGGATTCAAACCTTAGGCCTCGGGATCGTTCCTATGACCCGGTTTAGTAGGATTGGATGTCTCAGAGGCTAGGTCTTGGTCTGGGAACCTTTTATTATTCATTTTATTGATGGAATCCCATAATTGGTTATGACCAGGTGGCCGTCAAAGAACTAAAAGGTTGATCGTTCTCAAGGGTCGTTCTTTTACTAATTCTCGCTCAAACCAGAGGTAAGAAAACTGCACCCCATATGTGACTTGCACGGTTATTCATGAGGCATGTCGAGTGTTTAAATGTGGACCTTTATTGCATATCAAATGCTTAGAAAATCTGGCTTGCTTGTGAATGGCACTGACTTATTAGTCAGAATCGGCAAAGGTGTTAGTAGTAACTGTGAAGTTGTGACTCACTAGTCAAGTTTGACAATAGTACAGAGCACTGGTCGTATGGTATTGGCTTAAGAGTCAAGAATGGTTTTAGCGTGTTTAACGCAAGCCAAAAAGATTAGATCTAATCGACATCTGCATTGAATGACTCATCATGAGCATTAATGCCAGACCGACACCAAGTTCGATGAAGACTAAAAGCGCTTGTCTAGTTCCATGACTAGTTACTCAGAGCCAGGGCCAGAAGGCCTAGGTGAATGCACCGTCACATGGCTAAGGGTACAGAACCCACACTAGTGACTCCATGGTCACTCATTTAATAAGGGTGCGGAACCCTCATTAGTGACTTACACATCTATCACTCATCTGTTTAGGGCCATAAGTCCTGGATGATTATCATGATCATCGTTTGATAATGTATACATGTTGTAATGAGTTTTCTTGTTGAGCCTTGGCTCACAAGTGCTATGTGGTGCAGGTAAAGGGAAAGAAAAGCTCACCCAGCCTTGAGTGGAGAGCTTAGGTGGCGATGTGTACATATGCGGCCACTTGACCACCACGGCCAAGGAGTTTCTCGGAGGAACTAGGGGGTTAACCCTATTTTTTTTTGCCGCTTAGGTCGTTGGGTTGTAATTTTTACACTGTAATGACTATTTTGAATTGTAAATAACTTGTAAACGCTTTTATGGGCCCATGAACAGTTTTATGTTTTAAGTAAAATATATCATTTCCTTTTGATTAAATTTTTTAATCTTAACTTATTAATAACACCTAGATGCACGTTTATAACCAAATGACTCGATTAGCGAGTTAAACACGGTTCAAAGCTCACAGTAATAGTCTTGGAGTAACCAGGGCGTTACAACTTGGTATCAGAGCATGCCAAGGTTTAGGATTCTTGTAGACTGGCTGGGCATGTACACTCGTCACTAAAGACAAGCTTGACTCATGGTTTGGTTACTATTTATGTAGTTATATATTTAACTGCTTAAATATATTATAAATGCTATACATGTCTACATGAAATACATTGATAAGGTTGGGCCTTGATTACTGCATCATCAGCAAAGGTGCTTATTAGTACTGATATTGCTAGAACATGCTTATTAGTATTGTTCATTGTGAATTATTATTTGATACATGTTAATTGCTAAATGATATAATCATGTATCCATCTGTATGCTTGTATAACTGTGGAATATGATAATTATATGCTTGTTCTTGGACCGTGATGTGGCAAGAGGATGAAGAGAAAAGAACAACAAGGCTTAGAAAAGGACCAATGTAGTAGAGAGAATCTAAAACCTATTAGAAACTTGTGATTCAAAAATCTGATTTCAACTCTCACTTAGCATTCCTTTTATAGGCTCAATTAGGTCATTTATTTAATTAAAAAATCAATAAAATAATAGCCAATTAATAGCCCTAGGTCAAAATTCTCATGGGCTTTAGGCCCGTGATTTTTCTCATTTAATTATAAGCTTATTGGACTTAAAATCAAGGCTTGTATTATTTTCTATTGATTAATTTAATTAAATAATTAATCAAATTAATTATTTATAATTTAAACCTTGATTTAAACTTATTTATTAATTTAGATATCAATTTATCTTAATTAATAAATCTGCCCTAATTTCTCTTTTCTTCTCTAAATTGTATAACTCTGTGAAACTATCCAAATTTGACCTTGTCAACTTTGTAATTCTAATTGATAATTAAATTAATTAATTGACACTATCTAGATGATTTTATTCAAGGTACAGTGGGGACCATGGACCTATGAAATCAAGCTCCAATAAGTTATAAAAAATATAACAAATAAATTTACTAACTTATTAATTTTCCGTGACTCCACTAAAGACTCGGAATTGCATTCTTGAATTCATAGAACGCTTTATAAGCAATATAGATATGTTATTAATTATCCATTGTTACGACCATAATTGTCACTCAATCCTCTAAAGACGGTCTACAATGAGATGGGACTAAAATATTGTTTTACCCATCATTTTATTCTATCCTTAAAACACTTAGTTCCTTGTAAATAATATTTCAGTAAACTAATATTAATTACTGAAATGAGATCTCTATCATTTAGCACCATGAACCAAACTAAAAGGAAACCATTGTTTCACTTCTTCATCAGAAGCTATAGATGTTCATATCTATGATTAACACTCCCACTCAATTATACTACCGAGTTCCCAAGATGTAAGTATGGGCTAGTCTGTAGGGAAAGTAGGTAAAGAACAAGTCAAAAAACTCAAATAATACAATCAGTTAGAATACTAACCACTCAGAATTGAGATTAAATTGACCTATGGTCAACTATATGATATGACTAGAATAGATAATAACGGTATGTTTACTTATCCTATCTACTGTCAATATCGGTCCAGTATGATGTAACAAATACATCTGATCTTATCTACTTTGCTAATGTTCTAGAAAGAACATAACACTGTGATGTGTAAGTAAATTATATCATAGATTGGCAAGTCAGTGTAAATCTTGTGTACTAACTAATATTAGGACTAATTTATTTTGAATATATAATCATATTTATATTCTACTGTGATTATGTCACTATAAATACGATTAGCTATATGCTCGAGATTTAATAGAAGTTTATATTAAACAAATAATCATGAAAATAAAACATGTGAGCAAAGTGATTGACCAAGTCAAAAATGATTTATATTCTTTATTGATAATAAATGAGATTACAAAAAAATTGGGTCTTAATTAGGGCGTAAAACCCCAATAAACTCCCACTGGCACTAATTGAAACTAATGTCTTAATTCTACTAATCCTATTTCCTTGATATGCTTATCAAATGTAGCTTCTGGTAGTGTCTTCATAAACAGGTTTGCAAGATTGTCTTCAGATGCAATCTTCATAACCTTCACATCTCCCCTAACCACATATTCTCGAATTATGTGATACTTCCTTTATATATTCTTACTCTTCTTGTGACTAGGAGGTTTATTCGAGTTGGCTATTGCTCCTATGTTGTCACAAAACAACACAAGTGGTTTATCCGTTTATGGAATAACACCAAGATCTAAATAGAACTTCTTTAGCCAGACTATTGCCTTATTTTCTTCTGACACGGCTATGTACTCAGCCTCCATGGTGGAATCTGAGATCGCAGACTGTCTTACGCTTCTCCATATCCCAGCTCAACCCCCAAGAGTAAACACCATTCCAGAAGTAGACTTCCTGTCATCGACATCAGTCTAAAAATTTGAATAGGTGTAGCCTATAGGGTTCAGAACACCACCCTTGTAGACTAACATATAATCCCTAGTCTGCCTTGAATACATTAGGATATGCTTAACTGATATCCAATGTTCCGGTCCTGGGTTTGACTGATACCTGCTCACTACTCCTAGTGCATAGCAGATATCTGGTCTAGTACACAACATATCATACATCAGACTTCCAACTGCATATGCGTAAGGAACTTTTCTCATTGCATCTTCCTCTTCAGGAGTTTGGGGAAACTGCTTCTTTGAAAGATGAATTCTATGGTGGGACAACAAACGTCCTTTCTTGGAATTTGTCATTGAGAAACGTTCAAGCACTTTATCTATGTAAGCAGCTTGAGATAGAGCTAAGAGTCTGTTCTTTCTATCCCTAATGATCTGGATACCTAGAACATAACTTGCTTCACCCAAATCCTTCATCTGGAATTGAGTGCTCAGCCAATTCTTCACATCTAACAATTTCTTAACATTGTTTCCTATGAGTAAGATATCATCTACATAAAGAACCAAGAATACCACTATTTGATTTGCCTTCAGTTGGTAAACGCAAGGCTCGTCAATATTTTGTTCAAAGCCATGGGTTTTGATTATTTCATCAAACCTAAGGTTCGAGGAACGAGAAGCTTGCTTAAGTCCATAAATGGACCTATTCAACTTGCTAACTTTTCCTTCTTGTCCAGCTACTTTAAATCATTATGGTTGATCCATATAAATGACTTCGTCAAGCTTTCTAATAAGAAAAGTTGTCTTGACGTCCATTTGCTAGATCTCATAGTCGAGAGCGGTTGCTATGGATAGGAGGATGTGAATGGATTTGAGCATGGTTGCCGGACTAAAAGTTTCCTCATAGTCCACACCTTCTCTTTGGGTATAACCCTTTGCCACTAATAGATCTTTTTTTTTTTTTTTGCTAACCCAGGGTATCAGGGGCCCCACCCCCACTAATCCCTGGAGGCCCTGGTGCCAAGTGGTAATTACCACTTGAGCGATATCAGCATGCCCAGAGGTCCATCCATTAGTGGATGACCCTCCTTGGACCGCACTAATCGATCTTTATAAGTCTCGATATTTCCATCAACACCTCGTTTCTTCTTGTAGATCCACTTGCACCCAATGACCCTAAAGTCGCTAGCTGCTTCCACAAAATCCCAGACAGAATTTGAGTACATGGACTCCATTTCCTGTTTCATGGCTTCAAGCCATAGTTCCTTTTTAGGGCTAGCCATTGCCTGTTTATCATCACTAGTGTCACCAACAACCATATTGGTTTCACCATCCAAACCATAAAGAAGTGGGTTCCTAGAAATCCTCCCACTACAATGAGGCTCCGTGACTGTTTGCTCAGGAACTGTGGTACTATCTTCATTTAAATCAACTTGCGTCAGTTGGACATGAAGAGTGAGAATTGCATCATCAACTTGCATTGATGATGATGGAACATTGGTTGGAGTCAATTCTTTAACCATCTCCTCTAAAACTACTTTTTTGTGTGGTTTGAAGTTTTGGACATAGTTATTTTCCAAAAAAGTAGCATTCGTAGAAGTAAACACTTTATTTTCTAAATGACTATAGAAAAGTCTACCCAGAGTACCTTTAGGATAGCCAACAAACATGCAAACTTCAGTTCGCGGTTCTAGCTTTCCCTCCTTTTTCCTCAGGACGTGGGCGAGACACCCCTAAATTCTATAATGGTGTAAACTAGGTTCACAACCATTCCAGCGTTATAAAGGTGTTTTGGGGATTGATTTAGACGGCACGACATTGAGAATGCCGTTCACGGCTTCAATTGCATGTCCCCATAATGAAGTTGGTAGAGTTGAGTAACTAAGCATGCATCTAACCATTTCCAATAAAGGTATGTTCTGGTGTTCTGCTACACAATTTTGTTACGGAGTACCTGGGGCAGTAAGCTGTGATAAAATCCCAAGTTCGATTAAATGATCTTGGAACTGCATATCCAAACATTCTCCATCCCTATCAGATCGCAAGATCTTTAACGTTTTACCTAATTGGTTCTGAGCCATTGCTAGGAATTCCTGAAACTTTGAAAATGTTTCTAATTTCCTATGCATTAGGTAAAGTCATGAGTATCTAGAGTAATCATCAATGAAAGTGACGAAATACTCAAAACCACCCCTGGCTTGTACATTCAAAGGTCCACAAACATCTTAATGAACAAGTTCAACTGGTTCTTTGTCCCTATCACCCTTTGTAGAGAATAGATACTTGGTCAGTTTTTCTTCTAGAGAAGATTCACAAATGGTAATTAACCTAAGGTGAGTTCCCTTGAAGGCCAGTCCTTTGTAAGTCTTTGAATCCTATCATAGCCAATGTGACCTAGTCTCAAGTGCCATAAATACGTCATATTATCGTTATTGGTCTTTTGACATTTATTGGTCCTAGTTTTAGCTACTTTGAATAAATCATTGTTAAGAGCGAGGAGTTCATCAGGTCGCAGTATATAAAGCTCATTTTCCAAACAAGCAATACACAATTGTGATCCATTGAAAGAAATAGATATATTAAAACTTGTGAAAGTCATAAAAAATTGTTCTAATTGCAACATGGAAAGTGAAATTAAATTTCTACTAAAATCTAACATAAAAAATACATCATTTAAAATTAAAAATTTATTTCCGAACTTCAGACGAGCTCTTCCTCTAGCTTGGACCGTAATGAACGCTCCATTCCCAACTCTAAGCTTTAAACCGCCTTCGTCCACTTCCTCCCACGATTCAAGAAGCAGGAAAGAGTTACAAACATGGTTAGTAGATCCAGAATCAATAATCCAAACAGATTTATCATTCTCTAAAACACATATTTCTAAGATATATGAACTATAACCATTACCTTTGTTTTAAGTTGCTAGAAACTTGGGGCAATCCTGTTTTCAATGCCCCTTCTCTTTGCAGTGAAAACACTTACCTTTACCTTTCTTATTTTTCTTGTTCTTCCCTTTAGGCATCTGTGCACTCGTCTTTGAAGCCTTTGCAGGCTTGGGGTTGTTGTTTTGTCCATTTTTCCTCTTGTTTCCAGCTTTCGAATACGAAGCTTGGTTAGCTTCAGCCTTAGTTGGATCAGTAGTAGTAGTAGTAGTAGTAGTTGTCTTCTTTTCTCCTCCTTTACTTGGTCCACCCATGATAAACTCAAAAGTCTAAAGCTCGTTCATGAGGTGCATCAAACCATAGTTGAGTTTATTCAACACATAGTTGGTGGTGAACGGCAAGAAAGCTGGAGAGAGACTGTTGAGGATTAAGCAGACTTGAGTTTCCTCATCTATTGTTGCTCCATGAAATTCAGCTTCCTGAAAGTAGTTTGTCATCTTGATCAGGTAATCACGAACATGTTGGGATGGTGCCATCCGAGCATTGGCATATTTCTTGGTGGCCTCAAAATGAGTATGTGCTGACTTGGCACCAAACATATCTTGGAGCTGATCAATGATTTCGTAGGCTATCTTGACATTCTCCATCTTTTCCTTGAGAGTGTCGACCATACTAGTCAACATGTAGTATTGCGTCGTGTTGTTAGTCGCCTGCCAACGCTCATACTTATCCCTCACAGATTTGGTAGCTCCTTCATTTGGAACTTCTGGGGATTCCTCAGTCATGACGAACTTGGAGTTGTCACCATCAATACAATGTTGATGTTTTGCTTCCATTTAAGGAAGTTTTCTCTAGTGAGTTTGTCCATCGAAAGTTGAGAAAGGATGGGAGTAGACAACCATAATTATACTACAAATTATCAATAAAATAGAAATCAATCACATTTTCTCAATAAAACTTCTATTCACACAAATTTAAAGAAATAGCACAACATATACCAAAAATATGTAAGATATGAGAAAAAATACCAAAATAATCATATCTCTATTTCTTTAGGTTTTTAACTAATCTATGATATCCTTGTCCCGGTTGGCGTACCTCAAGCTGAGTGCAACGCCAGCTCGTATCTCATATGCTATGCTTTATAAACGTTTTCAATTCGTGCCTATTGTATTGTATTCACAAGCTCGTGCTATAGACTTGGGGAATCATGCTGCCTTTATAGAGGAAATATGGATTTGTGGATCATCTATTACAGTTCTTGGCTAGCCAGCTGTATCGAAGCTGGCTAAAAGACTTGTGCTGAATTTTAGGATGTACATTTGCCCCCCAAGTCATTTCTCGTGTTCTCTGACATCATCTTCTGACTTACACGGCGGGGACTTTTAAACTTCCATTGTGATTATGCAGGCTTGCCCATTACTCGAGTACTGGACACGTGGAATGCTACGATTGGTGTCTGTTTGGGTTTCGAGGACTGCATTAATGGCCTAGCCAACTTTTTATTGTCGTTTTGTCTTTCAAAACACTATCCTCGAATCTTGAACTGGTTTGATCGGATAGTCCACGTTGTTTTATGCCTTTTATGTATAAAAAGGGACATGTTAATTTCACAGCTTACCACCTTTCATTTGAAAATTTTCCTCATCTTCTTTCTTCTGCGTTTTCATACCTTCTTCCTTTCTAGAGAAAAGAAAAGCTTTCAAAAACCCTCTGTGCCCAAAATATTTTGAAGACCCGGTCGTTCAGCTGCCCAGGAGTGAGTTTTCCAAGCTGTACAAAGTGCACCTCTTGTATTGACAATCTCACTGTAAGTCATAACCTTCCTTACGGGTTCTTTCTTTATAAATTTTTGCACTTTAGTTGCCATATTTCTTCATGCTTCGCCGTAGATGATATTAGGGTGTCTTCTTGGTTTTTTTGGCACATATATTTCACCTTTATGGTTATACAAAAGACTTTGAACTTCTCATAATATTGCGACACTTATGACATAGGGTATTTTCTGGGTAGAATTGGGCGACTTTTAGAAAGCACCCATTAGGTGCATAGAAGATGAAAGGCTAGGGTTCCAAAAAATTGGGTTGCTTAGGGAACACACTTTCTTTGGTGGCTTTTCTGTAAACCAGCCTCCCTCGATCAATAATGGCCGGATTTTCTGACACTCAGATCCTTAAATGTCAGGGATCTGTTGGGAAACCTAGGCGTGTAGCGTAGGTAGCGTGTGGCATCACGCCTCGTGCTGAGATTTCCTCAGCTCAAGCATTAAAAACACCAATCTTCGTGCTTACTTGGCTATATAAAAATGTTAGGTCCCCTAAACTGTTGATTCGTTGTTCTTGTTCGCTAGGCGATCTAATGGCACCCAAGAAGAGCGTAGGTAAGAAGAGTGCAACCGGCTCATTGTCTCACATAGCCAACAAGGGAAAAGAGGTTGCCTCCTAATCCCCTATCCCTTCTTTTGGCCCCATGGCGGAGGAGGAGGTCGTGGTCGGGCATGACGCATTCTTCGAGGCGGAGAGAATTGTCTCCAAGATCATGACCTAAGGAAGGGTCAACAAGATTATGTTGTCCCACAATATTGAGGTCGGGTCTGGCGTCCTCATTGCTTGACCCCCCTATAAAGGGGAGCAGAGCTACGCGCCACTCCAGGATGACATCGCGGCCTGGAGCGATGAGCACCTAAAGGCGGGGGCCTTTCTTCCCCTCGACCAATACTTCGCAGACTTCTTCAATTACGTGAAGTTGGCGCCGTTTCAGCTCCCCCCAAACTCGTATCGACTACTGGTGGGGTTGAAGTTTCTTTTCTTGAAGCACAAGTGGGAGGTCCCCACTCCAGCGGATATCCTTTACTTCTTCTGCCTCAAGGCCAGCCCGGAATAATGAGGGCGAGGTGACGGGTTTTATTATTTGACCCAATTCCCGAACTCGCCCTCAGTCATCGAGCTCGTCAGCCATCCCAACGATTATAAAGATCAATTATTTATGTCGAATGGGTTTCGCAACTACAAACATCACTACTTCAATAGTCCTCATAAGCTTTCTTTCCTTTCTTAGCTCGTGAAATTATTCTCGTTGTATCTGGAGTTGTTTCTCATGTATACTAACTGCGTAGTATCTTCATGCAGCCATTTTTAAGAGGACGGCCAAATCTGTGACCCTCGGGGGTCAATATGATACTCTATCGAGGCTTCTGCCTAGCGAGAAGGATTACCGCCAGCTCGTGTCCGGCGACACGATGTTGACGTGTAAGTTAATTACTGAAGGCCAGACTCTAGCCTTGAGAAGAACACGGGCTAACATTCTGATAGTCCACGAGCTCCCGCCTATCCCCGAAGAGGGTGCTGAAGCTGATGAAAGCAAGGAGCAAGAAGAAGATGAAGTACCTCTCGTGCGGAAGAGGTGAGCTCCCAAGGCTTCTCAAGACCCTGATGTAGAGCGAGCCTCATCGGGGGCAGCAGCCAACCCCTCCGGCCAAGGTAACCCATACCCCTATAGGGACCTAGATAGGGTTGTCGCCGACCTTAAGTTAGTCAGGTTTAATCCAAACCAGCTTATCCATCGTCACTCCAATGATCCCGACCGTAACATAACCTTGCTTCAGTGCGTGGATCATTTAGTGTTACGTCATGACATGGGCCATCCTAAAGGCACCGTAGTTGTAGAAAACACCCTATCCTTTAGGTCGGTTTTGAAGAGTATGGAACCAACCTTAAGTTGTGGCCGTCTGCTCTCCAGGGTATCCTTCCCCTGGAAGAGTCCAGCCCCAAGATAGAACCTGAGCCTGAACCTCCCCTAATTTAACGACCCAAATTTGCTAATAAGGCTTAGGGCCTTGATTAGTGTGCCTGGAGGGCAATAAGTGAATTATTGTTATAATATATGATTTTATGTGCATATGTGATAGAGATGCATGCTTAGTTGAATTAAATATGCATGTGGGCCCCGTTTGGATATTAGGGGTATGATTGTAATTTTAGCTCGTCGAGGGCATATACGTGATAAATGTGATATGTTTGTGATATATCTGTGTAGCACGATCCGAGATAGTCCTAGGGAGCAGTTAGCCTGAGAGTCACACCGGGGTTGAGAATCCGACTCGGGGCGAGTCGAGGGGTGTTTCGGGTATTAGATGTTTTATGGGGTTATCGGGTTATGGAAATAAATATTTAGAGATATATTTGAGGTTAGAATGTTTAGTAGGGAATATTGGGAAAATTTACCATTTTGCCCTCGGGGACGTTTTTGGTACCCTGAGCCTTGAGGTAACCTTAAAGCTTAAGCTAAATAAAACAAAACAAAGGAAATATTTGGAAACTTGGAGAAACCAACTTAAGCCTCTGCCTTTCTCTCTTTCTTTTTCAAAACCACACTAAGGGAGAAACCTTGAGGAAAAAATTCAAAGATTCAAGCTGGAGCTTTGGAGAATTGAAGCTTGTAACCTAGAAGATTAGCTCAGAACTTAGTTAAGCAAAGGTAAGCTTTTATCTTGATTGATTATAATGTTTTTCAATAGTTATTTTTCAGATTTTGCATGTGAGAAGGTGGTGAATTTCCTTGAGTGTTTGGTTGAGCTTTGGGGCTAGTCTTTGTTAGGTTTTGATGCTGAAATTGTGTTAGAACCTTTGTGATAATTAGTTTGGATTGTTGGCTTGACTTTGGGGATAATTGGACTGGTTTTTGAGGTAAAAATCGTGAGTTTTTCTGGGTATGAGGGGTTGGGCCGCGGCTTTGTTCTTGTTGAGTCGCAGCCCCTTTGAACTTGGGGCGTCAGGAATTGGAGGCACGCCGTGGTGCCCTTCAGGAAGGGTCGCGGCGCGTGTGGGAAAATTTGAGGCAAGGCCTTGGGTTGAGTTGGGGGCCGCGACGCTTAAGGTACTTTTGGGTTTTTAAGAGGTTTTAGGCTCAGGAATTCACTAGTTAAGGCTCGGGATGGATTTTATCATCCGGATTGATAGAATTCAATGCCCCGGAGATTAGAATTGTGATTTGAAGTTATTTATTGGATTAGAGTTTGATGGGTGGATATTGTTAATGTGTTGTGATTAGGGCTTTGGCGAGGCTCGGACTAGGGAACTGTGCTCGGGATATCGGTGCTTAGAAAGCTCGGGACACAGGTAAGAAAACTACTGTTTCCATAGAGATTGTGCTGCACGGCTTGGCCCTAGTTGATTGTGTTGCGGGGCATGGCCCTTTGATTGAATTTTTGTGTGCTATGATACTTATTTGGTATATTATGTGTAAGTATTAATGATGGAATGGCGGTGGGCAGAAACAGTGAAGGCTGAGAATGGCGAAGGCCGAGAACGGCAAGGGGCTGGGAGAAGCGTTTAGCACGCAGGGTGCGAGTTGCCAGGGTGAGACCCCAAGGGATACCTGGGATATCCTTACGGTTTAGACCGCAAGCCCAGGGCCTGGTAAAGCGCCTGGGATGGCATGGCCGTACTTATATGACGTGGTGTTGATTTGATTTTATATTAAGTGTTTGATATACATTTTTTATCTGCTTGTGAGGGTTTTCTTGCTGGGCTTCGGCTCATAGGTGCTCTATGGTGCAGGTAAAGGCAAAGGGAGAGTTGATCAACCTTGAGTTCGGCGAGCGGGACGAGCGGCGCGTACTTGTCCGGTCTGTCTGGCTGTCTCAGCCAGGGGTATTTTGGGAGATGTTTGCACTAAACCTGAATTTTGTCGTTTAGCCGACTCTAACTAGATTTTGAGTTGTAAATATTTCTAAACAATGTTTTTTGGGATCCCAAATGTTATAAGCCTTTTAATTTTTTTTCAGTGAAAGGTATATTTTCAAGTTTGTGACTCTGATTATGATTTAATTACATTTTTGTCTTAAAACCTCAATTAGCGAGCTAATTGCACATTTAAACTCACTTAGTAATGGCTCTAAGGAAATAAGGCGTTACAACTTGGTGTCAGAGTGAGTCAAGGTTTATTGTTTCTGGAGAATGACCGAACATGTACGCTCGCTGTCAGTTGCAAGCTCGACTCAAGGTTGGTTGGTATGATTGACTATTATGTTGAAATATGTGCTTAAATGTCCTGTTTGCCTGCTTATTTGATATAGAGCATGATGAGTGACTTAATCTATGCATGATGTCAGGACATGGCCGGCTATGTGTGTGATATGTTATTTGAGTGTTATGTGGATTATTGCTTATGGTTGACTGATGTGAATGGGAGGTGGTTTTGGATGTTGTTATCATGCCTGATGAGCGGCGTCATTGGTTACAAGCATATTTGCTGAGACGCCTCGTCAATCATCTAGACTCCACGGCAGTCGGGCCGAGGATGATAACCAGGGTCAGGACCCTCCACATGCCCCACAGAATTGGCAGCAGATGTTTGCTGAAATGAAAGCAAGGCGGCAACGAACAGAGGAAGAACTTTGCCAGCTGAGGCAGCAGGCCCCTCCATAGGTTACAGAGTTGCTGATTCAACAGGTTATGGCGCCAACGCCAGCTCAACCTGTAGTGGAGAATAAGTGGGAAACCCTATATGAGCGGTTTAGGAAACAGCATCCTCCCACCTTTGAGGGTGGACCAGACCCACTGCGGGCAGAGCAGTGGATGAATATGATCTCCTCCATTCTTGATTTCATGAGGGTTGAGGGTAACGAGAGGGTATATTGTGCAAGCTACATGTTCAGAGAGGATGCCCGCATCTGGTGGGATGTGGTGGTCCAGAGGAGGAATGTGACCGTTATGACCTGGGAAGAGTTTAGGAGCATCTTCAATGAGAAGTATTACAGTGTGGTAGTCCGAGCTGCGAAGGTTGATGAGTTTATCAACCTAACTCACAACCGGATGACCTTGACAGAGTATGCTCTGGATTTTGATCATTTGGAGAAGTTTGCACCAGATCTAGTGTCGAAAGATGCAGAGAGAAGGGACAGGTTTTTACGGGGATTGAATGTTATGATTGCCCGTGATGTAAAGATCACTTTGGATCCAGAGACTACTACTTATGCTCGAGTGGTAGACAAGACCCTTACAACTGAGGGGGCCGAGGACCAGATTTGGAGAGAGAACATTGTTAGGCGCGATGCCAGGAGGGCAGTGCCTCCTTTTATCAGATCCAGCTGGGGTAGTGGCTCTGGTGAGCAGAAGAGGAAGGCCTCAGATACCCTTGTTCCTCCCAGTTCTGATAGGAGGGCACGGGGTGGTTTTAGTGGCCGTCAGGGCGGAAGTGACAACTGGAGGAGTTTTCCAGTGTGTCCTCGGTGCAAACGATGACATTAGGGTGAGTGCAGGATTAGGGCCTGCTTTGTCTATGGGAGTGCCAACCATCTGAAGATGGACTGCCCACAAGCCAGGAAGGAGGAGCCAAAGCAGGGCGACAGTCTCGCTCCTGCCAAGGTGTTTACTTTGACTCAGACTGAGGCAGAGGCTAGCCCCTCAGTATTGATAGGTCAGATCTCTAGTGCTGGTTCTTCTTATACTGCATTGTTTGATTCAGGAGCTACCCACTCGTTTGTGTCTACTAGAGTGATAGATCAGCTATGTAGACCTAGTGTCCTGTATGCTAGGGGTTTTCAGACCTTATTGCCGACTGGGGAACTGGTAGTCTCTAGGAGGTGGATTAGAGCTTTACCAGTAGAGGTAGATGGTAGAGAGTTGTTTACTGACTTGATTGAGCTTGCGATGGATGACTTCAATATGATCCTAGGGATGGATTGGTTATCAAAGTATGGGGCGACAATTGACTGTAAGCGCAGGATGGTGACTTTTGATCTAGAAGGGGAGGTACCCTTTGTATTTGTGGAAACAGATGGTGGACCCCGGGTACCTATGATTTCGGCATTAAATGCTAGGGACCTGATGCAGGGAGGTTGCATAGGATTCCTAGCGAGTGTTGTGGATACCACTAAGGTTGTGTCGGTTGGACCGGGGGAGAGCAAATTGGTATGTGAGTTCCCAGATTTATTTCCAGCAGATCTGCCAGGGCTGCCACCGCAGCGGGAGATTGATTTTGTTATAGAGTTGGTACTAGGAGCGGAGCCAGTATCCAGGATACCTTATGGAATGGCTCCGGCAGAATTGAAGGAGTTGAAGATCCAGTTGCAGGAGCTACTGGATTTGGGGTTCATTAGGCTGAGTTTTTCGCCGTGGGGTGCTCCGATGTTGTTTGTTAAGAAGAAGGATGGATCCCTGAGGATGTGTATTGATTATAGGGAGCTAAACAAGTTGACCATCAAGAATAAGTACCCACTGCCTAGGATTGATGATTTGTTTGACCAGCTGTAGGGAAAGACAGTGTTCTCTAAGATAGATCTCCGGTCAGGTTACCATCAGTTAAGGATCAAAGAGGAGGACATACCAAAGACCGCTTTCCGCATGAGGTATGGACACTATGAATTCCTGGTTATGTCCTTTGGATTAACCAATGCCCCAGCAGCTTTTATGGATATGATGAATAAGGTTTTCAAGGATTATTTAGACAAGTTTGTCATTGTGTTCATCGACGATATTCTAGTATATTCACAGTCAGAGACAGAGCACGAACAACATCTACGATTGGTTTTACAGCGATTAAGGGAGCATAAGTTATATGCTAAGTTCAGCAAGTGCGAGTTCTGGTTACTGCAAGTTACATTTCTGGGCCATATCGTCAGGGGATTCTGGTTGACCCAAATAAGATTGAAGCAGTCAGGGACTGGCCTAGACCGAACAGTGTTTCTGAAGTGAGGAGTTTTCTAGGGTTGGCAGGATATTGCTGACGGTTTGTTGATGGGTTCTCCAGAATAGCTACACCGTTGACAGAATTGATGAAGAAGAAGACAAAGTATGTTTGGACAGACTGATGTGAGAACAGTTTCAAAGAGTTGAAGCGGCGATTGATCACAGCGCCAGTGTTGAGTTTGCCGACAGATAATGAGAAATTTATGGTTTATTATGATGCTTCTAGACAGGGTTTGGGGTGTGTATTGTTGCAAGCTGGAAAGGTGATAGACTACACATCGAGGCAGTTAAAGGATTATGAGCAGAGATACCCCACGCATGATCTGGAATTGGCAGCGGTGGTGTTCGCACTTAAGATTTGGAGACATTATTTATATGGTGGGAAGTGCGAGATATACACTGATCATAAAAGTTTGAAGTACTTCTTCACCCAGAAGGATCTGAATATGCACCAGAGACGGTGGTTGGAGTTGGTCAAGGATTATGATTGTGATATCCTGTATCATCCTGGAAAGGCTAACATAGTTGTTGATGCCTTGAGCTGGAAGGGCCCAGGACAGCTGTTTAGTTCGAGACAGATATCCGAGGAGCTAGTAGAAGAGATGACTAGAGCGGCTATAGAGTTGGTTGTTGGTCGGTTAGCCAACATCACTCTTCAGTCTACGCTCCTTGAGAGGATCAGGGAGGCTCAGGAGAATGATTCCCAGTTGAGGGGTTACAGGGAGAACATCTTGGTCGGAGCAGCCAAGGACTTTTCTATTTCAGAAATGGGGTTACTGAGGTATAAGGGTCGGATCTGTGTTCCGATGGATGCAGATATCCGGCGAGAGATTCTGGATGAACTGCATACCACTTCCTATTCCTTGGATCCGCGTACGACGAAGATGTACCAAGACCTGAGAGCTTTGTACTGGTGGACAGGCATGAAGAGGGATGTGGTGGATTATGTGGCCAAGTGCTTAACTTGTCAGCAGATCAAGGCTTAACATGAGAGGCCTGCAAGGCTGCTCTAGCCTCTAGGGATTCCAGAGTGGAAATGGGAAGATGTCGCCATGGACTTCATGGTTGGGTTGCCAGAGACCGTAGGACAGCATGATTCGGTGTGGGTGATTATGGATAGGTATACCAAGTCCGCCCACTTTTTACCAGTCAGAACGACTTATACTGTGGAGCAGTATGCTGAGCTATATGTGAAGGAGATTGTTCGACTACATGGGGCACCAAGGTCGATGGTATCCGACAGGGACCCCACCTTCACTTCCAAGTTCTGGGAAAGTCTGCAGAAGGCTATGGGCACACAGCTACAGTTTATTACCGCTTATCATCCTCAGACAGATGGACAGATTGAGAGTATGATTTAGATACTAGAAGACATGCTACGAGCATGTGTGCTAGATTTTGGGGGATCTTGGAGTAGGTATCTTCCTTTGATCGAGTTCTCGTACAACAACAGTTATCAGGCAACTATCGGAGTGGCTACGTATGAGATGCTCTATGGGAGGAAGTGCAGATCACCTATCCATTGGGATGAGACAGGTGAGAGGAGGTATTTAGGTCCTGAGATGGTTCAGAGGACCAATGAGACATTTGAGAAGATTAGAGCTCGAATGCTCGCCTCCCAAATTCGTCAGAAGAGTTATTCATACCTAAAACGTAGGAGTGTGGAGTTCCAGGTTGGTGACCATGTGTTTCTCAGGGTTTCACCTTTGAAGGGAGTGAAACGGTTTGGTGTTTGGGGCAAACTGAGCCCTATGTTTGTTGGCCCCTTTGAGATTCTGGAATGGGTTGGAGAGGTAGCTTACAGATTGGCAATGCCTCCAGCCTTATCAGGGGTCCATAACGTGTTTCATGTGTCCATGATCCGAAAGTATGTATCAGATTCGACACATGTTTTAAGTTATGAGAATTTGGAGTTGAGTCAAGATTTGTCTTATGAGGAGAAACCAGTTCAGATTCTCGACCGGAAGGATAAAGTCTTGCGTAGCAAGACCATCGCCTTGGTGAAAGTGTTGTGGAGGAACAGCAAGGTTAAGGAGGCGACATGGGAATTGTAATCTGAGATGCGAGAGCGGTATCCCGAGTTATTCAGGTAATTTCGAGGACGAAATTTCTGTAAGGAAGGGATAGTTGTAATGACCCAAATTTGCTAATAAGGCTTAGGGCCTTGATTAGTGTGCCTGGAGGGCAATAAGTGAATTATTGTTATAATATATGAATTTATGTGCATATGTGATAGAGCTGCATGCTTAGTTGAATTAAATATGCATGTGGGCCCCGTTTGGATATTAGGGGTATGATTGTAATTTTAGCCCGTTGAGGGCATTAACGTGATAAATGTGATATGTTTGTGATATATCTGTGTAGCACGATCCGAGACAGTCCTAGGGAGCAGTTAGCCTGAGAGTCACACCGAGGTTGAGAATCCGACTCGGGGCAAGTCCAGGGGTGTTTTCAAGTATTAGATGTCTTATGGGGTTATCGGGTTATGAAAATAAATATTTGGAGATATATTTGAGGTTAGAATGTTTAGGAGGGAATATTGGGAAAATTTACCATTTTTCCCTCGGGGACGTTTTTGGTACCCTGAGCCTTGAGGTAACCTTAAAGCTTAAGCTAAATAAAACAAAACAAAGGAAATATTTGGAAACTTGGAGAAACCGACTTAAGCCTCTACCTTTCTCTCTTTCTTTTTCAAAACCACACTAAGGGGGAAACCTTGAGGAAACAAGCTAGGAAAATTCAGAGATTCAAGCTGGAGCTTTGGAGAACTGAAGCTTGGAAACTAGAATATTAGCTCATAACTTAGTTAAGCAAAGGCAAGCTTTTATCTTGATGGATTATAATGCTTTTCAACTGTTATTTTTCAGAGTTTTCATGTGAGAAGGTGGTGAATTTCCTTGAGTGTTTGGTTGAGATTTGGGGCTAGTCTTTGTTAGGTTTTGATGCTGAAACTGTGTTAGAACCTTTGTGATAATTAGTTTGGATTGTTGGCTTAACTTTGGGGATAATTGGACTGGTTTTTGAGGTAAAAATATTGAGTTTTCTGGGTTCGAGGGGTTGGGTAGTGGCTCTGTTCTTGCTGAGCTGCAGCCGCTTTGAACTTGGGGCGTCAGGAATTGGAGGCGCACCGCGGCGCCCTTCAGGAAGGGCTGCGGCGCGTGTGGGAAATTTTGAGGCAAGGCCTCGGGTGGAGTTGGGGGCCGCGACATGAGTTCCTAGGGCCACGGCGCTTAAGGTACTTTTGGGCTTTTAAGAGGTTTTAGGCTCGGGATGGATTTTATCACCCGGATTGATAGAATTCAATGCCATGGAGATTAGAATTGTGATTTGAAGTTATTTATTGGATTAGAGTTTGATGGGTGGATATTGTTAATGTGTTGTGATTAGGGCTTCGGCGAGGCTCGGACTAGGGAACTTTGCTCGGGATATCGGTGCTTAGAAAGCTCGGGACACAGGTAAAAAAACTATTGTTTCCATAGAGCTTGTGTTGCAGGGCTCGGCCCTAGTTGATTGTGTGGATGGCATGGCCCTTTGATTGAATTTGTGTGTGTTATGATACTTATTTGGTATATTATGTGTAAGTATTAATGATGGAACGGTGGTGGCCGGGAACGGCGAAGGCCGAGAACGGCAAGGGGCCGGGAGCAGCGTTTATCACGCAGGGTGTGAGTTGCCAAGGTGAGACCCCAAGGGATACCTGGGATATCCTTATGGTTTAGACCGCGAGCCCAGGGCCTGGTAAAGCGCCTGGGACGACATGGCCGTACTTGTATGACGTGGTGTTGATTTGATTTTATATTAAGTGTTTGATATGCGTTTATTATCTGCTTGTGAGGGTTTTCTTGCTGGGCTTTGGCTCACGGGTGCTCTATGGTGCAGGTAAAGGCAAAGGGAGAGTCGATCAGCCTTGAGTTCAACGAGCGGGACGAGCGGCGCGTACATGTCCGGTCTGTCTGGATGTCTCGGCCAGGGGTATTTTGGGAGATGTTTGCACAAAACTTGAATTTTTTCGTTTAGCTGACTCTAACTAGATTTTGAGTTGTAAATATTTCTAAACAATGTTTTTTGTGATCCCAAATGTTATAAGCCTTATAATTTTTTTTCAGTGAAAGGTATATTTTCAATTTTGTGACCTTGATTATGATTTAATTACACTTTTGTCTTAAAACCTCGATTAGCGAACTAATTGCACATTTAAACTCACTTAGTAACAGCTCTAAGGCAGTAGGGCATTACGCCTAATCCAAGAAGTTGTAGACTTAGGCTCCCCCTCTCCTATAGTGGTTACAAGGTCGAAGGTCGTGGAAATAGACTCCTCCTATAGCTCGGAGGGTAGGTGCAACGCCCTGGATAGCCAAGACAGCTACACTGTGTACTTATAAAGGTGCAGGACTTGCTAATCAAGTCATTTAGTTAAAAACGTGTCACTAAACCATAAATGTACTAGGGTTAAAAAGGGTTTTGGTCTCAAAAGATACATTTTATATAATTAACACAATTTTATACATGGGATCCCAAAAAGAAACAGTGTTTGAAAGCCGGTTTACAAAATCTCCAAAATACAGACAACCATCGGCCACTCTAAGGCAAAACAGATGTTTATAGCTCTCCTGTTCCTGTCATCCTCACATACGTGGCGGCTGAGCAGCTGGTCATGTACATTCAGCTCATAAAGCCCTCCAAGTCAGGGCTGATCAAGTTTGCCCTTGCCTTTACCTGCACCATGTAGCACCCGTGAGCCATGGCCCAGCAAGAAAACATAATATACATCACAAACAACAATAATAGATGAATAATCCTTTAAGCATGATCGAACACTTAACACTCCACATTAATCACATAGCATGTAATCAGAACCAACGATGCAGCTACTCACTAATAACAATCAAATCACATGATAATTAGGGCCGACAACATAGGCCGCACCCTCTGTTTACCCCCACTGACTTCGGCCCGCTTAAACCGAGCTCAGTGCATAATAAGCTGTCCTCGGCTATCAGTGGCCGAGCCGCACCCTGTGCACTAGTGTAAATGTTGGCACTCTTAGGCCGTTGGTTTACTGTTTACATGGCATAATACCATCCATTCAAAGCATACATAATAGGGAACCCTTAGTCCCATTACAAATCCACAATCGGGTGCAGTTTTCTTACCTTTGGCTTCCGAGTGTACTAACTACGAGCGATGTTCCTTGAGTGCGATCCGATCCCGAGCCCTAGCTTAGCACCTAGTCACAACCAAGATAAAGGATACCATCAACAATCTTAAAAGGGCTTCTAGACAAAGTTCTAGTCTCCAAAACATTGAACTCGACCAAACATGGTAAAAGATTCAACCCCGAGCACCCTATGTTAAATTCCCATGCCTAAAATCTCAAAATCCAAAAATCCCTTAAGGGTCGCGACACTAGCCACCCATGTCGCGGCATGGCCCCAACCAGAGGCTCCCCCACACCCAAAACCAGACACGGGCCGTAGCCCTACTCAGACCATGCTGCGGCCCGCCCTCCTTCCTCAGCATCCCTCAGCTTCAGAGGGTCGCGGCCCGACCCCTTCGAACCTAGAAAAACCTCCATATTTGACTCTCAAACCTCACTCAAACCCATCCAAAACCATCCTAATTCCACAACTCAATCATCCCAACACTTCTAACACAATTCCAGCTACACAGCTCAGCTGAAACCTAGACTAGAAACCCATTAAAAACCCAGTTCAATCTCTGCAACTTATTAACTCAAGAACACTAAAACCAGCCATGGAAACACTAAAATTCAGCCATTAAACCATAAATTCAAACCTACCTTCACTGCAGAATCAATCCTTTAAGCAATTTCTGAGCTAACTTCCAAATTCCTCAATTCAGTCTTCAAATTCAAAACCCAAAAACCTCTTAGAACACAATCAAAACCAAAAAATTTCAACAACAGAAAGTGGGAATCAATCCCTACCTTAGTCCTGGTTGAATTCCTTTGCTAAACTTGAGCTAATCCCTCAAGACCTAAGCCTAAATCACAGAGCTTTCAGCTGAGTTCCTATAGATTCCAAGAGTTTCCTTTGAGAGAGAAAGGGAGAAAGAGGAAAGGGTCGGTTTATTATGTTCTACTATTTTCTAAAGTTTCTTTATTCTATCCTTAAGCAATTAAGTTAATCCCAAGGCTCAGGGTACCGGAAACGTCCCCGAGGGCAAAATGGTAAAATTCCCCAATATTCCCACCTAGACTTCCTAACCTCAAATATATCTCCAATTATTTATTTCCATAACCCGATAATCTAAATAACCATCCAATACCTGAAATACCCCTTGACTTGTCCAAAGTCAAGTATTAAGCCCCGTTGTGACTTTCCCGCTATCTAGCTCCCTAGGATCGCCTCAAGTCACTTGCTGCAGATTTACCCACATAATAATGTGGTTCTAACAATTAAAGCATATAATCACATTAACATTTACATAACCATGCAAGCATGCTTACCATATAATCATGCATTAAATCAATAAATTCACACATAAACCAATTATGCCCTCCCGGCACATTAATCAAGGCCCTTAAGCTATATTAGTGATTTTGGGTTGTTATAGTAGGACTTTTTGTTATATCGTATACATGTATACACATTTTATGTAAACTGATGACTTTGTATGTATATTAACGCCCTTCCCTTTCTTTTTCAGGCGAGGAGATGGCACAACCGAGGGTTCTCGACATCCGCACGATTTTCTAGGAGGGAAAATCCAGCCTGGGGCCACTTGTAAAGAAGCCCCGGTTTATAGCAAAGAAGGTGCCTCCTGAGGCAGGGACGACTTTCAAATCCCCAGCTAAAGGGAAAGACCAGAGCTCGATAGCTCCAGCTGCTGCTACTCAGGAAAAGAGGGGTCCGCCTCCGCCTCCTCGGTTTCCACCTGCCTCTACTCGGGATCAGACAGCACAAGCTGATCCCCCAGCGCCTATCTTCCCCGCCACCACCGTACGTATCCCGATCAATGCCCAGGACCTGGAGAAGATCCTGGACACCTTTCAGGGGACTCTATACGAGACGGAAAACCATACGGTGGAGCATTTTTACAAGGCCAATCTGAAGGATCTGAGGGTGATCGAGGAAAGGAGCCTGGAGAACATCATGGAGTCCGCGCTGGGGATGAACCTTATAGTAAGCCAACTTTCCTTAGCCGAATATATATTCTTTTGATTTTATCCCAACGTGTGTCTAACTTGTTTCCTTACTATTTGCAGGCGGTCTTGGCTCAGCACCGCAGCATAGCTCGGGCCAGGGCCAGGAATGAAGAGCTTCGGGCCTAGCTCCAGGCTTCTCAAATAGCCTTGACTGTCGCCCAAACTGCCCTTACAACTGCCCAACAAGGCGAGCTGGATTCCAAGGCTTCTCTTGCAGTGTCTCAAGAGGGCGAGCAGACTACAAAGGCCGCCTTGGCTGCTCTTTAAGTCGAGCTCGCAGAGGCCAGAGCCAAGCAATTGGAGGCCGAGACTGCTACTAAGGAGGAGAAGGCAGCTTCGCTAACCTCCATGGAAATCAAGATATACCATTGCTGGGCCTTCAACCAGGACGGCAACTTCTCTTTCCTAGCTTTTGAGGTGGGGGATCCCTACCTCGAGAAGTTCAAGGCTCAGATTTAATAAGAGCAGTTCGAAACCGAGGAGGCCTCCATCGCTGGCGAGCAAGATATCGAGGTGGTGACATCCTCAGAGCGCCCTGGAGGGTCTTAATTTTCCTTTGTCTTTATTCACCTTATATATGTTTTTTTTGTAAACATTTTCCGTTTTGGCCTGGTGCGAGGTTATTTTCCTCGAGACAGTTTATTTATAATTGGAATACCTACTAGTTTATCTATGTCTTTTCCTTGATTGATTCTTATGTTTATGACTTGCACATCAAAAATCTTAGGAATCGACTTTTAGATCGAGATAGATATTTTGATTTTGGTTATAGCCAAAATTAATGTTGATTTATATCCTACCTGTTAAGTATCACGCCTTGCACTCGGTTATATCTGGGATTTTGAATATTCCAAACTTAGTTCTTATTAGGTTTTATTGTTATCCCGAGCTTCTAAGGAAGCCATTGGATTTTCAATTTTTCTAACTTCTAAGTCGTGGACCTGGTCATATCCAGTATTGTTAAATGGTTTAAAACTGAGTTCGTGCTAGGTTTATTGACACCTCGTGTTTTTTGCAAAAAAAATTGGTTAATCAATTTTACTAACTTCCGAGTATTGGACCTGGTTGTATAACACATCAACCAATGATCATAATAATCATCCAGGGATTTTAGCCCCAAATAGCAGAGTGACAGTTGTAATAGTCACTAAGGTGGGTTTGTTCCTAATAGCCATGTGACGATAGGGTCACCAGGGCTTTACGGATAAGTGAGCCTTTCACTAGCTTAAACAGGATAGGTGCATGATGACTAGTCACCAACATAACCATCCTCATGACCATAGAGTCATAACCATGGAACTCTGTTCCCTAGCCATGTGACAAGCAGTCACCTAGGCCTTAGGCCCTGACTCTAGTAACTAGTCTTAAACTAGGCAAGCGCTTATAGGATTCATCGACCTTAGGGTCGGTCCAGTGTTAATGCTCCTAGAGTCATTCAACACTGATATCGATTAGATCTAATCTTTATTTGGCTCTGCGTTCAGGACGCTTATGCCATTTCTGACTCTTAGGTCAATATCCCTGACTAGTCAGTACCATAAACAAGTAAGCAATGCCACCAAACATATATCATATGTCAATTATCCAAATAAAGGACATTCAGCATGCTTACTCAATAATTACTAGCACAATTAGGATCATGCATAAACACAGAGGCTCAAGCTCTGAACAATTTCATACTCAATATTCATATCACGCCCTAATCACATGTTTCTCGTGCATTACATGCATCACATTTAGACATCCAACATGCATCAAGAATAACCATGCATGTCACATATACACAGGGTGCAGTTTTCTTACCTCGGGTTCGAGCAAGAATTAGTAAAAGAACAACCCTTGAGAATGATCAATCCTTTGATCCTTTAGCAGTCACCTAGTCATAACCAAATATGGAATCCCATCAATAAAATAAATCATAAAAGGGTTTATAATCTAAAACCACACTCCCGGGATCCATCCCGCACTCTCAGGAATCTCAATCTACCCAAACGGGGCAAAGGAACCCATCCCCAAGCCTTAAAAGTCATCCCGAGCCCTAAAATAGGCTTGCTGGAAAATGGACCAGCGCTGCAGCCCTATTAAATGGTGCTGAGGCACTATTTCAAGTCAGAGAGGCCCAGCTCTCTGCCCTGCCTAGCGTTGCTGCGCCAACCACACACCAGAAACTTTATGGTTTTCCCTCCTTGCGATTTCCCTTGAAACCAACCCTCCAAACCAATCCCAAACATCACTCAAACATCCAATTCAATCCCTAAACTTCATACATATCACAACCTCTTCAAAACCCAATCAAACTTACACAAAAACTTCCATGAATTCTCACCACTAACACCTCAAATTCTCAACTGAAAAACCATAAGGAAAAACAGTGTATAGCCTATATTCAAGGATTAATTCTTACCTCAAGCTTGATTTAGACCCCCTTCAATGGATGAACTAAGGTCTTAAGCCCTCAAGTCTTGCTCTCCTAGCTTGCTACCTCAAATTGGCTCTCAAGAATTGAAAGGAAGAAAGAGGGAAGAACATGTACGGGAGGGAGAGAAAGAGATGAGGATGATGCTCTGTTTTCTTATAATTCCACAGCCTTCTAAACTCAAAGGGCCGATATATATCTTAGGTGTGAAAAGACCATTTTTCCCCTAGGTCAAATAAAAGCTTCTAAAGACTCCCAAGGGTAAAAACGCCATTTCCCACCTATCTCGTTAATTATAATTAACACCCTCCAAATCTCGTTATTCTCAATATTCCCAAATGCTAATAATTCTTATCCCGTTAACCTTTAATTCCCGGCAACGTTCTAATCACCAAATTACCCCGAGACTCACTCCGAGCCCCGAACTTAATCCCGTTATGACTAGACCGAAAACTTTCATTCCATGATCGTCTCATGCCGAATGGCTCGAACCAATCCACATATAATGCGGTATTATTTATAATTCACCCACATGCATGAAAATAAACAATCACGCCCTCAACGGGCCAAATTACCAAAATTCCCTTATAATAAAATGTAGACCCATATGCATGCATTTACCATCATATAATAATATAGTTCACATAAACATGCATATAATCATTAAATAGCATAATAAATCAATTATGGCCCTCCCGACCTCCTAATCAAGGTCCTAAACCTTATTAGGAAATTTGGGACATTACAACTATCCCCTCCTTATAGAAATTTCGTCCTCGAAATTTATCTGACTGCCGGAATATCAATTCCACACGACTGATCCCAGTTTCTCAGGTCATTCCTTCGACCTCACTGTTTTTGCAACATACCTTAACCCAAGGTACACTTTGCTCCTCAGAACCTTATTCTTTCTGTCTCACATCTGGACTGGCCATTCCTTACAGGATAACTTAGCCTTAATTCCCAAATTCATATAACTCAACTCATGAGTTCTTTTAACCCATGTCCTCAGCATGGAAATACATAATACACTGCATACAATTGACAGTGTCAAAGATAAGGATGATCCAAGGTCAACCTAACCAGTCCTATCCAGAACTCAAACTGTCAAATAATCTAGGATTCAAACTGTTATACTACTTTAGGGCTCAACTTGCCCCTATCTCCTCACCCATTTCCATGGTGATAATTTTAAGCAAGATACAATCTCCTACTTTGAACTTCATGTTCTTACTTTTCAATTTAGTAACACTTTTCCATTTACTCTGAGAAGTGAGCATCCAAGCTTCAACCTCTGATAATCTCAATAGTCCCCTGAACCAGCTTAGGATCCAGATATATATTAACTCATTCATCTTTTAAGATGTTCTTCCAATAATAATTGGATAACCCTCTCTCTCTCTGATTTACCATCAGTCTGAGAGTAATAAACTGTACTGAATTTCTTCTATATATTCATCGCCTTCCTTATCCCTTCCAAGACTTGGAAGTCGCAATAAAGTCTTCATCTGATAAGATAGACTTTGAGTTTCATGAAGGCGCTCTATTCCTCTCACAAAGAGATCTGAATACTGATCGGCTGTACTATTCACTTATCCTTACGTATAAAAGTGAACTCACTTGGATAAACTGGCCCATAATGACCCAATGCCAACTCACGTTGACCCACTATCCTGGCCAATCCCACCGCGAAGCCCATCACAATGTTCTCTTATTTCCATTATGAAATACTCAAAGGCTACAATGGCCTCACCAATTTCTGACATTCTGATTGACCTGCTATCAGGTTAAGAACTTTACCACGCATTCCATTACATCCCTCTCCATCTCAGGCCACCACTATAAATGTTTCGTATCCTATTACATTTCCATGATGTCTGAATGAAGAGAATAGAAGAATAACATGAGATTCATCCAAAATCTCCCAATTAATCTTAGAGTCCATCGGATTCCAAATCCGACCCTATACCACAATAAATCCATATCTGACACTGCACAACTCTTAGCTAATCCAGCTAAGACTTTCCATTCAATCTTTCTTATCTGTGGTTCACTTAGTACTTTTTCCTTTTGATCATTTCTGAAATGAAAATCTAAAACATAAAACTGGCCACCTGGCCCACCAAAAACTCTACTCTAGTTTTGGTCAGATCCTTTAACCAACATATTGCATAGGCAATTACTTTTCTCTGCTACTGAGATGTCATAACAATCCACAAACTGATTCTGATCTGCAAGAAGACTCAAAACTCTTCCCAAGGCACTTATGATATCCTTACTACCCAAGGAAACTCTTGCCTTCTAAGGCGTTCCTTGACCTTGGCAAATCTCCGCAGAGAAAATACCACAATACCATCATCCAAGACGATCACAGATCCCATTCAAATAAACCTTTGAATGCTTTGTCCATCTGACTCAACAAGGCAACCCAACATTAGTTACCCTCTTAGATAACACAGCACTCCTAGTGTTCCTATCTGATACAAATACAATCTTTTATATAACTTTCTCCCTGATCTCTAACTGGTCCTAACCAGATCCAAGATCCACCTTGGAGAATTCCATCTTACTCAATAGCTGAACCTTTAATTCTTACAACGCCGCTGAGCCATTGAACACAGTGCCTTAAAACATGAATCTATTACTGGCACTAATCCAATCACCATTCTACCTTTTCATATAAAGAATACCCTGGCAAGTCCCCTGGAAACTCACGGACTAATCCAATTTGTCCTGACCCCACTAGCACAATCTAAGTGGTATCCACCACACTAGCTAAGAGTTCTATGCATCCCCCTGCAATAGAATTCTAGCTCTCAATACAGATGTCATCGGCATACCAAATCTATGCACAGCGTCACCCACTCTCAAACCCAAGATCTACTATTCTTTCATTGCCATTTCAAATTGCCCCACACTTACTTAACCAATCCATATCCTAAATCAAACCAAAGCCAATCATAACCAGCTTTATCAAAACCACTAAGGAGTCCTTTCCAAAATAATTCACCTGATCTCTTAAATTATCAATACAGTATCACATTTTCATCATAACACAATCATATGGCTTGTGCAGCAACTTTATGCTTTTCTATATGCAACAAATAAAGAACAGCATGGCACAAGTCATTCAGCACAAAATAGAGATCAGGACCAAAAGCTAACCTGCCACCCCCGAGGAACTAGTCTCAGACTCTGATTGCCTCGGAATAAACACTCGAGTTGGAATCGAGTTGTCTATCCCCTTTTGCTCATCTTCTCTTAGCCTTGGGCAATCCTTCTTGAAATGCCCAACCATGCCACATGAAAAGCATACCCTTGCTCGGAATTCTCCCAAATGATGCCTCTTGCACCAAACACATATTGGATAAGTCCTCCAGTTCTCCTTCTTGCTTGCTCCAATAATTGAGGTACCAGAGCTCCGTGCTCTTCAGCACTCTCCTGCCCAATATGATTTCCTGTGCTCTCAATAGCAAGAGCCTTCCCTACCTCCAAAGCATAGGTATAAATTTCACGCACTGGGGCAACTCTAATGCCCTGAGCTATTCTAGGATTCAATCCCTGAATAAACCTTTCCTTCCGAACTACATCTGTGGGTACCATGTCAAAAGCAAACTTGGCCAACCCATAAAATCTGTTAACATACTCGGCTACTGTTGCATTACCCTGAATGAGATTCAGAAACTCATTCATCTTAGCAGTCTTAGCTACATCACAATAATACTTCTCATTGAACAGCTGCCTAAATTCTTTCCAGTACATCACAGTTGTGTCTCATGTCTAGGATACTACTTCCCACCACGACTGAGCATCATCTTGCAATACAAATGTAGCACATATCACCCTATCATGACCCACCAGCCCCATACTGTCAAGAATGGAACTGATCATGCCCATCCATTGCTCAGCTCTGAATGGATCTAGACCTCCCTCGAAGACTGGAGGGTAGTACTCTTGGAATCTTCGACAAAGAAATTCCCATCTATTCTCAACCCTAGGCTGAGCCAAAGCTGGTGCCACTCCTGGCACAACATAGGAAGAGGTGCTCCCCAACAAATTCTGTTGTTGTTTCAGACACCTGATCTCTTCCTCATGCCTCAGTAATCTTGATTACAAATCTATGATCATCTGCTGAAAATTCATAGGAGCAGATGAAGAACTAATACCCTGGCTGTAATTTCCCAGCCTCTATATAACCACCACCAGGCCTCATTATCTTCCTTGGCTATAAACCTGCTGATTGAATCTGCAGTCAATAACTTGACCCATTAAACATGATGAGCATATCAAGAGCTTTCCCCACGGGAACAATCTTACCACACCACAATCACAAATCACTGCAGTGCTAAAAACATGCCCATGACATTCATACATCAATCATAATCCCTCCTCTTCCAACCTTCACACCATGCCTCCAAGTCCATCATGCAAATATCACAATTATATATTCATGGAGCAGGTAATCATATAATCACATCCATATATATATTCACAGAGCATATAATCATTTAGTCAAGAGCCAGGCTCTATCAGAATCTCGTGCTCCCTAATACAATGTGCAGGTAAAGCATTTACATTCTATTTAAGCAGTTAAGCACATAACTACATAAATAGTTACCATTCCCTGAGTGAAGCTATCTTCAGTGACGAGTGTACATGCCTAGCTTGTCTTCAGGAACCATAAACCTTGGCTCACTCTGATACAAAAGTTGTAATGCCCCAACTCCAGGGACCGTGATAGTGTGCCTTATAAACAGTGCTAAACTCGCTAATCGAGTCATTTGGCCAAAATCGTGTAACTAAGTATGATTAGCGGTTTAGGGATTAAAAATTTTGGTTAAGATGTAACATTTCATTAGAACGTTTATTATATACATTGGGATCCCAAAAATATAATTTAAAGGTCTATTATAAGAAAATATTTGCAACCAGCCGATCTAAGCGGCAAAATAGGGTTTAACCCCAGTTCCCCTTCAAACCTCGGCCGTGGTGGTCGAGCAGCTGCATATGTACACATCGTCACCTAAGCTCTCCAACTCAAGGATGGTCCAACTTTCTTTTGCCTTTACCTGCACCACATAGCACCCGTGAGCCGAAGCCCAGCAAGAAAACTTAATATACTCATGAACAGTAATAACATGTAATCAAATCATAAGGCACACGTCTAGCAGATATAGCCTTATTCAAGCAGGCAAATGAGTCCACGTAATGTTGAGTATAACACATCAACCAATGATCATAATAATCATCCAGGGATTTTAGCCCCAAATAGCAGAGTGACAGTTGTAATAGTCACTAAGGTGGGTTTGTTCCTAATAGCCATGTGACGATAGGGTCACCAGGGCTTTATGGATAAGTGAGCCTTTCACCAGCTTAAACAGGATAGGTGCATGATGACTAGTCACCAACATAACCTTCCTCATGACCATAGAGTCATAACCATGGAACTCTGTTCCCTAGCCATGTGACAAGCAGTCACCTAGGCCTTAGGCCCTGGCTCTAGTAACTAGTCTTAGACTAGGCAAGCGCTTATAGGATTCATCGACCTTAGGGTCGGTCCAGTGTTAATGCTCCTAGAGTCATTCAACGCTGATATCGATTAGATCTAATCTTCATTTGGCTCTGCGTTCAGGACGTTTATGCCATTTCTGACTCTTAGGTCAGTATCCCTAACTAGTCAGTACCATATACAAGTAAGCAATGCCACCAAATATATATCATATGTCAATTATCCAAATAAAGGGCATTCAGCATGCTTACTCAATAATTACTAGCACAATTAGGATCATGCATAAACACAAAGGCTCAAGCTCTGAATAATTTCATACTCAATATTCATATCACGCCCTAATCACATGTTTCTCGTGCATTACATGCATCACATTTAGACATCCAACATGCATCAAAAATAACCATGCATGTCACATATACACAAGGTGCAGTTTTCTTACCTCAGGTTCGAGCAAGAATTAGTAAAAGAACAACCCTTGAGAATGATCAATCCTTTGATCCTTTAGCGGTCACCTAGTCATAACCAAATATGGAATCCCATCAATAAAATAAATCATAAAAAGGTTTATAATCTAAAACCACACTCCCGAGATCCATCCCGCACTCTCGGGAATCTCAATCTACCCAAACGGGGCAAAGGAACCCATCCCCGAGCCTTAAAAGTCATCCCGAGCCCTAAAATAGGCTTGCTGGAAAATGGACCAGCGTTGCAACCCTATTAAATGGTTATGAGGCGCTATTTCAAGTCAGAGAGGCCCAGCTCTCTGCCCTACCTAGCGCTGCTGCGCCAACCACACACCAGAAACTTTCTAGTTTTCCCTCCTTGCGATTTCCCTTGAAACCAACCCTCCAAACCAATCCCAAACATCACTCAAACATCCAATTCAATCCCTAAACTTCATACATATCACAACCTCTTCAAAACCCAATCAAACTTACACAAAAACTTCCATGAACTCTCACCACTAACACCTCAAATTCTCAACTGAAAAACCATAAGGAAAAACAGAGTATAGCCTATATTCAAGGATGAATTCTTACCTCAAGCTTGATTTAGACCCCCTTCAATGGATGAACTAAGGTCTTAAGCCCTCAAGTCTTGCTCTCCTAGCTTGCTACCTCAAATTGGCTCTCAAAAATTGAAAGGAAGAAGGAGGGAAGAACATGTACGGGAGGGAGAGAAAGAGATGAGGATGATTCTCTGTTTTCTTATATGTCCATAGCCTTCTAAACTCAAAGGGGTGATATATATGTTAGGGGTGAAAAGATCATTTTGCCCCTAGGTCAAATAAAATCTTCTAAAGACCCCCAAGGGTAAAAACGTCATTTCCCGCCTATCTCGTTAATTATAATTAACACCCTCCAAATCTCGTTATTCTCAATATTCCCAAATGCTCATAATTCTTATCTTGTTACCCTTTAATTCCCGGCAACGTTCTAATCGCCAAATTACCCCGAGACTCACTCCGAGCCCCGAACTTAATCCCAATATGACTAGACCGAAAACTTGCATTCCATGATCGTCTCATGCCGAATGGCTCGAACCAATCCACATATAATGTGGTATTATTTATAATTCACCCACATGCATGAAAATACACAATCACGCCCTCAACTGGTCAAATTACCAAAATGCCCTTGTAATAAAATGTAGACCCATATGCATGCATTTACCATCATATAATAATATAATTCACATAAACATGTATACAATCACTAAATAGTATAATAAATCAATTATGGCCCTCCCATCCTCCTAATCAAGGTCCTAAACCTTATTAGGATATTTGGGACATTACAATTAGGTAACTTCCCTGTTGTAAGATACTCTACTATATGGGTCATCCTGGTTGGCCTAACGTCGATCATCCCGACCTCCATTGTGCTTCCTGCCACGCTTGGGCTCTCCAAGAGTTCCACCGGTACTATGCTCAAAGTCTCAGCTTCATTGGAGGTAACGAGTCTCGCCAAAGCATCAGCGTTGGCATTCTGCTCGCGAGGGATCTGCTCGACGAGGCCATATTCAAATTCTGATAGCGCTTTCTTCACTTTGGCTAGGTAAGCCGCCATCTTGGCCTCCCGCTCTAGGTATTCCCCTGACACTTGGTTTACCACGAGCTGGGAATCGCTATAGCACTGGACGGCCCTAGCCTTCAATTCCTTTGCCACTCTAAGCCCAGCCAACAAAGCTTTGTATTCGGCTTCGTTGTTGGATGCCTCGATCCTGAACTGTTGCACAGAGTGGAATCAATGCCCTTCCGGAGAGATCAATATGATCCCAGCTCCGGACCCGTTCTCGTTAGACAAACCGTGCACAAATATTCTCCACAATACCTGTACCGGTTCTCTCAAAAGCTCTTCCTGAAATCTGGTGCATTCAGCCATGAAATCAGCCCGGGCTTGGCTTTTGATTGTAGTCCGTGGTATGTACAGTATTTTGAACTGGCTGAGTTCGATTGCCCATTTTAAGATACGTCCCGATGCTTCAGGTTTCTGCAATACTTGCCTTAAAAGTTGGTCGGTCATGACGTGGATTGAATGAGATTGGAAGTACGGCCTAAGCTTCCTGGAGGCTAGAATAAGGCAGAACACCATCTTTTCCATTAAGCGATACCACGACTCATCTCTTAGAAGTCTTTTTCTTATATAATATACCGGTTTTTGAACCCGGTCTTCTTCCCGCACCAGCACGGCACTAGCTACATTTTCCATAACAGCCAAATAAAGGAAAAGAGGCTCCCCTCCGCTAGTTTAGAAAATATTGGTGGCTTGGCCAAATGTGTTTTTAGATCGAGAAAAGCCTGCTCGCACTCCTCAGTTCATTCAAACTTCTTATTTCCTCTGAGCGGGTTATAGAATGGCAGGCACTTTTCAGTGGATTTAAAAATGAACCGATTAAGGGCTGCCACTCTTCCAGTCAGACTCTGGACATCTTTACGCGACCTAGGCGAAGGCATTTCTAATAACGATCTGATTTTTTCTGGGTTCACCTCTATTTCCCTTGTGTTGACTATGAATCCCGGAAACTTTCTTGATGCCACTCTGAAAGTACACTTCTGGGGATTCAACCCCATGTTATATCTCCTTAAGATCTCAAAACATTCCTTCAGATCGGGAACATGGTTATCGGCAGTCTTAGATTTGACCAGCATATCATCAACATACACTTCCATGTTCTTCCCGATCTGATCTGCGAACATTCTGTTGACCAATCACTGGTAGGTAGCCCTAGCGTTCTTCAGCCCGAAGGGCATAACTTTATAACAGTAAACATTCGTTGGATTCATAAAGCTAGTATGCTCCTGGTCCGCAGGGTTCATCGCGATTTGGTTATACCCAGAATACGCATCCATGAACGACATGAGCTCATGCCCTGTAATGGCATCCACCAACTGATCAATTCTTGGTAATGGGAAGTAATCCTTGGGACAAGCTTTGTTTAGGTCGGAGAAATCGATGCAGGTCTGCCACTTTCCATTTGACTTTGGGACCAGGACAGGATTGGTGACCCAGATCGGATATTTAGCCTCGCAAATGAACCCACATTTTAATAGCCGAGCTACTTCTTCTTCCAAGGCCTCAGCTCGGGTTGTACCTAGACGCCTCTGCTTTTGGGATTTCGCAGGCATGCTTTTATCCAAGTTCAGGGTGTGCATGATCACACCCGGGCTTATCACTACCATGTCTTCATGAGACCAAGCGAAAACATCTAGATTTCCTTGTAAAAAATTTATCAACTCTGCCTTCCTCTCATTGCCAAGATTTTTTCCGAGCTTAGCGACTCTCGAAGCATTTCTAGGATCAATGTTTACTTCTTCGAGCTCTTCAATAGATCGGAGCTCAGACCTATCTTCGCCTACTCGCGGATCGATATCATCACTCGGGGTAGTACCCCTGCCACTGGCTTGTTGAGGTTCTTCCATTCCAGGAGCAGCCCTTACTTCCTGGGACTCCTCGCCTTCGCCCTGTATGGCCATCATTTGTTGCCCGGGTGGTGATTTTCCCTTCATGGAAATGTTGTAGCATTCCCTGGCAGCAAGCTGATCACCTCAGACAGTGCATATTCCCGCAAATGAGGGGAACTTGATCACAAGGTGGCGGACAAATGTTATGGCTTCGAATGCCATCAACGTAGGTCGGCCCAAAATTGCATTGTATGCGGTCGGACAATCGACAACCACAAACTCGAGAAGCTTGGAGACAGTCCGTAGTCCCTCACCCAGGGTTATCACTAACTCGATTGTTCCGATAGTTGTTGATCCCTCACCGAAAAACCCATACAGCATCATGGTGGTTGCCTTCAGCTCGGTCACAGACAATCCCATTTTTTCTAGTGTGGACCTGAATAGTAGGTTCACGGAACTTCCATTATCCACTAGTGTCCTCCAGAAATGGTTGTTATCTCTCCACCTGTTATCGGAGGAGGGGTATCCTGATTCACCTGAGCTCAGGTATGATTTTCTGGGGCCTCCAGAGCTGATGGAATGTTTTGTCCAGCAAGCTGACCAAGAGTTATTCAATTCCAGGAATACTGAGCCAAAGGTCCGGCCCTGATGAGTGTCTCGATCTCATCCTTCAAGTGCCTACAATTGTGACCGGTGTCATTGTGGAATCGACAATATTTCGAAGGATCTCTCTTCGCCCTTTGATTTTTTAAAGGCTCTGCCTTTTTCCACGGACCCAAAAAATGCGCTCTCTAATATTCGTGAGGTCAACATAAGTCGTATAGATCGGCTTAAACATCTCCACGGGCTTGTTTTTCTTTAAATCGCTCTGGCCGCCCTCACCATTTCACTTCCTTTTGTTACTCCCCCCTTGGTTATTCTGGGTAATGGTTTGAGCCGTAGCTGCCACATCCATTACTGCTCCAACAGACTGAGTAGGGACTTGGCTAGTTCCAGCGACTGAAGCTCGTGCTTTTTCCAAGTTGATCCACCTTTGAACCTTGTTCAGGAACTCCTCCACGGTGTTGACCCCCTTTCTTTGGAGTTCTTGCCATAGGTCGCCCCCAACAAGAATTCATATTCTCATCACCATGAGCTTGGAACTTTCATCTGCGTCTCTAGCCCGCGCAGCAACATTGGCGAACCTACTCAGATACGCTTTCAGAGGCTCCTCGAGCTGCTGCTTTACATTCGTGAGGGAGTCCACCTTAATGAGAGCAGCCTGATAAGCCTGGAATGCCCTCTTGAAATTAGCGGAGAAACTTTTCACAAGCTGATAGAATGCCTCTTATATTGCTTGAACCATTGTCTAGCCGACCCGACCAGAGTCAAGGGGAATACCATGCACCTCAGCTCGGGGCCAATATTGTGGGCCATCATCAGGGTATTGAACATTCCCAAGTGGTCGAACAAATCTCCATCTCCATTGAATTTTGACAAATGGGGCATTCTGAAACCCGGCGGGTATGTTGTTGCTGCGATGCATGGGGCGAAAAGTTTGAGCTCTTCCCCTGAGTCATATTCATCTTTTTCCTTCTCCAATAGGAGTCTTTTCATCAACTCCTCCATCTGGGCTAACTGTAACGTCCTGGATAGCCAAGACTATTACACTGTGTGTTTAAAATAGTGCAAGACTTGCTAATCAAGTCATTTAAACAAAATGTGAGTCTAACGTCATCAATGGATTAGGAGTAAAAGATTTTGGTCATAAACAAGTTATTTTCATTAAGAATGACAATTTAATACATGGAAACTCAAAACAAGGTTAGGTGACACATTTACAAAACATACCAGAAGTTATAAATATCCCAGGCCATTCTAATGGCAAAATACACATTTTAAGTTTCTTTCCTTGTACTATCCCTTCATCGTGGCGGCCGAGCAACTGACAATGTACACATCGCCCCCAGAGCTCTCAAACTCATGGTTGATCCAATATACCCTTGCCTTTACCTGCACCACATAGCTCCTGTGAGCCGAGGCCCAGCAAGAAAACATGATATCATAGCAAGATCAATACAAATAACCAGTTGTTCCATAAAATGTAACCAAGCATTCAGCAATTCATAACATGTGCCTATTCAGTGATAACAATCGAAAAATCACAATTTGTCATCCAGATAATCAACATTTCATATTCATCAAATTAACAACAATAATAACATTCATTTCACAATATTCAGGGTCAGTGCCCTTAGGCCGCACCCTCTATTTAACCCACTGTCTTCAGCTCACTTAGGCCACCCCCAGTGTTATACCCACTGACTCCGGCCAAACCGAGCTCACTGATTAATAAGCTGTCCACAGCTACCAGTGGTTGAGCCGCGCCCTGTGCGCAAATATTGATTCCGGCACTCTTAGGCCGTTTATCATATGTCCCCATGGACTAATACCATCTCATGACATCATATACAAATATAGGGAGCTCTTAGTCCCATCATATTCACATGGTTCATCACAATCACATAACAATGCATACAAGTATAGGGAATACTTAGTCCCAACCAAACCACATAATCGGGTGCAGTTTTCTTACCTCTTGTTCGAGCAAGAAATACATTACGAACGACCCTTGAGAACGATAGATCCCTTGATCCCTTAGCGGTCACCTAGTCATAACCAAATATGGAATCCAATTAATGAAGATATCAATAAATGGGTTTTAACCTAAACCTTACTCCTGGGACCCCGAATTGTACCCAAACGGTGAGTAGATTCGATCCCGAGCCTTAAGGATTGAAACCCCGAGCCAAAAACCCTTTAAAACACCCAAAATATGAATTTGAGAAAATAGGGTAGCGCTACAGCACTACCCTCCTAGCGCCCTAGCGCTATAACCAGGGACATTTTGCCCTGGCTAGCGCTATAGCGCTACCCTTTGGGCACTATAGCGCTAGGACCAGGCAGACATGGCCCTGGTTCTTCCTCCTTCAAATCCTCCATTTCCAACCTAATTCAAAAGCTTCCAAACACCATTTAAACCCCCAATTGAACCCAAATACCATATATACTAGTCCTAGACATCATAACCTAACCAAGCTTTGCCAATAACCCCATTGAATGCTCAACTTTCAAACACAAAATCTCAACTGAACTCAATAATAAAACAGAGCAGAAAACCAGAGTTCTAATGGTTAGAATCTTACCTCAAGCTCGGAATGAACTCCTCTTCAATGATGGAACAATACCCTAGATCCTCAACACTTGATTTCCCAGCTTAATTCCTCAAGAGAAGCTTCAAAATTGAAGAAGAAAAGGTGAAGAAATGTTGAACGATTGATGAGGGAAGAGGTGCTCTATTTTCTTAAGTCTTCTACAGCTTTCTAGTTTTAAGTATTGATATATATCCTTAAAGGTAAAAAGACCTAAATGCCCTCAAGTTTAATTAAAGTCCTTAACAGCCACCAAGGGCAAAATCATCCTTTCGCACCTATCTCGTTAACCATAATTAACACACTCCAATTCCCGTTATTCTCAATATTCTCGAATACAAATAATTCATATCCCATTACCCCTTAACTCCTGACAACGCTCTAATCACCAAATTACCCCGGGACTCCCCCAAGCCCCGAACTTAATCCCGTTATGACCAAACCACTAATTTATACTCAAAGATCGTCTCATGCCGAACAGCTCGAACAAATACACATTATAATGTAGCCTCAACAATAGCTTACCAAAATGCATACAAGTATACAATTATGCCCTCAACAGACCAAATTACCAAAATGCCCTCGTAACAAAATATATACCCATATGCATGCATTTATCATCATATAATAATATGATCCACATAATCATGCATATAATCATATAACGGCACAATAAATCAATTATGACCCTCCTGGCCTCCTAATCAAGGTCCTAAACCTTATTAGGAAATTTGGGTCGTTACAACTATTTCTTCCTTACAGAAATTTCGTCCTCGAAATTTTATCTACACTGCCCGGATATAAATTCCGCACTACTGATTTTTGTTTCCCAGGTCATTCCTTGACCTCACTGTTTCTAAAACATTACCTTAACTCAAGGTACAATCTTGTTCCTCAAACCTTATTCTTTCTATCTCATAACTGTACTGGCCACTCCACATACAATAACTCCATCTTCAGCTGGAGATCCCCATAACTCAACACATGAGTTTCTCTAACACATGTCCTCAACATGGAATATATTCATACACTGTGTAAAGCCGACAGTGCCAAAGCTGTTGTCAACTTAAAAGCAACCTAACTGATCCTATCCAGGATTCAAACAATCTTGATATTCTAGGGTCTAGCTTGCCCTTACCTTCTCACCCCTTTTTCCTTGGTGATATCCTAAGGAAGATACAATCTTCTACTTGGAACTCCATATTCCTGCTTTCCAATTCAGTAAAACTCTTTCATTTACTTTGAAAAGTGAGCCTCCAAGCTCTAACCTTTAATAATCTCAATGATCATCTGAGCTACCTCAGGTTCCAAATATAACATCTCACTTATCTCATTCTAACAAATGGTGATATACATTCTCTATCATACCTCATTTAATCAAGTGTCATTCCAATAATTGGATAACTCCCTCTCTCTATCTCTGATTTGCCATTAGTTTGAAAATTAAACCGTACCAAATTCCAGTTATTTACTCATCGTCTTCCTTAACCCTTCCATGACCTGGAAGTATAACAAAGTCCTTATTCAATAAAGTAGACCTTGAATTCCATGAAGGTATACTATCCATCTCACATAGAGATTTGAATATTGATCAGTTGTGTAACTTGTCCTTACTGTTAAAAGTGAATTCACTCCAAATGCTGGTCCATAATGACTCAACCATCCCATGCTAACCCACCGTCTTGGCAGCCCATTGCGAAACCCATCACGATGTTTCCTTGTTCCCATTATAAAATACTTAAAGACTGCAATAGCCTTACTGGTTTCTGATACCTTGTCCTAACCTGCTAACAGGTTAAGAGCTTTGTCGTATATTCCATTATGTCCCTCTCCATCCCAAGCTACCAATATAAAACCTTCAAACTCTGGTACCTTTTCCCGATGCCTGGATGAAAATACCAAGAGATTAGTATGAGATTCATCCAGAATTTCCATGTAATTCTGGTGTCCATCAGATTCCAGATCTAATCCTTATATTACAGTAAACTTGTACCTGACACTGTAAAATCCTTAGCTAACCCAGTTAAGACTTTGCCTTTGATTCTTTCCATCTGGGATTTACTTAGCTGTCTTTCTTTGATCCTTTATGAGATAATAATTCCAAGTATCAAACTAGCCACCTATCCCACTAGAAACTCAACTCTAGTTCTAGTCAGATCCTTTAACCAACATCATGCATAGACAATCACCTTTTTTCCTATCACTGAGGTGTCATAACAACTCACAACCTGATTCTGACCTGTAAAAAGATGTAGAACTCAACCTAAAATACATGTACCACCATGCCCGCCTAAGGAAACTCCTACTCCTAAGGCGTTTCTTAACCTTGGAAAATTTCCAACCAAGAACACATCACCATAATGCCAATCGAGACAATCACACATCCAATTCAGATAATCCTTAAATACTCTATTCATTCGCTCCGCAAAAAAAAATTGACATTGACCAAATTTTCAAAGCATGACTCAGCATCCCCAATGCCTTTATCTAATATGACAACAATCTTTTGCATAACCTTCTCTCTCTGATCTCTAGCTGGTAATGACCAGATCAAAGATCTCTAACTGTCCCTATTCTCTAGCTGGTAATAATCAGATCAAAGATCCCTAGCTATCCCTGATCTCTAGCTGGTAATAACCAGATCAAGATTTACCTTGAATAACATCATCTTACTCAATAATTGAGCCTTTAGTTCTTACAGGTGTGTTGAAACCGTTCAATACAGTTGTTATCCAAAAAGTAGGTGTGGATGACGTGGCAAATATTTTCAACACGTGGCTGACACCTGGCAGAGGTTCTGTTCGACCATCGATCAAGGGTGTTCCCTGATACAGTATTTGAGTTTTATATACGACCAGACTGCTCGCATACTCCGTATATTTTTGAGTAATCTTGTACAGTTGTAATCATATCCGAGATTATTTCCCTTTGTACCTGATTATCCGATTAATTAGGTAAAAATATCTTTGATTGATTCATGTAATCCACCTTGAGCCTATAAATAGAGAAGAAGTAGCTCAAGGGAGGGACTTTTTGCTAATTTTTGTTTACGCTTTAGAAGAGAATTTTGGCTATTATCTTTATGTTGTATTACTCATCCCTCTAAGGCTTGTGAAACTCAAGAACCCTAGTTCTTTGATCACCCCTTTGAGAATCAAGATCAATAATAGCTTAAGTGGACGTAGGTCATTACCAATTCCTTGGGGACGAACCACTATAAATTGTTGTGTTGTCTATTTTTCTTTCCATTAGATCTTATTCAGTACTTTCGATCACATCAAGCATTTGACTCTGTGTCAGTTGGCCAAAACGAGGGTCAACAACAGTGCCCTAGGTCTGATTCCATCCCTGGCACCAATCCAATCACCATTCTATCTCTTTATGCAGATGTACCCCTTGACAAATTCCTTGGAAAGTTATCCGGAAACTCACAGGCTAATCCAATCTGTCTTGATCCCACTGGTACAACCTAGGTAGTGTCAATCACACTAGCTAAGGTTCTAAACATCCCCTACAATAGGTCTCCAACTCTAAATACAAATTCCATATATACAGCGCCAATTACTGCAAGGGTTTCTTCCTTTTAAACTCAAGAATTACTATTCCTTCCTTAAAATCCATCACCGTCCCCATACTTGACTAACCATTCCATATTCAAAATCCTTACGTTGTAGCTGTCTTCGAAGATACTTTAAGTAGTAGCTGATATGTTCACCATTCTTAATGTGCTTCTGATCAAATTTCTTCATACCTGATCTCTTCCCTTCCTATAATATGACCTTGAGTACCCTTGAAAAATGAAATTAATACCTTCTGAAACGTTACCTATGACCTTGCTGCTTCAGTCATAATATCATCAGTGTAGTAGTCATTCACATTCTGATTCTAGCTGGGGAGTAGTTCAACACACCGCTAATGAACCTGAATATAACCTATTCATGTCGTTCCTGTATTCTCTGCTTGTCGGACTTATCCATGTCATTGAAGTATAAAATGATTAGGAACTTTTACTATTAATCCATCACACCCCACTCGGTACAAGTAATAATTCCTAAAATGTCTCTTTCCTTGATCCTTATCTGGTAATAACCAGATCCATGATCAACTCCTGAAGACATTGTCTTGTCAATGCTCTGTCCAACCCACTTCTAAGTCACGTACTTCTTCAGGTGAACCAGTGATTCCTTAAGCCAAACTAATATCATTCTTCATAACGTCCCTAATATTAAATCCACCCATGCCCAAGTCTTGAAACATACCCAACAACTTCTTGTATACTCAACTGAATCCTTACTGACCAATTTAGTTTCCATTCAGTCTGATCAATGTACTTCAATTAATGTCCCCTTCTTCAATACGTTAGCTTTTCTTCAGGCCCTTATCAAAGAACTCATATGACAAGCTCAACCACTTCCCCTATGAACACCTTTACCACTCATATTCTAACACTTCCTTGTAAAAGTTGCTAATCCTTCCTCAACAAGTACTCATATCTCAGGCCTCTCATATAACAACCTTGCGATATGTACCTCCTATCTAAATCTTTTTTGGGTGACACGCAACACTGAACTTTTCCAGCTCATTATCTAACCAAAAACAAAGACTATCAAGTCCATTGGTCACTTCCGAGGAACTAGTCTCGGGCTCTGAATGTAACAAGGCATCCCAGTCTTGATGGCCAACCTGTGAACTAGACCCCCTTCCTGTCAAGACCAGGAGCCATAGAACTATCAAGGGTTTTCCTTTTTTCGATCACTGAGTAACCACCCTTACTAACTTCCACGAACGAGAATATCATCACATGTATTCCTTATATCTTAAATAACATGGCCCTCTCTACTGCCCAAGCACAAATAACTATCTTATGCACCGGAGCGGTCCTGACTCTCCGACCCATCTCAGAGTTTAACTTATAAATGAATCATTATCTCCGGCTACATTCATTTGTATCATAATCCAAAGTGGATTGAGCAACCCACCAAACTCATTAATACATACCGTCACTATCTCACCACTTTCGACATCCTTCTGCCACAAATGCCTAATACAACTACTCTGTCTCAATCTGTCCTCCTCATACTATCAAGGACGGGATTAGTTATACTCATTTACTAACCAATTCTTGAACAAACCCAAACCTTCCTTAAAACTAGAGGATAATGCTTCCAGAGCCTTCCATACAATAATTCGTATTTGTTTCCCCCTTGGTTTAACCAACAATGGTGTCCCACGGTCATGGTATACAAAACAGCTTGTTCCCCCAGTAAACCTGCTGTTTCGTCCATCTAATCTCCTCTATCAGACACCACAGCCTGACTCGCCTATCAGCAAGCATCTGCTACAAATCTCAGGGGCAGATGGAGGATTCCAACCCTAACTATCATCTGCAACCCCTACTAAAACAAAAATAAATCCAATTAACCATTCTAAGCACATACAATCTGAGACAATCTGTCTTCACCGACTAAACCCCTCAGCTCTGATGTTCATACCCAGAACTATCCCAAGGGCAGATCCAAATGACCCTAATAATCACGCACACATAAAGCATACCAAACACCAATTTACAATACTATGCATAAATTATCAAATTTCATTACCATTAGATGCATACATACTTACTATGCATTCCATATGCCAATAAACAGGTATAGCATATAAATTCAATTTAACATATAATCACCTACAATCCATATACCAATCATTATCCAAATATTCATCCACATGCAAGAGCAATGCTAATCAGCACGCCTCAATACCATCACACAGTAGTCAAGGGCCAGGCCCTGTTAGTATCTCATGCTCCCTATTAATCATACCAATTAATACTTTCATATTTCATTCAAACACTTAAGCATATAATTTCATGTATTCAATTACAAACCCTTGAGTCGAGCTTGTCTTTGGCGACGAGTGTACATGTCCAGCCAGTCTTCAGGAACCCATAAACCTAGACGGCTCTGATACCAAGTTGTAACACCCTGGATAGCCAAGACCGTTACACTGTGTGTTTAAAATAGTGCAAGACTTGCTAATCAAGTCATTTAAACAAGATGTGTCATCTAACCCTGTTTTGAGTTTCTATGTATTAAACTGCCATTTTTAATGAAAATAACCTATTTATGACCAAAATCTTTTACTCATAATCCGTTGATGAAGTTAAATTCACATTTTTTTAAATGACTTGATTAGAAAGTCTTGTACTATTTTAAACACACAGTGTAACGGTCTTGGCTATCCAGGGCATTACAATAACCTTTCGAGGGTTTGGTCCTTGATTCCCTGGTTGTTATGGAGCTATTCAACAGCTCCCATCCGGTCATATGCATTCGGCGGGTTATTGTCCCTCCAATGTAACGCCCTACTCCCTTAGAGTCGTTACCAAGTGAGTTTGTAAAAGAAACTTAGTGCAAAGAACTCGTTACCGAGGTTTTTAAAACCAAAGTGTGACTAAGAAAAAGTTAAGGCTGTAATCTTATGAAAATGCTTTACTTTATTGAAAACTTCAAGTATATAACATCTGGGATCCCAAAATAAGGTTTGAAAACTATTTACAACTTAAAATAAGTTTACAGTTGATTAGTTATTAAAATCACGGATTATTACAGCCATTTTTCGTAAATACCCCCAACCAAAGCAGTCGGGCAGGCCGAACATGTACGCGTCGCTTCATGCTCTCCGTACTCATGGCTGGTTGACTCATTCTTTGCCCTTACCTGCAACACAGAGCACCCGTGAGCCGAAGCCCAGCAAGAAAACTCCTACAGTTCATAACATGTGCAAATTATACAGTTAACATATCCGGTAATCCACAGATAAACAGGTCAACCATCAACTAAGCAAACACGGCCATGCCGCCCCAGAAGCCTTACCAAAGCCTGGGGTTTCGATCCTCACCGTAAGGATATCTCATTTATCCACTGGGTCCTACCCTGACTATAAGCATCCCATGTGCTAAGTGTTCCTTCCGGCCCCGCTGCCATTCTCGGCTTCCTTGCCGTTCTCGGCACATTAACCGTTCTCGGCACCTTTGTCGTTCTCGCTACTATAATCACATATAGTATAATTCAAATAACATTCAAACATATAACAATTCAATAAATACTATACCATAATCATGTAATACCATTTAGGGTCGTGCCCTGCATTAACACTATGGGTCCATGCCCTGTCCTACGAGTGCTACAGTTTTCCTTACCTGTATCCCGAGCTTCACAATGCACCAAAGTCACGAGCACGGTCCTCTATCTCGAGCCTCTCCAAAAACCTAGTCACAACACATATAAAACACTCTTTAATATTAACCAATCCAAAACCATTTCCCGGGACCATTCCCGCACTCTCGGGACCTCTAATTCCTTAAAACAATACCTAGGAACCATCCCCCGAGTCCCCGGGCAAAAGCCCTAAAAACCCAATTTTTGGCTGTCAAAATTGGCCTAGGGCCGCGGCACTCCCTTCAAGGGCCGCGGCTCCCAGCGACTTGCCCTCCTCCTGATGCAACCTCGCGCCGCGGCGCCCAAGAACAGGGTCGCGGGGCTCCTACGCGAACCCAGAAATCTGGGTTTTTCCTTTGCATTTCCTCGAGCCAAAACACTCCCAAATCATCCCAAACTCACACCTAAGCCCCAAAACCAACTCAAAACTCCAAATAGACCATTCAACAACCCATAAACATCACAACCCAGCTCAATAACACAATCACACTCAAAATCCACCCATTTGATTTCAACTTCAGAAATTTAAACCCATAAACCAAAGCTTGAAAAACTTAAACCATGCTTCAAATTTCCTAAACCACAACAGAAACAAATCTTAAAATTGCATAGAATCCTTACCTTAAGTGGAGAATTCACCCTTTTGCTTCCTTGATTCATCTCCAAGTCTCCAAATTTCAGCTCCTTCTCCTCTTCTTCTTCTTCTTGCCCTAGCTTTTCTTCTTCTAGTTTTTCTTTTCTTCTCTTCTAATTTTATCAAAACCAAACAATGAAAAGCCTAAACCGAGTACCCCATATAACCCAGCTGCAATTTTTCTAAACCCCTTGCCAAATGACCATTTTACCCCTCCTTACCTAACTAAACCTCAAGGGCTCACTTGTCATTTCCTATCCATTACAATTCTACCATTTGTCCCTCTAAACCTGTTACTCTCTCTGGTTACTAACAGTTACATAAGTTACCATAATCTCTCAAGAACTAAGTTACAAAATCCCCGAAATACCCCTAGGCTCCTCCCGAGCCGGGTATAAAATCCCGTTGTGACTTTTGAGTTAACTAGCTCTCCAGGACCGTCTCGACACGTGCATCACAATAATAACACCACTCTCACGTGGTACAAATCACATAATACAATTATCACATATATGCCCTCAGCGGACTAAAATTACCAATTTACCCCTATCATACAAACGGGGTCCACATGCATATTTATTTCACCTAAACATGCTTACTAACCACATAATCATTTAAATTCACATAAATTAATGCAATATAACAATTATTGGCCTCCAGGCACACTAATCAAGGCTCCAAGCCTTATTAGCAAATTTAGGTCGTTACATCCAAGCTCGAGCCTGGTTTGGCGAGACACTCCCATTGTCACGTACTTCGGAAGGGCCTCCCTCGTGGTGAGTGCAACTGACTCCATCACGGGCTGGATTTCTCCTTTGTGAGTTTAGGCGATCTCGCAAATTGTTTTGTGGATCAACTTGAGGGCTCTGAGCCGAACTCAGCTGATTTCTCAAATCTGCGCCGGTCCTACCACTTCAACGGCCCTCAGTACAATAACTTCCGTTAGAGAAACTTAGAGCTTGCGCCTGAGGATCTGGGATATTTTTGCGTGCTCGTGGGGCATAATTAGGGGCAGCGGAAGGAGGATTTCTCCTGCTATCCCCATAGGTAGGACCGTTTCGTGTAGAACGAGGTGGTGTTGGATGCCTTATGGGCGACAAGGATGCCTAATTGGCGAGGCAATTCTTGTCCCGTCAAGACGTACCAAATTAGCCCGCGGTCGCTCTGCTCCACCATTTCTAACTCTCTGTGTCTGGCGATCTGATCATGACGCAAAGGGGTCAGCTGGAACATGTCGTCTTTGCGAGTTTGCTCTATACCTTCTGTGTGGATTGCCCTGGGCGCTTCCAGGCGCATTCGACGGTGGTACTGAACTTGGGGTCGAGGTCCTAACCGACCGGCTGACTTGTCGATGGCCCTTGGGAAGGCCATCAAATGGGATTTCTTGGTGATCTTGCGCCATGGGCGCAGAACTCGGGGTTAAGGTTATAACCGACCGACTTGGTCTGGGTCGACTATCCCGGCGGGACTTATGAGTCCCACCTTGCCTCAATTCGACGTTAACATCGATTGCAAGAATGGGTAGACGAGCCAAGACCTCATCGATTTTCTTGTTTTCTTTGGCCAAATGGCTCCTTAACTGCATGTTTTCCAACTCTACCGCAGTCAAGTAATCTGGGTTCGGATTTGGCGGCAATGACGCTGAACTCCCAGTGTCGTCGTGGCCCATCGATTTTTTTCCCAACCGTTGCTGGATCTCAGGGTTTTGTTCATCGGAAACAGCGGTATGGTGAGCCTCCTGCCCACCATGTTGATATGTTTCATCACCATGTCTCGAGTGAGTAACCACCATGATGAATTTTGATCTGAATCTTTCACAATAGCACTAATCTGCAGCTCTCAATGAAAGCACCAAACTGTTGACGCGGTTTTTCGCGAACAATGAATTATGAAAAATAGTTGGGATGGATTAGTGCTTAATGATAAACCGCAATGGGAAAATGATACTTATAAACACAAGAAATGAAATATTAAGAACACTCGTCTTTTTATGTGGTTCGAAGGTTAAAATCCACCTAGTCAACGAGTTTGTAGTATTACTATTTTTCCCTCTAAATTTTGACAGAGTTTTTGCATTGTCCAGAACACACCCTTCCCTTTCCAAGGTCTTAGTATTTATAGTGAAAATCCATGGATCAAATGGGCATTGGGGTCATCACGTGAATCAAATCCCTAGTGTGACCTATCTCACACTAATTATAATTATTACAATTTATCCCAAGGTATAGTCTAATCATTAGGTAAAATTCATCATGACCCCTCAAGGATAATTCGGACATGCGATGTCTGATCATGCACGATTATATTACGTGTCTAAGATTTCAGGGATATGCGGACATGTAATATCTGACCATACACATCTATATAACGTATCCAAGTTTACGAAGATTCAAGGATGCGATAGATCTCTAGCATACCCCGAGTTGAGTGCAGCACCAGCTCGTATCTCGTAGGCTATGCTTTATAAACGTTTTCAGTTGGTGCCTATTGTATTGTATTCAGCAGCTCGTGCTATAGACCTGGGGAATCATGCTACCTTTACAGAGGAAATATGGATTTGTGGATCATCTATTACAGTTCTTGGCTAGCCAACTGTATCCGAGCTGGCTAAAAGACTCGTGCTGAACTTTAGGACTTACAATATTAATATTTTCAAATAAAGAATTAATAAAAATATCAATTATTTAAAAGAAAAATATCTTAAATATATGATATCTTAATTCTAATATTTTAATATTTTAAAATATTTAAAATTAAGTTGTTAGCCTATTTTAAAGTTTGAATTTGAATCTTTGTAGAAAATATCTAATTATTTAAATGTCAAACAACAAAACAATCTTATTTAAAAAAAAACATTTTTAAATGCAAAAATAAATCTGATATTTTTGGCTTTGCTATAAATAATCAATTTCATTTTTTTTATTTAAAAAATAAATAAAAAAAATTGGATGACGGGTAATGTTCACCGCACGGGTGGCTGGGCTGGCTATCGTGATGTGCGCCGCGCGCGGGGAGGGGTGACGCGCGATGGTGCACGCGCAGGGGGGTGTGCGCGTGTGGGGCAGTCAGGCAAAAAAAAATTCAAAAAAAATTTTGTGCAATTTTTCAAACCAAAACAATTTTCTAATTAATTTTTAACATGTTTTACACAAAATAAAACATATATAAAAATTAATAGCATAGAAAACACAACAAAATAACCTAAAATTGCTAATAATCACATAGAATTCAATATGCTTCATAAAATCATGAAATCCATCCAATTACTCAACACATCATCTAATTAAATTTTTTTAACATGTTCATGCATGTAAATTAAAAATTACCAAAGGCTCTAAGGCCAGTTGTTGGGAAAACTTATACAGGATCTTGTTTATTTTCATGTAAATCATATATTAAACAAATTAATAATTGGTTGAAAAAAATGATATTTTTCAAAATTTAACCAATTTTAAATTTTAAAATCAATATCTTAACTGCTTTTCAAAAAATATCTTGTGTTGTTACAACAATAAGCTAATATTTTAACTATTTAAAAAAATAAAATATTAATAGTTTTAACAACCCTAAAATATCTTAAAATAGTTAACCAAATTCAAATATCCATAAAAATATCTAACTAACATATTTAAAATTTAAAATAATTTAAATATTAAAAATTGTACGCCCTGATTCTCCCACGGGCTGATTAGCGAGCTGAGCTACGACCTAGTCATGATTATCTCGTGGACATCCCCAAAATCGGAGCTGCCATCATAAGATCATACCTCCTTAGCTCGAGGTAACCTAAGGGTTCGCCTATGGTTGCTTAAGGACTGAGTCCGGGCTCTGAAGGCCGAAGGTCGAGTTAAGTATCCAGCTCGTGGTACGAGCTAGAGTCGGAGGCTATGACCCTTTATAAATTCAACCACGCAAGGTAAACGTGCATATATCAGACATCACGTGTCTGATATATCCCTGACTTCTCGGACACGCAGCGTGAACGTGCGCATTCAGACACCCACGACTGGGTTGGGCCGTGCGGCCCATTATCCCCTTACCTATTGATTTGACCACACTTATGTGTCAGGTTTAGGAATTAATCATGAATGTCACAGAGTTGATACGATAGGTAAGAAGGTCACGGGATGACCTTCTTACCAACTCTCAGGTGCCTTCTCCTATAAATATGGAGACCCTGGGAGTTAATAGAGGTTGGATTCTCGATTGTAAGAAATACCCTGTAATCAAATACCCAGTATATAGTAATAATACTGACTAGTGGAGTAGAAGGATTTTAACCTTTGAACCACTTAAAAAATGCATTATTGTGTCACCAACTCATTTCCTAAGATCATTCATCTATTTCGGTTCAACATAAGCACTAATCCCTTTCTCTTCTTTTCTTAATTTCCTGTTGGCGAAGAACCGCGTCAACAGTTTGGTGCTTTCATTGAGAGCAAGTCAGATTAGTGCTGCCCCAAACATCCACTATGGTGACTACTCGATCCAGGCACGGTAACGAGATAGAACAGCGTGATGGGCTGGAGGCTCATCATAAAGCCATCGCTGGTGAACAAGTTCCTGAAGCCCAGCAGCGGCCAGGAAAGCAGCCGGCGGGCCAAGATGACACCGGAAGTTCGGCACCCTGGCCACCTAATCCAAACTCGTGTTATTACACTGCGGTGGAGATGGAGAATGCTCAGCTGAGGAGCCAGCTAGCAATAGCTAGCCAACAGATCAAGGATGTGCTGGCCCGACTACCCCCTCTCACAACCGACGCTAACGTCGGAGAGAGGCAAGGCGAGGCTACTAAGTCTCGCCGAGGTAACCGGTCCAGGCATAGCCGCTCGAATAGACTTCCGACAGCCAACTCCACTCCTTCATCACACCATCGAGAGGCAAACTTTGAAGAAGTGCCTAGAGCCAGACAACAGCAGTACAGCCGTTCGGTCAGGACGTCGACTCCTAGCTCCCAACCATCCTCGAGAGCGCCCAGGGGAGCTCGAGGAAATTCCTGAAAGAGATCCGGGGAGGGCTCGCAGCATCAGCCCATCCCCAACAACCGTCCTGCGCCTCATCCAGATCACCAGGCGTGGGACCAGCAGGTTGGCAGGGCCGAAAGGCCCCCACTGAACTTGATCCGTCCAAACGGAACCAGGATCGCATCTCCAGTTAGACATCCTCCGTCTCCAATCAGATATACATCTCCTCCTCGGCCCGTCCAAGATATTCCAGCCTACGGAAGTAGCAAGAGAGATCCCCCATTAGCTGGACCTTCTCGGCGTAGCAGGGCGCCAAGGGAAAGCGCAGATCCTCAACACCAAAGGCGAGCTCCGAGCCTCTCTAGCAGGAGCTACTGGACCGGCAGTCGTCAGAGCGACCTTTCTGGCGGGGACCTGCGTCAGCGCCTAAGTTCGGCACAAAGCCCACAAACCACTCGGGGAGGCGATCTGCGGGATCGCCTTAACTCTCATAGAGGGGAGCCAGCAGGAGGAGCCAGCCATGCTCGCTCAGGGGGGGCCCTGTACGAAGTACGTAACGGAGGGAATGCCCCAAATAACCTATCTCAAGATAGGAGGGGCAATAACCCACCAAATATGTACAATGGATCCGGAGCTGTTGAACAGCCCTGGAATAACCAAGGACATCAGGACCAAACCCTCGAGCGCCTGGCCCAGATGGAGGAACTGATGAGGAAGCTCCTGTCAGAAAAAGAAAAAGATGAATATGATTCAGGGGACGAGATGGAGCTCTTCGCCCCCAGCATAGCGGCAACAGCATACCCATCTGGTTTTCGTATGCCGCACCTATCAAAGTTCAATGGGGACAGAGACCCATCGGACCATCTGGGGATATTCAACACCCTAATGATGGCCCACAACATTGGCCCCGAGCTGAGATGTTTAATCTTCCCTTCCACACTGATTGGACCTGCCAGGCAGTGGTTCAAGCAAGGTAAAAGACAGTCGATCAGCTCCTGGAAGACTTTCTCGGCAGATTTCAAAAGGGCATTCCGAGCCTCCCAGGCTGCGCGCGTTCAGGCCGACTCCCTGGCTAACGTGAGGCAGCAGCCCGGTGAAACTCTGAAGGCCTACCTGAGCAGATTTGCGAGCATCACTGCTCGAGCCAGAGACACGGATGATAGCTCCAAGCTCATGGCCATGAGAACTGGAATCCTCGTCGGAGGGGATCTCTAGAAAGACATACAAAGAAAGGGAGTCAGCTCGGTTAACGAATTCCTTAACAAGGCCTAGGAATGGATCAACTTGGAAGAAGCCGAAGCCTCAGCTGCAGGAACCAACCAGGTCCCTGATCAGCCTACTGGAGTGGGGATGGAGGTCGTGGCAGCGACCCAAAATGTCACACAGAACAACTAGCTCGGTGGAGGCAAAAGAAAGGGGAATGGTGAAGGCAGCCAGCACGGCCAAAAGAAGAATAAGTCCGTGGACAATTTCAAGCCCGTCTTCGCTACTTATACAGAGCTCACCCAGTCTATGGAGAATATCTTCCTAGCCAACTCTACTCGAGTCCCCTGGAAGAGGCCGGAGCCATTAAAGCACCACAAGGGGAAGAGAGACACCTCCAAGTTTTGCCGTTTTCATAACGATGTTGGCCACAATACCGGCGATTGTAGGCATTTAAAAGATGAGATCGAGACCCTCATCCGAGCCGGCCCCTTGGCTTAATACGCACGGAACAGGGTTCCAGCGAGTCGACCTGCTCCAGAAGTCCCAGCCAGTCAACCCAGGTCTCGGATAGATCAGGATGTACCTCTTCCTGTGGTAGGAGGAGAGATATCCACCATCTCTGGAGGTCCGCATATGGCCGGCACGAGCAGGGGTGCCCAGAAGAGATACGTGAATGAACTAAAGACTCATAACGGAATGGAGTTCATTCCGGAGCAGCGTCAGTCAAAGCATCAGCAATTGGAGAGGCAACCAATCATTTTTACAGAGGAAGATGCGGGCCATGTCCAGTTCCCTCACAATGACCCTCTGGTCGTAGCAGTTCAGCTCGCCAATCGGAGAGTGAGGAGGGTGCTGATTGACAACGGGAGCTCGGTGAACCTCCTATTCCGATCCACGTTAGAGAAGATGGGTTTGACCGTCGCCGAGCTGAAGGCAACCTCCATGATGTTGTATGGTTTCTCAGGAGAGGGATCAGCAGCAATAGGGACGATCGAGCTGCTGATCACCCTAGGAGAAGGATCTCGGACAATCTCCAAACTCCTCGAGTTCGTGGTCATTGACTGCTCCGCTGCATACAACGCCATCTTAGGACGACCTACACTCATGGCATTTGAGGCCGTCACTTCCATTCGCCACCTCGCGATGAAATTCCCTACTTCCACGGGAATATGCACTGTCCATGGTGATCAGCTCGCTGCCAGGGAATGCTACAGCATTTCCATGAAGGGAAAATCTAAACTCGGGCAGCTGGCAATGGCCATTCAAGGTGGTGAAGAGGAATCTCAGGAACCCTTGGCTGATCCTGAGATTGAAAAACCTCAAAGCGCCGAAGGGGAAAATGTCGTCTTAAGTGAGGATATTGACCCCCGAATAGGCGAGGACAGATCCGAGCTCCAAGCTATTGAGGAGCTCGAGGAAGTGAGCATCGATCCGCAGAACCCTTCGCGGAAGGTCAAGCTCAGGAAAAATCTCTGTAGCAAGAGGAAGGCGGAGCTGACCAAGTTTCTGCGAAATAACCTGGATGTGTTTTCATGGTCACACGAAGATATGGTGGGAATCAGCCCGAGTGTCTTCATGCACACGCTTCATCTGGATAAAAGCGTTCCCGCCAAGTCCCAGAAGCAAAGACGTTTAGGAACAACCCGGGCTGAAGCCCTAGAAGAAGAAGTAGCCCGGCTCAAGAAATGCGGCTTTATCTGTGAAGCCAAGTTTCCGATCTGGGTCGCCAACCCCGTGCTAGTTCCAAAGCCTAACGGGAAGTGGCGGACCTGCATCGACTTCTCCAACATGAATAAAGCCTGCCCCAAGGATTGCTTTCCATTGCCAAGGATTGACTAGTTGGTGGATGCCACGGCAGGGCACGAGCTCATGTCCTTTATGGACGCATACTGAGGCTACAATCAGATCGCCATGAATTCGGCGAACCAGGAACACACTAGCTTCATGACCCCGACTAACGTTTATTGTTACAAGGTCATGTCGTTCGGGCTGAAGAACGCCGGGGCTACCTACCAAAGGTTAGTAAATAGAATGTTTGCAGACCAGATCGGAAAAAACATGGAAGTGTACGTTGATGACATGCTAGTCAAGTCAAAGACTGCCGATAACCATGTTTCCGACCTGGAGGAATGTTTTAAGATACTACGGGAGTATGGCATGAGGCTTAATCCACAGAAGTGCACTTTTGGAGTTGCATCAGGGAAGTTCCTGGGGTTCATTGTCAATACCCGAGGAATCAAGGCAAACCCCGACAAGATCAGATCATTGCTCGAGCTTCCCTCACCTAGGTCGCGCAAGGACGTCCAAGGCCTGACAGGAAGAGTGGCAGCCCTCAACCGGTTTATTTCGAAATCCACCAATAAATGCTTGCCATTCTACAACCTGCTCCGAGGAAACAAGAAGTTCGAATGGACAGAAGAGTGCGAAAACGCTTTCCTCGACCTGAAGGCACATCTGGCCGAGCCGCCCGTGTTATCTAAACCAAAGGCAGGAGCGCCTCTTTTTCTCTACCTAGTTGTCACGGAGGATGCAGATAGTGCCGTATTAGTACGGGAAGAAGACTGAGTTCAGAGACCAGTCTACTACATCAGCAAGAGACTTCTCGGGGCTGAATCCCGGTACCCATTGATGGAGAAATTGGCGTTTTTCCTTATCACGGCCTCGCGAAAGCTCAGGCCGTACTTCCAGTCCCACTCGATACATGTCATGACCAATCAGCCTTTAAGGCAGGTTTTGCAAAAACCTGAGGCATCAGGACGTTTGTTAAAATGGGCAATCGAACTCAGTCAGTTCGAGATTTTGTACACTACGCAAACTGCTATAAAAAGTCAGGCCCAGGCCGATTTTATGGCAGACTGCACGGGATTCCAGGAAGATCCCGCAGAAGAGTCACCCCAAGTCACCTCACCCCAGGCGTCGTGGAGAATCTTTGTGGATGGTTCATCCAATGAGAATGACTCCGGAGCTGGAATCATTTTGATATCCCCTGAGGGGCATAGATTCCACTCGGCGCTAAGGTTCGGGTTCAAGGCCTCCAACAATGAGGCCGAATACGAAGCTTTGCTGGTCGGGCTGAGGAAAGCCCAGGAGTTGAAGGCGAGCTCCGTCCAGTGCTTCAGTGACTCCCAGCTCGTGGTAAACCAGGTTCTGGGCGAATATCAAGCACGGGGACCCAAGATGGCCGCCTATCTGGCAAAGGTAAAAGTTGAGTAGTCCGCGTTTAGGCGAGGCTCGATCGAGCAGATACCTCGGGAGTAGAACGCTAATGCAGATGCTCTTGCCAAGCTTTCCACCTCTGAGGAGACGGAGACCTTGGGGTTAGTGCCAATAGAATTCTTGGAGAAACCAAGTATAGAAGAAGTCAGGATGGAGGTTGAGATGATCGATGCCAGGCCGACCTGGATGACCCCCATCCTTGAGTATCTCGTCGAGGGAAAGCTGCCTGAAGGACGTAATGATGCACGGCGAGTCCTATATCAAGCTCCCAAGTATACGATGGTAGATGGAGTGTTATACCGACGTGGGCATTCCCTACCTCTCCTGCGGTGCGTTCTTCCAGGCAAAGCAAAGGCCATCCTGTAGGTGGTGCATGAGGGTTTTTGCGGAGACCACACTGGGGGGCAGAGCCTGGCCTTAAAGGTCCTGAGGCAAGGATATTACTGGCCAACTCTGTCCAAAGACTCGATTTCATACGTGAAGAAATGCGACAAATGCCAGCGATTCACCGCAGTTTCCCGAGCTCCTCCAATCGAGCTGAAGATGATCTCGTCCCCATGGCCGTTCGCAGTTTGGGGGATCGACTTAGTGGGCGCCCTCCCTACTAGAAAAGGCGGGGTCTGTTACGCCGTGGTAGCCATCGACTACTTTATGAAGTGGGCTGAGGCAGAACCTTTGGCGATGATAACATCCAAAAAAGTGCTTGACTTCGTGGTTAAAAGCATTGTCTATCGATTCGGCCTGCCCAAGAAGATCGTTTCCGATAATGGCACTCAGTTCGACAGCGACCTGTTCACCGAGTTTTGTGAAAGGTACGAAATTGTAAAAATTTTCTCCTCCGTGGCCTATCCTCAGGAGAATGGCCAGGTCGAAGCTGTCAACAAGACTCTAAAGGCGAGCCTCAAGAAGAGATTAGATGAAGCGAAGGGGGTCTGGCCAGAACCGCTCCCCCAGGTCCTATGGGCATATCGGACCTCGCATCGAACTCCTACGGGTCATACTCCTTTTTCCCTAACCTTTGGGAGTGAGGCAATCCTCGCCGTGGAAATTAAGGTGCTTTCGCATAGGGTCCAGTCTTATGACCAGGACCGCAACCACGAGCTACTGTGCAAATCCCTTGACCTAGTTGATGAAAGGCGAGAAGATTCGCAACTCCAGCTCGCCCATTATCAGCAGAAGATCACTCGCTATTTCAACGCCAAAGTCAAAAAGCGCGCCTTTAGCGTTGGCGACCTGGTCCTAAGGAGAGTCTTCTTAGCCGGTAAGGATCCCAAAGATGGAGTCTTGGGACCGAACTGGGAGGGGCCATATCAGGTCATCGAAGTCATTAAGGAGGGAACTTATAAGTTAGCTCGGCTTAATGGAGGGGCAGTCCCGTGAACTTGGAACGCCATCCATTTAAAGAAATATTATCAATGATTCACTTGTAAGGCCTGGAAGGCCATTTTTTATGTATTAAGCAATGAGAATCAGCTTTTTGTTTATATCTGTACATGTTTTCAAGTGTAATCTAAAGTAACCACGAAAGACCCTTTCCCAGTTACTTGGGGGGCATATGGTACCTAGATAACCAGGTCACCTTAATGACTTAGAAGTTGATTCATATCGATTGATCATTGTTTTTCTTAAAAAATGCGAGATATTGATAAGGATTAACGCGAACTAAGTCCTATCCTGGATATAACCAGGTCATAAAACTTAGAAGTTGATTTAAATCTATTGATTGTTGTTCTTCCTAAAGAGCTCGAGATATGGATAAAAGTTAACACGAACTAAGTTTTCAAATTAAGTTCCTGGATATAACTGGGTCATAAAACTTAGAAGTTGATTTAAATCTATTGATCGTTGTTCTTCCTAAAGAGCTCGAGATATGGATAAAAGTTAACACGAACTAAGTTTTCAAATTAAGTTCCTGGATATAACCGGGTCATAAAACTTAGAAGTTGATTTAAATCTATTGATCATTGTTCTTCCTAAAGAGCTCGAGATATGGATAAAAGTTAACATGAACTAAGTTTTCAAATTAAGTTCCTGGATATAACCAGGTCATAAAACTTAGAAGTTGTTTAAATCTATTGATCGTTGTTCTTCCTAAAGAGCTCGAGATATGGATAAAAGTTAACACGAACTAAGTTTTCAAATTAAGTTCCTGGATATAACCAGGTCATAAAACTTAGAAGTTGATTTAAATCTATTGATCGTTGTTCTTCCTAAAGAGCTCGAGATATGGATAAAAGTTAACACGAACTAAGTTTTCAAATTAAGTTCCTGGATATAACCAGGTCATAAAACTTAGAAGTTGATTTAAATCTATTGATCATTGTTCTCCCTAAAGAACTTGAGATATGGATAAAGATTAACGCGAACTAAGTTTTTCAAAAATTGTAACCAGAATGCGTACGGGCAAGAGAGAGAATCAATTAAAAATAAAATTATGTTAAATTGTCTCAAGACGGAAACACCTCATGCATAGGTTACACAAAAAAAAGAGTTAAAAATATTGAAGGAAAGGGCACGAGAGAGGAAGGCCCTAAGCTCCGCCAGGTGGCCCCTTGGAGGTCGCCTTCTCGCCCTGCTCAGCTGCGTCGGAGCCTTCCCCTGCCTCGGAGGGTGCTTCTTTATCAAGGCGAGCTTGGAACTTCACCAGCAAGCGCTCCCAGAGGTTCGCTGCCAGGAAGGAGAAGTCAGCATCTGGATTGTAGGCCCAGCAATGGTAGAACAGGTCTTCCAAGGCCTTTTCCGAAGTTGTCCGCTCGGCCTCCAGGGCGGCTTTGGCCTCAGCCTTTGTGGCATCTAGGTCTGTCCGCGCGGTGGCGAGGGCGATCTCGAGCTCTTGAACCTTTGGGTGGGTTTTTTCCAACTCGGCCTGCGAGGCCGCCAAGGCATCCTTAGCCGCCTGCAGAGAAGTCTGGTGCTCGCTCCTCATATCCTCGAGCTGAGTTTTGGTCCTGGCGATGCTCCGATGAAGGGCAACGGCGCTCTACGAAGGTGGAAAGGCAATTGCCTTAGAAAAAAGAGAAGAAAGAAAAAAACAGGGCAAAGCATGATAACAAAAAGCCATAAAAGGGTAAATTCAGCTTACCGTTAGGGTCATGCCCAGTGAAGACTCCAGCACGCCCACCGGGCTCATTCTCGTTGAACTTGTATATGTGGCTGACGGCGTAGTTCACCGACTCATACACCGTTCCCCGGAAGGCCTCTGGAATCTTCTCCAGGTCCTGAGGATTGACTGGGATGTGTACCTCGGAGGGTACAATTACCGAAGCCTCGAGCTCCGTTCCTGCGTCCCGGGCGGCGGCCGGAGCTCGCGGAGGGGGTGGGGGCATGTTGCTTCCCCCTGCAGCAGGAGGAACCGCTCCCACGACCTAGGCAGCTGGGGGTTGCTCCTTCTCCTTTGCAGGAGACTTGGTGGGGGTCCCGACGGCGTGCTTGGACGTCCGGAGCCTCTTCATTCTTGGCCCAGCGGCCCCAGCTGAGGGTTCCCCCCAGTGAACGCACCTCGCAGGCTCTCTTCGGGCTGAGACATCTCTTCTGTCAAAACAAAGACATGGTTAGTACAAGAGCTAGCAATCATACAGAAACAAAAACAAAGGGGGAAAAAGAGAAATTCAAGTATATGCATACTAAAGGGAATCCTACCCGCCGAGCTAGAAGAAGAATCTAAGGCAATTACTTCCCGAGCTGGCGCAAGTTCTGGGTCCGAGGCTGATTCAGGGCTAGATTCTTCTACATATTGCCTAAGCCCCGGAGCTACGGCACCCCTCCGGAGTGATGGCCATGACCGAAGGTTGGTCCCATACTCCTCGAATAGGATCGACCTAAAGGCTAGGGTGCTATCTACTACTACGGTACCCCTAGGGCGGCTGTCTTGGTAGTCCAACACAAGCCGGTCGATACAGTGGAGCAGGGTGGTATCCAGGTCCAGATCACATCGGTGATGATGGACGAGCTGCCTAGGATTGAACCTAGCTAGTCGGGGGTCTGCTGTGGCCCTATCTAAACTCCTAAACAAGTAAGGGTTACCTTGGCCAGAAGGACCCGCGGCTGCTCCGGACAGAATCCGCTCCTCGCCCGATGCCTGGGCGACCTCCAACGCCCGCTTCTTGTTTCTCACGAGGGGAACCTCGTCCTCCTCATCTTCATTTCTCTTGACCGCCTGGTATCGCGGGCTGGGGGAAGCCCCTGGGGCCTCCTTAGGTTCAGAGTCTGATTTGGGAAAATCAGCTTGCAGGCCACCATCGTCTCGTCTGTCACGAGCATGCGGTAATCCTTTTCACTGGGGGGCAAGCCCGCCAGTGTCTCGTATTGAGCCCTGAGGGTCACAGATTTCTCTGTCCTCGCAAAGATAGCTACAGGATTAATCTAAATCAGAAAGGGATACAGGAGGAGATGTATGATACTTAACTTACGAGCTAAGGTTGAAAAACACTTACGAGGACGATTGAAGTAGTGGATGTAACGACCCAAATTCGCTAATAAGGCTTAAGGGCCTTGATTAGTGTGCCAAGAGGGCAGGTTGGGATTTATGTGTGATTTTATGAATTAAATGCATGATTATGATTTAAAGCATGGTATTTGGCTATTTGTTTAACTGAGATGCATGGCTATGTTTACTAGTATGCATGTAGGCCCGGATCGTGTTAGAAGGGCATAATTGTAATTTTGGCCATGTTGGGCATAACTGTATTGATATGTGATAATTGTATTCTGTGAATTGTACCACGTGGGTGTGGTTGTATTATTGTGATGCACGTGCCGAGACGGTCCTTGAGAGCTAGTTAACTTAAGAGTCACAACGGGATTTCTATACCCGGCTCGGGAGGAGCCTAGGGGTACCTCAGGAATTTTATGGTTAAGTTGAGATTTAGCGGGTAATGGTTATTGGAGATTTAGTAACCTGGGTAACCATTAGTTACTGCTGAGAGTAACAAGTTTTAGAAAGAAAATGGTAGAATTGAAATAGTAATGAAAGGACTTAAGTGCCCTTGAGGTTTAAGTAGGAAAGGATAGGCAAGGAGGGGCAAAATGGTCATTTGGTTGGGAAATAGATAAATGGCAGCTGGGATTTAGGGGTATACGGTTTGGGGCATTTATGCCACTTGAGGCTTGATAGAAATTGAAGAGAAGAAAGAGAAGGATAAAGAAGGTTAGGGCAAGAAGAAGAAGAGAAGGAGAAGTGGGAGTCTAGGAGGAGATCAAGGACTTTGTGTGGGTTCTCCATTTGAGGTAAGGGTTTTAGACACATCTAAGTTTTGATTTCTGTTTTGATTGGTAAAATCTAGAGCTTAAGTTGTTTTTGTTGAAGTTTTGAGTTAGTTGTTTGAGTTTTGGTTTGGGTGGCTGAAAATAGGAATCAAGGGGTGGATTCTTGGGTGTGTTGATGTTTTGATCTTGTGTATAGTGCCTATAGGTTGATAAGTTGATCATATGAGGTTTGGAATTGGTTTTGAGGTTTGGGTATTGGCTTGGTGTGATTTGGAAGGTTTAAGTTCGGGAAAAACGCAAGAGAAAACCCAGATTTTCTGGGTTCGCGTATGAGCGCCGCGGCCCTGTTCTTGGGCGTCGCGGCGCGATGTTGCATCAGGAGAGGGGTTTGTTGCTGGGTGTCACGGGCCGGCTATTTGGGTATTCCAACTAGACGGAACGTGCGGCACTTGCAGACTCTTCAAGCTAGCAAGTCAGCCTACAACACACACCTACAGGCAAACAAACTCAGCGGTTAGCCACATACACATCTCGGACATGCAACGGGCGATAACGAAGTATGAGCAAGCACAAAGCAAGTCATTCCTAGGAACATCCACGCAACACAAAGCACACAACAAGGCAAGAGGCACACAATGGCCCAACGAAGGTAACAAACAAGTAACACATAAGCAACAAGGAAGCACACAGGGGCAAGTATGGATAAATGTTATTTCATTAATATATAGCCTTGATAGGGCAAGGGAGTACACAGCTTTGGCCCCTATCTGCTGATGGCCATGGTGCTTCCCTAAGTCACCAGGTCACCTCCCCCTAAGGAGCCTTCTAGGGAAATAAAGTCTTCCCAGGAACATATATGATTTTTGTCTGGGAGACATATGCAATATTACAAAACTGCCACTACCCTATCCCATGAGGTTGCTTGGTGCAAGACTTGACTAATGATCAAGCACCAAGGCATGCTCATTACAAAATGGCCCCATGTGGGTGTGCCAAAAGGGCATCACGCCACACTCTCCCCCACTTAATCTTTCGGCGCCCTCGATGAAGTAGCTTGTAGATCTTCAATCTTCTGCGTGAGCTTCTTCAAGTCTTCCGCCCTTTCCCAGCTGATTTCGTCATCAGCGAGCCCCTTCCATTTTACCAGATATTCCTTATGCTTTTTACGGTCAGTGGTGACCGTTCTTTCCGCCAGGATTTCTTTAGGTTGACGCTTGTTCCTTGGCTGAACACTGACTCCTCCTCTAGTTGACTGGTTGCGCTCTGGATTGGCTGGATCTTCATGATACGGCTTCAAGTTGCTGACGTGAAGGACCGGGTGTATCTTCATCCAAGCGGGTAGGTCGACTTTGTATGAAGTTAGGCCAACTTTTGAGATGACTGAGACTGGACCCTCGTACTTGCGGACGAGTCTGATGTCTTTGTCCCCTCGGAATCTCAACTGTTCGGGCCACAGCTTGATTAACACTAAGTCACCTGCTTTGAACTCCAGTGGTCTGCGCTTCTGATCTGCCCACTTCTTCATTCTTCTTGAGGCTTTCTCTAGATAAGCTCGGGCAATCTCTGTTGTCTTCTTCCAGTCTTTGGTGAAGTGAAAGGCTCGCGGGTTCCGACTGCGATATTCGTCCACTGTGTGGGGTAACAGTGGTTGCTGTCCATTAACAACTTCAAAAGGGCTCTTATTCGACGAAGAACTCTTTTGAGAGTTGAAACAAAATTGAGCTACATCGAGTAGTTGCGGCCAATTCTTCTGATTGGCATTGACAAAGTGGCGCAAATACTCTTCCAACATCCCATTGAATCTTTCTGTCTGCCCATCTGTCTGCGGATGGTAGCTCGAGGAAATATTCAGTTGTGACCCCAAGAGATTGAATAATTCGGACCAAAACGTCCCCGTGAATCTTCCATCTCGGTCACTGACTATGTTCTGGGGCACTCCCCAATATTTGACAATATGTTTGAAAAATTGTCTGGCTGTCTCTTCTGCCGAACAGTACTTCGACACTGGGATGAATGTTGCATACTTCGAGAATCTATCCACGACCACCAAGATCGCACTTAAATCTCCTGTCTTCGGAAGACTGGTGATAAAGTCGAGCGACACGCTCTCCCACGGTCGGCTTGGGACTCGCAAGGGCTCCAACAACCCAGGTGTCATGTTCCTATCGACCTTGTCTTGCTGGCAGACCAGACAGGTCTTGGTGTACTCCACTACATCGTCCCGCATTTGTGGCCAGTAGTATCCCTGCTTCAAAAGGGCATGGGTTCTCTGCCACCCTGGATGACCTGCCCACAGAGTGTCATAACACTCGCTTAGTAATGTCCTTCGCAAATCTCCAGCTTTTGGAACATACAAGCGCCCCCCTTTAGCCCACAGAAGGTCATCCTCCACCCAGAGCTGGCGAGTCTTGCCTTCTTTAACAAGCTTCAGGATGGTCCTGACAACTGGGTCTTTCTCCAGGTTTTCTTTAATGCGTTCCTTAAGTGGAGTGTTCACCACGCTAGCTGACAAGCTAGCCATGATCTTTAAAGTCGCCAACTCCGCTTTGCGACTCAAGGTGTCAGCTGCCTAGTTTAAGCGTCCTACCCTGTGCTCAAAATGGAAGTCGAATTCCGCCACAAACTCCTGCCATCGAGCCTGCTTAGGGGTCAGCTTCGGCTGAGTAAGGAAATGACTCACAGCTGCATTATCCGTCTTCACTACGAACTTTGACCCCAGCAAGTAATGCCTCCACACTCGCAAGCAATGTATAACTGCGAGGAGCTCCTTCTCCTGGGCAGTATACCTCCTCTCAGCTTCAGACAACTTGCGACTTTCGTATGCGACCGGGTGGTCCTCTTGTACTAGTACCCCTCCCAGGGCATAATCTGATGCATCTGTCTGTACTTCGAAGGGCTTGCTAATAGTTGGCAAGGCAAGAACAGGATCCTTCATCATGGCTTCTTTCAAACTTCTGAACGCTTCAGCACATTTGTCAATCCACGCCCAAATCACACCCTTTTTCAGAAGCTCGGTCAAGGGTGTCGCCTTTCTTGAGTAGCTATCCACAAATCGTCTATAGTAGTTGGCTAGGCCCAAGAAGGAGCGGAGTTCTTTCACGTTTGTGGGGGCTTTCCATTCCTGGATTGCCCTCACCTTCTCCAGATCCATACGAATACGGCCACGTTCCACCACGTGGCCTAAGAACTTGATGCTCTCCTGTGCAAACGAGCATTTCTCTCGCTTCACATATAGCTGGTTCTCTCTCAACTTCTGAAACACTTGAGCCAAGTGTTCTTGATGCTCCTCTATCGTGGCGCTATAAACCACGATGTCATCCAAGTACACCACCACGAACTTATCTAGATACTCGTGGAATACTTGGTTCATTAGTGTACAGAAGGTAGCAGGTGCATTTGTCAACCCAAACGGCATTACTCGAAACTCAAATGCTCCATATCGAGTAACACACGTAGTCTTTGGTTCATCCCCATCTGCAATCCTCACCTGATAATAGCCCGATCTCAAGTCCAACTTCGTGAAGTATTTGGCTCCACTTAGCTGGTCGAACAAATCAGCGATTAGAGGAATGGGGTATGTGTTGCGAACTGTCACCTTATTGAGAGCCCTATAGTCGATGCACAGTCTCAATCTCCCATCGTGCTTCTTCTGGAATAGCACCGGTGCGCCATATGGCGCCTTCGACGGTCTGATGAAGCCTGCCTCCAATAGCTCTTTTAATTGCTTCCTCAATTCTTCTAGCTCAGGGGGTGCCATTCTGTATGGCGCTTTTGTTGGAGGTTTCGCTCCAGGCACCAGCTCTATCTGGTGATCAATCCCCCTCTTTGGTGGCAAGGCTTTGGGGAGTTTATCTGGCATCACATCCCCATACACCTTCAAGACCCTCGTAATTTCTAGTGGAACAATTTCTTCCACTACTTCTTCGAACACGGTGGGTACAGCTACATAAGTCGGCTCCTGCTTCCTCACACCCTTCTTGAACTGTAAAGCTGATAGAAGCTTCACAGCAGGGGGTGGCTTCACCTTTGCAGGTACCATTGAAGGAGTCTCTCCCATTATGAGTAAGCTTCCAGTGGCAGGAATTGGAATGGCACCTTTCTCGGTTAGAAAGTCCATTCCCAAAACTACATCGAAGTCGTCCATATGGACGACCACCAAATCAGTCTGCCCTTCCCACGTGTCGATCTTCACTTTTACCCCTCTAGCCACGCCAGATGTGGCCAAGGCTTTGGAGTTGATCGCCTTCATGTGGCCTGCATCTTTCTCCAGCTTTAGTCCCAGTCGCTTTGCTTCGAGTTCAGAGATGAAGTTGTGGGTGGCACCAGTATCAATCATCACGCTTTTGGCAGGCTTGCCATTGATAGCGGCATCCACGAACATTAGCCCTTTCCCCAGGGTCTTCTTCCCTTTCTCGCCATGCTTCTTGAGAGCGTTCAACAGGCGGACAGCGCCCATGTGCGCGTACTCTTCTTCTTCCTCTTCTCCTTCACCCTGTTGTTCTTGGCCAATGAGGGCATTTATCTTGCCCCGGAATTGGCAAACTGCCGACTTGTGTGGACCTTTGCAAATCCAACAAGCTAGCGGCTTCTTCCCTACAGCAGCATCTGTCCCACTGGAAGAATTGGACTCAACTGTCCTCTTCTCTCCCCCACTCTTACCCTGCCAGGACTTCCCAGACTTCTTACTCCCGGCGCTACTTGAGCTGGCTGGAGGGGTAGCCCTTTTCGGCAGGCTACTCTCCGGAGTGTAGTCTGTTAAGCGTTCGGCAGCAACTTGAGCGGTGGCTAGATCAGTCACCCGCTGTCTTTGAAGTTCTTGCTTGGCCCACGGTTTCAATCCCTCGAGGAAGCAGAAGAGCCTGTCCAATTCGGACATGTCTTTAATATCGAGCATCAGTCCCGAAAATCTCTTTACATACTCTCGGACTGTCCCGACTTGTTTAAGCTCTCGTAACTGGCGACGAGCTATGTAAGCTACATTTTCTGGCAGAAACTGCGTCTTTAATTCCCTCTTCAGGTCCACCCAAGATGTGATAGTACACCTGCCATTCTCTATATCATCATACTTGGTCCTCCACCACACCTTGGCATCCCCCGACAAATACATGGTAGCCATGGCGACCTTTCCATCTTCCGAATCGGCCCGCACGACTCTAAAGTAATGTTCCATGTCAAAGAGGAAATTCTCCAAATCCTTTGCATCTCTGGCCCCATTATAGGGCCTCGGCTCGGGTACTTTGGCTCGGCCATATTCCATACCTATCGGCCCTGTTGCAGGGGCATTCCCAACCGCTCGCATGGTCAGGTTTACCTTGGCAGACAGCTCAGCCATTTCTTCTCTGAGTACACTGACTGCCTCCCTGCAATCTTCCGTCGTGTCATTTATTGAAACTTCTTGTTCCTTTAGCATGCGCTCCACCGCCACGATGCGCTCTTCCCACCGAGGGGAAACAGAAGTACTTGTTGGAGTGTTTCTGTAACGACCCAAATTCGCTAATAAGGCTTAAGGGCCTTGATTAGCGTGCCAGGAGGGCATGATGGGATTATGTGTGATTTCAATTATTTAAATGCATGGTTATGATTTAAAGCATGTTATATGACTATTTGTTTATCTGAGATGCATGACTATGTAAGTTAGTGTGCATGTAGGCCCGGATCGTGTTAGAAGGGCATAATTGTAATTTGGCCATGATTGGGCGTAACTGTATTGATATGTGTTGATTGTTGAGGCCACAGTGGTATGTGGATGTGTCTGTGCTTTGTGACTCGAGGCGATCCCAGTGAGCAGGCTAGTGGAAAGTGTTGACAGGAATTTATACCCAGCTCGGGGCGAGCCTGGGGGTATGAACAGGAATTCAGAGAAATAGATTGAGATTTATTTTGATGATGGGGGATAATTATTTGGTGATTTATCAGGTATTGGGAAGCAACGGGAAAATATTAGAGACACTTGAGGATTAGCGGGAATTGGGTGAATGACTAAAATGGCCCTACTTGAACAAAAGGATTTAGAATTTATAGGGAGGGCGTTTTGGTCATTTGGCTTTGAGATAGGTTAAGTGAGGTTTTATACACTTAGTGGGTTTTTTAGAAAAGGGTATAGGCTGAAAAGAAAGGAAGGAAAAGAAAGAAAGAAAGAGAGAAAAACATATGGGTTTTGAAGGGATCGGTTTGGGGTTCTAGCACCTCTTCTCTTCAAATTTCTTGGGGCAAAGCTTAGTGGAGAGAAAGGATAGGCTGAGCATCAAGGATCTTGGGTTAGACTTGAAGATTTGGCAAGAACACATCAATGTTTGAGGTAAGTGTTAGAGATTTTCGGTTTTAAGGGTTTTGATGGTTTGAGCTGTGTTTTGAGCTGAGTTAATGGGAATTTTAGGGATTTCTGGGCAAGCTTTGAGGGAGAGCAAGCTAAGGAGGCCTAGGGTTGAATCAAGGTCGAAATTTGCAGCAATGGTATGATTTCTAAGACTCTATCTTTGTGGTTTGCATAAATTTCTGGTTTAGGGTTGTTCATGGTAGATTTTGAGATTTGGGATAAATGTTCTTGGGATTTGAGGATTTGGGATGCTTGGGATGAATGGAGAGTGATCATAAGATTGATTTTTGAGTTTGGTAAAGATTTGGGGAAGTTTGGTTTGAGATTGGGTGAAAGAAATCGCAGAAATGCGATTTTGGGATTTCTGGGCTGCAACTAGCGCTACAGCGCTAGTCAGTGGGCGCTGTAGCGCTAGTCCCTGTTTCTGGGGGGGTGCATTCTGCTTGTAGCGCTACAGCGCCCTCTTTAGAGCGCTGTAGCGCTGCACTGTTCACAGAGGGGAATTTTTGAGTTTTGATGATGGATTTTGACCTAGGGTTCGGGGCTTGTTTCCGCCACTTTGTTTTGGGGATTTGGGACTTCCCGGGGGCTCGGGATTGGTCCCGAGGCTAGGTATTCGGACTTGGGGTTCGGTGTTGACTTTGACCTATGTTTGTGCCTAGGTGTGCGCTAAGGCTCGGGTGGGATCGTGCTCAAGGAGTCAGGTGATCAAAGCTATTGATTGGAAAGGTAAGAAAACTATAACACCCGAGGTTAGGGCATGGCCCCAGATTGTATTATGTGCAAATGTTTAAACCTTAAATGAATTATGATGTGTGTGATTATGATGAAATGAGCGGCAAGGGCCGAGTACGGCGTAAGCCGGGGCGGCCGTGGGCCGAAAGTAACACCTAGCACATGGGATGCTATAATCAGGGCGGGGCCCGGTGGATTCATGTGTTATGCTATAATCAGGGCGGGGCCCGGTGGATTCATGTGTTATGCTATAATCAGGGCGGGGCCCGGTGGATACATGTGTTTGCTTAGTCTAAATGGTTGACTTATTTATTTGTGGATTATCTGTTATGATAAAACTGTATACATTGCATATGTTATGTTCTGCATGAGTTTTCTTGCTGGGCTTCGGCTCACGGGTGCTCTGTGTTGCAGGTAAGGGCAATGACTGAGTCAACCAACCATGAGTACGGAGAGCGTGAAGCGACGTGTACATGTTTGGCCTGCCCGACTGCTTTGGTTGGGGGTTTATTTGAAAATGGCTGTAATAATCTACGATTTTATGACTTATCGACTGTAAACTTATTTCAAGATGTAAATAGTTTTCAAACCTTATTTTGGGATCCCAAATGTTTAATAATAGAAGTTTTAATGAAATGACCCATTTTCAAAGATTACAGCCTTAACTTTTAATTAGTCACACTTTTGTTTCAAAACCTCGGTTAGCGAGTCCATTGCACACTGTTTTGTCTTAAAAACTCACTTAGTAACGGCTCTAAGGAAGTAGGGCGTTACAGTTTCTTTTCTCCAACGCGATAATTCTGGATAGAAGAACATCATTCTCCTTCTCCAACGCAGCTATGCGATTGTTTGCATCAGACGAACCCGAGTCCTGACTTGCAGAGGAAATATCCCTGACCCTCTCGTCCAGGCCATCTAGTTCCCCTACTCGCTTCTCAAGAGCTTCGATCCTCTGAGTGTTGCTCACCATAGTGTGTTTTTGCCAAGCGCTTTCTAACTTGGCTCTGATACCAACTGTCACGGGCCGGCTATTTGGGTATTCCAACTAGATGGAACATGCGGCACTTGCAGACTCTTCAAGCTAGCAAGTCAGCCTACAACACACACCTACAGGCAAACAAACTCAGCGGTTAGCCACATACACATCTCGGACATGCAACAGGCGATAACGAAGTATGAGCAAGCACAAAGCAAGTCATTCCTAGGAACATCCACGCAACACAAAGCACACAACAAGGCAAGAGGCACACAATGGCCCAACGAAGGTAACAAACAAGTAACACATAAGCAACAAGGAAGCACACAGGGGCAAGTATGGATAAATGTTATTTCATTAATATATAGCCTTGATAGGGCAAGGGAGTACACAGCTTTGGCCCCTATCTGCTGATGGCCATGGTGCTTCCCTAAGTCACCAGGTCACCTCCCAATAAGGAGCCTTCTAGGGAAATAAAGTCTTCCCAGGAACATATATGATTTTTGTCTGGGAGATGTAACGCCCTACTTCCTTAGAGCCGTTACTAAGTGAGTTTTAAGACAAACAGTGTGCAATGAACTCGCTAACCGAGGTTTTTAAACAAAAGTGTGACTAATTAAAAGTTAAGGCTGTAATCTTAGAAAAATGCGTCGTTTCAATAAAACTTCTAGTATTAAACATTTGGGATCCCAAAATAAGGTTTGAAAACTATTTACATCTCAAAATAAGTTTACAATTGATCAGTTATAAAAATCATAGATTATTACAGCCATTTTCGAATAAACCCCCAACCAAAGCAGTCGGGCAGGCCAAACATGTACGCGTCGCTTCACGCTCTCCGTACTCATGGTTGGTTGACTCAGTCATTGCCCTTACCTGCAACACAGAGCACCCGTGAGCCGAAGCCCAGCAAGAAAACCCAAATAATACATAGCATATGCAATTCATATAGCTGGCATAATTCACTGATAAATAGGAAAAACCATCATAATAAACAAGCACGGCCATGCCGCCCCGGAGGCCTTACCAAAGCCTGGGGTTTCGGTTCTCACCGCGAGGATAACTCATGTATCCCTTGGGTCCCACCCTAAATATAAGCATCCCATGTGCCTTGGGTCCCACCCTGAATATAAGCATCCCATGTGCTGAGTGTTACTTTCGGCCCCGCTGCCGCACCCGGCCTACGCCGCTCTCGGCCCTTGCCGTTCATTTCAGTATAATCACACATATAGTACATTCGAAATAATCATTCACACACATCATGATTCATTTAAGGTTAAACATTTGCACATAATACAATCTGGGGCCATGCCCTGCAATCACACAGTGGGGCCATGCCCTATTCTCGGGTGTTACGGTTTTCTTACCTGTATTCCGAGCCTCCTGATGCACTCAAGCCGCGAGCACGGTCCTCTAGCACGAGCCTCTCCAATAGCCTAGTCACAACACACAAAAAACATCCTTTAATACTAATCAATTCATAACCACTTCCCGGGACCAATCCCGCACTCTCGGGACCTCTAATTCCCTAAAACAATACACCGGAACCATCCCCCGAGTCCCCGGGCAAAAGCCCTAAAAACCAGAATTTTGCCTGCCAAAATGGCCTAGGGCCGCAGCACTCCCCTCAAGGGCCGCGGCGCCCAGCAACCTACCCCTCTCCTGATGCAACCTCGCGCCGCGGCGCCCAAGAACAGGGCCGCGGCGCTCATACGCGAACCCAGATTTCTGGGTTTTCCCATGCGTTTTTCCCGAGCCTCAACCTCTCCAAATCACCCCAAACAAATACCTCAACCCCAAAATCAAATCAAAACCTCAAATGGACCATCTAAACACCCATATCAAGACCAAAACACCATCACACCCAAAGATCCACCCATTGATTCCTAATTTCAGCAACTCCACCCAAAACTTTAAAAACATAACTCAAACTTTTTATTTCTCAAATCAAAACAGAAACCAAGTCTTAAATGTATATAAAATCCTTACCTTGAATGAAGAATTCACCCAAAAGCCTCCTTGATCTCCTCCTAAACTCCCACTTCAGCCCATTTTTCTCTTCTTCTTCTTCTCATTACCCTAACTTTCCTTCTCTTTATTTTTAACAAAGCCATCAAATAAACCAAATGCCCAAACCGTGTACCCTATAATCCCAGCTGAAACTTGTCTAAACCCCTTGCCAAATGACCATGCTACCCCTCCAAATGATCCTTTCCCAACTAAGCCCTCAAGGGTACTCTAGTCTTTCACTAATATTTCATTTCTACCATTTTCTATCTAGAACTTGTTACTCTCAGCAGTAACTAATGGTTACCCAGGTTACTAAATCTCCAATAACCATTACCCGCTAAATCTCAACTTAACCATAAAATTCCCAAGGTACCCCTAGGCTCCTCCCGAGCCGGGTATAAAATCCCGTTGTGACTTTTGAGTAAACTAGCTCTCTAGGACCGTCTCAGCACGTGCATCACAATAATAACACCACACTCACGTGGTACAATTCACAGAATAAAATTATCACATATATGCCCTCAGCGGGCTAAAATTACAATTATGCCCTTCTAACACGATCCGGGCCTACATGCATACTAATATACATAGTCATGCATCTCAGATAAATAAATAGTCATATAACATGCTTTAAATCATAATCATGCATTTAACTCATCAAAGTCACACATAAATCCCATCATGCCCTCCTGGCACGCTAATCAAGGCCCTTAAGCCTTATTAGCGATTTTGGGTCGTTATAGGAGACATATGCAATATTACAAAACTGCCACTACCCTATCCCATGAGGTTGCTTGGTGCAAGACTTGACTAATGATCAAGCACCAAGGCATGCTCATTACAAAATGACCCCATGTGGGTGTGCCAAAGGGGCAGCACGCCACACTGGGCGCCGCGGCCCTTGAGGGGTGTGCCGCGGCCCTAGGCCATTTTGGCAGCCCAAAGACTTATTTTTTAGGGCTTTTTCCCGGGGACTCGGGGGATGGTTCCAATACTTTGTTTTATGGATTTGGAGGTCCCGGGAGTGCGGGATTGGTCCCGGGAAGTGGTCTTGGGCTTGGTTAGTATTGAAATGTGTTTTATGTGTGTTGTGACTAGGCTATTGGTGAGGCTCGTGCTAGGGGACCGTGCTCGCAGCTTTAGTGCATCAGGAGGCTCGGAATACAGGTAAGAAAACCGTAACACCCGAGATTAGGGCATGGCCCCACTGTGTGATTGTAGGGCGTGGCCCCGGATTGTATTACGTGCAAATGCTTAACCTTAAATGGACTGTGATGTGTGTGAATTTTTATTTTGAATGTACTATATGTGTGATTATGATGAATTGAACGGCAAGGGCCGAGTACGGCGTAGGCCGGGGCGGCCGTGGGGCCGAAAGTAACACACAGCACATGGGATGCTTATATTCAGGGTGGGACCCAAGGGATACATGAGTTATCCTCGCGGTGAGAACCGAAACTCCAGGCTTTGGTAAGGCCTTGGGGGCGGCATGGCCGTACTTGTTTATTATGATGGTTTTTCCTATGTGTCAGTGAATTATGACAGCTATTTGATTTGCATATGTTATGTGTTATTTGGGTTTTCTTGCTGGGCTTCGGCTCACGGGTGCTCCGTGTGGCAGGTAGTTGCAAGGACTGAGTCAACCAACCATGAGTACGGAGAGCGTGAAGCGACGCGTACATGTTTGGCCTGCCCGACTGCTTTGGTTGGGGGTTTATTCGAAAATGGCTGTAATAATCTATAATTTTATAATTTCTCAACTGTAACCTTATTTCAAGATGTAATTAGTTTTCAAACCTATTTTGGGATCCCAACTGTTTAATAATAAAAGTTTTGATGAAACGACGCATTTTCAAAGATTACAGCCTTATCTTTTAATTAGTCACACTTTTGTTTCAAAACCTCGGTTAGCGAGTTCATTGCACACTGTTTTGTCTTGAAAACTCACTTAGTAACGGCTCTAAGGAAGTAGGGCGTTATAGTGGAGCTTGCAGTTCCTGAACCCCGTCGACATAAAGAATTGATCCTTGAAGTCGTTGGGGTGGCTGGGCAGCTCGATGACCGCAGCCGTGTTGGGGAATCGGGTTAAGAAGTAAAACCCGTCGCCTCGCCCCCGCTGATCCGGGCTGGCCTTGAGGCAGAAAAAGTACAAAATATCCGCAGGAGTGGGGACCTCCCACTCGTGCTTCAAAAATAAGTATCTCAACCCCGCCAACAACTGATAGGAGTTGGGGGGAGCTGAAATGGGGCCAACCTCATGAAGTTAAGGAAGTCAGCGAAATACTGATCCAACGGGAGGAAGGCCCTCGCCTTAAAATGCTCGCCGCTCCAGGCCGCGAATTCCTCATCGAGCGGCGCGCAGCTCCGTTCGCCTTTCGCGAGAGGTCGGGCAATCACTGACACTCTCCCCAGCCCGATGTTGTGGGAGAGGAATAGCTTGTTGATCTTCGTCTGGTCGGTAATCTTTGAGACGATCCTCTCCGCCTCAAAGAACGCGTCAGGAGCCACCTCGAGCTCCTACTCCACTGCCGGCCCAAAGTTGGGGATCGGGGATTCTGGGATCACCGCCTTTCCTTTGTCTTGCTGGGAGGCCGAGCTGCCGACGGTCTTCTTTGGAGCGTTCCTCTTCGGTGCCAACTGGTCGCCTAGCGAACAAAAGAAAAGATTTCAGAAAAGGCGACCTAAGCATGAGGAAGAATCAAAGTGTTCTTTGCACGAGCTGAGGTAAGCCCAGCCCGTGGAGAGTGAGGCCACGCAGTTCTATGAACACGCGCCTGTGCTCCCAACAAATCCCAGATTACTCGAAATTCGTGTGTCAGGAGGGTCAGGATAGAATTTTCCTTGGAAGGAAAGTTTCATTAGGCAAAGAGGGCAAAACCTCCTGTGAAGCGTGTCCCCTAAGCTACCCGGTTTTGCACCCAAAATTCCAAAACTCCTACCCAGAAATTTTCCCCAGAAAATGCATCCTGTAAACCATACTCCTAAACGATTTCCTACAGCAAAAATACCCTAACCTAAAAGGCTTTCACCCTTCATACCCACAAAAACCAGTAAACCCTTGCATGCGGCTACAGTAAATATTTACCTAAGCTACAGTGAAAAATATTTTCAAAACATGCACAGTCAGGAGACTTACAGAGTGTTTGGCTGGGAGGTGAATGAAGGTGTCGCCTAGGTGGGAGCTTCGTCGGAGTGTTTGTTTCCAAAGCTTTGAAGGAGTCCTTACGCCTGAGCTTCTTGAACGCTGAAAATGGCAGTCGGAAAGAAGAGGGTTTTTTCTTCTGAGATGAAGAGAGAAGAAGGAGAGAGTTTCTGAGACATTTCAAATGAAAGGGTGGCCCATGCGTAGGGTGGCCACCCCTCTTATATACGCGAACGGTCATGTAAAAAGGGCCATTGGATGGCCCTGATGTGGGATCCAAGGCCCTCCACTCGAAATACGAAACGACGGCTGAGCATAGGCTAGGCCATTAAATGCGGTTCTCGGAAGACGTACCGTCACCAACCACGATGTTCCATGTATCAGGCGCCTGCGTAAAATGTGGAATGTGAAGAGTTCATAGGGAAGCCTAAAATCCCCAACTGTGGCCTTATACGACGTCGTATGCCACGAGCAGGGGCTTGGGGGGCAGATGTACGCCCTGATTCTCCCACGGGTTGATTAGCAAGCTGAGCTATGGCCTAGTCATGATTATCTCATGGACATCCCCAAAACCGGAGCTGCCATCATAAGATCATACCTCCTTAGCTCGAGGTAACCTAAGGGTTCGCCTCTGGTTGCTTAAGGACTGAGTCCGGGCTCTGAAGGCCGAAGGTCGAGATAAGTATCCAGCTCGTGGTACGAGCTAGAGTCAGAGGCTATGACCCTTTATAAATTCAACCACGCAAGGTAAACGTGCATATATCAGACATCACGTTTCTGATATATCCCTGACTTCTCGGACACGCAGCGTGAATGTGCGCATTCAGACACCCACGACTGGGTTGGGCCGTGCGGCCCATTATCCCCTTACCTATTGATTTGACCAAACTTATGTATCAGGTTTAGGAATTAATCATGAATGTCACAGAGTTGATATGATAGGTAAGAAGGTCACGGGATGACCTTCTTACCAACTCTCAGGTGCCTTCTCCTATAAATATGGAGACCCTGGGAGTTAATAGAGGTTGGATTCTCGATTGTAAGAAATACCCTGTAATCAAATACCCAGTATATATCAATAATACTGACTAGTGGAGTAGAAGGATTTTAACCTTTGAACCACTTAAAAAACGCATTATTGTGTCACCAACTCATTTCCTAAGATCATTCATCTATTTTGGTTCAACATAAGCACTAATCCCTTTCTCTTCTTTTCTTAATTTCCTGTTGGCGAAGAACCGCGTCAACAAAAACTATAGAATAAATAGATATTAATATTTTCAAATAAAGATTTAATAAAAATATCAATTATTTAAAATAAAAATATCTTAAATATATGATATCTTAATTCTAATATTTTAAAATATTTAAAATAAAATTTTTAGCCTATTTTAAAGTTTGAATTTGAATCTTTGTAGAAAATATCTAATTATTTAAATCTTAAACAACAAAAATATCTTATTTAAAAAAAACATTTTTAAATTCAAAAATAAATTTGATATTTTTGGCTTTGCTATAAATAATAAATTTCATATTTTTTATTTAAAAAATAAATAAAAAAAATTGGATGACGGGTACTGTTCATCGCGCGGGTGACTGGGCTGGCTGCCGTGATGTTCGCCGCGTGCGGGGAGGGGTGACGCGCGATGGTGCACGCGCAGGGGGGTGCACGTGTGTGGAGCAGTCAGGCAAAAAAAAAAATTCAAAAAAATGTTTGTGCAATTTTTCAAACTAAAACCATTTTCTAATTAATTTTTAACATGTTTTACACAAAATAAAACATATATAAAAATTAATGTCATAGAAAACACAACAAAATAACCTAAAATTGCAAACAATCGCATAGAATTCAATATGCTTCATAAAATCATGAAATCCATCCAATTACTCAACACATCATCTAATTCAATTTTTTTAACATGTTCATGCATGAAAGTAAAGATTACCAAAGGCTCTGAGGCCAGTTGTTGGGAAAACTTATACAGGATCTTGTTTATTTTCATGTAAATCATATATTAAAAAAATTAATATAAGATAACCAAGAACATGTTTCTAAATTTGAATTCAAACAGAAATAATGATAAGAACACTTACATTATACGCAGCGGAATGATAGAGTCATTCCTATAGTTTCTCTAACTCTTGTATCCTTTTTGTCGCAGAGTATTACCAAGAAACTAAACTGTTCTTCAATTTTCTTCACAGTCTTCCAAAGTATCCTTAGAATCACTTAGAGGGTGGGAAATTCTCAACACATGAGATAGATACAAAGAGAAGAAGAGAAAAGAACAATGAGGCTTAGAAATGGACGAATGCAGTAGAGAGAATCTAAAACCTATTAGAAACTTGTGATTCAAAAATCTAATTTCAACTCTCACTTAGCATTCCTTTTATATGCTCAATTAGTTCATTTATTTAATTAAAAAATTAATAAAATAATAGCCAATTAACAGCCCTAGGTCGAAATTCTCATGGACTTTAGACCTGTGAAATTTCCTATTTAATTATAAGCATGTTGGACTTAAAAACAAGACCTGTATTATTTTCTATTGATTAATTTAATTAAATAATTTATTAGATTAATTATTTATAATTTGAACCTTGATTTAAACTTATTTATTAATTTAGATACAAATTTATCTTAATTAATAAATCTGCCATAATTTTTCTTTTCTTCTCTAAATTGTATAACTCTGTGAAACTATCCAAAATTGACATGGTCAACTTTGATAATTCTAATTTGATAATTAAATTAATTAATTGAGACTATCTATATAATTTTATCCAAGGTACAGTGGGGACCATGGGCCTATGAAATCAAGCTCCAATAAGTTATTATAAATCTAACAAATAAATTTACTCACTTATTAATTCCTCGTGACTCCACTAAAGACTCAGAATTGCACTCTTGAATTCATAGAACACTCTATAACCAATATATATGCGTTACTAGTTATCCATTGTTACAACCATAATTATCACTCAATCCTCTATAGAAAGTCTACAATGGGATGGGATTAAAATACTGTTTTTCCTCTCATTGTAGTTTATCCTTAAAACACTTAGTTTCTTGTAAATGATATTTTAGTAAATTAAATATTAATTACTGACATGAGATCTCTATCATTTAGCACCTCGAACCAAACTAAAAGAAAACCATCGTTTTACTTCTTCATCCGAAGCTATAAATGTTCATATCTATGAATAACACTCCCACTCAATTATACTACCGAGCTCCCTAGATGTAAGTATGGGCTAGTCCGTAGGGTAAGCTGGTAACGAACAAGTCAAAGAACTCAAATAATACAATCAGTTAGAATGCTAACCATTCTACTGTCATTATCGGTCCAGTCCGATGTAACAAATACATCTGATCTTATCTACTTTGCTAATGTTCTGGAAAGAGCATAACATTGTGATGTGTAAACAAAACATTTCGTAGATTGGCAAGTCAGTGTAAATCTTGTGCACTGACTAATCTTATGACTAATTTTGAACATATAATCATATTTATATTCCACTGTGATTACGTCACTATAAATACGATTAGCTACATGCTCGAGATTTAATAGAAGTTTATATTAAACAAATAATCATGAAAATAAAACATGTGAGCAAAGTGATTGACCAAGTCAACAAATTATTTTTATTCTTTTATTGATAATAAATGAGATTACAAAGAAATTGGGTGTTAAATAGGGCATAAAACCCCAACACTTAAGTCCCACTCGCCACCGGCTTTTCTATCCTCAATTGTCTGCACAACAACATCATAAGAAGTGAGCTTCTAAGCATGGTAAGGAAAATACAAACAAGCAACCATATAATCATATAGTCATAACAATCTTACCATAAGTTCATACAAGTGATCATAACAATGCTAAGTTATTAATCATACAAGATCATAATATATCCTAGGTCATAACAGAGATCATAATCATAAGTCATAAATGGTCATAATCATAGGTCATAATAGGTCATAATCATAGGTCATAATAACAAGACAGGTATAAGAAAAAGATAAGTGCTTATACAGGGATGGCAATTAAGCCCCGGACATAAGTGTGTCATACACCAGACATCAACTTAGGTCTGTCATAAAATTTTGGCAATCAAGCCTACCGGACATCAACTTAAGTCTGTCATACATTTCTGAACACCTTAAGTCCAGCCACACTTATCTTCTTAACGTACCTGAAATGTTAGGGTCATACACATCACAAAACTAGGTCATAACTAAACTACCTAATTTTCCTTACCTTGAGTGTGAAAATGAGAGGAAAAAGAGAGATTGCTTTGCTATAGAAAATCACCCAAATCCTTACATATAACATAAAATATTTAAGATTAGAGACTTACAATAAAACTAAACTTCCAAAATTCTAAACCTTATAAAAGTCATACCTTTAACCTAAAACCAACAGATCGAAATCCTGAGCCTTCTATAATGCCTATCTTCAACACAACACCAAGAGCTTCAATGTTTCGACTAATTCGGCTATAAGGTGTTTGACAAGGGTTTAGGGTTTTGGCTATGTGTGGTTGATATTGGCTCAAGTGTTTGTGGCTAATTAAGCAAATAGAAGAAGAAGAAGAAAAATTCCCGAGCACGATTAAGGATATAGTGATTTCGGCTATGGGGTGTGTTTATGGAGCAAAATATGAGAGCTTTTGGGACTATAGATTTAAAAAATGATGAGCATTTGGAAGTTTTGATTGTGTGAAAAAGTGCATGGTGAAAGGCTCTATTTATAGGCTCTAAACCCCAACCTCCTTCCTTAAACCTCTCTACCATCATTCAACTTATTTTTAAAATTCAAATCCTTTCCCCAATAATAGGTTTCTTCCAGCCCTTTATTTTACTTATTTAAAATGCTAAAAACACTCATTTGATGACACACACACTCACATGTAACCAAAATAGTCAAAATTTCCAATATCTCCTCCAAAACTCAAGCTTATGCCTACACCTAAGACTTTAAAATTTAAAAATTAATTCAAATAATTTCAGCTATCATCAACTTATCCACTTGATTTCCTTTTTGCAAGCTTGGAGTGACACCTAGTTCTTTAAGTTCAAAAATGAGTCAAAACCTAGCCTAGAATTGTGCCACACGCCTATGACTATTTATGCTCTTCAATTTAGCTTTTCAAAATAACTCTTATACTTAATAAATAAATTCACAAAAATTCCACCTAATAAACTATAGGGAAATTCGACCACACCTTATATTTTTAAATAAATGGGATAATTTAATGTCGCATGTAAAATCCTTAGATCACCAAAATAATGTACATTAAAACTATATTCTAATTTAATTAAAAACTATACACCAATTTAAATCATATGCTAAAACCTCATAAATAGTAACTAAAATAATTATAACTATCCAAATTATAATTATTTTCTAAATCATAAAATCATATCCTTAAAATAAATATTTCAAACTTAAAGCAATCTTTTAATTTCCACCACTCAACTAACTATAAACTATAATAACTAACATATAGTCATAATTAAGGAGAAAAATAATAACCTTGGTTATTACAAAGGATCCCCAAAAAGTTTGGTAGCATTTGGAGAAATTTTAGACCCGTTGGAGGGGTCACAAGTCAGTGGGGTGGCGATGTGTCGCCTCTTGGAGGCGTTGCATCGCCCAAATGTGAAGGTTCCCAAAAGCCCCAACAAGCGATGCATCGCCTTCTAGTAGGCGACACATCACCTACATTCAGGCGTCGCCTGACGTGTCCGTACAGACATGTGTTTTAAGCTCCAAATGACGAGTTCTTTAGCTTTAATCCTATTGGTTAGGCCTAATGACAGCGCCTACACTATAAAAGGATCCTCTTAGAGTTTTGGAAGACTTGATCACTCTCTCAAATATCTCTCTAACCTCTCTCTCTCTCTCTAGCTTTCAAGAATCTCTAGTTTTCTTCAAGAAACTCATAAAGAAAGTGCATGACTCTGTGATTTTAAGGCTTGTTCAATCCCAATTCCCATTTCTTCTTTGAAAAAGCCTTAAGCATCAATGGTGGATAGGAAATAGAGAATTAGGACAATGATACAAGTCGTGTATAAGTCTTTGGTTGTGTTTTTCATTGAAGAAGAAGTTCAAAGTGGTGGATTCAACAAGGGTTTCGAAGCATCATCAAAGTTGAAGAATTGCGTTCTAACACTAGGGTTTGCATCATCTTTCTCAAATCTATAACGCCCTACAAATCCGGAGTCGTTACACTGTGTGTTTAAAGTAGTGCTTAACTCATTAATTGAGTCATTTGGACTCAAAAGTGTAATTAAAGCTAATCAAAAGTTTAGGTATTAGAAATCTTGGTCAAAAATATAAAATTTAAATAATTACATGGGATCCCAAAACGAGTTTTAAATGAAAAACAGTTACAATCAAAGTTACAAAAGAAGCCGGCCTAAGCGGCAATATCAGACTCATAACCTAACTCCCTCAAAATAACTCAACCATGGCGGCCAAGCCGGCCGAATATGTACGCGCCGCTCTAGAGCCCTCCAACTCATGGCTGGTCTACCATAGCTTGCCATTACCTGCACCATAGAGCATATGTGAGCTAAGGACCAGCAAGAAAACCCCACATGGCATAAGGAATATCCAATTAGTAATAATCAATAAACAACATGTTTCACTGATAATAAATGCATTCATTCCAGTCATATAAATCATAAAAACGTTTCACAATTTACAAATATGTTTATTTCAAACACATGAAAAATTTACACGACCCAGCAAAATAGCCTTGCGAAAGGCCGAATTGAGTAAGGTTCGCATTCTGGCACCAAGCTTACGGTCCATGTCGGGCAAGTGGGGACCGCACCCTCAACTTTACCCTGCCTTCACGACCCACGTTACGCACGATTTTTGACAGGCCCATGTTACACATGATTGCTGAATATAGATTATATCGATCATCCTTAAATAAATCAATGCTAATATACATAGCAAACAACCTGCTCTATGTGCATATGCCAGTTTTCTTACCTCAAGTCATGTGCTGAAGACAAAGCAACCACGAGTGTGATCCTTTTCCTAAACCTCACAGAAATCTTAATCACAACATAAATGGTACTCTTATTAGGGACTAAGTTCAAATCACAGGTTCCAAAACTAAACCCTAGCTCTCGGGACCTCCAATTCCAATCAACCGGGTAATGAAATCATCCCCCGAGCCCCCAAGTGGGTCCCCAAATTAGAACCCCTAAGCCCTAAGCCTAATTCCCAAAACCTGAAAAAATTGTACCCTAAAAAGGCATTAACGTCGCGATGCCCTCCTTAAGGGTTGTGGCGCCACATAAGTCAGAGAGCAAACCCTGCTCTCAAGGAACTGCATATGCATCGCGGCAGTCACCCACAGGCGCCGCAACGCCACTGCGAAGAACCCAGAATTGGTGTTTTCCCCTGCGATTTCTCAGTTCCAAACCTAATCCAAAAAAGAATTTCCAGCCAGTTTTACACAACAATTCATCAACATAACCCATATACCATAGCCAAATACCCTAAAACACACCACAACACATTAAAATATCAAATTGAACCTTTGAGTCTTAAACTTTGAAAATCCCAATCAATCACAACAATTACTTACTTCCAGTTAGAATTAAAGCCAAAACAACAACTCTCAACTGATTTCCACCATCAAAAAATATATACAAACATCCTTAGAACCCTTGAATTCGAAATTAAGCTCAAAATCAATAATTTCTTCAAGAGCACCATAAAGAAAATAAAGAACAGGGGAAGAATCCATACCTCATCTGATTTCGAAAATCCCAGCCTATAGTTGGCCACTTTAGCTGCTCCTATCTTCAATCAATCACAAGCATCTACTAGAAATTCCTAAGAAGGCTTGAAGGATTGGCTACTTCACTTGGATAAGCTATGTTGAGGTGAGAGCCTTCTAGTGTTAATCAGTTGAGTTCCAATTTCTTCGCTGAATTTTATCTATTTCTATGGCCAAATGACTCTTATACCCTTCCCCATAATTCTCTTCTCAAAGCATCACAAGAGCAAAAATGTCATTTGCCTATAATTTCTACTAAGCCACAAATTTCACCACTATCTCCAAATTTATTCCACTAATCCACTAAACCCAAATATTTCCCCAAATATATTTCATTTACCGATAATTCCTCAAAATATCACAAAATTTTCCAAAATACCCCTAGGCTCGACCCAAGCCGGGTATTTTATCCTTGTTGTGACTTCTCGCTAAAATTCCTCGAAAGGATCTACTCCTGTCGAATATCACAAATATATCCACATAACCATGTTGTCTCAAGCATATAGCACATAAAATACAAAAATACCCTCAACAGGTCAAAATTACAAAAATACCCCTTTTAAGAAAAAGCGGACCTTTATACACATAATCATGCATATTCAACTATATAATAATATAATTCACATAATTACCTCACGTGCCCTCCCGACACGCTAATCCAAGTACGTAATCTTATTAGGAGTTTTGGGACGCTACACAATCTTTCTTTAATCTTTGTCAAGCATTATTGTGTGTAGATTTGGTGGTGTAATCTCATTCTCCCCCAACAATAATGATTATATAGGACTGGACCCGATATGCATTTAACTCTTTGCTAAATACAGTTATTGTCATATCAACTGTTGATGTGCAAAACCATAAAGAGTTATAATCATATCACTCGATGATCATATGCACATTGATTTAAATCCTGAAGTTATCATGAACTCATATTTATGTTATTTGGGTCATTTGATTCACTTGTTAGGGTTTATCAAAATGATCAGGCTAACAACTTTTGTTTTGGGGGCTCATTGATGTAATTGGTTGGGGACATGATTTATAGATATGGAATCCAAGCATACTTCATAAGAATATTGAATAATGGTTCCCTTAATTGTTAATTTTGGAACTGAACAGTATGACGCCTTTAATTTATAAAAGGTTTATAAATTAACTGTCCATTATTTAATTAATGGTACTTAAGGATAAAGAAGTAATTAGAGATGTAAAATGGTAATTTATCCTAGCTCTAATTATGAACCAGTTATTGAAGGATTGAATTGCGTGAAGTAATTAAATCAATGGACACTCAATAAAGTACTCAGTAAATATAAGTCTATAATTTCAAGAGTGCATTATCATAATTTTAGTAGAATAATATTGGGATTAATAAATAAGATTATTATATTAAACAGTTTAATTAATAATTTAAATTTATTGAAGCTTAGAATTATAGCTTCGTAGATCCCCGGATCGGCTCTATAAACATTGTATAGTATAAGAGTAGCAATAGAAAAGTATGAGTATATTTCTCAAGAAAATTAGTTTCTAGGTAAATATGTAATTATGATATGATTATGGAAAATATATTTATTATTTAATTAATTGTAATTTTCATAATTATTAATTAAATAAATAAAATAATTAGTTTTGAATTAATTATGTAATCTTATTTTAAATTAGTTTGAGAAATTAATTTAATATTTAAATTTTAGAAATATAAATTTAGATAACTGATTTAGAATTACAAAGTACCTCCACTAAGACGTCCTACTACATCAGTAATTTGGATCTAGATTACATGTATTCATAATACTAGTGAACCGTACTTACATTATCTAATCCAAAGATTTCAAATAACTTTGTTTTATTGTGAATTATTTAAATTCGTTCCCTACAATCTTGATCCTCTCGAACCAATACAATAAAGAATTTAAGAATTTTCTAATATTCATATAATATTATTCAAATAATAATAATAAACAATTATTATATGCAAAAATTCATTTCATTTATTTATGGGTAAATACCATTTTGGACCTTGTGTTTTGCAAAAGTTACCGATCGAACCTTGTGTTTTGTTAAATGACAATCCGGACCCTGTGTTTTACAAAATGGAACAAATTAATACCCTGAGCCTAATTTTGGTCAAACTATTTATCAATATGACCAAAATACCCCTAGTTTTATTAAGTTATGAATTAATTATATACTTAAAATAGATTATAAAATAAAAAATTATTTTGATAATAAAAATAATTACTGAAACATACTAAAATTAATTAAAACTTTACAATAAATTGAGTAAAAAAATTTAAATTAAAATAAACCTAAATTTCAAACCCACATTTCACAATAAGAACATCAAAATCAAAAACCAGAAATTAAAATATAAAACAAACAATCTATCAACAAATAAACTCGGATTTCATGCACACAAATCAAATCTAAAAAATGCAGCTCCCTCAAATTCGATATCTTGAGATTACCATAAGACAACTAAGAATCCCAAATCCAATACCCATTCAAGCCCCAAAACAATCCATAAACTAGAAAAACCATCTCCTTAAATCTGACTCTAAGTTAACAAAATAGATTCATGGAGGAACCTTGAAAGCTTTCTTCTGAAACTTGTTCCTAGCTCGTCGGCCTCTTTCATGGTCGTCAGCCTCTTTCAGCTGGAAAAGAAAATGTGTGGTGTGCGACGACGGTGATGGAATGGGTCTGTGACAGAGATGGGCTAGGTGTTGGATGATTTGATGCGAGGCTAGGCTGAGAAGACTTGAAGCTTCGATCTCTTTGGCTGGGCTAGGCGCTGTCAAATCTTAAGCTTCAATCATGCCAAGGTCGAGGTTGTCCAAGTCCGTGACTATCGACGAGGTTGTGGAGATGATATGAAGCTCGGATCTGGGCTGTGTTATGTGCATTTCACCAGATCTAGGTTAAAGGGAACAACTTGCATAGAAGAAGAAGAAGAAGAAGAAGAAGAAGAAGAAAAGACGATTTGATTTTTTTGTTTTTAATTAAATCTGGTTATGTTTGTTTTTAATTTAATCTGATTATGTTAGCTATGTTTTAATTTTGATTTTAATTCATTAAAATTATATTTATATTTTAATTCATTTAAATGTATTTAATAATTAAAATATTGTTTTTAAATTTTATTTTATTTCTTTTTTATATTATTAAATTACTAATTAATAAAATATGAGGGCATTTTGGTCATATTGAAAAATATTTTGACCAAAATCAAGCTCACGGTATTAATTTGTTCCATTTTGCAAAACGCAGGGTCCGAATTGTCATTTAACAAAACACAGGGTCCGATCGGTAACTTTTGCAAAACACAAGGTCCAAAAGGGTATTTACCATTTATTTATTTCATAAAAACATTGTCCAATACATATGCTTAAAAGGGCACCATTCCTAACAGTTCTAAATTGTCCTATTGAATCTCTATGTGCCCACACACGTCCTATTGTGCTAAGATTACGATCTGGAAGACTTTGGTGTGAGTCTTGCATGCTTGGATAGGATGATCGTTTATTATACTAGAAGATAGCAATGACACTTGATAGGCTTTAAGAGATGAATCTTCTATTTAGATTAATATATATTAATCATAAGATCGTATGTATAAAATAGTTTTATATATAATTATTTTTAATTAACTGGCTAATATATCACAGTCCGTTGTGCACTCAAGAAAAATATTTTCCAACATAAACCTAGATCTCTATTATCATTATTATTATTCCTCAAAAGTAACCTAGTTATAATATCATTCAAACAGAGCTAAAATTAGTAAATTTAGTGATTAATAGAACATTCCTTGTTAGACAATACTTTATTATCACTTTATTACGTGTTTATGATAGCGTACACTCGTGTTTATTATAAACTAGACAACAAATATCAATCCACAAATATCACTCTATTACTTGTTTATGATAGCGTACATTTGTAGCTGACTGAAATTTAAGAGAAATGAATAACAAACCCATATATTATGATATCAATGATGAAATGTCTAATTTTGGTCCCTAAAAAACCAAGAACAAAGAATGAAGAAAATAACAAGGAAGACACTATAACAAAATACACTATTCACATCACTATCCAGCGTCGGTCAACAATGTTGACCGACACTATTGATAGCCGGGGTATAGAGGTGTCAATGTCAAATTAACGCTTTTTGTTCTTTGTTCTTTGTGTTTTGGTTATTGGTTCCATTAACCCATTAAGCTAATAACCTAGACTAAAACATAAAATAAAATAAAGATTAAATAGTAGCTATTCAAGAACTAAGGACGATCTTAAAGAAATAGTCAAGAGCTACTTTCTTCCTTCGACAATTAATCTATCAACAAAGATAAATAATATTATCTTATTCCCAATTAAACCATTAACTACGCAGATAACACTTAAGCATTCAATTATTCTAGTTTCTCTATTATAATTAATTAAAGCTAAGCATTCTTAATTAGCCATTTTTACCAAGCAAGAAACTCATTAAGCATACGATCTATTTAGCCTACGTAAAGTATTACACTCTATGGAAACAGGTTAATCAAGGAAACAAATTCATTAAACATGCAATTCATTTAACCTAAGTTCTATTTTTCATCACAATCAAGATACCCGTCACAATACCTTAATTGCAATTTATGACTCTACTTAGAATCCTAAACTATTAGGTGAATAACAATTCTAAGATGATAATACAATAATGCAAAACTCTAATTAGCAGTCGTCTAAACAAGCTTTTACAAGATCCATGACATTTAAATAGAAAAATAGAAGCAATTTAATACAAGGGAATAAAAGGAATAAAAAATCTTATCATAGACTAATTATTTTCAACTTAACCATGCTTTACTACTAAAACTAATAAAAACAAAACAAACAAAAATTAGGATTGAAATACGATAGTTATCCTTCCCCCACACTTAATATAAGAATTATCCTCAAGGCATAAATAAATAAAATCAATGCAAAATAAGAAATAAAGGGTAAGAAAAACTCCCACAAATGCTTTGCATAACGTCGTTAGCTCGACTGGATGATGTCATAATGCCCTACTAAAAAGGGGTCGATGCGACGTGTGTTTAAATTATTGTTGGACTCGCGAAACAAGTCATTTTGACTAAAACATGTGATTAAGTAACTTATACCTACGTATTAAAAATTTTGGTCAAAGGAATCAACATTTCCATTAAAACTTTAGTCTTTACATGGGATCCCAATATAAAAGTTTGAAAATTGTTTATAATATAGAGATTACAAAATAAGCTGACCTATGCGGCAAAACAGGGTCCAACCCTAGTTCCCCTGTGATATCTCAGTCGTGACGGTCAGACTGCATATGTACACACCGCCTCTAATGCTCTCCAACTCGTGGCTGGCCAAGCTTCTCCTTACCCTTACATGCACCACATAGAACCCGTGAGCCAATTCTCAGTAAGAAAACATATTTAAACAAATTCAGATAATCAACAGAACATAACAGCATGCTTAACAGTAATAACTGAAACCAAGCATACACATTGTACAAGTATGCGACCACATGGTCACACAAGTGTGTATTGCACTTCCATTTATTCAAGTGGCATCCGAGCCAGTCAAGTGTGTAATACACTCCCAGGGTGGCCTATCCATTGCAGCCTGCGTTCTGCACGCATTGTGCCGACCACGACTTATATGTTGAGCTTCCAATCAAGAATAATCATACATATAGTATATTCACCATATAAACAAAGACAACACATTCCAAAATACTTAATCGAATATCCACAGGAATAATTATAATCATGTTCAATAGCAGGGGCCCGAGCCCTAATCATGTTTACATTTAACAACCGGGCCAAGCCCTAATTGTATTTACAGTTAGCAACTAGGCCAAGCCCTAATCGTATTTACATTTAACAAATGGGTCAAGCCCTAACCGTATCTCACGCATCTGGGTGCAGTTTTCTTACCTCGAGCTTCGTGCGAATAAAGAAACGCCCCTAGCCCTCATTTAAACTCTTCAATACTGTTAAGGACAAAATTGTCCTTCGGCATGATTCCCGCTATTCTCAAATTACCCCATATAATCCCAAATAAATCTATCAACCCAAAATATTCATCAATTAATTCTTGTATTCAATAATTCCCGGTAATTTACCAAATTACCAAAATACTCCTAAGCTCACCCCGAGTCGGGTATTTTACCCCGTTATGACTTTTCTGCTAACTTGCTCCCTAGGATCGCCTCGTGCCGGGTAACTCAAATATATCCACATAATAATGTGGTCACAATTATAAATATGTGTACTTAATGGGAGGCCCAACAATACTTCCCCTCCATTTTTGAACCTTGTCCTCAAGGTTAAATTTCGGATGCTGATGGCGCATATCTTGAAACGATTCCCATGTAGCCTCGAACTTCGAAAGATCCTGCCAATGAATCAACACTTCATGACTCTTCTCTGCAGCTACTTGTCTGACTTCCAACAACTCAGTAGGTTGGACCACAAACTCTAATGCCTCGGACAGGAATGCAGGAAGGATTGTGGCCTGTTCCTTAGCACCAATGGCCTGTTTCAGCTGTGACACATGAAATACAGGATGTATTTGAGACCCCTCAAGCAGCTGTAGTTCATATGCTACCGCCTCGATCTTCTTAATCACCTCATATGGCCCATAGAACCTTGGAGCCAATTTATCATTAGGTCGGCCAATGACCTCAACCTATAAGGTTTCAACTTCAAATACACCTTATCTCTGACCACAAACTCTACTGCCCTGTGATGCCCATCGACTTGTTTTTTCATGCGAACCTGAGCATTCACAAGGTTATCCTTTAGCTCATCCAACATATTGACTCTGTCCACCAACTGCTTATCAATATCAGAAACAACAGTTAAGACGCGCCCATACCTGGTAATAGTCGGAGGATCTCTGCCATAAAGAATTTTAAAAGGAGTAGTCTTGGCCGAGACATGAAAAGTTGTATTATACCAATACCCGCACCAAGGCAGCCACTTCGCCCAACAATGCGGTTTCTCCATTGAAAAACACCTAAGATACGTCTCCACACAACGATTAACTACCTTCGTCTGTCCATCCGTTTGTGGATGGAAAGCGGTACTATACTTGAGTTGTGTACCTTGTAACTTGAACGATTCGGTCTAAAATAAACTCAAGAAGACCTTCCCTCTATCCGAAATAATATTGTCTGGATATCCATGAAGACTTACCACCTCCTTGAGAAATATCTCAACTACCTATTTTGCTGAAAAAGGATGTTTCATTGCCAAAAAATGATTGTATTTGCTCAGTCGATCTACCACCACATATATCACATTGAACCCTTCAGACTTGGGTAAACCCTCAATAAAATCCATGGAAATAGCGTCCCAAACCCTCATAGGCAGCGGTAGTGGCTGTAATAATCCCTTGGGTAATAAAGTGGAATACTTTGCCTGCTGACACAATGTACAAGCCTCCACAAATTCCTTGATATCTCTCTTCATTTCAATCCAATAAATCTCAGTCTGAATCCTCTTGTAAGTCCTTAAGAACCCTGAGTGACCACCGATGACACTCCCGTGGAACTCATGCAATAAAGTGGGGATTAAAGAGGATTGTTTTGAGACCACTAATATGTTCTTATACAACAAGTGACCATTCAGCAAAGAATAATTGGGAAATCCCAAGTTTCCTTCCTGCAAAGCTGACAGAATAAGAGCCAATTTAACATCTGCTGCTACTTCTTTATCAATCTGTTCTAAATGCACCAATGAAGTCACAGTAATAGATGATACTTCCAGCCCTTCATTTTTCATCTTCCTAGATAATGCATCTACCACTTTATTCTCAGCCCCTTCCTTGTATTGAATCTCAAAATCAAAACCCAGTAACTTGGTCAGCCACTTCTGATGTTCCACAGCTACTAGGCGCTGCTCCAATAAAAACTTCAAACTCCTTTGATCAATCCTTACCACAAAATGGCGCTCCAAAAAATAATGACACCACTTTTGAATTGCTAAAACCACTGCCATCAACTCACGTTCATAGACTGACCTACGTTTGGCATTGGGAGACAGCACTTGACTAAAATATGCAATAGGATGGTTCTCTTGCATCAAGACAACCCAAGGCATAACCATATGCATTAGATTCCACTACAAAAACCTTGGTAAAATCAGGCAGTGCCAACACCGGCACCGAAACCATTGCCTTCTTCAAAATCTTAAAAGCTTCATCCGCTGCTACCCCCCACTCGAACCCATCTTTCTTTAATAGTTGTGTTAAAGGCCATGCTATCCGCCCATACCCCTGCATAAAATGTCGATAGTAACCCGTTAGACCCAAAAACCCTTTCAACTCCTTGACCGTCTTTGGTGTGGTCCAATCAATCATTGCTTGCACCTTCGATTTATCAGCAGCTACCCCCTTGTGCAAGATTATATGGCCCAAATACTCAACTGAAGTCTGTCCAAAACTACACTTCTTATTCGTATAAAGCCCATGTTCTTTCAGCAGTTGTAATACTGTAACCAAATGGTCTACATGTTCTTCTTTTGACATGTTATAGACCAAAATATCATTAAAAAAAAAAACCCAATACAAACTTCCTCAAAATGGACCTGAAAATTGTGTTCATAAGTGCTTGAAAAGTAGCTGGAGCATTGGTTAACCCAAAGGACATAACCAAGAATTCAGAATGACCTCCATGAGTTCTAAAAGTTGTTTTGTGGACATCTTGCAAGCACCACTCGAATCTGATGATAACCAGAATTCAAATCCAGTTTTGAAAAAACACAAGCACCATGCAACTCATCTAAAAGCTCATCAATAATTGGAATTGGAAACTTATCCACCACTGTTGCCTGATTAAAAGCCCTATAATCGATACAAAAGCACCAGCTGCCATCCTTTTTCTTTACCAACAATATCAGGCTCGAAAAAGGGCTAGTACTAGGCCGAATAATTCCCGCTTCAGCATCTCCGCTACCAACTTCTCAATCTCTGTCTTCTGAAAGTGAGACCTAATACTCACTGGTTGTGACCCCTCTTTCAACATTATGGCATGTTCATGCCCCCTTTCCGATGGAAGGCCTTTAGGCATCTCAAACACCGACCCAAACATCTTCATAACCCCATCAAAATCTCCATGAGCAGTCTCAGATAACTCCTCCATTTCCTCTAAAGCGACAGCTAAACACTTTGCCTCCCATTGTCGATTATCCCATTTCAGCAGAAAGCCTTGATCATCTTTCTTCCAACTTTTGACCTTGATTTTAAAGAAACCAATGTCTTGTAGAGATGGATCCCCCTTGAATACCACCTTTTTCCTCCCACTCAAAATTTAATCCTCCAAGTCCTCCAATTGAATTGTATATCTCCCAATGTTTCTAACCAATCAATACCCAATAACACATCAGCACTTCCTAGGTCCATAAGAACAAATTTTTTGTAATACACACATCATGTATCAACAGAGTAACTGCATTACATACCCCTTGCCTACGAACAGTCATCTTTATTCCCACTTTCACACAATATGGTGAAGTATCAGTCACCTGTAATCCCAGCTTCTCCACCACACTTTCGACAATGAAATTATGGGTTGCCCCACTGTCAACCAACACCACAACTTCTTGCTGCCCTATTTGTCCCTTTACCTTCATTGTTTCCAAGCTTGTCAATCCAACCAGTGAATTTAATGATACTTCAAAGGTGTCTAAACACAGAGCCGACACATCGATTGTCTCTTCTTTCTTCTCGGAATTCTCCTTTACTTCCTACTCCTCATACACCATAAGAATATTGAGTTCCTTATTCTTACATCTATGCCTCGGAGTGTATTTCTCATCACACCTAAAGCATAAACCCTTGGCACGCTTCTTGTGTTCTTCCGCTGGCGATAACCTCTTAAATCGAGTATTCCCTTTGTGTGTTACAGGAATCTTCGTCGTTGTACTCTTCTCTTTCTCTATTGCATTCCATGCCTTCACGTCTCCTTTACCCTCGAGCTTTGGCTCAATCTGACTACCAAGAACTACATTCTTGGAGCTGCTCCAGCTGGCCGAGGGTTTCTGCCCAACACCCCCTGAATTGCGAGATATCAACGCGTTCCTTTCTTCGATCTACTGTGCCATATCCACAATGGCCATTAAGCCCGAAGGACTCAATAGCTTCAATTCTCCAAGAATTTCATCTTGTAATCCATTTAGAAAAGCTCCCCCTAGAACATCTTCCAACAGTTCAAATAACAGAGCCGCCATGATTTAGAAATGATTATGATACTCCGCCACTGTTTCGTGTTGCTTTAATGCTAACAGTCGTTGTACCATAGACCCATCTTTCAACGGCCTGAATCGCTTCCGTAGGCACATCTGCAAACCCACCCAAGTGTGAATCGAAACACGGCTCGAATGCCAATGAAACAACAACAATGCAATCCCTTCAAAACAAACTACTGTCATGTCGATACGTTTAGTGTCTGCCAATCTGTTGACTTGGAAATACTGTTCTGCCCTAAACAGTCACTGTTCCACTTCCTCGCCATTATAGATCGACATTTCTAACTTTCGAACACTCTACATTACCCCTGGATTCATCCCTGCAAATCCCGCCTGAGCCCTGACCTCCTCCGCCGTCGGTCTCGCCTCCAGACTCTGTTCCAATGATGTCGCTCGACCTTCCAATACTAGCGATCTTTCTCGGCCGGTCTTGACTTGCTCCGCCCACTTAAATAAACAATCCATACGAGTGATCAAATCCCGTTGAGAAGCTTGCAAGATTTCCATTTGTCGTCGTAGATCGATAATGTCCACTTCCTTCTCTGGCTGCACCGCTCCTCCACGAACTGGCTCCACCTCCATCATACTAGTATTACTCCTTGTCTGCACCATTCTCAAGAACAGATACCACTCTGATACCAATTTGATGGAACTAAGTAGGTCTTAGTCAAGAACTCACTGTTTATTACTTTCAATCAAGAACTGTACAATCAATGCACTCAGATTGCGAGGTGCAATCTTTATGTTCCCAACCCTTACAAAACTATCAACAACCCCCCAAACTAACTAACCAACTATCTATTTATACCTTCAGCCAACTCATAACAGTTAGCCACCTAAGCTACTAACAAAATGCCAGCTCAAACTCTTCTCTCTCTTATTCTTCCTTACATGTGTACTTAATGGGAGGCTTATCAGTTTCTAATAGAGGTAGTCATTAATTTTTTTCCTTCTAGTCATGAAGACCTAGTTCTGTAACTTACATGCAAGTATATAAGGTATAAAAAAAAGGATCCAATGAAAAAAAAAACATTGATTAGTTTGCCCACGTTTCATTAAATGCTTGTTCGATGGTTGGTTTTCCAATACCTTAAGCTAAAAAGCAACCCATATGGTTTCATTGTCCACGATATCAAAGACGTCGATCTCCAACAATGTAGCCATTAAAGATAGTAGAAGTTTAATTGCTGTGCATGTGCATATGTTTCTAAAACACAACATATTCTATAATTTTTCCTTTCAAATAGCTTTCAGAAAATCAGCTATCCTACATAAATTCCCCCAAAAGCAATTATTAAATGCCCAAAAAATCAGCTAATTATTGTATTCATACATAGAAGAATAAATTAAAAAATAAATAAAAAAATACACATTCAAATTTTTGGTAGGAAACACAATCGCATGAAAGGACACGATTTTCAAAATTTTGAAATGGCGAAAGAACGCAACCATTTGCCACAGACCAAGATGAGTGCTCTTCCCATAAAGTAGTGTTGCCCACCCCATAATCTATATCATGTCTCCACAAAGCTCAGTTAAGATGGTCTTTCTCAAAGTTGAATATTGAGAAAGCGTACGGTATAGGTACACATGAGACGCCTTTGTATTTACACTTCCATACAATGTGACATTTCGTCATCTTGTGAAACTCTTCATTTAAGTCTAACCTGGAGAATGAGGTGCACTTCCCTTTTGAAGATGGATCTTAGCTCTTCATTAGCTTCAATGCCAATTCTCCTGTTACAGATAAAACACATTCCAAATAAGATGACACACAATGCCTGTTGCAATTCTGTTTTGATTCAGCAGTGAGGTTGTTTAGAATTTTCTCTATGTCAAAAGTTCCTTTTTGATGGACAAAGAAAGTTGCAAAACAAATATATGCTAAGAAAACCAAATAAAATAACAAAACAAGCCAGAGAAAATGATATTGGGCAGTTCCAGTCCTGGAAACGTGCAGGAGACAGCAGATGAAACGGGTACAGGTTCAAGAAGCCTGCTCTTATACTTGGATCTCTCTGCGATACCTTTTTCAAAATATAAACGAGACCAACTCTGAAAGAGACGTAGGTGGGTCAGATATGCCCAACATATTATATCAAAATACAAAACATAATAACCAGACATTGAACATGGTCCAAGGACTGAATGGTGTTTAAAACATGGTCCATAAGACCGTACTTTATAGGAAAACTAAATGACCTTTAATTAAATTGTAACAAACAGATGTGCATGCAGAGACATTTACAAAATGCATACATATCAGGAAACCATACGTTGTGTTGACCAGAATGAAAACTATAGTCAGAATAAGCAAACAAGTTCCAAACCGAATAACAGAAAATCTTGTTTTTTTTTTTTTTTGTTTATTTGATAAGAAACAAAATCTTGATGACAAAAAGATCTCAATATGTTTACCCTATTTTAGAGCCATTCTTCCCCACAAGAATTTTGCGCTGGCTTAACTTGTTTGTGATTAAATGCTGTTCAATCCTAAGAGAGCCATTTCGCAACTCCTTCCAGTCCATTAAACGATGTTCAATACCATAAGGAATTTCCTGAAATGAATAGATTGCATTCTTATTACTAAAAACACATTATGAAATAATTTAGGCAGAAAAAATGACAACCAGGAACAGGAAACATGATAGACTCTGAACTCACCTGATGTATGTGATCCAATAATCTCTCGCGGACTACTTCCAATGAAATGTTCTTCATAATTTCCTCACTCATTACGAATGGATCTTCATCCCAAGGTCTTTTTACTGCCTAGAAAAACAACTGGAGTTAGATTTAGGTGAACACTTCAACATGACGACAAAATATAGAATGAATGACAAGAAGGAAGCATCTTCAAGCAAAGAAAGTTGAAACGCATAAAACTCCAACTCCATAATTATATTGGAAAGAAAATTGAAACTATAAGTTATGCTCCTGTAAATGATCAATAGTTTGGCAAATTTGCTTAACACCAGATCACCAGGAGGAAAAATCTGATGTCTTTACAATTTCACAAGTACTAATCTTTCTACACAAATCAATAAAAAATCTTTATTCTGAACAGAAACGAGGTTTCCAGATGAAATTAAATACCTCAAGACTGGAAACTCCCATTTCAGTAAGAGAATTCAAATAAAATTTACAAGAAAAACCACCCGTAAAATCAGAAACCCATTGCCCAATTATCTGTTATGGAGAATTTGGAAGAAAACATTTCAAGGACATCCAACAACTTAAATTAGACTTGTCTCTATCATTCAAATTTTATATTTTTTTTAAAAAAGCTATTGCTTAATAATTCAGCTGATATCATCAGAATCAAATGAAAATTGAATTGAGCAATTACTAGAGTCTAATTTATTGGGATTTTGATCTAGTCACACCTGGTAAACACACAATTCTAGTGTTTAAAATTCCCCACCTCGGACCCACCCCTCCGTGCCCTAATTAGTAATTACCATGTCCCAACCTACCAAATGATCAAAAATATTAATTTTCCCAGCCCATAAAATGCCCTTCATAAGCTTTCCTATGAAAATTGCAAGCTTCCTGGCAAACTGAATGTAGAAATAAAGTAAAGTGGAATACTAGACAAAAATGGCTGAATGCATGCCAATCTCACCCCCTTGATAAAAGTAAAACTTTTAACTCATCAAGACTTTTTGATATTTTCTAACGTATGGAAAACCGTCCTCACAGGATAGTGTCCACCCAATTGGGGACAACCATGTACTCTAACAGCCACTCACCAACTTCACAAAACCCAACCGTTTAGCTAGACCCTGCACTAAAACCATGCTCAAAATTAATTCCCATTATAGTTTTATTTTTCCTTCATAGTCATCTCAAGGCCTGAATAAATGTGAAGACCTTCAAAAGGCTAGCTAAATTATCCTTTGACTCATTCCTAAAGAAAATAAATAATCTGCAAGACTGCATGATGGAGATCACTAGACTAGTTTAGGTAATTACCAAGATGCTTATATAATATTAGATATTAGGATATTTATTTACCAAGCTTTATTTTTGGATAAATAAAACTAGGACATAATATTTACCAATATCTATCTAATTTTGAGTAATTAAAGTTATTGTTTGATTTGATTTGAACTCTTAGAATTAATTAGATTCCTAGTAGATTTAAAATATTGTTGTGAAATTTTGATAGGACTCTATTGCAGGTCATCTAGGCTAGGATTACGAATTCAAAGGGAAGATGCTGGTGTGGGGAAGGCTGTGTGTAGATGGGACAGATCCTGTGGGTTTATTAAGGAGGTCCCTTTGACTGTTAGATTGGTGAATCAGCTAGTAGTGACAGTGGTCCCTCAAATTTAGCTTTCCCTCGGTCAATACTTGAAGAAGTAACATTAGCGAAGAAGATTTTGTGGATGGCCTGAGGTGGTGTAGGAGACAATCCCAGAACTGATGGGTGTTGAAGTTCCATGTGCACGATGAGTGCCTGAACGCTGGCTTTAAGTTCTGGAAGAGAATCAAATTGTTGCAGAATTTTTGCCACCAATTCTTGCAGCACTGGAATCTGATTCATGCGCGCACTCTTGAGCCAAAGAGATGTTGAGACGTTCCAAATCTTACTGCAGTGCATCAATTCTTGCAGCCAGCACAGAGACATTTTGGTCGAATCTAGTGATGACCATTCTCAAGGAAAGAAAGGCTCCGGTGCCAATGGTAGGACCTTAACTCGTGTTGGGATAGAAGTGCAGAAACTTAGAAAAACAAGAGAGAAAAATAGAAGAAATGAAAGAGAAAGTGATAGGAGTTGAATGAGTTTTGGTAATGAATAGGTAAAAATCAGATACAATTTTTTAAGGTAGAGACCTTCCACTTTCCCCAATCCAAATCCACAAGGACCGAATGACTAAATACCCGAATGCCCCCTCAATTTTGTTAATAGCCATATATAAGAAAAATTATTCGGTAATGATTAAAAATAATCATTATCTATAGTTACTACATTTTATGGTAAGTTTTTCACAAATTTTTTTTTTCTATATGGAAAGTAAATACTATTTTGAATAGATTAAATATAAATTATTTGTATATAAATAAGAATTTAATTTATTTTTTTAATAAAGAAACTAGAATTTAAAAAATAAAATGATAAATTAAATAAAATATTTTTTACATATTTTTATTTGTTAAAAAATTATAAGGTAGTCTTTTTTATAATTTTAAATTTTTGACTTCTCGAAAGAGAGAAACACTAAAAAAGGAAAAGTGAATGAATAATTAATAATTTTGAATTGATTACTATAATAAAAAGTTGAATTCTAATTATAGATTATATTAATTTTTTTTGTACATCTAAATAAACAAACTAACCTTAGATTATCATCCAATGGCTAGATATAATGTCATTATATATACCTTCAATTAAACACTTCCAAACAACTACATCAACTCACCCACTAAACTTAACTACAACTACCCATAAACCCTATTAATTTCCTCGATTCCTCCTTTTATGGGTGTCTAATAGATACATGCATGGCTACTTGGGGCTAGCTCAAACGGTTGGGTGTGTGAGTATGTGTGGGAGGAGGGAGGGGTTCAAATCTTCATTGTATAAAATAAAAATAGATACGTGCATGCACGCATGCATGTGTGTAAGTTTGTTTTATAATTTCTGCAACAAAATCATGAAATAATTGAAAGTAACATGCCTGTTCCATCAAATATTGACTAAGATCCTTAACTCCTGAACCTTTGAGCCCCGATATCATGAAATGCCTGCAAGATAAAATGAGCATTTAAAAAAGTAGAAGTCATAGTAAGCACTATGGGTATTTTAGAGCAAACCAGAGAGGAGTCTTAAATATAATTTTCTACAAGAAAGAAAATCCCACCTCTCAAAACCAGGGAGATCCTTGAACTGCTCAGCAACTTTCAATAAGTCTTTCTTTTTCTCAGCTAAGTCAACCTTATTCATACATAAAACCCGCTTTTGCATTGCATGTGATTTTGCTCCCATATGTTTAATGAGTCCTATGACTCTTGCATCAGGTCTATATGAACCAAATTTGAAAGGGTTACTTATAAGTGACCAAGTATATGATAAAATATAGGAAAAATAAAATGTTCAGCCAATATTTACTTGAGAGACAGTACATGTACTTCTACAGAAATCAAGAAACTCTAACAGATTAAGTTTACAATAATAATAATAAAATCTCACAAGTCACTAAGACAAGAAGACACCCATATTTCTTTTCAACAAAAAATGGGGGATATAGTATACAGTCTACTAGGAGTGCAGGGACGCTGAGACAGCTGATGAGTCATCCGGAATGAGATGCACCAGAATTCTATTAATGATCAGGTGCTCATTGATAAGCCCCAGGTCAGATTTGTGTACCAAAGAAAGAAAGCCAAGAAGGCATGACTAGTATTGTATTAAGGCATTTAATTGCTTGTATAGTTTTATTTTCAATTGGTAAATAGGTTGATGTGTATTATTTTGAGTAGCTGATGTGGCAGAAATTGTTATATACCATAGGCTATATATATTAGTGGGAGGTCATTTAGTGAGGGGATAGGAAAAAGTCTAGAGAGAAGTCTCAGTTATTAGGAGAGCCCCAATCCTCTAGAATGATGGGAATAGGAGAGAACACGCCTCTCGAATGCTTGTGAATGTAACTTTATGCTTCTTCATCAATAAAATTCTGTGAGGGATTTCAGTGATTTGTGTGTGTTGAGATAGGAAGATTCTAACTAAGAAAAAGTTTATCAATTTGGTGTGGTGAGCTGCAGACATGGGGCCAAAGAAGATCAGAGAAGCTGAGGAGAAAGGAGAATCATCGGCTTTCATGGAAGAAGAAATGGAAGCCTTGAAGGCAGAAGTCACGGCTGTGAAAGACTCTATCCAAGAAATGGGGCGGCAGTTGCAACAACAGTTCCAACAAGAACTACAGCTCTTTCTTGAAGCCCAAGAGAAATCAAGAAAGCAGCAACAACCTCAAGAAAACATAGCAAAGAACCTGGTCGACCCAGAACCAATGATGACAGCTAATAATGGCAAGGAAACACTGGTGGCTGCAGCAAACGACTTCAAGGGAAGCAAATACATCGGGGAGACTTCAGCGGAGAGAACCCATTTCAGAGCCCTTACCATCACGAGCAACAACTGAAAAAGTTGACGATGCCCACTTTTGATAGAGAGAACCCGGATGGGTGGATTATGCAGGCTGAGTGATACTTTGCGTGCCATAACTATGATAAAGGGGAGAAAATAGAAGCAGCCTTCATCTCCTTTTCAGGAGATGCACTCCTTACTACAGCCCATTCCTCTTCCAGCACAAGTATGGGATGAAATTGATTTCATAGAAGGCCTTCCCAAATCTAAGGGATGGGATACCATTTTGGTTTTGGTAGATAGGCTGACCAAGTATGGGCATTTTTTTAAGCTAAAACACACCTTTACAGCAGCAACAGTGGCTAAGAATTTTATGAAAGACATCATGCAACTACATGGTTTCCCACAATCAATCATTACTGATCGAGACCGAATTTTTGTGAGCAATTGCTGGAGTCATTTATTCAAGCTTCAAGGTACCCGACTCAAACGAAGCACAACCTACCATCCACAAACGGATGCACAATCAGAGGTCCTCAATAGATGCCTAGAGACATACCTTCGTTGCTTCACATATGAACAATCAAGGAAATGGTCCAAATGGCTCACTTGGGCAGAATTTTGGTACAACACGTCATACCACACCTCGCTCAAATCTACACCTTTTAAGGCATTGTATGAACGAGATCCACCAGCGGTCATTCCTTATAAAAAAGGAACAGCAATTGTTTCCTCTGTTGAAGAATTGCTGGAATCCCGAGATGAAATGCTAGATGATCTTAGGATGCATCTACTACAGGCACAGCACTGAATGAAGGTCCAAGCAGATTTGAAAAGGCGCTCTGAAAAGTTTGAGGTCAATGATTGAGTTTTCTTGAAGATTCAACCTTATCGACAACGTTCTCTTGCCAAATAGTCCAATGAGAAGCTCTCGGCCAAGTACTATGGCCCTTACACCATCATCCAAAGGATTGGTAATGTAGCATATAAGCTCGAGCTACCGGACCAGGCCACTATTCACCCAGTTTTCCATGTGTCTCAGCTTCGTCGAGCAGTAGGAGATGCTCATTCCTCTCCTACGATTCCTCCCCAACTTACAGCGGATTTGGAGCTTCGAGTTGAGCCGAAGGCTGTGTTGCAACAGCGTTACAATTCACAAGGAAACATGGCAGATTCAGAAGTGCTGATCAAATGGAAATCTTTTCCAGCATCTGAGGCCACTTGGGAAGACTTCTCCACCATCAATGACCAATTTCCAGTTTCCAGCTTTTCAACTGAAGATAAGCTCGCCCCCAAGTCAGATTGTTATGGAAAAATATACTCTTGATTTTTATTTTTACTTCTAAAGGAATAGCCTTTAAATAGGCTGAGTACAAAGGAATATTCTAGGTATAAACTAATTTACATTAATTACACCTTAGCTGTAAAAAACTAAGTAATAATTCAAATTATTTCTACACCCTCCCTCAAGCTGGTGCATACAAGTCCCACATGCCCAGCTTGCACACTTGCTCATCAAAGCTTCCTTTTGATAATCCTTTTGTTAGCAAATCAACAGCTTGTTGTCTGCTTGGCACATAAACGACAGTTCTTTTTCTTCAATTTTTTCTTTTATGAAATGACGGTCCACCTCCACATGTTTGGTTCTATCATGATGAACCGGATTGTGTGCAATATTAATAGCTGATTTATTGTCTATGTATAGTCTCAAAAGATTCTCTCTTTGAAGTTGTAGTTCTTCAAGAACTCGTTTGATCCAGATCAATTCACATACTCCTTGAGCAAGAGCTCTAAGCTCAACTTCAGCACTGCTTCTTGCAACAAGAGGTTGTTTCTTGCTTCTCCAAGTAACAAGGTTTCCCCATACCTTGGTACAATATCCAGATGTTGATTTTTTGTCCTCAATTGAACCTACCCAGTCTGCATCAGTGAAAGCTTCTATGCCTCTTTCTCTATTTTTTCTGAACAACAGACCTTTTCCAGGTGTCTTCTTTAGATACCGTAATATCCTGTAAACTGCCTCCAAGTGTTCTTCAAAAGGGTTGTGCATATACTGACTGACCAAGCTAACTGCAAAGGCAATGTCAGGTCTGGTGTGAGATAAATGGATCAATTTTCCCACTAGCCGTTGATACATCCCTTTGTCTACATGTTTCTCCTTTTCCTTCTTCTTGTACTTCCCTTTGGGTTCCACTGGGGTTGCTGCTACTTTACGTCCGAGCATACCAGTCTCTTTGAGTAGATCAATAACATACTTATGTTGAGAGACTGAAATCCCCTGCTTGGTTCTTGCAAACTCCATACCCAGAAAGTATCTCATCTGACCAAGATCTTTTACCTCAAATTCTTGGGCTAGTAGTCTTTTAAGCTCCTCCATTCCATTAAGGTCATTTCCAGTTAGAATCATATCATCAACATAGATAATAAGAATTACAATCTTACCATCTTGTGAGTGTTTGAAGAATAGAGTATGATCTGACTGACCTTGTTTGTACCAATGTTTCTTGATCACTTGATTGAAACTCTCAAACCATGCTCGTGGTGATTGTTTCAAGCCATAGAGAGATTTCTTTAAGTGACATGCTGTTTCTTTTCCATATTTTCCTTCGAGACCAGGAGGAATCTTCATATAGACCTCTTCCTCTAAATTTCTGTTTAGAAAGGCGTTCTTAATATCAAATTGCTGCAATGGCCAATCAAGATTAGCAGCTATTGATAGGAGAATTCTTAATGTGTTTAGTTTTGCCACTGGTACAAATGTCTCTGTGTAGTCTACCCCATAAGTTTGAGTGAACCCCTTTGCAACCAGTCTCGCCTTGTATCTTTCTATAGTACCATCAGCTTTGTATTTCACTATGAATACTCACTTGCATCCTACAACATGTTTGTCTTTTGGCTCAGCAACTATTTTCCAGGTACCATTTTTTTCCAACGCCCCTATTTCTTCTTCAACCGCTTTCTTCCACTCAGGAATGGACAAGGCTTCATCAATATTCTTTGGAATAATTGTCTCCTCAATTTTGGCAGCAAAGGCTCTGAATTTTGGTGTGAGTCTGTTGTAGCACACATACTTAGATATAGGATGTAAAGTACAATTTCTCACTCCCTTCCTTTTTGAAATGGGCAAATCTGATTCTATCACACTCAAACTAGGATTAGAATCAAATGAAATTGGACTCAAAGGATCACTTACATTGGGATTTTTCACTGGTTCAGACTCATGGGAGACGAGATCCGTAGCAGGCGGTATTACTTGATGTTTGCCCCTTCGTCTAGTATAAACCAACAACTCTTTTTCTGAATTTATTTGGTCTGTCTTTTTCATTTCAAAAGTGTTTTGTTCAGAATTTCGCACAGAGTTAGACTCAATTGGCGGACTAGACTCATTTGGTAGATTAGATTCAATGGGTGGACTGAATTCAGGTCCTATCATTGGTAAACAGGTATCCCAACAGTGAGTATTCTTAACAATCCCTCCCTGAAGCGAAGTGTTGGGATAAAAAGGTTGCTCTTCATTGAATGTGACATCTAATGAGACACTAAGGCGACGAGTGAGAGATTTGTAACATTTGTAGCCCTTTTTGGTGGAAGAATACCCAAGGAAAATACACTTTTGAGAACGAGGATCAAGTTTGGTATGAGTATGTCCTAAAACAAGAACATAGGCGGTACAACCAAACGTTTTTAGTGGAATATCTGAGAGTAGGTGAGTCTGAGGATAAATCTTAAGAAGAGAAGATATTGGAGTTTGATAGTGCAAGACACGAGAAGACATTCTATTGATTAAATAGGCTGCTGTCAAAATAGCTTCTCCCCAAAAAATCTTAGGAACAGAAGTAGTAAACATGAGAGCCCTAGCAACTTCTAATAGATGTCGATTTTTCCTTTCAGCAATCTCATTTTGTTGGGGAGTACGAACACTGGAACTTTGATGGACAATGCCATTAGAGATAAGATAATCACCTAAGATGGAATAAAAATATTTTGTACCATTATCAGTGTACAGAACTTGGAGATTAGCTTGAAATTGATTTTTAATCATTAAATGAAATTTTTTGAAGGTGGCAGCGGCATCAAATTTGTCTTTTAAAAGAAACACCCAAGTTAAACGAGTATGATCATCTATAAAGGAAATAAACCAGCGAGTGTTAGAGATTTTTGTAATCCTGGATGGCCCCCACATGTCACTATGAATGAGAGTGAAAGGATGAGATACCTTATAGGGGCGAGCACGAAAAACACTTAAGAGTATGTTTTGCAAATTGACACACTTCACACTGGAACATGTTCAAGTGTTTGTTTTTAAAAAGACTAGGAAATAGATGTTTCTGATAGGGAAAACTAGGATGTCCTAATCGATAATGTCATCGCATAATATCAATATTAGAAGCAGTACAACCAGAATGCAACATTTTATTACCTTGAGCAGATGAAGGGTCAACATCAAAGTAGTACAGCCCACTACATTCTCTCGCACTTCCAATCGTCTTCCCAGAAGACAATTCCTGGAAATCACAATGTAAGGGTGAGAATTTCGCAATACAACCTTGATCAAGGGTAAGTTTGCTAATTGAGAGGAGATTACAAGATAGATTTGACACATGGAGGACATCTTTAAGAATAAGGAGAGGAGATAGATAAACGAAACCTTTACCCGCTACAGTTGATAGAGAGCCATCAGCAATTTTTATTTTACTAGTACCTGGACAAGGACTATAAGTAATGAACTGATGAGATTTACCAGTCATGTGGTTAGATGCGCCAGAGTCGACGATCCACGGCGAAGTTTGAAGTGTTTGGAGTGGAGAAAAATCCAAGAGAGTTCAGATCTGGTGCGGAAGTTGACTTGAGAAAACCTATGGAGTGGAACAATCTGATCTGTGGTGAAAGGGAATGTACCACGCTGAGCAGCAGTCATAGCGCGCCCTTTAAAATTGTTTTCAGCAACTGAGTGGTGAAGATTAGGCTGTTCAAAGTGATGGGTAACAACCTCAGAGAGCCTTTTTGAGATTTCAGTGATGGTGGAATTATCGCAAGTGGTGTTGAGATCAGTTGGAGAAGTGACCATGGTCGAATTTTAATGGTCAGAAAGGAAAAATCAGAGGAAAGGTGCTGGCTAGGAAGAAAAAAAAAATTCCGTGAACAGTACCACGCGTGAACAGTATCCATCGGTGATCTGGAAGGTGGACGCTGGGGTTTTGTTGACCAGAGGTTGAGCAATCTCTCTGTGGTGGAGGTGAGAAGAGAGAACAACTTTAAAATAGTTCTCTAAGGTTGAACCTCAAGAGTACCAAACCCTAATTTTTGAAGAAAGGGCAGAAAAAATAAGTGTAATTTTGGAAAAAAATTCTCTATTTTTAAGCTCTTAAAGCTCTGATACCATATGGAAAAATATACTCTTGATTGTTATTTTTACTTCTAAAGGAATAGCCTTTAAATAGGCTGAGTACAAAGGAATATTCTAGGTATAAACTAAATTACATTAATTACATTTTAGCTGTAAAAAACTAAGTAATAATTCAAATTATTTCTACATTTGTGTACCAAAGAAAGAAAGCCAAGAAGGCATGACTAGTATTGTATTAAGGCATTAACTTGTATAGTTTTATTTTCAATTGGTAAATAGGTTGTTGTGTATTAGTTTGAGTAGCTGATGTGGCAGAAATTGTTATATACCATAGGCTATATATTAGTGGGAGGTCTAGAGAGAAGTCTCAATTGTTAGGGGAGCCCCAATCCTCTCGAATGATAGGAATAGGAGAGAACAAGCCTCTCGAATGCTTGTGAATGAACTTTCTTAAAATTCTGTGCGCGATTTCAGTGATTTGTGTGTGTGTTGAGATAGGAAGATTCTAAGTAAGAAAAAGCTTATCACTCATCCTTTCCAGTAATTGATAGGCCTAAGACTTGTAAGGTTTACCACAGGAGAGCCAAATAGTTGTTTGGACAGCTAGGCAATTAAATATATTTTGATTTGTGACTAGGCTGGTTGTTTAATCCTATGGTTCTTTGTTTCTATTGGCTGAGTTGTAATCCTAGGTGGCTATAGTCCCTGTGACCAATGCCTTTAAATAGAGAGTAAGACTCTCCATTTGGGGGTATGTGAAAGATATTGAGAGATTGCTCATTTGGAGGGACCAAATTTCTTAGAAGTTTGGAGTTAGGGAGAACAAGCCTCTCAAAAGCTTGAGGATAGTAATTATAAAAATGGGAGAGAAAAGTATGTTTTTTTTCTGTGTATTTTACAAACTAGAACTTAGGCTTATATACAGATTTACACATTAAACTATCTTTAATACAACATAAATACAATAAAAGAGAATTCCTATAGACTTTAGGAAACGGAAACATCCATTTGTAACGTATTGACATTATTTTCTGACTGTTAACACTCCCCCTCAAGCTGGACCATAGATATTGATGAGTCCAAGCTTGTTTACTAGGAACTCAAATACTCGCTCAAGCTGGACCATAGATATTGATGAGTCCAAGCTTGTTTACTAGGAACTCAAATACTCGCTCAAGCTGGACCATAGATATTGATGAGTCCAAGCTTGTTTACTAGGAACTCAAGCTGGACCATAGATATTGATGAGTCCAAGCTTGTTTACTAGGAACTCAAATACTCGCTCGAATAACCCCTTTGTGAGAATATCAGCCAACTGTTGATCTGTATGAACATATTTGATGTTGACAATTCCCCCATCAATCTTCTCTTTGATAAAGTGACGATCTACTTCCACGTGTTTAGTTCTGTCATGATGTATAGGGTTGCGTGCAATACTGATGGTAGATTGATTATCATAGTAAAGTTGAATGGGAGCTTCATATTCACTCTTTAGTTCTCTTAACAGGCGTCTGATCCATATCGCTTCACATAGTCCGTGGGCCATGGCTCTATACTCTGCTTCGGCATTGCTTCTTGCAACCACTGTTTGCTTTTTACTTCGCCATGTTACCACATTGCCGCATACAATTGTACAATATCCAGATGTAGATTTTTTATCATCAACTGACCCAGCCCAGTCTGCATCTGTGAATACTTCAACTTTTCTTTCAATAGTCTTTTTGAAGAAAAGACCTTTTCCTAGGGTTTGCTTTAAATACCTCAGAATTCTATATACTGCATTAAGATGTCCTTGACATGGATCATGCATGTATTGACTGACCAGACTTACTGCAAAAGCAATATCTGGTCTGGTATGAGAGAGGTAGATAAGCTTTCCTACTAGTTGCTGGTACCTTTCTTTGTCAACTGAGTTTCCTTCAAACATTTTCCTCTTGTCTCCAAGCTCGATTGGAGTTTTGCTAGGTTTACTGCCTAGCATTCCTGTCTCATTCAAGAGATCAAGAGTGTATTTTCTTTGAGAAACAGAAATTCCCTTTTTGCTTCTAGCAAATTCCATTCCCAGAAAATATCTGAGTTCACCAAGATCCTTGACTTCGAACTCCTTTGCCAACATTTCTTTAATCCGAATCACCTCTTCAGTATGGTTGCCAGTGATAATGATATCATCAACATATACAATCAGAACTGACATTTTCCCTCTTTCTAAGTGATTGATGAAGAGAGTATGGTCAGTCTGACCTTGTATGTATCCAAGTCCCTTGATAACTTTCAAGAACTGATTGAACCATGCTCGAGGAGATTGTTTTAGACCGTAGAGCGATTTGTTTAGCTTGCAAACTTTGGTTGTATTGGGAGATTCTTCAAAACCCGGAGGCTGACTCATGTACACTTCTTCTTCCAGCTCACCATTTAAGAAGGCATTTTTTACATCAAGTTGATGTAATTCCCAATTTAAGTTGACTGCAAGCGAGAGCAATACTCTGATAGTATTGAGTTTGGCAACCGGAGCGAATGTTTCAGTGTAGTCAATTCCGTAGGTTTGAGTAAAACCCTTGGCAACTAACCGAGCTTTGTACCTTTCAATAGATCCATTTGCATTATATTTGACTGTGAACACCCACTTGCACCCTATTACTTTCTTATTTGGTGGTAACTCCACTAATCGCCAAGTACCATTCTGCTCAAGTGCTTTCATCTCTTCGAGAACTGCTGTCTTCCATTGAGGAGTACCAAGTGCTTCATTGATATTTCTGGGAATCACAACATCTGATAGACTAGTGGTAAAAGTTTAAAATGGAGATGATAATTTTGCATAAGAGATGAATTTTGAAATAGGGTGTTGGGTGCAAGATCTACTTCCTTTTCTTAAAGCAATAGGAATATCTAGATCTGATTGAGTGTTTGAGGGTAGAGTACCTGAATCTTTTAACTGAGGTGGTTCTATCACTGGATCGGCCTCTTGACTGTGATGAGAATTCGTCACTTGTTTATTTCTTTCTCTTCTGGTATACACTCGAATTGCTTTCTGCATGTTTTGATTTTGAGTCATGAGAAGGTGGAAGATTTTCTGGTTCGGGAATGATTTCATTCACTGGAGGAAAGGACACATCTAGGGGTAATTCTAAACCCCACGACCATTGAGCTTCTTGCTTGTGATGAATATGCTCCCCCTGAAGCGGAGTGGGAGTGAAGTATGGAGTATTTTCGAAAAAAGTTACATCGCGGGAGATGTAGATTTTCTTGGTGAGGGACAGTAACAGCGATAGCCTTTCTGTGTAGGAGAATATCCTAGGAAAACTGTCTTTATGGCTTTAGGATCAAGTTTACTTCGGTGTTGGGACTGCACATGGACAAAGGTGGTGCACCCAAAGACTTTTACTGGCAGAGTATTTGTGGAAATGTGAGGATAAAGAAACTGAATAATAGAATATGGTGTCTTAAATTGAAGAGGCCAACTGGGAAGGTGATTGATTAGATAAGTAGCAGTGAGTACAGCATCGCCCCAAAGATATTTTGGAACATTCATGTTGAACATGATAGCACGGGCTACTTCTAAGAGGTGACGATTTTTCTTTTCGGCTACTCCATTCTGCTGCAGAGTATCTACACACGAGCTCTGGTGAACAATCCCATTTTGTAGAAGATAGGGAGCAAGAGTGGTATTGAAGTATTCAGTACCGTTATCGGTACGAAGTGTCCGAATAGATGTCTGGTACTGTGTTTGGATCATTTTGTGGAAGTTTTGGAATACCTGATAGGTTTCGGATTTGTGCCTAAGAAGGTACACCCAAGTAATTCGTGTATGGTCATCAATGAATGTAATAAACCAACGTTTACCAGAAGAAGTCGTGACCTTGGATGGTCCCCATACGTCACTATGAATAAGAGAGAAAGGACTAGAGGGTGTATACAGTTTGTGAGGAAATGAAATACGAGTATGTTTAGCAAGTTGGCAAATATCACATTGAAAATCCGCAACATTTTTATTTAAAAACAAAGAAGGAAACAAATGTCTTAAATATAAAAAACTTGGATGTCCAAGTCGACAATGCCACAACATAATTTTTTGAGAAGTTGCATCAAAAGATGAATTAGAAATAGAACTTGAAGTTAAACAGTGCAGGTAAGGCAACTCTTTGTTCGGGTGCTGAAAGAAATAAAAGCCGTCACGAATCCTAGCACTGCCAATCGTCCTCCCCGATGATAGATCCTGAAATTGACAAGAATCAGACATAAATTTAGCAAGACAGTGATTATCAGAGGTTAATTTTTTAACAGAGATTAAGTTGCATTTTAAGGAAGGAACAAAGAGAACTGATTTAAGAAATAAATCAGTAGACAATTTTATGGTGCCAATGCCTACAATAGGTGAGTGAGTACCATCTGCAATCTTAACACTAGAGGCAGTAGAGCAGGGACTATAAGAATCAAACAAATGAAGTAAACCTATCATGTGATCAGTCGCCCCTGAATCGATGATCCATGGTGTATGGGAAGCGGAAGAGAAATTACCAGAGTGTGCAACAGAAGCACTATGAGACTCGGGACCAGATTTGGGTTTTATGGAGGATTGACCAAGGAGTGTGTATAAATGTTTGAGTTGTTCCTTACTGAATGAAAGGGCAGCAGTACCGCTTTGAGTAGTGCTATTCTCAGACTGGGTTTGGTAGGCCTTTCTGTCATTTTGGCGACGGGGAGTCCAATTTGGTGGTTTACCATGAATTTCCCAACAAGTGGAGCGAGTGTGACCATGACATTGACAGTGATCACACCAAGGTCGATCACCCTTGCGATTAGGTCGAGGATCAGGATTTTGATCTGCCAAACGATGGTGGACCAGATTTTGAGACGAGCTGAACTCTCTACGGGCGATAATTCTTGAGTAGTGAGCATGACGCGACGACGTGCTTCTTCACGTCTGACCTCAGAGAAAGCTTCTTCAGTGTCAAGAAATGGAGAATGACTCACCAAACGACCCCGAACTTCATCAAAATTACTGTTCAACCCAGTAAGAAATTCAAAGACCCGCTCTTTTTCTAATTGTTGGCGTTGAAGAGTAGTGCATGTAGGACACAAAGGAGTGGTATCCAGATACAAATCAAGTTCCTGTCACAGGTCTTGTAAGTCTGAAAAATATTGGGTAACAGTGTGATTACCTTGCTTGATTTCTTTGAGTTTGGTACGAATTTCAAAAATCTGAGAGGCATTCCCAAGATCAGAGTACATCTTTTTTGCAGCATCCCATACTTAGCAGTTTTAAAAAATAAATACCTGCGACTGATCTTTGGATCCATTGAATTAATAAGCCATGCAAGTACAATAGAATTCTCAGCCTGCCATACCTTGTAGGTTGAGTCAGTCAATGGAGGGGCAGGAAGGTCACCGGTGAGATATCCGAGTTTTCCACGTCCACAAATGACTAACTTTACTAACTGTGCCCACTGTAAATAGTTTCTACCATCAAGTTTGTGGGGTGTAATGTGAAGAGAGCTGGTATCATGACTATAAATGGAGCCAAAGGACTGACTTTGGGCCTGAGTTTGGGCTGGATTTGAGTTAGGCCCACTAGTTTGAGAAGAAATTTTATCACTGCTTGACATGATGATACGTGGCTAGGGTTGGCTGACAAGTGGGGATGTAACAAATAAAAAATTGTTTTATGGCAGGGAGATGTGAGAGGATAAGGAAAGGTTGGCTAAATATGTGAGAGTGAATATAAGACTGAGATTGTCGAGGAGGGCTGGACAGAGATTGCCCCTAGAGTTGCAGACCGCCTGGAGCGCCGGAGATGTCACCGAAGATGACGCCGGAAGTTGCAGAACCGCCTAGAGCACCGAAGATGTCGCTGATGAAGACGCCGGAAGTTGCAGAAGGCGCCTGGAGCACCGAAGATGTCGCCGATGATGCCGCCGGAAGTTGCGACAACCGCCTGGAGTCTATCAGAGAGGATAGAAAGAAAAAAAAAACCGTACGGCTCTGATACCATATAAAAATGGGAGAGAAAAGTATGTTTTTTTTCTGTGTATTTTACAAACTAGAACTTAGGCTTATATACAGAATTACACATTAAACTATCTTTAATACAACATAAATACAATAAAAGAGAATTCCTATAGACTTTAGGAAACGGAAACATCCATTTGTAACGTATTGACATTATTTTCTGACTGTTAACAATAATTCTTTGTTGGATTTTAATAAGAAATTGTGAGGGAATTCATCTATCTTGAGTATTTTCTATATGTGACTATTTCTAATCTAAGAAAAGTCTATCAAATTTGTGCGGTGAGCTGCAGAACATGGGTTCAAAGAAGGTTGTGGAGAAAAGGGATTCGACAGCAAATGTGGAAGATGAACCGGAGGCTTTTAAGTTGTTAATGGCAGCGGACAAAGATTCAGTTCAAGAAATGGGTCGGCAAATGCAGCAACAATTACAGGCATTCTTGGAAAAGCAAGAACAATCAAGAACGCATCAAGAAACTCATGGCAGCAACTCAAAGAGAACTGGATAGGGGAACAAGCGACGGACAAACAAGACCCAGAAAGAAGAGAGGGGGGGGGGGGGCACAACTTCGCATAAGGAAGACCAAGGCAGCGACAATCAAACAAGGGGAAGTGTTCCACCATATAGAAGCCAGTTGGGAAGCTCATATCACCATGAACCACGGCTACGGAAACTAAAGATGCTGATCTTTGAAGGGGAAAATCTTGATGGTTGAGTCCTACAAGTTGAGGTATTTTTCCTATCATAACTATGATGAAGAAGAAAATATAGAGGCAGCCTTCATCTCGTTTTCTGGAGATGCCTTGTGGTACCAATATGAGAGTAAGAAGAGGGCAATACTCAGTTGGGAAGAGATGAAAAGACTGATTTTACGGCATTTCCGGGACAATCGGTATCACTTTATGACCAGTTTTTAGCTATTAGACAAGAGGGTTCAGTGGCTAATTACAGGAAGAAATTCATAAGATTGTTGGCACCACCAAACAATATACCTGTGGACGAGGCAAATACCTGTGGACGAGGTACATCTAGGAACGTTCTTTAATGGATTACAGCCATCCATCCGAGCCGAATTGAGGGTTTTGCAACCAAAGAATGTGGACGAGGCAATGGACATAGCTCAAGATATTGAAGAAAGACTAAGGACGACAACTCAATTCAGTCAGAGAACCACCAATTTCAATCGCACCAGCATTCAATTTTCCAACACTATTCAAGAGACTCCTCCATTACGAAGTACGGTACAAACAGGTGGAGATGTTAGAAGGTTAACCAATGCACAAAGTCAGCTGAAGGGTCTTTGCTTCAAATGTGATGACAAATGGACACCCGGGCACTGCTGCAAGAAAAAGGAAATGAACGTCCTAATGGCACAAAAGAGATTAACGATGCTTCCTTGGAACAAAGCTCAGAAGATGCAACCGAAGAAAGGGTAGACCTAGATTCAACGGAAGTGGAGAAGGCTGTCGAAGTATCCCTACAATCCGTGGCTGGGTTGTCTACCAACAAGACCATAAAGCTGAAAGGACAACTAGGGACTTGTGAAGTTGTGATTTTGATAGATCCAGGGGCCACCCACAACTTTATTTCCAAGGAATTAATAACCAGGATGCACATTCCAATGACCAAGACAAGAGAATATGGAGTTACAATGGGCAAAGGAGAATCCATGAAGTGCGAAGGACTTTGCAAGAATGTAAATGTTCATTTCCAAGGGGTGGAAATTTGGGACGATTTTCTGCTATTGCAATTTGGTAGTGCTGATTTATTCCTTGGGTTACAATGGCTGACTACACTCGGCAAGACCCAAACGGATTGGAAATTACAAAACATTGAATTTCAGCTTGGACAGCAGAGAGTAGTTATTCAAGGAGACCCGTCACTGGAGCGTTCATTGGTCTCCCTCAAGACAATGATGAAGACCCCCAAAGCTGAGAAACACGACATGGTTTTGGAGCTGAATCACATCGCCCAAGATGAGGATGTTCTCTTCAGTGAAGTACCATAATCTTTGTCAAAAGTATTGCACAAGCACAGTAGGGTGTTCGACATGCTTGAAGGTTTACCACCTGCCCGCCTGCACGAGCACACCATACCTCTACAACCCGGAGTGGCACCTATAAGTGTCTGCCCATATCGATACCCCCACTTCCAAAAGGCCGAAATGGAGAAATTAATCTCTAAGATGTTGACAGCAAGGTTAATACAGCCCACCAATAGTCCATTTTCCAACTTGGTCCTCCTTGTCAAGAAAAAAGATGAATCGTGGAGATTTTGCATCGACTACCGAGCCTTGAATAGAGTCACAATTTTAGATAAGTACCCAAATCCTAGTCATTGGTGAGTTACTAGATGAACAAAATGGTGCTTGAATTTTCTCTAAATTGAATCTTAATTCAGATTACCATCAGATTCGGGTACAAAAAGAGGATGTTTACAAAATAGCCTTTCGAACACATGACGAGCATTACGAATTTCTAGTCATGCCATTTGGGCTCACAAACGCTCCAGTCACCTTTCAGTCACTTATGAATGAAATTTTCATACCTTACTTGTACCAATTTGTGTTGGTTTTCTTTGATAACATATTGGTATATAGCAAAACAAAGGAGCTTCACCAGCAACACTTGGATAAAGTTTTAAGCGTATTGGGCAGCAATCAAATGTTTGTCAACCGGAAGAAGTGCAACTTTGGGCAAACTCAGATTGCATATCTTGGACATGCCATTTCTCAACATGGCATAGCTGCTGATCTCGACAAAATTAAAGCCATGTTGGAGTGGCCCATGCCTACAAACACCAAAGCACTACAGGGATTCTTAGGCCTCACGGGCTACTACAGAAAGCTTGTCGCTGGTTATGCCCGAATAGCACAGCCCTAGATCGATCAACTAAAGAAGGATCAGTTTTTATGGGGGCATGAGGCCGAAATAGCATTTAGAAGGTTACAAGCTATGACCACAGTCCCTGTTTTGGCTTTACAAGATTTTTGAAAGCCTTTTCTCATCGAAACGAATGCCTCCGGCCATGGTTTAGGTGTTGTCCTCTTACAAAACCAAAAGCCAAACGCCTTTTACAGCCAAGTCTTAAAGCTCAAGCAAGAAAAAAATCAATATATAAAAAGGAATTGATGGCGATAGTTTATGCAGTTTCCAAATGGCACCCATACCTATTGGATCGCAAATTTTTGGTGAACGGATCAACAAAGTTTGAAGTTCCTTCTTGAACAGAAGGTTATAGGTTCGGAATATCAAAAATGGGTTTCCAAGCTGATGGGAATGGATTTTGACATTGAATACAAACCAGGTGGTATTAATAGGGTGGCTAACGCACTCTCACGGCAAGTAGACAGTGCCACTCTAGACACTAGCCCTTGTAGAATGGAAAATTTGGCCAGAATTGGCAACTGAATTAGTTGTTGATCCTGTTTTGCGCCAAATTCTAGAAGATCTCAAATCCGGCACCAAGATGCACCATGGTTTCTAGCTGCACAAGGACCTCATTCACTACAAAAATCACTAGTCATTCCAAAAAAATCCAAACTCATTCCTAAAATCATAGAGGAATTTCATAATACACCATACAGTGTCCATTCGGGAGAGCTTAAGACCTACAAATGGCTGACAGCAAAATTAATTTAGGAAGAAATGCGTGAAGATGTACACCAGTTTGTTTGAAGTTGTACCATTTGTCAACAAAACAAACTACTCACCACTTCTCCAATCGGGATGTTACAACCCCTCTCTTCCAGCACAAGTATGGGATGAAATCACAATGGATTTCATTGAAGAGGGGTGGAATACTATGCTAGTGGTCATTGATCGGCTCTCAAAATACGCTCATTTCATCAAGCTCAAACATCCCTTTTCTACCCCAATTGTGGCTAACACTTCATTCGAGAGATTGTCCGTTTACATGGTCTACCACAGTCCATTATCACGAACAGAGACATAATTTTTCTGAGCCATTTTTGGGGTCATCTCTTCAAATTACAAGGCACTACAATGAAGAAAAGCACAGCCTATCACCCACAAACTGACGGGCAATCTGAAGTTCTTAATAGATGCCTTGAAACTTAACTCCGCTACTTCACATATCAGCAATCAAAACAGAGGTCCAAATGGCTACCTTGGGCAGAATATTCATATAATACCTCTTACCATTCTTCCCTCAAAAGCACACCCTTCAAAGCATTGTATGGAAGGGAACCACCAGCACTTATTCCCTACAAAAAAGGGACTGCCATAGTTTCCTCGGTAGAAGAACTGTTGGAATCTCGTGATGCTATCCTTGATGACCTTCGCATGCATCTTTGGGGCGCCCAACATCGTATGAAGCTCCAAGCTGATTCTAAAAGACGCCCCAATGAATTTGTTGTTGGTGATATGGTCTTCCTCAAATTACACCTGTACCGCCAGCAATCCTTAGCTCGACGCCTCAATGAAAAGCTTGTTGCACGTTATTATGGCCCATTTCCTGTGCTACAACGTATCGGTGCAGTCGCCTACAAGTTCCAACTTCCGAATCATGCAAAAATTCATCCCGTCTTCCACATTTCCCAGCTCCGTTGCGCCAACGGTACTACCCCAGCCACTTCGACCATTCCTCCGCAATTGACATCAAATTTGGAACTTCAAGTGGAGCCCGAGGCAGTGCTGAACCAACATTTCTCCTCTCTAGATGCCATCACGCCATCAATTGTCCTCATCAAATGGAAGTCTTTGTCGGAATACGAAGCTACATGGGAGCCCTTCTCTACCATCAACGAACAATTTCCTCTGTTCCATTTCTTTTTTTTTTTTTTTTTTTTTTGGGGGGTGGTATTGTGATATGTTATCAAAGAATAACAAAAGCTAAAACAATCAATCAGTAATTCAAACAATTCACAGCCAGCCTTTTCATTGAAATACCAAGAATTCGAGAGCTTGGTTCTCTCCAAAATACAATAAACTTTTGGACAAAATCCACACCCTCCCACACTAACCAAACACTCTTTATACTAAGGCTTACGACTCTATCGTATACCCCAACAATACCCCCTCTAACTAACTCTGCTCATTCTCTGCTGACTTGGCATTCTCTTTGCTTCTACCCTTCCTGGCATACACGTAGGTCAAGGGTGGCCTATCATTACCCCCGGCCCAAACACGCACCTTGTCCTCAAGGTGGAAACTTGGGAACTGCTGCTGAATTGTGGTGAAATTCTCCCAAGGAGACTTAAACTCGGGCAGGTGCAGCCATGTAATCAACACTTGAGGTTGTTCTTTATGTGTTCCTGGTCGCATATTCAAAACAGTTTCAGGTTCTAAGAGCCATTCAAGCTCTGCTGTCAATTCCTTGGGAAGAGTGGTCGCTGTTTGGTGAGGACCCAAGGCTGGCCTGAGCATAGATACATGAAAAACTAGATGTATTTTGGCATCTGCAGGTAGCTGTAGCTTGTACACAGTCCCCCCTACCTTGGACAGAATCTGAAATGGCCCAAAAAACAGAGGTCCCAACTTTTGATTCCGTCGCCTGGCTAATGTTCGCTGCCTATATGGCTTGAGTTTCACATAAACTCGATCCCCAGCCATATACTCGATGTCCCTTCTCTTCTTGTCCGCCTGGTGCTTCATCTTTTGTTGGGCATGGTGTATATTCACTTTCAGCAAGTCCAAAGTCTCATCACGAGCCCGCAGATTGTGCTCAACAGCAGAAACAATTGTTTGATTGCCTTCAAATCGGAGTAGTGGTGGTGGATCCCGGTGGTACAAGGCTTTGAAAGGCGTCATACCCGCTACAGAGTGATAAGAAGTATTGTACCAATACTCGGCCCATGCTAACCATTTTACCCATTGTGATGGTTTAGAACTCACGAAACGAAGATACGTTTCCAAACACCGATGGAGCACCTCAGTTTGGGCATCCGTTTGTGGATGGTAGGCCGAGCTATGCTTAAGCATTGTGCCCTGCAACTTGAATAACTCTTTCCAAAAAAGGCTGAGAAAGATTTTATCCCTATTTGTCACAATAGATCTTGGAATGCCATGGAGTTTGACCACGTCCTTAACAAAAACTGAAGCTACGGTGGCTGCTGTAAATGGATGTCGAAGAGGGACAAAATGTCCATATTTTGAAAGGCGATCAACTACAATGAGGATGGAGTTAAATCCATGAGTGCGGAAGTCCCTCTATAAAATCCATTGAAATATCATCCCATACTTGCTCCGGTATAGGGAGGGGCTGTAGCAAACCAGCCGGGGATTGAGCCAAATATTTACTTTGCTGACATGTGTGACATTCAGCTACAAAATTCTGTATATCTCTCCTCATTCCATGCCAATAGAGGTCGGCAGCCACCCTTTGGAATGTTCAAAAAGCCCCCGCATGACCCCCCACGCTACTTCCATGATACTCTTGCAATAGCAGTGGTATAAAAGGTGAAGAGGAGGGAATAACCAACCTGCCCTTAAATTTTAAATAACCTTGAGCGAATGAGTAACCGGAACACGCCTTCATTACTTGAAGTTGCTGAATGATCTTGGACAAAATAGGGTCAGTAGCTACACGGTCCCTCAAATCATGAATAAAAATCAGGTTGGGCATCGAAATGGCTTGGCACTCCATCACTGGAGGAATTCTTGATAGGGCATTGGCAGCTTTGTTCTCAAGTCCAGGTCTGTACTGTATTTGAAAATCATATCCCAGCAATTTCGTTAGCCATTTTTGATGTTTTTTTGCTACCACTTGCTGCTCAAGTAAATACCGTAGGCTCCTTTGATCAGTTCGAACAATGAACTGACGTCCCAACAAATAAGGGCGCCATTTTTGTATGGCTAGCACCATTGCCATGAGCTCCCTCTCATATACTGATTTACAACGAACCCCGGGTGATAAAGCCTTGCTGAAATAAGCTATCGGACGCTGTTGTTGCATCAAAACAGCCCCAAGACCAGTGCCAGATGCATCAGTCTCTACTACAAATGGAGCTGAAAAATTGGGCAAGGCTAGAACTGGGACTTCGCACATGGACTGCTTCAGTTGTAAGAATGCTTCTTGCGCCTCCTTGCTCCAGCTAAACGCATCCTTCTTTAATTGGTCTGTTAAAGGTCTTGCCAGCTACCCATTCCCTAACAAATTTCCTATAATAGCCGGTAAGGCCGAGAAATTCCCGTAGCTCTTTAATAGTTTTCGGAACTAGCCATTGGGACATTGCAGCGAGTTTGAGCGGGTCCGCTGAAACCCCTTCTGCTGAAACGATGTGTCCCAAGTACTCAACCTTAAATTGAGCAAATAAACATTTCTTTTTATTTGCATATAGCTGGTGCTGGCTGAGGCGAGTGAGGACCATTTCTGGGTGTTGTAAATGTTGCTCCATTGATGCACTATAGATGAGAATGTCATAAAAAAAAAACTAGTACAAATTTTCGCCAAAATTCGCAAAATACTTTGTTCATCAATGCTTGAAAGGTTGCTAGTGCGTTGGTCAGACCAAATGGCATCACTAGAAATTTGTAGTGCCCTTCGTGTGTTCGGAAAGCTGTCTTTTCTACGTCCTTTGCTGCCACTCTTATTTGGTGGTATCCCGACTTAAGGTCCAGTTTAGAGAACACTTGTGCCCCGTAGAATTGATCAAGGAGCTCGTCGATAACCGAAATGGGAAATTTATTTGCAACCGTCTCTCTGTTGAGAGCTCTATAGTCCACACAAAACCTCCAACTTCCATCCTTTTTCTTCACCGAGAGCACCGGACTCGAAAAGGGGCTTGTGCTTGGCTGAACTATTCCTGCTTGCAACATTTCTGCCAGTAACCTCTCTATTTCATCCTTTTGGATCTATGCATACCGATAAGGGCGAACAGAGGTCGGACCTGCCCCTTCCTTCAAGGTAATATGATGTTCATGGGATCGTTTTGGAGGTAATCCCACTGGCATGTGAAAAACCGAATCATGTTGCTGTAACAATTCGACCACCTCTGGTGAGATCTCGGTTTGACCCTTAGCTTGGTCGACTATCAAGGAGCCAAACTGAATCCAATACCCCTGCCCTTCTTGCTGGACTGAGTGAATCAAAGCTTTTAGGGAGACTTGAGATTTACATAAACTGGGGTCACCTTGTAATGTAATCCAGGAACCCCTAATTCAAATTTCATCACCATCGTTTTCCAGTTGACCTGCATATTCCCCAACGTCCCTAACCATTGAATCCCCAGAATTGCATCGGCACCTCCCAATTCCAACAGTAGGAAATCTGTTACCACTCGGAAGGACCCCAATTCCAACTCAACGTTAGCACAAATGCCCTCAGTTCTGACCCTGCCTCCAGTCCCCAATAGCACTCCATAGGAAGTGGTTGCTGTAATTGGAATCTGAGATGCCTCCACCAACTCCTTAGAGATAAAATTATGGGTTGCCCCACTATCGATGAGCACTGTCACTGGGTGTTTGACTATTGTGCCTGATATCTTCATTGTGTGAGCCGATGAGATCCCTACTAGAGAATTCAGCGACAACATAGCCAATTGCTCCTCGGACACTGCTTCAACACTTGAATCAGGGCTGGGCGGGGGGGAATCTTCATTTTCTGACCCTTCAATGTCATCGGCGACCAGCATCACTTGCAAGGCTTTCTGCTCACAAATATGTCCTCGATGAAACTTTTTGTCACATTTAAAACATACCCCTCGGTTCTTCTTATCTTGGTATTCCGCTTCCGTCAATCATCGCTGAGCAGGAGTGCTAGTTTGGGTCCCTGTCGTGTTCCCTATATTCCCACTCGGCTGCCCGAAGTTAGCAAGAAAAGGCACGGTCGAACTCCATGACGAAGTGGTCATGGGCATGTATCTTGGTATGGCAAGTGGGCTGGGAGTAGCCCTAATGTTTCCTCCTTTCTGATGAAGGCCCAACCCTATCAATTGATGACCCTCCTCAATACGTTGGGTCGTTTCCATTATGCAGGCTAGGCCCATTGGTTGCAATACATGCAGTGGCCCTTTGATTTCCTCTTTCAGACCCTTGATGAAGCTTCCTTCGAGGATATGCTCAGGAACTCCGACCACTCTAGATGCCAGGGCCTCCCATTTAATCCGACATGCCCTCACCGTCGTCTCTTGCCTGGCCGATAGTAGCTCCTCTGCCGTGGATCCCACTAGTATCACACGGAATCGCAACAACAGCAGGTGCTTCAACGTGGCCCAGGAGGTGATTGGACGTCGTTGATGTTCCCACTGGAACCAAGTCAGGGCATCTCCCTCTAGGTCGATGATGGCTGCCTCAAGCATATGAGCCTCTATGAGCCTATTCAGCAGAAAATATTGTTCCACTCGAAATACCCAGCCATCGGGGTTCTCTCCCGAGAACAGTGGCAGTTCCATCCTAGGTGGTCTAAAATCCCGTCCCCCTTGTGAATCCATCGGAGGAAATGGGAAACTCGTCGATGTCATCGGAGGAGGGTAGGTCGTCGCCGGATCACCCATCGACCTATGAGATGATGAACTATCGCCGTCGACTGCCTTACGATGCCGATCTTCCACCTCACTTGTGCCCCCAGCTCCTGTGCGAGTTGAAGTTTGCAGTAGCTGCGTAATGTGACCAATAAGGTACTCAACCTTCTTCTCTAATCCTGGGATTCTCTGTGTATCAGCCCTAAGTGCTTCTAATTCTTGTGGAAATTGTTGCACCTGTGCTCGAATCTCAGACACCTCCCGTCGAAGCTCCGATTGAACCTATTCTAGCTTTTCCTCCACAATTTCCAACTAAGAATTTGGCTTAGGTCCCATGTTAGATCTAGGCTCTGATACCACTATGATATGTTATCACAAAATAACAAAGCTAAAACAATCAATCAGTAACTCAAACAATTCACAGCCAGCCTTTTCATTGAAATACCAAGAATTCAAGAGCTTGGTTCTCTCCAAAATACAATAAACTTTTAGACAAAATCCACACCCTCCCACACTAACCAAACACTCTTTATACTAAGGCTTACGACTCTATCGCATACCCCAACATACCCAACAATACCCCCTCTAACTAACTCTACTCATTCTCTGCTGACTTGGCATTCTCTTTGCTTCTACCCTTCCTGGCATACACGTAGGTCAAGGGTGGCCTCATATTGATAGGCCTAAGACTTGTAAGTTTACCACAGGAGAGCCAAATAGTTGTTTGGACAGCTACGCAATTAAATGTATTTTGATTTGTGACTAGGCTGGTTGTTTAATTCTTTGGTTCTTTGTTTCTATTGGCTGAGTTGTAATCCTAGGTCCCTGTGACCGATGCCTTTAAATAGAAAGTAAGGCTTTCCATTTGGGGGTGTATGAAAAATATTGAGAGATTGCTCATTTGGAGAGACCAAACCTATTGGAAGTTTGGAGTAGGAGAGAACAAGCCTCTCGAAAGCTTGAGGATTGAAATTCTTTGTTGGATTTTAATAAGAAAGTGTGAGGGAATTCATCTATCTTGAGTATTTTCTAGCCGTGACTATTTCTAATCTAAGAAAAGTCTATCAGTAAAAGGAACACTATAAATGTGAAAGGTTATACCAGATATCAGTAATCTTTTAAACATTTGCAAAATACTTGAGATTTTTGGCTTCCACCTTACTAATTAGTCTCACTAATTAGGTAAGTGTGATGTGTTATTCTGTTAAATACTTTCACACGGAAAAAATCGTGAATTGTCGACATTGGAGTTTTAAACACCATTTATGGTGGAATTTCTATTTCATACAAACTCAAAAAAACATCCAATCCTTAAATTTTGCTTATTGTAATCAATCTTGACAAGGCAATACAATTGCTTCTAAAACAGTTCATACAAGTATGGCTAATGTTTAGATTATAAAGATAACATGAAAACTTAAAAAAAAAAATTGAAGAATATATATATTTACAAGAAACAATAGGTTGGAAATTAATAAAATGATGATAAGGTATCATCCAAATTTACAACCCAAGAAGACAGTCGGACTATCACAGAAAAGAAATTACACCCATAAATGTCAATCATTATCTAGCATAGAAAAGGGAAAAAAAACTTTTGAATCCTTAGTCTTGAAAATCCAGAGAACCACCCAGTAAAGATGGATGAGAGCTGCTTCATTTTGATATCGGTGGGAAGCAATGTGATAGAGGAAGGGAGGATAATATTCTTAATATCAGTGCCATTTCAAGTAAAAAAAAATTATTGATCACCTATCAGCACTCAGCAGTTCAGAACCATATGATAAAAGACAAAATAAACTTTTAAAATTTATATCCTCGTAGGTATTAAAATATGGATAAAGACAAAACACATAGCATGTCGTTATTAAAAGAGAATATGGTACAGATAAAAACTAAAAGTGGAACTGCTTGCAAATGAAATAAACCATTTAAAATACTATACAATCAAACAGCATAATGATCTTTAATAAGTTTGCTTGCAGTGTCAATTCAAGTCATTCTTCTAGTGTGTCACTGCCACTATCAAACTGAAAACATTATTTATTCAATAAATTACCTGTGGTAATAAATAAATAGATAAAGACACAAAAGGTAAAAAAACTGAAAAAATTCTGAAGATGTGGCACATTTAACTCAAAGTGTCAAAATATAGAAATAAAATGTGTTCCTCATAGAATGAAAATAATGACATGCAATGAATACACCTACCTGGTTAGATGCCGTTGAACATCAAAGATTACGATAACTACGTCATATAATTGAATTGAGCTCCAAGCACTTTCTACACGAACCTTTAGATCCTTGTGTGGTTGTCCGTTGTTTGTTAAAGTAAGCCCTGGGGTATCAAAGAAGCACTGTGCAAGACTATAGATGTCAATAAATTTTCCATATCTTTACTCTAGTCCAAATCATCTCAATTGCGTGAGAATCTTAAAAGATGTTTTTTAAAAAGAAAGAACAAAAGAATTAAAATTACATGCAGCATGTTAAGTTTGTACAATATTTGGAAGAATTTATAGGAAAGAAATGTCAACGTTAACATAAACTTGATTAGTTTTTCATCAGAAGCTGCAATTTAGTTAATGAGAAGATTGTTATATTAGCATTCCACTATAAGAAATGTTAAAAAGAGTTCATTTAACTAGAAAATTTCATCATACAAATATAAATCTGCAACATTAACACAGCTAAATTATATAATTGCAGGCCCAAAATGTAAAAAAAAAAAATGAAGCTACTGAGAAACTAAATTTACATTTGAGACTTGAGAGTAGAAAGATGTAAAATTAAATATGCATTTTATTGGATGATTATAAATACAATAGCTTTCGATCAGATAGAGTTAATTTCAGGGTTGCAATTTGGCTCATGTATCATGATCTTTTAATCCTTTTAGGTGATCCTACTTTGATTGAAAGACATACCACAGATTTCGCAGCTTTAATTTATGTCGGGGTACAATCTACCCTAGCTCAACTGGACTAAGGGATTTGTTTAGGTTATGCTAGCAATTATAAATCTTCTTTTAAAAGAAATTATAAATTTTATTTTAAAGGGCACATATAATACATTATACATATAATCATAAAGTGACATTACAGATATTTGATAAGAGATTAATATTATATGTGGATAAAACTAGAAAACAATACGTACCATTTGGGTATCTCCTTTAGTCAGAACTCCCAACACCTCATGAGTGGTGGTGTGTGTCTTGCGAGAAACAGCTGCAACCTTTGTTCCAACCTGTGAACAAATGAAATAAATTATGACAAATATGCCGTAGAGATAATTATTCAAAACCTACTTGTCATAATGTATAAATTGTTCCCAAGATTCCTACGATTTTTTTTAGATAATAAATTGTTCTGAACTAAACCATTAACATATAAAGAGGTGAAGCACAGTTTAATCATAGAATTCTATATCCACAAAATACTATACAACACTTAGCCACCTCAGGTTCAAAAGTAGAAAATCATGGTTTTTCTTATTCTTCTTTTTTTTTTTAAAAAAAAAAACAAAACAACGGACATGTACAAAAAACAGAGAAGGGAATTCCTTTAAACTCTTTTACATTGTGTAACCATAAAAATCATGGTTATTCAGCAAGTGTCTGTAAAGAATTGAACAATAGACCATGTGAGAACAAACTATAAGTTTGGCCACTCAACTAGCCCTGGCTACTTTTTTTTAGTCCCTAAAATTCACAGTGAAATATACTTAGAGTTAAAACCCAGTTTATCACATGTATAGTGTTAGCTCTAATGCATGTTCATCATTGGAATGTCACAGAAGTTTTGTTGGGTTTGGAACTTTGAAAAGGTACGAAACAGCAGCAAAAGTGTAAATCAAAGGACTACTAGGAGGGTTTATATATAAATAAGATAGTCATTGTTTATCATTTTTCAAATTTGACAAGAATTAATAAACATTCCTCTCTAAGAAAGAATCGCTTAATTTTCACTCTATATTTCTCTAAGTTCTTCTACTTCTCTCTTTTTTTTCTACTTTGTCCTACATCATCAAAGCTTCAGAATTACCAGGAATCATCCACTCAAAATCCATTTCAGCTAAAGACCAGCTCCATAAAACTATAGCAACACCACAATGTATGAGCATAAAATAAACAGATTCCAAATCACACCTATATATTAAACACCATGAGGAGATTAAAACCTCTAGGAATACAGCGCACAATCAGCAAGTAGTATTAACATTTTACAAGATAGACACAAACTTGTTTATCAGCACAATCAACAAGTAGTATTAGCACTGACTTGTTTAGCAAAAAGAAGCCTCGCTATAATAGTGAGGTTTCATCCAAACATGTCCCACATCCGCACATGTGACTATCACGCTTAAGAACTAAACATGCAAAAGGCAATAACAAAACTTATCTAGCACAAGCAAGATTTAGTAAACAGAAAAGACTTAAAATCCTAAATTTCTATAAAATTTCAGAAGGTTCACTAGAATCACCCAATGCATACTGAAGTCCCTCAAACCAAAACAAACTAAGAAACATGTACGAAGAAGAACGCTACTACAGTTTTGGAACAAAAGAACAAGTCCAAAAGCTGATGTGCTACGATGAATCGCACAGCAGCACTACCAAACTGAAAAAAAGACTTACCAAATGTCTACTCGACTGTTAGATTAAAAAGAGAAAGAAAAATTAGTGAAACACCAAAAAACTAAATTCACATTGTCATCATCACTAACGATACTTGAATTGATGGATACAGCTTATACTAATCAACTAAAAGGCGAGAACACCATCGAATTAACAGACTCCTTACCAATTAACATATAATAAAACACGTCTCAATCTCAATGGTACTATAATCCATAACATCAACCACTAATGCAAAACAGTTTCAACCAAAAAATAGCCCTAGCACAAAGCAACAACATACCATGTAATTAGTGAGAGAAGATTTGCCAGCATTAGGGGCACCGACTATCCCAACCGACAAGGACTTCTGATCCTCTTCTTTCACCGTCAAATCCTGCTCATCATCCTCATCTGCCTTCTCCAAAGCCGCCTCAAGCAGGGCCTTGGCTAGCACTCTCCGTCTTTTCTCTTCCTCCTGCTCCTCAATTTTCAACTTCCCTTTTTTCTGAGGTTCTTCCCCAAAGATCACTTGGTCAGCTCTCTCCCTGTATTTTTTGTCCCAAGTGGGTTGAGTCTTAGCATCTGAACCCAGGCTCGGTACTGTAAAATGAGCACTGTCGAAAACGGAGTCTGCGCCATTTTCAGTATCGGAAAAGTTGTGAGCAGGGTCGTCCTTTTGAGGTTGGGCAGCGTAGAATCTAAGCGAAATGTTTTGGTATTTTGGGGAGAGGACTGTGAGCGTTCTTAAAGCTCTCAAAGCTTTCATTCTCAGCATTGGCCTGAGATAGATTCTGCTTCTTACAAGAGGTGTTCCCGTTTGGTTGGGTTGCTATTGAGGTTTTAGACGAGGGGTTTTTCCCGTTTACCTTGTATTTTTCACTCGACAAAAAAATAAATTAAAAAAATATATAATGATGTGCCAACCAACCGTACGATTGACTAGTATTTTTGCCCAATTTGTGTGAGATTTCATCCTTGGCAATTTTGTTACGAAACTTTGACTACTATCAAATAGTTTATTTTCTTAAAGTATTTTTAAAAAATCTAATTTATTTTCTTAAACAAATAATTAAAACCTTCAAAATTATTTTAAAAGATTAAGAAAATAAAAAATACTAAGTTTTCAAATTAATTAAATAAATTTTCAAATATTAAAAAATTAAAAATTTAATTAATAAAAACTTGTTATAAAACTATTAAGATTACAGAAATATAAAGTATAAAGAAAATAAATAAGCAGAATAATAGAGAGATGTAAAGAAAAAGTGAAATTCTTGTATACGTTATTTCAATAGGGGAAGGACTCATATTTATACAGATAAGTCCTAAGGAAATCAGATAACTACTTTGAATACAATTAATAATTAATGCTGATATTTTATTTTGGGTAACCTAGCGATTCTTCATTATTATGGACATTCATATATATAATATTTATAACACTCCCTCTTGGATTGCCATGAAAACCGCCTCATTAAAAACCTTGCTAGAAAAGTCCAGTAGGACAAAAACTTGGCTAAGGGGAAAAGAGTGTAGTGTATATTTATTCCTCCTCATTTCAACGCTCTTAAAGATCTTTTAATCGACGCATTATGATCTTATATACCATCTTCTCAAACGTTGATATTGGTAATGGATTTGTAAATAAGTCTGCAAGATTGTTGCTTGATCAAATTTGATGAACATCAAATCACCACTATTTTGAAAATCATGTGTGAAGAAGAACTGTGGTGAAATGTATTTAAATCTATCTCCTTTAAGGTATTATCATTTTAGTTGAGCAGTACATGCATCATTATCTTTATAGAGAATTGTTGATATTTCTTTATTGGGTGATAATCAACATGCTCCTCAAATATGTTGTTTCGTTGATCTCAATCACACATTTTCCCCTTGACTCATGAATTGCAAGTATCTCAACATGATTTAAAGTTGCCTCGTTAAAACATTGTGAGGAAAACCCGGTGGGACAAAACATGAACTGAGGGAAAAAGAGTGCAACACGTATATATCTCCCCCTCATGCATATATCAATGGTAACTTTTGTGATCAAATATCTCATATGATTTTCATTGTAATTATAAATCACCATAAATTATGTATGACCACATATTTACTATAACTCTTCTAGAGCATATGTGTAGAATGGAATATGAATATTTATCCAACATATTAAATCAATCATGTATATAACCTTGTTCATTATCATATCATATCAACAATGTTATAATATACATCATATTTGTGGATATCTATGACTACCTATGACTATGTTCAATCCAAAAATTGAAATTTAAATATGATCACATGAATGAATATCTTCGATAATATCAATTTTCATTTGCAATAAAGATTGTACTTCGGGACCATATATTCGTTGCATTCTCGTTACATGTTCTTTTATTTCTATATCAAGTAATCATATACACTATGATTTTTTATGCATACGAAGTTTTTTGGGACTTCTCTACTCATAATTTAATCTATAAGCAAAGAATATATTTAATAATTCTCAATCTACAAGATGAAATAAGAAATCCTTCTTCAATAGTTTATAAAATAATCAGGAGCTCTTCAAGAGCTTTTTACAACGTATTATTTACGAATTCACATTATATAGACAATTATACTTGTAATTTCAGATAATTATTCACCTACATGTCTTTAATCCAGACAAAGATCTTTATTGTATAACTCTCACGACTTTGAATTTATATCTCATAAGACATGTGAAATTCTTCTCGAATTTTTCCCATATTTTAAATTCTCGTATTACTAGGAGCTTCAAATAAATAATTTGTGTTGCAACATTTATATGACACATGTTAATTCTCATAAAATTAATCAAATTTTGATTATATTTTCTCATAACAATATGTATATGCATTTATTTAATTATTCTCTTGTCTATGCAAATTGTGTACAATAATTCATTTGTGTACAAATATACAAAATTCTTATTAGAATTACTTTTTCTTGTACAAATATTTATTTGTACCCCTACAAGTTTTACTTCACTTTATGTGAGTAAATTTATACTGCATGGATTGCGTCATATAATTTTGGTCAAAATTATATATACATCGATAATTCTCGACCCGTTTAATATCATTGTAACGACCCAGAATTGCTAATAAGGCTTAAGGGCCTTGAATAGTATGTCGGGATGGCATAATTGATATATATGTGAATATATGATTAAATACTTGATTATGTGGCATGCATGATTATATGATTATATGGATGTGATTAAATGCATGTTTATGACTATTAAATATGCATGTGGACCCTGTTTAGCCTATAAGGGCATATTTGTAATTTTGGCCCATTGAGGGCATAAATGTGATTTTATGTGATAAATTATTGTGACCACATTATTATGTGGATATATTTGCAGCATATGGCTCAAGACAGTCCTAGTGAGCGGATTGGCAAAATAGTCACGGCGGGGATTAATACCCAGCTCGGGGGAGCCTGGGGGTATTTTTGGGAATTTGGAGAATAATTTGGGAATTATTAGATATTGAGTAAATACTTGGTAATTAATTGGATGACGCGATTAATTGGTGGTTAATAGGAACATTTGAGGAATTAGCGAGAATTGGGGACATAATGACCATTTTACCCCTAAAGCAATTAAGTGGCTAGTATTACAAGGGAGGGCATCTTGGTCATTGTGTGGTCTAAGGGTAAGGCCGGTTAGGCATTTAGAGTGCTCAGAACTCACTGAATTCACTAGGAAGGCTCCAGACTCTCTCTCTTCTCTCCCTCCTCTCATAAACGATTTCTTCTTCTCTTCTATTGAGTTTGAAGGGTTCTTGATGAACTAAAGAACTAAGCTAAGGAAAACCAACTGAGGCTTAGGCTGATTCTTGGCTGTGAAGTCTTGAGGAAATTGAAGCTTTCATCCAGGAAGTTCAGCTAGGATCTTAGGAGAATTAAGCTCAAGGATTGAAGGTTGTGGCTGAGGATTTAGCAATTAATTTAGGTAAGCTCTAATCACTGAACTTGTTGAAGGTTTTTTATTGTTAGGGAAGAGTTGGTCTGGTTTTGAGGGATGAAGTTCTACTGACTTGGGGCAATAGTTTTAGTATGATTATTAGAATTTTGTGTTCAAAATTTATGACTTAAAGGTTCAAACTCGTAGCTAAGCTTAAGTGGGATTAGGAAGGTTTGCTAGGGAAATTCTAGGTTTAACCTTGATGTTATTGGCTGGGAAGAAGGAGGAGAAAACCCAGATGTTCTGGGTTCGAAGAGGGCGCGTCGCGACCCAACCTGGGGGCCTCGCGGCACGTGTGGCCATTTTGGCTTGGGGATGTCTCTGAATTGGGGACGCGCCACGACTCACTAGGCCAAGTCGCGACCCGCCTCCTCTTTGGCTTGGGTGCTTGCTCTCTGACTTGGGGGCAAGTCGTGACTCGCCTGGGATTTTTAGCCTTAGAATTATTTCTAGAATTGGTAAGGCTCGAGGGTTCGAACCTAGACGCTCGAGACAATTTCTACTACCCGGTTTAGTATAAATTGAGGTCCCGGAGGCTAGTTTCTGTCTCCTAGGTTTTTTTTTTATTGGAAGTTGATGGATACCTATTGGCCTTTGTGACTAGGTTTGTCACCAAGGCTCTATTATCTCCGCTCGAAATTCAAGGTAAGAAAACTACACACTTTGCGTGGTTGTGTTGGGACTGAGATTCCCTATATTTGAATACGAATGTGGTATGATTATATTATGCCATGCGAGCATGTAATAAGAGGCCTAAGAGAGCCGGGGCTAATAATTTGCGCACAGGACGCAACTCGGCCACTAAGAGCTGGGGTTAGCTAGATAAACACTAGGCTCGGCTTAAGCGAGCCAGAGTCAGTGGGTTAAACAAAGGTTGCGGCCTAAGGGTGTTAACCCTGAGTATTGTATGATGATTGTGAAAAACTGTTGATTATGAATGTGTTTACTATTATTAATCTGATGCTTATGGCTTGTTGAATACCTGGATGATAGACTAATGATTCCTTGATCGTCGTCACTGATTTTGTGCATATTATGGCTTGTTGAATATCTGGTTAATGTCTTATGAATTATTTTATTCTCATTATTGAATATATTATGATGCTATGGTTTTCTTGCTGGGCCTCAGCTCATGGGTGCTACGTGGTGCAAGTAAAGGCAAGGGCAAGATGGATCAATCATGAGTTGGAGAGCTCTGGGGCGAGGTGTACATTGTCAGCTGCTCGACCGCCACGGTCGAGGGATTGTACAAGGACGGAAACCTAAAACGTCCATTTTTCCATTAGAGTGGCCTTGATTGTATATAACTTTTGGAATTTTGTAAATTTGTCCTTTAAACCTTGTTTTTGGGATCCCATGTACTATACATTTATTTTAATGATGATTATCCATTTATGACCAAAATCTTTTAAACCTAACTTGTTTATGACTTTAGGATCACATTTTAATTTAAATGACTTGATTATCAAGTCTTGCACTATTTTAAACACACAGTGTAACGGTCTTGGTTATCCAAGGTGTAATGACCCACTACTCTAGACTTTTGGACCATTAACGAAACTATACATACAAATCCTTAATAAAACTTACATTTGCGAAAATACCATAACTTTATTCGAAAAACTTGTAGAAATAAGAGTTACTTACATAAAATATCAAGAAGGATATGGGATCCCATTGTCTTAAAAACAAAACATAATTTAAAATAAAAGGAGTTACATAATAAGTGCGGAAAAATACATGTAAAACCATAAAAACAAGACTACATCCTCGAAAATCGAACTCTCGACTCCTTGACTCCATTCACCACCGATACACATTCCCCAAGCATCCACGAATCTTACCGCCACTATAGCTATTTTCCTGCACATATAAACAAAAAGGAATGAGCCTAATGCCCAGCATGGAAAAATCTAACACATAGTTCATATACATAAATTTCATAAGAAACATAAAAACTTAACATAACACTTATATCATGCACATACTATAATGGCCATTATTACTTGGGGTCCCATAGACTAATCAATTCATATGCACATTAGATTAGTGGGGTCCTACTAGCTAAGTAGGTCATATGCCCATAATCTATTTGGGGCTTGTTAGTCAAATGGGTCATATGCCCAAGCCTACAAACATACATATTTCATCACATATTTTATAACACATTTCATAGCATAAAACATAAGATAACATAAGCATATAACATATAGATTCTATCCTATTTTCCTTACCCAAAGTTACCGGGATATGAGGACAGAGTTGGGACTTTTGGAACACTCCTAAAACCATATATGACAGAGTGAGTAGATTTAAAGAAAAAGAAATGAAAGGAATGGAAGGACTAAACCTTGAGAAAAATACTTACCAAAACCTTTTTGCTCAAGAACTTAGATTTCCTAACCAAAATAAAAATTAAGGTTAGAGGCTGAGTAGAAGACTATGAGAACTTAAAAGAACAATTACAGAAATGAACTAGAGTTTTGGGTTACCTTGAAGACTTGTAAGACCAATCTACACCTCAAACCAAAATACTATAAAACCTTACTTCCCAAAGTGTTTGATAAGCTTAAAGCTTATGATTCCCCAACCCAGGTGTTTACACTCTCACACTCACTTAGCACTTGCAGCCTCTGAACTTAGAGCAAAAGATGAATAATGGTTGGGTACTAGGTCCTATTTATAGAGTTTAGGAATGAAAGGATCTTAATTTTACTTGAATAAAAATAATAGCTTTTTAGGTGAAAATAATTTGAATTATTGTTCAGCAGAGGCTGAAGACTCGTTCAAAAAGATGCTGGACTTATCAAGAGGTTGAATGGCTAAATGGAAAACGATTTCAAAATGTTTCAAAATATACTGAAGGAGGCGATATATCGCCCCCTGTAGGCGATATATTGCCTGGGCCAGTATGCCCGAGGCTGTCGTGCATCGTCTCGTGTTTTCCGTATCTACGTGCTGCGATATATCGCCCCCTATAGCTGCGATATATCGGCACACGCTGATTATTTAAACACGAAATTACACATTTTTAGCTCAATTTGAATGGGGTAAATAGCCTTGACTAAGCCCTCAACGTATTCAAAGCTGCTGACTGACCTTATAGCATTCAAACTTTACCCCTTATTAAATTTAATCCTCAAAATACTTAATCCTTAATCACCCATACATAACATGTGCTTAAAATCCTATTGGTTCTTATCTAAACCTTATAGTATAATAAATATTATCCTTAATATTAGTCATATTAATCAAACCTTAGGTTAACATCAATATTCTTAAACTATAGGTTAAACTTAGAAAATCTATAAGTACTACTATGAGTGTCCAAATAATTCCCGGTCTGAACCAAAAATCCACAGTTACAAAGATAATACTATAAATACTATAATACTACTATCTAACTAGCTAAGTAAAGTTCTTGGACTCTACACAAGGCATTACAACTTGGTATCAGAGCAGTTTAGGTTTAAGGGTTCCTGAAGATTGGCTGGACATGTACATTTGCCGCTAAAGACAAGCTCGACTCAATATTTTGTAATTGAATACATGAGATTATATGCTTAAGTGTTTGAATGAAATATGAATGTATTAATTTGTATGATTAATAAGGAGCATGAGATATTGATAGGGCATGGCCCTTGACTGTTGTGTGATGATATTGAGGCATGCTTATTAGCATTGCTATCGCATGCAAATGAATATTTGGGATAATGGTTTGTATATTGATTACATGTGGTTAATTGTTTAAACTTATATGCTTTATCTGCTTGTTAATATATGGAAAGCATGAGGAATATGAGTGTATTTGGTAGCAATGAAATTTGATAACTAATGCATAGTAATGTAGATTGGTGTTTGATATGCTTTATGTGTGTATTATTATTGTGATTGCTTGGACTTGGCCGTGGGATTATTCTGGATATGAACATCAGGGCTGAGTGTTTGGACTTGGCCATGGGATTATTCTGGATATGAACATCAGGGCTGAGGGGATTAGTCAATGATGGTAGATTAATTCAGATTGTGTTATGCTCATAATGGTTAATTGGACCTTGTATTGTTATAGTGCGGGTTGTGGATGATAGCTAGGGTTGGAATCCTCCATCTTCCTCCGAAATTCGCAGCAGACGTTCGCTGGTATGTGAGTAAAGCTGTGAGGTCTGATAGAGGAGATTAGATGGGTGAAACATCGGGTTTTGTTGGAAGAAAAGATGCTTTGTATACCTTGACAGTAAGGGTACCAGTGTTGGTTTAACCTAAGGGTGGAGATAGATAAGAATTACTGTATGGAAGGCTTTAGAGGCATTATCCTCTGGTTTTGAGGAGGGTTTGGATTTGCTCAAGAATTGATTAGTGGATGGGTATAGCTAATTCCATCCTTGATATTATGAAGATGATAAGTCGTGACAAAGTAGTTGTGCCAAGCATTTGTGGCAGAAGGATGCTCAGAAGTGGTGAGAAGTGGTACTCAGACCCAAAATATTGTCATGATGGGTTGGGAGGAATTCAGGTAGTGATTTGATAAAAGAGATTATTATGACGTAGTTTGAGCTGCAGAGACTAATAAGTTTATGAACTTGGTTTAGAATGGTAAGACAACGACAATGTCTATAAATAAGTTTGGTGGGTTGGTCAATCCGCTTTGGAAGTTGATACAAGCGGATGTAGTCGGAAATGATGATTCATTTAAGGTTAAACTCTGGGATGGTCTAGAGCATCAAGGCCGCTCCGGTGCATGAGATTTTCATCAGTGCTTGGGTAGTAGGGAGGGCCATGTCATTTAAGATATAAGGAATGAGGTATGGAGCGCGGATGTCGTAGGGCAAGAAATGCAGATGACAGTATTCCCATTTGTGGAATTTAGTAAGGGCAGATGCTCAATAATCGGAATAGAAGAACCCTTGATAGTTCTATTGCTCCTAGTTTTGACAAGAAGGGGTATAGTTTACAGGTTAGCCGTCAGGACAGAGATGAGACCTAGTGAAGTTATTTAGCATACACTAGAAGCAAGAGACGCCATTTGGAAAGATGTCAGGTAAGGACACGTTATCTATGTGGAATGGTTCAATACGTTAAGGCAGATTAGAGATTGCCTAGGATTAGAGAATGGACGACATGAATGCCTTGTTACATTCAAAGCCCGAGGCTAGTTTCTTGGAGGTGACCGATTGACTTGATAGTCCTCGTTCTTGGTTATATAACGAGTTGAAAGAGTTTGGTGTTGCGTATCTCCCCGGAAATATTCAGATATGAAGTATATGCCTCAAGGTTATTATATGAGGAGCTTGAGATATTAGTGCTTGTTGGGGATGAATTAGAAACTTCTAAAAGAAGAATTGGAATACAAGTAGTAAAGGGGTTCGTAGTGAAAGTGATTGAGATCGTCATATGAGAGCCTTGATTTGAGCCTGAGTGGGAGCTAATTTGTTAGATAAGAGACAAACATGGATTGTAGGGGACATCACTTGAAGTATATTAGTTGGAATGAATGGAAACTGAGTTGGTCAGTAGGGATTCAGATGGGTATGTAAGGAGTTGTTGGGTACGCATCAAGATTTGGCTATGGACAGATTTGGTATCAGGAACATTATGAAGAATGGTATTAGTTTGGCAGAAAGAATTACTAGTTTAGTTGAAGAAGTATTTGACTTAGGGATGGATTAGATGGAGCATTGTATCGTGGGATTCATTGACATCGCCTGTCAAGGATGAAGAGTTTAAATGTCCGGTTACAAGACAGGACAATGTCTTTCAGGAATTGATCTTTGATTTGGTTATTACCAGCTGAGGATCAAGGAAAGAGACATTTTAGGAATTATTACTTGTACCAAGTGGGGTGTGATGGAATATCAGTAAAGGTTCGTAACTGACTTATGCTTCAACAACATAGGTAAGTTTGACAAGCAGAGAGTACATAAACAATATGGATGAGGCACATCCAGGTTCGTTAGGGATGTGTTGGACTACTCCCTAGTTGAAGCAGAAGGTGAACGACTACTACACTGATGATAATAAAACTAAAGAAGCATGGTCACAGGTAAGGCTCCAGAAGGTGTCAGCTTCGATTTCTCCAAGGGTATTCAAGGTCACGCTACAGGAAGAGAAGGGATCAAGTATGAAGAGATTCAATTATAAGCCACAAAGAACTTACTGAAGAATGCCTGAGGGATAAGAAGCACAATGAGACCAGCGGACATGTCATTTACTACCTGAAATATCTTTAAAGACAGCTACACCAGAGATTGGGATGGCAGAAGAACTTAAGGTTAGACTGAATGGATAATTTTGTATCAGATTTTCAGAAAGGCAGAATAAGGGTTGGTTAGCACCTTGTGGTATGGGAATCCGTGTGTAATGGATGGATACGGAAGGGTAACATGAATGACCTTGTCTTTGTTTAAAATAAGAAACTGTAAGCGATGCATCAAAGGCTGAGATGCGCCCAGATATGGACTGAAGGGATGATGGTTTGTGCCTCGCGGTAGGTGAAAGAATGGGAACATGGCCGGTATACATGGAACATTAAGTTAACGGTGAATGCATAGCGTAAGGGATTTGAGCGCGTGATCATTTGTAGAGGAATAACCCTAAGACCAAGATCCAGTGAGACTTAATGGGTGATTCATGTTAGAAACCTTGACTGTACAAGGGGAAAATTAATTTGGAAGCCGACCTCTTACTTGGGAAGGTCTGTGCCAGTTGGGTAGGACGCCACAGATTATAGTAAGGTCAGACAAGGTTACGATTGAGATTGATATAGCACCTGTGTTTGGTTGTGGACAGATATATATCTCTATGGACAATGAAACTCGGAAAGAGGATCTTATGAAAATGGTTAAGAATCCTACCATCGTAGTATGAATTAAGAGATGAAGATCGAATGTGTGATCCGATGGAATCCGGTGTTGGGATGGAGATCCTAGATGAACATTGTACTACCTCCTTAATCATATTGTAACCAGGAAGTTTAAATGGATGATAAGATCTAATATTCGTATATTGGGAGGTAAAATGGTATAGGGGTGGATCGTAAGAGTGGACCACATTAGACTACAAGTAAGATGATTGGACATGGAAGGTTGCAACTCAGCAGATTGAGTTAACACACTTTGGTTCATGTGAACGGGTGACGTAGCATGGTAATTGATAGTGCCAGGTTGAGACCCTTTAATTTTCCAAGTTCTAGAAAGGAAATAGAGAATGAAGGGAATAAGGTTGGAACCTAGAATTATTGGCCGTCTATAGAAAGAATGACAATCTGAAGAATTAATGGTTATTTTAAAGAGTTATGCATTGAATGTGCAAGTGTTTGGGATATTAAGAAAAGTATAGTCCCTTGATGAAATAGTCACGATGTTTGGGATTACGACTAGGGTGACACTACATAAGATATGGTAAGATAGAAAGCAAGAGGTGCTAGTTCTAAGTAAAGAAATGAAAGGTAGTGAGTATCATGGTTCAGTATTGGTTCGGGGGAAATCAATGAAGTTATTAGAATTATTAGGGCAGGAGTGTCTGCCTATCTGAAAGGACATAAGAGTTCGCAAGATTCAAGTATCGGATCACGAAGTTCCAGGATGGGAGATTTGTATTTCTCCAAACATTGTAGACAAGAAAGAGTATGATACCTTGGGAAAGAAAAAGGGGGGTGTTTGACTTCTGATTCAAGAAGGATTCCGAAATCGTACCAAGAATTGGGCCGGGAGCCTACAAGTTAGCCTTACCCTAGTATAGATGGTGGCTTATAAGTATTACTGGTGCCTATGACAAGACGGTAAATGGACAATAATCACCGTTGATGAGGTAAGTAGACCATGGGGTTTCAGCAGGGTTATTGTGCAAGGAAAGGCTAATGGAATAGTAGTTATAAGATAAGATCTTATGTAACAAAATTGTCACTCTAGTAAGGGTGTTATTGAAGGAAAAAAAAGGGTAAAGAATTGGACTCTGAAGTTATGGTTAGATGTATGAGATTTATTATCTGATGTGTTCAAATAAATTTCGAGGACGAAATTGTAATAAGGAGGGGATAGTTGTAACGACCCAAAATTGCTAATAAGGCTTAAGGGCCTTGATTAGTGTACCGGGAGGGCATAATTGGTATATATGTTAATATATGATTAAATGCATGATTATACGATTATATGGATGTGATTAAATGCATGTTTATGAGTATTAAATATGCATGTGGGCCCTGTTTAGCTTATAAGGGCATATTTGTAATTTTGGCCCGTTGAGGGCATAAATGTGATTTTATGTGATAAATTGTTGTGACCACATTATTATGTAGATATATTTGCAGCATATGGCTCGAGACGGTCCTAGTGAGCGGATTGGAAAATTAGTCACGGCGGGGATTAATACCCAGCTCGGGGGAGCCTGGGGGTATTTTTGGGAATTTGGTGAATAATTTGGGAATTATAAGATATTGAGTAAATAATTGGTAATTAATTGGATGATGGGATTAATTGGTGGTTAATAGGAACATTTGAGGAATTAGCTGGAATTGGGGACAAAATTACCATTTTACCCCTAAAGCAATTAAGTGGCTAGTATTACAAGGGAGGGCATCTTGGTCATTGTGTGGTCTAGGGGTAAGGTCGGTTAGGCATTTAGAGTGCTCAGAACTCACTGAATTCACTAGGAAGGCTCCAGACTCTCTCTCTTTCTCTCCCTCCTCTCATAAACGATTTCTTCTTCTCTTCTATTGAGTTTGAAGGGATCTTGATGAACTAAAGAACTAAGCTAAGGAAAACCAGGTGAGGCTTAGGCTGATTCTTGGCTGTGAAGTCTTGAGGAAATTGAAGCTTTCATCCAGGAAGTTCAGCTAGGATCTTAGGAGAATTAAGCTCAGAAATTGAAGGTTGCGGCTGAGGATTTAGCAGTTAATTGAGGTAAGCTCTAATCACTGAACTTGTTGAAGGTTTCTGATTGTTAGGGAAGTGTTGGTTTGGTTTTGAGGGATGAAGTTCTGCTGACTTAAGGCAATAGTTTCAGTATGATTATTAGAATTTTGTGTTCAAAATTTATGACTTAAAGGTTCAAACTCGTAGCTAAGCTTAAGTGGGATTAGGAAGGTTTGATAGGGAAATTCTGGGTTTAACCTTGATGTTTTTGGCTGGGAAGAAGGAGGAGAAAACCTAGATTTTCTGGGTTCGAAGGGGGCGCGCTGTGACCCAGCCTGGGGTCGCAGTAGCGCGTGTGGTCATTTTGGCCTGGGGATGTGTAACGCCCCAAATTCCCTAATGTGGCTTAAAGCCTGGATTAGGCGGCCAGGAGGGTCATAATTGATTTATTATGTAATTATGTGATTATATGCTTGATTATGTAAGTTATATTATTATATGATGATAGATGCATGAATGTAGGTCCACTTTTCATTGTAAGGGTATTTTGGTAATTTGGCCCATTGATGGCATATTTGTATATTTTCATGCATGTTGGTGATTTATGGATGAGGCCACATTATTATGTGGATATGCTCAAGCTATTCGGCATGAGACGATCTTAGAATGTAAGCTAGCAGTTTGGTCATAACGGGTTATTTACCGGGCTCAGGGTGAGTCTCGGGGTAATTTGATGATTAGTACATTACCGGGAACTAAAGGGTAATGGGATATGATTTAGTTATTATTTGAGAATATTGGGAATAACAGGAATTGGAGGATGTTAATTATAATTAACGGGAAAGGACGATTTTTCCCTTGGGGTTGTTAAGGAAATAAATTAGGCTTGGGGGCATTTTAGTCATTTGACTTTAGGATATATTTGAATTAGGATGGTTGTAGAAGAATTAAGCCAAAAACAAAGCCTTCCTTTCTCTCCCACGATCCTCTTTCTCCTCTCTTCTTCCTTTGAATTTTGAAGCTCAATTTGAGGATTCAAGCTAGGAGATCAAGGTTGGAGCTTAGGACTTTAGTTCAACCTTTGAAGGGGATGCAAACCTGTGATTTAGGTAAGGATTCAGCCATACATTTTCTAGATTTTGCTCTGTTTTGAGTTTGTTTTTGAGCTTAAAGTTTTGATTATAGAAATGGTGATTTGAGGTGGTTTTTAATTTATTCAAAGCTTGGATTTTGTGGTTAAACTAGTGGATATGATGTGTTGATAATTGGTTGTGATTTCTGGGTTGATTTGATAAAGGTTTGTGGCTGGTTTTAATGGAGAAATGGCAGGGAAGCTGAGTTCGTGGGGGCAAGTCGCGACTTGGCCCAGGCAAGTCGCGGCTCGCCCCTGTTTCTTCAGGTGGTGCTCTCTTACTTGAGGGTGAGTCGCGACTCACTAAGCCAAGTCACGACCCACCCTTCCTTTTTGAACTAAAAAGGGGTTTTCAAGGGTTTTAAGCTCGGGGTTTCAATTCCTAAGGCTCGGGATCGAATCTACTAACCGTTTTAGTGTGATTCGAGGTCTCGGGAGCAAGGTTTTAGACCATGAACCTTTTATTGAGTTAATTTATTAATGGAATTCCATATTTGGTTATGACTAGGTGACCGCTAAGGGACTAAAGGACCGATCGTTCTCAAGGGTCCCTCTTTTATTATTTCACGCTCGAACCAGAGGTAAGAAAAATGTACTCAATATGTGACATGCATGGTTATTGATGAGGCATGTTGAGTGCTCTATATGTGGACATTGATTGCATTGTAAATGCTTAGCAGTCTTGCTTATCTGTGAATTGTATTGACTTATTAGTCAAAATCGGCAATGGTGTCAGTATTGACTGTGAAGCTGTGACTTATTAGTCATGTTCGGCAGTAGTACTGAGCACTGGTCGTATGGGATTGACCTATGAGTCAAGAACGGTTTTAGCGTGTTTAACGCAAGCCGAAAAGATTAGATCTAATCGACATAAGTTGTAACGACCCAAAATCACTAATAAGCCTTAAGGGCCTTGATTAGTGTGTCGGGAGGGCATAATTGGTTTAGGTGTGAATTTATTAATTTAATGTGTGATTATATGATAAGCATGCGTGTATGGCTATGTGAATGTAAATGTGATTATATGCTATAATTGTGAGAACCACATTATTATGTGGGTAAATCTGCAGCATGCGACTTGAGGCGATCCTAGGGAGCTAGTTAGCGGGAAAATCACAACGGGGGCTTAATACTTGACTTTGGGCAAGTCAAGGGGTATTTCAGGTATTGGGTGGTTATTTAGGTTATCGGGTTATGAAAATAAATAATTGGAGATATATTTTAGGTTAGGAAGCTTAGGTGGGAATACTGGGGATTTTTACCATTTTGCCCTTGGGGACGTTTCCGGCACCCCGAGCCTTGGGATTACCTTAATTACCTAAGGATAGACTAAGTAAAAACTCAGAACTTGGTGGAAACAAAGGAACCGACCTTCCCTCCTCTTCATTTTCTCTCTCAAGGGGAAACCACTAGAACTTAAGGAATTCATCTGAGAATTCAGTGGATTGAGCTGGGGTTTTGAAGGATTAACCTAGTGTTCAGCTAAGGGGTTCAACTAGGATTAAGGTAAGTCATAAGCTTTGTGCATGGTGATTAATTCTGTTTTTATGATTGGTTTTGTTGTTTTTTTAAGCTTTTGGGTTTTAGAGATTAAAGTGGGATTTTGATGAGTTTCTAGGCTATGTTTTCACTAGATTATGTTGCTAGAATCATGTTAGAAGTTTTGTGATAATTAAGTTGTGGAATTGGGATAGTTTTGGATGGTTTTGAGTAGGTTTGAGAGTAAAAAATGGAGGTTTTTTTGGGTTCGAAGGGGTCGGGCCATGACATAGTTCCTGGTGAGTCGCGACCCTCTGAAGCTGAAGTGTGCTGAGGAAAGAGGGCGGGCCGCGACATGGGGCTTGTAGGGTCGCGACTCGTGTCTGGTTCTGAGCTTGGATGGGCTCTGTTTGGGGGCCATGCCACGGCATGGGAGGCTTGAGCCGCAACCCTTAAGGAAATTTGGGATTTTTGGATTTTAAGCATGGGAATTTAACCTAGGGTGCTCGGGATTGAATCAACTACCGTGTTTGGTGGAATTTGATGTTCCGGAGACTAGAACCTTATTTAGAAGCCCTTTTACAATTATTAATGGTATCCCTTATCTTGGTTGTGACTAGGTATAAGCTAGGGGCTCAGGAAACGGATCGTGCTCAAGAGGCATCTCGTGTAACCAGTACATTTGGAAACTAAAGGTAAGAAAACTGCACCCGGTTGTGGTTTCATAATGGGACTAAGGGTTCCCTACTTTGTATGGTATTATGCCATGTAAATAGTAAACGAGCGGCCTAAGAGTGCCGAAGTTTACATTAGCACACAAGGCGCGACTCAGCCACTGGTAGCTGAGGACAACTTATTATGCACTGAGCTCGGTTTAAGCGGGCCGGAGTTAGTGGGGTAAACAGAGGGTGCGACCTAAGGTGTCGACCCTGATTATCATGTGATTTAATTGTTGTTATTGATTGGTGGATTTGTCATGTTGAATAGCTGAATGTTGATTGGCTGAATCTTGGTGGTATCTACGTGCTATGTGATTAAAGTGATATGTTAAGTGTATGATCATGCTTAATGGGTTATTCAATTGTTATCATTTTTTTGTTATATAATGTGATGTTTTCTTGCTGGGCCTTGGCTCACGGGTGCTTCGTGGTGCAGATAAAGGCAAGGGCAAACTTGATCAACCCTGATTCGGAGAGCTCTAAGAGCAGAATGTACATGATCAGCTGCTCAACCACCACGGTTAAGGGGGAGACAGGAACAGGAGAACCATATATGTCTGTTTTGCCCTTAGAGTGGTTGGTGGTTGTTTGTACTCTGGAAATTTTGTAAACCAACTTTCAAAACGCTGTTTCTTTTGGGATCCCTGGTATAAAATGTTTAATTATATGAAATGTATCTTTTGAGACCAAATCCTTTTAACCCTAGCGCATTAGTGGTTTCAGCAACACGTTTTTAACTAAATGACTTGATTAGCAAGTCCTGCACCTTTATAAGTACACAGTGTAGCGGTCTTGGCTATCCAGGGCGTTACAACTTGGTATCAGAGCATCCTAGGTTTAAGGGTTCTTGAAGACTAGCTGGACATGTACATTCGCTGCTAGTGACAAGCTCGATTCAGGGTTTGCTAATGTGTATATGTGCTTATATGCTTGTTGATCGCCAAAATGTAACACGCAAGTATACGCGGTCTAATCAAGTAATATATGATAAGTCAAGTGTCGATCCCACGAAGACTGATATTAATTACCAATAATTAACCTCTAATTCTAATTGATTTGAATAATAATTTCAGATTGATAATATAAATAATTATTACTAAAATTAAGAAACCTACTAAGCACTTAAAGAAATGCAGAGATGAAATTTGATTTAATTCAAAAGATGCAAAAGTTAGGGCTTTAGTTTCATCAACCATCCACTTATGATTTCTAACCAATTCTCAAGATTTCTTAATTCTATTGTGGTAGCAGATTACAATTATAAATTATAGTCTTGTTAGGATCTATAATTCTCTACAATATACTATTTCCTACGTCTCTGTGATAAATCAATATATTGCAGGCTTTAAACACATAATCCCTAAACTACACAATTCATAAAAGTACTTTCGTCTGATATAAAATTGTGATTATTTACCTATAGCATAATTATCCTTATCTTTTCAGAGTATAGGTTAAAATCATATAAACATGTAAATGATGATCAAACATTCACAAGCATTAAGCATATGATAAATAATCCACAGTAGAAGAAAGAAATTCAGGAAAATTTCATTAAGAGATCAAAAGTTTCAAGAAGAATCCACTAAAACCCTAATAACAAGATTAGTTCAAAGTAGACATAATGAAATCAATCAAATTAAATATAAACATAAAATCCAGTAAGAGATTACAGAAGAAAATAATAAATCAAACTCTAGGTCTTCAATGCTCTCCTTCTGCCTCTAATGACTTCTCCACACTTCTAATTATGAATAGAATAGAATAATTAACTCTTAAAATGTATTTAAACAAAAACCCTAAAATATCTAACAAATTTGACACTTCTGCAGGTCACGATCAGCCACACGCGCCGCGGCCCTAGCATCCAAGCGCCGCGGCGCGCCTCTATGCCCAGCGCAGCCCCCTTCTCTGACTTCAGCGAGCGCCGCGACCCTTCAAAAATTCCATAAACTTGATTCTCTCTGCTTCTCCCTTGCGCCGCAGCTCTTCTTCAAGCGCCGCGGCCCCTCTAATTCTTCCAAAAACTTGATTCCAAACTTCGAATCGAACAATTATCTCCACAAATGAGTCTTCAACTTCATTCTTGTCAACTTTTAGCACAAATTTCCCAATTTCAGCTGATTTTTCAGTCATTTCCCAAACTTCACGATTTCTTCTCCTATTTCCTGCAAACATACCAAAACAAGCATAATACCGCATAACACTCCACCAAAATGACTCAAACTTACCCTAAACACATGTTAAAACTATGCTAAAAATGGACTCATCAAATTCCCCCAAACTTGACTTTTACTCGTCCTCGAGTAAACCAAAACAAACAACTCAACAAATAACAAAAATACACACATACACACATTTTTGAATCAAGCCAACAACAATACTAAGCCTCAAGCTATGACAAATAACTCACTTATATAATCTTCAAGGAACTCAACTTGTAATCCAGAATTTTAGTTGAAACATTCATTCCATTCAATTAAACAACAAAAATAACGGCTCTCAAAATCATAATTAACAAATAATATGTAATTGAATTCATTTATGCTCACTAAGTTTCCATTCCAATCCAACAACCAAATAATATCCCATAAGCTTACTATACTTGCTAATCTCCACTAATGTAGACAAAACATGCTCAGAATTCAATAGGTCTTTTCAAGCTTATAACTGAATGGCTTAGGCAAAGGTGGATGAGAAAGTCATTTAAGCTCAACATATACCATGAACACTAACCAACTAACTCTACATTGAATACAAATCACAAGTCCAATCCCACTGTTCCCAATATCTTATCATTTCGAGAGAAATTGCATAAACAAAAATTTTCTTCTTTTTTTTTATTTTTATTTAACATTACACTCCCCCAAACTTATTCCTTGATAATACAATTTGGAGTGTAATGCTATCTCATCATTGAAATATTTTTTTTCTTTCTTGTTTGTGTTTCTTTCTTTTTTTTTTCTTTTTTTTTCTCTCAAAATGTATTTTTTCCATTGTTGACACAACTTGCCATACATAACCACCCTATTACAAATCAATCCCAATTATCATTCATATGTTCATGGTACACGCAAGGGAAGGACAAAATAAAAGTTAGGTTTTCAAGTTATTAGCTCAAGGAAATGTCAATCAATAAAAGGATCAATTTAGGCTCAACACTAGGTAACTAAGGATTAAACATATCAAGGTTGGCTTGAAAGGCTCAAACGGTCCAAAAAAATTTGCCTAAATCATTTTTCTAAGCATGCATGATCTAAGATTTCGCCTCAAAAAGCAAGCAAACAAGTTCTAGGATAAATTAATCCAATCTTCCCTTCCTATTTCAAACTTAGCAAACATAAATTTTATTTCATCACATAAAATTTATCAAAATCATGATTAAGCTCTCAATTATTTTAAGTGTTTAATAAAAATAGAACAAAATATTCAACCAAGCACACAGATTTTTTTTAGCTTTATTCCCATTCAATTTACACAGTTCATCATTCAATCATATTATCATTGGCTAATCATTGGTAACTTGATTCAACTCACACCCTAAACAAACACGACTAACACAACTAAAACCAAAACAAAATGACACAGAAACCAAAACAACACAAACACGACTCAAACAACAATAAATCTCTTCCCCCAAACTTAACCTAAACATTGTCCCCAATGTTTGATAACAAAATAAAACAAAAGTAAAGGAAAAGAGACTTACCAAAGACATTTAAAATGGTGGAGGCGGCGACGGTGGTTGATACGGGACAAACTGAGATGGTAAAGGAAATGGAGCCACATCTTCATCATTCCGGAGAGACCACCGATTTACCAATGCATTTAGCTGGTCCACGTGAGCAATTTGATACTCACTTTGCTGCGCCATGTATTGATGCATATGTTGCTGCTGCGCAATCTGATAATTGTTCTGTTGAACCAAATACTGGAATTGATTCTACATCAGCTGCATATAGGTATCAAAAGTACCAGCCGCAGGTTGAATAGGCGGCTGTACAACCGGTACTTCTTGCGCATGCTCCTCCGGAATCGTACCCTCCATATCCGCTTCATTATCCTCTTCGTCAACTTCATCTACTCGGGGTCTTTTATCAATGGCACGCTGCCGAGGTGGTGGTGCTTCTAAGGAAGGTAGTTCATAACCCATTACCCCTATTCTTAGAAATTGCCGACATGGGTTTCCGAACAACATCACTTCCAAACATAACCACTCCATATGTTCAGCATAAATCTGTGATTAAGGAACCATGACCTAATCCTCCCGTAGTGGTCAACATACTGATATCCTTCATACTCTTCCTAACAACTCAGCCTACATCAATTGTCATGCCAGTCATAATGGCATAAACCAACAACAACCTCTCCTTGTTGATATCCGACATATGAGTTGTCGGCATTAGCCTTGCACTCACAAAGTGCACCCAAGCCCACGCCACATGATTCAATTGATAGCGCCACAAATATTTCGGCACACCACCAACAACGGTAAACCGAGCTCCCGGTATACTTAAAGTTTCCGCCACCTGGACCCAATTAATATTATCCCCATGAGCCCATTGATGATATGCATCGTCCTCCCGTTCATACGTTGGCATATCATATAATCTAGCAATAGTGTCTATACCAACCGGAACTTGAACCACTCGAACAAATACTTCTGTATTCTTCATCTCCACATAATTTGCATAAAATTCTAACACCACTGAAAAGTTTGCATGACTAACATCCTCTGCAGCAAACATAGCCCAACCCCTTCTTTGAATTTCCCCCCTAATTTCTTCATAAGTTGAGAGTTCACATGGTGATTTCGTATACTCAAAACCCCGCTCACTTATGACCTTCCTCTTACGAATCCTTTTATAGCGCTCAAAAGCGGCCTTACTTATGAATTTTGTGACATCATATTCTGGGGGTGGTTCGGGTTCCTTAGAAGTGGATGGCCTAGAAGAAGATGGTCTATTGGTGTTTCTAGAAGATGATGCCCTAGAAGGATTTCTTTTAGGTCCCATAATATGCTACGAAAAATTGGACAGCACCTCCCCTGTTTTTTCAATATTCCCCCAATTCCAAATAACTTCTCAAATAGAGAAAATCAATTCACTACAATACTACACTATCCCCACTATACTCTTCAATCAAAAATCCCTTCACAATGCCTTCTATATAAAGAAATCACCAAAAAATTTGGAAGATTTTGAGAAACACTTACTTGATAATGATAACTTCCACTTGCACCCTTCAATTGCACCAAGTAATCATAACATCACCACTCCAATTGATAGAAATTGAAAATTTAGGGTTTGAAGAATTTTTGGGGATTAGGGATTTCAAAATCAGATTAGGAAATGGGAAGGAGAAAGAAATATGTGGATTCAAGATATAATAGGGAGATTGAGAAGAAATTTCTGGGTAGAAGAAAGGAATTTAGAGAGAAAATGGAGAGAAATGGGTTGTGGATTTTTTTCAAAATGGGGAGAATGGCTAAAATGGAAGAGGGAAACCCCCTATATGCCTCGGACCCGCATACGCACCGCGGCGCGCTCCTCCAAGCGCTGCGGCGCGCCCCAAATTCTTGTTTCTGGGAATTTTCCAAGCGCCGCGGCCCTTCCCATATGCGCCGCAGCTCTTGTTGGAACCCGAGCCTCCCTCTCTGTTTTACGTCAAGGGCCGCAGCTCTTGTTGCATACGCCGCAGCCCTCTCTCCAGAATGCCAAATCTTCATTATTTTTTTATTTTTTTTTAGAGTTTTCACGATTTCCACAGTTCTATTACATTAAAAAATACTAAAAACTAAAAAATAATAAGTCCAACCACAACTAAAAAAAATAAAAACTAAAAATTGTTCATACTTTTTACAAACTAACTGAACTAAAAATTAAAAATAAACATAGGAATGCCTCCTAAGAGCGCTGTCGTTAACGTCATTTAGCCGGACGCTGTTTTAGTTTTAGATCAAATCAAATCCAACTCGACCATGGACCTACATGTCTCCACCGGACCCTCCAAGTAATGCTTCAATCTCTGTCCGTTCACCTTAAAATCTCTCGTCTTTTCACTATGAACTTGTACTGCTCCATAAGGAAGTGAGAAGACTACCGTGTACGGTCCAGACCATCGTGACTTCAATTTTCCAGGAAAAAGTTTAAGCCTAGAATTAAAGAGAAAAACTTTATCCCCTGGTTGAAAATCCTTCCTTAATATTCTCTTATCATGAAAAGCCTTCGATTTCTCCTTATATATCTTCGCATTCTCATATGCTTCATTTCAGAATTCCTCAAGTTCATTTAACTCCATAAGCCTATTCTGCCCCGCCATGAAGAGATCAACATTTAACTTTTTCACAGCCCAATAAGCTCTATGCTCCAATTCCACCGGTAGATGACAAGCCTTACCAAACACCAATCGATATGGTGACATACCAATCGGAGTTTTAAATGCCGTGCGATAAGCCCAAAGTGAATCATCGAGCTTCTTCGACCAATCCTTCCTCGAAGTATTTACTGTCTTTTCCATGATACCTTTTATTTCTCTATTCGATACTTCATCTTGACCATTTGCAATTGGGTGATAAAATAATGCCTTTCGATGATGAACACCATAGCGAGCACAAAGAGCGGTGAACCACTTATTGCAAAAATGACTTCCCCAATCACTAATAATAGCTCTTGGAGTACCAAATCGAGTGAAGATATTTTTATGAAGAAATTTAATAATTTCCTTCCCATCACAAGTAGGAGTTGCTGTGGCTTCTACCCATTTAGAAACATAATCCACCGCAAGCAAAATATATTAGTTATTATACGATGATGGGAAAGGTCCCATAAAGTCTATCGCCCATATGTCAAATAGCTCAACTTCCAAAATACCAGTCATCGGCATTTGATCTCTTCTTGATATGTTCCTAGTCCGTTGACAATGGTCACAACTTTTGACAAAATCATTAGCATCCTTAAATAATGTAGGCCAGTCAAACCCACTTTGCAAAACCTTCGCAGCTGTTCTTGTTTCGCCAAAATGACCGCCACAATGCAAACTATGACAGTGAGTTAAGATTGACAACATCTCCTCTTCGGGTACACATCTTCGAATAACTTGATCTGGGTAATGCTTATACAGAATAGGCTCCTCCCAATAATAATGCTTCACCTCCGAATAAAATTTCTTTAATTGTTGCCTTGTCATCTCAGGGGGTATAACCTTAGCAGCCAAATAATTTACATAATCCGCAAACCATGGAACCTCCTTGCCAACATTCACTTCGAACAATTGCTCATCCGGAAAAGCATCATTAATCTGAACTTCTTTATTAAGAGAATTTACCCCAACCTCTAAACGAGACAAATGATCAGCCACCAAGTTCTCAGTACCTTTCTTATCCTTAATTTCCACATCAAATTCTTGTAATAGCAAAATCCACCGAATAAGACGATGCTTGGAATCTTTCTTAGTCATAAGATACTTTATTGCCGAATGATCCGTATAGACTACCACCTTATTTCCAATCAAATATGGACGGAACTTATCGAAGGCATAAACTATGGCTAGAAGTTCTTTTTCCGTTGTTGCATAATTTAGTTGAGCATCATTTAAAGTTCGACTAGCATAGTATATAGTAGTGTAACGCCCTACTTCCTTAGAGCCGTTACTAAGTGAGTTTAAAACGTGCTTTTAACTCGCTAATCGAGGTTTTAAGGCAAACATGTACTCAAACCATAAACAGAGTCATAAACTTTGAAAATAATTCTATTTACTGAAAACCATAAAATGTTTAACATTTGGGATCCCAAAATACTGTTTATAAATATTTACAACTCAAAACATACTTAAAGTCGACTATACGACAAAATAGGGTTCTTTATAAGCAACTTCCAAAAATACCCCTGGCCGTGGCAGCCAGGCAGACCAGACATGTACGCACCGCTTCACGCTCTCCATACTCATGGTTGGTTGACTTTCTCCTTGCCCTTACCTGCACCACAGAGCACCCGTGAGCCGAAGCCCATCAAGAAAACTCCACATAAATAAATAACATACACATATGAACCATTTAGCATATAATTCAATTTGCCAACAAGCTAAACACATACGACCATGCCATCTCAGGCGCTTTACCAGGCCCTGAGTTGCAGTCTACAACATAAGGATATCCCAGGTATCCTTCAGGGTCTTACCCTGGCAGCTTGCACTTCGCGTGCTAAATGCTGCTCCCAGCCCCTTGCCGTTCTTGGCCTTCGCCGTTCTCGGCCTTCGCCATTCCCGGCCCTTGTCGATCATTCACATATATGCATACACAGCATAATTAAAACATAACTTAAACATATACTAACATAATCAATGGCTACACCCAACACATAATCATATAGGGTCGTGCCCTGCAACGCAACTATGGGGCCTCGCCCTGCTCTATGGGTACAACAGCTTTCTTACCTGTGTCCCAAGCTTCTTGAGCACTGAACCCTCGAGCACGGTCCTCTAATCCGAGCTTCACCGAGAACCTAGTCACAACACAAAAATAGCACTCCCATTACTAACCAATTCAAAAGCATCTCCCGGAACCAATCCCGAGCCCTCGAGACCTCCCGGATCCCCACACAAAGTGGCAGAAGCATCCCTCGAGCCCTCTGGGCAAAAGCCTAAAAACTAAAATTTTACCCTGCCCAGAAATGGCCTAGCGCCGCAGCACCCAGCGTGGCTCCCTTCCTCTGATGCAGCCTAGCGCTGCGGCGTAGAAGAATAGGGCCGCGGCGCCCCTTCGCAAACCTAGATATTTGGGTTTTTCCCAAACATTTTCCCGAGCCAAAACACTCCCAAATCAATACCAATGCATACCTAAGTCCCAAATTCAATCCAAAACCCCATATAAACCATCTAACAACTTAGAAACATCAACAACAAGCCTAGACACACAATCAAACCCATGATTCACAAATTGGTTTAAAACTTTATAAAACTTAAACCATAAACCAGAAACTTAAACCACAGCAGCTCATACATAACAGAGATGCATGAAACCCTTACCTCAAGTAGAAATTCGTCCCTGAGCCTCCTCTAAATCCAACTCCAAGCTAATCCCTCTTATTCCCAAACTGAATCTAGCCACAAACCAACTTTCAACTTCCATTATCAATCTCTCAAAATCAAGCTTAGAAACTCAAAGAAAACAGAGATGAACTCCTTACCTCTGACCTTAGCACACCTTTGAGCTAACTTTCCTAGCCACAACAGCCAAATTCCTTCAGTTCACTAGCCCAAAATCCTCAAAACTCAACAAGTTCTCAATCACCAAGGAGAGGAAGAAGAAAATCGCATGGGAGAGAAAGAGAGCTGAGAAGTTCTGTTTTTTTTTTCTTTACTAAACCGTTCTAAAATTTCCTCAATCCCTATCCCAACATAACCAGCTGTCAAAAGACCCAATTACCCCTTAAGTTACCCCAAGTCCTCATATGCCACCAAGGGCGGTTTAGTCTTTTAACACATCTCGCTATATCCTCAAATGTGCCTAAAAATCCCCATTTTGATCCCGACATGTCTAAACTATTGCTATTGCTAACCGCTACTCAATAATTCCCGATCACTTAATAATATTCCCAAAATACCCCTAGGCTCCTCCCGAGCCGGGTATTTGACCCCGTTGTGACTTTCTAGCTAAACAGCTCCCTAGGACCGTCTCGGAACGTGCATCACAAATATATCACCATTATATCACATTTATGCCCTTAATGGGCTAAAATTAAAAATATGCCCCTGACAACCAAATGGGGCCCACATGCATATTTAATCACCTAAACATGCATTCTAACCACATATTCATTAAATTCACATATATTATCATAGTATAACAATTATTTCCCTCCAGGCACACTAATCAAGGCCCCAAGCCTTATTAGCAAATTTGGGTCGCTACAACTATCCCCTCCTTACAGAGATTTCGTCCTCGAAATTACCTGAACAATTCGGGATACCGCTCCCGCATGTCTGATTCAAGTTCCCATGTCGCCTCCTCAACTTTGCTGTTCCTCCACAACACTTTCACCAAGGCGATGGTCTTGCTTCGCAAAACCTTATCTTTTCGGTCAAGAATCCGAACTGGCTTCTCCTCATAGGACAAATCCTGGTCTAGCTCCAAACTCTCATAACTCAGTACGTGTGTCGAATCTAATACATACTTTTGGAGCATGGACACATGGAAAACATTATGAACCCCTGATAAAGCTGGAGGCATCGCTAACCTGTAAGCTACCTCCCCAATACAATGTGCAGGTAAAGCATTTACATTCTATTTAGTCAGTTAAGCACATAACTACATAAATAGTTACCATTCCCTGAGTGAAGCTATCTTCAGTGACGAGTGTACATGCCCAGCTTGTCTTCAGGAACCATAAACCTTGGCTCGCTCTGATACCATAGTTGTAACGCCCCAACTCCAGGGACCGTGATAGTGTGCCTTATAAACAGTGCTAAACTCGCTAATCGAGTCATTTGGCCAAAATCGTGTAACTAAGTATGATTAGCGGTTTAGGGATTAAAATTTTTGGTTAAGATGTAACGTTTCATTAGAACGTTTATTATATACATTGGGATCCCAAAAATATAATTTAAAGGTCTATTACAAGAAAATATTTACAACCAGCCGATCTAAGCGGCAAAACAGGGTTTAACCCCAGTTCCCCTTCAAACCTCGGCAGTGGTGGTCGAGCAGCTGCATATGTACACATCGTCACCTAAGCTCTCCAACTCAAGGATGGTCCAGTTTTCTTTTGCCTTTACCTACACCACATAGCACCCGTGAGCCGAAGCCCAGCAAGCAAACTTAATATGCTCATGAACAGTAATTACATGTCATCAAATCATAAGGCACACGCCTAGCAGATATAGCCCTATTCAAGCAGGCAAATGAGTCCACGTAATGTTGAGTATAACACATCAACCAATGATCATAATAATCATCCAGGACTTTTAGCCCCAAATAGCAGAGTGATAGTTGTAATAGTCATTAAGATGGGTTTATTCCCAATAGCCATGTGACGATAAGGCCACCGGGGCTTTATGGATAAGTGAGCCTTTCACTAGCTTAAACAGGATAGGTGCATGATGACTAGTCACCAACATAACCTTCCTCATGACCATAGAGTCATAACCATGGAACTTTGTTCCCTAGCCATGTGACAAGCAGTCACCTAGGCCTTAGGCCCTGGCTCTAGTAACTAGTCTTAGACTAGGCAAGCGCTTATAGGATTGATCGACCTTAGGGTCGGTCCAGTGTTAATGCTCCCAGAGTCATTCAACGCTGATATCGATTAGATCTAATCTTCATTTGGCTCTGCGTTCAGGACGCTTATGCCATTTCTGACTCTTAGGTCAGTATCCCTGACTAGTCAGTACCATATACAAGTAAGAAATGCCACCAAACATATATCATATGTCAATTATCCAAATAAAGGGCATTCAGCATGCTTACTCAATAATTACTAGCACAATTAGGATCATGCATAAACACAGAGGCTCAAGCTCTGAACAATTTCATACTCAATATTCATATCACGCCCTAATCACATGTTTCTTGTGCATTACATGCATCACATTTAGACATCCAACATGCATCAAGAATAACCATGCATGTCACATATACACAGGGTGCAGTTTTCTTACCTCGGGTTCGAGCAAGAATTAGTAAAAGAACAACCCTTGAGAATGATCAATCCTTTGATCCTTTAGCAGTCACCTAGTCATAACCAAATATGGACTCCCATCAATAAAATAAATCATAAAAAGGTTTATAATCTAAAACCACACTCCCGGGGTCCATCCCGCACTCTCGGGAATCTCAATCTACCCAAACGGGGCAAAGGAACCCATCCCCGAGCCTTAAAAGTCATCTCGAGCCCTAAAATAGGCTTGCTGGAAAATGGACCAGCGCTGTAGCCTTATTAAATGGTGCTGAGGCGCTATTTCAAGTCAGAGAGGCCTAGCTCTCTGCCCTGAATGGCGCTACTGCGCCAACCATAGACTAAAAACTTTTTGGTTTTCCCTCCTTGCGATTTCCCTTGAAACCAACCCTCCAAACCAATCCCAAACATCACCCAAACATCCAATTCAATCCCTAAACTTCATACATATCACAACCTCTTTAAAACCCAATCAAACTTACACAAAAACTTCCATGAATTCTCACCACTAACACCTCAAATTCTCAACTGAAAAACCATAAGGAAAAATAGAGTATAGCCTATATTCAAGGAAGAATTCTTACCTCAAGCTTGATTTAGACCCCCTTCAATGGATGAACTAAGGTCTTAAGCCCTCAAGCCTTGCTCTCCTAGCTTTGCTACCTCAAATTGGCTCTCAAGAATTGAAAGGAAGAAGGAGGGAAGAACATGTACGGGAGGGAGAGAAAGAGATGAGGATGATGCTCTGTTTTCTTATAATTCCATAGCCTTCTAAACTCAAAGGGCTGATATATATCTTAGGGGTGAAAAGACCATTTTGCCCCTTGGTCAAATAAAAGCTTCTAAAGACCCCCAAGGGTAAAAACGCATTTCCCGCCTATCTCATTAATTATAATTAACACCCTTCAATTCCCGTTATTCTCAATATTCCCAAATGCTAATAATTATTATCCCGTTACCCTTTAATTCCAGGCAACGTTCTAATCACCAAATTACCCCGAGACTCACTTCGAGCCCCGAAATTAATCCCGTTATGACTAGACCGAAAACTTGCATTCCATGATCGTCTCATGCCGAATGGCTCGAACCAATCCACATATAATGTGGTATTGTTTATAATTCACCCACATGCATGAAAATACACAATCACGCCCTCAACGGGCCAAATTACCAAAATGCCCTTATAATAAAATGTAGACCCATATGCATGCATTTACCATCATATAATAATATAATTCACATAAACATGAATATAATCATTAAATAGCATAATAAATCAATTATGGCCCTCCCGGCCTCCTAATCAAGGTCCTAAACCTTATTAGGAAATTTGGGACATTACATTGGGCCTCTCCGACTCAATGCATCAGCCACTACATTAGCCTTTCCAGGATGGTAAAGGATATCACAATCATAATCCTTAACCAACTCCAGCCACTATCTCTGGCGCATATTTAGATCCTTCTGAGTAAAGAAATACTTCAAGCTTTTATAGTCGGTGTATATCTCGCACTTCTCACCATATAAATAATGTCTCCAAATCTTAAGTGCGAATACCACCGCTGCCAGCTCTAGATCATGCGTGGGATACCTCTGCTCATACTCCTTTAACTATCTCGATGCATAGGCTATCACCTTACCAGCTTGCATCGGCACACACCCCAAACCCTGCTGGAAGCATCACAGTAAACCACAAACTTCTCATTATCTGTTAGCAGACTCAACACTAGCGCAGTGATCAGTCGTCACTTCAACTCTTTGAAACTGTTCTTACATCTGTCCGTCCAAACATACCTTGTCTTCTTCTTTGTCAGTTCTATCAAAGGCGTAGCTATTCTGGAGAACCCTTCAACAAACCGCCGATAATATCCTGCTAAACCCAGAAAACTCCTTACTTCAGGAACATTGCTCGGTCTAGGCCAATCTCTAACTGCCTCAATCTTACTTGGATCATCCAGAATCCCCTCCTTACTGACGATATGGCCCAGAAATGTAACTTGCGGTAACCAAAACTCGCACTTACTGAACTTAGCATATAACTTATGCTCCCTTAACCGCTGTAAAACCAACCGTAGATGCTGCTCGTGCTCTGTCTCTGACTGAGAGTACACCAAGATGTCGTCGATGAACACAATCTCAAACTTATCCAAATAATCCTTGAAAACCCTATTCATCATATCCATAAAAGCTGCTGGGGCATTGGTTAATCCAAAGGACATAACCAGGAATTCATAACGTCCATACCTTGGTCAGAAAGCGGTCTTTGGTATGTCCTCCTCTTTAATCCTTAACTGATGGTAACCTGATTAGAGGTCTATCTTGGAAAACACTGTTCTTCCCTGTAACTGATCAAATAAATCATCGATCCTAGGCAGCAGATACTTGTTCTTAATGATTAACTTATTCAGCTCCCTGTAATCAATGCATATCCTAAGAGATCCATCCTTCTTCTTAACAAACAATACTGGCGCACCCCATGGTGAGAAACTCGGTCTAATGAACCCCAAATCCAGTAACTCCTGTAATTGAATCTTCAACTCTTTCAACTCCGCCGGAGCCATTCTGTAAGGTGCTCTAGATACTGGCACCACCCTCAAAGGTGGGAGGATGCTGCTTCCTGAATCTCTCATACAGAGGTTCCCACTTGTTCTCAACCACAGGCTGAACCGGCACTGGCGCCACACCCTGCTGAATTGGCAGCCCAGTGACCTGTGGAGGGGCCTGCTGCCTCAACTGGCGAAGTTCTTCTTCTGTTCTTTGCAACCTGGCTTCCATTTCAGCAAACATCTCTTGCCAATTTTGTGGGGCAGGTGGAGGGTCCTGACCCTGATTGTCATCCTCGGCCCGACTGCCACAGAGTCTAGATGATTGTCGAGGCATCACAACTATATGCTTGCAACCAATGATGCCGCTCATCAGGCATGATAACAAAATCCAATACCACTTCCCAATCACAACAACCAACCATGAACAGCAATCCAGATAACATACAGATAGCATATAACACACAACGGGCCATGCCCTGGCATCATGCATATGTTAACTCATTCATCATGCTCTATATGAAATAAGCAGGCAAATAGGGCATTCAAGCACATATTCAAGTATATAATCAATCATACCAACCAACCCTAAGTCGAGCTTGTCACTGACAGCGAGCGTACATGTTCGGTCAATCTCCAGAACCAATAAACCTTAGCTCGCTTTGATACCAAGTTATAACGCCCTACTTTCTTAGAGCCGTTACTAAGTGAGTTTAAAACGTGCCTTTAACTCGCTAATCGAGGTTTTATGACAAACGTGTACTCAAACCATAAACAGAGTCATAAACTTTGAAAATAATTCCATTTACTGAAAACCATAAAATGTTTAACATTTGGGATCACAAAATACTGTTTATAAATATTTACAACTCAAAACATACTTAAAGTCGACTATACGACAAAATAGGGTTCTTTATAAGCAACTTCCAAAAATACCCATGGTCGTGGCAGCCAGGCAGACCAGACATGTACGTGCCGCTTCACGCTCTCCATACTCATGGTTGGTTGACTTTCTCCTTGCCCTTACCTGCACTCCCATTACTAACCAATTCAAAAGCATCTCCCGGAACCAATCCCGAGCTCTTGGGACCTCCCAGATCCCCACACAAAGTGGCAGAAGCGTCCCCCGAGCTCTTTGGGCAAAAGCCTAAAAACTGAAATTTTCCCTAGCGTCACGGCACTAGCCCTTAAGGGCCGCGGCGCCCAACGTGGCTCCCTTCCCTTGATGCAGCCTAGTGCTGTGGCGCAGAAGAACAGGGCCACGGCGCCCCTTCGCAAACCCAGAAATCTGGGTTTTTCCCAAACATTTTCCCAAGCCAAAACACTCCCAAATCAATACCAATGCATAACTAAGTCCCAAATTCAATCCAAAACCCCATATAAACCATCTAACAACTCAGAAACATCAACAACAAGCCTAGACACACAATCAAACCCATGATTCACAAATTGGTTTAAAACTTTATAAAACTTAAACCATAAACCAGAAACTTAAACCACAGCAGCTCATACATAACAGAGATGCATGAAACCCTTACCTCAAGTAGAAATTCATCCCTGAGCCTCCTCCAAATCCAACTCCAAGCTAATCCCTCTTATTCCCAAGCTGAATCTAGACACAAACCAGCTTTCAGCTTCCATTATCAATATCTCAAAATCAAGCTTAGAAACTCAAAGAAAACAGAGATGAACTCTTTACCTCTGACCTTAGCACACCTTTGAGCTAACTTTCCTAGCCACAACAGCCAAATTCCTTCAGTTCACTAGCCTAAAATCCTCAAAACTCAGGAAGTTCTCAATCACCAAGGAGAGGAAGAAGAAAATCGCATGGGAGAGAGAGAGAGCTGAGAAGTTCTATTTTTTTTCTTCTTTCCTTTGCTTTACTAAACCGTTCTAAAATTTCCTCAATCCCTATCCTAACATAACCAGCTGTAAAAGACCCAGTTACCCCTTAAGTTACCCCAAGTCCTCATATGCCACCAAGGGCAGTTTAGTCTTTTAACACATCCCGCTAAATCCTCAAATGTGCCTAAAAATCCCCATTTTGATCCCGACATGTCTAAACTATTGCTATTGCTAATCGCTACTCAATAATTCCCGATCACTTAATAATATTCCCAAAATACCCCTAGGCTCCTCCCGAGCTGGGTATTTGACCCCATTGTGACTTTTTAGCTAAACAGCTCCCTAGGATCGTCTCGGAACGTGCACCACAAATATATCACCATTATATCACATTTATACCCTTAACGGGCTAAAATTACAAATATGCCCCTGACAACCAAATGGGGCCCCATGCATATTTAATCACCTAAACATGCATTCTAACCACATATTCATTAAATTCACATATATTATCATAGTATAACAATTATCGCCCTCCAGGCACACTAATCAAGGCCCCGAGCCTTATTAGCAAGTTTGGGTCGCTACACGTAGAAACGTGGAGTTCCAGGTTGGGGACCACGTGTTTCTGCGAGTCTCACCGCTGAGAGGGGTGGGGAGGTTTGGAGTAAAGGACAAGCTGAGCCCTCAGTTTGTTGGACCTTTCGAGATTCTAGAAAGGATTGGACATGTGGCTTACAGATTGGCCTTGCCACCGTCGTTGTCGGGAGTTCATGTCGTATTCCATGTCTCTATGTTGCGAAAGTATGTCTCAGATCCGACTCATGTACTGAAATATGAGGATTTAGAATTGCAAACAGATTTGTCCTATGAGGAGCGACCGGTTCAGATTTTAGATCAGATGGACAAAGTTCTACGGAATAAGGTGATTTCGTTAGTTAAAGTATTGTGGAGAAATAGCAAGGTCGAGGAAGCGACCTGGGATCTAGAGACGGTGATGCGGGATCAGTATCCTGAGCTATTCAGGTAAATTTCAAGGACGAAATTCTTAGTCGGAGGGGATAGTTGTAACGACCCAAAATCACTAATTAGGCTTAAGGGCCTTGATTAGTGTGTTGGGAGGGCATAATTGGTTTAGGTGTGAATTTATTAATTTAATGCGTGATTATATGATAAGCATGCTTGTATGGCTATGTGAATGTAAATGTGATTATATGCTATAATTGTGAGAACCACATTATTATGTGGGTAAATCTGCAGCATGCGACTTGAGGCGATCCTAGGGAGCTAGTTAGCGGGAAAGTCACAACGGGGGCTTAATACTTGACTTTGGGCAAGTCAAGGGGTATTTCAGGCAATGGGTGGTTATTTAGGTTATCGGGTTATAGAAATAAATAATTGGAGATATATTTGAGGTTAGGAAGCTTAGGTGGGAATACTGGGGAATTTTACCATTTTGCCCTCGGGGACGTTTCCGGCACACCAAGGCTTGGGATTACCTTAATTACCTAAGGATAGACTAAGTAAAAACTCAGAACTCGGTGGAAACAAAGGAACCGACCTTCCCTCCTCTTCCTTTTCTCTCTCAAGGGGAAACCACTAGAACTTAAGGAATTCAACTGGGAATTCAGTGGATTGAGCTGGGGTTTGAAGGATTAACCTAGTGTTCAGCTAAGGAGTTCAACCATGATTAAGGTAAGTCATAAGCTTTGTGCATGGTGATTAATTCTATTTTTGTGACTGGTTTTGTTGTTTTTTTAAGCTTTTGGGTTTCAGAGATTAAAGTGGGATTCTGATGAGTTTCTAGGCTAGGTTTTCGCTGGATTATGTTGTTGGAATCATGTTAAAAGTTTTGTGATAATTGAGTTATGGAATTGCGATAGTTTTGAGTGAGGTTTGAGAGTAAAAAATGGAGGTTTTTTTGGGTTCGAAGGGGTCGGGCCGCGGCATAGTTCTTGGTGAGTCGCGACCCTCTGAAGCTAAAGTGTGCTGAGGAAGGAGGGGGAGCCGCGGCATGGGGCTTGTAGGGCCATGGCCCGTGTCTTGTTCTGAGCTTGGATGGGCTCTGTTTGGGGGCCATGCCGCATCATGGGAGGCTTGAGCCACGACCCTTAAGGAAATTAGGGGTTTTTGGATTTTAAGCATGGGAATTTAACCTAGGGTGCTCGAGATTGAATCTACTACCGTGTTTCATGGAATTTGATGTTCCGGAGACTAGAACCTTATTTAGAAGCCATTTTACAATTATTAATGGTATCCCTTATCTTGGTTGACTAGGTATAAGCTAGGGGCTCGGGAACCGGATCGTGCTCAAGAGGCATCTCACGTAACCAGTATATTTGGAAACTAAAGGTAAGAAAACTGCACCCGGTTGTGGTTTCATAATGGGACTAAGGGTTCCCTGCTTTGTATGCTTTATAGAGGATGGTATTATGCCATGTAAATAGTAAACGAGTGGCCTAAGAGTGCCAGAGTTTACATTAGCGCACAAGGTGCGACTCGGCCACTGGTAGCTGAGGATAGCTTATTATGCACTGAGCTCGATTTAAGTGGGCTGGAGTCAGTGGGGTAAACCGAGGGTGCGACCTAAGGTGTCGACCCTAATTATCATGTGATTTAATTGTTGTTATTGATTGGTGGATTTGTTATGCTGAATAGCTGAGTGTTGATTGGCTGAATCTTGGTAGTATATACGTGCTATGTGATTAAAGTGATATGTTAAGTGTATGATCATGCTTAATGGGTTATTCAATTGTTATCATTGTTTGTTATATAATGTGATGTTTTCTTGCTGGAGCTTGGCTCACGAGTGCTTCGTGGTGCAGGTAAAGGCAAGGGCAAACTTGATCAGCCCTAATTCGGAGAGCTCTAAGAGCAGAATGTACATGATCCGCTACTCAGCCGCCACGGTTGAGGGGGAGACAGGAACAGGAGAACCATATATGTCTGTTTTGCCCTTAGAGTTTGTTTGTACTCTGGAAATTTTGTAAACCAATTTTCTAAACGTTGTTTCTTTTGGGATCCCTGGTATAAAATGTTTAATTATATGAAATGTATCTTTTGAGACCAAATCCTTTTAACCCTAGCTCATTAGTGGTTTCAGTAACACGTTTTTAACTTAATGACTTGATTAGCAAGTCTTGCACATTTATAAGTACACAGTGTAGCAGTCTTGGCTATCTAGGGCGTTACATAAGCATTATCAGCATAAGCATGAAATGCTTAACCGACCTTAAGTTCGATGAAAAACAAAAGCCCTTGTCTAGTCTAAAGGCTAGTTACTTAGAGCCAGAGCCAAAAGGCTAAGGTGACTGACACGTCACATGGCTTAGGGAGCGGATCCCCAGAGGTGGACTTATTAGCCATCTATTTAAGGAGCAGAACCCTAGAGATGGACTTATTAGTCATCTATAGAGGGAACAGATCCTTGAGGTAGACTTATCAGTCACCTATATATAGTGTGTGACTCAATAGTCACTTATCTGATTGGGTAGCAAGCCTTAGAATGATTACCAGAATCATCTATTGATCTTCACTTATCTGATTAGGGCTGCAAGCCCTAGTATGATTATCAGAATCATTTATTGACATTGTATACATGCAGTAATAAGTTTTCTTGCTGAGCCTTTGCTCACGAGTGCTATGTGGTGCAGGTAAAGGGAAAGAAAAGCTCACCCAATCTTGAGTGGAGAGCTTAGGTGGCGATGTGTACATATGCGACCGCTTGACCACCATGGCCAATGTGTTTCTCAGGGGAACTAGGGGTTAACCCTATATTTTGCCGCTTAGGTTGGTGGGTTGTATTTTTTACACTGTAATGAACTTTTTGGATTATAAATAACTTGTAAACGCTTTTATGGGCCCATGTACAGTTTAATGTTTTAAATAAAATATATCCATTCCTTTTGATAGAAATTTTTTCACCTTGGCCTATTATAACACTTAGAAGCACGTTTATAACCTAATGACTCATTTAGCGAGTTAAGCATTGTTTAAAGTTCACAGTAACGGTCTTAGAGTAACCAAGGCATTACAATTTGGTATCAGAGCGTGCCAAGGTTTAGGGTTCCTGTAGACTGGCTGGGCATGTACACTCGCCACTGAAGACAAGCTCAACCCATGGTTCAGTAACTATTTATGTGGTTATGTGTTTAACTGCTTAAATATAACATAAATGCTTTACCTGCCCACATGAGATGTAATAATAAGGCTGGGCCTTGACTACTGCATCATAAGCAAGAACGTGCTTATTAGTACTGATATTGTTAGAACATGCTTATTAGTATTGTTAATCGTTGAACTATCAATTGATAAGTGTTATATGCTAAATGATATGATCATGAATTCATATGCTTATCTATATGATTGTGGAACATGGATGAATATCTGCTTGTTCTTGGACCGTGAGGTGGTAAGAGGTTTAGTTATCACTACCTAACTGGCCGCATTGATTGTTTCAGCACAGTATAAGCTGTAGTTATGCTTCCAAGGCAGACAGATTCATTAGTTGGCCAGGAAGATCAGGGTCAGAATGATAGACAGGATCAAGAGAATGACCAGGGTCGGATTCCACAGTCACTTCCTGAAGACTGCAATAGTTGCTGGTTGATTTGCAGACCAGAGAATTGAGGCAGGAAGAAGAAATCCGCCTCCTAAGACAACAACAGGTTCCTGTAGGGAATGTTTTACCTGAGGCACCACCGGTAGCGGTGCCAACAGTTGAGCCTTTGCCAGAGACTGGAAGCAAATGGGAACCTCTTTATGAAAGGTTTAGGAAACAACAACTCCAGTATTTGAGGGCAGTGTAGATTCAACAAAGGCAGAGCAATGGATGGGCATGATTACCACCATCCTTGACTTTATGAGGGTGTCTGGTAATGAGAGGGTAGCATATGCCACATACATGTTTTGGGAGGATGCTCGAATTTGGTGGGAGGTTATATCCTAAACTAGAAATGTTAATGCCCTGAGTTGGGAAGAGTTTCAGACTTTGTTCAACAAAAATTATTACAATGATGCCATCAGGGCTGCTAAGGCTGAAGAGTTTACCAGATTACTTTAGGGGAGTCTATTAGTGACTGAATATGCTCTGAAGTTTGATAGAATGCCAAAGTTTGCCATGGAGCTGGTGCCCATTGATGGGACCAGAAGGGAGAGGTTTCTTCAGGGGCTACAACTTAGATTAGCCCGGGATGTTCGTATCACCACTGTTGCTGGAGTTACTACTTATGTATAGGTGGTGGAGAAGGCGCTCACAGTTGAGAGCGCAGAGAACAAGATCTGGCGGGACAGTGCAACCAGAAGAGAGTTTAGGAGGGTAGGACCTCCATTTGTGGGTTTAGGTAGGGGCGGAGGTTGGGGCTGAGCATAAAATCCGAAAAACCAAAAAAACCGGATAAACCGACCATCCGAACACCGAAAGAACCGAAACCGATTAAACCGAACACCAAAAAAACCGCCAACGGTGCAAACCGCCACTGTTCGGTTGGTTTGAAAATATTGTCCGAACCGACCGACAGAACCGAAACCGACCGAACACTATTATATATAATAATATAATATTATATAATTATTAAATAAAAAAAATCTGATATGTTTTTACTAAGGCATCTCTCGGTCTCTATCTCTATAGCATCGCATATACTCTCAGCAACTCAGCCCCTCTGTGTCGCCTCCTTCCTTCCTCTCTGTCTCCTCCCTCCCAGCCCAAACGAACGGGACGGAACAACCCAGCCTCTTCCTCTCTGTCTCTCTCATCATCTCCTCATCTCCTCCTCTTCCTCTCTGTATCACTATCCTTCTTCCCAGCCCAAACGAATGGAATGGACCAAGCAAACGCGACTCGGCAGTAGCACTTCCCAGCCCACTCCGGTGACCGCTTCACGGACACAGTGACCCTTCCCACTCCGGCGACCGCTTCACGGACACAGTGACCCTTCCCACTCCGGCAACCGCTTCACGGACACAGTGACTCGAGGTATGCCATTGTATTATTAATTATCAATTTTATTTTATAGCTTCATTAAAACAGATTGACACATATATATATCATTATGGATATATATTGGAAACACTATTAATTATCAATTTTATATGCTCTTAAATATATTGACATCTCAATTATATATGTCTAATTTCTTCAGTATACAAATAGGTTGTGTATATATAATAATTAGGTGTAGTTAAAAGACACACAAATGCGCTTGTTACTTCTCTTGTTAATATCTTAGTTGAGCATTTTTAGACTGATTCTTATCCTCATTTGTTGCATTCGCATGGAGGAGTTGATTTAGTTTGATAATGCAAGTCATTTAAAAAAAAAAAGACACACAGCACATATGTGGCAGCGTATGAATACATATGTATATGTACGGCCCAGTTGCCATATGGTCCCTCAAAGGAAATCTCATGTTTGAAGGATCATGTTGCCAACAAAAACAAAAACATAATATTCAACATGTAGAATTTCACACACATTCAACGGATACCTCCTTAGGAATGGTGGCATTGACTAATGTAATGTATCTTAATCTTACAACTTGAATATTAATTAATTAGACTATACTAGCATATATCTAGTACATGTTGACTCCAATGCCCAGCTGATATTGATAAAACCCATGCGTTATCTCTACCTCTGCCTCTGTGTCCATCTATATTTTTATCTTTTTGTCTTTTGAATTTTCTATGCCAAATTGTTTTAATTATTATAATTATTATCACTTGAGTGAGAGTTGCAGTCTTACATATCTTTGAATCAGGGGACTTGATGATGAGTATTGTTAATTTCGGTTTAGCTCTAGTTATTTTTTTACTCAACTTTTCCCTAAATTATGGAATACTAAACCCACCATTATTCATACTATGCAAAAGGTGTTTCCAATATGATAATTTTTCTTTAGAGTAATTAAATTAATAATATGATAAGTGTTGTTAGAAGTATTTATATTTATATTGACTAGATAATGATCATAATCATCATGTCTTGTTATTATGTTTTATATTTATTATGTTTTACAAGTTAAACTAGCAAGAAGAAACACAACTTTCATTTATGGGCACATTCATATTATGTTTTATATTTGTTGCTGAAATTGTGTTTATAAATATGTAAATAGATCGTTAATATGGATAACGAGGAAAATTTAGAAGGGATGATGGGGGAGTGGTTGGAGTATGCTGAAACTAATTTGTCAAGTTCTAATGGAGAAGAACAAGCGAAGGAAAGGAAAAAAGAGAACGTACGAAAGAAGAGGAATGATCGACAAAATCAAGATAAGGAAAAAGACAAAGAGACCGAGAAAGAAGATAATGAAAAAGAAAAGGAGAAAGAGGTTGAACGACCAGAAAAGAAGCAAAGGGTTGGAAAGAAAACATCGAGCGTGTGGGATCATTACACTATGTTGCCTGATTGTGATCCTAAGAAGCCAAGAGTTGCTTGCAATTATTGTGGCACCGATTATGCGGCTGATACAAAGTTGAATGGGACTAGCACACTATGGGCACATGTGGAGAGAAAATGTAAGAAGTGTCCTTTCAGTGACTGGGTTGAGCAAAGTAAGAAGCAACAATCAACTATGGATAGATTTACTAAAAAGACAACAACCTGCAATGAAGAAGAAGTCGCTTCAAGTGGGCTGCCGCTAAAGTTTAATGAAAATGCTGTTAGGAAAGTGATCGCCGAATATATCATTATGGATGAGTTATCCTTTAGGCACGGGGACGAAAAAGGATTTCAAAAGCTCATTAAACATTTCTTTCCCACATTTCAGTTCCCATCAAGATTTACTGTTGCGAGAGATATTTACAATGCGTTTCTAGATCAGAAGAAAGAGTTGAAGTCAATTTTGGTGAAGCACAGAGTGTCGTTGACCACCGATTGTTGGACATCAATACAGAATATTAGTTATTTGTGTTTGAATGCACATTGGGTTGATGATAATTGGAAAATGCAGAAGAGAATTATCAACTTTATCCAAGTTCCTAGCCATAAAGGGGACTTGGTGGGGAAAGAGTTGATAAATTGTCTTAATGAGTGGGGTATCTCCTTAGTTTTTGCAGTGACGGTTGACAATGCCTCCTCAAATGACGTTGCTCTTAGAAAATTGAAGGGGCACTTGTTGGACAAAGACAATACCATTCCATTGAATGGCGAAATGTTTCATATGAGGTGTTCAGCTCATATTTTGAATTTGATAGTAACTGATGGGTTGAAAGAGTTGAATGATGCAATTTCAAGCATTCGAATTGCAGTGAGATATGTTCGGTCATCTCCAGCTAGACTGAAAAGATTTAAAGAAAGTTGCAAGGATGCAAACATTGAATCAAAAGCCTTGTTATGCTTGGATGTGGTTACTAGGTGGAACTCCACCTACTTGATGTTAGAATCTGCTATAAAATTCAAGAAGGCTTTTGAAAATTTGGAAGCAGATGCGAACTACACAAAGTACTTTGATGAAGAAAGAATGGATGGCCCACCAACCAACCTAGACTGGGAAAAAGCAGTTGTATTTGTCGACTTTTTGAGGAGATTCTATGATCTTACTAATCGATTTAGTGGGTCATTATATGTCACATCCAATCTATTCCTTCCAGATATTTTGAAGGTTCAAGCTGATTTAACTACTATGGCTTTTAATCCTGATACTTTGTTAGGGGCTATGGCAGTTAGTATGAAATGAAAGTATGACAAGTACTGGGGAAGGATTGAGAAGCTGAATATGTTGACATTTATTGCCAATATCCTTGATCCAAGGTATAAATTAGAGGTTGTGAATCGTGGTTTCAAATTTGTGTACACTTCAAGTGAGGCTGAAAAAATGATAAAGTTGGTGACAAGTACTTTGGCACAGCTATATGCTTTTTATAAACAACAACAACCATCTCAGTCATCTCAAGCTCAACCATCTCAATCTCAGTCTCAGCCATCTCAGCCTGTTATCAATTCCACTACAGAATCATTTCTTCAAGGGCAACTACAACTTAGTGATGACATTGAAGAAGATGATCTTGAATACTACTTGAGTGATCGTCGTGAGAAACTTGATCCTACCTTTGATATTCTACGATGGTGGAAACAGAATGGATTCAAGTATCCAATAGTTACGCGCATGGCAAAAGATGTATTGGCTGTTTAGATGTCTACAGTAGCATCTGAATCAACTTTTTCTACTGGGGGAAGAATCCTAGATTCATTTAGGAGTTCCTTATCCCCGAGGATGGTGGAGGCTTTGATTTGTTCTAAAAATTGGTATACTTGTGAGTCTGAAGAGCCTGTTGTGCTTCAACAATACATGGATGAGATTGATGGTTTAGAGGCATGTGAACAAGTTTTTCCAGGTATTTATTTACTTAATAACTTATTCTAATTGAAATATTATATATATATTATAGCTTATTTGTATTAATTGAATATTTGTCAGGTGATGGCTCGTGTATTACCTATGTACCTGAGAATCTTGGCAGTGGGTCTGGGAGTGGGAGTGGGACCGATAAGAACAATTGAAATCTCAAGGTAACTAGTTGAATTCTAAGATTGTAGTTTAGTAGCTTTATTTCTCTTAAAAGTACCATGTAGCATGTGTTATATATACATTATAATTTTATTCTTTCTTTTGTCTTAGGAGCAGGTGGTCATGGTTGCTTGATGCAGGCCATGAAATGAATGAATGCTGGATTTTGGATTGGACTTTGTTTTCTATCTATTCTTTTGAAATTTGAACTTGATTTGTGTTGTTGTAGTCGATTAGACTTAGATTTAATTTGTGTTGTAATGGACTATGGACTATGGACTTTGGACTTTGGACTTTAAGTTTAAACTTTAATCATGTGTTGAGATTTGTGGTTGTAGTCTTTTGGTTTTAAATTTTAATTGGGTTGTGTCTTGGATTGGACTAATAGATATTGGAGTATTAGACTTTTGATGATGTGTTGTGATTTGAGATTATGTTATGCTCTTATGGACTTTTAATTATGTTTCAAACTTTAAAATTTGTAAATGTAATTATGTTCTATATATTTATGTTTTAAAAACGAACAAAAATGGATTCCAACAATCCAAAATTTTTAATTTTTTAACTAAAACTTTCAAAAAAAAAAAAAAACAATAATCAATTCGGTTTGGTCGGTTTAACCGACCAAACCGCGGTCCAAAACGGTCGGTTTTTTTTAAACTGGTTTGGTCGGTCGGTTTTTGGATTGCACCAATCCGGACCGAAAACCGAATTCTGGAATTTATGTTGTGAAAAAACCGCCCAAACCGACCGATGCTCACCCCTAGCGGAGGCCTCAGTGATCAGAAGAGGAAGGTTCCTGATACCTTCCCAGCTCCAGGCCCTGACAGGCGACCATGTGGTATTTCAATTGGTCGCCAGGGTGGAAGTGAGGCCTGGAGGAATTATCCTGAGTGCCCTAGGTGCAAGAGGCGCCATTTGGGGGAGTGTAGGAAAAAGACTTGCTTCTTATGTGGGGCAGTAGGACATTTCAAGAAGGATAGCCCAAAATCAAGACAGGAAGAACCCAGAAAGGCGGATAGCTCGGCCCCAGCTCGAGTGTTCACATTGACTCAAGCAGAAGCTGAGGCTTCACCCTCAGTAGTTACAGGTCAACTTCTTAGTGCTAGAACCCCTTATATTGTTTTGATTGATTCTGGTGCTACACATGTTAGGAGTGTGTCCTAAAAACATGTAAAAGACAAATGTGTTTTTTTTGTGAATAAATAAATACAATGTTTTTGTAACGACCCCAAATTCACTATTAAGGCTTAAGGGCCTTGAGTAGTGTGCCTGGAGGGCATAATGGGATTCTGTGTGTGTCTTTAACGAGTTTTATGCATGATTATGATTTAATGCGCGTTATATGACTATTTGATTATTTGAGATGCATGATTATGTGAATTAGTATGCATGTAGACCTGATTGTCTTAAAAAGAGCATAATTGTAATCTGGCCATTTTAGGGCATAACTGTGATAATTGTATTATGTGATTTGCACATGTGTGTGTGGAGTTTTCATCGTGATGCACGCGGCGAGACGGTCCTAGTGAGCTATTTAGTCTAAAAGTCACAACGGGATTTTGTACCCGGCTCGGGAGGAGCCTAGGGGTACTTTGGGAATCTTATAGGGTGAGTTGTGAATGAGGGGTTATAGTTACTGGCAATTGAGTAACCTGGGTAACCATTTGTAACTGCTGTGAGTAACAAGTTTTAGATAGAAAATGGTAGAAATGAAATAGAAGTGAAAGGACTTAAGTGCCCTTGAAGGTTTAGTTAGGAAGGGTTATTAGGAAGGGGTAAATTGGTCTTTTGGCAAGGGTAATAGACAACTTTCAGCTGGGTTATAGGGGGGCACGGTTTGGGCATTGGGCATTTGGGTGTTTTGATAAAATTGGAAGAGAAGAAGAAAGAAGGGTTAGGGCAAGAAGAAGAAGAGAAGGGGCTGAAGTGGGAGTCTAGGAGGAGATCAAGGAAGCCTTGGGTGGATTCTCCATTTGTGGTAAGGATCTTTTACACATTTAAGTTTGGTTTCTATTTTGATTTGAGGAATTTAAAGCATAAGTAAGCATTTTTAAAGTTTTGGTTTAGGTTGCTGAATTTAGAATCAAGGGGGTGGATTTTTGGGTGTGTTGGTGTTTTTCTCTTGATTCTAGTATCTATAGGTTGTTAGATGGTTCATGTGAAGTTTGGAATTGAGTTTTGGGGTTGAGATATGTGTTTGGGCTGGTTTGGAGGTATTTTGGATGAAGGAATTGAAGGAGAGAAACCCAGAAATTTTGGGTTCGTAAGGGCGCGCCGCGGCCCTGTTCTTGGGCGCCGCGGCGCGAGGCTGGTTACAGTCAGGGGGCTTTCTGACTTCTCTGGGCGCCGCGGCCCTTGCGGGTAGCGCCGCGGCGCTACGCCTTTTTCAGGACTTGAAATTTTACAAATTTGAGCTTTTGCTCCGGGGGTTCGGGGGATGTTTCCAATGATTTGTTTTAGGAATTTGGGAGTCCCGAGAGTGCGGGATTGGTCCCGAGAAGTGGTTTTGGGTTTGGTTAGTATTAAAAGTGTTTTATGTGTGTTGTGACTAGGATTTTGGAAAGACTCGTGCTAGAGGACCGTGCTTGTGACCTTGGTGCATCAGGAAAGCTCGGGATACAGGTAAGAAAACCGTAACACCCGAGAATAGGGCATGGGCCCACTGTGTGATTTCAGGGCATGGCCCTAGATTGTGTTATGTGCAATTGTTTAACTTTAGATGAATTATTATATGCTTGAATGATTATCTTGAAATGTATTATACGTGCGATTGTAATGAAATGAACGGCTAAGGCCGAGAGCGGCGGAGGCCGGGTACGGCCTTGGGGCCGGAAGTAACACTCAGCACGTGGGATGCTATAGCCAGGGTGGGACCTAAGGGATACCTGAGTTATCCTACAGTGAGGACTGAGACCCCAAGCTTTGGTAAGGCCTCTGGGGCGGCATGGCTGTGCTTGTTTAATCTGATGGTTTTCCTATTTATCAGTAAATTATGCCAGCTATATTATTTGCATATGTTATGTACTATTTGGGTTTTATTGCTGGGCTTCGGCTCACGGGTGCTCCGTGTGGCAGGTAAAAGCAAGGAGTCAGTCAACCGGCCATGGATATGGAGAGCGTGGGGGCGGCGCGTACATGTTCGGCCTGCCCGACTGCTTTGGTTGGGGGCATTTTTGTATATGGCTGTATTTACCATTCTTTTGATAGTTGATCAAGTGTAAATCTATTTTTGAATTGGAAATATTTTGTAAACCTCGTTTTGGGATCCCAGATGTTTTATACTTAACGCTTTCAATGAAGTTAAACATTTTAAAAGAGTACAGCCTTAAACTTTGATTTATTCACACTTTTGGTTTTAGAAACCACCTAGAGTCAGTCAAAAGCACGATTTCTGTCTTAAACTCACTAAGTAGCGGCCCTAAGGTAGTAGGGCGTTACAGTTTTATTATTATTGTTATATTTAGATTGTTAAATTATTGTTCGAATAATTTTGTAAATATAAAAAAAATTCCATATTCATTATTGAGGATGTGATCTTGTATTAGTATGAGAGAATTAAGATCACATGTTTTTTTCTTGTTTGCAGATGCTTGAGTCCGCAAAGCAGTTGGAGCAAGGAGAGATGACTATGAGAGTGGGAAGTGGAGCACTTGTTTTAGCTAAAGCATGTGGAACAGTCCATTTAAATTTTAAGAACAATTTTCTAGTTTTGAATAATGTTCTATTTATTCCTGAAATTACTAGAAACATTATTTCTTTATCTTTGTTACATGAACAAAAATTTGGCATTTCTTTTAATAATAATATGATTTTTATTTCAAGGAATGGGAACAATATTTGTCATGCAAAACAAAAGGACGGACTGTACATGCTTAATCCAATAGAAAAATCGCTCAATTATTCTGAATTATTTAAAGTAGCTATTCTACAAAGTAACAAAAGACAAAAGGTTTCTAAAGAAAATGACACGTATCTATGGCACTTAAGATTAGGTCATATTAGTCTAGATAGGATAAGCCGGTTAACTAAAGATGGACCTTTAAGGGAACTAACAGTTGGAACCCTACCAGTTTGTGAATCCTGTTTAGAAGGAAAATTGACTAAACGACCTTTCACTTCGAAGGGAAATAGAGTCAAAGAACCACTAGAGCTTATACATAGTGATGTATGTGGTCCAATTAACATTCAAGCTCAAGGTGGTTATGAATATTTTGTCACATTTATTGATGACTATTCTAGATATGGTCATGTTTACCTAATGCTTAAGAAGTCAGAAACTTTTGATAGATTTAAAGACTTCAAAGCCTTAGCTGAGAAGCAATTAGGTAAATCTTTAAAAACACTCCGATCTGATCGTGGTGGTGAATATTTGGATTCTGAATTTAAAGATTTCTTGCTGGAGCATGGAATTATATCCCAACTCACAACACCTGGAACACCATAACAAAACGGAGTTTCAGAAAGAAGAAACCAGACCCTGTTGGACATGGTCAGGTCTATGTTAAGCTACTCTTCACTTCCCTTATCGTTTTGGGGATATGCACTTCAAACAGCTAACTACATTTTGAATGTAGTTCCATCCAAAGCTGTGACAAAGACACCACTAGAACTATGGAATGGAAGTAAACCTAGTTTGCAACATTTCCGTATTTAGGGTTGTCCTGCTCATGTGCTAAGACCTAAATCTGGAAAATTGGATTCAAGGTCTGAGGTGTGTATATTTGTGGGCTATGCTCCAGAAACAAGAGGTGGATATTTCTATAGCCCAAGTGATCAAAAGGTATTTGTTTCGACGAATGCAACCTTTTTAGAACACGACTATATGAATGATTTTAAGCCTCGGAGCAAAGTAGTTTTAGAGAAACTAATGGCAGATAAAATTTCATCTCCATCTTCTTCATCAGTTAATAATAAAACAACCAAAGAAACCACAATTCCTGAAAAGGAAAAACCAGTGCAACGTCGTAGTGGGAGGATTGTGAGACAACCTATTCGCTACGAACATGAGGCATACGTTCTTGTATCAGATACTGAAAAAGATGATCCATTGACTTTTAAAGAAGCAATGGAAGACCTTGATGTTGATGAATCAAGAAATGGAATCAATGTATTCCAATTCAGTCTGGGAACTTGTAGATCTGCCTGACAATGTTAATGCCATTGGATGTAAATGGATCTACAAGAAGAAAGGTAGAGACCTATAAAGCAAGGCTTGTGGCCAAAGGCTACACACAGAGAGAGGGTGTGGACTATGAAGAAACATTTTCTCTTGTGGCCATGCTTAAGTCCATTCACATACTTTTATCCATAGCTGCCATCTATGATTACGAGATATGGCAAATGGACGTCAAGACAGCCTTTCTGAATGGCCACCTTGATGAAACCATTTATATGGAACAACCAGAAGGGTTTATTAAGAAGGATCAAGATCAAAAGGTATGCAAGTTGTTGAAATCCATATATGGATTGAAAAAAGCATCAAGATCTTGGAACTTAACATTTGATGAAACTATTAAAACATATGGTTTCGAACAAAATGTTGACGAAGCATGTGTTTATAAATACATCAAAGGGAAAGTTGTGGTTTTCTTAGTTCTTTACGTTGATGATATATTACTGATTGGAAATGACGTAACATCATTATCAAATGTAAAGAAATGGTTGGCTGACAAATTCTAAATGAAAGATTTGGGAGAAGCGAGCTATGTTCTAGGCATTAAAATTCTAAGAGATAGAAAGAACAAGCTCCTAGCACTTTCACAAGAAAATTATATTGATAAAGTGCTTGAAACATTCTCTATGGAGAATTCCAAAAAGGGTCAATTGCCGACCAGACATGGAATTACTCTTTGCAAAGATCAGTGTCCAAAGACACCACAAGAGCAAGAGGATATGAGAAAGTATCCTTATGCATTAGCTGTAGGGAGCCTAATGTATGCAATGTTATGTACTAGACCTAACATATGTTATGAAGTAGGGATTGTCAGTCGTTATCAATCAAATCCAGGTTTGGAACACTGGATTGCGGTGAAACATATTCTCAAGTATCTCAGGAGAACGAGAGATTATATGCTAGTATATTCGGGTAGTGACCTCGAACCTACTAGATACACTGACTCAGATTTTCAATCTGACAAGGATAGTAGAAGGTCTACTTCTGGGTCAGTATTCACTCTTGGTGGTGGAGCAGTAGTCCGGAGAAGCATTAAGCAAACCAGCATTGCAGACTCCACCATGGAAGCCGAGTATATAGCGACTTATGAAGCAGCTAAGGAGGCTGAGTGGGTCAAAAGGTTCTACTCCGATCTGAAAGTTGTTCCAGAAGTGGAGAAACCACTTGTTCTTTACTGTGACAACAGTGGAGCAATGGCTAATTCTAAAGAACCAAGAAGCCACAAGAGTGGAAAGCATATAAAGCGCAAATACCACTTGGTCAGAGAAATCGTACATAGAGGAGATGTGTCCATTTTGAAAATCGCATTAGAACACAACCTGGCATACCCATTCACAAAGACGCTTCCTGCAAAGCAATTCAAGGGTCATGTACGAAATATGGGATTGAGAGAAATGCCTCACTTGCTTTAAGTACAAGTGGGAGATTGTTAGGAGTGTGTCCTAAAAGCATGTAAAAGACATTTGTTTTTTCTGTGAATAAATAAATACAATGTTTTATTATTATTGTTATATTTAGATTGTTAAATTATTGTTTGAATAATTTTGTAAATATCAGAAAAATTCCATATTCATTATTGAGGATGTGATATTGTATTAGTACAAGAGAATTAAGATCACATGAATGAATAAAAATAGTCAACAACAACAAATTAAAGTTATGGAATTCTTTAATTGGAGTTGTAAGTACGGTTTACTAAGTATCATAATGATACAAATAATCTAGATTCGGATTATTGATGTGGTAAGACATCTCGGTAAAGGTGCTTTATATAATATGATTATATATGACATGGACATATATGAATTAAAGTCTTTATCCAAAAACCATTTAACAATAAAGACTTGTAATTCATATCATAACTGATGATCATTTATAGATCAACCTAAATCCTGAGTATTCATGAACTCCTGTTCATGTTTATTAAATCTTTTGATTCATTCGTTAAGGTCTCTTCATAGAATGAGGCTAATGACTTTTGTTTTGGAGATTTAATATCATGGATGGCTGGGAACATGTATCAACAACACGGAATCTAATCTTTCCTAACGGATTGTATATTAGTTCCCTTAAGGGTTAATTCTGGAACTGAATGATTTTGAGCTCAAATCTATAATTAGATTATAGATTAATTATTCACTAGTGAATTGATGGTACTTAAGGAATAAGAAGTAAATTAGAAAGGTAAAATGGTAATTGTTCCATTCTAATTTATGAACTAATTAATTAGAGGGTTGAACTATTGTAAGATGGTTATATCAATGGACGACTTAAGATAAAATTTATGTAAAAGTATATATATAACATAAAGAGTGCAATTCTGAATTTATAGTGGAGAAATATCATAACCAATAAATTAACTATTATAATTAAAGAGTTTAATTATTTAGTTTCAATTTATTGGAGCTTAATGTTATAGGTCCATGGTCCCCGAAATGACTCAAACAAACACTGACAAAGGTAAATACAAAAATGGGCAAAAATGACTTATTTGATAAGAAAAATATTTTTTTATGCATCAAACATAATTATTGTATAATTATGTATAATTAATTAATTATTTGATTTAACAAAGATATAATTAATTTTGAATTAATTTATTTTTGGGATTTTTTTGGTATTTAAATAACAAGAAAAATTGGGAAAAATCACATGCCATCCCTGGCATGTGGTACACGTGCAGCATAGTGCACAGTCACTGTGCTACACACATAAGAGACTTTGAGCAGTTTCTTGGTTCCACAATTTTAGTTATTTAAATATTAAATAAATAATGAGATATTGTAATATGATTAAAATATTATTATTTAAACAAAATTTGATAATTGATTAGTTATTTTCAAATTGTTTAAAATAACTAATATAATTTATTTTTAATATATTGGATATATTAAATATAGGATATTAGTTTTTTCCAAACGTAACTTTTTAGGGATAGAAAAATATCTTGAAATCTCTCTTAGAGAAAGAGAACAGTGATACAAACAAAAGTTAGTGTTTTTCACAAAACCTAGGTCCAAATTTTATCAGATCTCATGTGTTGAGAACATCTGATAAATAGATTTTGCCTATTATTTTGTATAGCGAGCCTACACTCGTTCTTTGTGTGTTGAGAACATTTTGGAAGATCTTGGTGTGAGATCTCAAGGATTTTTCCATACAAAAAGATAGCAGCAAGGAAGGACTTGAGGTAATTTTCTATTCATGTCTTTGATTCAATATATATATATATATGCATGTGAAGAAGTAGATCTAGAAATCTTGTGGGATTAAATTAACAATTTGATTGTTGTTCCGTTGCGTATAATCTCTGATTTGATCAATAAAAACAAACAACACATTCTTTTGTTGCTAGTAGAATTATTGATAGATTGTGTAGACCATGTAATTATTATGCTGTGGGGTTCAGGACCTTATTACCCACTGGGGAGTTAGTAGTATCTAGAAGATGGGTCAGATCTTTACCAGTGATAGTGGAGGGTAGAGAGTTGTCAGTGGATTTGATAGAGTTAGTTATGACTGACTTTGATATGATTCTGGGTATGGATTGGTTAGTGAAGTATGAGGCAACCATAGATTGTAGAAGGAAGATGGTCACCTTTGAGCCTAAAGGTGAGGATCCTTTTGAGTTTGTTGGTACTGTGCATGGACCCCGTATACCTATGATTTCTATTTTGAGGGATAAAGATCTATTGCAAGGAGGTTGCATTGGATTCTTAGCCAGTGTGGTTGATACTACTCAGGTCATGTCAGTGAGACCAGAGTAGTTTGTGAGTTTCCGGATGTGTTTTTCAGAAGATTTACCAGGGTTGCCACCACACAGAGAGATTGAATTTGTGATAGAACTGGCACTAGGGACAGAGCCAGTGTCTAGAGCACCTTACAGAATGGCCCCAGCAGAGTTAAAAGAATTGAAAGTACAACTGAAGGAGCTGTTAGACTTAGGTTTTATCAGACCTAGTTTCTCACCTTGGGGAGCACCAATTCTGTTTGTGAAGAAGAAAGATGGTTCTCTGAGGATGTGCATTGATTATAGAGAACTGAACAAGTTAACAATTAAGAACAAGTATCCTCTACCAAGGATAGATGATTTGTTTGATCAGTTGCAAGGTAAAAGGGTATTCTCAAAGATTGACCTTCGTTCTGGTTAACATTAGCTGAGGGTCAAGGAGCGAGACATATGGAAGACTGCTTTTCGCACTAGATATGGGCATTATGAGTTCTTAGTCATGTCTTTTGGATTGACTAATGCCCTAGCTACTTTTATGGATTTTATGAACAGAGTGTTCAAGGATTATCTGGATCAGTTTGCGATTGTCTTCATCGATGATATTCTGGTTTATTCTCAGTCAGATTCATAACTGTTAGAAATCTCATACATGATCTTTATTTATTTTCATGTAGATCTAATATTAAACAAATTAATATGAGATAACTTAGAAAATGTTTCTAAAATTGAATTCAAAGAGAAACAGTGATAAGAATACTTATAGTATACACAGCAGAATGAATGAGTCATTCCTTTAGTTTCTCTAACCCTTGTATCATTTCTGTCGCAGAGTATTACCAAGAAACTAAACTAATCTTCTATAATCTTCACAGTCTTTCAACGTATCCTTAGAATCACGTAGACTAGAGTGGGCAATTCTCAATACATGAGACAGATACAGAGAGAAGAATATAAAATAACAAAGAGGGTTAGAAAATGACTTGTGTTTAGAAAGAGTCTAAAAACTATCAGAAAATCTGACTTGTGACTTGTTAAACTTGTGTTTTGACTTCTCTCTAAGCACTCCTTTTTATAGACTCAATTAGGCCATTTACTTTAATTAAAAAATCAATAAAATAATAGCCAATTAACAGCCCTAGGTCGAAATTATCATGGGCTTTAGGCCTGTGAAATTTCCCATTTGATTATAAGCCCATTGGACTTAAAATCAAGGTCTGTATTATTTTATATTGATTTAATTAATTAAATAATTATTTAAATCCTTTATCAAATTAATTATTTATAATTTGAACCTTGATTTAAACTTATTTATTAATTTAGATATCAATTTATCTTAATTAATAAATTTACCCTAATTTCTCTTTTCTTCTCAAAATTACAAAACTCTGTGAAACTATCCAAAATTGACCTGATCAACTTTGATAATTCTAATTGATAATTAAATCAATTAATTGAGATTATCTAGATGATTTTATCCAAGGTACAATAGGGACCATGAGCATATGAAATCAAGCTCCAATAAGTTATCATAAATCTAACAAATAAATTTACTAACTTATTATTTCCTCGTGACTCTACTAAAGACTCGGAATTGCACTCTTGAATTCATAGAACACTCTATAAAAACTATAGATACGCTATTAATTATCCATTGTTACAACCATAATTGTCACTCAATTCTCTATAGACTGTCTACAATAAGATGGGACTAAAATACTGTTTTACCCCTCATTGTATTTTATCCTTAAAACACTTAGTTCCTTGTAAATGATATTTCAGTAAACTAATATTAATTACTGAAATGAGATCTCAATCATTTAACACCTTGAAACAAACTAAAAGGAAACCATTGTTTCACTTCTTCATCAGAAGTTATAGATGTTCATATCTATGATTAACACTCCCACTCAATTATACTACCGAGTTCCCAAGATGTAAGTATGGGCTAGTCCGTAGGGTAAGCTGGTAACGAACAAGTCAAAGAACTCAAATAATACAATCAGTCAGAATACTAACCACTCTAAATTGAGATTGAATTGACCTATGGTCAACTATATGATATGACTAGAATAGATAATAACGGTATGCTTACTTATCCTATCTATTGTCAATATCGGTCCAGTCCGATATAACAAATACATCCGATCTTATCTACTTTGCTAATGTTCTGGAAAGAACATAACACTGCGATGTGTAAGTAGATCATATCATAGATTGGCAAGTCAGTGTAAATCCTGTGTACTAACTAATCTTATGACTAACTTATTTTGATCATATAATCATATTTTTATTCAACTATGATTACGTCACTATAAATACGATTGGATATATGCTCAGGATTTAATAGAAGTTTTTATTAAACAAATAATCATGAAAATAAAACATGTGAGCAAAGTGATTGACCAAGTCAAAAAATGATTTCTATTATTTTGTTGATAATAAATGAGATTACAAATAAATTTGGGTTTTAATTAGGGCATAAAACCCCAACATGCTCCCACTTGCACTAATTGAAACTAATGCCTTAATTCTACTAATCCCATTTCCTTATATGCTTATCAAATGTAGCTTCTGGTAGTGTCTTTGTAAACAGATATGCAAGATTGTCTTAAGATGTAATCTTCATAACCTTCACATCTCCCCTGGCCACATATTATCGAATAATGTGATAATTCCTTTCTATATGCTTACTCCTCTTGTGACTACGAGGTTCTTTTGAGTTGGCTATTGCTCCTGTATTGTCACAAAACAACACAAGCGGTTTATCCATTTCTGGAATAACACCAAGATCTGAATAGAACTTCTTTAGCCAGACTATTTCCTTAGCTGCTTCTGACGCGACTATGTACTCAGTCTCCATGGTGGAATCTGAGATTGCAGACTGCTTTACGCTTCTCCATAACACAGTTCCACCCCCAAGAGTAAACACCATTCCAGAAGTAGACTACAGGGTTCAGAACACAACCCTTGTATACTAACATATAATCCCTAGTCTGCCTTAAATACTTCAGGATATGCTTCACTGTTATCCAATGTTTTGGTCCTGGGTTTGACTAATACCTGATCACTACTCCCACTGCATAACAGATATCTAATCTAGTACACAACATGGCATACATCAGACTTTCGACTATAGATGCGTAAGGAACTTTTCTCATTGAATCTTCCTCTTTAGGAGTCTGGGGAGACTGCTTCTTTGAAAGATGAATTCCATGGTAGGACGGTAAAAGTCATTTCTTGGAATTTTTCATTGAGAAACGTTCAAGCACTTTATCTATGTAAGCTGCTTGAGATAGAGCTAAGAGTCTGTTCTTTCTATCCCTGATGATCTGGATACCTAGAACATAACTTGCTTCACCCAAATCCTTCATTTGGAATTGAGTGCTCAACCAATTCTTCACATCTGATAATTTCTTAACATTGTTTCCAATGAGTAACATGTCATCTACATAAAGAACCAGGAATACTACTATTTGATTTGCCTTCAATTGGTAAACACAGGGCTCATCAATATTTTGTTCAAAGCCATATGTTTTGATTATTTCATCAAACCTAAGATTCCAGGAACGAGAAGCTTGCTTAAGTCCATAAATGGACCTATTCAGCTTGCAAACTTTTCCTTCTTGTCCAGCTACTTTAAATCCTTCTGGCTGATCCATATAAATGACTTTGTGAAGCTTTCCATTAAGAAAAGTTATCTTGACGTCCATTTTCCAGATCTCATAGTCAAGAGCGGCTGCTATGGATAGGAGGATGCGAATGGACTTGAGCATGGCTACTGGACTAAAAGTTTCCTCATAGTCCACACCTTTTCTTTGGGTATAACCCTTGCCACTAATTGAGCTTTATATGTCTCGATATTTCCATCAACACCTCGTTTCTTCTTATAGATCCACTTGCACCCAATGCCCCTAAAGTCACTAGGTGCTTCCACAAGATCCCAGATGGAATTTGAGTACATGGACTCCATTTCCTGTTTCACGGCTTCGAGCCATAGTTCATTTTTAGGGCTAGCCATTGCCTGTTTGAAAGATAATGAATCATCATCACTAGTGTCACCAACAACAATATTGGTTTCACCATCCAAAACATAGCGTACTGGGTTCCTATAAACCCTCTCACTACGACGAGGCTCCGTGACTGTTTGCTCAGGAACAGTGGTACTTTCTTCATTTAAATCGACTTGCGTCAGTTGGACATGAAGAATGGGAATTTCATCATCAACTCGCGTTGATGACGATGGAACAACTACTTTGCTGCGAGGTTTGAAGTTTTGGACATAGTCATTTTTCAGAAAAGTAGCAGTCGTAAAAGTAAACACTTTCTTTTCTGAATGACTATAGAAAAGTCCACCCTGAGTACCTTTAGGATAGCCAACAAACATGCAAACTTCACTTCGCAGTTCTATCTTTCCCTCATTTTTCCTCAGAACGTGAGCGAGACACCCCCAGATTCTATAATGCTGTAAACTAGGTTCACGACCATTCCAACATTCTAAAGGTATTTGGGGATTGATTTAGATAGCACGACATTGAGAATGTCATTCACGGTTTCAATTGCATGTCTCCAAAACGAAGTTGGTAGAGTTGAGTAACTAAGCATGCATCTAACCATTTCCAATAAAGTTTTGTTCCGGCGTTCCGCTACACCATTTTGTTGGGGAGTACCTGGGGCAGTAAGTTGTGATAAAATCCAAAGTTTAGTTAAATGATCTTAGAACTGCATATCCAAATATTCTCCACCCCTAACAGATCGCAATATCTTTAATGTTTCACCTAATTGGTTCTGAGCCATTGCTAGGAATTCCTGAAACTTTGAAAATGTTTCTGATTTCCTATACATTAGGTAAAGACATGAGTATCTAGAGTAATCGTCAATGAAAGTGACAAAATACTCAAATACACCCCTGACTTGTACATTCAAAGGTCCACAAACATCTAAATGCACAAGTCCAAGTGGTTCTTTGGCCCTATCACCCTTTGAAGAGCATGGATGCTTGGTCAGTTTGCCTTCTAGACAAGATTCACAGACAGGTAATCCACCTAAGGTGATTTCCCTCAAAGGCCCATCCTTTGCAAGTCTTTGAATCCTATCATAGCCAATGTGACCTAGTCTTAAGTGCCATAAATATGTCATATTATCGTTATCAGTCTTTTGACGTTTATTGGTCTAAGGTTTAGCTACTTTGAATAAATCATTGTTAAGAGCGAGGGGTTTGTTAGGTCGCAGAATATAAAGCCCATTTTCGAAGCATGCAATACACAATTGTGATCCATTGAAAGAAATAGAGATATTAGAACTTGTGAAAGTCATAACAAATCATTCTAATTGCAACATGGAAACATAAATTAAATTTCTACTAAAATTCGGAATAAAAATACATCTTTTAAAATTGAGTATTTATTTTCGAACTTCAGACTAGCTATTCCTCTAGCTTGGACCTTAACGAATGCTCCGTTCACAACTCTAAGCTTTAAGATGCTTTCGTCCACTTCCTCCCACAATTTAAGAAGCTGTAAAGAGTTGCAAACATGGTTGGTGGATCCAGAATCAATAATCTAAACATAATTATCATTCTCTAAAACACATGTTTCTAAGATAAATGAACTATAATCATTACCTTTGTTTTTTGCTGCTAAAAACTTGGGGCAATCCTGTTTCCAATGCCCCTTCTCTTTGCAGTGAAAACACTTACCTTTACCTTTCTTGTTTTTCTTGTTCTTCCTCTTAGGCGTCTGTGCATTTGGTTGTGCATTCTTCTTTTCAGCCTTTGCAGGCTTGGGGTTGTTGTTTCGTCCACCTTTCCTCTTATTTCTAGCTTTCAAAGACGAAGCTTGGTTAGCTTCAGTCTTAGCTGGATCAGCAGCAACAACAGTAGTCTTATTTTCTCCTCCCTTACTAGGTACACCCATGATAGGCTCAAAATTCTGAAGCTCATTCAAGAGATGCGTCGGACCATAGTTGAGTTGGTCACGAACGTGCAGATATGGTGCCATCCAAGCATTCACGGTGTCATCACGTATGTGCGGAGATGTTATTATCCAAGCATTTACGGTGTCATCACGAGCATTGATGGTGCCATCATGAACGTGCGACACAGTGCTTGTTTTGGGGATTCCTCAATCATGACGAACTCGAAGTTGTCACCAATCAACTTTATGTTGATATTCTGCTTCCAATTAAGGAAGTTTTCTCCAGTGAGTTTCTCCATCGAAAGTTGAGAAAGGATGGGAGTAGACACAGACACTACTTAACTTAAAACTACAAATTACCAATAAAATAGAAATCAATCACATTTGCTCAATAAAACTTCTATTCACACAAATTTCAAGAAATAGCACAACATATACCAAAAATATGTAAGATTTGAGAAAAAAAAATACCAAAAACAATCATATCTCTATTTCTTTAGGTTTTTAACTAATCTATGATATCCTTTGTCCTGGTTGGCGAGAGTAAAAAATACCTGTAATGACCCAACTACTCTAGACTTTGGACCATTAATGACTACTATACATAGACACTAATTTTTAATAAAACTTACAAGTGAAATAATCATAACTTCATTAAAAATTTGTAAAACAAATGTTAAACTACATAAAATTTAAAGTAGGATATGGGATCCCATTGTTTTTAAAATAAGAACATAACATAATTTTAAATAAATGGACTACATAATAAAGTGCGGAAAATACATATAAAATTTAAAGAGACTTCATCCTCGAATCGAACGCTCGGTCCATCGATTCCATTCCGCCTCAATACACATCCCCAAGCTTCCAAGAACCTTTCCCGCCACCAAAGCTATTTTCCTGCACATATAAACATAAAGGAGTGAGCTTAATCCCCAGCAAGGAAAACCTAACACGTAAACCATATACATAAAATTCATAACGCAACATATAATAAAACATATCATAAACATATGTCACACATATTATAATGGCCATTATTACTTGGGGCTCGTAAACTAAACAAGTCATATGCCCATTAGATTTGTGGGGTTTGCTGGCTAAGCAAGTCATATGCCCATCAATTTATTGGGGCTTGTTAGTTATACAAGTCATATGCCCAAGTCTACAACATACATAACATAACACATAAATCATAAGTTAACATAACACATAAATCATAAGATAACATATAGCATAACATATAATATCCTATCCTATTTTCCTTACCAAAAGTACCAGGATATGAGAACAGGTTTGGGACTTTGGATCACTCCTTAAAACCATCAATGAAAGGGTGAGTATACTGAAGAAAAAGGAATGAAAAGAATGGACGAACTATACCATCAAGAATATACTTACCAAAAACCTTATGTTCAAGATCTTAGATTTCCTATCCAAAAATAAAGAATAAAGTTAGGGTGCTGAGTAGAAAACTATAAGAACTTAAGGAAAACAATACCAAAATGATCTATAGTTTGGAATACCTTGAATGATTCTATAACTGATCTAAACCTTGAACCGAAATGTGCTATAAACCTTACTTTCCAAGTGTTTGGTAAGCTTATAATGATTGAGCTTATAATCCCCAACCCAAGTGTTTAAGCACTCAAAAATAACCTAGCAGCTTGCAACCTCTGAACTTAGCTTGATGAATGAATAAATGGCTGGGTACTAGGTCCTATTTATAGAGTTCAAGAATGAAAAGATCTTCATTTAATTTGAATAAAATAATGGCTTTTTAAGTGAAAAATATTTGAATTATCGTTCAACAGAGGCTGAAGACTCGGTCAGAAAGATGCTGGACTTATCAAGAGGTTAAAGATTAAAATGAGAACGTTTTCAAAAACATTCAAAAATATATCAAAGGAGCCAATATATCGCCCCTAGTAGGCGATATATCGCCTGGGCCAGTATGCCCGAGGCTCGTCGAGGTGATCGTGCGAAGTTACGTGTTTTTCGTATCCCCGTATTGTGATATATCGCCCCTTATAGCTGCGATATATCAGCATACGCTAAATATTTAAACACGAAATTGCTCATTTTTAGCCTAATTTGAATTGAGTAAACAGCCTTGACTAAGTCCTCTAACGATTTCAAAGTTGCTGACAGACCTTAGGATATTCAAATATTACTCTTAATAAACTTATTCCTAAAAAATACTTAATTATCATTAAACATACATATGACAAGTGTTACTTTCTTATTGGGTCTATCTAAACCTTATAATATAATAAATATCACCATCAATATCAGTCATATTAATCAAACCTTAGGTTAAAATTAATATTTTTAAACTATAGGTTAAACTTAGAAAATCTACAAGTGTTACTACGAGTGTCCAATTAAATCCCGGTTTGAACCAAAATCCACAGTCATAAAAATACTACAACTATTACTATTGCTACTACTATCTAACTAGCTAAGTAAAGTTCTTGGACTCTACAATACCACTAGTTAAATAGAGTTGTAAACTCATTTAATAATGGACACCACTATTAACAACCTACTATTCGATCAAAATAAGAAAACAAAATCTCTTATTTTATGAGCTAGACCCACGGTTTCGATAATCATAGATTTAGTCCTATTAGTCACCGTAGGGGTAAGTCTAGTAGAATTTGACCTATAATTATCTATCTTTCGAAATCTACCCTTGTCAAAATAGCTAATGAACACCTTCCATAGGGGGACGAATCAAAGCGCCTCGAGGCCCCATTAAGCTATTGACATTGTTAAACCAACGGTGGAGATTGAATATAAATCTTAAAATAAGCTCTTTATGAAATTAAAAAAATAGTATTTTTATTATTTTTCAAAAATTAATGACTGGTTCTCCAAAAAATTGTAAGATTAGAATTTTTAAAACCAAACTCCTATAATTTCCTATTAATTCTAAAGTGTCACATTGAAACAAATTCAATTAATTTAGAATTAATTTGTTGCTGATCAATATTTAGGTTTAACTAATATAATGAACCTATACAATTAAGTCCAACTCAGGTAAATGGGCCTTAACAATTGGGCATCTTCCATACAAGGTCCAAAAGACAGGAATTTAAACCTTTGTTTTATTAATTGATTAGGCCCACTATAGTCATGCAAAGTGTTGATGCGGTTTTTCGCCAACAGTAAATTATGAAAAAAGTTGGGATAGATTAGTGCTTAATGATAAACCGTAATAAGAAAATGATGCTTAAAAACACTAGAAAAGAAATATTAAGAACACTCGTCTTTTTACGTGGTTCGGAGGTTAAAATTCACCTAGTCCACGAGTCTGTATTATTACTGTTTGTCTCTCTAAATTTTGACAGAGTTTTTGCATTACAGAAAAACCTCTCCTTTTTCTCTATTCAAGGTCTTGGTATTTATAGAGAAAAATCCATGGATCGGATGGGCATTGGGGTCATCACGTGAATAAGATCCTGTACGCCCTGATTTTCCCACGGGCTGATTAGCGAGCTGGGTTACGGCCTAATCATGACCACCACATGGACATCCCCAAGACCGAAGCTGCCATCGTAAGGTCCTACCTCCTTAGCTCAAGGTAACCTAAGGGTTCGCCAAGATTGCTTAAGGACTGGGTCTGGACTCTGAAGGCCACAGGTCGAGGCAGGCATCCAGCTCGTGGTACGAGCTAGAGTTGGAGGCTGTGACCTTTTGTAAAGTCAACCACGCAAGGTAAACGTGCATATATCAGACATCACGTGTCTGATATACCCCTGACTTCTCGGACACGCAGCAGGAACGTGCGTATTCAGACACCCACGACTGGTTTGGGCCGTGCGGCCCATTATCCCCTTACCTATTGATTTGACCACACTTATGTATCAGGTTTAGGAATTAATCATGAATGTCACAGAGTTGACATGACAGGTAAGAAGGTCACGGGATGACCTTCTTACCAACTCCCAGGTGCCTTCTCCTATAAATATGGAGACCCTGGGAGTTAAAAGGGGTTGGATTCTATATTATAAGAAATACCTTGTAAAAGATTATCCAGCATATAGCAATAATATTGACTAGTGGAGTAGAAGGATTTTAACCTTTGAACCACTTAAAAAACGTATTTCGTGTCACCATTCCATTTCCAAGATCATTCATCTATTTCGGTTCAACATAAGCACTAATCCCTTCCTCTTTATTTTCTTAATTACCTGTTGGCGAAGAACCACGTCAACAGTTTGGTACTTTCGTTGAGAGCAAGTTAGATTGGTGCTGTCGCAAACATCCAACTATGGTGACTACTCGATCTAGACACGGTAACGAGATGGAACAACATGATGGGTAGGAGGCTCATCATATTGCCATCCCTGGTGAACAAATTCCTGAAGTCCAGCAGCGGCCAGGAAAATAGCCGGCGGGCCATGATGACACTGGAAGTTCGGCGCCCCGGCCACCTAATCCAAACCCATGTTATTACACTGCGGTGGAGATGGAGAATGCTCAGCTGAGGAGCCAGCTAGTAATAGGTAATTAGCAGATCAAGGATGTGTTGGCCCGACTACCCCCTCTCATAACCGACGCTAACGTCAGAGAGAGGCAAGGCGAGGCTCCTAAGTCTCGCCGGGGTAATCGTTCTAGGCATAGCCGCTCGGATAGACTTTCGATAGCCAACTCTATTCCTTCATCGCACCATCGAGAGGCAAATTTCGGAGAAATGCCTAGGGCCGAACAACAACAGTACAGCCGTTCGGTCAGAACTTCAACTCCTAGCTCCCAACCAGCCTCGAGCGCGCCCAGGAGAGCTCGAGGAAATTCCAGAAGGAGATCCGGGGAGGGCTCACAGCATCAGCCCATCCCCAACAGCCGTCCTGCGCCTCATCCAGATCACCAGGCGCGGGACCTGTAGGTTGGCAGGGCCGAAAGGCCCCCACCTAATTTGATCCGTCCTGATGGGACCAGGATCGCCTCCTCGGTAAGGCATCCTCCGTCTCCGATCAGGTATCCATATCCTCCTCGGCCTGTCCGAGATATTCCAGCCTACGGAAATAGTAGGAGAAACCCGCCATCAGCCGGACCTTCCCGACGCAGCAGGGTGCCGAGGGAAAGCCCGGATCCTCACCACCAAAGGCGGACTCCGAGCCTATCTCACAGGAGTTACTGGACCGGCAGTCGTCGGAGTGACCTTTCTGGCGGAGACCTGCGTTAGCATTTAAGTTCGGCACAAAGTCCACAAACCACTCAGGGAGGCGACCTGCGAGATCGCCTTAACTCCCATGGAGGGGAGCCAGTAGTTGGTGACAGCCATGCTCGCTCAGGGGGAGCCCTGTCCGAAGTACGTAACGGCAGGAATGCCCCAAATAACCTATCTCAAGATAGGAGGGGCAATAACCCACCAAATATGTACAATGGATCCGGAGCTATTGAACAGCCCCGGAACAACCAAGGAAATCAGGACAAAACCCTCGAGCGCCTGGCTCAGATGGAGGAGCTGATGAGGAAGCTCTTATCGGAGAAGGAGAAGGATGAATACGATTCGGGGGACAAAATGGAGCTCTTCGCCCCCAGCATAGCAGCAACGGCTTACCCACCCGGTTTCCGTATGCCGCACCTGTCCAAATTTAATGGAGACGGAGATCCATTGGATCATCTGGGGATGTTCAACACCCTGATGATGGCCCACAACATCGGCCCCGAGTTGAGATGTTTGATCTTTCCTTCCACACTGACTGGACCAGCCAGGCAGTGGTTCAAGCAAAGCAAAAGGCAATCAATCAGCTCCTGGAAAGCATTCTCAGCTGATTTCAAAAGGGCATTCCAAGCCTCCCAGGCTGCTCGCGTTAAGGCTGACTCTCTGGCTAACGTGAGGCAGCAGCCCGATGAAACTCTGAAGGCTTACCTGGACAGGTTCGCGAACGTCGCTGCTCGGGCCAGAGACGCGGATGACAGCTCCAAGCTCATGGCCCTGAGAACCGGAATCCTTGTCGGAGGGGAACTCTGGAAAGATATACAAAGAAAGGGAGTTAGCTCGGTGAACGAATTCCTTAACAGGGCCCAGGAATGGATCAACTTGGAGGAGGCCAAAGCCTCAGCTGCAGGAACCAGCCAGGTCCCTGAGCAGCCCGCTGGAGTGGGGACGGAGATCGTGGCAGCGACCCAAAACGTCACACAGAACAACCAGCTCGATGGAGGCAAAAGAAAGGGGAATGGCGAGGGTAGCAAACATGGCCCAAAGAAGAATAAGTCCGTAGACAAGTTTAAGCCTGTCTACGCGACTTATACAGAGCTCACCCAGTCTAGGGAGAATATCTTCCTAGCCAACTCTACTCGCCTCCCCTGGAAGAGGCCGGAGCCATTGAAGCACCAAAAGGGGAAGAGAGACACTTCCAAGTTTTGCTGTTTTCACAACGATGTTGGCCACAATACCGATGATTGTAGGCATTTGAAAGATGAGATCAAGACTCTCATCCGGGCCGGCCCCTTGGCCCAGTACGCGCGGAACAGGGTTCCAGCAAGTCGACCTACTCCAGAAGTCTCGGTCAGTCAGCCCGGGTCTCGGGTAGATCAGGACGTCCCTCCTCCCGTGGTAGGAGGGGAGATATCCACCATCTCTGGAGGTCCACATATGGCTGGCACGAGCAGGGGTGCCCAGACGAGGTACGTAAATGAACTCAAGGCGCATAATGGAGTAGAGTTCGTCCCGGAGTAGCGTCTGCCAAAACAGCAGCGATTGGAGAAGCAACCAATTATTTTTACGGAAGAAGATGCGAGACATGTCCAGTTCCCTCATAACGACCCTCTGGTCGTAGCAGTTCAGCTCGCTAATCGGAGGGTTAGGAGGGTGCTGATCGATAATGGGAACTCGGTGAATCTTCTATTCCGGTCCACATTGGAGAAGATGGGTTTGACTTTCGCCGAGCTGAAGGCGACCTCCATGATGCTGTATGGTTTTTCGAGAGAAGGATCAGCGACAATAGGGACGATCGAGCTGGTGATCACCCTAGGAGAAGGGCCTTGGACAGTCTCCAAACTCCTCGAGTTCGTGGTCATCGACTGCTCCGCTGCGTACAACGCAATTTTGGGACGACCTACACTCATAGCTTTCGAGGCCGTCACTTCCATTCGCCACCTCGCGATGAAATTCCCTACTTCCACGGGAATATGCACTGTCCGTGGCGATCAGCTCGCTACCAAGGAATGCTACAACATTTCCATGAAGGGAAAATCTAAACCTGGGCAGCTGGCAATGGCCATCCAAAGTGGTGAAGAGGAATCTCAGGAACCCTTAGTTGATCCTGAGATTGAAAAACCTCAAAGCGCCGAAGGGGAAAATATCGTCTTAAGTGAGGATATTGACCCCTGAATAGGCGAGGACAGGTCCGAGCTCCATGCTATTGAGGAGCTCGAAGAAGTAAACATCGATCCGCAGAACCCTTCACGGATGGTCAAGCTTAGGAAAAACCTCTGTAGCAAGAGGAAGGCGGAGCTGACTAAATTTCTACAGGACAACCTGGATGTGTTTGTGTGGTCACACGAGGACATGGTAGGAATCAGCCCAAGTGTCATCATGCATACCCTTCATCTGGATAAAAGCGTTCCTGCAAAGTCCCAGAAGCAAAGGCGCCTCGGAACAACCCGGGCTGAAGCCTTAGAGGAAGAAGTAGCCCGGCTCAAGAAATGCGGCTTTATCCGTGAAGCCAAGTTTCCGATTTGGGTCGCCAACCCCGTGCTGGTCCCGAAGCCCAACGGGAAGTGGCGGACTTGCATCGACTTCTCCGACTTGAATAAAGCCTGCCCCAAGGATTGTTTTCCATTGCCAAGGATTGACCAATTGGTGGATGCCACGGCGGGGCACGAGCTCATGTCCTTCATGGATGCGTACTCAGGCTACAATCAGATCGCCATGAATCCGGCGGACCAGGAGCACACCAGCTTCATGACCCCGACTAACGTTTATTGTTACAAGGTCATGACGTTCGGGCTGAAGAACGCCGGTGCTACCTACCAGAGGTTAGTAAACAGAATGTTCGCAGACCAGATCGGAAAAAACATGGAAGTGTACGTTGATGACATGCTAGTCAAGTCAAAGACTGCCGATAACCATGTTTCCGACCTAGAAGAATGCTTCAAGATACTACGGGAGTATGGCATGAGGCTTAATCCACAGAAGTGCACTTTTGGAGTTGCATCGGGAAAATTCCTAGGTTTCATCGTCAATACCCGAGGAATCGAGGCAAACCTCAACAAGATCAGATCATTGCTCAAGCTTCCCTCACCCAGGTCGCGCAAGGATGTCCAAGGCTTGACAGGAAGGGTGGCAGCCCTCAATCGGTTTATTTCGAAATCCACCGATAAGTGCTTGCCATTCTACATCCCGCTCCGAGGAAATAAGAAGTTCGAATGGACAGAAGAATGCGAAAGCGCTTTCCTCGAACTGAAGGCACATCTGGCCGAGCCACCAGTACTATCCAAACCAAAAGCAGGAGAGCCTCTTTTTCTCTACCTAGCTGTCACAGAGGATGCAGCTAGTGCCATATTAGTCTGGGAAGAAGACTGGGTTCAGAAACCAGTTTACTACATCAGCAAGAGACTTCTCGGAGCTGAATACCGATACCCGTTGATGGAGAAATTGGCGTTCTGCCTTATCACAGCCTCGTGAAAGCTTAGGCCGTACTTCCAGTCCCACTCAATACACGTCATGACCGATCAGCCTTTAAGGCAGGTTTTGTAAAAAACCTGAAGCATCGGGACGTTTGTTAAAGTGGGCTATCGAACTTAGTCAGTTCGAAATTTTGTACACCCCACGAACTGCTATAAAAAGTCAGTCCCTGGCCGATTTTGTAGCAAAGTGCACAGGATTCCGGGAGGATCTTGTAGAAGACTCACCCCAGGTCACCTCATCCCAGGCGTCGTGGAGGATCTTCGTGGATGGTTCATCCAACGAGCACGGCTCCGGAGCTGGAATCATTTTGATATCCCCTGAGGGACATAGATTCCATTCGGCACTGAGATTCAGATTCAAGGCCTCCAACAACGAGGCCGAATACGAAGCTTTACTAGCCGGGCTGAGGATAGCCCAGGAGCTGAAGGCGAGCTCCGTCCAGTGCTTCAGTGACTCCCAGCTTGTGGTAAACCAGGTTCTGGGTGAATATCAAGCACGAGGACCCAAGATGGCTGCCTACCTAGCAAAGGTGAAAGTTGAGCTATCCACATTTGAGCGAGGCTCTTCGTGCAGATACCTTGGGAGCAGAACGCTAACACAGACGCTCTTGCCAAGCTCGCCACCTCTGGGGAGACGGAGACCTTGGGGTTAGTACCAATAGAATTCTAGGAGAAACCGAGTATAGAAGAAGCCAGGACGGAGGTCGAGATGATCGATGCCAGGTCGAACTGGATGACTCCCATCCTTGAGTATCTCGTCGAGGGAAAGCTACCTGAAGGGCGTAATGACGCGCGGCGGATACTATATCAAGCTCCCAGGCATACGATAGTAGATGGGGTATTATACCAACGTGGACACTCCCTACCTCTCCTACGATGTGTTCTTCCAGGCGAAGCAAAGGCCATCCTGCAGGAGGTGCACGAGGGTTTTTGCGGAGATAACACTGGGGTCAAAGCTTGGCTTTAAAGGTCCTGAGGCAAGGATATTACTGGCCCACTCTGTCCAAGGACTCGATCTCATACGTGAAGAAGTGCGACAAGTGCTAGCGATTCACCACAGTTGCCCGAGCTCCTCCAGTCGAGCTGAAGATGATCTCGTCCCCATGGCCGTTTGCAGTTTGGGGGATCTACTTGGTTGGCGCCCTCCCTACTGGAAAAGGTGGGGTCCATTACGCCGTGGTGGCCATCGACTACTTTACAAAGTGGGCTAAGGCAGAACCTTTGGAAACGATAACTTCCAAAAAAATTCCTTAACTTCGTGGTTAAGAGCATTATTTGTCGATTCGGGGTGCCCAAGAAAATCGTTTCCGACAACGGGACTCAGTTCGACAGCGACCTCTTCACCGAATTTTGCAAAAGGTACGGAATTATGAAACGTTTCTCCTACGTGGCCTATCCTCAGGCGAATGGCCAGGTCGAGGCTGTCAACAAGACTCTAAAGGAGAGCCTCAAGAAGAGACTAGACGAAGCAAAGGGGGTCTGGCCAGAACAACTCCCCCAGGTTCTGTGGGCATACCAGACCTCGCATCGGACTCCTACGGGTCATACTCCTTTCTCCCTGACCTTTGGTAGTGAGGCAGTCCTCCCCGTGGAGATTAAGGTACTTTCGCATAGGATCCAGTCATATGACCAGGACCGTAACCACGAGCTACTTTGCACTTCCCTTGACTTGGTTGATGAAAGACGAGAAGATTCGCAACTCCAGCTCGCCCATTATCAGCAGAAAATCACTCGCTATTTCAACTCAAAAGTCAAAAAGTGCGCCTTTAGCGTTGGCGACCTGGTCCTAAGGAGAGTTTTCTTAGCTGGTAAGGATCCCAAAGATGGAGTATTGGGACCGAACTGGGAAGGGCCATATCAAGTCATCGAGGTCATTAAAGAGGGAACTTATAAATTAGCTCGGCTAGAGGGAGGGGCAGTCCCACGAACTTGGAACGCCATCCATTTGAAGAGATATTATCAATGATTCCCTTGTAAGGCCTAAAATGCCATTTTCTATGTATTACGCAATGAGAATTAACTTTTCGTTTATGATTGTACGTGTTTTCAAGTGTAATCTAAAGTAACCACAAAAGAGCCTTTCCCAGTTACTGGGGGGCATATGGTACCTGGATATAGCCAGGTCGCCTTAAAGACTTAGAAGTTGATTCATATCGATTGATCGCTATTCTTCTTAAAGAGCACGAGATATTGATAAAAATTAATGCAAACTAAGTCCTATCCTGGATCTAACTAGGTCGTCTTAAAACTTAGAAGTTAATTCAAATCGATTGATCTTTGTTCTTCCTAAAGAGCACGAGATATTGATAAAAATTAACATGAACTAAGTTTTCAAATTAAGTTCATGGATATAACCAGGTCATAAAACTTAGAAGTTAATTTAAATCTATTGATCGTTGTTCTTCCTAAAGAGCACGAGATATTGATAAAAATTAACACGAACTAAGTTTTCAAATTAAGTTCCTGGATATAACTAGGTCATAAAACTTAGAAGTTAATTTAAATCTATTGATCGTTGTTCTTCCTAAAGAGCACGAGATATTGATAAAAATTAACACGAACTAAGTTTTCAAATTAAGTTCCTGGATATAACCAGGTCATAAAAATTAGAAGTTAATTTAAATCTATTGATCGTTGTTCTTCCTAAAGAGCACGAGATATTGATAAAAATTAACACGAACTAAGTTTTCAAATTAAGTTCCTCGGTATAACCAGGTCATAAAACTTAGTAGTTAATTTAAATCGATTGATCGTTGTTTTTCGTAAAAAGCACGAGATATTGATAAAAATTAACGCGAACTAAGTTTTTCAAGATTGTAACTAAAATGCGTAAAGTCAAAAGGGAGTAAACCAATTAAAGGTAAAAATTAATTGTCTCGAGGTGGGAACACCTCATGCAAAAGTTACAACAAAAAAATAAGAATGAAAGAGTGGGAGCAAAATGGAAAGGCCCTAGGTTCCACTAGTTGACCCCTTGGAGGTCACCGTCTCGCCCTGTTCAGCTGCGCTGGAGACCTCCCCGGCCTCAGAAGGTGCTTCTTTCTCAAGGCGAGCTTTGAACCCCTCCAGTAAGGGCTCCCAGAAGTCCGCTGCCAAGAAGGAGAAGTCAACATCCTGGTTGTAGGCCCAGCAATGGTAGAACATGTCCTCCATGGCGGTGCCTGAAGTTGCCTGCTCGGCCTCCAGGGCGGCCTTGGCCTCAGCCTTCGCAGTGTCTAGGTCTGCCCGCGCAGCGGCGAGGGTGGCTTTGGTAGTCTCGTGCTCTTGCAGCTTGGGATGAGCTTCTTCCAGCTTAGCCTGCGCGGCCGCCAGGGCATCCTTCACCGTCTGCAAGGAAGTCTGGTGGGTGGCCACAGCCGCCTGATGCTCGCTCCTCATATCATCGAGCTGGGCCTTGGTCCTGGCTATGCTCCGGTGAAGGGCAGCGGCGCTCTGCGAAAACGGAGAGGCAAATGCCTTAAAAAAAAAAAAAACAGAGCAAGGCATGATAGTCAAAAACCATAAAAGGGTAAGGTCAGCTTACCGTTAGGGCCATGCCCAATGAAGATTCAGCACGCCCACCGGGCTCCTGGTTTCGATGGCCCTGAGCTCCCTCTCATTGAATTTATAGATGTGGCTGACGGCGTAGTTCGCCGTCTCATACACCGTCCCCCGGAAGGCCTCTGGAATCTTCTCCAGGTCCTGGGGGTCAACCGGGATGCGCACCTCGGAAGGTGAAATTGCCAAAGCCCCGGGCTCTACCCCTATGTCCCGGACGAAGACCGGAGCTCGCGAAGGGGGTGGGGGCATGCTGCTCCCCCCTGCACCAGGAGGAATAGTTTCCACGACCTGGGCGGCTGGGGGCTGCTCTTTCTCCTTTGCAGGAGACTTGGTTGGGGTCCCGGCGATTTTCTTTGAAGTTCGGAGCTTCTTCATTTTGGGCCCAGAGGCCCCGGCTGGGGAGTTCCCCCCGGCGAACGCAGCTCGCAGACTCCCTCCGGGCTGAGACATCTCTTCTGTCAAAACAAAGATATGATTAGTACAAAAGTTAGCAGTCATGCAAATACAAAAGCAAAGGGGAAAAAAGAGAAATTTAAGTATATATGTATACTGAAGGGAATCCTACCCCCCGAGCTAGAAGAAGAACCTATGGTTACGACCATTGGCCCCGGAGCTCTTGCGGGAGAATCTAAGTCAATTACTTCTCGAGCTAGCGCGAGTTCTGGATCCGAGGCTGGCTCAGGGCTAGACTCTTCTACATATTGCCTAAGTCCCGGAGCTACGACACCCCTCCGGAGTGATGGCCATGACCGAAGGTTGGTCCCATACTCCTCAAATAGGATCGACCTAAAGGCTAGGGTGTTATCTACGACTACGATACCCCTAGGGCGACTATCTTGGTAATCCAGCACGAGCTGGTCGACACAGTGGAGCAGGGTTGTATCCAGGTCCGGATCACTTTGGTGACATTGGATGAGCTGTCTGGGATTGAACCTAGCTAGCCGGGGGTCGGCAGTGGCCCTATTTAAGTTCCTAAACATGTAAGGGTTACCTTGGCCAGAAGGACCCGCGGCTGCTCCGGATCGGATCCTCTCCTCGTCCGTTCTTTGGGCAATCTCCAATGCCCGCTTCCTCCTCACGAGAGGCACTTCGTCCTCCTCGTCCTCCTCATCTTCATCCCCCGCGACCTCCTCCACGATGATAGGCCTCATATCGCGAGGAGGGGGAAGCGCCCGGGGCCTCCTTAAGTTCAGAGTCTGCCCTGGGGAGATCAGCTTACAGGCCACCATCGTCTCGTCTGTCACGAGCTAACGGTAGTCCTTTTCACTAGGGGGCAAGCCCGCCAGTGTCTCGTACTGGCTGCCGAGGATCACAGATTTCTCTGTCCTCGCAAAGATAGCTGCAGAATTATCCTAAGTCAGAAATGGATATAGGGGAAGCTAACCAATACATACTTACGAGCTAAGGTTGAAAAGCACTTACGAGGACGATTGAAGTAGTGGAGCTCGTAGTTTCGGAACCCCGTCGACATAAAGAATTGATCTTTGAAGTCGTTGGGGTGGAAGGGCAGCTCGATGACCGCAGCCGTGTTGGGGAACCGGGTTAAGTAATAAAACCCGTCACCTTTCCCCTGTTGCTCCGGGCTGGCCTTGAGGCAGAAGAAGTACAGGATGTCCATAGGAGTGGGGACCTCCCACTCCTGTTTCAGGAACAAATATCTTAACCCCACCAACAAACGGTAGGAGTTGGGGGGGATCTGGAATGGGGCCAACCTCATGAAGTTGAGGAAATCGGCGAAGTACTGATCCAACGGGAGGAAGGCCCCCGCCTTGAAATGCTCGTCGCTCCAGGCCAAGAATGCCTCGTCGAGCGGCGTGCAGATCCGCTCGCCTTCTGTAGGAGGTCGAGCAATCACGGATTCTCTCCCCAGCTCGATCTTATGGGAGAGGAATATTTTGTTTACCCTCGCCTGGTCAGTAATCTTTGAGATGATCCTCTCCGCCTCAAAGAACGCGTCGGGGGCCATCTTGAGCTCCCGTTCCACTGCTGGCCCGAAGTTGGGAATCGGGGACTCGGCCATCACCTCTTTTCCTTTGTCTTGTTGGGAGGCCGAGCTGCCAGCGGTCCTTTTTGGAGCGTTCTTCTTCGGTGCCATCTGGTCGCCTAGCGAACAAAAGAAAAGATTTCAGAAAAGGCGACCTAAGCATAAGGAAGAGTCAGGAGTGTTCTTTACACGAGCTGAGGTAAGCCCAGCCCGTGGAGAGTGAGACCACGCGGTTCTATGAACACGCGCCTATGCTCCCAACAGATCCCCGATTACTCGAAATTCGTGTGTCAGGAGGGTTAGGATAGAATTTTCCTTATTAGGAAAGTTTCAGTAGGCAAGGAAGGCAAAACCGCCTGTGAATCGTGTCCCCTAAGCTACCCGGTTTTGCACCCAAAATACTGAATACTTTAAACCAGCATACCAAAAATCCTACCCAGAAAATTTCCCAGAAAATGCATCCTATAAACCATGCTCCTAAATGGTTTTCTACTGCAAAGATACCCTAACCTAAAAGGCTTTCACCCTTCATGCCCATAAAAAACCAGTAAACCCTTGCATGCGGCTACAGTAAATATTTACCTAAGCTACAGTGAAAAATAATTTCAAAACATGCACAGTCAGGAGACTTACAGAATTTTCTGGTTGAGAAGAGGATGAAATGATCGCCTGGGTTGGGGCTTCGTCGGAGTATATGGTTCCAAAGCTTCGAAGGAGCCCTTACGCCTGAACTTCTTGAGCGCTAGGAATGGCGGTCGGAGAGAAGAGGGCTTCTCTTTTGAAGATTTTGAAGAAGAAAGAAGAAAGAAGATTTCTGAAAAATTTCAAATGAACGGGTGGCCCATGCGTAAGGTGGCCACCCCTTTTATATACATGAAGGGTCACGTGAAGAGGGCCATTGAATTGCCCTGATGTGGGATCCAAGGCCCTCCACTCGAAAGACGAAACGACGGCTGAGTATAGGCTAGGCCATTAAATGCGGTTCTCGGAAGACGTACCGTCACCAACCACGATGTTCCACATATTCGGCGCCTACGCAGAATGTGGAATATGAAGAGTTCTTGGGGAAGCCCCCTACTGTGGCCCTATACGACGTCGTGTACCACGAGCAGGGGCTTGGGGGGCAAATTTACGCCCTGATTTTCCCACGGGCTGATTAGCAAGCTGGGTTATGGCCTAATCATGACCACCACATGGACATCCCCAAGACCGGAGCTGCCATCATAAGGTCCTACCTCCTTAGCTCAAGGTAACCTAAGGGTTCGCCAAGATTGCTTAAGGACTGGGTCTGGACTCTGAAGGCCACAAGTCGAGGCAGGCATCCAGCTCGTGGTACGAGCTAGAGTTGGAGGCTGTGACCTTTTGTAAAGTCAACCACGCAAGGTAAACGTGCATATATCAGACATCACGTGTCTGATATACCCCTGACTTCTCGGACACGCAGTAGGAACGTGCGTATTCAGACACCCACGACTGGTTTGGGCCATGCGGCCCATTATCCCCTTACTTATTGATTTGACCACACTTATGTGTCAGGTTTAGGAATTAATCATGAATGTCACAGAGTTGACATGATAGGTAAGAAGGTCACGGGATGACCTTCTTACCAACTCCCAGGTGCCTTCTCCTATAAATATGGAGACCCTGGGAGTTAAAAGGGGTTGGATTCTATATTGTAAGAAATACCTTGTAAAAGATTATCCAGCATATAGCAATAATATTGACTAGTGGAGTAGAAGGATTTTAACTTTTGAACCACTTAAAAAACGTATTTCATGTCACCATTCCATTTCCAAGATCATTCATCTATTTCGGTTCAACATAAGCACTAATCCCTTCCTCTTTATTTTCTTAATTACCTGTTGGCGAAGAACCGTGTCAACAGATCCCTAGTGTGACCTGTCTCACACTAATTATAATTATTACAATTCATCCTAAGGTATGGTCTAATCATTAGGTAAAACTGATCATGGATCCTCAGGGATAATTCAGACATGCGATGTCTGATCATGCACGATTATATTACGTGTCTGGGATTTCAGGGATTTGCGGACATGTAATGTCTGACCGAGCACGTCTATATAACGTATCCAGGTTTATAAAGATCCAAGGATGCGACAGATCTCTAGCGTACCCCGAGCTGAGTGCAACGTCAGCTCGTGTCTCAGGTGCTATGCTTTATAAACATATTCAATTCGTGCCTATTGCTTTGTGTTCACCAACTCGTGCTATAGACCTGGGGAATCGTGTTGCATGCACAGAGTAAATATGGACTTATGGATCATCTATTACAGTTCTTGGCTAGCCAGTTGTATCCGAGCTGGCTAAAAGACTCGTGCTGAATTTTAGGACGTACATTTGCCCCCCCAAGTCCTTGCTCGTGTTCTCTGACGTCATCTTCTAACTTACACGACAGGGACTTTTAAACTTTCATCGTGATTAACCAGGCTTGCCCATTACTTGAGTACTGGACATGTGGAACGCTACGATTGGCGTCTGTTCGGGTTTCGAGGACTGCATTAATGTCCTGGCCAACTTTTTGCCGCCGTTTCGTCTTTCAAAACACTATCCTCAGATCTTGAACTGGTTTGATCGGACGGTCCATGTTGTTTTATGCCTTTTACGTATAAAATGGGATAGGTTAGTTTCACAGCTTACCACCTTTCATTAGAAAATTTTCCTCATCTTCTTTCTTCTGTGCTTTCATACCTTCTCCATTTCCAGAGAAAAGAAGAGCTTTCAAAATCCCCCTGCGTCCAAAATCTTCCGAAGACCCGAACGTTCAGCTGCCAAGGAGTGAGTTTTCCAAATTGTACGAAGTACACCCTTGCATTGACAATCTTGTTGTAAGTCATAACGTTCCTTATGGGTTCTTTCTTTTTAAATTTCTTCACTTTTCTTGCCATATTTTTTCATGCTTCTCCATAGACGATATTAGGGTGTCTTCTTGGTTTTTGGCACATAGATTTCACCTTTAGGGTTATACAAAAGACTTTGAACTTCTCCTAATATTGCGGCACTTATGACATAGGATATTTCCTGGGTAGAATTGGCCAACTTTTAGAAAATACCCTTATGTGCATAGAAGATGAAAGGTTAGGGTTCAAAAAATTGGGTTGCTTAGGGAACATGCTTTCTTTGGTGGATTTTCTGTAAACCATCCTCCCCCGGTCAATAATGGCCAGATTTTTTGACACATGGATCCCTAAATGTCAGGGATCTATTGGGAAACCTAGGCGCGTAGCGTAGGTAGCGCGTGGCATCACGCCTCGGGCTGAGATTACCTCAGCACGAGCATTAAAACACCAATCTACCTTCATGCTTTCTTGCATTTATAAAAATGTTAGGTCGCCTAAACTGTTAATTCGTCATTCTTGTTCGCTAGGTGATCTAATGGCACTCAAGAAGAGCGTATCCAAGAAGAGTGCAGCCGGCTCATCGTCTCAATGAGCCAACAAGGGAAAAGAGGTCGCCTCTGAATCCCCTATCCCTCAGTTTGGCCCCGTGGTGGAGGAGGAGGTCGTGGTCGGACCTGACGCATTCTTCGAGGTAGAGAGAATTGTCTCCAAGATCACGACCCAAGGAAGGGTCAACAAGATTATGTTGTCCCATAATATTGAGGTCAGGTCTCGCATCCTCATTGCTCGACCTCCTTATGAAGGGGAACGGAGCTGCACACCACTCTAGGATGACTTTGTGGCCTGAAGCGATGAGCACTTAAAGGCAGGGGCCTTTCTTCCCCATGACCAATACTTCGCGGACTTCCTCAATTACGTGAAGTTGGCGCCGTTTCAGCTCCCCCCAAACTCGTATCGACTGCTGGCGGGGTTGAAGTTTCTTTTCTTGAAGCACGAGTAGGAGGTCCCCACTCTGGCGGATATCCTTGACTTCTTCTGCCTCAAGGCCAGCCCGAAAAAACGAAGGTGAGGTGACGGGTTTTATTACTTGACCCAATTCCCAAACTCGCCCTCAGTCATCGAGCTCCCCAACCATCCCAATGACTATAGAGATCAATTCTTTATGTCGAATAGGTTCCACAATTGCGAACACCGACACTTCAACCATCCTCGTAAGTCTCCTTTCCTTTCTTAGCTCGTGAAATTATTTCCTTTGTATCTGGAGTCATTTCTTGTGTGTATACTAACTGAGTAGTATTTTCTTGCAGCTATTTTTGCGAGGACGGCCAAATCTGTGACCCTCGGGGGTCAATATGATACTTTATCGAGGCTTCCACCTAGCGAGAAGGATTACCGCCAGCTCGTGTACGACGACACGATGTTGGCGTGTAGGTTAATTACTGAAGGCCAGACTCTGGCCTTGAGAAGAACATAGGATAACTTCCCGGTAGCCTGCGAGCTCCCGCCTATCCTCGAAGGGGGTGCTGAGGCCGATGTAGGTGAGGAGCAAGAAGAAGATGAGGTACCTCTCACGCGGAAGAGGCGAGCTCCCGAGGCTGCTCAGGACCCTGATGTGGAGCGAGCTTCATTGGGGGCAGCAGTCCGCCCCTCCAGCCAAGGCAACCCATACCCCTATAGGGACTTAGATAGGGCTGTCGCCGACCTTAGGTTAGTTAGGTTTAACCCAAACCAGCTCGTCCATCATCACCCTAATGATCCCGATCGTAACATAACCCTGCTTCAGTGCGTGGATCATTTAGTGTTACATCATGACATGGGCCATCCTAAAGGCACCGTAGTTGTAGATAACACCCTATCCTTTAGGTTGGTCTTTTTTGAAGAGTATGCAACCAACCTTAGGTCATGGCCCTCTTTGCTCCAGGGTATCCTTGCCCTTGGACTTAGGCAATATGTAAAGGAGTCTAGCCCCGAGATAGAACCTGAGCCTGAACCTCCCCTAATCCAAGAAGTTGTAGACTTAGGCTCCCCCTCTCCTATAGCGGTTACAAGGTTGGAGGTCGTGGCAATAGAATCCTCCTCTAGCTTGGAGGGTAGGACTTTTTGCTATATCGTATACAAGTATACAAATTTTATGTAAATTGAAGACTTTGTATGTATGTTAACGTCCTTCTCACTATTTTTCAGACGAGGAGATGGCACAACTAGGGATTACTGATATCCACATGATTTTTCAGGAGGGAAAATCCAGCTCGGGGCCACTCGTAAAGAAGCCTCAGTTTACAACAAAGAAGGTGCCTCTTGCGGCAGGGACAACCTCCAAATCCCTGGCTAAGTGGAAAGGCCAAAGCTCAATAGCTCTAGCCGCTGGTGCTCAGGAAAAGAGGGGTCCGCCTCCTCCTCGATTTCCGCCCGCCTCTGCTCGAGATTAGGCGACACAAGCTGATCCCCCAGCGCCTATCATCCCCGCCGCCACCGTACGTATCCCGGTCAATGCTCAGGACCTGGAGAAGATCTCGGACACCTTTCGGGGGACTCTCTACAAGACGGCAAACCATACGGTGGAGCATTTTTACAAGGCCAATCCAAAGGATCTGAGGGTGATCGAGGAGAGGACCCTAGAGAACGTCATGGAGTTCGCACTGGGGATGAACCTTACAGTAAGCCAACTTTCCTTAGCCGAACATACACTCTTTTGATTATATCACAGCGTGTGTCTAACTTGCTTCCTTATTTTTTGCAGGCGGTCTTGGCTCAGCACCGTAGCATAGCTCGGGCCAAGGCCAGGAATGAAGAGCTTCGGGTCGAGATCCAGGCTGCTCAGATTGCCTTGACTACCACCCAAACTGCCCTTGCAACTGCTCAACAAGGCGAGCTGGACACCAAGGCTGCTTGTTTACCGAGTTTTTCGGAAACGAATACAAGCAAAATAATAAAAAGATATGAACTGTAGAAGTGCGGAAATATAAATAAACAAACAGGTTTTTTACGTGGTTCAGGCGTTAACGAGCCCTAGTCCACGAGTCGATGTTATTATACTTGTAGTGGATTACAGTGGAATGGCTGGTGTATAAGACCCTCACAAACTCACAATGTTTCTCTCGGGTTCTCTTGAAGAAGATGAAGCTAGAGAGATTTCAGCAGAGTTCTTGCTATGTAATCTTTTTTGGCCCTCCCCCCTTATTGTAAAATGAAGGGGTCTTTATAGCTAGGGTTTTGGATTAGGGTTTCACTCTGCCCCCCTGAGCCTTAATTACACCAGCCATAAATAGGGGATACAATTACCGTAGTCGCCTGGCTACCAAGCTCTATGTGGGTATATTTACATGAAAGTATGGGGAATGCACAAAGGCAGCTGTCTTTTCCAGGCTGTCAGCGGAACAGTAGGCGAAGTGGTACTTTTAGGCGTGCTGGGATGTGTGCCGCCTCGACCTGTCAGGCGTGTTAGGCGGGATCCTGTGTCAGGTGGAGATCGTTCCAACTATGCCTCCTCCATGACTCGGCCGCTTGGTCTTCTTTCGTGCGAGGCACGGGACTGTATCCGCGAAGGTAGCCTGAAGAGCTTCTCCTGGAAGAACCTCTCCCGAAGGATATCCCTTCGAGAGTCCGGGAGAATTGACGAGCCTCCGTGACCTTCGGTTGCTTGAGAGAGTAAGCTTGACACTAAACGGGAGAGGCGAAGCCTTTCTGTCCATCCGCGAGCTCTGGTCACCTTTCGTGAAAGACTTTGATAATTCTGCTTCCCCGAGGCTATCCATCTAAATGCTATCCGGAAATCTGGATAACATTTACCCCCCAAGGTCGCGGAGCTTTGAGAGGTCCGGGAGCTTGTACAGCCCTCCGGGTATTCTGGTTTCTAGATTAGGCGAGGGGTCACCTCCTGTGTTCCTGGAAGGGTTCTTTTTTCCCGCCTGAGTGTTAGTATGAAAAAGAAAGGAAATTTCTTCTGTTTGAACTGAAGTACTCAAGTGTGGCAAAGGGCCACGCGTCATGCCGGGTATGGCTCTGTGACCAAGACGTGTGCGTGAGGCGACTGGCTGAGTATGCGTGCGTCAGGCATCAGAGTAGTGATTTGACGGTATTTAATGGTACACCGGGCCCGAGATGGTATAATGATGGGAAATAAATACTTTATTCCCATCCGAGGAGTCATAAATAGGACCGGCGCTTTATCTCCCACCGTTGGATCTGATGCATGCGGTATGGGAAGATCAGGACCGTCCATTTGTAGAATTCGAAAGGACTTCGTTCCTGCTATAAAAACGAGGGAACAGACCTTTCTTCCTCTTTACGCTCTCAAATTCTCAAGCTTTCAGATTTTCAGATTCCCAAATCTTCGAACTCTCAAGCTGTCAAGCTCCCTTTCCTACAAATTCGCCACTTTTGTTGGTAAGGAATCCTGAAACTTTTCTTTCAACTTGACCGTAGGTTTGTTCGCCGAAGCTCTAAGTCTGAATCGTTGCCTTGTCTTGGCAGCATTTACTTCACGTGATCGTGCGGTGCAGTGACCCGGTTACTCCTTCAATCTTCAACTACCCGAACACCAGTAAGTATTTCTACTTTGCTCTTTCCTTCCAATCCTTAGATTGTTGGTAGTTGTTAGGGTTGAGTTTTCTGCTGGCGTCGTCTATATGCATGCGTGAATAGGGCTTTGATAGGCATGTGACTGATGTGAGTCAATAAGTAATCTCTTTGCATGCTTTGACGATTTGCGTTTGGAAAGTCGTTCCTCGTCTTGCTTGTACTGTTTTAGGGCATAAGCGTGAGCGCCTTTAGGGTGTCTTTCTCTGGAAAAACACTTCTCTTGGCGGGCTTAGGCTCGGAGTTTGAGTTTGGTTCCTTGCTGTCCTTCGGGTGGCATGGTGCCAACCCCTCGGCAAGCTCGGTGGGAGCCTCTCCAAGCAGTTTTCGGGGAGGGTCTCCCCGACGCCTTTGATACCGCTAGGGTATGACAAGGGTGCTGACTGCTTAGAGTGTTTTCTTCTTTGTTTCTTTTGTTCAGTGACGAACACCTCAAAGGAACAAATCATCGCTGCGGTAGAGGCTGATTCTGCCCAGGAGCAAGGTTCCCCTGTCGCTGGCGCAAAGGGGAAAGGAAAAACTAAAGTGGTCGCGGCTAGCCCACCGACTATCAACAGTTCAATCTGGGAGATGGACCAGAAGCCGAACCTATTCAGGAACTACGGCATGCTGGAGCTGTACTCCTCAGAGGCAGGCCTGAAGAACATCCCAGGCCTGATGTGGCACCGTCTGTCGGTGCTGGGTGAGTCTGCTAGTCAGAGTCACGAGGGCTTTGGTGCCTGGAGCTGGGCACACATAGTGTGTGAGGCGCACTTGCCCCTAAGAAGTTATTTTGCCAATTTCTGTGTGAAGGCGGGGATTGCCCCCTTCCAGTTGATTCCCCCCAGCTACAAGCTCCTAGCGGGGTGGTACATCTTTTGCAAGTCCCAGGACCTGGAGGCCCCTACCCCGGAGGAGGTGCTATACTTCTATGGGCTGAAGTCTCAACCCATGAGAGGTCATCCAGACAAGGTGGGGTTTTACAGGCTGGAGTGGTACCCGGACGTGATGTGTCCCACCTGTCATACCGCGAGGGTTCCAGATCTCCGGGAGTACTGGTTCCTGACGACCGGCTTCCCATTGAAGAGGGTGCCAGCCCTATCTTTGGACTTCAAAGTCCCTGGTAAGTGCTCCTTCCTATCCTTTTTAACTTTGTTTCTTTACGTTTGGTTTGCCTTTCGGGAGGATCTCTAATGCTCGTATTTGGATTTTGCAGAAGTCGTCCCGCGGACACCTCGCTGTGCGGAGATGATAAGGAGGTCAAAATTCTACGAGGGGCTCTCGGAGGAAGAGCTGAAGGTGGAAGGACTTGTGACCACCGACTCTTTGAGGGAGTATGGGCTACTCGCCTCTTTTCAAACTATTGAGCCGGTGAGTGGCAGGGGGCAAAGTCAGGTGTCAGCTGACATCCGGGAGCAGATTGCCCTGGAGCTGTCCAAGGTGATCTGCCAAGCGGCCCGGGACGAGAATAATTTATCTCCTAGTTGGGCGGAGAGGTTCCCCGACCCCCAGCCGGAGGAAGAAGAGATCGAGGCTCGCCACGCCGCAGCTTACCCCAATGAAGGGACTCCGGGAGCTGGCACCTCCGGGAGAGGTAAGACTAGTTTTCGATTGATCCACACCCCCAGCCTGTCTGAGGTTTCCCTGACTTCTCAGGTGGGGTTCGATCCCTGCTTCCTTAGGCTAGATCCGCGTAGGATACCCTTTGACAGGTATTGCGATAGGGTAGATGAGCTCCTCGGGTGTTTGAGTGATGATAGTTTGCCAGAAGGTGTCACCATGGTTGACCCTTCTTCCCTCAGCATGTTATTCCCGAACTTCGAAGAGCACGGGAGCTTCCTGGAGCAGGAAGTGATGTTTTGTTTTGCTCGGGGAAGGCCATCCATGTTTCTCGTGCATGGTCGTCCCTTTCAAACTTTTCTCTTGCTTGTTTCTTGTTCCCCGCTGGTGGACTTGTTTGCATTTTTATGTTGTTGCATGTTTTGTTTTCTGCTTATCTTTCTTCACATCGCTTCCCGGTTGGTTAACTTTGCTTCGTGCATTGCTTGCAGGACATCCCGAAGCAGAGATGTTGGGGAGAGTCACCTCACTTATCAAGAAGGCCGCCACCAGCCAAGACCCGTCCAAGGGGAAAGGATGAAAAGCCAGAGCTGGTAGGGGAGGTAAAGCTGCCACATCCAAGAAGACAGGTGGCGAGGCGCAAGGGTCTCCGGCGGTGGAGAGGTCTCCTGCCAAGGGGCCTTCCGAGACCATGGCGACCTCGAGTAGTAGCAGCGACGGGGAAGGGCTTGTGTTCCCCGCGAAGACGACCGGGACGAGCAAGCGCCCCGGAGGAGAGGCTGAGGGCGACAAGAAGAAACGCCTCAGACATTCTTCTCCCGGAGGTGATGGAGACCTCCGGGCTGCGCGCAGTCCTCGCCAGACTACTGTCACCCAGCAGCAACCACAACAACAACAACAACAGCAACAAAAAAAACAACCACCACCGTCGCAGCAGCAGCAAAAACAACAGCAAAATCAGCAGCAACAACAAAGGCAATTACCTCCGCCACCGCAGTAGCAAAAGCAACAGCAACAACAGCAGCAACAACAAAGGCAATCACCTCCGCCACCGCAGCAGCAAAAACAACAGCAACACCAGCAGCAACAACAAACCGGGGCAGTAGTGTCTTCCTTACCGTCTCTGAAACCCCTTTTACCTCCTCCTCCAGTCCAAAGGGAGTCCACCCTTCCGGGGTCTCCTTCTTCTCCTTCTCTTCCACTTTCTCGACAAATTAAGCCTTCCTCAGCCTGGCCTGAAGTTCCAATTTCCTCAGAAACCAACCCGTTTCTCCGCTGCCCTCCTGGAGGGTGTAAGACGGGCTGATAATTTTTTGAAGAGGCGGTTGGAGGCCGAGAAGGCTGTTACTCAGGGAAGGGCAGACAACCTGTCTGCCGTGAAGAGAGCTGAGCTGGCAGAAGGGGTGAGATTCCTTCACCCGGCTGGAGCGGTTCTGGATGGCCCAGCCTTGGAGAAGAGGCTGGTGCCTAGACTCGGGCGTGCTTTGGCGCCGTTCGGGGTGGAGATGATGGAAGACATGGCCTTGAGCTTGTGCGAGCTCAATTCTGAGAAATGGGCCATCAGTAGCAGTAAGGACCCGCTGTTGCTGACACATGCCGTAAAGCAGCAACTTACTGGGGTGAGCTATCAGTTACTGTGTTCTGGGGTCGTTGGTCTTAGTACATTTGGTTCTGCTTAACTTATTCTGCTATTTTTCCTTGCAGGCCTCTCTTATCGCAGAACGCTCGTTCTGGGAGGTGGGTGCAGTTCTGGTTCAGCTGGAGGAGAGCCAGGCGGGTCGCCAGGCCTTGGAGGCGGAGAAGCAGAAACTGACCCAACAGGTCGAGGGCATGAAGGGGGAGGCTATGGAGGAGATTAGCCAGGCTCGGCGCACGACCGAGGAAGAGGCGGATAAGAAATATCTTGCCAAATACCGAGAGTACCGGGCCAGCGCAGAGAATGAGTTCAAGCAGCGGTCGGATGACTTGAAGGCCGAAAACTCCAAGCTCCGGGAAGAGCTATCCCAAGCCAGGGAGGAGAAAGATACCTTGGAAGCCCGCTTGCAATCGAAAAATGACCTCCTCCTTAAGGGGCAAGAGGAATATGCCACTCTTCAGAATAGGCTTCACAAGGAGGAGCAGGATCATAAGAGGAGCAAGGATCTCGCGTCTATGCAGGAGTTGGGGCTTGCTGAGAAGGATAAACAGATTGGAGCCTTGCAATTCACCGTCAGGGCACATGTAACCGAGAAGCAATCCTTGCTGGGTCACAATAAGGTGCAGCGCAAGGAGATTGATTCCCTTAAGGGAGAGCAGGATGCATCCAAGACCGAGCTGGAAAAACTGAGGGCTCAATTGGCTGTCGCGGAGGCAAAGCTGGCGACCTCTGAGGCGGAGCGTCTGAAGGAGAAGGAAGATGCCGAGGTGGTGCTGAACAGAACGATTAATCTATCCCACGTGGTCCTCATGCACCAACTTTGGAAAATAAACCCGGAGGTAGTAGGCTGCCTGGGAGAGGACGCCGCCGCAATGAGGGAAAAGATACAGGCGTGGGATCAAAGCCCAGAAGTGTACGTCCAGACTTATAACATCGACGAGCCTGCTGGAGTCCCTGAGGCAGAAGATCCCGAAGAGGCGGGGACCTCTGAACTTGCCATTGATGACGCTCCATCTTCCAATGAACTGACTCCGCCAGTCCCAGTTGAGACCGCTGTCTTCGAGCCCCCGGTCGTGGATGCCGCTGCCACCCCCAGTGCTTGAAGGGGTCTTATCTTTTGTAAAAAATATTCTTTACTGATTATTATTTTTCATTTGTATTTTTCTTTGGGGCGAAGCTCCCTGTACTCTTTTCTCATTGCAGACATATTTTCCGTAATTATAGCATTTTTCTTTCCTTTTCTGCCGAGTTCTTTGTTTAACTTTGCGTTTAGGGTAGGCTTTTATGCGGTAGAAACTGCTGTAGGGGCGCATGAGGTTTTGGTTCCAATGGCCAGAACCTATGCATTTCCAATTTGAAGCTCAAACGGCTAATGTTTTTTCCCATGTAGTTTCTAGGTTACGAAGGTTTCTTGGTTCCAACGGCTAGACTCCTTTCACCATATTTCAGCTTTCCTAAGGCAAATAGCCAATCCCGGGACTTGTAGTTATACCATTTGCTGGGATTGCTAAGGTGAGCCGTTCCATGGTGCCGGAACAAGAGTTCTTTTGGTGAGCATCGTTAGACTTAGGGTTAGATCTTTGCGAAGCAAAACTAACTGTCGTTGCAAATCTCATGGTGGCTGACTTCAGGGACCTGGCATGAAGCCCTGCGAGGCAAGGCTCGTTGCGGTCGGGGAAATTTCCACGCCCACCATGTGCGATCCCGGAGCAGGGGCTTTGTGAAGCAAGGCTTGCTGTAATTGGGGGATCGATCATATCTGCTCCTGGAGCTGAAGCTTGCAGTGGTCGAGGAGCTCACCATGCATTATTTTGTGAGATCCGGAGCTGAAGCCTGCGAAGCAAAGCTTACAACGGTCGCGGATTTTGCCATCTTTCACCTTGCGGGACCCGGAGCTGGAGCTTGCGAAGCAAAGCTTACAGCGGTCACGGATCTCGCTATTCATTACTTTATGAGACCTGGAGCTGAAACTTGTGAAGCAAAGCTTTACAGCGGTCGCGGAGTATTCTGCGCAGGACTTGTCAGGGAGTTGGGGGTGTTTCGGCGTAGCTCTCTGAATGTGCCTCAACCCCCAGTCCTGTTCATTGCTGGGCTACACAGGAGATAATTTTCATGATGCATAATGGCAGACATTTGCATGGCAATTTTCACATAACCACATAAGGCACATATGACACGTAATGCATTTATGTTCATGGCAACAAATCAACTTAAGCTTAACAATTTAAAAATTTCAAACACAATGCTAACACATAAGTGGTGTTCTCTGTATGTTTTGTTCAAGGGGCGTATGGCTATGCCTTAGCCATGTATACCCCCCCAAGTGAGCGTGGGGTCCGGACGTCTCCGGACCGCGTGGTCACTTGTTAAAACGCAGCTTGGAACAAAGGGATAAAAAATGCAGTAAAAGCGGAGTGAATTTCTCCGTGTTTTATTAAATTAGCCTGTTAGGCATGCGTTTTACAGCTGGGAGGATTATCTCCATATTTTACATTTTGGCTACATCTACCAAGGACTTCCGATTAGATAGTCCGGGGCCTACTGATAGTAACGGCGGAGGTGCTCCGCGTTCCAGGCGCGAGGGACTTTAGATCCGTCGAGTCTCTTTAAATGATACGTCCCATGGCCCACTTTTTCTTGGACTTCATAGGGGCCTTCCCATTTGGGTCCGAGGACTCCCACTCCCGGATCCTGCGTAGCAGGAAATACTCTCCGTAGGACAAGGTCCCCAACTTCGAATATACGGCTCTTGACTCTTGTGTTGAAGTGTCAGGCTATCTTGCCTTGGTACATTTCGATCATGTCCAGGGACTCCTGGAGAAGGGCGTGGTTCCGGGTAGGGTCGTAGGTGTCCTGCCGGTGAGAGGGGATCATAGTTTCTACTGGGATGACGGCCTCGCAACCGGAGGTCATGGAATAAGGTGTGTGCCCCGTCGAAGTTCTCTCTGTTGTGCGATAGGCCCAAAGTACTCGCGGAAGCTCTTCCGGCCAGTGAGCCTTGCATGCTTGGAGTTTTTTCTTCAACGTGGTCTTTAAGATTTTGTTCACTGCTTCCACTTGCCCATTGGCTTGAGGTCTGGTGACTGCGAAAAAGCTTTTGATGATTCCATGCGAAGCACAGAAGTCCGTGAAATGCTTACTGTCAAATTGCTTTCCGTTGTCGGACACAATTTTTCGCGGAAGCCCGAAACGACACACTATATTCTTGATGACAAAGTCCAGTGCTTTCTTAGAGGTGACCGTGTTCATAGGTTCAGCTTCAACCCATTTGGTGACGTAGTCTACCGCGACTATGGCATACTTCACTCCACCCTTCCCAGTTGGGAGGGAACCTACTAGGTCAATGCCCCAAACGGCAAACGGCCAGAGGCTGGTCATTAAGGTAATTTCTGTAGGCGGCGCACGTGGAACCTTGGCGTACCTCTGGCACTGCTCACATTTTCTGACATAATCCACACAATCCTTCTTCATGGTGGGCCAGAAGTATCCTTGACGAAGGATCTTTTTGGAGAGGCTCAGACCGGAGGTATGGTCGCCACAGAAGCCTCCGTGAATCTCATGGGCGATGGTGCTGATTTCGGTTCCGGTGACACACCTAAGGAAGGGTATGGACAACCCCCTGCGGTAAAGCTTTCCATCCATAACCATGTATCGGGGAGCTTGATATTGGAGCTTTCTTGCGTCAGCTTTATCAGTGGGGAGCTCTCCGGTGGTGAGAAATCTGAGGATGGGCCCTATCCAGGAATGGGAATGGTCGATGATGGCATTTACCCTCCGTGTCTCGGTACTAGGCGCTTCTAAGTGCCCGATGGGCACTAGGCCATATTGTTCAATTTCCGGGTCTGTTGCAAGCTTGGCCAGTGTGTCCGCGAGTGAATTCTGGTCCCGTGGGACCTGGCGGATTTGGTGGCCTTTGAAATGCTGCAGGAGGCCGCGGGAGAGAGACACGTAGGCAGCCATTTTTTCGCCTTTCGTCTGGTATTCTCCGGATATTTGGTTTACCACAAGTTGGGAGTCGCTGTATACTTCGATTTTTTGGGCTTCGACTTCCCTGGCCAGTTGTAATCCAGCTAGCATGGCTTCGTATTCTGCCTCATTGTTGGATGCTGGGAACGTGAAATGGATGGCGCTCTGGAGCTGATGTCCTTGGGGAGAAATTAGGATAACCCCTGCTCCAGCTCCTTTTTCATTTGAGGCTCCGTCTACATAGACCTTCCACGTGGGAAGTTCCGGGACAGGATCTTCCAGGAGGTCATTCATTCCTGAGCACTCCACAATAAAGTCTGCGAGAGCTTGACCTTTTATGGAAACACGTGGCTGGTAGTGGATATCAAACTGGCTCAGTTCCATGGCCCATTTAAGTAATCTGCCAGAAGACTCGGGCTTCTGCAGGACTTGCCGGAGAGGGTGGTTGGTGAGTACTCTGATGGTGTGCGCCTGGAAATAGGGCCTTAGCTTTCGGGAAGCAATTAGCAAGCAGAGGGAGAGTTTCTCGATCATTGAATATCTGGACTCGGCGTCCAGTAATCTCTTGCTCACGTAATACACAGGGAGCTGGAGACGGCCGTCTTCCCGGACGAGAGCGGCACTTACGACATGCTTGGTTACAGCTAAGTACAAGAACAATGCCTCTCCTTTGACAGGTTTGGATAGTATGGGAGCTTGAGTTAGATGTTCCTTGAGGTGTTGGAAGGCTGCTTCGCATTCGGGGGTCCACTCGAACCTCTTGTTTCCTCGCAAAACATTGAAGAAGGGGACACATTTGTCAGTGGCCTTAGATACAAAGCGGCTGAGAGCAGCTATCCTTCCCGTAACGCTTTGGACATCCTTATGCTTTCGGGGAGAAGGCATATCTATGAACGCCTGAATTTTCTCAGGGTTGGCCTCCACTCCGCGGGAGCTGACAATGAAACCGAGGAACTTCCCCGACGAGACCCCGAAAGTACACTTCTTTGGATTCAGTTTCATTCCATACTTTCGGATCACGGCGAAAGCTTCCTCAAGGTCGTCGCTGTGGTCCCCGGAGGTCTTGGATTTTACCAACATGTCGTCTACATACACCTCCATATTCCTCCCCAGCTGGTCCTTGAACATCCTGTTTACTAGGCGTTGGTATGTCGCCCCAGCATTCTTCAACCCGAAAGGCATGACCACGTAACAGTAGACACCCTTGTCCGTGAGGAAGCTGGTGTGTTCCCGGTCCGCGACATGCATCTTGATCTGGTTGTACCTGGAGTATGCATCCATGAAGGATAAGAGTTCATACCCGGAAGTAGCGTCTACCATTTGATCGATTCGCGGAAGAGGGAAACAGTCTTTTGGGCAGGCTTTGTTTAGGTCCGTGAATTCAATACACATTCTCCAGGACCCATTGGGTTTCGGGACCAGAACTGGGTTGGCCAACCACACGGGATAGTGTGACTCCTGGAGAAAGCCTATGGACATCAGCTTGTCCACTTCAGCTTTGACTGCTTCGGCCCTCACTGGGTCTAATGGCCTCCTCTTTTGGCGAACGAGAGTTGCAGATGGGTCGATGTTGAGTGCGTGGCACGCAACATTAGGATTAATCCCCGTCATATCAGCGTGGCACCATGCTAGGATATCCTGATTTTTCTTCACAGTGGCCACGATCTTTTCTCGAATGGCCGATGGAAGGTTTTTCCCCACCTGAATGACTTTAGTGGGATCTCCCGGGTTGAGGATCACCTCCTCGACTTCCTCCATCGGCTCTATCGCCCTCTCGACCCCCAATCTAGGGTCGAGTTCGTCAACATATGCCCCTTGGGCACCCCCATTTTCTGGCAGATTCTCCGCCAAAGGAGCAGCAACAGTCGCCTCCTGGACCGTGTAGATGGATCGGACGGAGACGTTATAACAGCTTCGTGCACTTCGTTGGTCCCCTCTGAGGGTGCCGATACGCCCGTTGTCACACGGAAACTTCAAACATAAGTGGCGTATCGAGGTTACTGCCCCAAAATTGACTAGGACCGGTCGGCCTAGGATGGCATTATACGCCGTGGGGCAGTCGACCACCACGAATGTGCAGTGCCTGAAGGCACAAGCGTCGCTGTCTCCTTTGAGGGTGACTGGAAGTTGAATTTTGCCTAGGGGCATGAGTGCATCCCCATTGAACCCCTGAAGCTGGATGGGGCATGGGGTCAGATCAGTCTCGGTTAATCCGATCGCGTGGAAGGCAGCTTTGAAGAGGATGTTTGCGGAGCTTCCATTATCGACGAGGATCCGTGACACCTTCTTATTGGCAATCTGAGCTTCCACGACGAGGGGATCGTTGTGGGGGAAGTGCACATGTCGGGCGTCATCTCCCGTGAAGGTGATGGGAAGATCCATCATTCGGGGACGCTGAGCAGGTGACTGAACCAAGGCGCACATCTCCCCGGTGTGTTCTAACTCCCTCAAGTACCTTTTCTGGGAGTTGCGGGTGCTTCCGGCAAGGTGTGGTCCTCCGGAAATGGTGGCTACGTGTCCGTCAACGGATGGCGGAGCAAGGCCAAGCGGATATGGATTTCCGGATCCGGGAGCCAACATGGCAATGGGTGCCGGAGAGGTCGGAGCAGGAAGCGTTGGGAAATGGGATCCAGGAGCTTGGGGGGGACTAGCTCCAGGAGCGCTAGCGGTCCCCCTCTGTCCCGGAGAGAACGCAGCTCCGTGAACTACTCCCTGTCCGGGATAGATTATGGGTATCCTCACCCATTGACCGAGGTGTCCCGCTCTTGCCAGGGACTCTATCTCATCCTTCAGTTGAAGGCACTCGTTTGTGGTGTGCCCCACGTCTCCGTGGAACTCACACCTTTTATTGGAGTCTCGCGGACGCCTTCCTCCGTGAGACACTTTCGGGGGCTTCCTGTAGTTGACCATATTACAGGTCGCTCGATAGACATTCTCTCGTGAGTCTATCAAACTGGTGTACTCCGTGAACTTGGGCTCATAGTCCTTCCGGGGTTTCTTTGAATGGTCCCCCCGGTTGGAGTTTCTTCCTCCTCGTTTATTCCGCGATTGGCTCAGATTCTGTTCTGGGCCTTCCGCTTGCGGTTGCGACTGGCCGGGAGCGATACTACATCCGGTTTGTACAGCTCCGTACCCAGAAAAATGGGTTTGACTCGGCGTCTGAGCAGACGCGGAAGGCCCATACACGCTTGGAGTGAACTGGGCTCCTGGAAACGTGAGGGCTGGTGCGGGAGCTTGCGAAGCAAAGCTCGGCGCAGTCACGGAGGGCGTCGGAGCTGGGGGAACTCCAAAGGCTTGTTGGTAGGCATCTTCAAGGTTGATGATTCCCTGAGCTTTCGACATGAATTCAGACAGAGTTTCTGCCCGTCTCCTTTGCATTTCGCCCCAAAGCAGGGAACCGACGGTTAGCCCCGATTGAAGGGCGATCAGCTTCATATCATCGCTGACCTTGGTCTTAGCAGCAGCTTCCATCATTCTTTGAATGAAAGCTTTGAGGCTCTCATTGGGTAGTTGCTTGATGTTGGTTAAGGAACCAACCTCCATGTCGTGGTCCCGGGCAGCAATGAATTGCCTCCTGAACGCGGACAGTAGCTCCTTCCAACTGTGGATGGATCCGGGAGCTAATCTTTTCCACCAGTCCTCTGCGGACTTGGTAAGGGTGAGTGAGAAGCACATGCATTTAGCATCCTCACTGTCGCGCGCCACTTGCATCATCTTGTTGTATTTAGCTAGATGGGTGCGCGGGTTTGTCCTCCCCTCATATAATTCTATATGAGGCATTTTGAAGTTCTCCGGGAGGGGCGTTTCCGCGATCCTTTGAATACATGGTTCCGGGTCTTCCTCCTCAGAGTCTGACAGGGCCCCACTTTGCTTCCGGACCAGCTTGGTCAAGGCGGCTATCTGTTCCTCGAGCCTCTTTGTATCACTCTCCGGGAGGTCACGTCCCCGGATCTTGTCGTTGAGATGATTTCGCAGGTCATCTCCGCGAGGCCTGGCCTTTTCTCCTTTGGCCTTTTCATACTTGACCTCCAACCTTCTTCTTAGGTCCACCGTGGACCAGCTATCCTCAGAGTGCGTGTCCGCAGCTCGACCGTCCTGGTTGACGGAATCACTGGGGCGGTTGTTCCTTCCCTTAGGCCTGGGTGCCTTAGCACCGGGCCCTTCAGGCACAGAGTGCCCCCTTGGGGCTGAAGGACGTTTGGGCTTAGGAGCGCCAGAGACCTTCTGCGCGCGGGGGGGGGGGGGGGGGCAGTTGGCCTGGTGATTCGCGCCTTTAGGAGGTGCAGGGGCGTTAGTGCGCACAGGCTCCCCAACTTTTTCTTTGCCCTTGTTAGGGGCGGCTTTGGATGGCCCAGCAACGGCTGGATCCGGCATGGTGGCATCAGTACCACCTAAAGCAGAGGCGTCCTCGTCCGAGTCGCCTAGATCTCCAAGCTTGCCTCGGAGGCGCTCCATCATGCGCTGCATTTTTTCGGAGACGCGCTCCTGCTCAGCAAGCTTGGCCTTAGTGGCCACCAGTTCCTCGGCTACTTGGACCAGTGCTGGATCCTTCTCGTAGTAGTAGCCGTCTTTGTAGTAACCGTCTCGGACATACTCTTCTTTGCTTTCTAAGTATGTCGTATCCTCAGTACTGACCCGATCCTGGCGGGACGTCGGGTCTTCACCTTGGTAGTCCGAGGGTTCGTTTTGTACCGCATCTTCCATTATAGTATTGGGGTTGACCCTAGCATTTTTGTCAACCGCGGATTTTCTCGTAGTCACCATCTTTTCAGTACAGAGCGAATACAAAAAACGTACACAGGAAAAGAGCTGACTAACAACTCCCTACAGCTCTCAATGAAAGCACCAAAATGTTTACCGAGTTTTTCGGAAACGAATACAAGCAAAATAATAAAAAGATATGAACTGTAGAAGTGCGGAAATATAAATAAACAAACAGGTTTTTTACGTGGTTCAGGCGTTAACGAGCCCTAGTCCACGAGTCGATGTTATTATACTTGTAGTGGATTACAGTGGAATGGCTGGTGTATAAGACCCTCACAAACTCACAATGTTTCTCTCGGGTTCTCTTGAAGAAGATGAAGCTAGAGAGATTTCAGCAGAGTTCTTGCTATGTAATCTTTTTTGGCCCTCCCCCCTTATCGTAAAATGAAGGGGTCTTTATAGCTAGGGTTTCGGATTAGGGTTTCACTCTGCCCCCCTGAGCCTTAATTACACCAGCCATAAATAGGGGATACAATTACCGTAGTCGCCTGGCTACCAGGCTCTATGTGGGTATATTTACATGAAAGTATGGGGAATGCACAAAGGCAGCTGTCTTTTCCAGGCTATCAGCGGAACAGTAGGCGAAGTGGTACTTTTAGGCGTGCTGGGATGTGTGCGGCCTCGACCTGTCAGGCGTGTCAGGCGGGATCCTGTGTCAGGTGGAGATCGTTCCAACTATGCCTCCTCCATGACTCGGCCGCTTGGTCTTCTTTCGTGCGAGGCACGGGACTGTATCCGCGAAGGTAGCCTGAAGAGCTTCTCCTGGAAGAACCTCTCCCGAAGGATATCCCTTCGAGAGTCTGGGAGAATTGACGAGCCTCCGTGACCTTTGGTTGCTTAAGAGAGTAAGCTTGACACTAAACGGGAGAGGCGAAGCCTTTCTGTCCATCCGCGAGCTCTGGTCACCTTTCGTGAAAGACTTTGATAATTCTGCTTCCCCGAGGCTATCCATCTAAACACTATCCGAAAATCTGGATAACACTGCTCTTACAGCGTCTCAAGAGGGTGAGCAGGCTGCAAAGGCCACCTTGGCTGCTCTTCAAGCTGAGCTTGCAGAGGCCAAAGCCAAGCAATTGGAGGCCGAGACAACTGCTAAGGAGGAGAAGGCAGCCTCACTATCCTCCATGGAAAGCATGCTATACAACCGTAACACCCTGGATAGCCAAGACCGCTACACTGTGTACTTATAAAGGTGCAAGACTTGCTAATCAAGTCATTAATTTGAAAACGTTTCATTAAACATGTAAGAACTAGGGTTAAAAAGGTTTTGGTCTTAAAAGACTCATTTTATATAATTAAACTGTTACATACACGGGATCCCAAAAGAAACAGAGTTGAAAGTTGATTTACAGACTTCCAAAAGTATATAAACAAAGGTAAGCCATACTAAGGCAAAATAGACAATCTCTGGGTCTCGCGTCCCTGCCTAAACCTCAACCGTGGCGGCCGAGCAGCTGTTCATGTACATTCCGCCCGTAGAGCTCTCCAATCAAGGCTGATCCAACTTGCCTTTGCCTTTACCTGCACCACGTAGCACCCATGAGCCAAGGCCCATCAAGAAAACATGTGCAACACAAACAGTAGAAACAGATAACAAACTCACTAAGCATGAACTCTCATCAAATAATCCACAATAGTCAATCAGCATATACTCAAAGTCATGGATGTAATCAAACACTTATAACATTTATATCACATAATAATCAGGGCCGACAACTTAGGCCGCACCCTCTATTTATCCCACTAACTCTAGCCCACTTAAACCAAGCTCAGTGCATATTAAGCTGTCCTCGGCTACCAGTGGCCGAGCCGCGCCCTGTGCGCTAGTGTAACCCTTGGCACCCTTAGGCAGTTGGTTCACTAAATAGCTTTCATGGCATAATACCATCTTTTCAAGCATTCACATTAGGGCCCTAGCCTCAAAACAGAACCAAGGCCCACCCTGGGCAAAGACATGCGCCGCGGCCCTTGCAATGGGCGCCGCGACACTCACCCCTGGCCAAGCCTCCTTGGCTCATCTTCATCCTAGGGCCGCAGTGCTCTAGAACAGAGCCGCGACCCTTCCCTTCGAACCCAGAATGCCCACCATTTCTAGGCTTGAAACCTTAGCCAAAACCACCCTTAAGCTCCCTACTTCAACACCCAACAATCCCAACACTTTTAGCATGACTTAAACAACATAATTCCACAGAAAACCCAGCCTAACACACTCTAAAATTCTCTTTTCAATTTCTGAAACTCAAGAGCTATAGACACTTAAACCAGCCATTCAAATCCAAATTAAAACTTCTAAATCATGAATTGAGACTTACCTCTTCTGCTGGACCACTTCACCAAGCCAAAACCAAGCTAATTCCCAAGCTTTCCTCCTTAATTCTGTCTTTAAACATCAAAACAATATTTACCTCAAAACCCAACCAAAACCCAGAATTTCTAACCACAGAAAAGGAAATTAAATGCTTACCTTAGCCTTGATTAATTCTTGAGCTAAGCCTCCAAATCCCCACCTCAATTCTCAAAATTCCCAGCTTGATTCACTAAATTCTCAATGGTTTCCTCTTTGTGTTTCCTTGAATGAGAGAGTAAAGAGAAGGGCTGAGAAAGAGTCGGTCTAATATTTCTGTCTACTGATTTCCTTAAGTTTGTCTTACTTGTTAAGTTAATCCTAAGGCTCGGGGTGCTGGAAACGTCCCCGAGGGCAAAACAGTAAAATCCCCCAATATTCCCACCTAGACTTCCTAACCTCAAATATATCTCCATATATTTATTTTCATAACTCGATAGTCTAAATAGCCATCCGATACCTAAAATACCCTTGACTTATCCAAAGTCAGCTGTTAAGCCCTGTTGTGACTTTTCCCTGCTAACTAGCCCTAGGATCGCCTCGAGTCGTGCTCTGCAGACCTACCCACATAATAATGTGGTTCTCACATATATCACCTATGTATATCATATTATCATAAACTATCATTCCAACATTATTAATCATAGAATCATGCATTTAAATCAATATATTCATGCAAACCATATCTTTTCCAATTATGCCCTCCCGGCATGCTAATCAAGGCCTTTAAGCCTCATTAGCAAATTTGGGGTCGTTACAACCACTGTTGGGCCTTCAACCAAGATGAAAACTTCTCTTTCCTAGCCTCTGAGATGTGGGATCCATACCTCGAGAAGTTCAAGGCTTGGATCCAACAAGAGGAGTCTGAGACCGGGGATACTTCTACTGTGGGCGAGTAGGAGGTCGAGGAGGTCACATCCTCAGAGCGCCCTGGAGGGGCTTGATTTTATCTGTTTCTTTTTTTGTTTTGTAAATATTTTCCATTTGGCCCAGTGCGAGGTTATTTTTCCTTGAGACAATTTATTTATAATTATAATATCTACTTTTTTATCTATTTGTCTTTTCCTTGATTGTTTCTTATGTTTATAGCTTGCACATCACAAATCTTAGGAATCGAATTTTAGATTGGGATAGATATTTTGATTTTTCTTATAACCAAAATTAATGTTGATTTATATCCTACCTGTTAAGTATCAGGGCTTGGACCCGGTTATATCTGAGATTTTGAATATTCCAAACTTAGTTCTTGTTAGGTTTTATTGTTATCACAAGCCTCTAAGGAAGCCATCGGATTTTCAATTTTGCTAACTTCTAAGTCATGGACCTGGTCATATCTAGTATTTTTAAATGGTTTAAAACTCAGTTCGTGCTAAGTTTATTGACACCTCGTGTTTTTTGCAAAAAACATTGGTTAATCAATTTTACTAACTTCTGAGTTTTGGACCTGGTTGTATCCAGGATTTTTAATGATTTAGAACTTAGTTCGTGCTATATTTATTGACACCTCGTGTTTTCCCGAAAGAAAACCTCGGTTAATCAATTTCGCTAGCTTCCAAGTTTTAATCCTTCTCGGGTTGTATGCCCCCAAGTAATTAGAAAGTGAATTTTCTTGGTTGCTTTGGACAAATGCTATCATACAAACTAATACATAAATTAAACTATATGAAAGACAAGAAATACACAATGATTCCTTTATTTTTTAATCAAACGACTTTTATAACTAAGCCTTACATAGACAGGTGGTATCATCATTGATAATACTTCTTTATGTGCATAGCATTCCAGGTCCGTGGGACTGTTTCCTCGTTAAGTCGAGCTAATTTGAAGGTTCCCTCATGTACGACCTCCACTATTTGATAGGGTCCTTCCCAGCCCGGACCTAAAGCACCATCTTTGGGGTCCTTGTTTGCCAAAAAGACCCTTCGGAGTACCAGGTCGCCCAAACCAAAGATACGCCTCATGACCTTAGAATTAAATTAATGAGTGATTTTTTGCTGGTAATGCATGAGTTGTAGTTGCAAATCATCTCGTTTTTCATCAATTAGGTCAAGAGACACTAAGCAACTCATCATTCCGCTCCTAGTTGAAGGTCTGGTGCATGGTTATCTTTGTTTCGACGGGAAGGACGACCTCACTTCCGAAAGTCAGGGAGAAAGGGGTGTGCCCCGTAGAAGTTTGGTGGGAGGTCCAGTACGCCCATAGTACCTGCGGGAGCTGCTCAGGCCAGACTCCCATGGCCTCGTCTAACCTTTTCTTAAGGCTTGTTTTGAGGGTCTTATTCACGACCTCGACCTGCCCCATTGGCTTATGGATAGGAAACCGAAGAGAAACTTTTAATTATGTCGTGCCTCTCACAGAACTCGATGAAGAGATCACTATCGAATTGAGTTCCATTATCCGATACAATTTTCTTGGGTAGTCTGAATCGGCACACAATACTCTTGACTACAAAGTCAAGGGCTCTTTTTGAGGTGATTGTTTCCAGGGGTTTGGCTTCTGCCCACTTCGTGAAATAATCAATGGCAACAACCGCATAGCGAACTCCTTCTTTTCCTGTGGGTAAAACTCCTATTAAATAAATTCCCCATAACACGAATGGCCATGGGGATGAGATCATTATTAGCTCGAATGGTGGAGCTCGGGCGACTGTGGTGGACTGCTGGAATTTGTCGCACTTTTGGACATAGGAGATGGAATCCTTTGATATAGTTGGCCAATAATATCCCTGCCTTAATATTTTTAAGGCCAAGTTTTGCCCCCCAACATGATACCCATAGAAGCCTTCATACACCTCCTGTAAAATAGTTTGGGCCTCCTCTGGCAGAACACATCGTAGAAGAGGAAAGGAATGGCCACGTCGGTACAATGCCCCATCCACGATTACATACCTTGGAGCTTGATAGAGTGTCCTTCTTGCGTCTTTTCGTTCATCAGGCAACTTCCCTATCGTAAGATACTCTACTACGGGGGTCATCCAGGTCGGCCTAGTGTCAATCATCTCGACCTCCATCATGCTTCCTGCCACACTTGGGCTCTCCAAGAATTCCACTAGTACTATGCTCAGAGTCTCGGCTTCTTTGGAGGTAGAGAGTCTCGCCAAAGCATCAGCGTTGGCGTTCTGCTCGCGAGGGATCTGCTCGACTAGGCCATATTCAAATTCTGATAGCTCTTTCTTCACTTTGGCTAGGTAAGCCGCCATCTTGGCCCCCCGCACTTGGTATTCTCCTGACAATTGGTTTACCACGAGCTGGGAATCGCTATAACACTGGACGTCCTTGGCCTTCAATTCCTTTGCCACACTAAGCCCAGCCAACAAAGCTTCGTATTTGGCTTCGTTGTTGGGTGCCTCGAACCCGAACCGTAGTGCGGAGTGGAATCGATGCCCTTCCGGAGAGATCAATATGATCCCAGCTCCAGAACCGTTCTCGTTAGACGAACCATCCACAAATATTCTCCATAACGCCTGTACTGGTTCTCTCAAAAGCTCCGCCTAAAATTTGGTGCATTCAGCTAGGGCTTGGCTTTTGACCGTAGTCCATAGTATGTAGAGTATTTTGAACTGGCTGAGTTCGATTGCCCATTTTAAGAGACATCCCAATGCTTCAGGTTTCTGCAATACCTGGCTTAAAGGTTGGTCGGTCATGACATGGATTGAATGAGATTGGAAGTACGGCCTAAGCTTCCTAGAGGCTAGAATAAGGCAGAACGCCATCTTTTCCATTAAGGGATACCGCGATTCAGCTCCGAGAAGTCTTTTGCTTATATAATATACTAATTTTTGAGTCTTCTTCCCGGACTAGCACGACATTGGCTGCATTTCCATAACAGCCAAATAAAGGAAAATGGGCTCCCCCACCGCTGGTTTAGACAATACTGGTGGCTCTGCCAAATGTGTTTTTAGATTGAGAAATGCCTGTTCACACTCCTCAGTCCATTCAAACTTCTTATTTCCTCAGAGCAGGTTATATAATGGCAGGCACTTGTTAGTGGATTTAGAAATGAACCGATTAAGGGCTCCCACTCTTCCAGTCAGACTCTGGACATCTTTACGTGACCTGGGTGAAGGAATTTCTAATAACGATTTGATTTTGTCTGGGTTTGCCTCTATTCCCCTTGTGTTGACTATGAATCCTAGAAACTTTCCTAACTCCACTTAGAAAGTACACTTTTGGGGATTCAACCTCATGTTATATCTCCTTAAGATCTCAAAACATTCCTTCAGATCAAGAGCATGGTTATCGACAGTCTTAGGTTTGACCAGCATATCATCAACATACACTTCCATGCTTTTCCCAATCTGATCAACGAACATTCTGTTGACCAATCGCTAGTAGGTAGCCCCATCGTTCTTCAGCCCGAAGGGCATAACTTTATAACAGTAAACATTCGTTGGAGTCATAAAGCTAGTATGCTCTTGGTCTGCGGGACTCATTGAGATCTGGTTATACCCAGAATACGCATCCATGAAGGACATGAGCTCATGCCCAGCAGTGGCATCCACCAACTGATCAATTCTTGACAATGGGAAGCAATCCTTGGGAAAAGCTTTGTTTAGGTTGGAGAAATCAATGTAGGTCCACCACTTTCCATTTGGCTTTGGGACCAGGATAGGATTTGTGACCCAGATCAGATATTTAGCCTCGCGAATAAACTCGCATTTTAATAGCCGAGCTATTTCTTCTTCCAGGGTCTCAGCTCGGGTTATACCCAGACGCCTCTTCTTTTGGGATTTCGTAGGCACACATTTATCCAAGTTCAGGGTGTGCATGATCACACTCGTTCTTATCCCTACCATGTCTTCATGATACCAGGTGAAAACATCTAGATTTCCTTGTAAAATTTTTATCAGCTCCGCCTTCCTTTCATCGTCAAGATTTTTCCTGAGTTTAACGATTCTTGAAGCATCTCCGGGATCGATGTTTACCTCTTCGAGTTCTTCAATAGCTCTTACCTCAGATCTATCTTCGCATACCCGCGGATCAATATCATCACTTGGGGTAATTCCCCTACCATTGGCTTGATGAGGTTCTTCCATTCCAGGAGCTGCCCTTACTTCCTGGGATTCCTCGCCTTCGTCCTGTATGGCCATCGTTTGTTGCCTGGGTTGTGATTTTCCCTTCATGGAAATGCTGTAGCATTCCCTAGCAGCAAGCTGATCGCCTTGGATAGTACATATTCCCGCAGATGAGGGGAACTTGATCACAAGGTGGCAGACAGATGTTATGGATTCGAATGCCATCAACATAGGTCAACCCAAGATTGCATTGTATGCGGTTGGACAATCGGCAACCATAAACTCAAGAAGCTTGGAAATAGTTCGTGGTCCTTCACCCAAGGTTATCACTAACTCGATTGTTCCGATAGTCGCCGATCCCTCACCGGAAAACCCATACAGCATCATGGAGGTTACTTTCAGCCCGGTTACAAACAATCCCATTTTTTCTAGTGTGGACCTGAATAGTAGGTTCACAGAACTTCCATTATCCACTAGTGTCCACCTAACCCTCTGGTTAGCGAGCTGGACAATTATGACTAGAGGATCATTATGCGGGAATTGGACATGGCTAGCATCTTCTTCAGTAAAGCTAATTCGTTGTTTCTCCAATCGCTGTTGCTTGGATAAACATTGCTCTGGCATAAACTCAACTTCGTTGTGAGATCTTAGCTCTGCTCGTGCCGACCAGATGAGGGCCTCCGGAGATGGTCGTTATCTCTCCCCCTGTTATCGGAGGAGGGGTATCCTGATTCACCTGAGCTCTGGTCTGATTTGCTGGGGCCTCCGGAGCTGATGGGATGTTTTGTCCAGCGAGCTGACAGGGAGTTATTCGATTCCGGGCATACTGAGCCAAAGGTCCGGCCCTGATGAGTGTCTCAATCTCATCCTTCAAGTGCCTGCAATCATCAGTGTTGTGACCAGTGTCGTTGTGGAATCGACAACATTTCGAAGGATATCTCTTCATCCTTTGATTTTTTAAAGGCTCTGGCTTTTTCCACGGAAGGCGAGCAGAATTCGCCAGGAAAACGCGTTCTCTAGTATTCGTGAGGTCGGCATAAGTCGTATAGATCGGCTTAAACTTCTCCACATGCTTGTTTTTCTTTAAACCACTCTGACCGTCCTCACCGTTTCCCTTCCTCTTGTTATTTCCCCCTTGGTTATTCTGGGTAACAGTTTGAGTCGTAGCTGCAACACCTGTTACCGCTCTAATGGGCTGGGTAGGGACTTGGCTAGTTCCTACGACTGAAGCTCGTGCCTCTTCCAAGTTGATCCATCTTTGAGCCTTGTTCAGGAACTCATCTATGGTGTTGACCCCCTTTCTTTGGAGTTCTTGCCAGAGGTCGCCCCGAACAAGGATTCCTGTCCTCATCGCCATGAGCCTAGAACTTTCATCCACGTCTCTAGCTCGCGTAGCAACATTGGAAAACCTACTCAAATATGCTTTAAGAGGCTCTCTGGATTGTTGCTTTACATTCGTGAGGAAGTCCGCCTTAATGCGAGCCGCCTGAGAAGTCGGGAAAGCTCTCTTGAAATCAATGGAGAAACTTTCAACGAGCTGATAGAATGCTTTTTGTATTTCTTGAACCATTGTCTAGCCGGCCCGACCAGAGTCGAGGGGAATACCAGGCACCTCAGCTCGGGTCCAATATTGTGGGCCATCATCAGGGTATTGAACATTCCCAAGTGGTCTGACGGATCTCCATTTCCATCGAATTTTGACAAATAGGGCATCCTGAAACCCGGCAGGTATGATGTTGCTGCGATGCTTGGGGCGAAAAGTTCGAGTTCATCCCCCAAGTCAGACTCATCTTTTTCCTTCTCTAATAGGAGTCTTTTTATCAGCTCCTTCATCTGGGCTAACCTTTCTAGGGTTTGGTCCTTGGTTCCCTGGTGGTTATGGGGCTGTTCAATAGCTCCCATTCGGTCGTATGCATTTGGCGAGTTCTTTTCCCTCCAAGTTTGAGCTTGGTTTGGTGGGACATTCCCGTTATCACGTACTTTGGAAGGACCTCCCTCGTGGTGAGTGCCACTAACTCCATCGCGAGCTGGATTTCTCCTTTGTGAATTTAGGAAATCTCGTAGATCGGTCTGGGGAACGACCCGAGGGCTCTGAACCGAACTCAGCTGGTTTCTCAAATCTGCGCTGGACCTACCACTTCGACAACCCTTAGTCTAATAACTTCCATTAGAGAAACTTAGAGCTCGCAGTTGAGGATGAGAATCTGGGATATTCCCGCGTGCCCGTGGGGCATAAGCAGGGTCAGCGGGAGGAGGATTTCTCCTGCTGTCCCCATAGGTAGGAATGTTTTGCGCAGAACGAGGTGGTGTTGGATGCCTTATGGGAAACGGGGGATGCCTAATTGGCGAGGCAATTCTTGTCCCGTCAGGGCGAACCAAATTAGCCCTCGGTCACTCTACTCCGCCATTTCTAACTCTCTGCGTCTGATGATCTGACCGTGACGCAGGGGGGTCGGCTGGAACATGCTGTCTTTGCGAGTTTGCCCTAGACCTTCCACGTGGGTTGCCATGGGTGTTTCCAAGCGCATTCAACGGTGGTACTGAGCATGGGGTCGAGGTCCTAACCGACCGACTGACTTGTCGATGACCCCTGGGAAAGCCATCAAATGGGATTTCTTGGTGATCTTGCGCCATGGGCGCAGAACTCGGGGTCGAGTTTCTAACCGACCGACTTGGTCTTAGTCGACTTTCTTGGTGGGACTTGAGTTCCACCTTGCCTCTTTCCGATGTTAATGTTGGTTGCCAGAGGGGGTAGCCGAGCCAGAACCTCCTCGATTTGTTTGTTTGCTTTGGCTAAATGGCTCCTTAACTGCATGTTTTCCAACTCTACTGTAGTCAAGTAATCTGGGTTCAGATTCGGCGGCAATGACGCTGAACTCCCGGTGTCACCATGGCCCATTAGTTGTTTTCCCGACCGTTGCTGGACTTCAGGGTTATGTTCATCGGAAATAGCAGAATGGTGAGCCTCCTGCCCACCATGCTGATCCGTTTCATTACCGTGTCTCGAGCGAGTAACCACCATGGTGGACTTTGATCTGAATCTTTTACAATAGCACTAATCTGCAGATCTCAATGAAAGCATCAAACTGTTGACGCAGTTTTTCGCCAACAGTGAATTATGAAAATAGATAGGACGGATTAGTGCTTAATGATAAACCGTAATAAGAAAATGATGCTTAAAAGCATTAGAAAAGAAATATTAAGAACACTCGTCTTTTTACATGGTTCGGAGGTTAAAATCCACCTAGTTCACGAGTCTGTATTATTACTGTTTGTCTCTCTAAATTTTGACAGAGTTTTTGCATTACAGAAAAACCTATCCTTTTTCTCTATTCAAGGTCATAGTATTTATAGAGAAAAATCCATGGATCGGATGGGCATTGGGGTCATCACGTGAATAAGATCTCTAGTGTGACCTGTCTCACACTAATTATAATTATTACAATTCATCCTTGTAAGTTTTCTTACTGAGCCTTGGCTCACGGGTGCTATGTGGTGCAGGTAAAGGGAAAGAAAAGCTCACCCAGCCTTGAGTGGAGAGCTTAGGTGGCGATATATACATATGCGGCCACTTGACCACCACAGCCAAGGTGTTTCTTAGGGGAACTAGGGGTTAACCCTATATTTTGTCGCTTAGGTTGGCGGGTTGTAATTTTACACTGTAATGGCCATTTTGGATTGTAAATAACTTGTAAACGCTTTGATGGGCCCATGTACAGTTTAATGTTTTAAATAAAATATATCCATTCATTTTGATAGAAATTTTTTTACCCTGGCCTATTATAACACTTAGAAGCATGTTTATAACCTAATGAGTTGTTTAGCGAGTTAAGCACTGTTTAAAGTTCACAGTAACGGTCTTGGAGTAACCAGGGCGCTACAGGATGTCTCTGACTTGGGGGTGCGCCATGACTCACTAGGCCAAGTCGTGACCTGCCTCCCCTTTGGCTTGGGTGCTTGCTCTCTGATTTTGGGGCAAGTTGTGACCCACTAAGCCAAGTCGCGACCCGCCTGGGATTTTTAGCCTTAGAATTATTTCTAGAATTGGTAAGGATCGGGGGTTCGAACCTAGACGCTCGGGACAATTTCTACTACCCGACTTAGTAGAAATTGAGGTCCTGGAGGCTAGTTTCTATCTCCTAGATTTTTTTTATTGGAAGTTGATGGATACCCATTGGCCTTCATGACTAGGTTTGTCGCCAAGGCTCAGGACTGAGGATCTTGCTTGGGACAGCTCTATTATCTCCGCTCGAAATTCAAGGTAAGAAAACTGCACCCTTTGCATGGTTGCGTTGGGACTGAGATTCCCTATATTTGAATACGAATGTTATATGATTATATCATGTCATGCGAGCATGTAATAAGCGGCCTAAGAGAGCCGGGGTTGATAATTTGCGCACAGGACGCAGCTCGGCCACTGAGAGTTGGGGTCAGCTAGATAAACACTGGGCTCGGCCTAAGCGAGCTAGAGTCAGTGGGTTAAACAGAGGGTGCGACCTAAGGGCATCGACCCTAAGTATTGTATGATGATTTTGATAAACTGTTGATTATGAATGTGTTTACTGTTATTAATCTGATGCTTATGGCTTGTTGAATACTTGGATGATAGAATAATGATTCCTTGATTGTTGTCACTGATTTTGTGCCTGTTATGGCTTGCTGAATTGTAACATCCTGGATAACCAAGACCATTACACTGTGTGTTTAAAATAGTGCAAGACTTGCTAATCAAGTCATTTAAATAAAAATGTGAATCTAAAGTCATAAACAGGTTAGGATTAAAAGATTTTGGTCATAAACATGTCGTTTTCATTAAAATGAATGTTTAGTACATGGGATCCCAAAACAGGGTTTAAATGACATATTTACAAAATTTCCAAAAGTTATAAATTATCAAGGCCACTCTAATGGAAAAATACACATTTTATGATTTCGTCCCTGTACAATCCCTCGGCCGTGGCGGCCGAGCAGCTGACAATGTACACCTCGCCCCCAGAGCTCTCCAACCCATGGTTGATCCATCTTACCCTTGCCTTTACCTGCACCACGTAGCACTCGTGAGCTGAGGCCCAACAAGAAAACCATAACATAATAGCATAATCAATATCAATAACCAAATAATTCATAAAACATTAACCAGATATTCAGCAGTCCATAGCATTCACATAATCAGTGATAACAATTGACAAATCAACAATCTATCATCCAGGTATTCAAAATGCCATAATCATTAAATTAACAATAGTAAACATATCATACAATATTCAGGGTTGACGCCCTTAGGACAAACTCTCTGTTTAACCCACTGTCTATGGCTCACTTAGGACGAGCCCAACGTTTAACCCACTGACTCTGGCTCGCTTAGGCCAACCTCAGTTAATATTTAATTAACCTCAGCTACCAGTGGCCGAGCCACGTCCTGTGTGCAAATATCAATTCTGGCACTCTTAGGCCGTTTATTTCATGCTCACATGGCATATCATAATCATACAACAATTTTAATCAGATATAGGGAGCCCTTAGTCCCATCACAACCACACAAAAGGGTGCAGTTTTCTTACCTTTACTTTCCGAGCGAAGAAGGTGAAATGGTTCCGAACATAGTCCTTAGCTTTGAGCCTTAGAGATAAACCTAGTCACAGAGCACCCTCATTATAATTTGATTCCGTAAACCAACTTCGGGGCCAATCCCAATCTCCCGGGGAGTCCAATTCCACCAAACAAGGTGATGGAATCGACCCTCGAGCCCTTGGACAACAACTCAACAAAGTACCCAAAAATTAGGTTCTGGAGGCAGGGTAGTGCTACAGTGCTACCAGAGGGCCCTACAATGCTACAGTCAGAAACCTAAGCCCCCCAGAAACGTAGCCTAGCGCTGTAGCGCTCTCAACCTAGCGCTACAGCGCTAGCATCAGAAATGAAAAATTCTGGGTTTCTCCCTTCGAACTTTCCCGAGCCAAAACTCCAAGAACTCACTCCACTCATCAATAAAACACTAAATTGAGTCCATAATTCCCTACATCTCATCCAAAACAACCTAATAACATCAAAAACTTGGCTAAAACCCTCACCAAACATAGAAATTAAAACTGAGCTTTGAAGCTCAAGAACCCTAACTAAAAACTAGAAAACCCAGAACATTCAAGGGCTAGAAATCATTACCTCAAAGAGAAATTTGACCCTAGGCTACCCCCAATACCACTCCAAGCTTCAGCACTCAAAGTCCCAAGCTCAAGTTCCTCACAACTTCATCACAAACCAAAATTTAGAAATTAAAATCCAAAACTCCCAAGAACAAGTGAAAACCTAAAACCAGAACATGAAATTCTTACCTTCTTCCCTCAATTTCGAAATCCTAGGTGTGGATGGCTGCAACTCCTTCTTCAAATTGATCCCCCTCTTTACGTCCCTCAAAACCAGCTCTCAAGACCTATGCTCTGTTTCTTCAGCAAATTCAAAGCCCCAACACAAGAGGGAGAGATAGGGAACACATGAGTGATGAGAGGGAGAGAGAGAGAGAGCTGAGAGACATTTATTTATTTATTCTCTTTCCTTAGATTATTCTATATCTTTTTGTATTGTTTTAACAAAACATAGTATATCCTCCACAGCCAAATGACACACTTGCCCCTCTAACCATTTAAATTTCTCAAGGGTGCCCAAAGGGTAATTTGGTCATTTTGCTCCCAGTTCCCGCTAATTCCTCGAGTGTTCCTATTATTTTCCACTTAAATCTTGTCACTTAGTTAATCACCAATTATTTACCCAATGTCTAATAATCCCTGTTATATTTTCTAAATTTCCTGAAAATACCCCCAGGCTCCCCCGAGTTGGGTATAAATTTCTGCCATGACTATTTCGCCAATACGCTCACTAGGACCGTCTCGAGCCTTATGTTGCAAATATATCCATATAATAATGTGGTCTCAACAATTTATCACATATAATTACATTTATGTCCTCTACGGGCTAAAATTACAAATATGCCCTTATAAGCAAAACCAGGCCCACATGCATATTTAATACTCATAAACATGCACTTAGTTATCTCCACATAATCATAAAATCAGGCATGCCACATAATCATGCATTTTATTATTAATTCACATGAATACCAATTATGCCCTCCCAACACACTAATAAAGGCCCTTAAGCCTTATTAGCAAATTTTGTGTCGTTACATGAATATATGGTTAATGTCTTATGAATTATTTGATTCTCGTTATTGAATATGTTATGATGTTATGGTTTTCTTGCTGGGCCTCGACTCATGGGGCTACGTGGTGCATGTAAAGGAAAGGGTAAGATGGATCAATCATGAGTTGGAGAGCTCTAGGGGTGAGGTGTACATTGTCAGCTGCTCGACCGCCACGCTCGAGGGATTGTACAGGGACAGAAACCTAAAACGTGTATTTTTCCATTAGAGTGGCCTTGATTGTATATAACTTTTGGAATTTTGTAAATTTTTCCTTTAAACCCTGTTTTTGGGATCCCATGTACTATACATTTATTTTAATGAAAACTATCCATTTATGATAAAATATTTTAAACCTAACTTGTTTATGACTTTAGGATCACATTTTCATTTAAATGACTTGATTAGCAAGTCTTTCACTATTTTAAACACACAGTGTAACGGTCTTGGCTATCCAGGGCGTTACAATCATGATCCTTGCTATCTCATATTAGTTTATTGCATATGCAAATATTTTGTATTGTCGACAATAATTCATAATATGATAATTTCCTCCTATATTGACATAACTTAAAGAGATCTCATTATTTTCAACATAATTGTCAAACATGTATATTATTTATAGGTACCTATATAACCACTTCAAGGGCTTTAATTATTATCAACTTTGTTATGTCTATAACTTCTTTAAGGAGTTTCTTAAGGAGCATCATTTTTATTTAATGTTCAAGTTATCAATACTTTATAATATATTAAGGTATCTTCATGAATGCCTCTTACTTACAACATCTTCAGGACGAACCAAATGAATATTTATTTTCATAATTTCTACTTTGTTCACTTACACTTCAAGTGTTATAGACTCATTCTGACTCAATTTAAATAATATTGATTTATAGTTGGTATATATATGTATGTTTTTAACATTTTGAACTTCTAGTTTTTATTTTGTGCAAGGATCATTTTTCAAAATATCCATTGATCCAACTGCATTTCTCTCCCCCTGGTCGAAAGAATATTTTTAAAAATTAATGCAACTTGTAGGAATTTCAATATATCACAAAAAATCAATATTTACTCAAACTCATATATTATTGGGTCATTGAACGTCAAGTTCAATAAATCATAATTGTGAACTTATTTCATTTTCAAGAATGAATCATATATATGTATAAGTGAATGCACTAACATTCTAATGAGTGACATTTTATAAATGATATATATGAAGTAAAAAAAATTAACAATAAAACTGGACAATTTAAAATATTTATAAGCAGAACATTTGAAAACTAGTTGAAATATATATTTTTCTTTTAAAAATACAAGATATTAAAATTTATTTTCACTTCCTATATGCAAAATATATATACATATTTTCATATGCACCATATAAGAATTAATAGTAAAAAGAATCTTCTCATTCTTCATATAAATTTAGGGAAATTTATACATTTCATTGCATATGATTGATCATTCAATTAATGAACTCAGGTTCACTATATTTTGTATTTCACTAAAATTTTCAACATATACATAACTGCTATAAAAGCTTTATTTTTGTTTATATACTAGAGAATGAAATAATTTTAATATCCTTCAAAATATATAATAGTATTGATTCTTCAAGAATCAGATTTCTCCATTTGATTTTTGTAATATATTATGTTCAACAACATTATATTTAACAATTTTATCTATCCAATGGTGTGCTTGCTTAAAAGCACAATTATTTTTCAAATATAAACTTATCATTCATTTAAGTTAATACACAATGATAATAATCATGTTTGTTGTAACCAAATAGATATAATCATAATATGAATATATCACTTATTTTTCTTTCTCATTTTTTTTTCCAACAAGTGGTCAAATTATTAATAAAATAAATCATTCCTTATTCTTATGACTTGATATATTATATAATTAAATGTACAACTGGTACATATTATAAGTTTTTTTTTGCCACATTCACAATTATATAGAAATTGTACAATTGGTACATAAAATATGTTTAACTTTAGCTAGCAATATTTTAAAGATTTCATCAAGAACATTTTCAAATAATCTTTATGACTTTATAACACTTTGAGGAATGTAATTATAAATTACATTTTGATCAATGAAAAAGTTTACTATAATACTAATAATTAGATTTTCACTTCTAGGAATGTGCAATGAATAATTGACATAAGTAATGAATCATTCACTTAAAGGAATAACATTGCAAATACCATACTTGCTTCTGGCACGAAATATTGCATTAATAATATAAATACTCTTTAAAATGAAATTTACTTTCTATCATTCTCTTCAGTGAATAATATTTAAATGTACAAAAAAATTGATATACATGTTAATTTCTTTATTGTAAAATAAACACACATCCAAGTCAATATCAAAGGTAGTTACACCTGAATTAGTTTATTCTCTTCATATTTGTTTTTCAATCTTGTTTATCATTATTTCATATTTTAATGTTTTGATGCAATTTTCTTAAAACTTTTGGGACTTGAAAAAATCAGTCACCAACTACATCAATAATAATACATTTCAATGTTTTTTTAATTGTGTTCATAAATTTCATATAATTGACAAATATGTGAAATAGTCACTTCAGGGAATTTTGCTAAAATATCACAACTCTTTAGCAATTATGTTTATTTTATATATCTTAATGAATAATATCACTTTTGTATAATCTTTAGGATATATGGAAGACCTTATCTCAAGGATCTATAATTTTTTTTTCAATATGCCATAGACATGGAACTTTACAAATTCTAATGTAATCATTTGTAAATAACTATAAAATAAATACTATAGAGAAATAAATATTAAATATGTGAGATAGTAAGAACACATACATATGATTATGACTAGAGATTCATGATAAGAATTTGAACTTACAAATAATGATAGTTAGAGAGTCGTGCTGATAACAAATTATAAAACTATTAAGATTACAGAAATATAAAGTATAAAGAAAATAAATAGACAAAATAACAGAGAGATGTAAAGAGAGAGTGAAACTCTTGTATATATTATTTCAATGAGGGAAGGACCCCTATTTATACAGAAGCCCTAATGAAATCGAGTAATTACTCTGAATACAATCAAGAATTATTGCTGATATTTTATTTTGGGTAACCTAGTGATTCTTCATTATTATGGACATCCATATTAGTTTTTTTTTCGTTCATCTTTCTTCTTCTTCTTCGCTACATCCACTCCATCCACTCCATCCTTCCAAACTACTCTAGGTTCTGCAGCGAGATGGACAATCGGAGGACCATGGAGACTGTCAGAGGACGCGAGAGGAAAAAGGATGTATGTGTTGCACATATTTGGAATTGAATGGTCGGCGACAAGTGAAAACCTACAGTAATAGTAATGGTAATTGTCATCTCTGAGATTCTACTCTTCACAGTCATATATTTCATTCTAAATGCATAGATTTGTGGTTGTTGAAGACACTCATTTGTTCAATTTTACATATGAAATTACTTAAAAAAAATTTGTTGATAATATAGATTTTTATTTGATGAACTGTTAATTTGTTTATAATTTGAAAATTTTAGTACCTTTTATTTTCTAAATATTTTAATTATTTTTTTAAGAAAAAAATTAGATTTAAAAAAAAATAATAAAATGGGCACGATTTAGTAGTTGTCAAAGTTTGAGGGGCAACATTACTAATTATTCTACACATGGCATTGCCACCTCCGCATCAAAATACCACATCATCATTATGTTAGCCACCTATGACAAAATCTAACAAAAGTTCTCGTTTCAGTAACATGTATAGTTCGAGGGAAATTTTCAACAACATAAATAATTCGAGAGACATGATCTGAATCAGTCATAGTTTGGGGGGCAAAAATGCTTTTTTTTTTTTTTCATAACTCATCCCTTTCTCATCAAATAATTATTTCCAAATAAAAGATATAGCAATATTTTTATATAATTTTAAACTATACAGTTTATCTTTTAGACACATTTTTTCAACATATTTAGCATAAATATTAAAAAAAATTATCAACTTAAAAATAAATATATATATACAAATTATAAATATAGGTGAACAAAATATAAATATCATAATTGTGATTTTATTAACCATTTTAAATTTTATAAGATAATATTTTTATTATATAGTAATATTCATATTATATTATAGAGTAAATGACGGCTAAAATACCTAATATTTTTAAAAAGTGATACTTTTATACCCAATCATTTTTTTGGCGGTAAATATACTCAATGTCTTCAAAATATTGCACTTTTATACCCAAACTTTTTTTTTGCGGTAAATATACTCAATATTTTTAAAATGTTGCACTTTTATACTTATTTTTAAAAATTATTTTGAGAAATTATAAGAAAGTGAAGGAAAAATATAGGATTTTAGTTATTTTTAAATTTTTAAATTATTTTCATTTTCAAAATAATAAAAAAATTAAGATTAGTAAAATTAATCAAAATAATTAAAACTTATATTTTTCCTTTACTTTTTTTTAAAAAAATTATATTTTAAATTGATGAAAATATATGAGTCTTTAATTATTTTAAATCATTTTTATTAATTTTAGTAAAATATTTATTAACATTTAATTAAAGATAGTTATTTTGAGAAAGAATAAGAAAGAGAAAATAATTTAAAATTTAAAAAATAAATAAATTCCTATATTTTTCCTTTACTTTCTTATTATTTATCAAAATAATAAAAAATAGGTATAAAAGTGAAACATTTTAAAAAATATTGAGTATATTTACTGAAAAAAAAAGATTAGGTATAAAAGCGCAACTTTTAGAAAACATTGAGTATTTTAGCCGCCATTTATTCTATATTATATAGGGTTTATACCTTTTTGGACCATCTATTTTTCCTATTACCTATTTGGACCATGTGTTTTGACAAATTATTTTTGGATCCTGTCTTTTGAAAAATAGTTCAAATAGACTAGTGATGCACACGGAGCGAGGAATTGGCAGGGAGTGCTCCCCCTGTCCCTGTCCCCATTTTTAATTTTAATCCCTGTCCTTGCCCCATCCCCGCTTATTCCCCATCGGGGATGGGGTGAGGAATCGCCTAATGGGACGGGGAATCCTCACGATGAATCCATTTATTTAAAAATTCAATTTTAGATTAATTTTTTTGAAAAAAAAGTAAATTATATGTAAATTAAAATATTCCACAATATTTATGATTTAAAATGTTAAACATGATCTCAAATAAATTTTAAAATATTAAAAAAGTTACTAATATACTACAATAACACATAAAAAAGATATAAAATACATATAAAATATTACAAAAATATATAATAATTTAAACGAGGCCCCATTGGGATGGGGAGTGCTATCTTGCCCCCGCCCCATTTAACATTTGGGGATTGAAAATTATCCCCATCCCCACCCTATTCCCCATTTAGATGGGGATTCCCCGCTCCGTCCCCATGGGGAAAATGTGCAATTCTAAAATAGACCCCTAAACCCGATTTTGGTCAATGTTTTTTGAACTAAAATCATAAATAATTAAGAACAAAAGCACAATCATTCTGCCTAATAGCTGTGTTTTCATATTCAATTTTTCTTCATCAAAATTGCGTTAAAGGGTCCATTTAAACTATTTTACAAGAGAAATTTGACTATTGGTGCATTAAATAGGGTACCATAACAAAAATAACCTAGCCACTATATACATGTCTATTTGATCCTAGTATTTTCCTTAGTTCCAAAAATACTCTTGTAATTTGTTTCCCACTTTCTCTCTCTACTCTCTCTATTCTCTCTCTAACTCTCTCGGCCTCAAAACTGAAATCCCCAAAATCTCTCACTCTCCTTTCACATTCACTGTCGAATCTGTGGCATTGTCTTCCATGACCACGACCTCACAGAAAATGGCAAGAAATCTCGACCAGAGTTGCAAAGGAAGGCGAGAAAACCCACGAGGTTCATTGAAACAACCCCGAAATAGAAAAAGGTGAGGGATTTACTTGTGTACTTTGCAATAAATTGTCTGGGCCTGATTTATTTGTTATTTTTTTGTTCATATGATAGATCGGGGCAAGGGAATAATGAAATCTATTTTTTTAAAAGATTTTTGTTCACCTTGATAGAAATTGATAGTATATGTTAGGTTCTGTGTTTAATTGTGCCTCGATAGGCCTTGATAGACCTCGGCAGGCCTCGATAGAATTAGGCATAATTTGATTTTTTGCATTTGCCTCGATAAGTCTCGATGGGCCTCGATAGGCCTCGATGGAATTAGGCATAAAATGATTTTTGCATCTGCCTTGATAGGTCTCGATGGGCCTCGATAGAGTTAGGTATTTTTATGTTTTAGCATGGGCCTCGATAGGAATCAAAAGAATTATGTGCATTTTGATTTTTCTTGTGCCTTGATAGACCTCTACAGGCCTCGATAGGCCTTGTTAGTAATGGTTAGCATCACTATTGTGTGGTACCTCGATAGGCCGAAACATGCCTCGATAGAGTTAGGTATTCTTATGATTTAGCATGGGCCTCGATAGGAATCAATAGGCCTCGACAGGATTCGAAAGGATTATGTATATTTTGAATTTGCCCTTGCCTCGATAGACCTCGAGAGGCCTCGATAGTAATGGTCAGCATAACTATTGTGTGGTACCTCGACATGCCTCGATAGGTCTCGATAGACCTTGATATTTTACCTACCGTTTGATTTTTAAAACCTCGATGGGCCTTGACATGCCTCGATTGTAACGCCCAGGGTAACCAGGACCATTACACTGAGTGTTTAAAATAGTGCAAGACCTGCTAACCAAGTCATTTTTAAAAAAAATATGTGAATCTAATGTCATCAACGGATTAAAAGTAAAAGGTTTTGGTCATAAACAGGTTATTTTCATTAAAAATGATAGTTTAATACATGGAATCTCAAAACAGGGTTTAGATGACATATTTACAAAAATTCCAGAAGTTATAAATAACTCAGGCCACTCTAATGGAAAAATACACATTTTAGGTTTCCGTCCCTGTACAAACCCTCGATCGTGGCGGGCGAGTAGCTGACAATGTACACCTCGCCTCCAGAGCTCTCCAACTCATGGTTGATCCAACATACCCTTACTTTTACCTGCACCTGTGAGCTGAGGCCCAGCAAGAAAACATGATATCATAGCAAGATCAATATAAATAACCAGATATTCCATAAAATGTAACCAAGTATTTAGAAATTCATAACATTTGCCTATTCATTGATAACAATCGACAAATCACCATTTGTCATCCAGATAATCAACATTTAATATTCATCAAATTAATAACAATAATCATATTCATAATCAACAATCTATCACAACCATTACACAATATTCAGGGTCGTTGCCCTTAGGCCGCACCCTCTGTTTAACCCACTGTCTTCGGCTCACTTAGGCTGCCCCCATTGTTATATCCACTGACTCCGACCAGCTTAACCGAGCTCAGTGATTAACAAGCTATCCTCAGCTACAAGTGGCTGAGCCGCGCCCTGTGCGCAAATATTGATTCTGGCACTCTTAGGCCGTTTATCATATGTCCCCATGGCATAATACCATCTCATGACATCATATACAAGTATAGGGAGCTCTTAGTCCCATTATATTCACATGGTTTATCACAATCATATAACAATGCATACAAACATAGGGAACACTTAGTCCCAACCTAACCACATAATCGGGTGCAGTTTTCTTACCTCTTGTTCGAGCGAGAAATACGTTACGAACGACCCTTGAGAACGATCGATCCTTTGATCCCTTAACGGTCACCTAGTCATAACCAAATATGGAATCCAATTAATGAAGATATCAATAAATGGGTCTTAACCTAAACCTCACTCCCGGTACCCCGAATTGTACCCAAACGGTGAGTAGATTTGATCCCGAGCCTTAAGGATTAAAACCCCGAGCAAAAAACTCTTAAAAACACCCAAAATATGCATATGAGAAAACAGGGTAGCGCTGCAACGCTACCCCCCTAGCGCCCTAGCACTACAACCACTGACATTTTGCCCTAGCTAGCGTTGTAGCGCTACCCTTTGGGCGCTATTGCGCTAGGACCAGGTAGACATGGCCCTGGTTCTTCCTCCTTCGAATCCTCCATTTCCAACCTAATTCAAAAGCTTCCAAACACCATTTAAACCCCCAATTGAACCCAAATACCATATATACTAGTCCTAGGCATCATAACCTAACCAAGCTTTGCCAAAAACCCCATTGAATACTCAACTTTCAAACCCAAAATCTCAACTGAACCCATTAATAACACAGAGCAGAAAACCAGAGTTCTAATGGTTAGAATCTTACCTGAAGCTCGATATGAACTCCTCTTCAATGATGGAACAATACCCTAGTGTGATGCCCCACGTCACTATGGCTGCTTCTTGGAATGATGATTGGCCCTACAAACCAACACGAGTCTTTCCAGCTTGCTTTGCCCTCACTCACACGCTTCTTGGGAAAAGTTCCCAGGAGGTCACCTATCTTGAGATTACTCCAGGTCAAGCACGCTTAACTTTGGAGTTCTCAAGTGATGGGCCACCGAAAAGAAGATGCATCTTGTTGATATAGGTAGTACCCATCAATCCATTTAAGCCCTTTTCAATTGTGTAGTCCCATACCTACACAGTCTTAGAATCATCACACTTGACCTTCCTCAGGCGGTCTGGGATTGCACAGCTTTACCCAGTCTTTCCCCTTATGGATCACAGGATACTAACTGTCACAATCACCCCCCTTACGGGCCCGACGTCCCCATCGGCGACACTTCTGGCTAGGTCAAGACTCTGATACCATTTTGTGACGCCCCATGTCACTATGGATGCTTCTTGGAATGACGACTGGCCCTACAAACCAACACGAGTCTTTCCAGCGTGCTTTGTCCTCACTCACACGCTTCTTGGGAAAACTTTCCAAGAGGTCACCCATCTTGAGATTACTCCAGGTCAAGCACGCTTAACTTTGGAGTTCTCAAGTGATGGGCCACTAAAAAGAAGATGCATCTTGTTGATATAGGTAGTACCCATCAATCCATTTAAGCCCTCTTCAATTGTGTAGTCCCATTCCTACACAGTCTTAGAATCATCACACTTGACCTTCCCCAGACGGTGTGGGATTGCATAGCTTTACCCGGTTTTTCCCCTTACAGATGACGGGATACTGATTGTCACACCTAGATCCTCAACACTTGATTCCCCAGCTTAATTCCTCAAAAGAAGCTTCAAAATTGAAGAAGAAAAAGAGAAGAAATGATGAACAATTGATGAAGGAAGAGGTGCTCTGTTTTTCGACAGCCTTCTACAGTTTTCTAGTTTAAGTATAGATATATATCCTTTAGGGTAAAAAGACCTAAATGCCCTCAAGTCTAATTAAAATCCTTAATAGCCACCAAAGGCAAGGTCATCCTTTCACACCTATCTCATTAACCATAATTAACACCCTCAAATTCCCGTTATTCTCAATATCTTCGAATATCAATAATTCATATCTCGTTACCCCTTAACTCCCGGCAACGCTCTAATCACCAAATTAGCCCGGGACTCACCCCGAGCCCGAACTTACTCCCGTTATGACCAAACCGCTAACTTATACCCAAAGATCGTCTCATGCCGAATAGCTCGAACAAATCCACATTATAATGTGGCCTCAACAATAGCTTACCAATATGCACACAAATATACAATTACACCATCAACGGGCCAAATTACCAAAATGCCCTCATAAAAAAATATATACCCATATGCATGCATTTATCATCATATAATAATATGATCCACATAAACATGCATATAATCATATAATGGCACAACAAATTAGTTATAGCCCTCCCGACCTCTTAATCAAGGTCCTAAACCTTATTAGGAAATTTGGGTCATTACAACTATCCCCCCCTTACAGAAATTTCGTCCTCGAAATTTTATCTGATTGCCCGGATATAAATTCTGCACTACTGATTCCAGTTTCCCAGGTCATTCCTCGACCTCACTGTTTCTAAAACTTTACCTTAACTCAAGGTACAATTTTGTTCCTCAAAACCTTATTCTTTCTATCTCATAACTGAACTGGCCACTTCACATAGAATAACTCCATCTTCAGCTAAAGATCCCCATCTTTCAACACATGAGTTTCTCTAACCCATGTCCTCAACATGGAGTACAAAATACACCGTGTACAGCCGACAGTGCCAAAACTGTTGTCAACTTAAAAGCAACCTGTTTACCCAAAAACGGCTGTTGATGACGTGGCAAGGATTTCTCACACGTGGTTGATATGTGGCAGAGTCAAAATAAGACGGCACTGTTCGATTATCAACCAACTATACATTGATTCGTCAAGCCAGACTATTAGATACGACTAGGCTGGTCGTACGATTTGATTTTTTTCCTTAAAAGATTGTAATCCTATAATAATTACGTTGATTATTTCATCTTTATTGCATTGATACACAGATATTAAGGATAGTTAAGGCCCATTGGCCCAGGTAACCCCCCTTGAGCCTATAAATATGCATGAAATAGCTCAAGGAGGGGGGACTTTTGATCTTGGAAGCTTTTTTCTGAATATTGAAAGAGAGAGCATATAGTGCAATTATCCATCATCTTGTTGTAATTCTCTTGAGATTTGTGAAACTCAAGAACCCTAGTTCTTTGATCACGATATTGGGATTCAATATTAATAATAGCACTAAGTGGACGTAGGTCATTACCATTCATTAGGGCCGAACCACTATAAATTCTTGGTGTTTCTTCTTTACCATTAGATTAAACTCTTAATTGTCATCTCATTTCCTGCGTATTTTTGACTCCGTGTTGATGGCGAAATCGAGGGTCAACATAACCTAACTGATCCTTTCCAGGATTAAAATGGTCTTGATAATCTAGGGCCCAACTCGCCCTTATCTTCTCACCCCTTTTTCCTTGGTGATATCCTAAGGAAGATACAATATTCTACTTGGAACTCCATATTCCTATTTTCCAACTCAGTAAAACTTTTCCATTTACTTCAAAAAGTGAGCCTCCAAGCTCTAACCTTTTAATAATCTTAATGATCCCCTGAACCACCTCAGGATCCAAATAAACATCTCACTTATCTCATTCCAACGAGTGGATGATATACATTTCCTATTATACCCCATCTCATCAAGTGTTCTTCCAATAATTGGATAACTCTCTCTCTCTTTTTCTGATTTACCATCAGTCTGAGAATAATCAACTGCACCAGATTCCAATTATATATTCACAGTCTTCCTTAACCCTCCCAAGACCTGGGAGTAAAACAAAGTCCTCATTCGATGAAATAAACTTTGAATTCCATGAAGGCATACTATCTATCTTGCATATAGTTCTGAATACTAATCAGCTGTGTAACTTATCCTTACTTGATAAAAATGAATTCACCCCAAATGCTGGTCCATAATGACCCAATCATCCCACGTTGACCCACCGCGAAACCCATCGTGATGTTTCCTTAGTCCCATTATAAAATATTCAAAGGCTGCAATAGCCTTACTGGTTTCTGACACCTTGTCCTGACTTGCTAACAGGTTAAGAGCTTTGTCATATATTCCATTATATTCCTCTCCATCCCAGGCCACCAATATAAAACCTTCAAATTCTGGTACCTTTTTTCCTGATGCCTAGATGAAAAGACCAAGAGAGTAGTATGGGATTCATCTAGAATTTCCATTTAATTTTGATGTCCATCAGATTCCAGATTCGATCCTTATATTACAGTGAACTTATACCTGACACTTAATAATCCTTAGCTAATCCAGCTAAGACTTTGCCTTCAATTCTCCCATATGTGGTTCACTTAACTGTCTTTCCTTAATCCTTTATGTGATAATAATCTTAAGTATCAAATTGGCCACTTAGCTCACTAGAAATTCTATTCTAGTTCTGGTCGGATCCTTTAATCAACATGATGCATAGATAATTACTTTTTCCTCTCACCGAGGTATCATAGCAACTCACAAACTAATTCTGACCTGTAAAAAGACTCAGAACTCATCTTGAAATATTCCTTGACCTTGGCAAATTTCCAACCAAGAATACATGACAACACCGTCGATCAAGACAATCACAAATCTAATTTAGATAATCTTTGAATACTCTGTTCACCCAATTCACAAAAACAATTTGGCATTGAACAAATCCTTAACACATGACTCAGCATCCCTAGTGCCCTTATCTAATATAATAACGATCTTCTGTCTATCCTTCTCCCTCATCTCTAGCTGGTAATGAACAGATCAAAGATCCCTAGCTGTCCCGATCTCTAGCTGGTAATAACCAGATCAAAGATCCCTAGCTATCCCTGATCTCTAGCTGGTAATAACCAGATCAAAGATCTACCTTGAAGAACATCATCCTACTCAGTAATTGAGCCTTTAGTTCTTACAGCTTTGTTGAAACCGTTCAATACAGCGCCCTAGATCTGATTCCATCCCTGGCACCAATACAATCACCATTCTATCTCTTTGTGTAGATGTACCCTTGACAAAATCCTTGGAAACTTATCCGGAAACTCACAGACTAATCCAGTTTGTCTTGATCCCACTGGTACAACCTAAGTAGTGTCCATCACACTAGCTAAGGTTCTATGCATCCCCCTGCAGTAGATCTCTAGCTCTAAATACAGATATCATAAACATAGTGCCAACTATTACAAGGATTTATTCCTTTTAATTTAAGAGTTACTATTATTTTTCTTGCAACCCATCACCGCCTCATACTTGGCTAACCATTCCATATCCAAAATCCTTACGTTGTAGCTATCTTCGAAGATGCTTTGGGAAGTGGCTGACTTGTTCACCGGTCTCAATGTGCTTCTGACCGAATCTCTTCGTACCCGATCTCTTCCCATCCTGTAGCTTGACCTTGAATACCTTTGAAAAACGGAGTTAATACCTTCTAGAGCCTTATCTATGACCTTGTTGCTTCAGTCGTAATATCATCAGTATAGTGGTCGTTCACATTCTGATTCTAGTCGGGAAGTAGTTCAACACATAGCTAATGAACCTGAATGTAACCCATTCATGTCATTTTTGTATTCTCTGATTGTCGGACTTATCCATGTCATTGAAGTATAAAATGATTAGGAACCTTTACTATTAATCCATCACACCCCACTTGCTACAAGTAATAATTCCTGAAATGTCTCTTTCCTTGATCCTTATCAGATAATAACTAGATCGATGATCAATCCTGAAGACATTGTCCTGTCTTGTAACGGGGCATTTAAACTTTTCATTCCTAACAAGCGATACCAACAAGTCCCATGATACAATGCTCCGTCCAATCCATCCTTAAGTCAAATACTTCTTCAGGTGAACTAGTAATTTTCCCCGCCAAACTAACATCATTCTTTATAACATCCCTGATACCAAATCCGCCCATACCTAAGTTCCGAACCGTACCCAGCAACTCCTTGCATACTCAGTTGCATCCTTACTGACCAATTTGGTTTCCATTCAGTCTAATCCATATACTTCAGGAGATGTCCTTGACAGTCCAGGGTTGTCCCTTATGTAACACATTAGTTTCCCCTCAGGCCCATATCAAAGCTCTCATATAACAAGCTCAACCACTTCCCCTATGAACCCCTTTATGACTCATATTTTAATTCTTCCTTGTAGAGTTGCTAACCCTTCCTCAATAAGGACTCATATCTGAATCTTTCCTGGTGACACGCAAACACTGAACTCTTCTAGCTCGTTATCTAACCAAAAACAAAGATTATCAAATCCACTGGTCACTTTCGAGTAACTATCCTTGGGCTCTGAATGTACAAGGCATCCCAGTCTTCCCTTCTCTACTCCTGGGAAATCCGCCCTAGCGTACAGAATCATCCCATATAGAGAACGTTCCCTTACCTGGCACCTTTCCAGATATCGTCCTTCGCTTCTGGTGCACACTAAATAACATCACTAGACCTCATCCATATCTTGTTGGCCAACCTGTGCACTGGACCCCCTTCTTGTCAAAACCAGGAGCCATAGAACCATCAAAGGTTCTTTTTTTTTTTCTCCAATTACTGAGTAGCCACTCTTACTAAATTCCATGAACGGGAATATCATCACCTGTATTCCTTATGTCTTTGAATAACATGGCCCTCTCTACTGCCCAAGCACAGATAACCCTTTCAGAGTTTGACTCATAAATGGCTCATCATCTCCGGCTACATCCATTTGTATCATAATCCAAGTAGATTGATCAACCCACCAAACTCATTGACATATATTGTCACTATCTTACCACTTTCGGCATCCTTCTGCCATAAATACTTAGTACAACTACTATGTCTCGATCTGTTATCCTCATATTATCAAGAATTGGATTAGCCATACTCATTCACTAACCAATTCCTAAACAAACCCAAACCTTCCTCAAAACTAGAGGATAATGCTTAAAAGGCCTTCCATACAATAATTCTTATCTGTTTCCTCATCGAGCCAAACCAACACTGGTGCCCTGCACGGTCATGGTATACAAAGCAACTTGTTTCCCCCCAGTAAACCTACTGCAAAACTCAGGGGCAGATGAAGGATTCCAACTCTAACTATCATCTGCAACCCTTACTAAAACGAAACCAGGTCCAATTAACCACCCTGAGCACATACAATCTGAATTAATCTGTCTTCTCCGACTAAACCCCTTAGCCCTGATGTTTATACCCAAAACCATCCCAAGGGCAGATCCAAATAACCATAATAATCAAGCACACATAAAGCATACCAAGCAGCAATTTACAATATTATGCATAAATTATCAGATTTCATTACCATTGGATGCACTCATACCTACTATGCCTTCCATACCGATAAACAGGTATATCATATAAGTTCAATTTAAACATATAATCACCTGCAATCCATATACCAATCATTATCCAAGTATTCATCCATATGCAAGAGTAATGCTAATCAACACACCTTAATATCATCACACAGCAGTTAAGGGCCAGGCCATATCAGTATCTCATGCTCCCTATTCATCATACCAATTAATACACTCATATTTCATTCAGGCACTTAAGCATACAATTTCATGTATTCAACTACAAACCCTTGAGTCGAGCTTGTCTTTAGCGGCGAGTATACATGTCCAGCAGTCTTCAGGAACCCATAAACCTAGACCGCTCTAATACCAAGTTGTAACGCCTTGGGTAACCAGGACCATTACACTGAGTGTTTAAAATAGTGCAAGACCTGCTAACCAAGTAATTTTTAAAAAAAATATGTGAATCTAATGTCATCAACGGATTAGAAATAAAAGGTTTTGGTTATAAACATGTTATTTTCATTAAAAATGACAGTTTAATACATGGAATCTCAAAACAGGGTTTAGATGACATATTTACAAAAATTCCAGAAGTTATAAATAACTCAGGCCACTCTAATGGAAAAATACACATTTTAGGTTTTCGTTCTTGTACAAACCCTCGACCGTGGCGGCTGAGCAGCTGACAATGTACACCTCGCCCCCAGAGCTCTCCAACTCATGGTTGATCCAACATACCCTTGCTTTTACCTGCACCACGTAGCACCCGTGAGCCGAGGCCCATCAAGAAAACATGATATCATAGCAAGATCAATATAAATAACCAGATATTCCATCAAACGTAACCAAGTATTCAACAATTCATAACATTTTCCTATTCAGTGATAACAATCGACAAATCACCATTTGTCAACCAGATAATCAACATTTCATATTCATCAAATTAACAACAATAATCACATTCATAATCAATAATCTATCATAACCATTACACAATATTCAGGGTCGGCGCCCTTAGTCCGCACCCTATGTTTAACCCACTATCTTTGGCTCACTTAGGCTGCCCCCAGTGTTATATCCACTGACTCCGGCCAGCTTAACTTAGCTCAATGATTAATAAGCTGTCTTTAGCTACTAGTGGCTGAGCCGCGCCTTGTGTGCAAATATTGATTCCGACAGTCTTAGGCCATTTATCATATGTCCCCATGGCATAATACCATCTCATGACATCATATACAAGTATAGAGAGCTCTTAGTCCCATTATATTCACATGGTTTATCACAATTATATAACAATACATACAAACATAGGGAACACTTAGTCCCAACCTAACCACATAATCGGGTGTAGATTTTTTACCTCTTGTTTGAGCGAGAAATACGATACGAACGACCCTTGAGAACGATCGATCCTTTGATCCCTTAGCAGTCGCCTAGTCATAACCAAATATGGAATCCAATTAATGAAGATTTCAATAATTGGGTCTTAACCTAAACCTCACTCCCGAGACCCCGAATTGTACCCAAACAGTGAGTAGATTCGATCCCGAGCCTTAAGGATTGAAACCCCGAGCCAAAAACCCTTAAAAGCACCCAAAATATGCTTATGAGAAAATAGGGTAGCGCTACAGTGCTACCCCCCAAGCGCCCCAGCGCTACAACTAGGGATATTATGCCATGGCTAGCGCTGTAGCGCTACTCTTTGGGCGCTATAGCACTAGAACCAGGCAGACATGGCCCTGGTTCTTCCTCCTTCAAATCCTCCATTTCCAACCCGATTCAAAAGCATCAAAACACCATTTAAACCACCAATTGAACCCAAATACCATATATACTAGTCCTACACATCATAACCTAACCAAGCTTTGCCAAAAATCCCATTGAATACTCAACTTTCAAACCCAAAATCTCAACTGAACCCAATAATAAAACAGAGCAGAAAACCAGAGTTCTAATGGTTAGAATCTTACCTCAAGCTCGATATGAACTCCTCTTCAATGATGGAACAATACCCTAGATCCTCAACACTTGATTCCCTAGCTTAATTCCTCAAAAGAAGCTTCAAAATTTAAGAAGAAAAAGAGAAGAAATGATGAACGGTTGATGAAGGAAGAGGTGCTCTATTTTTCTACAGCGTTCTACAGTTTTCTAGTTTAAGTATGGATATATATCCTTTAGGGTAAAAAGACCTAAATGCCCTCAAGTCCAATTAAAATCTTTGATAGCCACCAAGGGCAAGATCATCCTTTCGCACCTATCTCATTAACCATAAGTAACACCCTCCAATTCCCATTATTCTCAATATCTTTGAATATCAATAATTCATATCCCATTACCCCTTAACTCTCGGCAATGCTTAATCACCAAATTACCCCGGGACTCACCCCGAGCCCCGAACTTACTCCCGTTATGACTAAATCGCTAACTTATACCCAAAGATCGTCTCATGCCAAACAGCTCGAACAAATCCTTATTATAATGTGGCCTCAACAATAGCTTACCAATATGCACACAAATATACAATTACACCCTCAACTGGCCAAATTACCAAAATACCCTCATAACAAAATATATACCCATATGCATGCATTTATCATCATATAATAATATGATCCACATAAACATGCATATAATCATAAAATGGCACAACAAATCTGTTATTGCCCTCTCGGCCTCCTAATCAAGGTCCTAAACCTTATTAGGAAATTTGGGTCATTACATCGATGGCCCTCGATGTTTACCAGATTGTTTAAAATACATTCCATACTATTTTTTTTTTTGTTTTTTTTTTCAGATGCCTGATTTCATTGTACCATTAGAGAAGCATTTTCCTGGTCGTGTCACCTATAGGGGTAGTGCTTACTTGGATACCCTCATAGAGTAGTTCAGGAGGCATGGGCAAATTGAACGGGCAAAGGCATGCCCGTTGGGACAGTTCTTCAAGGCTAAGCCCTTTAGTTTTTCTGGGGTTCTACTGCATCAGCTTATGTTGCGGAAGGTGGAAAGCAAGAAGCCTAAAGAGGGCCAGTTCTACTTGAGCAACACTCTTTGCTGATTTGGGATTGCAGAGTTTGGCCTAGTCACCAGGCTGAATATTGGGAACACCCCGTCCCCAGATGAGTTGAGAGAGCATATTTTAAGTGATCGAATCATCCAAGAATACTTTAATGGTGATTTGAAGGTTAGTTTCAGCCATTTGGAAGATGCTTTGAAGGCCTCAACATACCCAAAAGATGCATTTAAGCTGGGTTTGTGCTATTTGATATTGGGGGTACTGAATGCCCCAGTGAAGACAACATAGATATGGGGTGATTCCCTGATGATGGTTGAGGATCTTGACTACTTTTTCAAGTATCCATGGGGGAATCTATCCTTCAAGAAGGTTATTAGAGGAGTTCAGAAGGACATGCAGAAGCAATTGAAGCATTATGAGGAGAAGAAGAAAGAGCGTTCTAGCAAAAAATAGGAGTCGAAGTATAGTTTCCATGGCTATGCCCCCGTACTTCTGTACTGGGATTTTGAGGCCATGCCATCTATTGTGAGTAAGTACGGTGAGCATAATGGGAACCAGATTCCCAGGATGCTTAGTTGGGCTACAAAGATCGAGATCATTCTTTTGACAGCTGAGTTGGATCCTATGTTCGCCATGCCTCAAGTAAGTTACACTTTATATTGTTAAATGTCACAAATTAATTGATTAACAGTTTATTTTATTAAAGTTTTTCTGACACATGTTATTCGACCATGTAGTTAGTGGTATTTTCCATGTTGAAGCCACGTCCTGGTGAGGTAGTCTACTACAATAGCCTTCGAGACATTGATTCTAGGTTATTCCCTGAGTTGGAATCAATTGTAGTGGAGGATGGAACTGTAGTGGAGGAAGTAGAGCCTGAGAAGGAGGCAGAGAAGCTGGCAGAGGTTGCAAAGGAAGCTTCTATTTTTTATGAGGATGTCCCGAGGGTTGAGGATGACACTTCACAGGCATGTGCACCTTCCTCTAGTTAGGTTGCCCAGCCTGATTATAAGCAGTTGATGCAGAGGCTCAAGAGGGTTGAGGAGGGCTAGTCTAATTATGCCCAGAGGCTACAAAGGATTGAGGAGGGCTAGGGGACCTTACTTCAGAATCAGACTACGATCATGGCTCAGTTGGTGCAACTGATTTCAGTGGTCTTAGATAGATCCACGGAACAGAGCCGACCCACCCACTTACAATCAGATACAGAGTCTGATATCTTGCCTCATGACTACGAGCCCAGTGATCCACCCTCAACTCCACAGGCCCAGACATCTCTTGTTGCCAGTGACGCTGACAATCCCAGTGTACGAGTACTACAGCCTGAGGAGGCAGCTGGCCTTGAAGTTGTCAGGAAGAAACACAGGCCCAAGCGTTTTGATGACTTCACCGACCCAACGAAGTCGTTAAGAGTAGATAAATAGGGGCTAGTTACTAAACCTTTGAGGAAGTGTGCCCCGCAGCAGGAGAAAAGCTTCCATAAGTGGATGATCAGGAAAATCAACAAGAAGAGGGATCAGAACGTCCATACTGGGGTACAAGGTGTGACATGGTTCTTGCAATTACACACAATGCAGACTTGGCTTTGGGATTCGGTATGTAAATTACATTTATGTTTTCAATTCAATCATAAAATATATTGATGGTACTAACAAATTTTCATGTTTTTACATCATATTGATGCTGCTCTGCACATGCTACACCGCCTTCGCCACTTTTATCATGCTGGATTTCGGTAGGATGCTGCTATCATGAACACCACCTTCCCCCAAGTGTGCCTAGGTCATTGGAATCATTTCAAAGAGATCGACACTAAGTATACATGGGACGACAATGTGCTAAAGGGTGATGATAATCAATTCCTTGTATCCTGACACAATGTGAGTGAAGTATATTTTTCCTTGCACGTCGATCAAGCTAAGCATTGGATCACTATTGAAGTCTCCATTCCATTATGGTGCATCAACATTTATGATTCCAACCATAGTGTGCTTAGTCCGATTTTGTTGGAGGAAGTGATCAAGCCTTAGTGCTTATTGTTGCCTTCATTGTTGTAGTGTTCTAGCATGTTTGACGACCATGATTGCTTCCACACATATCCTAAGCAGAAAGAAAAGCCTTTTTCGCATTGTCGTATTTCTCCTTAGGAGTGTCCTCAGACTAAGGCAAGGTATTCCCCTATTTAATTAGTGTTTTTTGAAATTTGAATATTAAAGTTATTTTTATCTTGTATTGACACAAAATTGATTATATGCTTAGGGGATTATGGTATGTTTGCCATCAAACATATCGAGCATTTGGTTTCCAGGCTACCACTCGATACCGTTATCAATGAGAACATGCAACATTTCAGGACCAAGTGGTGTGTGCACCTATTCTATCAGAATTTGTCACCGTGATGCTCTTTACATTATCTTGATACACCTCTTATATAGTATAGTATATAGTTAGTTTTGTATATGGTTTTTTATTAAACATTATTTTTTTAAAGTTATTAAATAAAAACCAACTAAATTCATAGAATCTGTCTGCCTCGACAAAACTCGATGGGTTAAACGAGCTACCTTGATAAGAATTGATTGGGTTTAGAATAATACTTAACCAAATCTGCCTTGATAGGCCTTGATAGGACTCGATTGGCCTCGTTAGATCTAGAATAATACTTAACCAAATCTGTCTTGATAGGCCTCAATAGGACTCGGCTGGCCTCGATAGGTATAGAATAATACTTAACCAAATCTGCTTCGATAGGACTCGACTGGCCTCGATAGGTCCAGATTAATACATAACGATATATGCCTCAATATGAATCGATTGGCCTCAATGGGTCTAGATTAATACATAACTATATATGCTTCGATAGGCCTCGATAGGTGTGACAGTCAGAATCCCATGATCCGCAGAGGGAAAGACCGGGTAAAAGCTGTGCAATCCCACATTGCCTAGGGAAGGTCAAGTGTGATGATTCTAAGACTTTGTAGGTATGGGACTACACAGATGAAGATGGCTTAAATGGATTGATGGGTACTACCTATGCCAACAAGATGCATCTTCTTTTCGGTAGCCCATCACTTGAGAATTCCAAAGTTAAGTGTACTTGACCTGAAGTAGTCTCATGATGGGTGACCTCATGGGAAGTTTACCCAGGAAGCGTACGAGGGAGGACAAAGCACACTGGAAAGACTTGTGTTGGTTTACAGAGCCAGTTGTCATTCTAGGAAGCAACCATAGTGACGTGGGACGTTATAAATGGTATCAGATCCTTGACCTAGCCGGAAGTGTGACTGATGAGACCCTTAAGAGGGGGTGATTGTGACAGTCAGAATCCCATGATCCGTAGGGGGAAAGACCGGGTAAAAGTTGTGTAATCCCACATCGATTGGGGAAGGTCAAGTGTGATGATTCTAAGATTGTGTAGGTATGAGACTACACAGTTGAAGAAGGATGAAATGGATTGATGGGTACTACCTATGCCAACAAGATGCATCTTCTTTTCGGTAGCCCATCACTTGAGAAATCTAAAGTTAAGCGTGATTGAGCTGGAGTAGTCTCATGATGGGTGACCTCCTGGGAAGTTTTCCCAAGAAGCGTGTGAGTGAGGACAAAGCATGCTGGAAAGACTCATGTTGGTTTGCAGGGCGAATAATCATTCCAAGAAGTAGCCATAGTGACATGGGGCGTTACAATAGGACTCAATTGGCCTTGATGGGTCTAGATTAATAGATAACGATATATGCCTCGATAGGACTCGATTGGCCTCGATGGGTCCAGATTAATACATAACGATATCTGCCTCGATAGGACTCAACTGGCCCCTGCAGGTCTAGATTAAGGCCTATTGAGGCAGACTGACTAATGTGTCGAGGCCAATCGAGGCAGATAGGAAAAAATTTGTGAAGAGCTATTTATATATATCAAAACTAACAAAGTATTAGGAGAGGTACCCAAATGAAATAAATGCAACAAAATCAATTGAATTATTACAGAACATAAATTTTAAAGCCTAGCCTTACACGATTTCCTATTGTGCCCAGTACCACCACATCTGCTACACTTACGTGGCTTGACGTTCTTTTCCCCATGTGAAGCATAGCGATTTTTCTTTTGCCTACCCACTTTTTGCTTCTTGGGCCTTCCTATAGGGATTTTCTCAACGGGGACGCCGACAACCATATCTCTAATGTGATTAGGGATTACCCATTCATCCTCATTCCCAACACGGTAAATAGTTTCCTTGTAAATGTCCCTCAATGCCTTGATTCTATAGTAAGGGGAACATAATGAATAAATGCTTATGCTTCTTTTTCTGGTAGCAGCAAAAGCATGGACACAGGGTATCCCAATGGTTTGGAACAGGCAACAAGAGCATGATTTTGTGGCCAAGTTCACCTCACCATCACCATTACCATAAACCACAAGAAATTCATGATGATCAAGGACTTGGACATCTAGGAAAATTGCTTTCTCACTGATTTGTTTCACATCTTTTTCCATCTCAGGTGATAACACAGTTGTTGCTTTTGCAGCTCTTTCACGTCTATCGGCAAATGAAGATTGAAGAGTGAATCTTATGAATTCAAGGAAAGTGGCAACTGGAAAGCTCCTTGCCTCCTTGGTTTTATTGTTAAAGCTTTCTGTGTAGTTACTTGTCATGGTATTGTATCGGTTTCTAGGAAAATAAGCACTACTCCACCTTTCAAAACCAATTCCCTCAAGATATTGAGCAATGGGTTGATCACTTACCTTAATCTTGTCAAAGAACTTGTGAAATTCCATTCTTCAAAACGTGTACGCTGCACACCCCATGATGTCTTGACAGTGGTTAGTTTTGAATTTTTCCACCACATTCATACAGATGTGGTGGTAACATGCACCGTGATAGGCATCTGGGAACACAAGCTCCAAATCATGATTAATGCTTTTATGCCTGTCCGATATAAAAGCTAGGTTGTCAACATCCCCTATGGCTTCCTTCAATTTTCTCATGAAATAAGTCCAAGAGTTATGGTTCTCACTGTCCACCAATGCAAACGCAATTGGAAACAACTGGTTGTTTGCATCCAATGCAACAACATAGAGCATGTAGCCACCGTACTTATTCTTTAAGAATTTGTCATCCACACAAATGACAGGAAGATAGTACTAGAATTCACGCCTAGAAACACCGAGGGAAAAGAAGCAATAAAAGAAACGACCATCTTCTGCTACAAAATCAATAATTGTACATGGGTTCTTATGCTCCAACTGATACAAGTATCCAGGTAACTTGGAGTATGATTCCTCAGGTGTCCCTCTGACATACACAAGAGCCTTTTCTCTGCATCTCCATGCCTTCTCATAGCTCATTTCGACCCCAAAATTGTGCTTCATGTCCTCCCTTTTGTTGTTTGCCATGTACCGAGTACCATCGGTAGCAAATTTCCTCTTGATTAGGTGGCCAACAACCCATGGTGATGCTTGACAGTGGTCCTTATCTCAAATTTCTTGTGAGCAAGTGTGTACTTCGTTGTATACAGTAATCTCGAACATTTCAGATCGTATTTTTTTCTTTCCCCTCAATCTCCAACCACAATCAAGATCCTTGCAGGTAATGAACCACACATCAATACCAGATTTATTCACCATAAACTCAAAATTATTCTTCATCGCAAATATGGATGCTTTGGTTTTTAATTCAAGCTTGTTCTGAAAGAACTTGCCAAGGTGCAATTCTCCTGAAGCTTTGCCGGTTGAGGAATGATGTTGATGTGAGGTCTTTATATCCTCTTTGGTGAACATGAGAGCACTCCATGTTCTATGATCTTCACCTATGTCCAATGTAGAACTCCATCTAAAACTATCATCAGTTCTACTTGGAACTGGACGACTACTGCTGGTCTTAGGTGTTTGTCGATCTTCTATTCTGCGCTCCTCAACTACCATAACATCTGAACTCTGTGTTCGCAAATCTGCCCTAATATCTAGCCCACTAAGATCTGTTGCATCAGCAACAGGATCGTCATTGACATAAGGATCATAGCCATAAGGTTCGTACTCCGTTGTGTCATGAAAATATGGCAGATTTCTAACAAGGATATCATCATGAACTATAACATTTGGATTTGTCTCTGGAACAAATGTCCCAACCTCTCTTTGAGTTCCTTTGAAACTAAGAACAGGGGGAGAAATGTTCTCTTCAAATCGAACTTCTTTATTAACACTGGGAGAGGCCGATGCATTTCTTATCCCTCATTTCTTAACCAATGTCACACATAGAGGAATCAACTTCTCTACAGATTTCGATGCTAACCCGATGAATGCGCGCACATGCCTATCATTTTTGATAACGGTAGGTTTGACGGATTGTGAATGGCATGTGGACGGGACCTCAATTTTCAAGTCATACACACATTTATCCACTTCAAGCTCATCGTACAGAATGTCAAGCAGTTGCTCATATGTCACACCCTTCTCCAAAGGCAGAATTTGATTTTTAGCATCCTTAAAAATCCAATCCCCATTTTCTAGTTCCCAAACACCATTGAATGCAACAAATATGGAAACAGTCGAATTTGTATAAAAAAAGGTCAAAAATTAAAACTATAACATAAAACAACAAAAAATCGATATCTATCGAGATATGTTGAGGCCTATCGAGGTCTATCTAGTACAATCAAGGTACATCGAGGCAGATTGCCCAAAAAATTTCTTATCAACCCATCGAGGCCCATCGAGGCACATACTACATACATTAAGTTTTATGCCTCTATCGAGGTCCATCGAGGTGTCGAGTCATATCGAGGTAGCCAATTTTCCAAAACGTGTGAGGGTTTTATCGAAGTCCATTGAGGACCATCGATTCTCATCGAGGCAGATGAAAAACCCAGAAAAAAAAACCAAGAAAGGAACTGTTGACCCTTGATTTGGTCAACGACACAGAGTCAAATAAAACGATAGAAATTAGATGAATTCAAGTCAAGAAGATAAATGACACAAGGATTTATAGTGGTTCGGCCCCAAGTGATGGTAATGACCTACGTCCACTTAGTGTTCTTATTAATGTAAAGGGAACCTGCGATCAGTAAACAAGGGTTTACTGAGTTTCACAAGCTCAGTAATATATACAAAGAATTATGTAAGAACAATTATTTTCTCTCTCAGTCTCCCAAAGATCCCTCTCATGAGCCCTTTCAGTGTTATTTATAGGCTCAAGGATCTACCTATGGGCCGATGGGCCTGGAATACATTTAATACAAACATATCTGAATAATAATGGAAATTACACTTTTTACATAAATATAAGATCAAATATCTCTAGAAAATATTTGACATACTGCGACCAGCCCTGGTCGCCTACGAAATATCCCCTTTGCCGTGTCAATTCTCCTCTGGTCGATGGTCGGCCAGAACATAACCACTTAAATTGCCACGCGCATCTCACGTGTGTACTAATCTTGACACGTCATCAAGTCAATCTTTTTTGGGTAAACATTTTGCCCCCCAAGTTTATTTTACTACGACCAACATTTAATAAACTTACTACGACCAACTATTTGTCTGACTTGTCACATCTGTCAGCACCTTTATGAAAAAGTAAGGAATCATGACTTTTACAGTTTCCAAAAAATATTTCGATGGCTAATGTGATTTCCCATACAGCAACATCTTACTCCCATCATTACTTTTTAACTGCACCACGATCAATATAAATATACCAACTTTCCAATTTTTACTTTTTACTGAAGCTTTCTCTCTTTTCAAGAACCCAGAAAACCTCTGTGATCTGAGACGTCTTCAACAAGCTTCGAGCAACAATCTTCGTGATTCCTCTGCAAACCGTAATCCAAGTAAGTTTCGTACCCACCTTCTCTTTTATGCATTGTAGAATAAATTTCGTGAGTTTTTCTGATTGTGCCTCCATTGTTCTTGATAAAAAGCTTCTCGGGTAATCGGGTTCAGACAAAGATGTATAGAAACATGCCATAATAGGAATTTTAGGTAGCATAAAATACTAGGTGGAGTTTAGAAATTAACTGGGACATAAAAGTACTGATTTAGGGTCCAAAATCAAAGTGAAAATTCGATTTTACTGTTTTCAGAAAAATTGGGTTTTTCCTGCCTGTATTCGGAGTAAAAAAGTTTTCTACATTCGCTTTTTGATCTATTTTTTCAAACTGCTTGCATGTTTGTAGTGTTTATATTAGGATGCTGCTAGTCGTATAAAAGCTTAAATTTTATACACGAGCAACGTTATCCTTACTGTTCGAAGATCAAGAACAACCTTCCTTTCCTTTACCTAAGCCTCCATTTTCACATCAGAGTCCCACGACCAGTCCTTCAGACTGCCAGCCACACATAGGTCATGTCAAATACACAGCTCGTAAGAAAAAGAAAACCACCAATTCTCTTTCTAACAAACCAGCAACCAATACTGAGGGCCCATCAAATGACCCTCAACCCCTAAATTTCTCACCACCAGACATTCAGTGAAAAGCCCGTCCTCGTGATGGCCCTTGAGCAGAAACAGACTGGTACATCGCCCCACCTAGTGTCACATCGACCAGGATGGTGGCCAAATATTCCAAGAAGTATGGGCTTCCTGGAATTACTTTACATAAACCACACCCGACCAAAGGGAAAACATGTCTGGAGGTGCCTTCAGCGCCTGGTCGAGGTTTCACATCGAGGCAGGGGCAATCTTGCCCTTGCATGAATTTTTCCAAGGGGTGGCCAATTATTTCGAGGTTGTCCCTTTTCAAATAACACCCAATGGATATAGAGTACTATCAACATTCTATATCCTTTATAACCACAATAAATGGCCCGTGCCTACACCACACCAGATCAACTATCTGTTCGATCTCAAATCCAACCCCAACCAAAACAACACGGGGTTTTTCCACTTCTGCCACATGGAATCTACTCGCATATTCCAGAGTGATGTCACCTACAAATCCAACGTAGGAAAGTACTTCGAGGAGTACTTCCTTACGACAAACCTGGTTCCCGATAACCTGGCCTTCGCTCGAGGAGGTACATTTTTTGATCTCTGGTCGGACTTTCTGGTCGTTTATTTTTGTAGACTTTTTCTTTCATTGTCCTTAGCAAATTGGTGTTGTGCCTAGGTCCATGGCACCGACCAGGCCCCACTCTAGAGATGGAGATAAGGGCCACAACCTTAGCCAGCATGACGAACATAGAGAAGAGCGTCAAGGAGCTGGTAACTGAAAGCAACTTAAGGCTGGTCGGCCTTCTGGAACCTCATCAAGAAGTGAGGGAATCCACCACGGGGAGTGATAATGGAGAGGAAATCGCTGACCAGCAGAAAGATGTGTCACAACCCCAGAGGCAATGACCAATGGGAGTTACCATCCGAGAACCACCTAGTAGCCCCCGGGCTGCTGCTGCCCCTGCCCACCATGGGAAGGGAAAACAAAAACTGCCGGATTACACTAGCCCTATATCCGAATCCTCTGACGAGAATGGTATAGATCTCTCCCTCTTAGATAATTTGCTTATCCCCTGTCACTTATTCGATAGGGATGGAAACTTCAAATTTATGACCAGTAATTTTAATTCGGACTTCTTCGAGGCAGATAGTGAGTGTAGCTGTAGTTCTATAGATGATAGCTCGGGTATACTACTTAGAATTTCTCTTTGCCTTATTCCATTACTTCTCTAAACTACTTTGTCTGATCATTTGTTTTTATTTTGCAGTCATGCCTTCTGAAGACGCATTTGACATGTACGCCTCGCTCGAAGCTCCATCAAGCAAGAAAAGGCTGAGCAGAAGGCAGTTGGGGGAATGCAGTAGCAAGCCTTCTAAGAAAAAGGTTCGATCATATGACCCCCTAGCTCCAACTTCTTCCTGAAACATAACTCCCCCTCCTCCTCCTGTTAGGAGTATATCCTCAAAGCATGTAAAAGACATTTATTATTTCGATGAATAAATAAATACAATTGTTTATTATTGTTATATTTAGATTGTTAAATTATTGTTTGAATAATTTTGTAAATATCAGAAAAATTCCATATTCATTATTGAGGATGCGATCTTGTATCAGTATGAGAGAATTAAGATCACATGAATGAATAAAAATAGTCAACAACAACAAATTAAAGTTATGGAATTCTTTAATTGGGGTTGTAAGTACGGTTTGCTGAGTACCATGTTGATACGAATAATCTAGATTCAGATTATTGATGTGGTAAGAAATCTAGGTAAAGGTGCTTTATATAATATGATTATATATGACATGGACCGATATGAATAAAAGTCTTTATCCAAAAACCATTTAATAATAAAGACTTGTAATTCATATCATAACTGATGATCATTTATAGATCAACCTAAATCCTGAGTGTTCATGAACTCATGTTCATGTTTATTAAATCTTTTGATTCATTCGTGAAGGTCTCTTCATAAAATGAGGCTAATGACTTTTGTTTTGGAGATTTAATATCATGGATGGCTGGGAACATGTATCAACAATACAGAATCTAATCTTTCCTAACGGATCGTATATTAGTTCCCTTAAGGGTTAATTATGGAACTGAATGATTTTGAGCTCAAATCTATAATTAGATTATAGATTAATTATTCACTAGTGAATTAATGGTACTTAAGGAATAAGAAGTAAATTAGAAAGGTAAAATGGTAATTGTTCCATTCTAATTTATGAACTAATTAATTAGAGGGTTGAACTATTGTAAGATGGTTATATCAATGGACAACTTGGAATAAGATTTCTGTAAAAGTATATCTATAACATAAAGAGTGCAATTCTGAATTTATAGTGGAGAAATATCAGAATTAATAAATTAACTATTATAATTAAATAGTTTAATTATTTAGTTACAATTTATTGGAGCTTATTGTTATAAGTCTATGGTCCCCGAAATGGCTCAAACAAACACTGAAAAAGGTAAATACAAAAATGGGCAAAATGACTTATTTGATAAGTAAAATATATTTCTATGCACTAAACATAATTATTGTATAATTATGTGTAATTAATTAATTATTTGATTTTACAAAAATATATTTAATTTTGAATTAATTTATTTTTGGAATTTTTGGTATTTAAATAATAAGAAAATATTGGGAAAAATCACATGCCTTCCTTGGCATGTGGTACACGTGTAGCACAGTGCACAGTCACTGTGCTACACGCATAAGAAGCTCTTGGCAGTTTCTTGGTTCCACAATTTTAGTTATTTAAATATTAAATAAATAATGAGATATTATAATATGATTAAAATATTATTATTTAATCAAAATCTGATAACTGATTAGTTATTTTCAAATTATTTAAAATTACTAATATTTTATTTTTAATATATTGGATATATTATATATAGGATATCAGTTTTTCAGAACGATACTTTTCTGGGATAGAAAATATATCGTGAAATATCTCTGAGAGAAAGAGAACAGTGATACAAGCATAGCTCACTGTTCTTCACAAACTTTGGTCCAAACTTTATCAGAATTCATGTGTTGAGAATATCTGATAAATAGATTTTGCCTATTATTTTGTATAGTGAGCCCACACTCGTTCTTTGTGTGCTGAGAATATTTTGGAAGATCTTGGTGTGAGATCTCAAGGATTTTTGCCATACAAAAAGATAGCAGCGAGGAAGGACTTGAGGTAATTTTCTATTCATATCTTTGATTCAATATATATATGTATGTGAAGAAGTAGACCTAGAAATCTTGTGGGGTTAAATTAACAATTTTGATTGTTGTTCTGCCGCGTATAATCTCTGATTTGATATATAAAAACCAACAAATGGTACCAGAGCCATCTTCACATATATATATTGAATCTGTGTGGGTTTAGTTTTATGCATTTATTTATTTTTGATGAATGAATGGTTAACTTAATATGATTGAATGCATGGGAATGTTGAATCTTTAATTGTATGGTGTTTTTGGGTAAGGATTTGTTTATGATTAGATCATTTTGTAAGCCATTAAAGGGCATAGGATTTATGTATTTTTATTCGGTTTTTGACACCATAAAATTGTAATTTCGATCACACAAAAGTCAAAACGGAGCCCGGGATTCAGAATTCAGCCACTGTTCGGCTACCCTACGAGTTGTTGCCGGGGACGTCGTATGGACGTCCGTACAGTTCCGTACAAGTGGGCCTGGTAGCAGCATTTGATGCCATGTGTCCCGTCTTACTGGTCCAGATTTTTTTTTATTTTTCTGAAATTATTTAGTTATTTTTTAAAAAATTTTAAAATGTTAAATATCCTATTTTATTAGAAATTTGATATTTAAATAATGAGATAATTTTGTTATCCTAACAAACTTTTTTGAAAATATTATTTAATTTTTTTTTAAAATAACAGATTTTAATTAAATTTATTTCAGTTTTAATTAAAAGTTGTTTTAATTAAAAAGGAAAATAAAAATAATGATTATTTAAAAGTTTTGTTTTAATTAATAAAGATAATTAGAAAATTATTTTCTTATTATTATTTTGGACCAACAACGACACATATCCTACCGAAAGTAAAGTAAAGAAGCCTGATGGAGATCAAGGCGGTTTTATTTTAATTTTAATTTTATAAAGAGGTTGTAAAATTAGAAATACCCAAATGCACCCGGTTCAACATTTATTGTTTATTTATTAAAATTGGATATGGACCTAGAAACTCACTTTCTTTCCAATTTTAATTATGTTCATAAAGTTTAAAGAATCTATAATTAATTTGGAATTATTAGGTTAAAAACACTTATTTCAAAATAGTGAGTGGGAGAGGGTTGATATCTCAAACTTAACCCGTGGTCTCCATTATTAATATAACACCGTGAGATATGAATAGCGCCTCACGACGTGTAACGACCCAAATTCGCTAATAAGGCTTAAGGGCCTTGATTAGTGTGCCAGGAGGGCATTAATGGAATAATTGTGATTTAATGAGTAATTATATGTCTAATAATGCTTATATGATAATTGATTATATTATGTGGTAATATGGTATGAAATAAAATGTGATATATGTGAGAACCACATTATTATGTGGACAGGTTCGCTGAGCACGACTCAAGACGATTCTAGGGCCAGATAGTGGGAAAAGTCACAATGAGGGTTTAAGATATTACTTTGGAGAAGTCGGGGATAATTTTAGATAGCGGGTAGCGATTTGGATTATCGGGACATGGAAATAAATATATGGAGATATATTTGAGGTTAGGATGTCTAGGCGGGAATATTGGGGGATTTTACCATTTTGGCCTCGGGGACGGTTCCGGCACCCCGAGCCTCGGGATTAACTTAATATGTGGGATAGACTTAAGGAAGCCTTTAGAAGAAAAATAAACCGACTAAACACTTAGGCTCTCTCTCTCTTTCACGCTTAAGGAAACACAAGGAAACTAAGAGAAACTAGCTGGGATTTCTGAGTTTGGTGGTGAGAATTTGGAGGTCTAGCTTAGGGATTGATCAAGCACTAGGACAAGGTTAAGGTAAGCTCTTCATTTTCCTCTCTGTGGTTAGGATTCTGGTTTTGGTTAAGTGTTGAAACAAAGTCAGTTTTGGTGTTTTAAGGCAGAATTAAAGAAGGGAACTTGGGGACTTGGCTTGGCTATAGCTTGGTGAAGTGATTCTACAGCAAAGGTAAGTTTCAACACCCGGTTTAGAGGTTTTAATTGAGTTTGAGTGGCTGGTTTGAGTGTTTGTAGCACTTGGGTTTCAGAAATGGAAAGGAGGGGATTAGGGTGTGTTAGGCTGTGTTTTCTTGGGAATTATGTTGTTTAGATCGTGCTAAAGAAGTTGGGAATTAAGTGGTTAAGAGTTGGGAAGTTTTGGGATGGTTTAAGGTAAGGTTTTGAGCTTTGAAATGGTGTAAAATCTGGGTTCGAAGGGGAGGGCCGCGGCTCTGTTCTAGAGCGCTGCGGCCCTAGCATGCAAGGAAGCCAAGGGGGCGCACCGCGGCGCCCAAGGCAAGGGTCGCGGCGCGTGTGTGGTTCAGTGAGGGAGTAGGCTCTGTTTTGGGGAAGGGCCGCGGCTACGCTTTGGGGGCCGCAGCCCTTGGTTGCACACTTGACATCTTGAGGGTTTTAAGCATGGCAGAGTGGTCTTATGTGCTCGGGTTTGGTTTCATCACCGTGCTTGGTGGAATTAGGAATCCCGGGAGTTAGTTTTTTAACTGGAAACCTATATTTGAGTACTTATGAAACCCTATACTTTGGTTGTGGCTAGGTAATAAAAGACTAGGCTTGGGAACGGATCGTGCTTGAGGGGTGTTGCTCGTAATTCGATAATCGAACAGACTAAAGGTAAGAAAACTGCACCCGGTTGAATATATGTGACGGGACTAAGGGCTCCCTATTGTAGAAGCTTGAGAAGATGGTATTATGCCATGCAAGCCATTTAGTGGACCAGTGGCCTAAGGTTTCCATGGGTCTCACTAGCGCACAGGGCGCGGCTCGGCCACTGGTAGCCGAGGACAGCTCATTATGCACTGAGCTTGGTTTAAGCGGGCCAGAGTCAGTGGGTTATACAGAGGGTGCGGCCTAAGTCGTCGACCCTGAATATTATGTGATATGAATGTTATATGTGTTGGATTGTATATGCTGAATATCTGTTGTGGATTATCTGACGGGTACACATGCTTACTGAGCTATTTGTCTGTTATTATTGTCTGAGTTATCTATGATGTTTTCTTGCTAGGCCTTGGCTCACGGATGCTACGTGGTGCAGGTAAAGGCAAGGGCAAGTTGGATCAGCCCTGACTGGAGAGCTCAGCGAGCAGAATGTACATAGCCAGGTGCTCGGCCGCCACGATTGAGGTCTAGGCAAGGACGTGGAACCTAAAGACCGTCTGTTTTGCGTTAGTATGGCTAGTAGTTACTTATGTACTTTTGGGAGGTTGTAAACTTATTCTAACTCTGTTTTGTATGGGATCCCATGTTTACCACAGTTTAAATATATGAAATGAGTCTTTTGAGACCAAAACCCTTTTTAACCATAGATCTTACATGTTTAGAGACACGTTTTCAAACTGATGACTTGATTAGCGAGTCCTGCACCTTTATAAGTACACAATGTAACGGTCTTGGCTATCGTGGGCGTTACACGACGACTTTGTTTTCGTCCCCCTAAGGAAGGTGTCTAGACATATCAACAACAAGGTTATATTTCTTATAAAGAGAGGAACTAATGATGTATTTTAGGTTTGACTGACCCTAAGGCGGCATGTCCTAAGTTAAGTCATGAACTCCGAAATAATGGGTTACACTCACAAAGTTATGATTAAGCTTTTGCAGTGGATAATCATAACTTGACAAAACTAAGCGGTACTTTAATGTTTAAAAGAGAAAATAAAGAGTTATTTTAAGTTTTAAACAATAAAGATAAGAATGTCTTATAAATTCTCTAAGATTAATTTGACCGACCCTAAGGCGTCACTTTAATTGTTAAAAAGTTGTATTGTGGACATTAAACTTTATTTTATGTGTTTTAATTGTGCTCATGCATCACGTTTAATTTCTGAAACTTTGATATTTATTTTTCTAAATATAATAATATTTGTATTTATTTATTTAATCCCATCAAAAATGTCTATTGGTGAATTACACACCGATGTTTTTCTCAAATCCTTGGTTTTTGAACCTGAAAATATACAACACTGGTTTCGAGGCATGTTGACCATTTTTTCTTATAAAAAGATGATGTCAACCGTCTGTGAAAGAGGCGAATCGGGAGAAAAAGCTAGGAAAAGGAACACTTGCTGGTTTCCCAACATGCATCCAATTCTTGTGTCGGTTGGAAACTTCATGGCCAAATGCCATACTGAGGTCACTGCCTGTAGATCGACGAGAATGGGCCTTCCAATCATAACGTTATATGCGGAAGGACAATCAACTACTATGAATGTAGCGAGTAATGTCCTGTTCGCAAGTGCAGCCCCTGCTGTGACTGGAAGTCTGATTGACCCAGTTGGTGTGAGTCCTTTGCCAGAAAAACCATAAATGATTTGGTTGAATGGTTCCAAATCTTGCACTGACAATTTCATCCTTTCCAGTGAAGATTTATACAAAATGTTGACTGAGCTTCCTGTATCTACCAACACTCGCTTGACCATCATGTTGGCAATCTGAACATCCACAACCAGGGGACCTGAGTGAGAAAATCGAACATGTTGAGCATCTAGCTCGGAGAAAGTTATGGATTCTTCCTCCGTTCGAGCTTTTTTGAGAGTTCACTCCTCGACATTCAGCATTTCAATATCCTGATCGTGACGTAAGGTTCTGGCATATCTTTCTCTTGCCTTCCCACTGTCACCTGCTATGTATGGTCCTCCGCAGATGGTTAGCAATCTACCAGCAACCGAAGCTGGCTATAAAGGAGGCGAGTGTTGGCGTACAGGTGCCTGCTCGTTGCCTCCTTGAGCCTCTTGCTGAGAACCCCCAGCTGCTTGCATATAACTCCTCAGAGGTCCTTGTCTGATAAGGAACTCAATTTCATCCTTGAGCTGGTTGTACTCGTTGGTCTCATGGCCATAGTCATTATGAAAACGACAAAACTTGGTAGTATCTCTCTTGGATATATCTTTGCTGATTGGGGATGGTTGCCTAAAGGGAACAATAGTGTTACCGTCATGGTATACCTCCGCTCTGTTATCGACTAGGGTTGTGTAATTGGTGAACCTCGACTCGTATCTATTTTGTTTCGAGCGCTTGTTATCAGACGTTGTCGGCTCGTAGTTCGCCCTTTTTCCGCCATTCTTCCCATTATTTTTGCCGTTTCCATTGGTTCTCCCAGATCCATTGGTGGCTTTGGTGGGATCTTCTATTGGGCCTTGGTTGTCTATAGGAGACTTTCCTTCATTGGCAATGGCCTCTTCGAGCTTGATATACCTGTCTGCTTGATCCAGAAATTCCTGAGTGCTCTTGACTCCATTTTTTCATAAACTGTTCCAAAAGGATGAGTGGTGCTGCACCCCAGCAGTGAGCCATCATATTTCCCTCATCCCCAATCGTCTTGGCCCCAACAACTGCTTGCATGAGTCGTTGAATATCCCCATCAGCGTCTTTCCTTCTTTCTGGCGTATTTCGACCAGCTGATTGGCCTTAGTCGGATGTACTCGACAAACATAGAACTGTCCATAAAACTCCTTTATGAGTATTTCCCAAGAAACTATACTGGCCAGAGGGAATTTAAAAAACAACTCTTGACCAGTTTCGGATAAAGTTGTCTGAAAAATTCTGCATCGAGCATCATCTGTAAGCTTTTGGATGTCCATCTGTATCTCAAATTTGTTCACGTGAGATATAGGATCCTCCAACCCAGTGAAGTTGGGCAAGATCGACATTTTAAATTTTCTTGGAGTCTCCGCCATAGCGATTTTATGCACAAATGGGGGTGCCCTTTCTCCAATCAAATTCTATATGGGATGTCTGGTTCCCAGCCAACTATTGGACGACCTGATTTAAGGCATCTAACTGGGCTTGTACAACATCTGGTACTGCCTGAGCGACCGGTGCTGGTGGGAAATACTTGTCGTGCCTTTCCCTTTGATCATTGAGAACATCCCTCAGATCTTCATCCCTACACCTTTGCTCGCTCACACGTAGTCGGTCAAAGACATTGGGTTGTTTAGGTTGCCCCCCAACATTCTGGCTTATTGTTCGGTTCTCCATTGGTGGGAGTTCTATCCTTCACCCCTCTCCTCTTGCCATCGACTAGTATTCCTCCTGCCAGAATCCGCCTCATTATAATCATGGCTATCTCTAGATTTGTGACCTATGATGGTGTGACCTACTTTTCGCACTATTTCCCTCTTTCCCTGTTGGAACATCTCGATAAATAGGTGGAGGCCTGCATTGGTCAGTAGGTCCCCTGGCATTGCTATGTTGTGAAGGACCCCTGATTGCAGAGCCTGACTCCACCTGCCTTCTACCTCCCGAAGGACGTTGTCCTCTGCTTGGAGGGTTTTGTTCCTCAGCCATCTGACGTTTAGGGCTTCTAGGATGCTGTCCGGCCCTATTCTGCCTTTGCTGCTGGGTGCTTTCTCGACCAGCGTGAGAGGGTGGTTGTTGCTCAGGATCCTGGAAAGACCTCTCCTGCTGAGCAGCAGGGGGTTGCTCTGGCCTTTGAGAATGCATTGGTTGAGGCGGATTGTGGTGATGTTGGGGATGCTCTGAATGTGGATTTTGTTGTGGGTGAGAACTAGGTGGATGATCCGGTGGGGAGGTAGGTGCAGGCTATCCTCATGCCAATCGAATGGCTGCTTCCAAGGCCGCAGTGGCATCTCTTTGTCGACGGTCCATGTCAGCTTACTGCTCATTCAGTTCTTGGCGTTGCCAGTCAATCTCCCTCTGCTGCAATACCATTGTTTAAGCCACATTCTCTTGATTAGCTCTCAAATTAGCTAATTCTTATTGCAGCACAATTAAAGTCATCCTTAAGGTTTCAACATCCATCTCCTCCTCTTCAAATTCCACCTATGGTTCATCCTCAGCTACACCTTGTGGAGGAGGTTGAGTTGGCACATTCCCAGAGGTTTGCCCAATTTTCCTAGTTATTTCGCCATTTGATCTTCTTCGAGGTCTTGAGTTCAGCTCTCAATGAAAGCACCAAGATGTTAGTCCTTGATTTGGTCAATGACACAGAGTCAAATAAAATGATAGAAATTAGATGAATTCAAGTCAAGAAGATAAATGACACAAGGATTTATAGTGGTTCAGCCCCAAGTGATGGTAATGACCTACGTCCACTTAGTGTTCTTATTAATGTAAAGGGAACCTGCGATCAATAAACAAGGGTTTACTGAGTTTCACAAGCTCAGTAATAGATACAAATAATTATGTAAGAACAATTATTTTCTCTCTCAGTCTCCCAAAGATCCCTCTCATGAGCCCTTTCAGTGTTATTTATAGGCTCAAGGATCTACCTATGGGCCGATGGGCCTTGAATACATTTAATACAAACATATTTGAATAATAATGGAAATTACACTTTTTACATAAATACAAGATCAAATATCTCTAGAAAATATTTGGCATACTGCGACCAGCCTTAGTCGCCTATGAAATATCCCATTCGCCGTGTGAATTCTCCTCTGGTTGATGGTCGACCAGAACATAACCACTTAAATTGCCATGTGCATCTCACGTGCGTACTAATCTTGACACGTCATCAAGTGAATATTTTTTGGGTAAACAGGAACAAAAATCCATTCAGACAGTGAAAAATTACAATAAAACATGAAGGCATACACAAATTTGTTCGAAATAGCACAAGCAATGTAGATAAACAAGTTTCCTCACTACATATAACAAATATATACTTACCCATGCGATTTTTGCCCCTAGATTCGAAATCCAAAATGAAGTTATTTCCTTGAAAGGATTCACAACTTTCCCCTAGATCTGAAATCCAAAATGAGCTCGAAAATTAGTATAGATTAAGATAATGGTGGCTTCCTTGCTTTTTTGTGTGTATGAGCGCTTGAGAGATAGAGAGGGAAAACATGAGAGATAGAGAGGGAGAAGACAATAGGAGAAAAAGAGAGGAAAATTTATGGAAGGGGCATTTTGGGAATCTAAGGGAATACTAGGATAAAAATGTGATGTTTTTTTAGCTTGGTATCATTTTGTTATATGGGTCCCTTTTATGCATCAAAAGTCAAATTTCCTATTTACAAAACACAAGGTCCAAAAAGTAATTTGTCAAAACACAGGATCCAAACAGGTAATGAGACAAAATATCTTGTCCAAAAAGGTATAGACCCTGTTGACTCTGCTTTTGGCCAACTGACACAGAGTCAAATATGCTTGATGTGGACAAATACGTTGAAATGAATGTGATGACAAAAACAATAAAGAACACAAGAATTTATAGTGGTTCGGCCCCAGAATCTGGTAACAACCTATGTCCACTTGAACTGTTATTGATATAGGATTCAAAGGAGTGATCAAAGAACTGGGGTTCAATGAGTTTCACTAACCTTTGAAGAACGAGACAATATATCAAATAGAATAACTCTAATCTCAGATAATCAGAAAGCCAAAAGTCCCTCTCCCTTAAGCTATCTTTCTCTATTTATAGGCTCAAGGAAGATTTAAATTAATTTGTTACAGATATTCTTTCCTAAATAATCGGATACTCAGGAAATCATGGGAGATAATTTCGGATTCTATCATAACTGCATAAGATTTTCTCCGTGTAAAGCGTGCATACGACCAGGCTGGTCGTATATAGAGATTGAACGTTGCGCCAATAGATATCTTCCTGGTCGATAGTCGAGCACGAATTCTGCCAGATGTCAGCCACATGTATTAAATGTCTGCCATGTCATCCATGCTTGTTTTTTGGATAACATTTGCCCCCCAAGTTTGTTTAGTGCGACCAGCAATAAAGAAACTTTAGGGAAACAACCGTTCATATCCCCACGAAATCTGTCAGGATCCCCGTGCATTTTTGAAAGCTATGACATAATTATGTCTAATCAAGCCTTTTCAGTTTTCAAGAAAACAATTTGACGGCTTATACACTTCCCCACTTTTCAAAAATGGAAAGTGATGATTGCCACTTTTTGCCATACCTCGGCCCCTATAAGTAACTTCTTTTTCTTCCTTATAATTTTTTACTCACCATCTTTGTCAAGAACCTCAAGAACCTTGCTTCCAGAATACAGAGCTTCGAAACCAGTCAGACGTCTAGCCGAAGGTCTTTCTGACTCAAAATTTCTACTTTTTTTTTTCTTCTGAATCTCCATCTTTGCCCAGGTAATCATTTTGTCTTTTAAACTTTTCATTATGCCATGCATGCCGTTACTATGCTCTGTGATTTCCGTGTTCTTGAGTAGGGTTTTATGAGGATTTTTTGTATAAACTTTCCAATGCTTGGTAAGAGGGCATCTTTCTGCTTTGTATAAGTTAGGACTTAGTTTGATAGTAAGGATCATAGGCTTAGGGCGTAAGATCGACGTAAAAATTCAATCTTTAAGCTAGGTGAAAAAACTGGGTTTTTTCCCACCCTTCAGGAGTCGAAAAAGATCTCTTTCAGAAAACAGTTTATTTCCTTTTTTATCCGTTTTTCAAACCACTAGCTCCGAATCTTAGTGTAAGGGTAGGATGCTACTGGTTATTTAGACGCGAGTCTCCCACGCTACTTCGCAGACTGTGTCTTATCTCCTCCATTGTCTGTTTGCAGTTCATATGCAAGAACCTTAGGGAGGAGAAAGACCCATTGAAGATGACCTCTTGGCTCAACTACTTGAAGGCGAAGAAAACCCATCCACTTTGATACCAAAAATCCCTTTTTCTCGCCCTAGCTCAAACCGTCCTCCAGTCCCAACCCAGAGAATGGCCCGAACAAAAACAAAAGCTCAAAAAAGGAAAACCCCTAACTCCTCAGGCCAACCTTCTGCTGATGCCCCCTCGACCAGTGGTTGAGGTGAATTTGCTCCTGACACTAATGTCCAAAGGCATTCCCGTCCTTGACATGCTGATCAGCCGGATGTTGAGTGGCACGTTGTTCCCCAAAGTAGGGTGACGATACGGAAGATCGCCAACTACTTAAATAAATACAGCCTGACGGGGGTGACCTTAGTCAGACCTTCTATCGACCAGCGGGCCAACCTACCAGGCGGAGCCTACAGTGCCTGGTCACGGTTTCACCTCGAGGCAGGTGCCACCTTGCCTCTTCATCCGTTCTTTCAGGGGGTGGCAAATTACTTTGGAGTTGCCCCCTTTCAAATCACCCCAAACGGATATAGAATGCTGGCTGCACTTTATATCCTTTATAAACTCAAAAAATGGCCAGTACCTACCCCCCACGAGGTCAATTTTCTTTTCGACCTTAAGTCCAACCCCAACCAAGATGGCATGAGGTTTTTTCATCTTTGCCACCAAAAAACTGGGCGCACTTTCTTGTCCGACACTACTCATATCTCTAACGCGGGGAGGTATCACCATGAATACTTCCTTACCCCTGACCTAGCTGCAGACAACCTGGCCTTCACTCGAGGAGGTAAAAATTCTTATGCCAGTAGCTTCTTCACTTAGTGTTTTTATGTCGCAATGTCTTGACATTCCACTGTGTTCCAGGCCCATGGTTCCGTCCAATCCCTACTCCAGGGATGGAGTCAAGGGCAACACTCTTAACCAGCATGTCAAATGCTGATAAGAGTGTCAAAAACTTAGTTACTGAGGCTAACCTTAGGTTGGTTGGCCTTTGGAGTTCCCAATCTGTGACGAATGAACCTTCGGCGGGCGGTGTCCAAGCCGAAGTGGAACCCGAGCAGCAACCCCAGGCGTCTCCTCCACGGAGGAGGCCAACGGGGGTTACGATCAGGGAACCTGCCGTCCCCCATCGAGCGGAGAAACCCTCGGTCCCCGAGGGCAAGGGAAAACAAAAGGCTGCCGAGCCTACCGAACTTTCTGACTATTCGTCAAATGTAAATGGTACAATAATCTCACTTTTAAATCATTTGCCAATTCCCTCTCATCTATTTGATGGGGACGACAACTTTAGGAATGCTCCCTCTTTAAACTCAGATTTCTTCCAGGAACTAGGTAGTTCAGTAAATAATGCTACGACTAGTAGTTGTAGCCCAGGTACTTTACTTGTAATCCTTTTACTTTTATTCCTGTTCCCTGCATGACCATTTAGTCTTACTGCTCGAGTTGCTTCCTTTCGTATAGGTATGGACTCCGAGGACGTTTTCGAACACTATCAGGCTGTCGCTGCCTCTTCTGTCCCAAAGAAGGATAGCAAGAGGACTCGAGGGGAAAGCAATAAGACCCCCTCGAAGAAGGCTCAGACAGACGATGCTCCAGCCACCGCCCCTTCCAAGGAGAACACAACACCTCCGCCCCCCATCGAGCAGACGACTCCCACACCTGTTAATCCACAGCCTTCTTCTAGGGCCGCTGACAAGGAGGCATTGGACAACTTGCCCGAAGGCTCCCTGCCCAGCTTCGTGGTCGGGTCAGCCAGATAGAGGATATACAAACTCTCAAAGCACAGACGCAGTCAGGCCGCCATCACTGAAACTGCTTCAATGGATGCTAATCAGGTCGTCAACAGAGGGCTGAATGAGATAGTTAGCATAGGTCATCTCCTGCTACTTTGCCATTTATGTCTGATTTCTTTCCTTTACTTTGTTTCATTTTTGTCTTTCAGGGGCTGCTAAATCTAACTGCTGGCTGACGCCGTGTTGGGGCGTTGGTTTCTCGTGGAAAGAACTTTGACTCCAGGCTTGCCCAGGCTAAGCAAGCACTTGAGGCCGAGATAAAAAAGCTGCTCGAGGAGAAAAAGGAGCTGTCCAAACTGAACGAACAACTGTGCGAAGACCAAGCCACTCTCACCCAGGAACTTCTGGACGCTCAAGATGCCCTGAAGAAAGCTAACGAATCAAGAGAAAAATTTAGGGAGAGTGCCAAGCTCGTCACTCAAGAATGTAAGCAGCTTGGACTTGATTTGACCGCCAACAGAGAGGAGACGCAAAGCTTGAGAAGCGAGTGCAGGAGCTCGAGGAGGAAGGGGCCAATAATTTGAAGAAGTACAAGGAAGCCACTCACCTATGCTTCTACGAATTCTGGAAGCACAACCGGGAGGCCAACTTCAACTACCTGTCCGAGCGGTTGAAGAGGACTCTGATGGCGCAATGTGCCATCCGGTTGGAAGAAGAGGAGAAGGCCAAGGCACCTACCACTGACGCTGAAGCTGGTCCTCCTGCCGACCAGGGCACTCCCCCTAATCCTCAAGGCCCTCCTGCTCCTCAGTAATTTTCTTTTTCTTTTATTTCGTTTTTATGGCCCACGGGTCGTATTGTAAAGACAATTGGTTTTTATTGCTGCGAGGGCAACTCTTTTACTTTTAATTAAACAATTACATCCGAGCAGTACTGCTCGCGGTGTAACAGAATGCTTTTTGATACTATAATATTTTTGTCTATTATAACATCTGTTCGCATGACCGAACTTAGCAGAGTACTTTGGTTTGATTCAACAAAATATAAATTTTGAAAAATACTCTAAGTACCGTAGCATGCTTTCACTTATTTTGTTCATGTGTTTACATACTTATTGGTATGCTTTGCTATCGATGTACCTTATATGCCCCCCAAGTGATCGAGGAGCTTCTAGGTCCTTGGTCACTTGCCTTGACCACGACTTGTGCGAACATTACTGCTCGATAGGAAACGTAAAACTTATAATACAGCAAAACAGCACATGCAATGAACAAATACTTGTAAAAATAAATTTACAAAGGTTGGCAAGAATGACTGGCTACGCACAGTCCCTTATAATCTCGTATTAAAAATGGACTAAACATGTCTTTACGAGTGATCTTAAAAAGATCTTATACTTATAAGCGATTAGCCATACAACGTGGCTAACCCTTTTTCGAAACTTGTAAGAAGTAAAAATTAATACAAGCCAATCCTTTAAAAAGGACTGTTTATTGGTAATACTTGCGCAGGTGTTCACCGTTCCAATAGCGTGGAACGAGATCTCCATTTAAGCGTGCAAGCTTGTAGGTGCCCGGGTGAAGGACTTCTTCAATCTGATAAGGTCTTTCCCAGTTTGGTCCAAGCACTCCAGCAGTGGGGTCGCGGGTATTCAAGAAAACTCGTCGTAGCACTAGGTCACCGACGTTGAATTTCCTTTCTTTCACCTTTGAGTTAAAATATCGGGCGACCTTTTGCTGGTACGCAGCAACTTGGAGTTGGGCTCTTTCTCATATCTCCTCAATTGAGTCTAGGGACTCCATCATCAGTTGTGTGTTCTGGCTCTGGTCGTATGTAATGCGTCGGTGTGAGGGGGGATCTAATTCGACAGGTAACATAGCTTCATACCCGTATGCTAAGGAAAACGGGGTGTGACCTGTCGCTGTTCGATGAGAAGTTCTATACGACTAGAGTACTTCAGGAAGCTGTTCTGGCCATGCTCCTTTAGCGTCTTCAAGTATTTTCTTCAGGGTGTCCTTGAGCGTTTTATTCACTGCTTCGACCTGCCCATTTGCTTGTGGATGCGCGACTAAAGAAAAACTTTTAATGATCCCGTGTCTTTCGCAGAAGTTTGTGAATAAGTCACTGTCAAACTGGGTGCTGTTGTCTGAGACAATTTTTCGAGGCAAACCATATCGGCAAACGATGTTCTTGATGAAAAAGTCAAGAACTTTCTTGGTAGTTATGGTAGCAAGTGGCTCAGCTTCGGCCCATTTGGTGAAGTAATCGACTGCTACAACTGCGTACTTCACTCCCGCCTTTTCCCATTGGCAGGGATCCAATCAAGTCTATACCCCATACTACGAAAGGCCAAGGACTCTGCATCTGTTTTACCTCGTTTGGAGCTGCGCGTGGAATTTTGGAAAATCTCTGACACTTATCGTACTTTCGCACAAACTCCATTGAGTCTTCGTTCATAATCGGCCAGAAATAGGCCTGCCTCAGAATCTTTTTCGCCAAACTTTGCCCCCCAGCGTGATCCCCGCAGAAGCCTTCATGTACTTCCCTCATCAGCTCCTTAGCTTTCTCTGGTGTAATACATCTGAGCAGTGGCATGGAATATCCCCTTCGGTATAGGACACCATCGACCAATATATACCTAGCAGCCTTTCTTTGAAGAGTTCTAACTTTGTTTCTATCTGCTGGTAGTAACCCATTTGTAAGATATTCCAAGTAAGGCACCATCCATGTGTCCTCCACCCGGATTTCCATATTAGTTCCATTTTCTCGTATGCTTGGCTCGCTTAGTCTTTCTACTGGCACAACATTCAAAGTGTCAGCATCTTTCACGCTTGCGATTTTGGCTAAGGCATCTGCGTTCGAATTCTGATCCCGAGGTATTTGCTGGAGGGTATACTTTTTAAATTGAGCCAACAGATCTTTAGTTTTGTTCAAGTAGGCCACCATTTTAAGGCCTCGTGCTTGATATTCCCCTAGAACCTGATTCACTACCAGCTGTGAATCACTGTAAATATCCAGCACCTTTATACTCAAGTATTTCGCCATTCTTAATCCAGCAAGGAGTGCTTCGTATTTGGCTTCGTTATTCGACGCTGTGAAGTCGAACCTAATGGCGCAGTGAAATAGATGCCCTTTTGGCATTATCAAAATCACTCCTGCTCCCGCATGAGATTCGTTGGACGACCCATCCGTGAATAACTTCCACGAAGGAGCTTCATCTTGGGGCTCAGGCGCACTAGGCTTTTCGCACTGCTCGTTGTCTGGGAGCTCGGTGAACCTGCAATAAGATCAGCCAAGACTTGTCCTTTTACTGCTGCTCGCGGTGAATATATCGAACTACCCTAGTTCGACTGCCCATTTTAATAAACGCCCAGCCGCCTCCGGTTTTTGGAGGACTTGCCGAAGGGGTTGATCAGTTAAAACTGTAATGGGATGGGCTTGGAAGTAAGGACTTAGCTTCCTTGAGGCCAAGATTAAACAGTAAGCTAACCTTTTGATGGGAGGATATCTCAGTTCTGCTATGATTAGCCTTTTGCTTACATAGTAAACCGCCTTTTGTACACCTTCTTCCTCTCGTTCTAGTACCGCACTAGCAGCAACTTCGGTGATCGCCAGGTAGATGAACAAAGTTTCTCCTTCGATAGGCTTTGATAAAATAGGAGGCCGTGCCATATGGGCTTTTAAGGCCTGAAAAGCCTGTTCGCAGTCTCCTGTCCATTCAAACTTCTTGTTGCCCCTAAGTAGATTGAAGAAAGGGACGCATTTATCCATTGACTTGGAAATGAATCTACTTAGGGCAGCAATTCTCCCAGTTAAACTTTGTAAATCCTTGATCTTTTCTGGTGATTTCATGTCGATCAGGGCTTTTATTTTGTCAAGGTTGGCCTTGATTCCTCTTGAATTAACGATGAACCCCAAAAATTTTCTTGATCCAACTCCGAAGGAACATTTGAGAGGATTTAGTTTCATCTGGTACTTGTTCAATACATCGAAACATTCTTGTAAATCCTTTACATGTCCCTCTTCTTTTTTTGACTTTACCAGCATGTCGTCCACGTACACCTCCATGTTTATTTCGATCAACTCCTTAAACATGTGGTTAACCAATCGCTGGTAAGTCGCACTTGCGTTTTTCAGTCCGAAGGGCATCACTTTATAACAGTATAATCCCGTATCGGTCCGAAAGCTGGTGTGATCCTAGTTAGGGGGATGCATGCTGATCTGATTGTAACTTGAGTATGCATCCATGAAGGAGAGGATCTCATGTCCTACAGTCGCATCGACCAGCTGGTCGATCCATGGGAGTGGGAAGCAATCCTTTGGGCAGGCTTTATTGAGGTCTGTGAAATCCACACAGGTTCGCCATTTGCCGTTAGGCTTGGGAACCAGTATTGTATTAGAGACCCACGACGGATAAAACACCACCCTGATGAACCCATTCTCCTTTAATCTTTCAACCTCTTCTTTTAAGGCTCTTGATCGATCCTTATCGAGCATCCTTCTTTTCTGTTGCACGGGTGGAAAACTTTTGTCTATGTTCAGGACATGGCTGATAACTGCAGGATCTATCCCAGCCATGTCTTTGTGCGACCAGGCAAAGACTTCCTGGTTCTTTCGCAAAAACTCCACCAGTGCATGCTTTGTGGTTGGTTCTAAGTTTTTCCCGACCTTTATGACTTTGGTCGGGTCTTTTACGTCAAGTTGGACCTCTTCCAGGTCCTCGACGGGTCCAACATTTTCCTCAAAATCCCCAAAGCGAGGATCTAAATCTCTATCCTCGCTTTGGGCAACACCCTATTTGGTGACTTCATCACCGGATTGGGCTTGTGTATCAATAGCCATCTGCAACCTATCTGGGGGAGTGCTCTTTGACGTTCCCTTCTTCACCTTCGTGACTGAGGCGTTGTAGCACTCCCTGGCTTCCCTCTGATTTCCCAACACGTGTCCTACCCCTGCGTCTGTCGGGAATTTCATGGCTAAGTGCCATACTGAGGTGACGCCTCGAAGATCAACCAGTATAGGCCTTCCAATGACCGCATTGTACGCCGAGGGACAATCGACTACTATGAAAGTAGCGAGTAATGTCCTGGTAGTAGGCGCTGTACCTGCTGTCACTGGAAGTCTGATTGACCCCGCTGGGGTGAGTCCCTCACCAGAGAAGCCGTATATCGTTTGGTTGCAGGGCTCCAAGTCCTTAATGGACAACTTCATGCGTTCCAGCGAAGATTTATACAGGATGTTCACTGAACTTCCTGTGTCAACTAGCACTCTTTTTACCATCATATTGGCCATTTGGATTTCCACGACCAGCGGATCGGAATGTGGGAACCGGACATGTTGGGCGTCGCTATCAGAGAAGGTTATTCCACCTTCTTCTGACCGAGATTTTTTGGCGCGCGGTCGTCCACAATCATCATCTCGATGTCCTGGTCATGGCGTAGGGTCCGAGCATATCGTTCCTTGGCCTTTCAACTATTTCCCACGAGGTGCGGGCCTCCACAGATGGTTAACAATGTGCCAATTACGGGATCAGGCTGCAAAGGTGGCAAGCATTGGCGTGTGGCCGCTTGCTCATTCCCACCTGGAGCTTCTCGCTTGGAATTTCCAGAGGCCCGTATATACCTTCTCAAGTGTCATTGTCTAATAAGGAACTCGATCTCATCCTTCAACTGGTTGCATTCATTGGTATCATGTCCGTAGTCGTTATGATAACGACAGAACTTGGTAGTGTCTCTTCTCGAAATATCCTTTCGAATGGGGGGCAGGTTTCTTATAAGGCACACTGGAGCTCGTGGCCTGATAAATCTCTCCCCGAGACTCAATAAGGGCAGTGTAGTTAGTGAACCGAGGTTCATAATGGTTACCCTTGGCTCATTTTTTGTCAGAGGTGGAAGGCTCATTGTGCTGCCGTTTCCCCCCATTCTTGCCATTACTGTTGCCGTTGCCGTTGCCGTTGGGCTTCGACCCATTGGCGACTTTGGTGGGTTCGGCTGTCCCCTTGTCCTTGCCTGGGGGCTTTCCTTCATTGGCGATGGCATCCTCAAGCTTGATATATCGATCAGCTCAATCCAAAAATTCCTAGGTAGTTCTGGCCCCATGTTTTCTGAGGCTGTCCCAGAGAGGCGTGCGACGCTTAACCCCTGCTGTTATGGCCATCATCTTGCCTTCGTCTCCTACTGTTTTCGCCTCAGCAGCTGCTCGCATAAAACGCTGGATGTAGTCCTTCAGTGGTTCTCCATCTTGCTGGCGTATTTTGACCAGCTGATTTGCCTCAGTCGGGTGCACACGACCCGCATAGAACTGTCCGTAAAATTCCTTCACGAACATTTCCCAGGAAACTATACTAGCAAGAGGGAATTTTAAAAACCACTCCTGTGCGACCAGCCATGTCTGATAACTGCAGGATCTATCCCAGCCATGTCTTTGTGCGACCAGGCAAAGACTTCCTGGTTCTTTCGCAAAAACTCCACCAGTGCATGCTTTGTGGTTGGTTCTAAGTTTTTCCCGACCTTTATGACTTTGGTCGGGTCTTTTACGTCAAGTTGGACCTCTTCCAGGTCCTCGACGGGTCCAACATTTTCCTCAAAATCCCCAAAGCGAGGATCTAAATCTCTATCCTCGCTTTGGGCAACACCCTATTTGGTGACTTCATCACCGGATTGGGCTTGTGTATCAATAGCCATCTGCAACCTATCTGGGGGAGTGCTCTTTGACGTTCCCTTCTTCACCTTCGTGACTGAGGCGTTGTAGCACTCCCTGGCTTCCCTCTGATTTCCCAACACGTGTCCTACCCCTGCGTCTGTCGGGAATTTCATGGCTAAGTGCCATACTGAGGTGACGCCTCGAAGATCAACCAGTATAGGCCTTCCAATGACCGCATTGTACGCCGAGGGACAATCGACTACTATGAAAGTAGCGAGTAATGTCCTGGTAGTAGGCGCTGTACCTGCTGTCACTGGAAGTCTGATTGACCCCGCTGGGGTGAGTCCCTCACCAGAGAAGCCGTATATCGTTTGGTTGCAGGGCTCCAAGTCCTTAATGGACAACTTCATGCGTTCCAGCGAAGATTTATACAGGATGTTCACTGAACTTCCTGTGTCAACTAGCACTCTTTTTACCATCATATTGGCCATTTGGATTTCCACGACCAGCGGATCGGAATGTGGGAACCGGACATGTTGGGCGTCGCTATCAGAGAAGGTTATTCCACCTTCTTCTGACCGAGATTTTTTGGCGCGCGGTCGTCCACAATCATCATCTCGATGTCCTGGTCATGGCGTAGGGTCCGAGCATATCGTTCCTTGGCCTTTCAACTATTTCCCACGAGGTGCGGGCCTCCACAGATGGTTAACAATGTGCCAATTACGGGATCAGGCTGCAAAGGTGGCAAGCATTGGCGTGTGGCCGCTTGCTCATTCCCACCTGGAGCTTCTCGCTTGGAATTTCCAGAGGCCCGTATATACCTTCTCAAGTGTCATTGTCTAATAAGGAACTCGATCTCATCCTTCAACTGGTTGCATTCATTGGTATCATGTCCGTAGTCGTTATGATAACGACAGAACTTGGTAGTGTCTCTTCTCGAAATATCCTTTCGAATGGGGGGCAGGTTTCTTATAAGGCACACTGGAGCTCGTGGCCTGATAAACCTCTCCCCGAGACTCAATAAGGGCAGTGTAGTTAGTGAACCGAGGTTCATAATGGTTACCCTTGGCTCATTTTTTGTCAGAGGTGGAAGGCTCATTGTGCTGCCGTTTCCCCCCATTCTTGCCATTACTGTTGCCGTTGCCGTTGCCGTTGGGCTTCGACCCATTGGCGACTTTGGTGGGTTCGGCTGTCCCCTTGTCCTTGCCTGGGGGCTTTCCTTCATTGGCGATGGCATCCTCAAGCTTGATATATCGATCAGCTCAATCCAAAAATTCCTAGGTAGTTCTGGCCCCATGTTTTCTGAGGCTGTCCCAGAGAGGCGTGCGACGCTTAACCCCTGCTGTTATGGCCATCATCTTGCCTTCGTCTCCTACTGTTTTCGCCTCAGCAGCTGCTCGCATAAAACGCTGGATGTAGTCCTTCAGTGGTTCTCCATCTTGCTGGCGTATTTTGACCAGCTGATTTGCCTCAGTCGGGTGCACACGACCCGCATAGAACTGTCCGTAAAATTCCTTCACGAACATTTCCCAGGAAACTATACTAGCAAGAGGGAATTTTAAAAACCACTCCTGTGCGGCATCAGAAAGTGTTGCAGGGAAGATCCTGCACCGAGCGTCTTTGGACACTTTTTGAATGTCCATTTGTATCTCAAACTTGTTAACGTGAGATACCGGGTCACCATATCCGTCAAAGTTCGGAAGCGTAGGCATCTTAAACTTGCTAGGAGTTTCTGCCATAGCTATCCTCTGGACGAAAGGAGTGCCCTTTCTCCTTTCATGGTCGATATAAGATGTTCTTCCCCCGACCAGCTGCTGCACTGCCTGGTTGAGGGCATCTATCTGGGCCTGCACGGCACCAGGAATCGCCGGGGCCTCTGGTGCTGGGGGGACGTACTCATCGTGCCGCTCCCGGTGATCATTGAGTACGTCTCTTAAATCCTCGTCTCTCCTCTGCTGCTTGCTAGCTCCAAGACGTTATTTTTTCTAGGCTGCCCCCCAGCGTCCTGTCTTTCGGGTTGGTCATCTCTAGGTGGCAGGCTTCTTCCTCCACCTCTTTCTTCATTCCTCTGACCGGTGTTTCCTCTGCTTGAGTCAGCTTCGTTATAACCATGGCCATCTCTGAACCTTGGTTGGCTATGGTGGGATCGACTGTTCCCTCGGTTGCCTTCCCGGGCTGGAACCTCCTGAGCGTTAGAGGGTGGCCTGCATTGGTCGGTAGGTCCCCGTGCATTATCATGCTGTGGGGGGCCTCGGACCACAGAGCCTGACTCTGAGTTCCTTCTGTTACCAGGAGGACACTGTCCTCTGCTCGGAGGGTTTGGCTCGTCGCCCCTATGGCGTCTAGGACTGCGAGGCGGCGGCCCGGCCCTATTCTGCCTTTGCTGCGGGGGATTGCCACGACCAGCTTGGGATGGAGGCTGCGCCTCAGGGTCCCTCAGCAGGACATCGTCCTGAGGCACCGGTGGCTGCTCGAGCCTTTGGGGGCTCGAGGGCTTGATAGGCGGGCTAGGATTAGGATCCCTTTGCGGTGGCCCATTCGTAGGTTGATCAGGCTGCGAGGCAGGTACAGCCTGGTTCTTAGCCAGTTGTAGGGCTGCTTCGAGGGCTGCCATGGCCTCCCTCTGGCGACAGTCCATCTCCGCCTGTCTTTCACTCAACTCCAGGCGCTGCCGTTCAATTTCCTGCTGCTGCTGCGCCATGATCTCGGCAGCACTTTCCTGGCTGGCCCTCAGATTGGCCAGTTCATCCTGCAATACTGTAACGACCCCAAATTCACTATTAAGGCTTAAGGGCCTTGAGTAGTGTGCCTGGAGGGCATAATGGGATTCTGTGTGTGTCTTTAACGAGTTTTATGCATGATTATGATTTAATGCGCGTTATATGACTATTTGATTATTTGAGATGCATGACTATGTGAATTAGTATGCATGTAGACCTGATTGTCTTAAAAAGAGCATAATTGTAATCTGGCCATTTTAGGGCATAACTGCGATAATTGTATTATGTGATTTGCACATGTGTGTGTGGAGTTTTTATCGTGATGCACGCGGCGAGACGGTCCTAGTGAGCTATTTAGTCTAAAAGTCACAACGGGATTTTGTACCCGGCTCGGGAGGAGCCTAGGGGTACTTTGGGAATCTTATAGGGTGAGTTGTGAATGAGGGGTTATAGTTACTGGAAATTGAGTAACCTGGGTAACCATTTGTAACTGCTGTGAGTAACAAGTTTTAGATAGAAAATGGTAGAAATGAAATAGAAGTGAAAGGACTTAAGTGCCCTTGAAGGTTTAGTTAGGAAGGGTTATTAGGAAGGGGTAAATTGGTCTTTTGGCAAGGGTAATAGACAACTTTCAGCTAGGTTATAGGGGGGCACGGTTTGGGCATTGGGCATTTGGGTGTTTTGATAAAATTGGAAGAGAAGAGAAAGAAGAAGAAAGAAGGGTTAGGGCAAGAAGAAGAAGAGAAGGGGCTGAAGTGGGAGTCTAGGAGGAGATCAAGGAAGCCTTGGGTGGATTCTCCATTTGTGGTAAGGATCTTTTACACATTTAAGTTTGGTTTCTGTTTTGATTTGAGGAATTTAAAGCATAAGTAAGCATTTTTAAAGTTTTGGTTTAGGTTGCTGAATTTAGAATCAAGGGGGTGGATTTTTGGGTGTGTTAGTGTTTTGCTCTTGATTCTAGTATCTATAGGTTGTTAGATGGTTCATGTGAAGTTTGGAATTGAGTTTTGGGGTTGAGATATGTGTTTGGGCTGGTTTGGAGGTATTTTGGATGAAGGAATTGAAGGAGAGAAACCCAGAAATTTTGGGTTCGTAAAGGCGCGCCGCGACCCTGTTCTTGGGCGCCGCGGCACGAGGCTGGTTACAGTCAGGGGGCTTTCTGACTTCTCTGGGCACCGCGGCCCTTGCGGGTAGCGCCGCGGCGCTACGCCTTTTTCAGGACTTGAAATTTTATAAATTTGAGCTTTTGCTCCGGGGGTTCGGGGGATGTTTCCAATGATTTGTTTTAGGAATTTGGGAGTCCCGAGAGTGCGGGATTGGTCCCGGGAAGTGGTTTTGGGTTTGGTTAGTATTAAAAGTGTTTTATGTGTGTTGTGACTAGGATTTTGGAAAGGCTCATGCTAGAGGACCGTGCTTGTGACCTTGGTGCATCAGGAAAGCTCGGGATACAGGTAAGAAAACCGTAACACCCGAGAATAGGGCATGGGCCCACTGTGTGATTTCAGGGCATGGCCCTAGATTGTGTTATGTGCAATTGTTTAACTTTAGATGAATTATTATATGCTTGAATGATTATCTTGAAATGTATTATACGTGCGATTGTAATGAAATGAACGGCTAAGGTCGAGAGCGGCGAAGGCCGGGTACGGCCTTGGGGCCGGAAGTAACACTCAGCACGTGGGATGCTATAGCCAGGGTGGGACCCAAGGGATACCTGAGTTATCCTACGGTGAGGACTGAGACCCCAAGCTTTGGTAAGGCCTCTGGGGCGGCATGGCCGTGCTTGTTTAATCTGATGGTTTTCCTATTTATCAGTAAATTATGCCAGCTATATTATTTGCATATGTTATGTACTATTTGGGTTTTCTTGCTGGGCTTCGGCTCACGGGTGCTCCGTGTGGCAGGTAAAAGCAAGGAGTCAGTCAACCGGCCATGAGTATGGAGAGCGTGGGGGCGGCGCGTACATGTTCGGCCTGCCCGACTGCTTTGGTTGGGGGCATTTTTGTATATGGCTGTATTTACCATTCTTTTGATAGTTGATCAAGTGTAAATCTATTTTTGAATTGGAAATATTTTGTAAACCTCGTTTTGGGATCCCAGATGTTTTATACTTAACGCTTTCAATGAAGTTAAACATTTTAAAAGAGTACAGCCTTAAACTTTGATTTATTCACGCTTTTGGTTTTAGAAACCACCTAGAGTCAGTCAAAAGAACGATTTCTGTCTTAAACTCACTAAGTAGCGGCCCTAAGGTAGTAGGGCGTTACAACTTGGTATCAGAGCGAGCCAAGGTTTATTGGTTCTGGAGATTGACCGAACATGTACGCACGCTGCCATTGAAAAGCTCGACTCAGGGTTGATTGGTATGGTTGATCAATATATCTGAATATGTGATTAAATGCTTTGTGTGCCTGCTTAAGTTATTAGGAGCATGATGATTGAAATAACATAGGCATGATGCCAGGGCAAGGCCCATTGTATGCTGTATGATGTTTGTATGTCATTTTGGTCGATTGATCATGGTTGTTGCCGAGATTGAGAGGTGGAAATTGGACCTTGTTATCATGCCTGATGAGCAGTGTCACTGATTGCAGGCATTTAGTTCTAATGAAAAGAGCTGAGCTTAAGTAAACGACACAACTAATTTTATAGTGGTTCGACCCCAAGGATTGGTAATGATCTACCTCCACTTGCACTTTTATTAATCACAAAGGTTTCAGACTCAAGATCAGATGAACTGGAGTCAACTGAGTTTCTTAAGCCTAAAATAGAAAATACAGTACAAAAAGGGTTCTGTATGTAAGTGCATAATATAGAGAGAGTCTCGAGATTCAAGATCCCATCCCCTCATATGATAGTGAGAGTTCCTATTTATAGAGATTCTAGTGGGCCTTGGGCCTTACAAGTGTGAAATGGGCCCTACATGCATAATGTGAGTCTTTTACAACTGAATATGAAATAGAATACATTCAAAATATAGTTACATAAATATCTCATGAAAAGCAGAGTGATCTGGTCATTGAATTTGCTTCTATGATCTTCATTCAACCATCGTTCCTTCCTCGAGTAGGTTGCATGTAGTTAAATTATACTTCTTCGATCAACAACCTTAGATGTATTTGGATAAACTTAAGGATGCATTTCTTCATCTTCTGGCTATGCCCAATCGATCAGAGTTAGTGAGCTAATAATTATTTTTGCTACGTGTTAATTCGTCATGCCACGTCATTACGTCTGTTTTTTGGATAAACATTTTCTTGGGAAATTGTGCCATTTAAAGCATGTGTTTGAACAATGTTTTATAAAATAATAATTAAAATGAATTTTTGCATATATTGATTGTTTATTTTTATTATTATTAGAATAATATTATATGAATATCAGAAAATTCTCAAATTTATTATTGTGACTACAATCTTGTATTAGTACAAGCGGATTAAGATTGTAGGGAACAAATTTAAATAGTTCATAGTAAAACAAAGTTATATGGATTTTTTGGATTAAATACTGTAAGTACGGTTCACTAGTACTATGAATACATGTAATCTAGATTCAGATTACTGATGTAGTAGGACATCTTAGTAGAGGTACTTTGTTAATGGCTATACATGAACGAGACCCGATATGTTATTAATACTTTACTAATAGCGTTTATTTTGTAGGTATTAATTAAATATACCAATAAGATTATCATATACAAATTGATCTTAATTCTTAAGTTATTATGGACTCTTGTTTATGTCATATGAGTTCTTTAATTTACTCATTATGATTTTTCAAAATGATCAGGCTGAAAACTTTTGTTTTGGGAGCTCATTGATGTAAATGGTTGTGGACATAATATACAAATATGAAATCTATACCTTTTCAAGAGGAATTTCATAATGGTTCCCTTAAGGGTTGTCTTTTTGAACTGATAGGTTATTGAGCTTAAATTCATAAATCAGTTTATGAATTAGCCTTCACTAGTAAAGTTAATGGTACTTAAGGAAACAAAATATAATTAAAGAGGTAAACCAGTATCATATTCCTACTTTAATTATGAGCCATTAATAGAGGAATGAATTGTATGTAGTGATTACATCGATGGATGCTTTTTATATTTAAAAAGTACTCAATAAATAAATGTCTATAATTACCAGAGTGCAGTCTCACATTTATAGTGGAATAATATTGAGATTAATAAATTAAGGTTATTATATTAAAGAGTTTTAATTAATATTCTAAATTTATTGGGGCTTGAAATTATAGGTCCATAGGTCCCAAAGATGGCTCTATCAACATGTGGATGTCAAAATTATACACCAAGTAAAGACCGCAACTTATGTCCAAAGCTCTTAGATAATCACGCGACACCATATTTCGCGCAGGTCTTTGTGTCTAAGTAAAGGGAGCCTTTGGCGTATTGTAAACATGGGAGATTATCCCTTAAAGCAAAGTTCGGCCTCGCGACACCCAGGGGTTCACCATATGAGGCCGGGTGCACAAGGCACCCATGACTAAGGGCCTCGCTATGAGAGGCTAGGTGCAAGGCACCCGTGTCTATGTCGTCGAAGAACTAAGAGCCCCACTAGGCCTCTTGCACGTGCCAAGGTCTTGATTACCAGAGGGCCTTATTATGCGAGACCTAACATGCCTAGATGCGGCGTACGTCCTCGCTGCCACATGCCACATGAAGGAACAAAGGCCCCGCTAGGCCTCCTTCATGTGCAAAGTGAGACGTTCACTAAGGGCGTGTCAAGCAACCCCGACCTCGCTAGGCGATATTATAACGTCCCAAAATTACCTAATAAGGCTTAGGGTCTTGATTAGGGGCAACCCCTACCTCATGCTTATTTGTTATATTTTATTGTAATTATGTGGATTATGTGATAATATGACTAGTTGTGCATGTTTAGGGGTATTAAATATGTATGTGGGCCCACTTCTTATTAGAAGGGCAATCTTGATAATTTGGCCCGTTGTGGGCATAATTGTATTTAAGTGATTTATGTGTGAGACCACATTATTATGTGGGTTTATTTGAGTTATTAGGCACGAGGCGATCCTATATTATTGATGAAATCCTATATTATGGTTGTGACTAGGTTATCACTAGGGGCTACGTTATCACGTGGGTTGTAATGTATTTACACTATACTCGGACCCGAGGTAAGAAAACTGCACCTAATACGTGTTATATGTGATTAGGGCTTGGCTCGACTGTTATCAATTATCATGACTAGGGCTTGGGCCCCGAGGACATTCATGTTTAAGCTATTGTTTCACACGTTGGTTGATATCTGCTTGAGTATTTCATGTTTGTTGTATGAATTTCGTGGTTAGGCCATGAGGCCCCGTTAAATAAGTATGATTAGTATTATGAGAATGGTTATTCGATGGTGTTATGTGATTAATATGCATGCGTGCTTATTTTTTTGGGATATGCCTATCCATATATGTTTCTATATTAAGGTCTGTATTCCTGGATCAGGACTTGACTTATCAGTCAAGGACGGTAAAAGCGAGCTGCGCGCTGGTCGAAAGGCTTAGGCCTAAATTAACAACGTACTATTACGTTGGTCGACTCTATGGTCGTTGGTAAACCAAAAGGTTGGACTAGCTCTGTGGCTAGTTATTTAGAGCTAAGGGCGAGGGCCCCAGGTGACTCTACGACCACATAGCTAGGGCATAGGTCCCGGGGTTGGCTCTAAAGCCAACTGTTTAGGGCAGTAGCCCTGTGTTGGTCCAATGACCACTTGTTTGTAAATTGAATGATTATATGTGTAGGTTCTTATTGCAGAACATGCTAGATAAGTATCTGGAAGTTTATATTTTTTGTTATGCACATGTTAAGTTTTCTTACTAAGCCTTGGCTCACGGGTGCTTTGTGCTGCAGGTAAGGGGAAGGGAAAGCTTGACCAACCATGAGTTGGAGAGCTTCAGTGGCGGCGTGTACATATGTGTCTGCTCGACCACCACGGCCGGGGATATCTCAAAGGAACTAGGGTTGTAGCCCTGTTTTGCTGCTTAGGTCGGCTGAATGTAACTTTCGATGTATATACACCTTTTTAAAGGTTTGATTGTAATATTTTGGGATCCCATGACTGTATGAATCTTTTCAAATAAAATTCAATGGTTCTTTTGACCAAAATTTTAAACCCTAACCCTTGACATTAACCATAGTTATACATTTTAAACCAAATGACCTGGTTAGCAAGTCTGACACAATTTAAAGTACACAGTGTAACAATCCTGGATTAGGAGGATGTTACAGCTTGGTATTAGAGCTGCCAAGGTTTAAGGGTTCCTGAAGACTGTAAGTTTTGGTATGATGGCTTAGGTTCAAGTCTGGTTGGATTTTTAGTGTTTGATGAGGAAAAGGAATTGATTCTAGATTGTTATGATGCCTAGGTTGTGTGGATAGGAAACATAAACTCAATTCTGGGTTTAAATGATGTTTTGGGTGTGAATTAGTGGTTTAGGCTCAGGGAAAACGTAGAAAATTGCATGGCATTTCTGGGTTTTGAGGCTCGAGCTGCAGCCATGTTCATCAAGCGCTGCGACCCATTTAAATATTGAGGCATGGGGGCCTCAAAAATTTTCCCAGGCGCCGCGACGCAGGGTATAGTGCGCCGCGGCTCATGTCCTTTATCAGAGAGGGCTTTGCCCTCTGACTTGAGCGCGTCGCGACCCTTAAGGGCTGGGCCGTGACTCAAATGTGAAATATTGGCTGTTTGAGGGTTTAAGCTTGAGAACCCAAACGTTAAGGCTCAGGAAGGATTCTACTACTCGGTTTAGTAGAATTCAAGGCCCCGGAGGCTAGATTAATATTCTGAGGTTCTTATTTGGTTTAGGGCTTGATGGATGGTTATTATGAATGCGTTATGACTAGGTTTTCAACAAAGCCTGGATTGGGGGACTGTGCTCGGGATCGCGGTACTCATTTAGCTCGAGACATAGGTAAGAAAACTATTGTACCCGTAGAGCAGGGCATGATCCTATTGTTTGTTTTTCAGGGCATGGCACTATTGTTTATGTTTAATATATGTGTGAATATCTGTGAATATTATGTTGTGCTATGCATGTTTATGAATGAACGACGAAGGATGAAAATGACGAAGGCAAAGAACGACGAAGGCTGAGAAAGGCAAGAAATCTGGTACGGCAAGGGGCCGGGATCGGTGTTGAGCATGCTAAGTGTAGGCCACTAGGGCAAGACCCTCCAAGGGTGCTGTATCCACCCACTCGGTGAAGACCGCGAACCCAGGGCCTGGTAAAACACCTGGGTCGGTGTAGGTCGCTATGTGTTTAGTCTGTTGATTTTTTTTTTGTATACTATGAATTGATATATGTGTGAATTGTTATGCATTGAGTTTTACTGCTGGGCTTCGGCTCACGGGTGCTCTATGGTGCAAGTAAGGGCAAAGGAAAGGTCAACCAACCATGAGTTCGGAGAGCGTGGAGCAACGGGTACATGTTCAGCCTACCTGACTGCCACGGCCAAGGTTATTTTGGGAAATGTACTGTAATGAACTGCTTTGTCGCTTAGGTTGACTGTAATTATATTTTTGAGTTGTAATACATTTTCTAAACAGTATTTTGGTATCCCAAATGTATAACTTTTTATGATTTCAATGAACATCCAAATCTTTATAATTAATGTCGTTAAACGAGTTTTATTTCAATTTAGTCATACTTTTAACCTAAAACCTCGATTAGCGAGCTAATGGCACATTTATAACTCACATGGTAATGACTCTAAGGTAGTAGGGCGTTACAACCTGCATGCCTTTGAACATGTACCAGAGCCGACACCACGGCCTTCTGCACCACTACTACCTCTGCCACCACACTAACGATGTACCCATGTACTATTTGGTCCCCCAGGACCACAATGTATCAGGAGCCATTAGAGCTCAACTATAAATAGATCCTCACCCCTCAAATAAAAGGGGTTGGAAAATTCATTGTATACTCAGGCTATTAAGCAATATACAATTTTTTACTCCATTGTTGTTCTGCACTTATTTTTCCTCAAGTCCATTCTATGTTCTTTCTAAGTTATTTTCTTACTAAGCTTTGAGGTTTTCGACCTAACATTGTTGATGAGTTCTCACTGTCAATAGTTTCGCACCGTCTGTGGGTAGAACAACTAACAAACATTAGTTCCTCCATTAATTTCAGTAAGGAAACATGCCAAGGCATTCAAAATGCCTACAAGACCACCAAGAAGAGGAGGTTCACCTAGACGGAACTCAGCTAAGGGTATCCATGAGGGATCCTCCCCTATCGACGATTAGAGGTGCGCCAGAGCTGCCCAGAGATAATAGTGAAGAGGAAGAAGTATCATCCCCTGCCATTCATCCTACACCAGAACCTGTAGCACATGCCATCGCTCCAACTAAGGATTGTACAACTCACCTTTCACCACGGCCACGAGTACACTCAGTGAGTTCAAGTTCTCGAACTCGTCGCTACGAAGATGAAATATGTGAACTGCACTTGAAAAACTAAAGGTTGAAGGTGTAACGTCCCAATTTCCCTAATAAGGCTTAGTGCCTTGATTAGGGGGCCAGGAGGGAAATAATTGATTTAATTGAATTATTATGTAATTATATGCATGATTATATGAATTATGTGGGTTATATTATAAGATGACTATATGGGCATGTTTGGGTGTATTAAGCATGCATGTGGGCCAGTTTCTTATTAGAATGGCATTTTTTTAATTTTGGCCCGTTGAGGGCATAAGTGAGTATATATTTGTGTGTGTATTAATTGAGACCACATTATTATGTGGATATATTTGGGTTATTTGGCACGAGACGATCCACTGGAGCAAGTTAGTGATTTAGTCACAGCAAGGATAATTACTCGGCTCAGGGCGAGCCAAGGGATATTTTGGGTGATCTGGAGAGTCACCGGGACTTACTGTAGCGTGAGTCGTATTTTTGGAGAAATACCAATATTTCGGGTTTAGTGGAATTATTTGGGGAGATTTGGGTATAGAGCGGGATTAGAAAGTGAAATGACATTTTTGCCCTTATGGGGTGTTGAGGGAGAAGTAGGTTGAGTGGGGGCATTTTGGTCATTTGGGACCGTTCAAATATATGGTTAAGGATGAGTTCATTAACTCAGAAAACAAAAAATCTATCACTCATTCTCTCTCACATAGCGCATTAGCGTTTTCGAAGGAAACTCGAGTTTTGGAGCTCGAATTCAACTGAGATTAGAATCATAGCGATTCTAGGGAAGCTTAGAAGCTTTATAGCCTGGGGAGTTAGCTGGAAAATAGATTTATCAAAGGTAATTTGAGCTTTCAAGTTTCTGAGTTTTGTCTTTTTAAGTTTCTTAAGCTTTGATTGAAATTTATGATTTTGGTGAGTGTTTGATTCGATTTTGAGTTGGGTTTTGCTGCCAGTGATGTATTGATGATGTTTTGGGACTCAATTATGGGTTTGGTACAATTTTTGGGGTGAGTTTTGGAGGAATTGGCTCGAAGAAAATGTTTAAACAATTGAGTTCGCAGGGTCGCACTGTGGCCCTCACGAACCCAGAAGTCAAGGCAGTTCCCTAAACTGCCATCACGCCGTGGTGCTTGATGGGCCGCACCACGATCCGTGTTTAGAGAAAAAGAGGCGTGGGCTCTCTGACTTGAGGAGAGTTGCGATGCCTATGAGGGGTGCCACTGCTCAAATTGGAAATTTTGGCCAAGTTAGGTTTTGGGTGGTTGGAACTCAAATTTAAGGGCTCGGGAGTGATTCTACTACCTGGTTTAATAGAATTCGAGGTCCCGGAGATTAGTACTCGATCTAGAAGTCTTTATTTACTTGATATTGATGGATATCATTTATTATGGTTGTGACTAGGGTACCGCTAGGGCTTGACACAAGATCGTGCTCAGGGGTTGTTGTTAATTAACTTATGCTTGGACCAGAGGTAAGAAAACTGAACCCAATACGTGATATATGTGATTAAGGCTTGGCCCGAATGTTAAGTATAGATTTGATTAGGGCTTGGGCCCCTGTGAATGAGCATGATTATGATTATGCTTGTGATTGCTTGATTAAGCATTAGTGAATACTTTTTATATGGATAATTGTTAAATGATGTATGCTTGTTTGCATTATCTGATTCAAAATCACTGACTTATAAGTCAAGGGCGGCAATAGCGTGCTGAGCGCTGGTCAATGTGGTTAGGCCTAATCAGGAGCGTGATATATGCTTGATTTACCCCATGGTCATTGGAAAATTAAAGTGTCAGGTACGTTGGGCCAGCTCTAAGGCTGGTTATAAGGATAGGGCAATGGGCCTCGGGGTGGCTTTATAGTCCCATATCCTAGGGCAATGGGCCCCGTTATGACTTATTAGTCATTTACTTAGGGACGACCCCGGGGTGACTCTACGGTCACGTATTTAGGGAAACGGGCCCAAGTGTGACACTGTAGTCACTTATTTGAATCAAATGCATGCATGAGTAGGGTTATTACTGCTAGGCATGCCTATTTGATTCTATGATATGTTATTAACTGCTTATAAGCATGTTTAACTTTTCTTGCTAAGCCTTGGCTCACCGGTGCTGTGTGGTGCAGGTAAGGGAAAAGGGAAGTTGGACTAGCCATGAGTTGAAGAGCTTCGGTGGCGATGTGTACATATGCAGCTACTCGACCACCACGGTTGGGGTTTCTCAGAGGAACTAGGGTCAAATTGTAATTCCCTAGATAGCCAAGATCGTTACACTTTGTGTTTTAAATAGTGCTAGGCTCACTAATCAAGTCAATTGGCCATAACGTACAACTAAAGGTGAATAACGACACAGGGTTAAAATTTTTGGTCAAAAGGGATAGTCACTTCATTAAAATGTTAGGTGCATACTTGGGATCCCAAAATAAACATTTACAAAATCGTTTGCAGTTCCAAAATGGTAATTACAACTCAAAAATTACAAACAGCCGACCTAGGCGGCAAAATAGGGTTTGGCCCTAGTTCCTCTGCGAAACCTCGACCATGGTGGTCTAGTAGCCGCATATGTACATGTCACCACTGAAGCTTTCTAACTCATGGCTGATCCAGCTTCCCTTTTCTCTTACACGCACCACATAGCACCCGTGAGCCAATGCTCAACAAGAAAACTTAAACATACGCATAAGCAGTTAATGACATATCGTAGAATCATAATAAGTATGCGTAGCAGTGATTACCCTACTCATGCACGCATTCTATTCAGATAAGTGACTAATAGGTCATACTGGGGCTCGTTACCCTAATTACGTGACCATAGAGTCACCCCGGGGTCGGTGCCCTAAATAAATGACTAATAAGTCATACCGGGGGCCCGTAGCCCTAGGATATGGGACTATAGAGTCACCTTGGGGCCCACTGCCCTATCCTCTCTATAACCAACCTTAGAGCTGGCCCAACGTACCTGGCGCTTTGGTTTTCCAACGACCATAGGGTCGGTCAAGCGCATAATACGCTCCTGATTAGGCCTAACCATAACGACTAGTGCTCAGCACGCTATTTCCACCATTGACTTATAAGTCAATGCTTTCGACCAGCGCTTAGCGCGCTACTGCCGCCCTTGAATTATAAGTCAATGTTTTTCAATCAGATAATGCAAACAAGCATACATCATTTAACAATTATTCAGATACAGAGTATTCAAGCTTGCTTAATCAAGCAATCACATGCATAATCATAATCATGCTCAATCATAGAGGCCCGAGCCCTAATCATAATTATATCTAACAACTGGGCCGAGCCCTAATCACATATGTCAGGTATTGGTTGCAGATTTCTTACCTCTGGTCCAAGCCTGAGTTAATTAACAATAACCCCCGAGCACGATCCTATTTCGAGCCCTAGCGGTACCCTAGTCACAACCATAATAAATGATATTTATCAATATCGAGTAAATAAAGTCTTCTAGACCGAGTCCTAGCCTTTGTGACCTCGAATTATACTAAACCGGGTAGTAGAATCATTCCAGAGCCCTTAGGTTTAAGTCCTCGCCACCCAAAACCTACCTTAGGCATTTCTCCCTATTAGCGCCATGGCACGCCTCAAGTCAAAAAGCCCTCCCTACCTATTCACAGGGACGCGCATCGCGGCGCAGCTCTGAAGGGTTGCAGCGCGCCTACGCAAAATAGAAAAATCCCCTAGGCTCTGGGTTCACGCGGGTCGCGGCGCGACCCCACGAACCCAGTTTTTCAAGCTTTTCTTCAAGCCAAATTTCCCCAAAATCCACCCGAAACCAAACCCAAAAATCATAATTCAGCCCCTAGACATCATCAACACATCACCAACATCAAAACCCAACCTTAAATTCAAACAAAACTCCCACAAAACTCAAAATCAACACCTTGAGCCTCAAAGCTCAAGAACACCTTAAAACCAAAATAGAATCAATCAAAACAGGGATTGAAGCTTACCTCAATTGTAAAATTCAAACTCCTAGCTGCACTAAATCCAACCCTAGAATCAAGCCTTCAGTCTAAGGTTCAAAGTCCACTAGTTTCCTCAAAAATCCAAACAAAAGATAGAGAGAAAAGAAGAGAGAACGTGTTGAGAGAGAGAGAGAGAGAGCTGAGCTGCTAATTGATGCTTGTAAACTCTATAGGTTACCTTCCCAGCTAACTAAGTCACCTCCTTTGACATAAAAAGACCGAAATGCCCCTCGCCCATTAGCTTAGTCTCTAATTCTCATAAGGGCAAATCCGTCATTTGCCACTTTTCCCTATTAATCATAATTAACGTCTCACAATTCCTGTTATCTCCAACATCCTCTAATAACCACTAAATAATTTCTCATTACCCAATAAAGCCCGGTAATGTACTAAATTACTAAAAGACCCCTAAGCTCACCCTGAGCCGAGGATTTGACCTCGTTATGACTAATCTGCTAACTTGCTCCCTAGGATCGCCTCGTGCCAAATAACTCAAACATACTCACATAATAATGTGCTCTCAATCAATATACACACACATATGTATATATATATACAAATATGCCCTCAACAGGCCAAAATTACTAAAATGCCCTTCTAATAAGAAATAGGCCCACATGCATGCTTAATATACCTAAACATGCCAATATAGTCATATTATAATATAACTCACATAATTCATTTAATCATGCATAAAATCACATAATAATGCAATTAAATCAATGATTGCCCTCATGGCCCCCTAATCAAGGCACTAAGCCTTATTAGGGAAATCGGGATGTTACAATTATCCCATCCTTACAAGAATTTTGTCCTCGAAATTTTAACTTAATAGCTCGGGATGTTGATCCCACATGTTGGATTCTAATTCCTAGGTCGCCTCCTCGACCTTGCTATTCCTCCATAATACCTTAACCAAAGGTATGGTTTCGTTTCTTAGGACCTTGTCCTTCTTGTTTAGTATCTAGATTGGCTGTTCTTCATAGGAAAAATCTGCCTGTAGCTCTAGATCTTTATAAGTCAATACGTGAGTCACATCTGACACATATTTTTGAAGTGTCAAAATATGGAAAACATTATGTATGGCCGATAGTACCGGAGGTAAGGCCGATCTATAAGCCACTTGACTGATCCTCTCCAGGACCTCAAATGGTCCTACAAACCTAGGGCTCAACTTGCCCTTCTTCCCAAATATCTTCACCCCTTTTCATGGTGAAACTCTAAGGAAGACATAGTCTCTCACTTGGAACTCAACATTGCTGCGCTTTAGATCAGCATAACTTTTCTGTCTACTCTGAGAAGCTAGCATCCGAGCTCTGATTTTCTCAATAGACTCATTGGTTCTCTGAACTGCATCTAGACCCAAGTATTTCCTTTCTCATGTCTCATCCCAATGAATAGGTGATCTATATTTCCTACAATACAAAATCTCATTAGCAGCCACCCCAATGGTCGACTGATAGTTGTTGTTGTAGGAATCTATCAAAAGTAAATACTTACTTTAGGACCCTTCAAAGTCTAGCACACATGCTCACAGCATGTCCTCTAATATCTGTATCATCTACTCTAATTGTCCATTTGTCTGAGGATGATAAGTTGTGCTAAACTTCAACTGTGTACCCATAGCCTTTTGCAGACTTCCCCAGAACTTGGAAGTAAATGTGGGATCTCGATCTGACACGATCGACCTCAGACCCCATGAAGGCGCACTATCTCTCTCTCACATAGAGATATGCATATTGATCAATTGTATAAGTCATCCTCACTGGTAAGAAGTGAGCTGATTTTGTGTATTGATCCACAATAACCCACACCAAATGATATTGACCCATAGTCCTGGGTAACTCAACCACAAAATCCATTGTAATATCCTCCCATTTCCACTATGAGATATCCAGAGGTTGTCACAGCCTTGCTGGTCTCTAATGCTCAGCCTTGATCTGCTGACATGTGAAGCACTTAGCCACATATTCAGTCACAACCCTCTTCATCCCAGGCCACCAATATAACTATCTCAAATTCTGATACATCTTTGTGGTGCCTGGATGCAAAGAGTAAATGGTAGTATGAGATTCATCCAAAATCTCTCGTCTGATAACATTATCCATCGCAACACAGATTTGACCCTTGTATCTCAACATGCCCATATCTGACACTGTATAGTCCCTAGCCACTCCAGCTAGGACGTCCCCTCTGATCCTCATTATCTGTGGATCACACAACTGAATTTCCTTTATCCTCTCCAGAAGAGTAAACTGTAGTGTGATGTAACACCCTTCCTCCTTAGAGTGATTACTATGTGAGTTAAAAATGTGCCACTAGCTCGCTAATCGAGGTTTTAGGTTAAAAGCGTGACAAAACTGAAATAAACTCGTTTAATGACATTAATTATAAAAATTTTGACATTCATTAAAATCATAAAAATTTATACAATTGGGATCCCAAAATACTATTTAGAAAATGTATTACAACCCAAAAATATAATTATGGTCGACATAAGTGACAAACAATTCATTACAACATTCTCCCCAAAATAACTATGGCCGTGGTAGCCAGGTAGGCCGAACATGTACCCATCGCTCCACGTTCTCCGTACTCATGGTTGGTCAACCTTCCCTTTGCCTTTACCTGCACCATAGAGCACCCGTGAGCTGAAGCCCAGCAAGAAAACTCAACATATCACATATAGCTTAACAATCCACCCTATACAACAAAGCAGCCAACAGGCTAAACACATACTGGCCTACGCCATCCTAGGCGCTTTTCCAGACCCTGGGTTCACGGTCTTCACTGATAGAGTGGATACAACACCCTAGGAGTGTATCGCCCTAGTGGCTTGCAGTCAGCGTGCTCAATGTCGATCTCGGCCCCTTGCCGTACTCAACTTCTTCCTATTCTTGGTCTTCGCCGTTCACTCACAAACATGCATAACATAGCATAATAATAATATATATCCACAAATATATTAAGCATAAACAATAGGGCCGCGATGTGAAACACAAACAATAGGGTCGTGCCCTACTCTACGGGTACAACAATTTTCTTACCTATGTCCCGAGCTGATAAGTCAATGCGATCCCGAGCACAATCCCCTAATCCGAGCCTCATTGAAAAACCTAGTCACAACACATTCATAATAACCATCCATCAAGCCTTAGACCAATAAATAACTATGAAATATCATTCTAGCCTCAGAGTCCTTGGATTCTACTAAATCGGGTAGTAGGATCCTTCCCAAGCCTTAACATTCAAGTTCCCGAGCTAAAATCCTCCTTTTCCCCTTTCTTTCCATTTAGGGCCGCAACTCGCTACTAGAAAAAGGGCAAATCCCTCCTTGCTGGAGGACACGGGCTGCGACGCGCTAAGCACTGCGTCGCAGCACCTGGGCAATCTCAGGCCTCCCCAGGCCCTTTCGCACACACGAGCCGTGACGCGAGTTCCAGAAACCAGCCATTTTTCACATGTTTTCCCCAAGCCTAAACCCATGATTCATACTCCAAACACCAGCCAAACTTAGAATGAAGCCTAGAATCCTTATTAACATAACCTAAACATCTCAACAATTCCATAAACAACAACATACACTCATCAAACACCCAAAACCAATCTAAGAATCCATTTTCACATGCAAACCTATAATTCTAAGTGAATTCAGCAGAATTATATAGAATAGATTAAGCTTAGGCCCTTACCTCTGAGATATGTTCAATCTTGAGCTAATCCCCTAGCATAGCAAGTCCAATCCTCCAGTTCTTTAGCCTAGAATCCTCAAGGTTTCACCAAAAATCTTCAAGCACCATAGAGAGGGAGAGAGAGCCGAATGAAAGAAAGAGAGCTGAGAATTCTTATTTCCTTTCCTTTTGTTTCCTTCTAAGTGACCCTAGAATCTCAGCTACCCAAGTCTATCCTTGTTGCCTAATGACCAAAATGTCCTCAAGCCTATCCTCCTTCAATGCCACCAAGCGCAATCCCATCATTTTCCACATCCTGCTAAGACCTCGAGTGTTCCAATAAATCCCCATTTAATCTTGGAATGCCTAAATAATTGCTACATTACTACCCGTTACCCGGTAATTCCCGAACACATATCATATTCCCAAAATACCCCTAGGCTCCTCCCAAGCCGGGTACTCAACCTCGTTGTGACTATTTAGCTAAACCGCTCCTTAGGAGCGTCTCAGAACATGCATCACAAATATATCACCACTCACTCATGGTATCAATCATGATATACACATATATCACATTTACGCTCTCAACAGACTAAAATTACAAATATGCCCCTAATAGCCAAATGGGGCCCACATGCATATTTAATTCACCTAAACTTGCATTTCTAATCACATAATCATTAAATTCACATATTAGCATAGTTAAATCAATGATTGCACTCCCGACACACTAATCAAGACCCTAAGCCTTATTAGCAAATTTGAGACTCTACATGTGATGTTGGCTAACTGGCCTCCACTAACTCTATTCCAGCTCTAGTCATATCTTCTTCCAACTCCTTGGATATCTACCTCACATTGTATAATTTCCCTGGACCTTTCCATATTAAGGCATCTGCCACCACGTCGGCTTTCCCTGGATGGTACATGATTTCATAGTCATAATCCTTCACTAACTCCAACCAACGCCTCTATCTCATGTTCAAATCCTTCTGTGTGAAGAAGTACTTTAGACTCTTGTGGTTAGTGTATATCTCACACTTCTCTCCATAAAGGTACTGCCTCCATACCTTTAATGCAAAGACCACTGCTGCTAACTCCAGATCATGAGTAGGGTATCTATGTTCATATTCCTTCAACTGATGTGATGCATACGCAATCACCTTCTCTGCCTGCATAAGAGCACAACCCATGCCCTATCTTAAGGCGTCATAGTACACTACAAACTTCTCTAGATTTTTTGGAAGACTCAGTACTGGAGTTGTGATCAATCGCTGCTTCAACTCCTGGAAGTTGTTCTCACCTATCTGACCACACAAACTTCTGATTCTTGCGTGCCAGTTTCGTCAATGGGGTAGCAATCCTTGAGAACCCTTCCAAAAAATGCCTATAATAACCTGCCAATCCAAGGAAACTCTTGATCTCTAAGGTGTTCCTTGGCCTTGGCCAATCTCTGACCGTTTTAATCTGAGTTGGGTCTACCTTGATCCCATCTCTACTGACAATGTGACCAAGAAAAGTTACATGCGGTAACCAGAACTCACATTTCTTCAACTTTGCATACAATCTGTGTTCCCTCAGCCTTTATAGAACCAACCTGAGAAGCTGCTCATGTTCTGCCTTTGATTGAGAATAAACCAAAATATCATTGATAAAGGCGATCACAAAATGATCCAGATAATCCTCGAACACCCTGTTCATTAGATCCTTAAAAGCGGGTGGGGCATTAGTCAAACTAAATGACATGACTAAGAACTCATAATGCACGTATCTGGTACGAAAACAGTCTTCAGTATGTCTCCCTCCTTGATCCTCAACTAGTGATAACTAGATCAAAGATCTATCTTTGAGAATACCATCTTACCCTGCAACTGATCAAACAGGTCATCTATCCTTGGCATAGGATACTTATTCTTGTTTGTTAACTTATTTAGTTCCCTGTAGTCAATGCACATCCTCAGAGAACCATCATTCTTCTTTACAAATATGACTGGCGCACCCCATGGTGAGAAACAGGGTCTAATAAAACCCAAGTCTAACAACAACTGTAATTGTACCTCCAGTTCTTTCAACTCTGCTAGGGCCATTCGGTACAGTGCCATAGACACTAGCTCTGTCTCTATGTAAAATATTTAACAAAAATTTTGTCCAAAAATATATTTAACAATTAAATATGGATGTAAAATAAAACTACTTGGGTACTTGTTAAAAAAAAACTACTTGGGTACTTGTAAAAAAAAACTACTTGGGTACTTGAGAAGAGACCATATACTCTCATTGGGTTTGTCTTGAGGAGAAATTTGAATTATTTGGAAGATATCTCAACCCTATATGCCTCCACGCCTATCTGTACTCTCTAGAAACACACACACACACACACACACACACACACACACACTATCTCTCTCTTCAAATTTGGACCATTCCCCGCGTTGATTCTACGCTCGCATCACCTAACTATTTATATATCCATCTCTCTCTGTCTCTCTCTACCTAAATTCAAATTTGGATCCACCTCTTTGCACTCCAAAATCGACTTTTCTCACTCTAGATTATCTCTCGCTCTCTCTTTATTTCTATTGCCAGGAAAAGACAGAATTCAATACATATATAATGAGGAAAGGTACCAAGAGGAAGACAACATCCCAAACGGACGAAGATGTGGACAATCACAAAGAGTCCAAGAAGACATCCACTCGTGCTAAGCCTGAACCAGAGCCTGAGTATTTCAAAGACAAGAAAAACTTGGTATAAATCAACAATATTTTTGATGGGTTTTAAGATTAGTAATAAGACTCACACTTGTGAGGGTGTTACAAAGAGATGCTTGAATAAATTTTGAGGATAGGAGGGGATAGTTGAAACGTCTCGAATTTGCTATTAAGACTGAGTGCCTTGATTATTGTGCCTGGATGGCATAATCAGAATTATAGGTGGGATTAGTGGAATATATGTGTGATTATGTGGTATAAATGATTTATATGGTAATGTGGATATATATGCATGTTTAGGTGAATTAAATATGCATGTGGGCCAATTTCTGATAATTGGGGGCGTGTTTGCAATTTTGGCCCATTGAGGGCATAAATGTAATTGTTTATGTGTTATGAGTGAGACCTCAGTGTTATGGGGATATATTTGAGATGTGTGGTCCGAGACGATCCTAGTGAGTGGATTAGCGGAATAGTCACAACGTGGTTAAATACCCAGTTCGGGGTGAGCCTAAGGGTATTTTGGGAATGTAGTATGTATTCGAGGTTGAATGGGTAACGGGTAATTATTTAACGATTATTTGGGTATGTCGAGATTAATTGGGAATTTATAGGACTACTTGAGGATTAGCGGGAAAATGGTGGCAAAAGACAAGTTTGCCCTTGGTGGTGTTAGAATGGCTAAGGATAAGTTTGGGGCATTTTGGTCTTTTTTATTAAGGCATATACTTACGAAAATACACCAAAAGTGACCACAAACCACTTAGAGCGTTCTCAAACACTCAACTATTTTTTTCTATATATATGTATCTCTCTCCATCACTCTCATTTCTCTCTCTCACTCTCTCTTTAGAGCTTTGGGAGATATTTGGAAACTTTGGTGAATTCTTGGGGACATTGGCTTAAGATTTGAGGAACTTGAAGCCTGTAGTAATTGGGGTTCAGCTCAGGGTCGGATCATCAACTAAGGTAAGGATTTTGTGCTAAATCGTTAAGTTTTTCTGTTATGATTTAGAGGTTTTGTTTAGGTTCAAACTTAGGGTCTAATTTTGAGTTTTGATGAGTTTATGGGATACGGTTTGGGGTGTTTATACCACTGATGTTTCCTTGACATGAATTCTAGATTAAATTCTAGGTTCAAGGATTGATTTAGGTAGGAATTGGTGATGTTAGCTTAAAAAAATGTAGGGGATTTTTGGGTTCGCAGGCTCGTGCCACGACCCTGTTCTTCAAGCCCCGTGACCTGTATGAACAAGGATGCTTGGGAGCCTTTGAAACATTATAGGCGCCACGGTGCAGGCTGAGGTGAGCCATGGCTTGTGTCCCCTAGAAGAGAGCCCTAAGGCTCTCTGACTTGTCGTGCGCCGCAACTCAAATAGCGAATAATGGTCAAAATAAGGTTTTAAGCTCGGGAACTCAGATCTAAGGGCTTGGGAACTCCAATAGTAGAATTTGAGGTCATGGAGGCTAGAATATAATTTTAGAGTTCTTATTTGGTTTAGGTTTTGACATATATTAATTATTATTACGTTGTGACTATGTTTCACCGTTAAGGCTCGGGATTAGGGATCTTGCTCGAGATTGCCTTCTGTTGTCAGCTCTGGACTCAAGGTAAGAAAATTGTCTGTGCGTGTAAAGCTATATTGTGCGTAGTGTCATGTGTATTGTTAGTAACTATTACGTTATACATGTGTTTGTGACAAAATGACAAAGGCCGAGAACGGCAAAGGTCGGGAGCGGCAAAGGCTGGGAGCGACAAAGGTCGGGATCGGCAGAGGTCAGGAATGACAAAGGATGGGAGCGGCAAAGGCCAAGAGCAGCAAAGGCCGGGATCGACATTAAGCATGCTGAATGCAGGCTGCCAGGGTGAGACCCTCTAAGGGTTATGTACACACCTGCTCACTTAAGACCGTGAACTTGGTGCTTGGTAACGCACCCTGATTGGCGTAGGCCGCTGTTGTGAATTCCAATAGGCACTTGTAAGTTGTTTGTTTTCTTTAATTAAATGTGTATTTGTTGAAATAAATTATTGTATGATGTGTTACGAAGTTTCTTGTTGGGCCTCGTCTCACGGGTGCTCTATGGTGCAGGTAAGGGCAAAGGAAAAGCCGACCAACCATGAGTAGATTTGAGGAACGTGTTATAAATGTTGGATTTGTCGCTTAGGTCGACTGTAGAGTAACTTTTGAGTTTTAAATATGTTTTAAAACAATATTTTGGGATCCCAATGTAACACTTTTATCAATTAAATGAATGTCCATCATTTTATATTTAACTTTCATTAAACGAGTCTTTACTTTAATCTAATCACACTTTTTGGTCTAAAACCTCGATTAGCGAGCTAATTGCACATTTTAAAATCACATAGTAAATACTCTAGGGTAGTAGGGCATGAGTGTCTACTTTATTGAAGTACATAAGAGTTTGCAAATTTAAGTATGGGAACGTAGGGTTCCAGGATTTGAGACTTTTTACTTCTCTGAATATTGTGGACTAAAAAGGGTAAAAAAGTTTGGGAAAGAAAGAAGGAATTTTGACCCTAGATTTGGATAGATCTGAAAGATCTTAATAAGGATTAAGCTAGGGGCCTACTGTTTAGCCTTACCCCAAAATGGGTAGAGGCTCATGAGGTAATGTTAAGGGATGTAATTTCTGTGGAGTTTATTGTGCAAGGTAAAGTTAGTGGAATTCTGGATGAATGAGATAAAGTTTTACGGAATAAGACTCACTCTAGTGAGGGTGTTACAAAGAGATAACAAGGTAAAGGACTGGACTCTGAAGCTAGAGTCAGCTGGGCGAGATCAATATCCCAAGATGCTAGAATAAATTTTGAGGACAAAATTTCTGTAAGGAGGGGATAGTTGTAACGTCCCGAATTCGCTATTAAGGCTGAGTGCCTTGATTACTGTGTCTGGAGAGCATAATCAAAATTATAGGTGGGATTAGTGGAACATATGTGTGATTATGCGGTATAAATGATTTATATGGTAATGTGAATGTATATGCATGATTAGGTGAATTAAATATACATGTGGGCCCGTTTTTGTTAATCGGGGCGTGTTTGCAATTTTGGCCCGTTGAGGGCATACATGTAATTGTTTATGTGTTGTGAGTGAGACCCCAATATTATGGGATATATTTGAGATGTGTGGTCTGAGATGATCCTCGTGGGAAGATTAGCGGAATAATCACAACGGGGTCCAATACCCGACTCGGGGTGAGCCTAGGGGTATTTTGGGAATGTAGTATGTGTTCGAGGTTGAACATGTAACAGGTAATTATTTCACGATTATTTGGGTATGTCGGGATTAATTGAGAATTTATAGGACTACTTGAGGATTAGCGGGAAAATGGTGGCAAAAGATGGTTTTGCCCTTGGTGGTGTTAGAAAGGCTAAGGATAAGTTAGGCGCATTTTGGTCTTTTGTATTAAGGAAAATACTTAGGAAAATAAACCAAAAGTGACTAGAAACCACTTAGAGCATTCTCAAACACTCAGCTGCTCTTTATCTCTCTCTCTCTCTTTCTCCATCACTCTCGTTTCTCTCTATCTCTCAAGAACTTTGGGAGATATTTGGAAACTTTGATGAATTCTTGGGGAAATTGGCTGAAGATTTGAGGAACTTGAAGCCTGTAGTAATTGGGGTTCAGCTCAGGGTCAGATTATCAACTGAGGTAAGAAATTGTTTTGTTTCTAAACGGAGCCTAGATACTTCATTTTATTGGTCGAACCAAGCCAACCATAAATTATTTGAATTGCTAATATTAATTTGTATACCCCCCTAAAAAATATATTAGGATTTTTGTGTTGAATTATTAAGTTTTTCTGCAGTGATTTAGAGGTTTTGTTTAAGTTCATACTTAGGGTCTGGTTTTGAGTTTTGATGAGTTTATGGGATAAGTTTTGGGGTATTTATACTATTGATGTTCCCTTGACATGAATTCTAGATTAAATTATGGGTTTAGGGTTTGATTTAGGTAGGAATTGGTAATGTTAGCTTGAGAAAATGCAGGGGATTTTTGGGTTCGCAGGCTCGAGCCGCGACCCTGTTTTTCAAGCGTCGCGACCCGTATGAACCAGAAGGCTTGGGAGCTTGTGAAATCGTTCAGGCACTGCGCCACAGACTTAGGCGTGCCACGGCCCGTGTCCCCTAGAAGAGAGCCCCAAGGCTCTCTGAATTGTAGCGACCTGCGACCCTAAGGGGCTGGGCCATGACTCAAATAGAGAATAATGGCCAAAACAAGGTTTTAAGCTTGGGAACTCAAATCTAAGGGCTTGGGAAGGATTCTACTACCCAATTTAGTAGAATTTGAGGTCCCGAAGGCTAGAATATTATTTCAGAGTTCTGATTTGGTTTAGGGTTTGATGAATATTTATTATTATTACGTTGTGACTAGGTTTTACCGCTAAGGCTCAGGATTAGGGATCGTGCTCGGGACTGCCTTGTGTTGTCAGCTTGGGACTCAAGGTAAGAAAATTGTCTATGCCCGAAAGATATATTGTACTTAGTGTCATGTGTATTGTTTGTGACTATTACATTATAAGTGTTTGTGACGGAATGGCAAAGGCCGGGAACGACAAAGGTTGGGAGCGACAAAGGCCGGAAGCGGCAAAGGCTGAAAGCGGCAAAGGCCAGGATCGGCAGAGGTTGGGAATGCCAAAGGCCAGGATTGGCATTTAGCATATTGAATGCAGGTTGCCAAGGCACAACCGCTCAGTTAAGAACGTGAACTTGGTGCCTGGTAGTGCACCCTAATCTGCGTAGGCCGCTATTGTGAATTCCAATAGGAACTTGTAAATTTTTTGTTGTCTTTGATTAAATATGTATTTGTTGAAATAAATATTTTTATGCTATGCTATAAAGTTTTCTTGCTGGGCCTCAGCTCATGGGTGCTCTATGGTGCAGGTAAGGGCAAAGGAAAGGCTGACCAAGCATGAGTTGGAGGGCATGGAGCGACGCGTACATGTTTGGCCTACCTGGCTGCCACGATTGGGGTTTTGAGGAACGTGTTACAAATGTTGGATTTTGTCGCCTAGGTCGACAGTAGAGTAAGTCAAAAGTTTTAAATATGTTTTAAAACAGTATTTTGGGATCCCAATGTAACACTTTTATGAATTAAATGAATGGCCAACATTTTATATCTAAATTTCATTAAACGAGTCTTTACTTTAATCTAATCACACTTTTTGGTCTAAAACCTCGATTAGCAAGCTAATGGTACATTTTAGAATCACATAGTAACGACTCTAGGGTAGTAGGGCGTTACACCAACTTTCCTCAAAATCCACCCCAAACCAAACCCAAAATTATAATTTAGTCCTAACACATCATCAACACATCACCAACATCAAAACCTAACCTTAAATTAAAAAAAAAACCCCCCACCAAACTCAAAATCAACACCTTGAGCCTCAAAGCTCAAGAACACCTGAAAACCAAAACATAATCATTAAAAATAGGGATTGAAGCTTACCTCAATTGTAAAATTCAACCTCTTAGCTGCACTGCAATTACCCAAAATCACTAATAAGGCTTAAGGGCCTTGATTAACGTGCCAGGAGGGTATAATTGGTTTATGTGTGATTTAAATGATTAAATGCATGATTATATGATTATATGGATATGTGAAATGCATGTTTACGAGTATTAATCTGCATGTGGGCCCTGTTTAGCTTATAGGGGCATATTTGTAATTTTGGCCCATTAAGGGCATAAATGTGATTATATGTGATAAATTGTTGAGACCACATTATTATGTGGATATATTTGCAGCATATGGCTCGAGACGGTCCTAGTGTGCGGATTGGTGAAAAAGTCACGGCGGGGATTTATACCTGGCTCAAGGGAGCCTGAGGGTATTTTCAGGAATTTAGAAATTATATCGGGGGTTATTAGACATTGGGTAAATAATTGGTGATTCATTGGATGACGGGGTTTAAGTGGTAAATATTAGGAACACTCGAGGAATTAGTGGAAATTTGGAACAAATGACTATTATACCCTAAGATTAAGTAAAGGATTAGTTTTATTTGGGGAGGGAAAAATGGTCTTTTCCTAAGACTAGGGATATACTTAGTTTTATTAGGACAAAATAGAGAAGATTATAGAATAATCGAAGGAAAAGAAACTCTCAGCTCACTCTCTCTCTCACCCCCCACGATTTCTCTTCCTCTTTTTCTCCCTTGGTGTTTAATTTTTGGGTTGTTGAAAGAGGCTTGAAGCTTGGATTTTTAGACAGAAAGCTAAGGAGATTCAAGCTGATTTGGGGCTGGAAGAAATAGAGAAGAAGGTCAGTCATAATTGAGGTACGAATTCAGTTTTCAGCTTTGAGGTTGTGTTTGGTTTTCTGAATATAAATGATAGATGAACTTGGATAATTAGCTTGAATGGAGCTGAGTATTTTGAAGCTTTGAGTAGGTTTAATTCTAGGATTTTGATTGTGTTTTGTGTGTTGGATTCTGTTTAAATCGAGAGGGTAATTGTTGAGGTTTTGGGATTGAAAATAGGTAGTTTATTCTTGAGTTCGTAACATGTTTGGTAATTGAATTGGGGAAGTTTTCGAGGAAAAATTCTCGGTAAGTTTGAGTGTTCTTGGATGGGAGAAGGGGAGAAAGCCCAGGTTTTCTCTAGTTTCGCAGGGCGCACCACGACCAAGCTTGGGGGGCGTCGCGATGCATGTGTCCCTTCAGGCCTGGATGCTCTCTGACTTGGGAGCGTGTCGTGACTTGCTTGGCCAAGTCGCGACCCGCCTCCCCTTTGGCTTGGGAGCTTTCTCTCTAACTTGGAGCAAGTCACGACTTGCTGAGCCAAGTTGCGACCCATCTGGGAAATTTGGTCTTGGAAGTGTTGTAAGAATTGTTAGGGCTCGGGGGTTCGAACCTAGGTGCTCGGGACAATTTCTACTACCCGGTTTAGTAGAAATTGAGGTCGCAGAGGTTAGTTTCTGTCTCCTAAGTATTTTATTTCTGATTGGAAGTTGATGGAAATCAATGGCCCTTGTTACTAGGTTTATCGCCAAGGCTCGAGGCTAAGGACCATGCTCAGAACCAATTCACCTTCTTCTGCTCGTAATTAAAGGTAAGAAAACTGCACCCGTTTGTGTGGTTATGTTGGGACTAAGTATCCCTTTATTTGAATATAAATGCTATATGATTATGATATGCCATGTGAGAATGAAATAAACTGCCTAAGAGTACCAGAATTGATATTTATGCACAGGACGCGACTCGACCATTGGTAGCTGAGGTTAGTTAAATAATCATTGGGCTCGGCCTAAGCGAGCTGGAGACAGTGGGTTAAACAGTGTAACGGTCTCGGTTACCCAGGGCGTTACATGCACTAAATCCAACCCTAGACTCAAGCCTTCAATCCAAGCTTCAAATTCCACTAGTTTCCTCAAAAATCCAAACCAAAGATAGGGAGAGAGAGAGAGGAAGAGAGAACGTGTGTGTAGCGTCCCAAATTTGCTAACAAGGCTTAGGGCCTTGATTAATGTCCAGGGAGGGAAATAATTGATTTAATTATGTTAATATGTGAATTAGATGGTTATGTGATTAGAAATGCATGTTTAGGTGAATTAAATATGCTTGTGGGCCCAATTTGGTTAATAGGGACATATTTGAAATTTTAGCCCATTGAGGGCATAAATGCAATATATATATGTATGTTGTGCTTGATACCACAAGATTGTGCTAATATTTTTGCGATGTGCGATCCGAGACGGTCCTAGGGAGCGGAATAGCTAAATAGTCATAACATGGTCGAGTACCCGGCTCGGGAGGAGCCTAGGGGTATTTTGGGGATATAATATGTGTTCAAGAATTACCGGGTAACGAATAGTGATTTAATGTTGGTTTAAGTGTGTTGGGGATTAAATGGGGATTTATAGGAACACTCAAGGAATTAGCGGGAGGTGGCAAATGATGGGATTGCCCTTGATGGAACTAAAGGATTAGGATAGACTTGGGGGCATTTTGGTCATTAGGCAGTTAGGATAGACTTAAGCCAACAACACAATAGAACTAAGGAAAAACCAAAAAGAAAAAGAAATATAACTCTCTTAGCCTATCTCACTTTCTCTCTCTCGGCTCCCTCTCCCTCTCTTTGGTGCTTGGAAGCTTGATGAATTTTTGAGGACTTTAGGCTAAGAAATTGAAGGATTGGAGGCTTGAGGTGTTTGGAAATTAGCTCAGGCCGAAATTATCACAGAGGTAAGGATTCTGGCACTAAATTCTCTAAGTTTTTGCTATGATTTTTGGTAAGTTTTCTTAGGTTCAAGTTTAGTTTGATTTTGAGGTTTATGTGAGGTTATGAGATGGATTTTGAGATGCTTATACTGACTAAGTTTCCTAGACATGAATTCCAGGTTTAATTATGAGAATAGGGGCTGAATTGGGTGTGATTTGGTGGATTAGGCTCGGGGAAAAACATAGAAAAATGCATGGATTTATGGGTTTTGGGAGCTCGCACCGCGACCTTGTTCTTCAGGCGCTGTGGCCCATGTGTGCGAAGAGGCCTGGGATGCCTCTGACTTTGCCCAGGCACCACAGTGCAAGAAGGGCATGCCGCGGCCCGTGTCCCCCAGCTGAGAGCGCCAATGCTCTCTGACTTGCAGCGGGCCACGACCCTAGGGGGCGGGCCGTGGCTCAAATTAGGGTAAATGGGAAAATGAAGGTTTTAAACTCAGGAACCCAAATGTTAAGGCTCATGAAGGATTCTAGTACCCGGTTTAGTAGAATTCGAGGTCCCGAAGGCTAGTATTTTTATCCAAAGTTCTAAATTAATTAGAGATTGATGGATATCTATTAATTATGGCATTGTGATTAGGCATTTACGTCAAAGCCCGAGTTAGGGGATCGTGCTCGGGATCACATTAACTTGTCAGCTCGGGACACAAGTAAAAAAACTGTTTGTGCTCGTAGAGCAGGGCATGGCCCTATTGTTTGTGTTTCAGGGCATGGACCTACTGTTTGTGTTTAATATATGTGTGAATATCTGTGAATGCTATGTTGTGTTGTGCATGCTTATGAACGAACGACGAAGGCCGAAAACGGCAAAAGGCTGGGTACGACAAGGGCTGGGATCGATGTTAAGCATGCTGAGTGTAGGCTGCTAGGGTGAGACCTTCAAGGGGTGCAGTATCCACCTGCTTGGTGAAGACCGCGAACCTAGTGTCGGGTAAAGAACCTGGGTCGACATAGGCCGCTATATGTTTATTTTGTTTTTTGTTGAACTGTTTAATTTTGAGATTGAATTATGATATGTTATGCGTTTAGTTTTCTTGTTGGGCTTCGGCATACGGGCACTCTATGGTGCAGGTAAGGGCAAGGAAAATTTCGACCAACCATGAGTTGGAGAGCGTGGAGTGGCGTGTACATGTTCGACCTACCTGGCTGCCACGACCAGGGTTATTTGGGAAAATATGTTGTAATGATTTGCTTTGTCACTTAGGTCGACTGTATTCATCATTTTGAGTTGTAAAATATTTCGAAACATTATTTTGGGATCCCAAATGTATAACTTTTATGATTTTAATGAATGTCCAAATCTTTTATAATTAATGTTGTCAAATGTGTCTTATTTCAAGTTAATCACACTTTTTAACCTAAAACCTCGATTAGCGAGCCAATGACACTTTTATAAATTACATTGTAACGACTCTAAGGTAGTAGGGCGTTACAGTGTGGGGAGAGAGAGAGAGAGAGCTGAGCTGCTAGTTGATGCTTGTAAACTCTAGAGGTTACCTTCCCAGCCAACTAAGTCACCCCCTTTGAAATAAAATGACCAAAATGCCCTTTTCCCATTAGCTTACTCTCTAATGCTCACAAGAGAAAATTCGTCATTTGCCACTTTCCCCGTTAATCATAATTAACGTCTCACAATTCCCATTATCTCCAACATCCTCGAATAACCACTAAATAATTTCTCATTACTCGATAAATCCCAATAATGTACTAAATTACTAAAATACTTCTAAACTCACCCCGAGCTGGGCATTTGACCCCGTTATGACTAAACTGCTAACTTGCTCGCTAGGATCACCTTGTGTCAAATAACTCAAACATATCCACATAATAATGTGTTCTCAATCAATATACACACATATATATATATACAAATATGCCCTCAACGGGCCAAAATTACTAAAATGCCCGTCTAATAAGAAATGGGCGCACATGCATGCTTAATATTCCTAAACATGCCAATATAGTAATATTATAATATAACATACATAATTCATTTAATCGTGCATAAAATCACATAATAATGTAACTAAATCAATGATTGCCCTCCTGGCCCCCTAATAAAGGCACTAAGCCTTATTAGGGAAACTGGGATGTTACACAAACTCTATTTTGCTGCTTAGGTCGGCTGGTTGTAACTTTTGAGTTGTAATTAGCCTTTTAAATGTTATTTTGGGATCCCATGTATGAATGTAAAAATTTAAATGAAATGGTTATTCCTTTTGACCATATTTTTTATCCCTAAACCGTTAATCACTTTTAGTTACATATTTATGGCCAAATGACTCGTTTAGAGAGTCTAGCATAGTTTGAAATACACAATGTAACAGTCTTGGGAATGAGGGTGTTACAGTAGGCCACCGTGGAGAACATGCAAGAGGTACTCAATGACCTGTTACACGGAAACTCTAATGCTCCCCTCTCTAAGCATAAAGAGAAGGAACATGTACGAAGAGAAACCACCATGCCCATGGACGGTGGAAAAACGCGACTCTCCACTAGTGATACCCCTCGCCCGAGACATAAGGAAGATTCTATGCCAACGTTGCAACTTGGCACGAACCCCACCTATGGGAGATGCGAACCCAAGACCACCTCCAAAAGCTCTCTGCCCGACTTAAGGGAAAAGCTTAATCAGAGAGGGTTCGAGGTAAGAACCACACCACCCGCAACTCCCCCAAGGCATACAACCAAAGCAAGGGTTCACCCTGAGAACCTAGAGGACTCCTTGAACAAAAGGAAAAGGGAACTAGACACTGAAATCCAAAGCCTTTGAAGTGAGATCGTCATTGCATCTGGGGGCACGAAGGTGATGATGAGTTCGACTATGAGTCTCCCATCACAATGGAAATCTAGGTTGAGCAACTCTCTACGAACTTCAAGGAGCCTCACATGACTTCGTACGAGGGCACTATAGACCGTAAGTATCAATTAGAACTCTTCAACGATTTGATGAAGTTAAGGGGGGTCAACAACAGGGCAAGGTGCCATAGTTTTGCCGTTACACTCAAAGGAGCTGCGTACAAGTGGTTCAAGAGGTTAAGGCCAGGAACCATCAGGTCATGGTAGCAATTCTCTGACAAATTTCTTTAGCAGCACCACACGGTCTGTGATTATGTTATGCCGAGTACCAGTCCCGCTAACATAAAACAAGGAAAAAGTGAAGCTTGAAGAGCTATATCCATAGATTAAATATAGAAACAAGTAAGGTGGGAAGTTCAACTAAAGCAAAGCTTAAGATGGCTATCATAGCTGGAGTTTTTCCATGGAGCAAGTTATAGGATAACACACTCAAGAGAGAGGTTACAGACTTAGATGACTTCTTCGAAAGAGCACATAAGTATATACATGTGGAAGCGGGCCATGAGAACTTGCATGATAGGGGAAGCAAACCTCCTTCCAATCCCCCTTCTACCAATATGTTTGGAGACTTTGCATAGAAGAGATAATTGTGATAGAGAAGTCATTGATCAAGTTGAATATTGGAAGAGGGCTACAAGAAAGCTTCAAGAAGAAGCTAGTGGAATTCATCAAGGATAGCTTCTGATAAGACTCCCTTTATCTGTGTTTCTTACGAACCAAAGAAGTCACCTCAATTGGCCTCCACAAAGTAGTAGTAATTTTTCTTTATTTGAGTTACTCCTCATAAGGAATCAAAAGTTTCACTATAGTTGGTCTCCCGTATATCTAATTTATCTTGGTAGGGTCCAAAGAGGTCACCTAGCTGACCCCATGATGTAACATGGCAATGACATTGTGCCTACCCTTGCACATTGCCTACTATCACTAATTTCAAGCACCTGTCTTATATATTAAATCTCTCATCCACAAAGACACTCATGTGACTCACATACAACCATTGTCAATTGAAATTGTCAAAGTGTATCGGAAAGAATGAAAAACAAAGTGTTTGATAAGAAGGATCCCATCAACCACTTGGGAGGTTTTATACCCAACCTGACCAGGTGCTTGGCCTTTTTCAAAATATGTGTTTAGCCTCGTGATCCTCACTAGGTGCTTGGCCTTATGAAAAATAGATGCCTAAACCCGTGAGCCTCAACAAGCACCTAACCATGTGCAAAATAAGTGCCTAGAGAGCCTCAATAGGCACCTAACCATATGCAAAATAGGTGCCAAGCCTCGTGATATATATATACAAATAATTATAATACGTATATGTATATATATATGAGCAGTGAACCTTATAAGATATCATTTGAATCTATAAGGACTAGCTACCCTTATAGAGGCTAAGAAAGTCAAAAGGTCCCTCAAAAGTAACTTTCTCACAAACACACCCACCCTACAAAGGGATCACGTCGTAGAAGACAAAAGGGGAGTCCAAAGAGATCCCTAAGTATAGATTGACCAAGTCACCTAACCCAGAGAAAAAGGGCCCTAAGGAGGTCTTTGCAAAAAGCTCCCTTGTAGTCAATAAAAGGGTCGTGAAACTAGGCGCTTGCGAGACTTCACAAGTACCATCTCCCTATAAGGGTCCCAATCCAAGGGGAGATCACATCAAGGACCAAAAAGGGTTCTCATAATAATCCTCGGTCAACTAAATTCACTTAGCTCAAAAGAAGACGCTTGCGAAAAAGGTCTCAAAGAAGACGCTTGCAAAAAGTGTATCGAAGAAGACACTTGCAAAAATAGTACTATGCATAATAATGAGAAGGAAGATTCTTGATAAAAAATAAAAAGTCAAAAGCGTGTGCGTGACAAATATAAAAAAAAATAAAAAAAGGGATGGGAGATACCCAAAGGGTCAACACATCCTTAAAATAAACCAACATGTATACATAAGAGGAGTTCAAATGCTCCTCCAATGAGCATGGAGCACAAACAAGACACCAATTGTGTTTCTCCAATGAGAAAGTATTGGTAGAATTCACGGTCGAGTTGACCAGCCATTTGGATAGTGAAGAAGAAGCCGACAAGAGAAAGGATCACAAGAAAGAATTGTTAAATCACTCTTCACTCTGAAACCTGACAAGAGCTTGATACACGCAAACCACCCAGGGCAACAACTTAGGAGAACCACACGAGGGCTCACCTTGTCTAGACGATACTTCTTGGGCTCTTCCGGGTAGTGTGCCTCAAGCTCCTTCGTGCAATCTGATGTTTTGTACACAAATGACATCCGTGGGACCTGTACAAATGAATGATTGGCATTAATTAAACTTCAAAGGAGTCCCGAGGATCACCACTTATGAAGTATGTTTTTCCATATCTCAAAAACAAAGAAACACACTTGTACCTTGCATGTCATAAATATGGCACAGAAAAAGTCTATAAGAACGCCTAAAGGCCCTCTCATAGACTGGGGCGGGGGGGGGGGGGGGGAGTGTGGATATCAAAATTCCACACCAAGTAAAGGCTGCAACTCGTGTCCAAAGCTCCTAGATAATCATGCTACACCATGTTTCACGCAGGTCTTTGTGTCTACGCAAAGTGAGCCTCTGCCGTATTGTAAACATGGGAGATTATCCTTTAAAGCATCCCACACCAAGCCGCAAAGTTCGGCCTTGTGACGCCCAAGGGTCGCGCCATATGAGGCTGGGTGCACAAGGCACCTACGACTAAGGGCCTTGCTATGCAAGGCCAGGTGCAAGGCACCTATGCTGCCAAGGAGCTAAGATCCTCACTAAACCTCCTCCGTGCGCACCATGGTCCTGAAGACCTGCGTGTTATTACTTATATATAGTCTCGACCACTCAAGAAATCATTGATTAATTGTTTGAGGTGAAATCCTAAGTACACATAATTAGGAAGAAGGTTAAGGCATGTTCTTTGGATCATTTGAGCCTTTCAAGTTTACCAATGAAATTTAATACCCTAGTTTCCAATTTTTGGGCCATAATGACTATTTTTTTTATTTATTTTATGAATCCAATTTCTAAAACCTTTTGCAGCTTAAAATTTTTATCTTTTTTATGACCCATTACACCATAGTTTTATATGAATATTTTATTTTGTGGGTTGGGTTATGGATTGTAAGAAGGGGACAATATGTATTGGTTTGTAATGTGAGTATAGAAGATATACTATTTCTCCCAATGAAGTTGAAAAAAAGGAGAAATTTTGCATTGAAGAAAAAATAAGCTTGCAAAAATATAAGTTTGGGGGGAAATAGTATGATCGATGTGAAAGAGAAAAGGGAATGATTATGTATTTTTTTGAATTGCATGGGAAATTTATGAAAAGATCTAAATATTAAAGAAAAATATAGGCTATGTTGTGATTTAAGCTTAAATATTCCCTTTTTATCTACCTTCAACCTTAGTCTTACATAACAAGCTTGTAAAGACCTTTTAATTCTTAATTATGTGTGTTTACATTAGTGAAGAACAATTGGTCTTAGTTTATGGAGTGGATGTTTTACATTAAAATATTATTATATATGAGACTTTAAAACATACTTTGGCATGTATAAATTGATTTCAATGTTTGTGTTTTGGTAGGTTTAATTGTGCATAATCATAAATAGATCGAGTTTAAGTGGTGACTAGGCATTGAGTTGAAATTATGAGGAATGTGGAATTAAGATTTTTCTTCTGATGTATGTTGACTAATTTTTTAGTCAATTGACGCGAGGTAAAAATAATTAATTCGAGAGCTTTCAGTAGAACAATCAATGAACAATAAATAAGTCAGTAACCTAACAATAATGAGCAATAAATAATAAAGAACACCATGAATTATAAAGGTTCGGCTCCAAGAATCGGTAATGACCTACTTCCTCTTAGATTCGTATTAATCTTGAAGGTTTACACAAGATCACAAGGGATGACAAGTGAGTTTCTATGTGTAAAAGACAATACAATAAGGCATAATTGCTGCCAGGTATAAAAATAGGTTGTCCGATATGTTTCTAAACACTGGTTGGTAGATGATTTTGTGAACCCCTTTTAGTGTGGTGAAGGGTATGCATTTATAATGCTCTGTTTGCCTAGGGGCTGCACACGGGCGCAACTAATGGTGGACATATCCCATTATTCTCGCTGGTAGTTACAACCCTACCCATTAGGAGGTTTGACCGAGTCTTCAGGGCTGTTAGTGTAACATCCCAAATTCCCTAATGGCTTAATGCCTGGATTAGGGGGCCGAGAGGCAATAATTGTTTTAATTACATGTTAATATAGTATGAGCATGTCGTTATATGAATTATATTATAATATAATTATGCTTGCCTATTAAGAAATATTAAATGTGTGTGTGGGCCCATTTCTTATAAGAAAGGCATTTTAGTAATTCGACCCGTTGAGGGAATAATTGTAAATATGCGTGTGTGTGATTGAGACCACATTATTATGTGGATATATTTGGGTTATTCGACGTGAGGCGATCCTAGCTGAAAAGTCACAACATGGGGTTCATACTCGGCTCGGGGTGAGCATAGGGGTATTTTGGTAATTTAGTACATTACTGGGTTTTATCGGGTAATGGTAGATTAAATGATTATTATTTTAGATAGTTGTGGATTTAGAGGAACACTCGGGGATTCACGGGAAGTGGAAATTGACGGAATTTCCCTTGAGGTTATTAGAGGATTTAAGTTAGTGGTAAGGACATTTTGGACTTTTTGGCAAAAAAAAGGTATGATGGTTTAGGCAGCTGGAACCTTAAGACTATTCAGAAAGAAAGAAAAAGCTCTCTCTCTCTCTCTCTCTCTCTCTTTAGTGAATTGGGGACTTTGAGTAATTGAAGGAGCAAAGCATAGGAAGCTAAGGATTTAGTGTTTAAGATTAAGCTAGGAGCAGCTTGGGATCATAATACAACCATCGGAGGTAAGACATTACTCTGAATATTAACTTTAAATTCAGTTGGTTGAAGCTTTTCTAGAACCTTAGGTTTGAGTTTGAATTTTGGAATTTTAATGAGTTTTAATCTGGTTTTGAGTTGGGTTTTGTTGATGGTGAGTTATTGAATTAGTTATGGGGGTTGAATTGAGGTTTTAAGCATTATTTGGGGTTGATTTTATCTGGGTTCGGCTAAGGAAAAACCCAGAAATTCTGGGTTCGAAGGGGTTGGGCCGCGACCCTTTTCTTGGTGTCCCGCAGCCCTCTTGAACAAAAAGGATCCAAGGAGGGCTTTGTCGCGAGGGCGCACCGCGGCGCCTCTTAGGCTGGGTCGCGGCGTGTGTCTAGTGTTTTGGGTAGGCTGAGCCTCTGATTGGGGCGGGCCGCGACACAAGGGCATGGGGCTGCGACTCTTAAGGGGTTTTTGGACCCTGAGAGGGTTTTGAGGGCGGGAACTCAACCTTAAGGGCTCGAGATCGATCCTAGTACCGCGTTTAGTAGAATTTGATGTATCGGAGGCTAGGACTCGGTCCGGAAGCCTTTATTTACTCATTGTTGATGGAATTCTTTATCATGGTTGTGACTAGGTCAATGTTAGAGGCTCGGATCAGGGATCGTACTCAAGAGTCGTTTATTGGTAGCTTGCACTTGGACCGAAGGTAAGAAAACTACACCCAAAATATGATATACATGATTGAGGCTCGACCCGAATGCTGAGTATAATCTTGACTGGGACGTTAGGAATGTGAATGCACATGATTATGATTATGCCTATGTATGTTTGATTAAATGTATTATAATACATTGTATGTGTATATATATATATATGATAAATGGATTATGTGATTGTTTGCTGTGACTAGGGAGCTCGGTTTATAAACTAGGGATTCGTTGTGGTATCTAATTAGAGATCGACTTACTAGTCGTGGGCATATTTGATTTAAGGGACTCAACTTATAAGTCAAGAATCTGTGAAGCTCGGCTTATAAGTCGAGGGTCTTTAAGCTTTGACTTACAAGTCGGGGGTCTGTGAGGCTCGACTTATAAGTCGAGGACCTGTAAGATTCGGCTTATGAGCTGAGATTGACATTATGCACGTTGAGTTGAGGCCACAATGCCTGGGCCACCTTGGGGGTGCACCAAGCACCTGACTGGCTCAGATGCCAAACAAATTGAAAGGGAGTGTGACACGCACTTGTAAAACTCTATGGTTGCTGATATGTAAATTTTTTATGCTAGTTTCAGTTATTATTGCTAGTCTAATGTATTACTCTGTGAATAATTGATTATGTTTTCTTGCTAAGTCTTTTGGCTCACGGGTGCTTTGTGGTGCAGGTAAAGGTAAGGAGAAGCTTGGCCAGCCATGAGTTTGAGAGCGATAGCAGTGACATGTACATATGCAGTCCGCTCAACCACCACGACCGAGGAACTCAAGGAAGCTAGGGTTTAACCCAGTTTTGTCGCCTAGGTCTGCTTATTTTGTAACCTTGGTGTTGTTATCAACTTCTAAACTTATATTTTGGGGATCCCGTGTAAAGAACATAGTTTTTGGTTAATAAAAATGAATATGACTTGACCAAATTTTTAATACCTGAACCTTTAGTAACTTAGTCACATGTTTTGTCCAAATGACTTGTTTAGCAAGTCCAGCACAAATTTTAAACACACTTAGTAACGGACCCTAATTAGCAGGGCGTTAGAGTTAGGTGCTCTTTGGGGGTGGTTGGGCGATTCTTATGGACTGCTAACGGTGAGTGTAAACACTTCTCGCCGACCATGTTTAGCTATCCATCATACTGAGCAGCTGAGCTTCTGGTGGTATTTCGCCGAGAAGTGTTAGAAGGACTTCCCCTCAAGAGCGTGAATTGCACAGAAGATGCAAAACTACATCCTGGCATTATAGCATGGGAAGGGTGTAGCCATCATAGACACAGGCTTCCTGAACATCTCTCACTGCCGCTTGCTTGACAATGTTCCTCACCAAGAATCCCTTATAGGAGACTCAATGCTATGCAATGCCGTAGGACTTGGGCAAAGTGTTTACCGTCTGTAAACTGCTTTCCCTGCCAAGCAGTATCTCATCATATACCCTGTAGGTATACATCGACCAACATGTCAGGAGGTCTGCCCAGCCTACTCCATGTATCCAAGCTTAGTGCCACATCATATATGTCAATTTTTGGGATAACATTTTCCCCCAAGTTTGTAATGGTGCAAAGGCAGCATGGAAACTTTCCTTTTGAGGTCATATCATCAGCTTCTTTCCACGTGGCACAATGTCTGGTCCAATTAGTTGCCTTTGTGTTTCCTCAAAATTCCAAAAAATGACTTTTCACTCGCTCCCGCCTCTCTTTTGTAACCATAAAGTGCCATGATTACCTTCCTTGATGACTGTACCGCGATTGTGCAACTTTCAAGAAGTGGCCTGACATGTGTGGCAGTTGAAAGGACGTGATTGGAGATAGAGGTGGACGGGCGGCCAAAGTTTATTGCTGACGTGTGTGAGGAGGCATGCATACAACACCTGAAGAGACTGCTGAGTGGACATGTGCATTAATTCTTGGAAGGAGAGAGAGCACTATAAATAGGGGTGCCCAACCCTCTCTTTCTTTTTCACCTTCTTCTTCACTTCATGCGAACCAGAGCCAAAATAAAAACCCTAAACTTTCTCACACTAGTCTGTTTGAGAGCCAACTCATGCCCAGACTTCTGCGACCCATGATCTTCACATCACGAGCACATTCCTGGCGTTACACTCTGCAGTAAGTATGTTTTCCAAACTTCTCTATTTGACTTGGCATAGTGTGTGAGAGAATTTTTTCCTTTTCTACATTTTTGACTATAGCCGTGGGTGGTTTTTTGAGAAGAAATTTGGGTTGTACTTGCATATCACTTGAATATGGGTTTGAATGACTATTTTGGGTAGTTCTAGGCATGGGTTGCTTGTATTAGCCTTTGATTTTTATGAAAATCCACCTCACGATGCCCTTTTATGACTAATTTGTGTTTGGTGTTCTTAAAGAACACGAAGAACAGTTCTTGAAGTTTTTTAAATTTTTTTTTCGTTTCCTCGACGTTTCTTGTTCTTGATCTGATTTATTTGCTGGTTAGTGCTCCTCACTATTCTTAATTTTATACTGCTCGATACAATACAAAACGTATATACCGACCAACACTGTTCGGTGCTCCCATCTCTTCCTTTCCTCTCTTTCTTGTACGCGCAGACCACTGGGGAGGTGATCACCAGACTGACACTGACCTATCGTAGCAGTCATCAAGTAGAGGTACTCACTAGCCTGCGAACCCCTCCTTCCACCCTATGACTATGGCGGCCATACAAAGAAGACCGCTTGTGTGAACGACGAACATAATTCCCATGTAGCTCGCTGTGCCACTGTCATTGGAAACCAAGAAGCATCGCCCACCAACAAAGGGTAGACCAGCTCTAGCTGGGAGGAAGACTCCAAGTTAGGATATTCCATGAAAATTTTTACCGAGGCAATTTTAAACCCATCCCAAGAGACGGAAGAACCCCACCTATACATAGTTCTAGCAAGCACTATCTCCGACAAGCAACTGAATAAATTCAAGGAGCATTTCAAACTCGAGAGTGCCACGATTCTCAAGCCCACCACCCAGTAGAGGGAAGAGAATCCCAGAAGTGGCTTTTGCGCTTGGAGCAGGTACCACATTACTGCTTGTGCCACTCTACCCCTCCTGCCATACTTTTGGAGTGTGGTAGACTATATTGGGATTTTCCCTACTCAGATCAGTCCTAAAGGTATTAGGTTTCTATCTACTTTGTACGCCCTGTACAAATTCGAGGGCTGGCCAGTGCCTTTTGCGCATGAAGTAAACTTTCTGTTTGACCTCAAGTCTAGCCCCCGCTAGGGCCGCTCAGGGTATTTCTGTTTTAGCCATAGAGATTCAGACATCTATCTGGCCAATACCAAAGCCATTTCTAATGTTGGGGAGTATGCCAGCCAGTACTTTGTCACCATAAACATTGCTGCCAACCATCTTTCTTTTCAGCGCAACAATCCTTTTAGATGTCTGACACCTACTAAAGAAATGGAGAAACGGGCTCAGGAGTTGGTGGCTATGGAACCAAGCCGCAAAGACCTAGTCACCTAGACCACTAAGGAGAGGCTCGCTGGTGCTGGGCTTTATCCTAACCCTAAGGCAAAGGGTAAGGGCAGCACACCCAAAAAATAGTCGCCGAGCAAAAAACTTCCCAGAAAAGAGCCGCCAAGAAAGCAGCCGCCCAACAAAGCGCTGCCTAGCAAGAAACAGAAAACCTCCACTATACCTCCCGCCAGGCCCTGTGTTACACATCGCACCTGGAGTTTTGCTGGCATTTTTATCAGAGAGACCATTGAGCAGAGTGCCCCTCGAGCTGATATTGTCCCCTAACAAGGAAAGGGGAAGCAAATACTGGTTGAGCATATGGATCTTGACTCGTCAGATAACGATGATGATACTCCACTTGGGGCCACTGGCTGCTCGGGGGAGCGAAAGAGGGTGATTTGACATCAACCATTTGCACTTATTTATAGTCTGCTGTTTATTCTTACATATTTTGGCCTTGCTTGACATACATTCTAACCTCTTGCTTTTGTTTTGTAGATATGTCATCTGTTTTCTTTAAGAAGTTTGCTCAGAGACAAGCTGGCTATTCTTGTGGTGAGACTTCTTTAGCCAAGCTCCAAAAAATTGACCCCCCTACTGGGACCACTAAGCAGGAAGAAAAGACCCCCACCCTCAAGAAGGTGCACACTCCTCTAGAAAAGGCAGGGGGACAGACTCTTTTAGGAAAAACTAGTCAGGGAAAAGGCAAGGAAGCCCCTACCGAGGAGCCCATCTCTGCTGCTTTTGCAAAAGAGCCTCCTGCCCCGAACAAGGTTCAAGAGGGTGACGTTGAAGATCCTGCAGAGGAGCCCAACAAACCTTTGAAGAAGGCATTGACAATCAATTAGGCGCATGTGAAGAAGGTATCTGCTTCTCTAGGTAAACTCATGGCCGACCTAGGCACAAGATCTCTTGAGAACATCACCAACAATGGTCTTCAGGATGCCATCAGGGTAAGTACTCTATCTACTCGGTTCTTTGTTAATTTATCCTTTTTGTTTATTTTTCTAACTTTCTTCCTTTAATGTTGCAGGCCTTCTTGACACTCAACTATGCTCACCACAGAGTCAAGATGGTGAACAAGCATGTGGGAAGTTTGTTGAAGGAATTTGAAAAGAATGCCTACCTAAAGGCCCATATTGAACAATAAACCAAAGATGTTGAAGGCACTTCCCAACCAATCCAGGAGTTGAAAAAGACTAATGAGTGGCTTTCTACAAGGAATGAGGATCTCAAAACTGTCGCTGAGCAAAGGGAGTTAGACGTTAACCAGCTGGAAGCAAGGGTGGAGAAACTCAAGAAAATAGCCATAAACAATGCAGAAGAGGGGAGGGTCGTCCACAAAGAAAAAGAAGACTTGGAGGAGGCCCTAAATGCAGAGAAAGCTGCAAGGGCTGCCGATGCCATGGCCTACAAGGCCTTTGGCATGAGTACCTACAATGAAAGGCTGGTCGAAGTTGAGAGCAGGTATCCTCTAATTGAAAAATTAACTTACTGTCTGCTCTTGTCATCCAGAAAACTTTGCCCATACTTACAAGCTCATCCCATAAAGGTTCTTACCCACCAACCATTATGCCAAATTCTACTAAAACCAGACACCTCTGGTTGGTTACTAAAATGGTCTATAGAGCTCGGACAGTATGAAATCACTTACCAGCCTCGAACAACAATTAAAGGCCAGGCTCTCGTAGATTTTGTAATCGAGTATACCAGTATTACAGAGACAGACAAAGAAATGGTCGAACAGTCACAGGAGTCTGGAACACTGCCCAATATAGGTGTTGAACAAAACAGCGAGAACCCAATGACTCAGACTGTTCATTCCGAGGAGGAACCCCAGGTATGGAACCTGCACGTCGATGGCTCAGCTACCGATCAACTGTCTGGGGCTGGTCTAACATTAATCACTCCTGAAGGGAAACACGTCCATTATGCACTTTGTTTTGGATTTAAAGCATCCAATAATGAAGCAGAGTATGAAGCATTAATCGCGAGGCTGAGGTTAGCCATGGAAGTAAAGGCTGAAGTATTAAACATATACAGTGATTCACAATTGGTTGTCAATCAAGTCCTTGGAGAGTACACTGCTCAAGGGGAATAAATGATGGCCTATCTTGATAAGATCAAAGACCTGCTTGCTTAGCTTAAGAGGTACAATATCCAACAGATACCAAGAGAGCAAAATGCCACAACAGATGCACTGGCTAGACTAGCCAGCAATGTTGTCATGGACAAGGCCAACCTAGTCCCTATTGAATACATAGCTAAACCAAGTATCAAACTGCCAGAACCAATCTTTCTTATAGACAACACTCCATCCTAGATGACCCTGATTACAACTTATCTGGAACACAAAATCCTGCCCAATAGTGGCGATGAAGCCAACAAATTAATGAGGAAAGCTGCTCAGTATATAATCCTAGACGGAGTTATGTATAGAAGGGGATTCTCCATGCCATTACTCAAGTGTGTCAACCAAAATGAATTAGGATGGCTGCTAGAGGAAGTACATGACGGTTTCTATGGAAACCATGCAGGGGGGCAAAGTCTGTCTAATAAGATTTTAAGGCAAGGCTACTTCTGGCCAACTATGAATGAAGATGCCTTTGCATATGTTCGAAGATGTGACAAGTGTCAAAGATTTGCCAAGATACCCCGAGCAACACCAAATGAACTTAATCAAATGCAGAGCTTGTGGCCCTTCGCTATTCGGGGGATTGACCTCATTATTCGGTTACCGAAAGGAAAGGGAGGAGTACAATATGCAGTCGTCACAGTTGACTACTTAACCAAATGGACGGAAGCCGAGCCTCTGGCAACCATCACTTCCAGAAAAGTACTGGACTTTGTGGTGAAAAATATAATCTACACATTTGGTCTACCCAAGAAGATAATGTCCGACAACGACACCCAGTTTGACAGTTAACTTTTTACGAATTTCTATGCCAAGCATGGCATCACAAAAAGTTTCTCAGCAGTCTCACACCCTTAAGCAAATGGGTAGGTCGAAGCTGTTAACAAGACTCTCAAAGACACCTTGCAGAAGCATCTAGAATTGGCTAAATGGAGTTGGCCTGAGAAATTGCCTGAGGTACTCTAGTCACACAGGACTACCGAGCAAACAACTACTGGTGATACCCCATTTGCACTCACATATGGGTATTGATGCAATGTTGCCAGTCGAGATGACTCCACCTTCTCACAGATGTACGGTGTATGATCAGGATTGTAACCACCAATTGTTGGTTGAGTCCTTAGACCAAATTGAAGAAAGACGTGAAAAGTCCAATATACGCTTGGTTGCCCACTAGTAAAATGTTGCCCAGTACTTCAATTCTAGAGTTAAGGAATGAAAGTTTGATGTGGGAGATCTTCTCATGCAAAGAATATTCCCCAAGACTTGAGATGCCTCAACAGGAGTCCTAAGGCCAAGCTAAGAAGGCCCTTACTAGGTCACAAAGATAGTACCACCTGACACGTACAAAGTAGCGCGATATGACCAAGATCTCTAGTTAGTACCAATCCCACGCTACTGGAATGGGGAACACCTAAGGAAGTACTACCAATAAATATCACTTTTAAGTGATCATCGAATGGCTGGTACAGGCACAAACTGCCCATACCACTAACCAGCTCAAGTTAGTTATATTAATTATGCACAGGCATGATTTGCCCATTTATTGTAATAATTATTATTTATGAAAGTAAGCTACACAGTAGCGATGCAACTTGTATGGTTAACTTTTAATCAATAAGACACGATTTCTGTCCATTGATACAAGCCTTACTTTTATAATGACTATCTTGCTAATTAGTGATTTATTTCACACATTATCGGCAGTGTATGAAACCTTTGTAGGTTATGGCAAACCCAACTACCGCCGAACAAGTTATTACGAATAGCTCTTATTAATTGGCAAGTGACCATGATAATAAACCAAGAGTTATGAATCCTGCTCGGTCACTTGGGGGGCACCATAGTCATACATGGACAAGTAGAGAGAAAATCGCATAGTCAAAAGGACTTAGAAACATTAAATGTTGTTAATGTTAAAGTGCTTGCGCATTGCTCGGTATGTACTGGACAACAAAAAGAGCCTTAAAATAATTTTTGTAGATAGGGTTGAACAGTTTTTATTTACAACTCATTTGAAAAAATTGAACAGCTCAGATTCAAAGAGTCGCACACCTCCAAAAATGGTATATGTCGGGTAGCTAGAAAAAATAAAAGCACGAGCGGATATATAGCTATAATGAGAAGCATTTTACAAAAAGGTAAAATATTGCTTGAGATTAAATGCTACTTAACTCAACCATGCTTTTTTGACTAAACTAAAAGATTGCTCGAGATTAAAGGCGACTCGGCTAAACCATTTTTGTCTTTGCAAAAAAAAAAAAAAAAAAAACTATAGAGATAAAGTGTTTCAAGGGTCTTGAGGTTGGGGTGTTAGTTGGTTTTGAAGCTGATTGGTTGATTGCTCTTGAAGCTGGTCAGTAGGAGCAGAAGTGTCAGCTAAAGCACTCAGACCGAAAGGCAGAGTAGAATCCTCGGGAGCAGAAGGGTTGTCTTCTTCGGAAATAGGGAAGGCAGGATCCTAGACAATTGTAACCTATTCAATGGACACAGTTTGGGCCTCAGCTTGCTTGCGCTTAGTGTAATATTGCATAAGCTCATCGAAAGATTCCCCCAGATAGCTGTAATCCAGCCCCTTATTGCGTACTCAGATGTCATAGAAAGTACTCATGCCAAAAGCCTCGTAGGCCGCGACATTAGTAGCCCTACCAGCCCTCTCTTCATCAGGGGCCTTCGCTAGTTCATTTCTTTCTTCCTAAATGGCTCTCCCCTTGGCAGCATTCCTCATGTAGTCTTGAGCCCCTCATTTTCTTTAGAAATCTGCTCGGTGGTCCGCTGAAAATTTCAGACTTGCTCGGTCAGCTGGGAAACCTGAGAGGCTTTGCCCTCAGACTCTTTCAATAGGCCAGATATATGTTTGATTACCCCCTTGGCTTGGTGATGAGCATATCAGAGGGCCAGCATACCCTGCAATATGAAGTAAAGAAATTCAGAACAAATAACAAGAGAAGAAAGACCACTCAGAGATCAAACAAACTTATTACTTACACTGGTAACATCCTGGAGACTGGTGCTAGTAATGAAGTCCAGAGATTTTCTACTGAGAGTATCCATGAATTCGGTTTGGGAAGTAGACACCCTTTTTATATGCCCTTGCTGGATAGCCAGATATTTCTTCAGAGGTCCATGGGCCCCTTCAGCAGGATCCTCAACAGTATCGTCGGGAGCTCTGCTCAGGTTGGTCAAATCTGGTGTACTGGCCCTATGGGCACTATCCTCATTAGATAATCCCTTGCCTTTGATTGATTTACGAGATGGATTGGGTGCCTTTTTCCAAGAAGAGGCCTTGTCAGGGGTTGTCTCAACTGCCCCGACAGGTACAACAAGAGGGTTGGATTTTTGGCGCTTGGCAGGGGGAACTTCACTGCTAGGACCATCTGTATGTTTCTGGGAAAATTTCTTGAAAAATACAGATAACATATATGCAAAAGTACCAAGCAAGAGTACCGAGCAAGGTCAAAGCAAGCAAACAAAAAATCATCATAATTATGCAAAAAAGCAAAAGTAAGTTGTAGAATAAGAGTAAGATCACCCTCTTTAGCTCCCCCGTAGCAGTCGGCTACCTCAAACAGAAATTTCCCATCACTACTTGACGAGTCCGAGTCTATATGTTCTGCTACAGCCTCCTTGCTCTTGCTAGGCTGGGGGTGATGGCAACTTTGGGAGTGCCATGGTCGATAGGCTCCCGGACGAACTCCTGGTCTGGTGGCCCACGCAGGGTCGGGACGGGGGGATTAAGGATCTAGTTTGTTTCATGCTGGGGAGTGGAATAGGTGACTTAGAAATGGACAAAGGTTTCTTGGGTGATTTCTTGGTAGGGGTGACATCTTTGGCTCGAGTCTGGGGGATAAGATAAAGCCCAACGGATACAAGTCTTTCCGCGATGGTCAGGGCCACCAGATATTTGTCGCAAGGGTCCATAACAGCTAGCTTTCTGGCTCTTATTTCCATTTCTCTAGTGAGGGCCAACCAACTAAAGGGACTATTGCGATGGAATGACAACTGATTGGTAGCAATCTTGTCAATGACAAAATATTGGTTGGCATACTCCCCAACTTTAGAGATACCGTCGGTGTTCGATAGGTAAATGTTGGAGTCCTCGTTGCTAAAGTAGAAATACCCTGAACTGCCTTGGCGAGGGCTGGATTTGAGATCAAAGAGATAATTAATCTCATGTGCAGTAAGTACCGGCCAGTCTAAAGATTGATACAAAACATAAAAGGCTCAGAGGAATCTGATGCCTTTAGGACTAATCTGGGTTGGGCAAAGCTTGAAACAATCTTCCACACTGTGAAAGTATGGTAGATGAGGAAGGGTGGCGCCCGCATTCATATGGTATCTTATCCAGGAGCAGAATTGAGCCCCAGGGTGTTCGGCAGTTTGTAGCTGTAGGTTTGAAGATGGAAACATCTCTGATATGGAAATGCTCTCTGGTATTTTGCACCTGCTTTTTAGAAATCGTACTCTTAGGAGCTTCATACAAGGGGGCATCATCTAACTCAGAGGAAGGATTAACAACAACCTCAGTATGGATCTCCATGGCATATTCGATCCAATTTTCTCCTTCTTGCTCTGAAGAGCTTGGCTCTTCCTCAGCGGAAAGGACTTTCTTCGTGACCCCAGTGGTGGCACGGCATGCCACATGGGGTCTCCTTCCTCTGCGCCATGGTTGGTGCGTTTCATATGGGCCATCGATCGTTGTGAACATAGTTTTACAACACAGTTCGGTGGTCACCTCCCCTCTGCGCACATAGGAAAAAGGGAAAGGGTAGGCGAGAACACCGAACAAGTGCTGGTCGGTAGGGATTTATGAGTTATACCGATCAGTCCAAAACAAACATAAAGGGCATGCTGAACAGAGGGAAGATAAGATTTAAAGCAAGGGAATTCAAGAAAGAGGAATATTTTCCCAAGAACAGTTCTTGAGTGATGGTCTTCATGACTTTTAAAAAAAAAAAAAAGCAAACACCACACATAAATCACAGAAAGAAGAGATTAAAACCCCGTGTTCTTACAAAATTGGACGTTTGAAAGAGTTATCCAGGCCGAGAGACACTCAAAGTGGTCATCTGCTCACGAATTCATGCAACGTAGAGAACTTACTTCCTGCAGTAGTTAAAGCTCCGAGGATGAGTTCGGGGTGTGAAGATGGCTTGACGAAGGGACCAGAATATAGGTTACATTTCTTAGACGGGATAAGAGAAAGAGATTTAGGATTTCTCCAGGACATCCTGGGTCTATTCGAAACAAAAGAAAATAAAAAGGTAAAGGAAAAGGGTAAGAAAGAGCACCCCTACTTATAGGCAAGAAAAAATGAGTTCCTTCATGTAGGAATTCAATGTGTCAGTCCACTCAGCACTCCCCTCGGCTACTGTAGGCACATCTCCCCAGACACGTTAGCATGCCCATCAAATCACTTCGTCTCAGCCACTAAATACATCAGCTACTCTTCAGTAACTGAGCGGTAGACTTAATGAAGGACTATTATGGGGCTTTATGGCTCCAAAAAGTGGCAGGAAAAGTTGAAAGGTCATTTCTTAGAAATACTAAGTCTAGTAGCTATACCAAGTGTTATGCCACATAACAAGGGGGTGTACCTTCGACCAGACTAAATGGTATGGTCCTCAGAAGAAAGTTTCCATGCTGCTTAGCACCATTGAAAACTTGGGGGGAAAATGTTATCCAAAAAATTGGCATATCTGACGTGGCACTAATCTTGAACACGTGGAATAGACTGGGAAGACCCCCACAATAGGTTGGTCGGCGTATACCTGTAAGGTATACAACAAATTACTATTCAACATACTTTCACCAGAGGCCCAGCTGGTCGGAGTACACTTGACAAATGGATAACTGTCACTACTCTGTACGCTAGATAGGAGAGCAGCTGGTTAGTATGACGAACAGACATACCTGCTCGGATGAAAGTAGTTACACTCTCCATTAGCACTCCACGAGAATCGCCCAACCACCTGGAAAGAGCACCTAACAACCCTAAACACTTGGTCTAGGTTCCTAAAGAAGAGGACAACAACTACCTACGAGAAGAAAGGGATATTTCCCTATCAGTTATGCTCAGGCGAAAACCTGGGGCGAGGGGAACAGTATAAAGAAAAACTCTCCACCACAGTGGAGGGGTTCAGAAAAATAGCTTACCAACCAACACCAAGAAAATACCGAGCAACTTGGCTTGGTACTCAGCAGCGATTCTATCATATTGTATTGTCTTTTACACATAGAAATCCACTTGTAATCCCTTGTGATCTTGTGTAAATCTTCGAGATTAATACAAATCTAAGATGACGTAGGTCATTACCAATCTTTGGGGCTGAACCTCTATAAATCCTGGTGTTCTTTATTATTTATTGCTCATTATTATTAGGTTATTGGCTCATTTATGGTGTATCGATTGTCTAATTGAAAGGTCTCTAATTAATTATTTGAACCTGCATCAATTGGCTAAAAATCCAATCAACACTATGCATACCCTTCATTTGCCATTGGGTTTTAGTACCAGCACGGCGTTGGACACCCATACCGGGTAGAAAGCCTCCTTAATGAAATTTTTATTCTAAAGCTTCTCCACCTCCTCCTTCAACTCCTTAGCCCTATCTTTATCAAGTATCCTCCTTTTCTGCTGTACGGGCTTTAAATGGTCTGTATCGATATTGAGGGCATGGCTTATAATGATTGGGCAGATTCCTAATCTATCATCATGAGACCAGACAAAAACATTCTGGTTGTCCCTAAGGAACTGGATCAAAGTGGATCTTATGTTCCTGGACAACCACTTCCCCACCTTGACAACCTTGGTCGGGTGTTCTAGGTCAAGTGAGACTTCTTCTAATTCTTCGACATGGCCTACCCCTGTGTTAATATCCCCAAAATGGGGGTCTATGTCTTGCACCCTGTTTTGGGCCATGTATTATTTTCTGGCTACTAGGGCCTGTAGGGTGCGTTGTAGAGACTGCCATTCTCGCCTTTTTCAATGAAGAGTTATAACACTCCCTAGCCGTCCATTGATTCCTTTTGAGACACCTGATACCTGCTCGAGTTGGAAACTTGATGAGCATATGGAAGATTGAAGTTACTGCTCAGAGGTCATACAGGGATGGTCAGCCTATCATGGCATTAGATGGAGAAGGTGTTGGTTTTTATAGATTGAATCAGAGATTATACGGAGCGGAACAACAATCAAAATTGTTAATTTAACCCCACAAGATTTCTAGATCTACTTCTTCACATACATATATATATATTGAATCAAAGATATGAATAGAAAATTACCTCAAGTCCTTCCTTGCAGCTATCTTTTTGTATGGCAAAAATCCTTGAGATCTCACACCAAGATCTTCCAAACTGTTCTCAACACACAAAGAACGAGTGTGAGCTTGCTATACAAAATAATAGGTAAAATCTATTTATCAGATGTTCTCAACACATGAGATCTGATAAAGTTTGGACCTAAGTTTGTGAAGAACAATGACCTATGCTTGTATCACTGTTCTCTTTCTCTCAGAGAGAATTCATGATATATTTTCTATCCCTGAAAAGTATCGTTCTAAAAAACTGATATCCTATATTTAATGTATCTAATATATTAAAAATAAAATATTAGTTATTTTAAACAATTTGAAAATAACTAATCAGTTATCAGATTTTGTTAAACTAATAATATTTTCATCATATTACAATATCTCATTATTTATTTAATATTTAAATAACTAAAATTGTGGAACCAAGAAACTGTCATGAGCTTCTAATGTGTGTAGCACAATGACTGTGCACTGTGCTACATGTGTACCACATGCCAAGGAAGGCATGTGATTTTTCCCAATTTTTTATTATTATTTAAATACCAAAAATCCCAAAAATAAATTAATTCAAAATTAATTATATTTTTGTTAAATCAATTAATTAATTCTCAATTAATTATATAATAATTATGTTTAGTGCATAAAAAAATATTTTACTTATCAAATAAGTCTTTTTGCCCATTTTTGTATTTATCTTTGTCAATGTTTGTTTGAGCCATTTCATGGCCCATGGACCTATAACATTAAGTTCCAATAAATTGAAACTAAATAATTAAACTCTATAATTATAATAGTTAATTTATTAATTATGATATTTCTCCACTATAAATTCAGAATTGCACTCTTTATGTTATAGATATACTTTTACAGAAATCTTATTCTAAGCTGTCCATTGATATAACCATCTTACAGTAGCTCAACCCTCGAATTAATTAGTTCATAAATTAGAATGGAATAATTACCATTATACCTTTATAATTTACTTCTTATTCCTTAAGTACCATTAATTCACTAGTGAATAATTAATCTATAATCTAATTATAGATTTGAGCTCAAAATCATTCAGTTCCAGAATTAACCCTTAAGGGAACTAATATACGATCCGTTAGGAAAGTTTAGATTCCATATTGTTGATACATGTTCCCAGCCATCCATGATATCAAATCTCCAAAACAAAAGTCATTAGCCTCATTCTATGAAGAGACCTTAACGAATGAATCAAAAGATTTAATAAACATGAACAGGAGTTCATGAACACTCAGGATTTAGGTTGATCTATAAATGATCATCAGTTATGATATGAATTACAAGTCTTTATGATTAAATGGTTTTTGGATAAAGACTTTTGTTCATATCGGTCCATGTCATATATAATCATATTATATAAATCACATTTACCGAGATGTCTTACCACTTCAATAATCTGAATCTAGATTATTTGTATCAACATGATACTCAGCAAACAGTACTTAAAACCCCAATTAAAGAATTCCATAACTTCAATTTGTTGTTGTTGAATATTTTTATTCATTCATGTGATCTTAATTCTCTCGTACTAATACAAGATCACATCCTCAATAATGAATATGGAATTTTTCTGATATTTACAAAATTATTTAAACAATAATTTAATAATCTAAATATAACAATAATAGACCATTGTATTTATTTATTCATTGTAATAATAAATGTATTTTACATGATCTTAGGACATACTCCTAACAATCTCCCACTTGTACTTAAAGCAAGTAGGGAATTTCTCTCAATCCCATATTACGTACATGACCCTCGAATTGCTTTGCAGGAAGCGTCTTCGTAAGCGGGTCTGTCAGGTTGTGTTCTGATGCGATTTTTAGAAGGAACACATCTCCTTTAACAATTTCTTTGACTAATTGGTATTTGCGCTCTATATGCTTTCCACTCATGTGGCTTCTTGGTTCTTTAGAATTAGCCACTGCTCCACTGTTGTCACAGTAAAGAACAAGTGGTTTCTCCACTTCTGGTACAACTTCCAGATCGGAGTAGAACTGTTTCAGCCACTCTGCCTCCTTAGCTGCTTCACAAGCCGTTGCATACTCGGCTTCCATGGTGGAGTCTGCAATGTTGGTTTGTTTAATACTTTGCGAGACTATCGCTCCTCCTCCAAGAGTAAACACTAATCCAGAAGTCGATTTCTGACTATCTCTGTCTGATTGAAAATTAGAATCAGTGTAACCAGTGGGGTTCAGGTCTCAACCTGAATATACAAGCATATAATCTCTAGTATTTCTAAGATACTTGAGAATATTCTTCACTGCAATCCAATGACTCAATCCATGATTGGATTGATAACGGCTGACTATCCCTACTGCATAACAAATGTCATGTCTTGTACACAACATGGGGTACATCAGACTGTCTACTGCTGAGGCGTAGCGATACTGTCTCATGTTTTCCTCTTCCTGAAGTGTTTTGGGACACTGCTCTTTGGAAAGGAATACTCCAAAAACGGGTTGGCATAACACCCTTTTTGAAGTTTTGCTTATTAAAGCGTTCTAGCACCTTATCAATATAAGTTCCTTGAGACAGTGCCTAAGTTTTGTTCTGTCTATCTCTAAGAATCTTAATGCCCATAACATACTTGACTTCTCCCAAATCTTACATTTGGAATTGTTCAGCTAACAAGTTCTTTACCCTTGATAATGATGTTGCATCATATCCAACAGTAATATATCATTTACATAAAGAACGAGGAACACTACTATACCATCTTTAATTTGTTTATAGACACAAGGTTTGTCAACATTTTGTTCAAAAATCAAATGTTTTACTTGTGTCATCAAATCTAAGATTCCAAGATCTAGAAGCTTGTTTGAGTCAATGAATGGACCTAAGAAGCTCTCAAACCATTTGCTCTTGACCTTTTTTAATTTGAACCCTTCTGCTTGAGACATGTAAATGGTTTCATCAAGGTAGCCATTCAGAAAAGCTGTTTTGACATCCATTTGCTAGATCTTTTAATCCATGCACACATCTATGGACAAGAGTATACGAATGGATTTTGACATGGTTACAGGAGAAAAGGTTTCTTCATAGTTAACCCCTTCTTTCTGTGTGTAACCTTTGGCTATAGACCTTGCTTTGAAAGTCTCTACTTTCCCATCTGCTCCTCTTTTCTTCTTGAATATCCACTTGCAACCAATGGGTTTGATATTCTCAGGTGGATCTTCAAGAACCCAGACAGAATTGGAATTCTTCGATTCCATTTCTTGGTTCATGGCCTCTTGTCATTTTTCCTTGTCAGAATCATTCATTGCATCTTTAAATGTTAATGGATCATCTTTGTTTGTGTCAGATACAAGAATTTGAACTTTGTGTTCATAGCGTGTGGGTTGTTTGTTAACCCTCCCACTACGACAAGGTTCTCTACTATCCTGACTAGAACTAGCAGTTTCCTCTTGTCGTTTTTCATTGGTTGTTGCTGGTGACTTTGCAACTTCATTCGAGATCATCTCCTCCAGAACAGCCTTTCTGCGAGGTTTTTGGTTATTAACATAGTCATATACAACAAAAGTTGCATTTGTTGATACAAATGTTTTATCTTCTTTTGGACTATAGAAAAATCCACCTTTAGTCTCTTTGGAAGATCCCACAAACATGCACACTTCAGAGCATGATTCCAACTTCCCGGTCTTTCCTTTGAGCACGTGTGCAGGACACCCCCAAAATCGAAAATGGTGTAAACTAGGTTTACAAACATTCCATAATTCTATGGGTGTCTTTTAGATAGACTTAGATGGAACAAGATTCAATATGTCTAGAGCACATTGAATCGTATATCCCCAGAATGACAGTGGTAATGACGAGAAACTCATCATTGATCTAACCATATCTAATAACGTTCTATTCCATCTTTCTGAAACACCATTTTGCTGTGGCGTTCCAGGTGCTGTGAGTTGGGATTGAATGCCATGCTCACGTAGATGGTCCTCGAATTCAAAATACAAGTACTCTCCTCCTCGATCAGATCTAAGAGCTTTTAGTGATTTACCTAATTGCTTTTCAACTTCTGCTTGAAATTCTTTGAACTTTCCAAAAGTTTCATATTTTCTTTGCATTAAGTATAGGTAACCATATCTTGAATAATCGTCAATGAAAGTGACGAAATATTCATAACCTCCTCTTGCTTGTACATTAAGTGGACCGCAAACATCCATATGTACAAGCTGAAGTGGTTCTGTGGCTCTTGAACCTTTAGCAGAGAAAGGTCTCTTGATCATTTTATCTTCTAGACAGGATTCACAAATAGGGAGAGATCCAATAGATAGTTCTCTTAAAGGACTATCCTTTACAAGCCTATTTATTCTGCCTAGACCAATATTGCCCATTCTCAAGTGCTACAGATATGTTTCACTATCAGAATCAGTTTAATTTAGGATTAGCTGTTTCAAATAATTCAGAATTATAAAAATTTGTCATTCATTATAAGTATGTAAACTTTTTTTATCCCAAAGCATTTGCATAACAAGTAAATAGATAATTTCTTTTAATAATAACTACTTTATTAATAAAAGAAATAAATGTTATGCAAAAATTAGAAATAAGTTTCCAAACATTAATAATCAAAATTATTAACAATAAAATAAATTTCTAGACTATAGTTTTCTTTGTTTAAAAAAATCTAAAATTTCTAAAACAAAATAAAGAAATTTAAATTGTTCAACTAACAATAAAATAACTTAATAAAACTGCTCTCCAACTCCTCCAGATCTTTACTCGCTATCAAAATCCTCATCAGTCTCTTCCTCCTTTTCAGGGTTCTGATAACTGCGAAAGGAAAAACAGAAGAAAAATCGATTAGTGGCATATATTTTTGAATCTATTATCCAAAAATTTGAATATGATATTCATAGTATTTGAATTCTATAATTCAAAGTTAAAAAATATATGTAAATCTTATTTACCTTTTTTGTTTGATATAAACGATGACACTCAGCAAAGACTTCCTCTGTGATTGCTCACCACATCTCATGTGCTAAGTTATAGTGTATATATTTTTCTTTTGTTTCGCTAGGCATGGTTGAAAGCATGCAATAACGTGCCAACCGATCAGATTTCATCCAATTTGCATATTTTTCTTCTGCTTCATAGCTAGTAGCCATAGGTGCTTCTGTTGGAGGTTTTTCATGGACAGTTGACATCATCTTTTTATAAGAAAAAATGGTCAACATGCCTCGAAACTAGTGTTGCATATTTTCAGGTTCAAAAACCAAGGATTTAAGAAAAGCATCAGTGTGTAATTCACCAATAGACATTTTTGTGAAGAACAATGACCTATGCTTGTATCACTGTTCTCTTTCTCTCAAAGAGATTTCACGATATATTTTCTATCCCTGAAAAGTATTGTTGACGGTGAGAACTCGTCAACGAAGTTAAGTTGGAAAAATTATCGAATTGAAATTGCTAATTCGAAAGCTATGAAAACTTGAACGATGACTCAAGAATAATGGAGTAACAACAATGGAGAATTCAGTATCTCATTCACACTAATGTCTCTGTTACAGTAAAATTTTCCAACCCCCTCTCAGGTGGCCTTCGAATTCCATTTATAGTAGGCTCTAACGGCCTTAGGTACATAGTGGTCCAGGGGACCAAGAGGTACAAACGTACTGTACCAGGGAAGTGGCTTCAGAGGTTGTGGCTGTACATCCCGTACAGGAGCAGGTGTCAGGAGGATGTCTCCACTACTTGTCTGTACCCCTTCCTGAGGCGTGGTAGCAGGCGTGTTGGCGCAGGAGGTAGTGGCGTCGGCTCTGACCTATGGCCGTAGACGTACGGACCACGATCCTCACTGGTACTGGCATCCGTACCTGGTATCTGGTCGTACAAACATGTCTCCTTTGACTCACACTAAGCATAGGGACTTGGAAATGTGAAAAAGGGGATCTTCGGTGTCCGTATTGGCCGTGGCGTTGAATAGGGGTCTTGGGCCCATACACGTTAAGTCATGGGGCGTCGGCCTCCTGAGAAGATTATGGGCTGATGGACCTCCCGGGGCGTGCGCGCGCGGGACCTTGCGCGGCCTCGCGCATGGGGCGCCGTAGACGGCCCCGTAGCCTCCCTCGGCCCCGCGCATGGGCATGGTAGGAGTGGCCCAAGGGCCTCGCTGAATAGGGCGCCCCGCCCTATGTTGGCCTCGTGGAACAAGGGTATCTTGCCCCTAGGGTGGCCTCGCTACACAAGGCACCTCGCCCCCTACGATGGCCTCGCTACATAAGGCGCCTCGCCCTCTAGGATGGCCTCGTGGAACAAGGCATCTCGCCCCCTACGATGGCCTCGCTACATAAGGCACCTCGCCCTCTAGGATGGCCTCGCTACATAAGGCGCCTCGCCCTCTACGATGGCCTCGCTACATAAGGCGCCTCGCCCTCTAGGATGGCCTCGCGGAACAAGGCACCTCGCCCCTAGGGTGGCCTCGCTACATAAGGCGCCTCGCCCTCTAGGATGGCCTCGCGGAACAAGGCACCTCGCCCCTAGGGTGGCCTCGCTAAATAAGGTACCTCGCCCCCTAAGATGGCCTCGCGGAACAAGGCACTCGCGAGACGGGGTGGTCTCGCGGATCGGGGGGGGGCTCGCCACTCGGTGGCCTCGCGGGAGGCGACTTGGGGGCCTCGCGGAAGAGCATTCTCGCGAGACGGGGCGGTCTCGCGGATCAGGGGGGGCCTCGCCACTTGATGGCCTCACGGGAGGCGACTTGGTGGCTACCTTGCATTTCCCCTTGATGAGATTATGAGCATCAACACTTGCCCCCCTAGTCTAGGAGAGGGCCTTAAGGTGCTCTTGTAGACTATTCATCTTGGTTCCTATAAATAGGCATTCATGCATGGCTTAATATTTACACCTTACCTCCTTGGCTTAGTGGTGGTTAGACCCTTGCTCCTTTCAAGAGGTAAAGGGTTCAATCCCCCACAACCACACTTTCTCTATTATTTCATCACTTTTCCATTTTTTCATTGACATCATTTTTTTTTTTTTTTTTTTTAGCTAGTTCCTTGGTGTGTATATTTTTGGACTAACACACACTTCTGATTAATTCTTGCAGACGCGCGTTTTCAACGCTCTGGTGCTTTTCGCCTTCCAACCTTACTTGGACTCCGACTTCGTTCTTTCAATTGCTTGAGGTATATTTTCTTTCCTTCTCCCGTTTATTTACTTATTTTATCGGATTCACACCAACAATACTTGGGATGGGGTACGTTAGCCCGAGCTTGTTTTGACCATACGCGCGCCCCTCCTCTTTCTTGTTACACATATACCTTGTAGTAGTCCATTTAGGGCGTTTGCACCTGGGGGTATTAAGCCTGTTCCTTTGTGTTTTGTAGTATCCCCCTTGTTTAAACGTGACCTCCTTTTTGCTGTCGGGACGCGGTTTCATGGCCAGTGAGGGCCCGTCCGACATACCCTCGAGGGCTGAGTTTATCGACCTGTCTTCAGATCCTGAGTCCCCTGAGGGCAGCCCTTACCAGGACTATGAGTCTTTGAGGCAAGCCCGCATTCGCCACCTCGAGTGCATGGCTAATCTTAGGCATAAAATTTGGGTGGTAGAGAGCGAAATTGACTCGGTGTCGAGGGGAGACGGAGGACCTTCACCCCCGGGCCTTAGCGACCATATAGCGCGTCTTAGGACGGCTCTTTTTGAATTGCGGTGGGAGTTAGAGTTTATGGAGGGACACATTCCGCCAGAACCTCCCACTCCCTCTTCGCCTGATGACGATCACGGGGCTATCAACTCCTCTCCTCAGCCCCTAGTCTCCGTTGATCCTGGCTTAGCGCTTCCGCCATCGCTCCCTCGATGGAAAACCCTTGCTAGGAAGAGAAAATGGAGGGTTAAGTGCTCTGCCTCTTCCTCACATGTTTCTTTTGATTTTGCAGATATGTCGAAGGTACGCAGACAGGTGTCCGATATGTCTTCGAACAAACTGAAGACCATCGTGAAGCGCTACCGAACTCCTCCAGAATACGCCTTGCATGTTCCTCAGGAGACCTGCCGGGCCGACCGCCCTGAGAAGGGCTTTGTGGCTTTGAGTGAGCAGATTATGAAGGCGGGTGGCACCGTTCCTCTACACCCGTTCTTTGTGGCGGTTCTCAACTATTTCGATTTGGCCCCTCTCCAACTGTCACCCAACAGTTGGTTGACTTTAAGTTGCCTCTTTCTTTGGTTCAAGAATAATGAGCAACGCGCCCCGACGGCGCAAGAGGTGCATTCCTTGTACAACCTTATTGGGGTGCACAATTCCAAGGGCTTCTATTACTTGCAGAAGGCTAATAGTGAGCTACCCTTGATAGATGGCTCAGTGTCTAACCCAGGGTCCTGGAAACAGGATTTTTTCTGGGTACAGGGGCCTCTTTCAGTTCGTGAAGGCTTTCGCGCTGAACCTAGTAAGTATCCAGTCTTTTTCTTTTTCTTATTAGAACTCACCATTTTGCACTCTCGCTTGTACTGATATTGGTGCGGTTCTTGCAGGGCAATTTGCTGATCCCTCGGTCATCGGGTCGGAGGCGGAGGCGATAAACAGACTCATTGCAGCAGACCCCGCCCTGAAGAAAGCAGCAGTCCTATTTACCATGACGAATCTCAATCGCCACCAATTGTCTCCGGTCTCTAACCCCAAGTTCCTATGGTCAATCACCGGGTCTAAGAAGGTTGTGGCTACGCCGGCTGGGCCATCACTGCATGAAGATGAGGCTGAGGTGGAGATGGAGGATGCCCCCCTGTCCCCCAGGGGACATCCTCCTCATGACTCCCATGACCAGGACACGGCCTTTCACCCTCTAGGTCCGCAGGCCGCGGCAGGATGCTACGCCTCTCCTGGTTGCGGTGGTGGCGATGCCTTCCCTCCAATTCATCATGATCTCGGCATACCGGCTGCTGATTTCGTCGGGCTCGCGGAGCCCCCTGCCGATGCACCAGAGTCTCAATTTTTCTCTTCTGCTGCGCCTCCTCCTGCCTCGGCGAGTGGGTCGTCTGTCCCAGTCCAACCAGATGCTCCTAGCGTGGGGGCAGAGGCTTGGGTGACCAGGATGGCCTCAGTTTATGGGCAGCGTTTCGTTCCAATAGCTGAGAGTCTCCCTGTCTCCGACTGGAGGGGCCTAGGGAACGTGACTCAATCAGACCTCGGGGAGATGCTAAGGCGTGCTGCGGCCTGGGTGAGGCTTTTCACTTTGCGTTGATTAGTATTATGCATAGATGCACCTGTGTTCTTCTTTTTGTTACTTATTGCTGATGCCATTGGTTTTCTTGTGCAGGTCTATATCGTGTCTCTTCGACATGCTGACTCAACTGGCATCCTTTCCGCATCTACCACTGAGAGGGACGGCCTCATAGTCCAGGTCCAGGAGCTCGAAAATGAGCTTAGCGCAACCAAGGTCCAATTGTCAAAAGCCCGGACTAAGTACACCAAGTCGGACTTGAAGAATGAGCAGCTGAAAGCTAAGATCAAGGTGCTGAAGGGCAAGGCTAAATGTTTGGAGCGCGAGCTCAAGGAGGCCAAGATCGCTGCATCCGGGTCGCATGAGATGGTTGTTCGACAGGGGACTGAAGTTGAGGCCCTTAGGACTGAACTACAGTCGGCTCAGGAGAAAGTTGCTTCCTTGGAGGCGGAGAAGGCTGTAATCGAGCGCAAGTCTATAGACCGGGCTCTTTACAATGTGTGGAAGCAGGATCCCAACTTCGACTTCTCCTCTTTTGGCGAGCAAGCTGTTGCCCGAGCGGCCTGGTGGAGTGCCCACTACAGGAGGCCTTGAACTAGTTTCGCTCCTTTTTTTTTTTTTTGTAACGTCATTACTAGTGCTACTTTTCTGTTAGTAACCCTTGTATTGTCTTGAGAACTCCTTTCTTTTTTATGTATGAATACATGTGATGTTGTTGTTTATTTCTTGTTCTACTGCACTTGAGGCCCTTTTATGCCTGTATGACGCGGTTTGGTTGGTTCCCTTCTTTTATTTGTCAGGCTGGAGGTCCTTTGGATCCCATGTGAGAGGGTTCACTGGGACCTCTTTTGGTGCCCCTTGGCGGTTTTTGTAAGGATATTTTGACCCCTTGGATCTTAGCTATCCTTTTGGGTTTTTCTTGCGCGCGCTTATTATTTCTTTGCGAGAGGCGTCCCTCTCGTCCTTTTGCATAGTACTATTTCGGCAAGGGTCTTTTTTGGGACCCTTTTTGGCTGGGCGGCTTGGTGGCCGCTCCAGACTTATTAGTGTTGTCACTATATATATATTTTTCTTTCGTAAGGCCTTTTGGCCTCCTTGATGTTCACGAGGGTAGCTAATCCTTGTAAACTCAGGGGAGGCCTTGCAAGGTCTTTTTACTACTTTCTATGTTTAGGAACTTCGTCTAGGGCCCCGATATAAGGGGTCCTTCTAGGAACTCCCATTGAACGGTCCTTTTTAGGGCTACGGTCCTTCTCGGGTCCTCCTGATGCATAGGGGGTCGCTTTTGGGCTACTCCTAATCGAGGGCCCTTTTCAAGATCCCTTATCAGAGGGTCTTTTTTAGGAGCCTCTTTTTTAGGAGGGCGAGGGGTCCTTTTCAAGACCCTCCGTTAGAGGGTCCTTTTCAGGTCTCCCTTGCTAGCTGCGTTATCGCCCCCTGTCCTGCCCCCCAAGTGTTTGGTGAAATTTATTTCGGCGGACACTTTGGCTGATGCCCTGGTATTGAAGAAAAAATAACACACGAAGAGGCTAACAGTCTTACTTATAATACGTGGTTTCATTCATTATATTCGTAACATAATGGTTTCATACATGTAGTTGCAACGGTACATAGGTGATTTTCACATAAAACGAAATAAAATGGCTCACGCCTACTTAGGAGGTTATCTAGGTAACCTCTTTGATTTCTTCCTACCATATCAAGGCAGCGTGCCACACTTGTGCTTTTATCCGTGGGCACCGGCGTCTTACTGGTAGTACTTCCTCAGGTGTTCCGCGTTCCATGCCCGGGGCACGATGGTGTCGTCCATGCGCGCCAGCTTGTAAGTGTTTGGGGGGATGCACTGAGCGACTTGGTAGGGTCCCTCCCAATTTGCCCCCAGCACTCCTGCACTCGGGTCTCGTGCGTTTGGGAGCACCTTCCTCAGCACTAGGTCGCCGACTCTGAAAGTTCTCTCTCGGACCCTCGAATTGTAGTACCTTGCGGCGCGTTGCTGGTATACTGCCACCCTCATCTGGGCTTTTTCTCTCTTTTCCTCCAGGAGGTCTAAGCTTTCGGTCAGGGCTGTGTGGTTGGCTTCGTCTTCATACGCCTGCACCCTGTGGGATATGACTCTCATTTCGACTGGGAGCACAGCCTCGCATCCATAGGCCAAGGAGAATGGGGACTCCCCAGTCGTCGTGCGTGGGGTGGTTCTGTAAGCCCACAGCACATTTGGTAGCTCATCTGCCCAGGCTCCTTTCATCTTCTCTAGCTTTGTCTTTAGGTTCTTCTTTAGGACCCTGTTGATGGCCTCCACTTGCCCATTGGCCTGGGGGTGTACCACTGCGGAGAAGCTCCTCCTTATACCTCTTTTCTTACAATATTCATCGAAGGCTCCTCCTTCAAATTGGGTACCATTGTCGGAAATAATTTTGTAGGGTACCCCATACCGGCACACAATGAATTTGTTGACAAAAGAGGTGATGTGCCTAGCGGTTATTTTCACAAGGGGTTCCGCTTCTACCCATTTGGTGAAATAATCTACTGCCACCACCGCGTACTTTGCTCCACCTCTACCTGTAGGCAGAGCGCCGATCAGGTCTATCCCCCAGATGGCGAAGGGCCAGGGGCTGGGCATGCTGGTCAGTTCGCTCGGGGGTCTTCGAGAGTAATTAGAGTGCCTCTGGCACTTGTCACATTTCGTGGCAAAGTCCTGCGCGTCTTTCTCCATGGAAGGCCAGTAGTATCCTTGTCTTACGGCCTTCCTAGCCGTGGAGGGTCCACTTTCGTGGTTGCCGCACTCTCCCTCATGGATCTCTTGTAACACCTTCAACGCCTCCTCTCCTTCTACACACCGCAGGAGAGGCATGGAGAATCCTCTTTTGTAAAGGACCCCATCTACCAAGGCGTACCTCGCGGCCTTGTATACCAACCTCCGAGATTCGTTTTTATCCGCAGGCAAGACTCCTTCCTCCAGGTACTTCTTGATTGGCTCGGTCCATGATTTCTTTGGGACGCTGATCATGTGCACATCTACGCCTCCGATGCTGGGCTTTGGCAAGTACTCCACGGGTATTGATTCCAAGACGTCACCATCCTTGGTGGATGCCAGCTTTGCAAGTGCATCGGCATGGGTGTTCTTTTCTCTGGGGATTTGTTCTATAGTATATGCCACCATTCGCCCCAAGTAGCCCTTCACCTTCTCTAAATATGCTGCCATCTTGGGCCCCCTTGCCTGGTACTCCCCCTTTATTTGGCATACCACCAATTGTGAGTCACTGAAAATATGGAGGCGCGTTACTTTCAATTCCTGGGCTAGGCGCAGGCCAGCTAAGAGCGCCTCGTACTCCGCCTCATTATTGGAGGCCTCGAACCCAAACCGGATTGCGCAGTACATTCTGTGTCCCTCGGGCCCAGTCATCATGATGCCCGCTCCTGATCCTCCTTCATTTGACGCCCCATCAACATGCAAACTCCACTTCTCTACATTTCCCAGTTCATCCTCCACAACAGGCTGCGCCCCTCCTTCACTCTGTCCTTCATTCGGCTGATGGGTGAATTCTACTATGAAATCTGCCAGCACCTGCCCATTGATGGAGGCCCTTGGGGTGTAGACAATATCAAACTGACTTAGCTCAATCGACCATTTCATTAGCCTCCCTGAGGTCTCTGGCTTATGTAAGACTTGTCTCAAAGGACTATCCGTTAAGACATCAATCGTATGCGCATGGAAGTAAGGCTTCAACTTCCTCGACGCCACTACTAGCGCATAGGCCAGTTTTTCGATCTCTGGATACCGGCTCTCTGCGTCCACCAGACGCTTGCTGATATAGTATACGGGCTGTTGTTGCTTCTTCTCTCCCTTAACTAAGGCTGCGCTGATGGCATGCTCCGACACTGCCAAGTATAGGTACAGCTTCTCGCCCTTCTCTGGCTTTGCTAACAGGGGCGGCTTCCCCAGGTGCTCTTTCAACCTGACAAAGGCTTCCCCACATCTTTCATCCCAAGCGAACTTTTTGCTCCCTTTGAGGATGTCAAAGAATGGGAGGCACTTGTCGGTGGACCTTGAGATGAACCTGTTAAGGGCCGCCACCCTTCCTGTTAGGCATTGTACCTCCTTCTTATTCTTCGGCGGGCTCATTTCTATGAGCGCCTTTATCTTGTCGGGGTTGGCCTCGATTCCTCTGGAGTTGACCATGAAGCCCAAGAATTTTCCCGAGGATACCCCGAAGGTGCATTTGGCTGGGTTCAGTTTCATCCGATATTTCCTGAGCGTGTCAAACATCTCACCAAGGTCTTTGTTGAGTTCTGCAGCTACTTTGGTCTTCACCAGCATGTCATCCACATACACTTCCATATTCCTCCCTATCTGATTTGCGAACATTGTATTCACCAGCCTTTGATAGGTGGCTCCCGCGTTTTTGAGCCCGAAGGGCATCACCTTATAACAGTAGAGCCCTTTGTCTGTAATGAATGACGTGTGTTCCTCATCTGCAGGGTTCATTGGGATTTGGTTGTATCCCGAGTAGGCGTCCATAAAACTTAGTAACTCATGCCCCGCTGTTGCGTCTACTAACTGATCTATCCTGGGGAGTGGGAAGCTGTCCTTAGGACAAGCTTTATTCAAATTCGTGAAATCGACGCAAGTCCTCCACTTCCCGTTTGGCTTCGGCACGAGTACTGGGTTTGATACCCACACAGGATAGAAAGACTCACGGATGAACCCGTTGGCCTTCAATTTGTCAACCTCTTCCTTTAACGCTGCGTACCTTGTTGGATCGAGCGCCCGCCTCTTCTGCCTGACGGGCCTTGCTCCTGGGGAGATGTTCAGGTGGTGGCACATTACGCTGGGGTCTATGCCCACCATGTCCTCATGACTCCATGCGAACACGTCCAGATTATCCTTCAAAAATCTTATCAATTCTTCCTTCACGTCACCTTGTAGGCTTTTCCCTATCTTCAATTTCCTTAAAGGCTCCTCCGTCACCGTAGCCTCCTCTACTTCTTCTTCCGGTTCTGCTCTTGCCTCATCCACGACCCGAGGGTCAAGCTCCTGCGGACCCCCTGTGGGCATGCTTATCGCCTCGTGCACCACCATGGCCATCGGCTCGCGTGGCTTTGCAGGCGTGCGGAGTGAGGTGTTGTAACACTCCCTTGCTTCCTTCTGTTCTCCTTTCATACTCGCGATCCCTCCTGGGGTCGGGAACTTGACAACTAAGTGATATATTGAAGTTATGGCTTTCAATTCTCTCAGGGATGGCCTCCCTAATACCGCGTTGAAAGCTGATGCACAATCTACCACAACAAAGTTAGACATAATTGTGGTTTGGCGGGGCTGCTCCCCCATGGTAAGTGTCAACTCAATCATTCCAAGGGGTTGCACTGAATCCCCTGTGAATCCGTATAGTGACGACTGGCAAGGCTTTAGATGACGAATGCCCAGTCCCATTTTTTCCAAAGCTGGGCGATATAGGATGTCCACTGAGCTCCCGTTGTCCACCAGGACTCGATGCACACGCATATTTGCCAACTGAACTGTCAGCACCAGCGGATCATTGTGGGGGAAGTGTACCCCCCGTGCATCTTCCTCAGTGAACGTTATTGAGTCGTTTTCCCCCTTGAAGCTCTTCGGGGGTCGCTGTTCTAAACTCATGACACAGGGGGGCGGACTTCGTCGAGCCTCCCTTGCATATTTATCTCGTCCCTTCCGAGAATCTCCTCCAAATCCTGGGCCTCCAAAAATGGTGCGGACCTCCCCTTGTATTTCTGGGGCTCGCTCCTGTGCCTGGGATGCCCTGGGCTCGTTTTCTGGCCTTTGCCTCTCTTTCTTGACATAACGGCCTAAGTGCCCCCGGCGGATGAGCTCCTCAATTTCCTCTTTCAAGTGGATGCACTCTGCCGTGGTGTGTCCAATGTCTTTGTGGTATTGGCAGTATTTACTGGGGTCCCTCTTGGACCGATCCTTTCTCATTGGTGGGGGCTTCTTGAAGGGCACTCGATCTTCGTTGGTGACGTAAATATGCTCCCTGGTGTCAGTGAGGTTCGTATAGTAAGTATAGGTCGCTGGCCTATGATCACCCCCTCGTTTGGTTTTTCTCTGCTGGTCATCTCTCGACCCCTCATACGTCCTCTTCTTCTTAGCTATATTCGACCCGTCGTTAATTGGGGGCTTTGCATGGGACTCCTCCTTTCCGGCCTTCAGGTTTGCATGGCCATCCTCCACACGGATGTACTTCTGTGCTCTTTCATAGAAGTCGTCCAAGTCGGTGACTTCCCTCTTCAGCATGTTGTCCCACAACTTGCTCCCTGGGAGTACCCCAGCAGTAATGGCCATTTTTAACTCCCGGCGCGTCAGGCTCCCCACTTTCGCGGCCTCCATATTGAACCGGTGAATGTAGCTTTTTAGGCTCTCCTTTTCCCCTTGCTTCACGTTGGCTAAGCTGGTGCCTGGCATCGTGTAGTCCCGCACGGCATGGTGCTGCTGGAGGAACTCATCAGAGAACTGCTGCCAGGACCTGATGGACCCCGGCCTTAGCCTTTTGAACCATTTGTAGGCGGGTCCTTTCAGAGTAACAGCGAAGCAATGGCACCTGGCACCACTTCCAATCCCCCTCAATTTCATGAGATCGTTAAACGCATCCAGGTGGTACTTTGGATCCGTGCTCCCTTCGTAAGGGGTCATGTTGGGCTCCTTAAAATTGGCAGGGAGCCGGATTGCCTGAATTTCTCGCACGAAGGGTGACTCGTGGTCGAATTCTTCCTCAAAGGCCTGGCCACCCGACGCGGTGACAATCTTGCTCCGCAAACTCCGCATCTCTGTGTCTAAGTCTTGCCTCCTTTTGCTGAGGGAGTCTCTTAGAGTGGACGGGCTAAGACCCGCCTTTCCCTTGCCTTCTCGAGGCGCCTCAGGGGGTGTGGTCCCTTTGCCTGCCCTTTTCCTATTGATCTCCTCCCGCAAGTCTGGGGGCGTTCTTTTGGAGGTGACCTCATCCTCGCGTCGAGGGGCAGCCGTGGTTCTCGGCGTTGGCTTTTGGGCCTGCTTAGGTGGTTCGGGGTGATCACGTTGCTTCGTGCGGGGGGTGTTGCTAGTCGAGTGTCGGGTTCTTCCATCATCTACTGGCACAGTGGTCTCCACCCCACCCTTGCCCTTCTCCTTTCTCTTGGGCAAGGTTATGCTGGATTTACCCTGCAGTAGGCCGTTAAGGACCTCTTGCATGTTCTCCAAGGTAGTTTCTAACCTTTGGTTTTTACGGTGGAGCTCACGTATCTCCTCTTCGTAAAATCGGGACTTTGAACTCGAGCTCACGGAGTGGACCCGGGGGTGTTTGTCTGGCCTATGAGTAGAAGGGCCCGGGTCTTGCCGGCCGGAGTTCGGTGCCCGCGGTGGTTTCGGAGGAGGGAACTCATCAGCGTGCACCGGTGGTGCTCTGGGAGGACTCCCCCCAGGTGGAGCAGCCGGTGACGAGGCCACCCTGTCTCCTCCTTGAACCTCAGGGTCTTTCGGGGGCTCCACGTCCCTGGGTGGAGGAGCGTCCTTCATGGAGGCCTTCAGCTGGACTCCGTTTAAGTGAACTTCGACCTCCTGCGTCTCCCTTAGTCGCTTCGAGCGTCTCGGCATCTTCTTCTTGTCGGGAATAATGGTGGAACAGTAGCTTAAAACTAACGTTCCCACAGACGGCGCCAAACTGTTGACGGTGAGAACTCGTCAACGAAGTTAAGTTGGAAAAATTATCGAATTGAAATTGCTAATTCGAAAGCTATGAAAACTTGAACGATGACTCAAGAATAATGGAGTAACAACAATGGAGAATTCAGTATCTCATTCACACTAATGTCTCTGTTACAGTAAAATTTTCCAACCCCCTCTCAGGTGGCCTTCGAATTCCATTTATAGTAGGCTCTAACGGCCTTAGGTACATAGTGGTCCAGGGGACCAAGAGGTACAAACGTACTGTACCAGGGAAGTGGCTTCAGAGGTTGTGGCTGTACATCCCGTACAGGAGCAGGTGTCAGGAGGATGTCTCCACTACTTGTCTGTACCCCTTCCTGAGGCGTGGTAGCAGGCGTGTTGGCGCAGGAGGTAGTGGCGTCGGCTCTGACCTATGGCCGTAGACGTACGGACCACGATCCTCACTGGTACTGGCATCCGTACCTGGTATCTGGTCGTACAAACATGTCTCCTTTGACTCACACTAAGCATAGGGACTTGGAAATGTGAAAAAGGGGATCTTCGGTGTCCGTATTGGCCGTGGCGTTGAATAGGGGTCTTGGGCCCATACACGTTAAGTCATGGGGCGTCGGCCTCCTGAGAAGATTATGGGCTGATGGACCTCCCGGGGCGTGCGCGCGCGGGACCTTGCGCGGCCTCGCGCATGGGGCGCCGTAGACGGCCCCGTAGCCTCCCTCGGCCCCGCGCATGGGCATGGTAGGAGTGGCCCAAGGGCCTCGCTGAATAGGGCGCCCCGCCCTATGTTGGCCTCGTGGAACAAGGGTATCTTGCCCCTAGGGTGGCCTCGCTACACAAGGCACCTCGCCCCCTACGATGGCCTCGCTACATAAGGCGCCTCGCCCTCTAGGATGGCCTCGTGGAACAAGGCATCTCGCCCCCTACGATGGCCTCGCTACATAAGGCACCTCGCCCTCTAGGATGGCCTCGCTACATAAGGCGCCTCGCCCTCTACGATGGCCTCGCTACATAAGGCGCCTCGCCCTCTAGGATGGCCTCGCGGAACAAGGCACCTCGCCCCTAGGGTGGCCTCGCTACATAAGGCGCCTCGCCCTCTAGGATGGCCTCGCGGAACAAGGCACCTCGCCCCTAGGGTGGCCTCGCTAAATAAGGTACCTCGCCCCCTAAGATGGCCTCGCGGAACAAGGCACTCGCGAGACGGGGTGGTCTCGCGGATCGGGGGGGGGGGCTCGCCACTCGGTGGCCTCGCGGGAGGCGACTTGGGGGCCTCGCGGAAGAGCATTCTCGCGAGACGGGGCGGTCTCGCGGATCAGGGGGGGCCTCGCCACTTGATGGCCTCACGGGAGGCGACTTGGTGGCTACCTTGCATTTCCCCTTGATGAGATTATGAGCATCAACAAGTATCGTTCTGAAAAACTGATATCCTATATTTAATATAACCAATATATTAAAAATAAAATATTAGTTATTTTAAACAATTTGAAAATAACTAATCAGTTATCAGATTTTGTTTAAATAATAATATTTTAAGCATATGACAATATCTCATTATTTATTTAATATTTAAATAACTAAAATTGCGGAACCAAGAAACTGCCATGAGCTTCTTATGCGTGTAGCACAGTGACTGTGCACTATGCTACACGTGTACCACATGCCAAGGAAGGCATGTGATTTTTCACAATTTTTTATTATTATTTAAATAAGAAAAATCCCAAAAATAAATTAATTCAAAATTAATTATATTTTTGTTAAATCAAATAATTAATTAATTTTCAATTAATTAATTACACATAATTATATAATAATTATGTTTAGTGCATAGAAAAATATTTTACTTATCAAATAAGTCCTTTTGCCCATTTTTGTATTTATCTTTGTCAGTGTTTGTTTGAGCCATTTCGGGGACCATGGACCTATAACATTAAGCTCCAATAAATTGAAACTAAATAATTAAACTCTTTAATTATAATAGTTAATTGATTAATTCTAATATTTCTCCACTATAAATTCATAATTGCACTCTTTATGTTATAGATATACTTTTACAGAAATCTTATTCTAAGCTGTCCATTGATATAACCATCTTACAATAGTTCAACCCTCTAATTAATTAGTTCATAAATTAGAATGGAATGATTACCATTTTACCTGTCTAATTTACTTCTTATTCCTTAAGTACCATTAATTCACTAGTGAATAATTAATCTATAATCTAATTATAGATTTAAGCTCAAAATCATTCAGTTCCAGAATTAACCCTTAAGGGAACTAATATACGATCCGTTAGGAAAGATTAGATTCCATATTGTTGATACATGTTCCCAGCCATCCATGATATCAAATCTCCAAAACAAAAGTCATTAGCCTCATTCTATGAAGAGACCTTAATGAATGAATCAAAAGATTTAATAAACATGAGCAGGAGTTCATGAACACTCAGGATTTAGGTTGATCAAAAAATGATCATCAGTTATGATATGAATTACAAGTCTTTATGATTAAATGGTTTTTGGATAAAGACTTTTATTCATATCGGTCCATGTCATATATAATCATATTATATAAAGCACCTTTACCGAGATGTCTTACCACATCAATAATCTGAATCTAGATTATTTGTACCAACATGATACTCAACATACATTACTTAAAACCCCAATTAAAGAATTCCATAACTTCAATTTGTTGTTGTTGAATATTTTTATTCATTCACGTGATCTTAATTCTCTCATACTAATAACAAGATCACATCCTCAATAATGAATATGGAATTTTTCTGATATTTACAAAATTATTCAAACAATAATTTAATAATCTAAATATAACAATAATAGACCATTGTATTTATTTATTCATCGTAATAATAAATGTCTTTTACATGCTTTTAGGACATACTCCTAATAGAAGGGATGTCGATTACAACAAACAAGGCCATAACGGTGCTTCTCCTAGTTGCCACCCCTACTGTCAAGGGCAACCTTATGCTTCCTGCTGGGGCCATGCCACTTCTTGTGAACCCGTATAGTAGCTGCTCACATGGCTCCAGATCTTTGATGATCAAATTCATTCACTCCAGGGTATTCTTGAACAAGATGTTGGCGGATAAACCATGATCGATCATTGTTCGGGCCAAAACAATGTTGGAAATCTGGACTTCCACCACCAAAGGGTCATTATGTGGATGACGTACATGAGCGATGTCTTCCTTGTTGAATATGATGGGCTCACACTCATAACGAGGCTATTTGGGAGTATGCTCTTGGATAGCCAGCACATCATCGTCCTACTCGTATATAAGGGAACGAGCGTACTTTTCTCGTGTCTTGCTGGTATTACTAGCCAAATGTTGTCCTCCACAGATCACATCCAGCCAACCAACAACTGGTGGTGGTAAGAGAGGTTTATTACCTTGATACTGTTGTGGTGGGTTTTTGCTAAGGATGATGGTCGGCAGTTAGCCGTACATACCTCTTCAGATGAGCATTATTCTGCCGAATGAGGAATTTGATCTCTTCCTTCAGATAGTTACATTCATTGGTTTGATGACAATAGTCATTGTGAAACCGACATAATTTAGTCATATTTTGTCTGCTAGGATCCTTCCTCATCGGTGGGGGTCTTCAATATGGTATCACCGCTTGGGTGGCATTGAAAACATCTGCTCAGGGCTCCAATAGAATGGAGTAAGTAGTAAACTTAGGCACAATCTCTCGCAGTTTGGGCTGCTCGGTGGTTTTAGACTTTTTGCTGTCGCTCTGGCTAATATTATTTCCAGTTCCATTGCCGCGTTTGCCATTTTGTGACCTACTTTTACTTTCTCCTACAGTGTTAGTGGTATTCCCAGCTTCTATTTTCCCCTGTCCAGTAGTTTCTTGGCTATGGTTATCCACCTTTCGCTCAGCTTCCTCAAGCTTAATAAATTCCTCTGCCCGGTCAAGGAGCTCCTGGGTGGCGCACGCAAAATTTCTTTTCAAACTGCTCTAGAATTGGCTTTTCACTCTGATTCCTGAATTGATGGCTATTAATTTACCATCATCACTCAAGGATTTCACCATTGTGGCTTCTTGCATAAAACGTTGAATGTAATCTTTTAAAGGTTCATTGTCTTGTTGTTTTATGTCCACCAATCATTCGACTCGCCTGGAAGAGGTCTTGCCGAAGAAAATTGGGAATAGAAAATGTTGAGAAATCCATCCCATGAGGTGATTGACCCTGGCTGTAGCTTGAAGAACCACTGCAAGGCGGTTTCTGACAGGGTGGCAGGGAAGATCCTTCACCTAGTATCATCCCGAACTCCTTGGAGATCAGTCAGTAGCTCAAAGTTGTGAACATGGGAAACTAGTTCCTCTCGCCCAGTATACATCTTCCATGTTGGCATCTTGAACTTGATCGGTATGGGCAGCTGGTTGATACGTTCTAAAAATGGGGAACCACTCTGCCTCTCCATTTCAATGTCTGTTAACTTCGGAGTTGTTAGGTCCTTTACCAAATGAGTTAACAAATCTAGTTGGGTCTGGATGTTTGAGTTTGTAGCTACCTGGGGCTGTGCTACATTATGGACCTCATCCATTCTCGAGTCCCGAATAGGCTCAGGCGGAGCTATGTTGTTTGAGTTCCGTAGGTCTTCACATTTGGTTGAATACAGAGATTGGCTAAGGCCTGCCCCCAAAAATATGGCTGTCTGCCCGGCCTGGTACTGGGGCTACTCCTTGGAACCCTCCACCCTATGATGGTTGGTTGTTCGGGACACCCTACCCTTGTGGGAAAAACAGTCCTTCAGGAAGGTTACCCCTAGCCTTGGTTATTTTGCTAGCAGGCTTGGCTCTTTGCCTCATCATCATTATACCCATCAAGATAGTTGGGTCTGTACGTACTACTGAATTCTGGTTCTCTTATTTTGGGCCTTGATCGATACTCTTGGTGCTGTCTGTACCAACCAGGCTGCTGATGGTTATTCTGGGGCTGACCACCCCTATTTAGCATTAGTGCTCGGGTGTTGCCATCCTTACTAACGACATTAGGATTTCTTTCATGGACACTTCCTTGACATCTTGGTCGAAATTTATCTACGCGATCCTATCCCATGTAGTGCCCTGGAAGGACTTGCTCATCAGTTGGCAAGGGGTACCTGTTGTTGTTAGCTTGGGGACCCCAACTTGATCAGTGAATCCTGGTCGAACCCCATCCTCCAATCTGAGGTCGAGCTTTTGGTTCGTTCACTACTCCTTCAGCGAACCCCCAAAAAAGGATGGAGTTGTTGGTTCTTAGCAATAGTACCAGCTGCAGTCCCCCTACCCCGAGTCTGCTGCTATTGAATGTAATTACAGATGGACTCAACAACCTCCCTAGTTTGGCGTTCCATGTCTTCTTGGCAGGCCTGCATCTCTTGGGCATGTCGATCCATCCATTCTTGGAAATCTCTTCTTTGCTTCTTGAAAGCCTTATTAATGGCCTTCTCGACAGTAGCCCGCCCCTTGTCCATGGTAGGAAGCTGATCCTACATCAGCCCTATGACTTCCCTCATTTGCTCAATTTCAAGATCAAGCCCTTCAATATCCACATGGGGTTGATACCATCCAGGACCTTTAGCTCTTTATCCTGGCTAGTCGGTACCTCTTCCAGCACCTCCACCTAAAGTTCCTACGTTAGTAATTCTCGTAGAGGTAGTTGCCCACGTTTGGCTGCAGTGGGCCCAGTAGCTTGCCCCTTGGCGCCAGGCAGGTTCCTAGGTGGAAAATCAGTTCACCCCCATTTAGATTGCTCATTGAGGGAACTTGGTGTGATGATTCAGCTTCATGTTGCAGAGGTTCTTGGCTTGATCTTCTTGTTGAAACCACCATCTTCGCAGCAACGGAATCCGAATGCTATTTTTCTTGCTCTCAATGAAAGCACCAAGATATTGACTGATTTTTTAGTCAACTGCGTAGAGTAAAAATAATTAATTCGAGATCTTTCAGTAGAACAATCAATGAACAATAAATGAGCCAAAAACCTAATAATAATGAGTAATAAATGATAAAGAACACCGAGATTTATAGAGGTTCAGCCCCAAGAATTGGTAATGAACTACTTCCTCTTAGATTTGTGTTAATCTTGAAGGTTTACACAAGATCACAAGGGATTACAAGTGGATTTCTATGTGTAAAAGACAATACAATAAGGCAGAATTGCTACTAGGTATAAAAATAGGCTGTCCAGTACGGCAGAAGATTTCGTGAACCCCTTTTACTGTGGTGAAGGGTTTGCATTTATAATGCTTTGTTGGCCCAGGGGCTGCACACAAGCATAGCTGATGGTGGAAATATCCCATTATTCTAGCAGGTGGTTACAACCCTACCCGTTAGGAAGTTTGATCGAGTCTTTAGGGCTGTTAGGCGCTCTTTGCGGATGGTTGTGCGATTCTTGCGAACTGCTAATGGTGAGTGTAACCATTTCTCGCGAACTATGTTTGGCAATCCATCATACCTATCAGCTAAGCTTCTGGTGGTATTTTGTCGAGCAGTGTTAGAAGGACTTCCCCTTATGAGAGTGCATTGCACATAAGGCGCAAAATTGCATCCTGGCAATAGAACCTGGGAAGGGTGTAGCCATTATAGACACAGGCTTCCTGAACATCTCTCACTGTCGCTTGCTTGACAATGTTCCTCACCAATAATCCCTTATAGGAGTTTTAATGCTATGCCTTGGCATAGAACCTGGGCAAAGTGTTTTCCATTTGTAAACTGTTTTCCCTGCCGAGCAGTTGTTTGTCGTATACCCTGCAGGTATATACCGACAAACATGTTGAGAGATCTGCCCAGCCTACTCCACGTATCCAAGCTTAGTGCCATGTCAGATATGTCAATTTTTGGGACAACAACGTATTTTTTTGATAAATTTTTGAGACAACTAATGCTTTTGACAAAACCATTGCTTATGTTTTTATTTGTTTAGTTTTTAGTTTTTATTAGTTGTTTTGCTAAGGGACTAGCAAAGTCTAAGTGTGGGAAAATTTTATAAGGACATTTTGGATATTATATTTGTTATCCTTTTGCATTTAGATAATGTTAATTTCTAGTATTTTTAAGTGTTCTTAGCATTTTTTTACGAGTCTTTGATTTTTAAGCCATAAAAAAATGTTATAAGGTATTATTGATGAATTTGATGTATTTTTGTGGTTAGGAATTGACAGAAGACGACAAGACTAAAGAAAATGAAGTTTGTGACATATTTGAAATGTTTTAAAAGTTCCTAAACTCGAGGTTCGAGCTTAAAGTCGAAGATTTCGAATAAAAACAAGGACACATGCTGAAAAAGGCCTGTTGCCGCAGCTAGCCTTATTTCAGGCCGTGACAACCATAATCCCCTGGCCGTGGCCAATGCTCAATACTTGCCAGGAAATTTCTGTGGCCATGACCACCAAGAATCACTAGCCATGGTGTGTGATAGAAGTTTTCTTAAATTTTAATGTTTTAAATAAAAATTTTAATGGGCTGTAAAATGAATTAGGGTTAACTTTCATAATAACTAGGGATTGCGAATTTTAGAGGCAAGAGCAACAGAGGAGGAGAAAAGACATCATCATCTACATTCATTAATCTAGTTTTTCTTTCTTCTCAAAACTCCTTTATTGTCAATGAATATTTATATTTGTGAATATGAATGTGATTATGGAGTAGTTTTCTTTATAGTTGAGGGTTATTTCAAAACCCTAAACATGAGATTTTGAATGCAATCATAAATTTTATTCCTTCTATTCCCTTGTATTAAATTGTTTCTACTTTTCTAATCAAATGCTATGAATATTGTGAGGCCTTATTAGGTGGCCAGCTATCATTTAGGATTGTTATTCACCTAATAGTTTAGGATTCTACGTAGAGTGATAAATTACAATTAAGGTATTGTGACAGGTATCTTGATTGTGATGAAAAATAGAACCTAAGTTAAATGAATTGCATGCTTAATGAATTTGTTGCCTAGATTAACCTGTTTCCATAGATCACATGCTTAATGATTTTATTGCTAGGTAAAAGTAATTAATTAAGAGCGCTTAGCTTTAGTCAATTATAATAGGGAATCTAGGATAATTGGCTGCTAAGTATTATTTGCAGGGTTAATAGTTGAATTGGGAATATGGAGTATTATTTGTCAATGTTGATAGATTGATTGTCGAAGGTGGAGAGTAATTCTTGACTATTTCTTTAATATCTTTTTATCCTTAGTTATTTAATCTTTAATCATCATTTTATTTTATGTTTTTAGTTTTAAAACCCCCTATCTAATTTCTATTTAGTTCTTATTTTGAATAATAATTTGATCGTAGTCCTTGTGGGTTCGACTCTTATTTACCACTATACTGTAGTAGCTGATATAAGTAATTGATAAAATAAATATTTAAATTTGGTACGACATACGACACACATAAATAAACTTTTACTCTACGACCGGCCTGGAGTCCTTTTGTATTCTGACACATTGGAAATAGGAAAAACCCTCAATGATGACTCCTTCCATGGAAAGCCAACTGGCAGATTTTCAATTCCCTAGGCAAGCTGGCGTCATATTAGCTACAACAATGATGACTTTTGGTACCAAGGATGACATCATGCCTGCTCGCGTGCATGGAGGCTATATATAGCCCATTTCTTCCTCATTTTCTTTCTTATATTTCTCAATCATATTCTTTAATTTCCTCTTTCCTCCAAGAAATCCCAAGAAAATAGAAGCTTCATTTTTTCATTATGAGTTTTGCGAAGCTTTCCATGCGAATCCATCCAGAAAATTATATTCCACATAAGTTCTCGATCAGACCCTTGTAAGTTTTTACTTTTTTCCTTGCAAAAAAATGTTGTAGAATTCGCAAAAATCATATAGTGTTCTTCATATTCTTGATAAAAACAATAGGATTTTAGAACTTTTCTCGGTAAAGTAGGGGTTTTACTAGAAAAATCTTGTTTGGGAAGTAGGAAAATGGAACATTAGGACTCGGACAGGCTTTAACTTGTAGAAATTCCTAAAAAGAATCATAAATTCAAGAAAATTTTGATTTTTGGTTATGGAAAAATGTTGGGAATTTTCTTTCTCTTTTTCAGGGAGCAATGACTCTGAGCTTTTCTCAGCAACAAGCAAAAGAGTTGACAGAACAACATAAAAAGGCCAAGTCTTCCCTGGAATGCTCTCGCGAGATCACCTTAAAAAACAATGAGGATGCTGAGCTGATCAAGAAGGAGCTCCTCAAGAAGAAAGCTTAGCATGAACAGAAGAGCAAGGACAACCAGACCCTTTAGGACAGGGAAAATGAGCTTCTTCAACACCTTGAGGATCGAGATAAAAAACTTAAGGAGAAGGAAGACAAATATTCTTTAGACATGGGTCGATTAAGGAGTCAAGCTTTCAATTACTTCTATATGTTCTGAAAGCACAACAAGGAGGCCAACTTTTCATATCTCCCTGATGAAGTCAAGAAGAAGGAGATAGAAAAGTGCCTTGCTCGAGAGGCTGCCTTTCTCAAAACTCTCGAGCTAGAGATCTTGCTACCTTAGAGTCGTTACCACATGATTTATAAATGTGCCATTGGCTTGCTAATCGATGTTTTAGGTTGAAAAGTGTGATTAAATTAAAATAAAGACTCATTTGACAACATTGGATATAAAAGATTTGGACATTCATTAAAATCATAAAAGTTATACATTTGGGATTCCAAAATACTATTTTGAAAATGTATTACAACTCAAAATGTAGATACAGTCGACCAAAGTGACAAAGCAAATCATTACAACATATTCCCCAAAATAACCTTGGCTAGGCAGCCAGCTAGGCCGAATATGTACACGCCGCTCCACGCTCTCCAACTCATGGTTGGTCGACCTTTCCCTTGCTCTTACCTGCACCATAGATCACCTGTGAGCCGAAGCCCGGCAAGAAAACTCAACACATAACAAATCACATATCAATCCAACAATATACAGCAAAACGGTCAACAGACTAAACACATAGCAGCCTACACCGACCCAAGTGCTTTACCCGGCTCTGGGTTCGCGGTCTTCATTGAGCGGGTGGATACAACTCCCTTAGAGGGTCTCGCCCTAGAAGCATGCAGTCACCATACTCGGCCTTCGCTGTTCTCGGCCTTTGCCATTCACGGCCTTCGTCGTTCCCAGCCTTCACTATTCTCGGCCTTTGCCATTCGTTCATAAGCATGCACAACACAACATAACATTGACAGATATCATGCATATATTATTCACAAATAATAGGGTCGTGCCCTGAAACACAAATAATAGGGCCATGCCCTGCTCTATGGGCACAAACAATTTTTTTACCAGTGTCTCGAGCTGACAAATTAATGCGATTTCGAGCATGATCCCCTAAACCCGAGCTTGGATGTAAAACCTAGTCACAACGCCATAAAAAATAGATATCCATCAATCAATATCCAATTAAGAACTTTAGATTACAATAATAGCCTTCGCGACCTCAAATTCTGCTAAACCGGGTAGTAGAATCCTTCTTGAGTTTTAAGATTTGGGTTCCCGAGCTTAAAACCCTCAAATAGCCAACAATTCCAATTTGAGCCATGACCTAGCCCTTGAAATTTGATCTTGACTCAATCTTCTTAGTTTTTATTGACTTAGGGCTCGTGATTTTTTTGTTCTTATTTGTTTGTTCTTAATAGAACAATTTTGTTTAATTAGGGATCAATTCATGATAAACGCTTTATTACATTTTCCTTTATGACAATGAATCATAGACCATACATATTGGAATTCTATATCATTGGTATTTTTTTCTCTCTTTCTCCCATCTTTTCATTTATCCACACACTTTAACTTTTATTGTATCACAACTCCTAATCAATTTTGTTTTTCTTTTTTTATCCAAAACAAATTTCAGTTGCTACAATGCTATGACCAATATATCATATCTCATCGGCACGCTCAAGTCAGAGAGCATTAGGCTCTCATCAAAGGGCCAAGGGTCATGGTGCGTCTCAACCTGCACCGCGCTGTCTGGGAGAAATTCTCAGGTCCCTAAGCCTCTGTGTTCAAGCGGGCCGCAACGCCTAATGAACAAGGCCGCGACGCGAGCTCTAAAACCCAGAAATGCCATGCATTTTTCTACGTTTTCCCCCATCCTAACTCACCAATTCTTAGCCAAACCGACCCCTACACTCAAAATTTAGCATACAATTCATATCACAGCAGCATAACCAGTAAAACCACCCCAAATTCTTAACTCATAACCCATCAAAACTCAACCAATCAAACCAAACTCAAACCATAAGAACAAACTCCTAACTACAACCAAAAACCAAATCATGAATCAATATAAACCCTTACCTTTGTGATAATTTTATCTTTCATCTAATTCCAATCACCTGTAGCTCCAATCCCTTTGAATTCAAAGACTTCCCCATCGAGTTCAATAGAAAAATTTCCTCCTTAGCCTTGAGAGAGAGAGGGAAACGTCAGGGAGAGAAAGAGAGTCCTGATTTGAGAAGTGTCTAAGTGTTTCTCCTTAGTTCTAGGGTCTTCAGCTGCCTAAGTCTAAGTTCAAGTTTATCCCCCAGCCTCCAAAATGTCTAAAATTCCCTTTGGTTTACCCTTGGCCACTTAATGCCTCTGAGGGCAATCCTATCATTTGCCACATCCAGCTAATTTCTCGAGTGTTCCTATAAATTCTAATTTAATCCTGACGTACTTAAAAAATCACTAAATCACTACCCGTTACTCGGAAAATCCAGAACACCAACTATGTTCCCAAAATACCCCTAGGATCATCCTGAGCCGGGTATTTGACCCCGTTGTGACTATTTCGCTATTCCGCTCCCTAGGACCGTCTCAGATTGCATATCACAAATATATCACCACGATCTTTTGGTATAAAGCACAACACACATATAATTCACATTTATGCCCTCATGGGGCCAAAATTACAATTATGCCCTTATTAACCGAAATGGGCCCACATGCATATTTAATTCACCTATACATGCATTTCTAATCACAGAATAATTTAATCCACGTAATAACTTAATTAAATCAATTATTGCCCTCCCAGCATGCTAACCAAGGCACTAAGCCTTATTAAAAAATTTGGGACGCTACAACTATCCCCTCCTTACAGATATTTCACCCTCGAAATTTACCTGAATAACTCGGGATATCGATCCCACATATCAGTCTCAAGCTCCTAAGTTACCTGAATAACTCAGGATATCTAATCATCTCAATTGCCTCATTGGTTGTAACGCCCTGGCTACCCCAGAACAGTTACGGAGAACGGTGAACCAGAAATTTGACTCGCTACCCGAGTCCTTTGGCTAAAAACGTGATCTAAGTGTTATTATCAGGTTAAGGTGGAAAACCAGTAAAAGGAAAGGGTACATTTCATTAAGTAAATAAACTGCTCATGAGCCTTTTAAAATGTTTACAAGTAGTTCAAGTTACAAAAGAGTCGCTACAGTTTCAGATTTACAAACTCCGCCGGCCTAAGCGGCAAAAATAGGGTAAACCCCTAGTCCCTCTGAGAACTCCTCGACCGTGGCGGTCAAGCGGCCCTGTATGTACATCACATCGCCCAAGCTCTCCACTCAAGGCTGGCAAAGCTTTTCCTTTCCTTTACCTGCACCACGTAGCACCCATGAGCCAAGGCCCAGCAAGAAAACACAATAAGATACGGTATAATATTAACAACGATCATAATAATCATCCAGGACTATCAGTCCAACAAATAGGTGACAATAGCCAAAAGTCACAGTAATGAGCATCGCTCCCTCTAGCCATGTGACGATAGGGTCACCAGGGCTTAATCGACAAGTGTTTCATTCATAAGTTTGTTCAGGACAGGTGCATGGTGATTGGTCACCAACATAACCTTCCTCACGACTCTAGAGTCGAAACTATGGACAACGTCCCTTAGCCACGTGACAAACGGTCACCGGGGTCATATACCTTGGCTATAGTCATCTGGTCGTAGACCAGGCAAGCGCTTGTAAGTTTCTTCGACCTTAGGTCAGTCTCGCATTAATGCCATAGAGCCACTCAATGCGTGATCATCGACTTTAGAGTCGGTCCCTGACTAGTCAGTGTCTTAAACAGGTGATTAGCAATCATTAGCATTTGATATGAAATCTACGTTCACATATAACAAACAACATGCCTCAATATCAAACCATGCATGTCATATACCTGTACAGGGTGCAACTGTGTCCATACACTATTTTCTTACCTCAAGTTCGAGCGAGAAGTATGATAAAGACGACCCCTGAGAACGATCGGTCTTTTAGTTCCTTAGCGGTTACCTAATCACAACCATTTATAACCTCCATTAATGAGAATCCACAATAATAGGGTCTTAACCTAAGCACCACCCTCGGGACCTCGAAACATGCCCACACGGTGAGTAGAATCGATCCCGGGCCTTAAGGATTGAAACCCCAAGTCAAAAACCCTTAAAAACACTCAAAACGGGGTTTGGAAGGAATAGGGTAGCGCTACAGTGCTCAACCCCTAGTGCTACAGCGCTAAACACAGAACCGCCCAAGTGCCAGAAACCCTCCTGAGGAGCGCTATAGCGCCCTAGGGTGGGCGTTGTAGCGCTACCTCCAGCCCAAAACCTCCCTGAACCGACCTTCTTCATCTCCTTCGATTCTAACTCGATTCCCAAGCTTCCAAAGCCTATTCTTGATGCCAAATGAACCCAAAAACCATCCCAACACATCCCAAACATCACAAGCATGGGAACCCTAGCCAAAACTCCCAACAAAACCCATGAATTCACCCTAAACATTTCAGCTGCAAAACAAAACTAAAACAGAGCAAACCAGAGAAACTATGGTTAGAAACTTACCCAAAGCTTGGCTTATGAAGCTCTTCAATGATGGAACACACTCCCAAACTCCCAAGGCTTGCTTCCCAAGCTAGAATCCTCAAAGTTGGCTCAAAAACCACAAAGAACAGAGAGAAAAAGAAGGTACGGGAGAACTCTCAAAGATGCTCTGTTTTTCCATCACCTTTTTCAGCTAAGTAAGGTTATATCTATCCTAGGGGTGAAATGACCATTTTACCCCTAGGTCATTTAATACTTTCTAAAGGCTCCTAAGGGCATTTTTGGTACTTTCCTCCTAACTCGTTAATCATAATTAACGCTCTCCAATTCCCGTTATTCTCGAAAATCATAAACACCAATAATTCACATCCCGTTACCCTTTATTTCCCGGTAACGCTCTAATCATCAAAATCACCCCGAGACTCAACCCAAGTCCCGACACTTAATCCCGTTGTGACTAAACCGCTAATCAATAATCTACGATCGTCTCATGTCGAACAGCTCGAACAAACCCACATCATAATGTGGTCTCAACATATATCACCGACATGCATACAATTAACATTATATTATAATATAATTCTCATAAACGTACATAAACACGTTTAACAGCATAATTAAGCAATTATGGCCCTCCCGGCCTACTAATCCAGCCGTTAAACCACATTAGGGAATCCGGGGCATTACATTGGTCCTCTGAAAAACCTTTGGACCTAAATACTTTCTCTCACCCGTCTCATCCCAAAGGATAGGCGATCTGCACTCCCTCCCATATAACATTTCATATGGAGCCACTCCAATAGTTGCCTGATAGCTGTTATTGTATGAAAACTCAATCAAAGGGGGATACTTACTCCAAGTTCCCCAAAATCCAGCACACAGGCCCGCAACATATCCTCCATTATCTAAATCTTCGTCTCAGACTGTCCATCCGTCTAAGGATGATAAGCGATACTAAACTACAACTATGTGCCCATAGCCTTCTGAAGGCTCTCTCAAAACTTAGAGGTGAAGGTGGGGTCCCTGTTGGATACTATCGTTCTCAAAGCCTCATGAAGTCGCACAATTTCCTTCACATACAATTCAGCGTACTACTCTACTAAATAAGTTGTCTTAACATGCATATAGTGGGATAATTTTGTGTACCTATCCATAATCACCCACACAAAATCACATTGTCCCACTGTCTTTGGTAGTCCAACCATGAAGTCCATGGTGATATCCTCCCACTTCCACTTCGGAATTCCTAAAGGCAGCAACAACCCTGCTAACCCTTGATGCTCAGCCTTCACCTGCTGATAGGTCAAACACTTAGCCACATAATCTACTACATCCCTTTTCATCCTCGGCTACCAATACAAGGTTCTCAAGTCTTTGTACATCTTTGTTGTACTAGTTTGTAAGGAGTAGGGTGTAGTATAAGACTCATCTAAAATCTCTCGCCTGATACCGTAATCCATCGGAACACAAATTTGACCCTTATACGCCAGTAGACCCACCTCTGAAATGGAGAAGTCCTTAGCAACTCTGGCTAAGACATCCTCTGCATGCTTCCTCAGCTGTGGATCCTCCTTTTGCGCTTCCTTGATCCTCTCAAGGAGCGTGGACTGAAGTGTAAAATTGGCTAGCTGACCAACTACCAACTCAATTCCTGCTTAGGTTATCTCCTCAGCCAACCTTTTTGATATCTGTCTCGAACTAAATAGTTGTCCTGGGGATTTTCGACTTAATGCGTCGGCCACCACATTGGCCTTCCCAGGATGGTATAGAATGTTGCACTCTTAATCCTTTACCAATTCCAGCCAACGCATTTGGCACATATTCAAGTCCTTCTGAGTGAAGAAGTACTTTAAACTTTTATGGTTGGTGTATATTTCACACTTCTCCCCATACAAATAATGCCTCTAACCCTTTAGTGCAAATACCACTGCCGCTAATTCCAGATTGTGAGTGGGAAATCTCTGCTATAACTCCTTCAGTTGTATCGATGCGTAGGCTATCACCTTTATAGCTTCCATCAATACACACCCTAAGCCCTACTTGGAAGCATCGCAGTAGACTACAAACTTCTCATTGCCTAATGGGAGACTCAATACTGCAGCGGTGATTAGTTGCTGCATCAATTCCTTGAAACTATTCTAGCATCTATCTGTCTAGGCATACTTGGTCTTCTTACGCATCATTTCAGTCAACGATGTGGCAATTTTAGAGAATCCCTCAATGAACCGCCGACAGTACCCTACTAATCCCAAGAAACTCCTAACCTCTGGAACGTTGCTCAGTTTGAGCCAATCTCTCACCACCTCAATCTTGCTTAGGTCCACCAGAATCCCCTCCTTACTCACAATGTGGTCCAGAAATGTTACCTAGGGTAACAAAAACTCTTATTGTTGAACTTATCATATAACCTATCCTCTCTTAACTGTTGTAGTACCAAATGAAGATGCTGCTCCTTCTTTGTCTCTGACTGGGAGTACACAAGTATATCATTGATAAACACGATCACAAACTTATCCAAATAATCCCTGAAGACTCTATTCACCAAGTCAATAAAGGTTGCTTGGGGCATTCGTTAATGCAAAAGACATAACCAGGAATTCATAATGTTCACATCTCATACAGAATGAAGTCTTTGGTATGTCCTCCTCTCCAAATCTTACCTGGTGGTAGTCGGACTAAAGGTCAATCGTGGAGAACATCGTCTTCCCTTGTAGGTGGTCAAACAAGTCGTCGATCATAGGTAGTGGGTACTTATTCTTAATGGTCAATTTATTCAACTCTCTGTAGTCGATGCACATCCTTAAGGATCCATCCTTCTTCTTGACAAACAACACTGGAGCACCCCATGGAAAAAAGCTTGGTCTGATGTATCCTAGATCCAGTAACTTTTGAAACTGAATCTTCAGTTCCTTCAACTCTGCTGGAGCAATTCTGTAAGGTGTCCTAGATATTGGCTCCGCCCCTGGTGCCAAATCTATGACAAACTCGATCTCTCAGTGTGATGGGAACCTTGGCATGCCTACTGGGAGTACATCAGGAAACTCACATACTAATCTGGTCTCACCCGGTCCAACCGAAACAATCCTAGAGGTATCCACTATGTTTGCTAGGAGTCCTATGCAACCTTCTTGTATTAGGTCTCTTACATTTAGTGCCAAGATCATAGGTACTTGTGGTTCACTCACGGTCCCCATAAATACAAAGGGTACCTCCCCTTCTGGTTCAAAGGTCACAATCCTTCACTTGCAGTCTATCATTGCCCCATACTTTGATAACCAATCCATCCCCAAAATCATATCAAAGTCATCCACCGCTAGCTCGATCTGATCTGCATACAACTCCCTAATGTCTATCTCTATTGGTAATGCTCTAACCTATCTTCTAGAGACTAATAGCTCCCTAGTTGGCAACAAAGTCCTGAATCCCCTAGCATACAAATCACTAGGTCTACACAAATGGTCTATCACTCTAGCAGATACAAACAAATGAGTAGCTCCTGAATCAATAAATGTAGTAAATATAGAACCAACACTAAAAATTTGTCACGACCGAGGGACTAGCCTCAACCTCAGTCTGGGTCAAGGTAAATACTTTGGTTGGAGTGAGGCTATCTCTCTTCTCCGGTTCTTCTTTTCGGGTTTGTGGGTAGTTTTTCCTCAAATGACTAACACTCCCACAAGTAAAGCAGGCTCTGACTCTGCACTCTCGCTGATGTCATCGCCGGCACCGAGGACACTCTTGGAAACTCCTCCAGTTGTCTCCCTCGCCCTGACGGCCAGTAAAAGCACCCCGTGCCCTCCTATCTAAACTAGGAGGAACAAAATAATATAGAGCCTTTCTCTTCTACTCACTAGGGCCACTACCCCGGCTAGAACCAGTAAAAGGAGTCACTGTCCTCCGAGCATCGCACCTTGCAGCGCCCTCTCTCCATATCTGATCCTTGGCCCCCTCCGTAGTAAGGGCCTTCTCCACTACCTGTGCATAGGTTGTAGTCCTCAGGTTTAGTGTTATCCTGACATCACGAGCGATCGTAAAGTTCAATCCTTGCACAAACCGATCCCTCCATGTTATATCAGTAGGCACTAAGTCTGGCACGAGCTTCGCCAACCGGTCAAACTTCAGAGCATATTCTGTAACCGTCATCTGATTCTAAGTCAAGTTGACAAACTCATCCACCTTTGTAGCTCAGACTGCCACACTATAATATTTCTAGTTGAAGATATCTTTAAATTATTTCCAAGTCATCACTGTCACATCCCTCCTATGAGACAGAACTTCCCACCAGATCCGGACATCTTCTCTCAACATATAGCTGGTGCAGGCTAACCTCTCATTCCCTTCAACACTCATGAAGTCCAGGATGGAAGAAATCATATTCATCCATTGCTCCGCCCGTAGTGGGTCTAGGCCACCCTTAACGGTGGGAGGATGCTGCTTTCCAAACCTCTCGTACAAGGGTTCCCACCTATTTTCCATCACAGGCTGGACTGGCACTAGTGCCACAGCTGGTGGAATCTGTAACCCAATACCCTGATGAGGGGCCTATTTCCTCAACTCTCGGGGTTCATCTTCTATTCATTGAAGTCTAGCTTCCATTTCGGCAAATTACTGTTGCCAATTATGTGGGGAAGGTGGGGGGTCCTGACCCTCGTTGTCATCTTTGGCCCTATTACCGTGGAGTCTGATCGATCATCAAGGAATAATTTCAATGCATGATAACAACATCCAAAACAACCTCCAAGTCCCAATCAATCCAGAACAAACAAATATCCACATCACATGCACATAACATAAGCCTATAGTAATGAATGGGCCGAGCCTTGGCATCATACATATATCAACACATTCATCATGCTTTATCTATAGCATTCAGGCAAATAAAGCAACTTAAACAAGCAGTTAAGCACATAATTCATTTAATACCGACCAACCCTGAGTCGAGCTTGTCTCTGGCAGCGAGCGTACATGTTCGGTCGATCTCCAGGAACCATAAACCTTGGCACACTCTGCTACCAAGTTGTAACGCCCTACTACCTTAGAGCCATTACCATGTGATTTATAAATGTGCCATTAGCTTACTAATCAAGGTTTCAGGTTGAAAAGTGTGATTAAATTGAAATAAAGACTCATTTGACAACATTGAATATAAAAAAATTGGACATTCATTAAAATCATAAAAGTTATACATTTGGGATCCCAAAATACTATTTTGAAAATGTATTACAACTCAAAATATAGATACAGTCGACCTAAGCAACAAAGCAAATCATTACAACATATTCCCCAAAATAACCATGGTTGTGGTAGCTAGGTAGGTCAAACATGTACAAGACGCTCTACACTCTCCAACTCATGGTTGGTCGACCTATCCCTTGCCTTTAACTGGACCATAGAGCACCTGTGAGTCGAAGCCCAACAAGAAAACTCAACACATAACAAATCACATATCTATCAAACAATATACAACAAAATAGTCAACAGACTAAACACATAGCAGCCTATGCCGACCCAGGTGCAGGTGGATACAACACCCTTGGAGGGTCTCGCCCTAGTGGCCTGCACTTAGCATGCTTAATGTCGATCCCAGCCCTTGCCGTACCCGATCTTTTCCATTCTCGGCCTTCGCCGTTCCCAGCCTTAGCCATTCGCGACTTTCACCATTCGCAGCCTTCGCCGTTCCCAGTCTATCACCATTCTCGACCTTCGTTGTTCTCGATCTTCGCCGTTCGTTCATAAGCATGCACAACACAGCATAACATTCACAAATATTCATACATATATTAAACAAAAATAATAAGGCCATGCCTTGAAACATAAACAATAGGGCCATGCCCTGCTCTATGGGCACAAACATTTTTCTTACCTGTGTCCCAAGCTGACAAATTAATGCGATCCCAAGAATGATCCTCTAAACATGAGCTTCGACATAAAACCTAGTCACAGTGCCATAACAAATAGATATCCATCAATCCCTATCCATTTAAGAACTTCAGATTAAAATACTAGCCTTTAGGACCTCCAATTCTACTAAACCGGGAAGTAGAATCCTTCTTGAGCCTTAACATTTGGGTTCTCGAGCTTAAAACCCTCAAATAGCCAACAATTCCCATTTGAGTTGTGGCCCAGACCTTAATGGCCGCACTGCGCTAAAGTCAGAGAGCATTAGGCTCTCATCAAAGGGCCATGGGTCACGGCATGCCTCAGCCTGCGCTGCGACACCTAGGAGAAATTCTGAGGCCCCCAAGCCTCTGTGTTCAAGCGGGCCGCGATGCCTGATGAATAGTGTAACGACCAAAAATCACTAATAAGGCTTAAGGGCATTGATTAGTATGGCGGGAGGGCATAATTGGTATATGTGTGATTTTAATGATTAAATTCATGATTATATGGAGATGTGAAATGCATGTTTATGAGTGTTTACCGAGTTTTTCGGAAACGAATACAAACAGAATAATAAAAAGATAAGAACTGTAGAAGTGCTGAAATGTAACTAAACAAACAGTGTTTTTACGTGGTTCAGGCGTTAACAAGCCCTAGTCCACGAGTCGATGTTATTATACTTGGAAAGGATTACAGTAAGATGGCTGGTGTACAAGAACTTCACACACTCACAGTGTTTCTCTCGGGTTCTCTTGAAGAAGATGAAGCTAGAGAGATTTTTGTAGAGTTTTCGCTATGTGATCTGTTGGCCCTCCCCCTTATTGTAAAATGAAGGGGTCTTTATAGCTAGGGTTTTGGATTAGGGTTTTTCTCTACGTACATGAGTCCTAATTACACCAGCCATAAATAGGGGATACAATTACTGTAGTAGCATGGCTACAAGACTCTATGTGGGTATATTTACGTGAAAGTATGGGGAATACACAAAGTCAGCCGTCTTTTCCAAGTTGTCAGCGGAACAGTAGGCGAAAAGGTACCCTTAGGCGTGCTGGGATGTGTGCGGCTTTGACCTGTCGGGCGTGTCAGGTGGGATCCTGTGTCAGGTGGATATCATTCCAAATATGCCTCCTGCAGGACTCGACCGCTTGGTTTTGTTCCGTGCGAGGCACGGAACTGTTTCCGCGAAGACCACTTGAAGAGCTTCTCCTGGAAGGAGCTTCCCTGAAGGATACCCCTTCGGGAGTCCGAGAGAGTTGACGAGTTTCCGTGTCGTGTTTGCTTGAAAGAGTAATCCGGACACTAAACGGGAGAGGCGAAGCCTTTCTGTCCATCCGCGAGCTCTGGTCACCTACCGTGAAAGATATTGGTAATTCTGCTACCCCGAGGATATCAATCTAAACGCTATCCGAAAATCTGGATAACAATGAGTATTAAATATGCACGGGGGCCCTGTTTAGCTTATAAGGGCATATTTGTAATTGTGGCTCGTTGAGGGCATAAATGTGATTATATGTGATTAATTGTTGAAACCACATTATTATGTGGATATATTTGCAGTATATGGCTCGAGACGGTCCTAGTGAGCGGATTGGCAAAATAGTCACGGTGGGGATTTATACCCAACTCGAGGGAGACTGGGGGTATTTTCGGGAATTTAGGAAATATATCAGGGATTATTAGACATTGGGTAAATAGTTGGAAAGTAATTGGATGACGGGATTAATTGGAAGATATTAGGAACATTGGAGGAATTAGTGGGAATTGGGGAGAATGACCACTTTACCCTTAGATTAATTAAGGAACTAAGTTTTATATGGGATGGTAAAATAGTATTTTCTTAAAATCTAAGGATATACTCATAATTTAGGCACTAGAGGAATCTAGAAACAGAAAGAACCAATTGGAAGACTCCCTCATCTCTCTCACGTACTCTCTCTCTCCCTCACTCTCCGTTGTTGAACATTGAAGCTAAGGTGAATAAAGGGGCATAAGCTTGGGCTTTGGCTGGAGTTCTTTGAAGGAAAGCTAGGGGGTTTCTAGCTAGGAGTTGGAGCTGGAAAACAGGGAGGAACTCAGTCACAATTGACGTAAGGATTGTGGTTTTCAACTTTGAATTTTACTGGGTTTGTTAAGTAGAGTTCTGAGTATTCAAGTAAAGAATTGATGTTGAGTTGGGGTATGGATTCTATTTGTATTGAGCTAGTAATTGAGGGATATTGCTGAGGATTTTGGTGTTTAAAATAAGTAGTTTAGTCTTGAATTTGTGGCTAGTATAGTGTTAAATTGGAGAGAATTGTTGGGGGAAAATTATGGGTTAGTTTTAGTGTTCTTGGTTGGGAGATGCTTGTGAAGAACCCATATTTTCTTGGTTCGAAGGGGGCATGCCATGACCTAGCCTGGTGGTGCTGCTGCGCGTGTGGCCATTTTGGCCTAGGGGATGCCTCTGACTTGGGGGCGTGCCGCGACTCACTAGGCCATGTCGCGACCCACCTCACCTTTTGCCTTGGGTGCTTGCTCTCTGACTTGGGGGCAAGTCGCGACCCACTAGGCTCAGTCGCGACCTGCCTATTGTTTTTAGCATTAGAATTATTTCAAGAATAGTTAGGGCTCGGGGGTTCAACCTAGGCGCACAGGATAATTTCTACTGCCCAGTATAGTAGAAATGGAGGTCCTAAAGGCTAGTTTCTGTCTCCTAGGTATTTATTTTGATTGAAAGTTGATGGATACCCATTGGCCCTTGTGACTAGGTTTATTGCCAAGGCTCGGGGCTAAGGGTTGTGCTCGGAACTAGTTCACCTTCTCCGCTCGGAATTAAAGGTAAGAAAACTGCACCCTTTTGTGTGGCTGTGTTGGAACTAAGGTTCCCTATATTTGAATACCAATGTTGTATGATTATGATATGCCATGTGAGCATGAAATAAATAGCCTAATAGTGTCAGGACTGATATTTGCACATAGGATGCAGCTCAGCCACTGAGAGCTGAGGTTAGCTAAATAGTCACTGAGCTCGGCCTAAGCGAGCGGGAGTCAGTGGGTTAAACACTGGGCTCAACCTAAGCGAGCCAGAGTTAGTGTGTTAAACTGAGGGTGCGGTCTAAGGGCGTCGACCCTGAGTATGGTTTGATGATTTTGATAAAATATTGATTATGAATGTGTTTACTATTGTTAATCTGATGCTTATGGCTTGTTGAATACCTGGATAATAGACTGATTATTCCTTGATTGTTGTCACTGATTTTGTTCCTGTTATGGCCTACTGAATATCTGGTTAATGTCTTATGAATTATTTGATTCTTGTTATTGAATATGTTATGATGTTATGGTTTTCTTGCTGGGCCTCGGCTCACGGGTGCTACGTGGTGCAGGTAAAGGCAAGGGTAAGATGGATCAATCATGAGTTGGAGAGCTCTAGGGGAGAGGTGTACATTGTCAGCTACTCGACCGCCACGGTCGAGGGATTGTACAGGGACATAAACCTAAAATGTGTATTTTTCCATTTGAGTGGCCTTGATTGTATATAGCTTTTGGAGTTTTGTAAATTTGTACTTTAAACTCTGTTTTTGGGATCCCATGTACTAAATATTTATTTTAATAAAAATTACCCGTTTATGACCAAAATCTTTTAAACCTAACTTGTTTATGACTTTAGGATCACATTTTTATTTTAATGACTTGAGTAGCAAGTCTTGCACTATTTTAAACACACAGTATAACCGTTTTGGTTATCCAGGGTGTTATAGCTTGGAATTAGAGCGGTCTAGGTTTAAGCGTACCTGAAGATTGGCTAGACATGTACACTCGCCGCTAAAGACAAGCTTGACTCAGGGTTTTGTAATTGAATACATGAGATTATATGATGAAGTGCTTAAATGAAATATGAATGCATTAATTTGTATGATTAATAGGGAGCATGAGATACTGATAGGGCCTGGCCCTTGACTGCTGTGTGATGATATTGAGGCATGCTTATTAGCATTGCTATCGCATGTGGATGAATATTTGGATAATGGTTTGTATATTGATTGCATGTGGTTGATTGTTTAAATTGAACTTATATGCTTTATCTGCTTATTGATGTATGAAAAGCATGATGAATATGAGTGTATTTGGTAGAAATGAATGTTGATAACTAATGCATAGTAAGGTAGATTGGTGTTTGTTATGCTTTATGTGTGTATTATCATTGTGGTTGTTTGGACCTACCCGTGGGATGGTTCTAGATATGAACATCAGGGATTAAGGGTTTAGTCGGTGATGGCAGATTAATTCAGATTGTATGTGCTCAGAATGGTTGATTGGACTTGGTATTGTTATAGTGTGAGTTGCAGATGATAGCTAGGGTTGGAATCCTCCATCTGCCCCTGAAATTCGCAGCAGATGTTCGCTGGTGTGGGAGTAAAGCTACGAGGTATAATAGAGGAGATTAGATGGGTGAAACAACGAGTTTTGCTGGGGAAAGAGCTGCTTTGTATATCTTGAAAGTAGGGGCACCAGTGTTGGCTTAAATTGAGGGTATAGATAGATAAGAATTACTGTATAGAAGGCTTTAGAAGCATTATCCTCTAGTTTTGAGAAAGGTTTGAGTTTGCTAAAGAATTGATTAGTGGATGGGCATAATTATTTCCATCCTTGATATTATGAAGATGATAGGTCGCGACAAAGTGGTTGTGCTAAGGACTTGTGGCAGAAGGATGCCCAGAAGTGGTTCTCAGACCCTAAATGTTGTCATGATAGGTTGGGAGGAATTCAGACAGTGATTTGATAAAAGAGATTACTATGAAGTAGTTTGAGCTGTAGAGACTAATGAATTTATGAACTTGGTTTAGAATGGTAAGACAACATCAGAGTATGTCAATAAGTTTTGTGGGTTGGTCAATCCACTTTGGAAGGTGATACGAACGGATGTAGCTGGAAATGATGATTCATTTTTGGATTAAACTCTGGGAAGGCCCAGAGCATCAAGGCTGCTCCAGTCCATGAAATTTTCATCCATGCTTGGGCAGCAAGGAGGGTCATGTTATTTAAGATATAAGGAATGAGGTATGGAGTGCGAATTCCATAGGGCAAGAAATGCAGATGACAGTATTCCCATTTGTGGAATTTAGCGAGGGCAGACGCTCTGTAATCAGAAAAGAAGAACCCCTGACAGTTCTATGGCTCCTGGTTTTAACAGGAAGGGGTATAGTTTACAGGTTAGCCATCAGGACAGTGATGAGGCCTAGTGAAGTTATTTAGTATGCACCAAAAGCAGGAGACACCATTTGGAAAGATGCCAGGTAAGGGTACATTTTCTACTTGGAATGGTTTAATATGTTAGGGCGGATTGCCCAAAATTAAAGAATGGAGGACGGGAATGCCTTGTTACATTCAAAGCCCAAGGCTAGTTCCTTGGAGGTGACCGATTGACTTGATAGTCCTCGTTCTTGGTTATATAGCGATCTGAAAGAGTTCGGTGTTGCATATCTCCCCGAAAAGATTCAGATATAAAGTATATGCTCAAGGTTATTATATGAGGGGCTTGAGATATTAGTGCTTGTTGGGGATGAATTAAAAATTTCTAAAAGAAGAATTGGAATATAAGTAGTAAAGGGGTTCGTAGTGAAGGTGATTGAGCTCGTCATATGAGAGCCTTGATATGAGCCTAAGTGGGAGCTAATCTGTTAGATAAGGGCAACCATGGATTGTAGGGGACATCACTTGAAGTATATTCATTGGACTGAATAGAAACTGAGTTGGTCGGTAGGGATTCAGATGGGCATGTAAGGAGTTGTTGGGTACGCTTCAGGATTTGGGCTATGGATAAATTTGGTATCAGGGACATTATGAAGAATGGTATTAATTTGGCAGAAAGAATTACTGATTCAGTTGAAGAAGTATTTGACTTAGGGATGGATTAGACAAAGCATCGCATCGTGGGATTCGTTGTCATCGTGTGTTAAGAATGAAGAGTTTAGATGCCCAGTTGCAAGACAAGACAACGTCTTCAGGAATTGGTCTTCAATATGGTTATTACCAGCTGAGGATCAAGGAAAGAGACATTTCAGAATTATTACTTGTACCAAGTGGGGTGTGATGGATTATCAGTAAAGGTTCTTAACTGACTTATGCTTCAACAACACATGTAGGTTCAACAAGAAGAGAGTACATGAACAATATGGATGAGGCATATCCAGCTTCATTAGGGATATGTTGATCTACTCCCCAATTTGAAGCAGAATGCGGACGACTACTACATTGATGATAATAAGACTGAAGAAGCAGGGTCACAGGTAAGGCTCCAGAAGGTATTAGCTTTGATTTCTCCAAGGGTATTCAAGGTCATGCTATAGGAAGAGAAGGGATCAAGTATGAAGAAATTCAATTAGAAGCCACAAAGAAAATACTAAAGAATGCCTGAGGAATAAGAAGCACAATGAGACCGGTGGACATGTCATCTACCACCTGAAGTATCTTCGAAGGAAGCTACACCAGAGATTGGAATGACAGAAGAACCTAAGGTTAGGCTGAATGGATAATTTTGCATCAGATTTTCAGAAGACAGAATAAGGGTTGGTTAGCACCCTATGGTATAGGAATATGTGTGTAATGGATGGATACGAAAGGGTAATGTGAAGGACCTTGTCTTTGTTTAAAACATGAAATTATAAGCGGTGCATCAAAGGCTGAGACATGCCCAGATATAGACTTAAGGGGTGATGGTTTTTGCCTTGTGGTAGGTGAAAGAATGAGAACACTGCCAGTATATATAGAACATTAAGTTAACTGTGAATGCATAGCGTAAGGGATTTGAGCGCTTGGTCATTTGTAGAGGAATAATCTTGAGACCAAGATCCAGTGAGAATTAATGGGTAATTCATGTTAGAAACCCTTGACTGCACAAAGGGAAAGTTTATTTGGAAGCTGACCTCCTACTTGAGAAGATTTGTGTCAGTTGAATAGGACGCCATGGATTACAGTCAGGTAAGACAATGTAACAATTAAGAGTGATATGGTACCTGTAATGGTTTGTGGTTAAATATATCCCTATGGACCATGAAATACAGAATGGGGATCTTGTGGATTGGTGAAGAACCCTACCATTATAGTATGAGTTAAGATATAAAGATCGAATGAGTGATCCGATGGAATCTGGTGTTGAGATGGAGATCCTAAATCTACATCGCACTACCTCCTAAGGCATATTGTAACCATAGACTTTAAATGGATATTAAAATGGTATAGAACTGGATTGTAAGAGTGGACCACATTAGACTACAAGTAAGATGATTGGACATGGAAGGTTTCAACTCAGCAGATAGAGTTAACACACCTTGATTCGTGTGAACGGGTGACATGGCATGGTAATTGATAGTGCCAGGTTGATACCCTTTAATTTTCCAAGTTCTAGAAAGGAAATAGAGAATGAAGGGAATAAGGTTGGAACCTAGAATTATTGGTTGTCTACAGATAGAATGGCAATCTGAAGAATTATTGGTTATTTTAAGGAATTATGCATTGAATGTGCAAGTGTTTGGGATATTAAGAAAAGTATAGTCCCTTGATGAAATAGTCACAGTGATGATGTTGGATTACGGCTAGGCTGACATGACATAAAATATGGTAAGATTGAAAGCAAGAAATACTAGTTCTAAGTAAGGTGATGAAAGGTAGTGAGTATCATGGGTCAGTATTGGTTCAGGGGAAACCAATGAAGTTATTAGAATTATTAGGGTAGGAGTATCTGCCTATCTGAAAGGACATAAGAGTTCGCAAGATTCACGTATTGAAACACGAAGATCCAAGACGGAACACTTGTATTTCTCCAAGCATTGCAGACAAGAAAGAGTATGATATTCTAGGGAAGAAATGGTAGTTTCGACTCCTGATTTAATAAGAGTTCTGAGATCGTACCAAGGTTTAGATCAAGGGCCTACAAGTTAGCCTTACCCTGGTGTTGTACCTTAATCTTAGCACGATTTCTTTCACTCAGCTCGGGTACCGCTAGCAGATAAATACGTGGAAAAGTAATCAAGTAGAATATCTTATTATCATCTATACGGATAGCTCGAGGTTCAACTGGAAGTGCGTAGTGGCCAGACCTGGTATTGGGTGTTCTGACTATACCACGAACTACGACTAGGATAAATCATCTAAACACTAGCTCGGGGTCAGATAGCTGTCAAGACACAAGCTCGTGGAATATAAACAACTCGGGGTGATTCAAATATAACACACTAAATAATCCCCAAAGATTCGAGATTTGTTATGCGCTCATTCATGGCCAGGCTATCATATTTATTATCCAAGATATCGGGACATATTTATTTTGTGATAAAATCATATCCCAATATAAATGGGAATTATTTGTATTGAATATAGAAATTATTTAAATGCATGATTGACTCATGCGGTTACCCAAACCTGTCCATGGAATTTCCCTATAAATACTGGGAATATTGGAATGGGAGGATTATTCTGTAATACCGAAACTCTGCCAAAATAGAGAGAGAAACAATAATAATATTGACTCGTGGACTAGGTGGATTTTAACAACTGAACCACATAAAAGTTCTAGGTTCTTGAGTGAATTCTGGTTATTATTCATTATGGTTTACCATTAAGCACTAATCTGCCTTTATCATTTCTGTTTACCCAAAAAAGGTCACTGATGACGTGGCAAAGACTACTTACACATAGACTGACACATGGCAGAATTAAAAGGCAGAGGTGTTGTTCGGCTATCGACCAGAAGCGCGCCTCCTTGTCAGAGTTAATGTTTGTCACGACCAGACTGGTCGTGAAACTCGATTTATTTCCATTTTAAGTTGTAATCTAATATTAAATGCATTTGAATATTCTTTCATAATTATCCTTGATACGCGGTTATTAAGGATGAGATACGACACGTTATCATATCTAACCCTCCTTGAGCCTATAAATATGCATGAAATAGCTCAAGGAAGGGACTTTTGGATTCATTCTAGCTTTTTTGCTTAAATTTGAGAGAAAAGAAGTTAAAGTGCATTGTTACCATCCGATTGTATTACGTCCAAGGTCTGTGAAACTCAGGAACCCTAGTTCTTTGATCACAACTTTAGGATTCTATAATAACAATATCACAAAGTGGACGTAGGTCATTACCAATCACTGGGGCCGAACCACTATAATTCTTGGTGTTCTTTACTTTCCATTAGATTGTATTTTCAAGCATCGTGCTATTTTCCTGTCGTATATTTGACTCCGTGTCGTTGGCTAATTTGAGGGTCAATATTCTGGTGCTTTCATTGAGAGCTTGTGAAAGAATCTAATGGCAAAAATATCCAAGAAGACTGGACAGGCCACTGGCACTGCATCATCTTAGCCTCCTCCCCCAAATGTGGCTAAGGATGAACCACATTTGGAGTTTGATGAGGAGGAGTTAGATTCTGAAACCCTAAAGGCAACACTGGGGGTGTTGCAGGATGAGTTGACCAATCTGAGGGCCAATCAAGAGAATGTTGCCCAAATAATGGTGTCGCAACAAAGAGAAATAGAACGCCAGCGTCAGGAGCTGAGCGAGCGGCAAGCTGAGATGGACCGTCGACAGAGGGATGCCATGGCTGCCCTTGAAGCAGACATCCAGCTGGCTAGGAATCAGGCTGCGCGAGCCTCCTAGCCAGACCAGCCACCAAACGAGCCACCTCAAAGGGGTCCCAATCCTAGTCCTCCGCTCCAGCCAGTAAGCCCTCAGAGGCTGGAGCAGCCACCTATGGCTGAGGATGATGTCCCACCTAGGGATCCTGAGCAGCAACCTCCATCTCAGCCCTATTCTACTTAATAATATCATAATAGGGCTGAGCAACCGCCCCGCAGCTGTAGACGCCCAGGGGATGAAGAGCCACATCCACCGAGCAGGGGCAGCATCCTTCTGCCAATAGGAGGAACTCAGAGACAGGCTCTGTGGTCAGGGCCCCCCCACGACATAATAATGCACGGGGACCCACTGACTAGCACAGGCCTCCCCCTAACGCTCGGGAAACGCCAGCCCAAAGAGGCAACAGAGTGAATAGTCGATCGTACCATAGTCAACCATGATTCAGAGATAAGCATCACTACAATGAAGCCGACTTTGGCAGAGGAAATGCTGGTCGGAGGAACGAAGTAAGAGGTGGAGGCAGGAGCCCCCCACCTAGAGAAGACCGACCAACAGGCCATAACGCTAGGGGCAGCCCAGGCAAAATAGCGACTTTAGTCGACTCAGAGCCAGCGAGCAGCGACAAAGAGACAATGATCTGAGGGACGTACTTAACGACCACCAAGAAAGGCACGGTGAGTACATTCCCCCAATACCAGAGGCCCTAGTAATCCTATAAGCTATTCCGGCTCAGATTGATGCCCTGAACCACGCGGTGCAGCAGCTGGTTGGGGGGCGAAAATCCCACGTTGAGTACGATTGGAGGAGAGGCACCCCCTTCGTACAGAGGATTGATGTGGCTGAAACCCCCAGTAAGTTCAAGATGCCAACACTGCCAAATTTTGACGGGTATGGAGACCCGGTATCTCACGTTAATAAGTTTGAGATACAAATGGATATACAGAAGGTGTCAGAAGATGCCCGCTGCCGCATCTTCCCGGCAACACTGTCTGACACTGCCTAGGAGTGGTTCTTTAAGTTCCCTCCTGCCAGTATAGTATCATGGGAAGTGTTCGTAAAGGAGTTTTACGGACAGTTCTATGCGGGTCGTGTGCACCCTACGGAGGCGAACCAACTGGTCGAGATACGCCAAAAAGAGGGAGAGCCTTTGAAAGAATATTTTCAGCGCTTCATGCAAGCTACAGCTGGATCCAAAACTGTGGGCGATGAAGGTAAAATGATGGCCCTAACTGCTGAGGTTAGACACCATTCACCCCTCTAGAGCAGCCTCATAAAGAATGGGGTAATGAGAACCCAAGAGTTCTTAGATTGAGTTGATTGGTACATCAAGCTCGAAGATGCGATTGCTAACGATGGGAAATCGCCAACAAAAGACAAGGGGCCTAAGGAAGGACCCACCAAAGCTGCCAATGGGTCCAAAAAACCCAATGGCAATGACAAAGGCAATGGGAATGGCAATGGAAGAAATGGTGGGAAGTAGGCGAACAACGAACCCTCGACCTCCGAGAATAAGCACCCCAAAGGTAATCGGTATGAAACGAGATTCACCAACTACACTGCCCTTGTTGAAAGCCGAGCTGAGATCTACCAGGCGACCAGCTCAAACGTGCCCTACAAACGACCCGCACCTATAAGAAAAAATATCTCCAAGAGAGATGCAACAAAGTTTTGTCATTTTCACAATGATTACGGGCACGACACTAACAAGTGTAACCAATTGAAGGACGAAATTGAGTTCCTAATAAGGCAGGGACATTTAAGAAGATTTGTATGATCCGCGGGAGGTTCTCAGCGAGAGGCTCAAGGTGGCAACGAGTCGGCGTTTGCAGGCCAACGCTTGCCACCTTTACAACCAGCTCCTGTGGCAAGTACCCTACTCACAATTTGCGGAGGCCCCCATCTTGTAGGAGAGAGTGGGAAAGTGAGGGAATGATATGCTCTAACCCTGCGCCACGACTAGGACATTGAGATGATGAGTGTTGAGGATCGAGCACCAAAAAGGCTCGAACAGAGGAGGAACTGATCACCTTCTCTGATGACGATGCCTAGCACGTGCGATTCCCATACTCCGATTCACTGCTCATGGACATACATATCGTAAACATGATGGTGAAAATGGTGTTGGTCGATACAGGAAGTTCGGTCAACATCCTATACAAGTCTTCGCTGGAAAGGATGAAGTTATCCGTGAAAGACCTGGAGCCATGCAACCAAACCATTTGTGGTTTTTCCGGAGAGGGGCTCGCCCCAATAGGGTTGATTAGACTCTTAGTCACAGCAGGCACTGCACCTGCTAACAGGACATTACTCAGTACTTTTATAGTAGTTGATTGTCCTCCGGCATACAACGCTGTGATAGGGAGGCCAATTTTGGTCGACCTACGAGCAGTCACCTCCATATGGCACCTCGCTATGAAATTCCCAACGGACGCAGGGATAGGATACGTGTTGGGAAACCAGAGGGAAGCGAGGGAGTGCTACAATGTCTCGATCACCAAGGCGAAGAAGGGTGTATCGAGAGATGCCACCGGAAAGGAGTTGCAAATGGCAACTGATGTTCAGGCCCACTCAGGTGATAATCTCACCAAATAGGGCGTTGTCCAAAGTGAGGATAGGGAGTTAGATCCTAGCTTTGGGGATTTTTAAGAAGAAGTGGGACCCATCGAGGACCTTGAAGAGGTCCAACTCGATGAGGAAAATCCGACCAGAGTTGTGAAAGTCGATAAAAAGTTAGAGACCACAACAAAACAAGCACTGGTGGAGTTCTTAAGGAGGAACCAGGAGGTCTTTCCCTGGTTGCACAAAGACATGGTCGGGATAGATCCTGCAGTCATCAGCCATGTCTTGAACATCGAAAAAAGCTTTCCACCAGTGCAACAAAAAAGAAGGCTGCTCGACAAAGATAGATCAAAGGCCTTGAAAGAGGAAGTCGAGAAGCTGAAGGAGAATGGGTTCATCATGGTGGTGTTTTATCCATTGTGGGTCTCTAATCCCGTACTAGTGCCCAAGCCGAATGGCAAGTGGCGCACGTGCGTGGATTTTACAGACCTAAACAAAGCCTGCCCCAAAGATTGTTCCCCACTCCCAAGGATTGACCAGCTGGTCGATGCCACAATAGGTCATGGGATCCTCTCATTCGTGGATGCATACTCCGAGTATAATCAAATTAGTATGCATCCCCCTGATGAGGATCACACTAGCTTTCAGACTGATACATGGCTCTATTGTTACAAGGTGATGCCCTTCGGTTTGAAAAACGATGGTGTGAATTACCAGAGACTCGTCAACCACATGTTCAAGGAGTTGATCGACACAAACATGGAGGTTTATGTCGACGACATGCTGGTCAAGTCGAAGAAAGCAGAAGGGCATGTAAGGGATTTATAGGAATGCTTCAACATCCTGAATAAATATCAGATGAAGTTAAATCCCCTTAAATGCTCCTTCGGAGTAGGATCAAGGAAGTTCTTGGGATTTATAGTTAACTCAAGAGGAATTGAAGCCAATCCTGAGAAAATTAAAGCCCTGATCGAGATGAAATCGCCAGTAAAGATTAAAGATATTCAAAGCCTGACCGGGAGGATTGCTGCTCTCAGTAGATTCTTTTCAAAATCGACAGACAAGTGTGTTCCGTTTTTCAATCTACTAAGAGGCAATAAGAAATTTGAATGGACAGATGAGTGCGAACAGGCCTTTCAAGCACTAAAAACACATATGGCACAACCACCCATCCCTTTCAAGCACTAAAAACACATATGGCACAACCACCCATCCTGTCAAAGCCGGTCGATAAAGAAACTCTGTTCATCTACCTGGCAATCACGGAATACGCTGTTAGTGCTGTTTTAGTAAGAGAAGAGGAAGGCGTGCAGAAGGCTATCTACTACGTGAGCACAAGGCTGATTGGAGCAGAACAGCGGTACCCGCCCATCGAGAAACTAGCCTATTGCCTAGTTTTGGCCTCTAGGAAGCTGCGACCTTACTTCCAAGCTCATCCAATTACGGTCTTGACCGATCAGCCTCTTAGACAAGTCCTACAATAGCCAGAGGCTGCAGGTAGATTGCTAAAGTGGGCAGTCGAACTCGGGCAGTTCGACATATCTTACTTGTCGGGAGCAGCGATAAAAGGATAAGCCTTGGCTGACTTTATCGCGGAATTCACTAAACTTATGAATGGCGAGCAGACTGAAGAGCCTAGCGAACCTGAATGTCAAATCCAAGCTCCCACGTGGAAATTATTTACGGACGGTTCTTCTAATGAGTCCCACGTTGGGGCAGGAGTAATACTAATAATGCCAGAAGGGCATCGATTTCACTGTGCAATCAGATTTGACTTCATTGCTTCTAACAATGAAGTCGAGTATGAAGCACTACTCGCTGGATTGCGGTTAGCCAAGGATATGAACATAAAAGTTCTTGACATCTACAGAGATTCTCAGCTGGTGGTGAATCAGGTCCTGGGAGAGTACCAGGCGCGAGGTTTGAAGATGGTTGCCTATCTAAACAAAACAAAGGATCTGTTAGCCCTGTTCGACAGATACAGTCTCCAACAAGTACCTCGCGAACAGAATTCCAACGCGAACTCTTTGGAAAAATTGGCAAGTGCGAAGGATGCTGATACTTTGAACATAGTGCCAGTCGAGCGACTATCTATACCGAGCATCCAAGCAATAGAGACCACTCTGGTAATCCAGATGGCAGACACGTGGATGACACCATATGTAGAGTATCTATCGAACGACGTGTTACCAACGGACAGAAACAAAGCCAGGACCCTTCAGCGGTAATCTGCTAGGTATATCCTGGTCGATGGAATCCTGTACCAGAGGGGATACTCAATGCCACTCCTCAGATGTATTACAAAGGAGAAAGCCAAAGAGTTGATGAAAGAGGTGCACGAAGGTTTTCGCGGAGACCACGCTGGGGGGGCAAAGTTTGTCAAAAAAGATCCTAAGGCAAGGATATTTCTGGCCAACGATGAATGAAGACTCGATGGAATACGTGCGGAAGTGTGATAAATGCCAGAGATTCTCCAAAATCCCACGAGCAGCCCTTAATGAGCTTAAACAAATGCAAAGCCTATGGTCGTTTGCATTTTGGGGTATCGACCTTATCGGATCTTTGCCCAAAGGAAAAGGCGGTGTAAAATATGTTGTGGTTGCCGCCGACTACTTCACCAAATGGGCCGAAGCTGAACCGCTGGCGACCATAACGACCAACAAGGTGCTAGATTTTGTGATCAAAAATATTATTTGTCGCTATGGATTGGCAAGGAAGATCGTCTTGGATAATGGCACCCAGTGTGACAGTGATTTATTCACGGATTTCTGCGAGCGGCATAGTATTATCAAGAACTTCTCTTCAGTCACTCATCCCCAAGAAAATGGAAAAGTTAAAGCAGTCAATAAAACACTGAAGGATACACTAAAGAAGAGGCTAGAAGAAGCTAAGGGAGCGTGGTCAGAACAATTGCCTGAAGTCCTCTGGTCGTACAGAACTTCCCACCGAACAGCAACGGGTCATACGTCATTCTCTTTGGCTTATGGATATGAAGCTATGTTGCCTGTTGAATTATATCCACCTTCGCATCGCAGAATAACGTACGATCAAGATTCGAACAGCGAACTATTGATGGAATCCCTGGATTCAATCGATGAGAAACATGAACAAGCCCAACTCCGAGTAGCTGCGTACCAGCAGAAGGTCGCCCGGTATTTCAACTCTAAAGTGTGAGAAAGAAAGTTCAATGTTGGAGATCTTGTACTCCGAAGAGTTTTTCTAAACACCCGCGACCAAGTTAATGGAGTTCTTGGACCTAATTGGGAAGGGCCATACCAGATTGACGAAGTCCTTCACCCAGGCACCTATAAACTTGCACGCTTAAACGGAGATCTCGTTCCTCGCTATTGGAATGGAGAACACCTGCGCAAGTATTACCAATAAATAATTCTTCTTAAAGAATTGGCTTGTATTAATTTTACTTTTTACAAGTTTTGAAAAAGGGTTGGTCATTTTATGTGACTGATCGCTTATAAATGTAAGATCTTATTGATCACTCGTACAGGCATGTTTAGCCCATTTATTATGAGAATTATAAGGGACTGTGTGTAGCCAGTCATTTCTTGCCAATTATTGTATTTATTACAAGTATTTGCTCATTACGTGTGTTTTTTTGTTGTATTATAATTCCAATTATATTGCTACGAGCAGTAATGTTTGAACAGGTTCTGGTCAAGGAAAGTGACCAAGGACCTAAAGTTCCTCGATCAATTGGGGGGCATATAAGGTACAAGTAAGCAAAGCATATTGTTAAGAGGTATATAAACACATGTGCAAAATAAGTGAAAGCATGCTAGAGTACTTAGAGTATTTTTCAAAATTTATATTTTGTTAAATCAATCGAAAGTGCTATGCTAAGTTCGGTCATGCGAATAAGGTATTATAATAAAATAAAAAGTGTTATAATATCAAAAACGAATTACTTTACACCGCGAGCACTACTGCTCGGATGTAATTTTCTGATTAAAAGGAAAAAAGCTGCCCATGCAGCAATAAAAAATTAGTGTCTTTACATCACGACTAGTAGGTCGTGTAATTAAAATATTAAAAGAAAAAAGGGAAAAAGAGTAAGGGGCTGGAGGATCTTGAGGAACGTCCTGGTCGATAGCTATGTCAGCTTCATGGTCTGCACCATCTGTCCCTGTTGCCAGAGAAATCTCCGGGGAAGCAGGTACTTTAGCCTTCTCTTCTTCCTCCAAGCGAATGGCACACTGAGCCATTAGAGTCTGCCTCAGGCGTTCTGATAGATAGTTGAAGTTAGCCTCTTGGTTGTGCTTCTAGAACTCGTAAAAGCAAAGATGAGTGGCTTCCTTGTACTTCTCCAAGTTCTTGACTTCAGCTTCCTCAAGCTCCTTCACGCGTTTCTCTAGCTTCTACGTCTCCTGCCTGCTCGCAATCAAATCATGCTCCAGCTATGCGGCCTGCTGGTAGTTGAGTTTGGCGCTTTCCCTAAATTTTTCTTTGTCTTCGTTGGATTTCTTCAGGCTGTTCCGAACCTCCAGCAGCTCTTCGGTCAAAGTGGCTTTTTGCTCAAGCAGTTCCTCTTTCTGCTTAGACAACTCTGTATTCTTCTCAAGCAACTCGCCATTCTATTTAGTTAGCGCATTGTTCCCCTCGAGCAACTCAGCGTTTTTCTCTTCGAGTGTTTTCTTAGCCTCGGCGAGCCTGGTGTCGAAATTTTTGGCCCGGGACACCATTGCTCCAGCACGGCGCCAGCCAGCAGTCATGGTCAGTAGTCCCTGTAATCACATAAAAAAAGGATAAAGTGATGGCAGAGAATCAAAAATAAATTATCCAGCATCAGGGAGTGTCTTACGCTAACTATCTCGTTCAGCCTGCGGTTGAGTATTTGATCAAGCTCCATAGAAATGGTTTCAGTAATAGCCTCCTAACTGCGTTTATGTTTGGAGAGCTTGTATATACTCTCCCTGGCTGAGCTAACCACGATGCTAGACAGGGAGCCTTCGGGTTGATTATGCCGTGTCTGACTGCTAGGGGCCTAAGAAGTAGGCTGCTGGTCGACGGGTGTTAGAGGATTGGAATTTTGGTCGACCAGAGGGGTTAAGGCTGGCTGCTCGAGTGGTGATGGCGATGGTGTGTTCTCCTTCGAAGGGACGGTGGCTGGAGGGTCATCGGTTCGAGCCTTCTTTGAGGCGGTTTTACTGCTCTCCCCTCGGGCCCTCTTTCTGTCCTTTTTCTTGCCAGAAGATGCGGCAACAACCTTATAATGCTCGAACACGTCCTCAGAGTCCATATGTGCACAAAAGGAAAAAACACAAGCAGTGAGACAAGGTATTTGTATGGGGCTAAAAATAAAATGAAGAGATTATAAGTAAAGTACCCGTGCTACAACTACTGGTCGCTACATTACTTACTGAACTACTTACTGCCTGGAAGAAATCTGAACTTAAGATTGGAGTATACTTAAAGTTGTCATCCCCGTCAAATAGATGATAGGGAATTGGCAAACTATCTAAAAGCGAAAGATCAGTACCGTTCTCATCGGAAGACTCGTTGATGGGAGCGGGAGGTTAAGTGGCCTTCCTTTTTCCTTTTCCCTTTGGGGTAGGGGGAGCAGCAGCCCGCGGGGTACTGGAAGGTTCCCTGATTGTTACTCCTGTGGCCCTCCTTGGAAGAGGTTGTTCCACGGCTGTGTGCTGCTCGGGAACCTCTCAGCTGGTAGCACTCCCTGCTGTTGACTCCCTCATGTCCTGATGAGGGGCCAAAAGGCCAACCAACCTAAGGTTAGCCTCTGCGACCAGATGTTTGACGCTTTTTTCCACGTTAGTCATACTGGCCAAGAGGGCTTATCTCAACTCCATGTCTGGAGTTGGGTATGGTCGTAGCCATGGGCCTGAAAGGCATTGAAAGTCTAAGAAAATGTGGAGAAAGCACTAAATAAATATCAACAGCCAGTGGTACGAAGGTTTTACCTCCTTGCGTGAAGGCCAGATTGTGCGCGACCATGTTGGTCATGAGGAAGTACTCCTGATAGTACCTCCCCACATTCAATATATGATGGGTGGTGTCAGTCAGGAAGGCGCACCCAGCTTCTTGATGACAGAAATGAAAAAACCCCATACCTTCTTGGTTGGGGTTAGACTTAAGGTCAAACAAGTAGTTAACCTCATGAGGAGTTGGCACATGCCATTTTTTCTGGCTGTAAAGGATATAGAGTGCAGCAAGCATTCCATATCCATTAGGAGTTATTTGAAAAGGGGCAACTCCGAAATAGTTGGCCACCCCTTGGAAAAATGAATGAAGAGGCAAGGTAGCCCCTGCCTCAATGTGGAACCTCGACTAGGCGCTGAAGGCGCCTCCGGGCAAGTTCGCCCGTTGATCTTGGTTGGGTCGGACTAAGGTCACCCCCGTGAGACCATACTTCTTGATGTAGTTGGCGATCATCCTGATCGTCACTCGGCTCTTAGGTACTACATACCACTCAACATCTGGTTGAATGGCATGACGGGGCTGAGCGTGTGTTTGGATATTGGGGTTAGGAATATTTTCAGCTCGACCACTGCTTGAGGGAATTTCAGCCCGACGAGCAGGCTGATGTGAAGGATTGGGGTTTTCTTTTTCTGGGTTGTAGTTTTAGCTTGAGCCATGTTTTGAATAAGGACAGATGGAGTGTTTAAAGTGGTACGAGAAAATGGAATGTTAGGTATCAGCCATGATGGTTGCTCCTCGTCTTCAAGCAGTTAAGCCAATAAGTTGTCGTCGATGGGTCTTTCTCTTCCCCACAGATCATGCATGAAAGTTGCGAACAGAGAAAGGAGGAGATAAGTCGCACATCTTAAAAGCTTGTGTTTGAAGTTGGAATAACGTTGCTCGCGTATACGACCAGCAGCATTCTAAAAGAAACATTAAGTTCTATGCGAGCAGTTTGAAAAACAGATTGAAAAGCGGAAGTAAAAAGTTTTTTTGAGAAAAGCTTTTTTGTAACGACCCCAAATTCGCTATTTAGGCTTAAGGGCCTGGAGTAATGTGCCTGGAGGGCATAATGGGATTCTGTGTGTGACTTTTATGAATTTAATGCATGATTATGACTTATTGCACGTTATATGACTATCTGATTATTTGAGATGCATGACTATGTGAATTAGTATGCATGTAGACCTAATTGTCTTAGAATGAGCATGATTGTAATTTGGCCATTTTACAGCACAACTGTGATAATTGTATTATGTAATCGTGCCATGTGAGTGTGATGTTATTATCAGGATTCACGCATCGAGACGGTCCTAGTGAGCCAGTTAGTCTAAAAGTCACAACGGGATGTTGTACCCGGCTCGGGAGGAGCCTAGGGGTACTTCGGGAATCTTATAAGTAAGTTGAGAATGAGTGTTTAGTTATTGGTAATTGGGTAACCTGGGTAACCATTTGTAACTGCTGTGAGTAACAAGTTTTAGATAGAAAATGGTAGAAATGAAATAGAAGTGAAAGGACTTAAGTGTCCTTGAAGGTTTAGCTAAGAAGGATTATTAGGAAGGGGTAATTTGGTCTTTTGGCAAGGGGATTTTTGAAACTCTCAGCTGGGATATAGGGGGTACGGTTTGGGCATTTGGGTTCACTTGTGGCTTTGATAGAAATTGAAGAGAAGAAAGAGAAGGAGAAAGAAGAGTTAGGGCAAGCAAAATGAAAAGAAGAAGAAGGGTGGAAGGGCTGAAGTGGGAGCTTAGGAGGAGTTCAAGGAAGCTTGTTGGGATGGATTCTTCACTTGAGGTATGGATTTATTACACACTTAAGTTTGGTTTCTGTGTTGATTTGAGGAATTTAATGCTTGAGTTAAGATTTTCATGGGTTTTGGTTTGAGTTGCTGAATTTGAGATCAAAGGTGTGGATCTTGGGTGTGTTGATGTTTTGATCTTGATTCTAGTGTCTATAGGTTGATAGATTGTTCATATGAAGTTTGGATTTGAGTTTTGGGGTTTAGGTATTGGTTTGGGGTGATTTGGAGAGGTTGAAGCTCGGGAAAACGCGAAGGAAAAACCCAGAATTCTGGGCTGCGAAGGCGTGCCGCGGCACAGGTTTTACGTGCCGCGGCGGGGGAGCTCCTGACTTGCTGGGTGCCGCGGCACAAGGCCAATTTCAGGATGTCATTTTTGGCAATTTTAGGCCTTTGCTCCGGGGGTTCGGGGGATGTCTCCGGGGTGTTGTTTTAAGGTTTTAGAGGTCCCGGGAGTACGGGATTGGTCCCGGGAAGTGGTTTTGGGCTTGGTTAGTATTAAAAGTGTTTTATGTGTGTTGTGACTAGGATTTCGGGGAGGCTCGTGCTAGTGGACCGTGCTCGTGACCGTGGTGCATCGGAAAGCAAGGGATACAGGTAAGAAAACCGTAACACCCGAGAATAGGGCATGGCCCCACTGTGTGATTGCAGGGCATGGCCCCAGATTGTATTATGTGCAAAATGTTTAACCTTAAATGAATCATGATGTGTGTGAATGATTATTTCGAATGTACTATATGTGTGATTATAATGAAATGAACGGCAAGGGCCGAGTGCGGCGTAAGCCGGGTACGGCCGTGGGGCCGAAAGTAACACACAGCACATGGGATGCTTATATTCAGGGTGGGACCCAAGGGATACATGAGTTATCCTCGCGGTGAGAACCGAAACCCCAGGCCTTGGTAAGGCCTCTGGAGCGGCATGGCCTTGCTTGTTTATTATGATGGTTTTCCTATTTATCAGTGAATTATGCCAGCTATATGAATTGCATATGTTATGTATTATTTGGGTTTTCTTGCTGGGCTTCGGCTTACGGGTGCTCCGTGTGGCAGGTAGAAGCAAGGAGTCAGTCAACCGGCCATGAGTATGGAGAGCGTGGGGGCGGCGCGTACATGTTCGGCCTGCCCGACTGCTTTGGTTGGGGGCATTTTGTAAATGGCTGTATTGATCCATTCTTTTGATAGTTAACCTGGTGTAAATCTATTTTTGAGTTGTAAATATTTTGTAAACCTTATTTTGGGATCCCAGATGTTTTACACTTACGTTTTCAATGAAGTTAAACATTTTTAAAGAGTACGGCCTTAAATTCTGATTTATGCACACTTTTGGTTTTAGAAACCACTTAGAGTCAGTCAAAAGCATGATTTCTATTCTAAACTCACTTAGTAACGGCTCTAAGGTAGTAGGGCGTTACATTTTTCGACTCTGAAGGGGGGGGGGGGGGAAACCCAGTTTTTCACCTAGCTTAAAAATCGAATTTTTACTTCGATTTTACGCCCTAAATCTACAATCTTGACTACCAAACTGGCTCTTAACTCATACGAAATAATATTTCACTAACATATTAATTATCTGTCATCATGCAAACAATCCCCATATATTTTGGTCCAAGAACATAAAGGATTTCAGAAACAAAAACACGCATAAGGCAGTTTCGAATAAGCAACTAAAAGGACAAGAAACTTCGTAAAACTTACTCAGGTAAAGATTAAAGTCCAAAGATGCAAGCTATCGGGCGTCCGAGTGTAGATGTCTGAATGTTTCTGGGCTCTGAGGCGTGAGTTCTTTGGCGTTCTTCAAGAAGGAAAAGGCGAGTAAAATGTAAAAATGATAACTTGAGGGTTATTTATGGAGACCTAGGCACGTTAAAAGAGGCAATCATGAGTTACCTTTTTCTAAGTATGGGGAAGTGGAATGGCCGTCGGACACACTTTTGGGAAACTTAAAGGACCTGATTAGACATGATTGGTCAAGTTTCTCGAAAAGGCACGGGCGGTTCTGACAGATTTCATGGGGCATACTAAAGGTTAGTTTCCTAAGTTTACTTATTGCTGGTCGCAATAAATAAACTTGGGGGGCAAATGTTTACCCAAAAAAAGTCACTGCTGACGTGGCAATGACTAATTACATATAGACTGACACGTGGTAGAATTAAAAGGCAGAGGTGCTGTTCGCCTATCGATCAGAAGCGCGCCTCCTTGTAAGAGTTAATGTTTGTCACGACCAGACTGGTCGTGAAACTTGATTTATTTCCTTTTTAAGTTGTAATATAATATTAACTGCATTTGAATATTTCTTCATAATTATCCTTGATACGCGGTTATTAAGGATAAGATACAACACGTTATCATATCTAACCCTCCTTGAGCCTATAAATATGCATGAAATAGCTCAAGGAAGGGACTTTTGGATTCATTCTAGCTTTTTTGCTTAAATTTGAGAGAAAAGAAGTTAAAGTGCATTGTTACCATCCGATTGTATTACGTCCAAGGTCTATGAAACTCAGGAACCCTAGTTCTTTGATCACAACTTTAGGATTCTATAATAACAATATCACAAAGTGGACGTAGGTCATTACCAATCAATGGGGTTGAACCACTATAATCACTAGGTCCTGTCGTATATTTGACTCCGTGTCGTTGGCTAATTTGAGGGTCAACAATTTCTTAATATATTATTGGTTAAAAACTACGTCAACAGTTTGGTGCTTTCATTGAGAGAAAATTAGTGCTGCATCAAAATCCCAGTAGATTCTCATCATGGTGCTCACTCATTCAATGCATGATAATGAGATAGAGTAGCCCGGTGGGCAGGAGGCCCATCATACCGTTGTTTCGAAGGAACATGGCCCTGAGATTCAGCAACGTCTGGGAAAAGAACTGGCGAGACAAGGCGACACTGAAAGCTCGATGTCATTGCCACCGAATCCAAATCTAAACTACCTAACTATCGTCGAGTTGGAAAACATGCAATTGAGAAGCCATCTCGCTAAGGGAAACAGGCAGATTGAGGAGGTTTTGGCTCGGTTACCCATTGTGGCAACAGACGTTAATGTCGGAAAGAGGAACAATGGGTCTCATAAGTCCCACAGGAATAACCGATCCAAACTGAGTCGATCGGTCAGAACCACCACTCCAAGTTCTGTACCTACAGAGTGAGATCGCCAGAATTCTCGACCAAGCGATCATCATAGGGGTCGTCAGCATGTTAGTCGGTCGTTTAGAACTGCAACCCCAAGTTTGGTGCTTTCTTCATCGACCCCTAGGAATGCCCATGACAATCCATGAGGAGGGACTGGAACAAGTTCAAGAAGACAAAGTGCTCCAACAAACCCTCCTGTTCTGCGATCGGATCACCAGGCACAGAGAACTAGAGACATTGGAGTATAGAACAGAGGCAGGCTAATTTAATCCATCCTGGTGGAATATAGATAGCCTCACCAATAAGGCATCCTCTGTCACCTATAAGACATTCAACACCACCTCGCCCTGAATGGGATATTCCAGCTCATGGAGACAGTGGGAGGTCCCCACCCCCGTCGACCAATACTTACGTCCCACGAACACGTGTAAAGAATCCAAGTCCTCGGTCCCAACTGCGAACTGTAAGCTTTGCGAAAGGGAATTACTAGACTGAAAGCCATCGTAGTGGTAGGTCCAAGAGCGATCTAAGGAATCATCTAAATTCAGCACAGAGCCCTCGACATGACCCACAACCAGATTTGCACGATCGTCTGAACTCTCAAAGAAGGTATCCAATTCGGGATGGAGATATTAGCTATACTCTACAAGATGGAGGTCCGTCCATAGTACGCGATAATGGGAATGCCCCATAAAACCAAGCTCGAACATGGAGGGACAATAACCCGTCCAACATGTATGATAGGATGGGAGTTGTTGAACATCCCCCATTTAATCTAGGGACTAGGGACCAAACCCTTGAGAGACTAGCTCTGATGGAAAAGGACGATTGTGACTCAGATGATGAGCTCGAGCCTTTCGCTCCAAATATTACACCGACCACATATCCAGTAGGCTTTAGAATGCCACACCTGTCAAAATTTGATGGAGATGGAGATCTGTCAGATCACCTCAGAATGTTTAACACCATGATGATGGCTAACATTGTCGGGCTCGATCTAAGGTCTATATTATTCCCTGCAACTCTGGTCGGGCCAGCCAGGCAGTGGTTTAGGAAATACAAGAAGGATTCCATAAGCTTGTGGAAGAAGTTTTCTTCTGATTTCAAAAAAGCATTCCGAGCTTCACAGGCAGCTCGAGTTAATACTGATTCATTGGCCAACGTAAAGCAGCAACCTAGTGAGACGTTGAAAGCATATCTAAGTAAATTTTCCAATGTCGCTGCATGAGCTAGGGATGCTGATGACAGCTCTAAGCTAATGGCAACGAGGACAAGAATCCTCGTCGGGGGCAACCTGTGGTAGGAACTCCAAAGAAAAGGATTTAAAAGTGTAGACGAATTCTTGGCCTGAGCTCAAGAATGGATTAACCTAGAGGAGGCACGGGCTTCTGTTGCGGGAACCAGCCAGACCCCTGTCTAGCCCATTGGAGCAGTAATAAACATTGCAGCTACGACTCAAACTGTTACCCATAATAACCGAGTGGGTTATAACAAAAGGAAGGGAAATGGTGAGGGCGACCAGACCGGGATGAAGAAAAATAAGTCTGTGGAGAAGTTAAAACCTATTTACGCTACTTATACAGACCTAACAGACACTAGGGAGCACATCTTCTTGGCAAATTTTAATTGCCTTCCATGGAAGAAGCCAGAACCGTTGAAGAACCAGAGGGCGAAGAGAGATTCTTCAAAGTTCTGCCAATTCCATAATGACATCGATCATAACACTGATGACTGTCGATAGCTAAATGATGAGATCGAAAATCTCATATGAGCCAGACTGTTGGCCCAGTACGCCCAAAATCGGGTGGTCCCTAATAAGTCCGCTGGACCAAATCCTCAATCAGTCCCCAAAGCTCCAGTAGGCCAAACCGGAGCTCAAACGAATCAGGTTGAACCTCCTCTGATAGTGGGGGGAGATATAACCACCATTTTCTAGGCAAGAGAAGCAGGGCCCAGAAGAGGTACATTAACGAACTAAAGTCCTAAAGCGGGGTGGAGTTCATCTCGGAACAATGGTTATCAAAACAACAACGATTTGAAAAGTAACCAATCATTTTCACATAAGAGGATGCTAGCCACGTCCAATTCCCACATAACCATTCCCTGGTGATAATCGTTCAGCTTGCCAATCGAAGAGTCCGAAGAGCACTAGTGGATAACGGAAGTTCTGTGAACCTACCTTTCAGGTCCACCCTAGAAAAAATGGGGTTATCTGTAACTGATTTGAAGGCGACCTCGATGACTCTGTACAGGTTTTCTGGTGAAGGGTCGGCAGCCATCGAGACGATCAGATTGGTGGTGACATTAGGAGAAGAGTCGCGAACTATTTCCAAATTGCTCGAGTTCGTGGTAATCGATTGTCTGGTTGCATACAATGTGATTTTGGGCCGACTTGCGCTGATGGCATTTGAAGCCATAACCTCTATCCATCACCTAGCATTGAAATTCCCTCAGCTGCAGGAATATGCACCATCAGAGGTGATCAACTCGCTGCCAGGGAATGCTATAACATTTCTATGAAGGGAAAATCACAACCCAGGTAGAAAGTGATGGTCATAAGTGACGGTGGTGAGGAGTCCCAGGAAGTAGAAGTTACTCACGGGATAGAAGAACCTCAGCAAAAATAGTATAGTAAGGTCGCCCAGCGCGACGATGTTGATCCACTGGTAGGCAAAGACAGATCAGAGCTCGAAGCCATTTTAGAGCTCGAGGAAGTAAACATCGACTCCAAAGAAGCTTCAAGAGTCCAAAGGATTGGAAAGAATCTTGATGACAAAATATAAAAGGAGCTGGTCGATTTTTTACATAAAAACCTGGACGTCTTCGCCTGGTTGCATGAAGATATTGTAGGAATAAGTCCGAATGTAATAATGCACACCTTAAATTTGGACAAGAATGTGCCTACAAAATCCCAAATATGGAGATTAAAATGCGGGTTTATTAGGGAGGCAAAGTACCTGATCTGGGTTGCCAACCTCATGCAAGTCCCGAAGCCAAATGAGAAATGGAGAACCTGTATCGACTTCTCTAATCTAAATAAAGCTTGTCCCAAGGATTGTTTCCCACTGCCAAGGATTGACCAGTTGGTAGATGCCACGGCAGGTCACGAGCTCGTGTCCTTCATGGACGCGTATTCTGGCTATAACCAGATTGCGATGAATCCTGTGGACTAGGAGCATACTAGCTTCATGATTGAACATAATTTATATTGTTATAAAGTTATGCCATTTGGATTGAAGAATGCCGAGGCCACATACCAATGCTTGGTCAACAAAATGTTCGCTAGCCAGATCAGGAAAAATATGGAGGTGTATGTTGATGACATGCTTGTCAAGTCAAAAGCTGCCAATAACCATGTGTCCTATCTAGAAGAATGTTTCAGAATATTGAGGAGATTTTACATGAAGCTAAATCCCCAGAAATGTACTTTCAGAGTGGCATCTGGAAAATTCTTGGGGTTCATAGTCAACACGAGGGGAATAGAGGCAAACCCTGAGAAAATCGGATCGTTGTTAGAAATGCCCTCACCCAGGCCGCGTAAAGAAGTTCAAAGCCTAACCAGAAGGGTGGCAGCTTTGAATCGATTTATTTCAAAATCCACTGACAAGTGTTTGCCATTTTATAACTTGCTCAGAAGAAACAAGAAATTTGAGTGGACAAAGGAGTTCAAATAGGCATTCCTCGACCTAAAAATGCACCTGGCCGAGCCCCCGGTATTATATAAGCCTATGTCTAGAGAACATTTTTTCCTTTATTTGGTCATGACAAAGAATGTAGTTAGTTCGAGAAGAAGACTGTGCTCAAAAAACAGTATATTATATAAGTAAGAGACTTCTTAGAGCCGAGTCGCGATACCCAATGATTGAGAAACTGGCATTCTGTCTGATATTGGCCTCCAGAAAGCGTCGGCCATATTTCCAGTCCCATTCAATCAACATCTTGACCGACTGATTTTTAAGGCAAGTTTTGCAAAAACTTGAAACGTTGGGACGTCTTTTAAAATGGGCCATTGAACTTAGCCAGTTTGAGATATTGTACGTGCCATGGACCTCAATCTAAAGTCAAGCCCTTGCTGATTTTATTGCTGAATGCATCAAATTTCAAGAGGAGCTCTTGAGGGAGCTGGTGCAGGAGTTATGGAAAATCTTCGTTGACAGATTGTCAAATGAGAATGGATTGGGAGCTGGGATCATCTTAGTCTCACCAGAAAGGCATCAATTTCATATAACTCTGAGATTCAGATTCGAGGCATCCAACAATGAAGCCAAATATGAGGCCTTACTAGTAGAGCTAAGAGTGGCAAGGGAGCTCAAGGAAAAATCCATCCAATGCTATAGTGATTCTCAGCTCGTGGTCAATCAGGTATAGGGAAAGTATCAAGCTCGAGGTACCAAAATGGAGGCCTACCTAGCTAAGATAAGGGAGAACTGTCTGAATTTGAGTACAACTCTGTTGAAAAGATACCCCGTGAGAAAAATTCTAATGCTGATGCTTTGGCATGGCTCGCTACAACAAAAGAGGCTGAGACATTGAATGTGGTGCCAGTGGAGTTCTTGGAGAGCCTGAGCGTGACAAGGGAAGTGATAGAGGTCGTAATGATCGATATAAGGCCAACCTGGATGACTCCCATAATGGAATACGTCACAATTGGAAAGTTACTCGATGACAGAAAAGACGCAAGAAAAGTACTTTATCAAGCTCCACGATATGTAATGGTAGATGGAACCTTATATCGGCGTGGTCATTCATTGCCTCTCCTATGATGTGTTCTGCCCGAGGAAGAGAAAATCATTTTACAAGAAATAAACGAAGGTTTTTGTGGAGATCATGCTAGGGGGCAAAACCTGGCACCGAAGATACTGAGGCAGGGCTATTTTTGGCCCACTTTAACGAAAGACTCGATCTCGTATGTTCAGAAGTGCAAAAAATGCTAGCATTTCGCCATGGTTGCCCGAGCTGCTCCAGTCGATCTAACGATGATTTCATCCCCATGGCCATTTGTGGTATGGGGAATCAACCTAATAGGTTCCCTGCCTATGGGAAAGGGGGGAGTTCATTACGCAGTAGTGGCGATTGACTACTTCACGTAGTGGGTAGAAGCCAAGCCTCTAGCAACCATCACTTCAAAAAGAGTCCTGGACTTCGTGGTGAAGAATATTATATGTCGGTTTGGGCTTCCTAAAAAGATCGTGTCAGGAAACGAGACATAATTCGACATCAATCTCTTCATTGACTTTTGTGAAAAATATGGCATCACGAAGAGTTTCTCGTTAGTAGCATATCCGCAAGTCAACAGGCAGGTCTAGGTTGTAAAAAAAACCCTTTATGCAAGCCTGAAGAAGAGGTTAGACAAAGCCAAAGGAATATGGCCTGAACAGCTTCTGCAAGTACTTTGGGCCTACAAAACTTCTCACAAGACCTCCACGGGGCATACGCCTTTTTCCTTAACTTTTGGAAGCAAGATCGTGCTTCTAATCGAAGCCATGGTAGCTACTCACAGGCAAAGGACATTCAATCAAGAACAAAATGATGGACTACTTAACGTATCTCTCGATCTGATTGAAGAAAAATGAGAAGAGTCACAATTACAGCTCGCCCATTATCAACAAAAAAGCATTCACTAATTTAAACCTAAAGTTAAGAGGCGCAAACTTTGATTGGGCGACCTAGTTCTCAGACGGGTCTTTTTGGCAAATAAAGACCCCAAAGATGGTGTATTGGGCCCAAACTGGGAAGGACCATACCAAGTCGTAGAAGTCTTGCGTGAGGGAACTTTCAAGATAGCTCGACTAAATGGGGAAGTTGTCCCACAGACCTAGAATGCTCTACATTTGAAATAGTATTATCAATAGTACAACCATCAATGTAAGGCTTATTTTATAAAAGCCGTTTTGATAAAATAATAGATGGATTGTTAAATAACTATTTCTTAGTATTGTTATTGCAAGCTCGTGTTCTGATATTTGTAGAAGCAACCAAGAAAGTTTATACATTCTGGTTACTTGGGGGGCACATAACCGAGGTAGGCAAGATTAAGCCTACTCAAATAAGATTAAAATCTTAGAAGCTTGGAAAAATTATTTAAAGCTCGAGTTTTTCAATAAACCTAGCGCGAACTAAGTTTAAATCATTTAAAACCCCGGATGTAACCAGGTCCGAAAACTTAGAAATTTTAAAAAATTGATCATTCAACGGTTTTTAAAGCTCGAGTTTTCGATAAACATAGTACGAACTAAGTATAAATCATTAAAAAAAACATGGATATAACCAAGTTTGAGGCCTGATTCTTAACATGTGTGACACAAATAAGCGAACAAAAACTTGGACATAACCAAAATCGACAAAATCTATCTCAATCTAAAAGTTGATTCCTAAAATATCGAATGTACAAGAGTCTAAGGATTCATAAGCATGAGAAGTTGATAAAGGAAAGACGAATGGATCAAAAGTTAGATATATATTAAAATTAGACAAACAAATATATTGTCACATCGAGGAGAAAAAACCTTGAACTAAGCTTGAAGGCAATTGTTTAATAACAAAAGATTGTTAGACAAGTATAAAGAAAATTATAAAGGAGATCATTGGGCTCCATCAGCTCGCCCTGCCGAGGTAACTTCCACACCATCTCCCTCCACCACAACGAAGGCCTCACCCATCTCTGAGGGTTGTTACAGAAGCCGAGCCTTGAATTTAACTAGGTATGGATCCCACAGCCTGGGTTCCATGAAGGAGAAGTTCCCATCTTGGTTAATGGCCCAACAATGGTATAGCATCTCCTCCATGGTTGATGATGACACTGCCGCTTCCTCCTTGGCTTTAGCTTCGGCCGCAAGCAATTTTGCTTTGATCTCATTAATCTCGGCCTGAAGTTGTTTAGCTCAGTGGTTTGCTTCTGCGGCCTGAGTTTGGTAGGCAGATAATGCAGTCTTTGCGGCCTGCTCATTTTCTTGGGAAGAGGTAAGAGCAGCCTTTGCAGCATGTTCATTCTATTAAGTGACTATTAAAGCAACTTTGGCAGCCTGCTCATTTTCTTGAGCAGTCTTCAAGGCGGCCTTGGCAGTAGCCAACTCAACTCAGATTTCTTCATTTTTGGCCTTGGCACGAGCTATGCTCTGGTATTGGGCCAGGATAAACTGCAGAATAACAGGACAAGCTCAAAGATATATAAAAAAGAGGAAAAACATATTAAACAAAAAGGAAAAAAATTAGTTATGGAAGGACTCACGATGAGGTTAATCCCTATGGCAGATTCAAGAACATCCTTCGGATTATGCTCCTCTATGGCCCTCAGGCCCCTCGCACTGGCTTTGTATGCGTGGCCCACCATATGAGTCACCATCTCATATACTATACCTCGAAAGGCCTCGGGGATCTTTTCCAGGTCCTGTGTTTCCATAGGTATTCGGACGATGGGGGCCTCAACTTGAATAACTTGGGGAGGTGGAGGCATATGTCGAGAAGGGGGAGGAGGAAGTTGCTCAGCAATGACATTAGCCACCAGAGCTGGCTCCCGGGAGGAGCCCGTGTCTTTATCCTTAGAGGAGTATTTTACAGTATCCCCTGTTTTAGGGGTGGCCTTCTTCGCCACCTTAGGCCTCCTCACAACAGGGCCCGCTCCAGACTTTTTAGCCTGAAAAGCAGTCCTTAGGTCGGGAGCTCTTGTTTGTTCCATCTCTTCACCTAAAAAGAACAAAGAGAGTTAGTTCACAAAAGTTGTGTAAAAAAACATATATAAATAAATAGGAGGAAACAAAGATCCTACCCTTCAGAATGGGGGAGGAATCTATTATCACCAACTCGGGTGTTTTGACCGGGATAGGCACGACCTCTAGCCCTGGAGTTAATGGAGGAGAAGGGGAATATAAAGTTAATATGTCTTGGATCCTAGGGGGTTTAGGTCCTTCCTCGGGGCTGGTGTCTATGTATTTTCTGAACCCAGGGGCAAATGCACCATGGAGCAATGAAAGCCAGTTCCTACGGTTCGTCCCGTATTCTTAAAAAATGGTGGATCTAAAGTTTAGGGTGTCATCAACTAAACAGTGCCTCTAGGGTAGCTATGGTCGTAGCGTACCACTAGGCGATCTACACATTGGAGAAGGGTTACATTTACATCCGGGTTGGTAGGGTGACGGCTAACGAGCTGGTTTGGGTTATAACGTATTAAACTAAAGTCGACAACAACCCTATCTAACTTCCTAAAGAAGTATGGGTTACCTTGGTCGGAGGGGGCAGCTGCTGCCCCTAATGCAACTCGGTTTTAGTTGGGTCCATGGTAAAGTTCGGGAGCCCATCTTTTCTACACAAGAGGCACCTCGACCTCTTCCTTGCCGGTGTCCTCAGCGGTTGGTAAGGCCTCTCGAGGAGAGGGAAGCTCGAGGATAGTTGGGAGCGGAGCTCGAGTCCTCAGAGCTAATGTCTGCCCCTCTTCGATCAGCTTTCATACAAACATGGTGGCATCGTTCATGACCTGACAATAATCCTTTTTGCCATGGGGTCACAGATTTTTCTATCCTTGCAAATATGGTTGCACGAGAAACAAACTCAATTAAGACATGTACAAAAAAGAAATATTTTAAAGGAAAAAAATTCACGAGCGGAGTTTATAAAGATATAAGACTTATGAGGATGGTTTAAGTATCGGTGTTCACAATTCCTGAAGCCATTCGATATAAAGAATATAACTTTATAGTCATTTGGATGGTTGGGAATCTCGAAGACGGGGGCGGAGTTTGGAAACCGCGTGAGGTAATAAAACCCATCACCTTGTCCTCTCTGGTCAGGGCTAGCTTTGAGGCAGAAGAAGTATAATATGTCTGCCGGGGTGGGGACCTCCCACTCATGCTTCAGAAATAAATACTTTAGCATTTCCATAAGCGTGTAGGAGTTTGGGCAGAGATGGAATGGAGCCAGTTTCACGTAGTTCAAGAAGTCTACGAAATACTGGTCCAAAGGAAGGAAGGTGCCAACCTTCAATGCTCGTCGCTCCAGGCCGCATAATCATCTTGGAAGGGGGCATAGATTTGTTCCTCCTCAAACACAGGTGAGGCGAGAAGACCGCCAGATCCTATCTCTATGTTGCGACTCAACATGATTTTGTTGACCTTCCCTTGAGTCATGATTTTTGAGATTATACACTCAGGTTCGAAATAAGCATTGGGGTCAATAACAACCTCCTTCTCCACCAATGGACCAAAGTGTAGGATGGGAGAATCGGAGGCGACCTATTTCCCCTAGTTTTTGTGCTGAGTAGATGAGCTCGAGGCATTTTTCTTCGGAGGAGCCATCAGATCGCCTGACGACAAAGCGGCCTAGTTAGTAGGCGACCTAAGATGATCTATAACTATGTCGCGAGGGCATGGACGAAATGGGTTATTTTTGTTATACGAGCTGAAGTTAGCCTTAGCCCCATCGCGTTATGCCACACGATATCCTAGGCTACGCGCCTCGGTTTCTTAACAGTCCCCTGATGTTTAGGGATCCGTGTGTCAGAAACATCATGCCACTACTTTCCCTTGAAAAGCAGTTTTGTGCACAACTGCCTAAGGAATCATAACCTTTAAGATACCTGGTATTAAACCTAGAGACCTTAAGATTTTTATGCCCGAAACAAGTATTTTCTAAACCTATTTGACATTATAACTACCACAGATTAACCCAAAAAATTACCCAGTTTTATGAATACTTCTTTTGTGAAAATTTATTCGGTTTCACTTATGGACCCTAAAGTCGAAACCTATTCCCTATTGGCATTCATATAATTCTAACAATAACGAATGTTGAACATTGTTTTTTTAAAAAAAAAAAAAAAAGAAAAAGCCAAAAAAGAAGTTTCTTTGGGTCATGAAAGATAGAGATACTTACAAGAAATGTGTTCGACAGTTGGGGGTGTAGATTCTGATCACAGAAAACTCTTGGAGTGCATCTGAGTATTTAGGCCCGAATAATAGTTCTGGAAATTCTGGGAAAGAAGAAGGAAGTTGAAAAATGTGAAAAAGGGTATTTTCTTTTTGAATGCAAAGGTGGTGAGGTTGTAGACTGATCACCTTTTTATACGTAAACCATGGAAATCGATCTAGACCGTTTAATGGGGTTAATTCGAGATCCAAGAACTAGGGTTAAACAGACCACATGGCGGAAAAAAGTCGACAAGACAATTATTGCAGTCCTCGAAACCGAAATAGACGCTAATCGCAGTAGACCATGTGTCTAATACTTGAGTAGTAGGCATGCATGGTTTCATGTAGCAGAAGTTTAAAAGCCCCCACTGTGTAGGTCAGAAAATGACGACATCATACACGAGCAGCTCGGGGGGCAAATGTTGCACCCTAATCTTAGCACGACTTCATTCATTCAGCTCGGGTACAGCTGGCGGATAAATACATGGAAAAGTAATCAAGTAGAATATCTGATTATCATCTATACGGACAGCTCGAGGTTTAGCTCGAAGTGCGTAGTGGTCAGACCTGGTATTGGATGTTATGATTGTACCATGAACTATGACAAAGATAAATTATCAAAACACTAGCTCAGGGTCGGATAGCTGTCAGGATACAAGCTCGTGGAATATATGCAGCTCGGGGTGATTCAGATATAACACACACTAAATAATCTCCAAAGATTCGGGATTTGTTTATACGCTCATTCATGTCCAAGTTGTCATATTTATTATCCAAGATCGCAGGACATATTTATTTTGTGATCAAATCATATCCCAATATAAATGGGAATTATTTGTATTGAATATAGACATTATGTAAGTGTGTGATTGACCCACGCCGTTACCCAAAGCTATCCATGGAATTTCCCTATAAATACTGGGAATATTGGATGGGAAAGGGGAGGATTATTCTGTAATACCGAAACTCTGCCAAAATAGAGAAAGAAACAACAATAATATTGACTCGTGGACTAGGTGGATTTTAACCACTAAACCACGTAAAAGTTATGGATTCTTGAGTGAATTCTGGTTATTTTTCATTACTATTTACCATTCAGCACTAATCTCCCTTTATCATTTCTTAATACACTGTTGGTGAAAAACCGCGTCAACACCTGGTATGGGTGGTGGCTTATGGGTATTACTGGTGCTAATGACAAGATAGGAATGTACAATAGTCACTGCTTGTGAGGTAAGGGAACCCTGGGGTTTCAGCATAATTATTGTGAAAGGAAAGTTTAATGAGATTATAGTTATAAGATAAGATCTTATGGAAAAAGATTGTCAATCTAGTAAGAGTGTTATTGAAGGATACAAGGTAAATAATTGGACTCTGAAGTTACGGTTAGGTCTATGGGAGTTTGTAACGCCCTGGATAGCCAAGACCGTTACACTGTGTACTTATAACGGTGCAAGACTCGCTAATCAAGTCATTAACTTGAAAACGTGTCATTAAACATGTAAGATCTATGGTTAAAAAGGTTTTGGTCTCAAAAGACTCATTTCATATATTTAAACTGTAGTAAACAAGGGATCCCATACAAAACAAAGTTAAAATAAGTTTACAGACTCCCAAAAGTACATGAGTATCCACTAGCCATAGTAAGGAAAAACAGACAGTCTTTAGGTTCCATGCTCTTGCCTAGACCTCAACCGTGGCGGCCGAGCACCTGGCTATGTACATTTCGCTCACCGAGCTCTCCAGTCAGGGCTGATCTAACTTGCCCTTGCCTCTACCTGCACCACGTAGCACCCGTGAGCCAAGGCCCAGCAAGAAAACATCATAGATAACTCAAACAATAATAACAGACGAATAGCTTAGTAAGCATGTATACTCATCAGACAATCCACAACAGATAATCGGCATGTACAATCCAATGCAAGATATATTCAATCACACATACTGTTCATATCACATAATATTCAGGGCTGACGACTTAGGTCGCACCCTCTGTTTAACCCACTGACTCTGGCCCGCTTAGACCAAGCTCAGTGCATAATAAGCTGTCCTCGGCTACCAGTGGCCGAGCCGCGCCCTGTGCGCTAGTGAGACCCTTGGCACCCTTAGGCCGTTGGTTCACTAAATGGCTTGCATGGCACAATACCATCTTTTCAAGATTTTACAATAGGGAGCCCTTAGTCCCGTCACATATATTCAACCAGGTGCAGTTTTCTTACCTTTAGCTTTCAGATGAATTAGTTACGGGCGATACTCCTTGAGCGCGATCCGATCCTCGAGCCCTAGCTTAACACCTAGTCACAACCATGAAGAAAGACACCATTAACAACCTTAAATGAGTTTCCAAGCCAAGTTCTAGTACTCGGAAAATTGAACTTCACCAAATATGGTAAAAGACTCAACCCCGAGCACCCTAGGTTAGATTCCCAAGCCTAAAATCTTAAAATCCCAAAATCCCTTAAGCTCCGCGGCATAGGCCACCCATGCCGCGGCATGGCCCCCAAACAAAGCCATCCAAGGCAAAAAAACAGGTAAGGGCCGCGGCATTGCTTGGACCATGCCTAGGCCCACCCTCCTTCCTCAGTATGCAGCAACCTCGAAGGGTCGCGGCTCACCAAGAACCATGCCGCGGCCCGACCCTTCGAACCCAGAAAAAACCACCATTTTCAATCTCTAAACCTCACCTTAAGCTATCCCAAATCCCCCAACTCAAAACCAATTAATAATAACAACATTAGAATGATTAAAACAACGCAATCCAACCAGAAATCCAACCTAAGACTCAATAAAATCCCAATTCTAATTTCTGAAATTTCAAACCCACATAACTCAAAACCAGCCATGAAAACTCTCAAATTCAACAATCAAACTTTAAATTAAACCTTACCTCAGCTGTAGAATCGTTTCTCCAAGAGTCCCCTGACCTATCTTCAAAGTTTCAGGCCTCAATTTCCACCTTGAATGTCAAAATCATAACTGCTTAAAACTCAGCCATTTTTTTAAGTTCCTAACCCCAAAAACGAAAATTCAAAACTTACCTTAGCACTAGTTCAAACCTTGATCAGTTCCTGAGCTAATCCTCCAGATTATTCCCTTCAATTCCTAAAGACACAGCTTAATTCCAGCAGTTCTCTCTCAAATTTCAGTAGTTTTTCCTTTGCTAAGAGAGAAAAGAGAGAGAAGGAGAGATAGGGTTGGTTTATACTTTTCTGTCTAGTATTTTCTAAATCTTCCAAGTATATCCTTAGATTATTAGACTAATCCCAAAGCTCGGGGTGCTGAAATGTCCCCGAGGCCAAAATGGTAAAATCCCCCAATAATCCCGCCTAGACATCCTAACCTCAAATATATCTCCAATTATTTATTTTCATCACCCGATAGTCCAAATCACTACATGATACCTAAAATACCCCTGACTTGTCCAAAGTCAATTATAATACCCTGTTGTGACTTTTCCCGCTATCTAGCCCTAGGATCGCCTCAAGTCGCCGGCTGCAGAATTATCCACATCATAAAGTGGTTCTCGCATATATCTCAAACATATATATCACATCATCATATAATATCATCAATTATCATAAACACACAATTAATCATATATTTACGCATTTAAATCAATAGCATTCATTCTAATCCCAGTTATGCCCTCCCGGCACACTAATCTAGGCCCTTAAGCCTTATTAACGAATTTGGGTCGTTACAACTATCCCCTCCTAATGAGAATTTCGTCCTCGAAATTTACTTGAATAGCTCAGGATACTGTTCCCGCATCGCTGTCTCTAACTCCCAGGTCGCTTCCTCGACCTTGCTATTTCTCCATAATATTTTCACCAACAGAATTGCCTTATTCCGTAAGACTTTGTCTTTCCGATCCAAAATCTTAACTGGTCGCTCCTCATAGGACAAATCTGTCTTTAACTCTAAATCCTCGTACCTCAGTAGATGTGTCGTATCAGAAACATACTTCCGTAACATGGAGACATGAAAGACATTATGAACTCCTGATAGCGACGGTGGTAAGGCCAGCCTATACGCCACCTGCCCAATCCTCTCCAGGATCTCAAAAGGTCCAACAAATCGAGGGCTCAGCTTGCCCTTCACTCCAAACCTCCTCACACCCCTCAATGGTGAAAGTCGCAGAAACACGTGGTCCCCAACCTAGAACTCCACGTTCCTACGCTTAGGATCAGCGTAGATTTTCTGTTTACTTTGCGAGGCAAGCATTCTAGCTCGGATCTTCTCTACGGCCTCATTAGTCCTCTGAACCATGTCTGGCCCCAAATACCTTCTCTCACCCATCTCATCCCAGTGAATGGGCGATCTACACTTCCTTCCATATAACATCTCGTAAGGAGCCACTCCAATTGTGGACTGATAGCTGTTATTATATGAAAACTCAATCAATGGGAGGTACTTACTCCATGAACCCTCAAAGTCGATCACACATGCCCTAAGCATGTCCTCCAATACCTGAATCGTCCTCTCAGACTGCCCATCAGTCTGAGGATGAAAAGCTGTGCTAAACTTCAGCTGAGTCCCCATAGCTTTCTGCAAAGCTCCCCAAAACATGGAGGTAAAGATAGGGTCTCAGTCAGATACAATAGACTTTGGAACCCCATGAAGACGAACTATCTCCCTCACATACAACTCTGCATATTGTTCCACTGTATAGGTCGACCTCATTGGTAGAAAATGAGCTGACTTGGTGTACCTGTCCACTATCACCCACACCGAGTCATGAAGTCCAACTGTCCTGGGTAATCCACCAATCCATCGTAATGTCCTCCCACTTCCACTCTGGAATATCCAAAGGCTGAAGCAATCCCGCTGGTCGATGATGCTCAGCCTTAACCTGCTGACAGGTTAAACATCTAGATACGTACTCAACTACACCCTTCTTCATCCCGGGCCACCAATATAATGTCCGTAGATCTTGATACATCTTCGTGGTACCCGGATGAAGTGAGTACGGCGTAGTGTGGGACTCATCCAATATCTCTCGCCTAATCCCCTCATCTGCTGGAACACATATCCGTCCCTGATACCGGAGCAAACCTGTCTCTGAAACTGAATAATCCTTAGTTGTCCCCGCTAAGGCATGCTGCCTACTATCCTGCAACTGCACATCAGTCAACTGACCCTCCTTGACCCGCTCCAACAGGGTCGACTGCAAAGTGATATTGGCTAACTGGCCCACCACCAGTTCTATCTTTGCCCTAACCATCTCATCAGCCAATTCCTTTGAGATCTGAGTAGAACTATACAACTGTCCTGGGCCCCTCCGGCTCAATGCATCTGCCACCACGTTGGCTTTCCCAGGATGGTAAAGGAAGTCACAATCATAATCCTTAACCAATTCTAACCAATGTCTCTGTCTCATATTCAGATCCTTCTGCATGAAGAAATATTTCAGACACTTATAATCGGTGTAGATCTCGCACTTCTCTCCATACAGATAATGACGCCACACCTTCAGTGCAAACACAACTGCCGCTAACTCCAAATCATGAGTTGGATACCTCTGCTTATACTCCTTCAGTTGTCGAGACGCATAGGCTATAACTTTCTCATTCTGCATCAGCACACAGCCTAAACCCAACCTCGATGCGTCACAGTAGACCACGAACTTCCCTTCCTCCGAAGGAAGACTCAACACTGGTGCAGAAATAAGCCGTCGCTTCAACTCTTGAAAGTTGTTCTCACACTTCTCTGACCAGACAAACTTCTGATTCTTCCTTGTCAATTTTGTCGTTGGTGAAGAAATCTTTGAAAACCCCTCTACAAACCGTCTGTAGTAACCAGCCAACCCAAGGAAACTCCGCACCTCCGAGGCATTCCTCGGCCTCGGCCAATCCCTAACTGCTTCAACCTTAGACAGATCCACCTTAATCCCTTCTGCCCCAACTATATGTCCAAGAAAGGTCACCTCTGGTAGCCAGAACTCACACTTCTTAAACTTAGCGTACAACTGATGCTCCCTTAACCTCTGTAAAACCTGTCGTAGATGTTGCTCATGCTCTGCCTCTGAGCTGGAGTATACCAAGATGTCGTCGATGAAGACAATGACGAACTGATCCAAGAAATCCTTGAACACCCTGTTCATTAAGTCCATGAAAGCCGCTGGGGCATTGGTCATACCAAAAGACATGACCAGGAACTCATAATGCCCATATCGTGTCCGGAAAGCTGTCTTTGGTATATCCTCATCCTTGATCCTCAGCTGGTGATAACCAGATCGAAGATCAATCTTTGAGAACACCGTCTTACCTTGCAGCTGGTCGAACAAGTCGTCAATCCTTGGCAGAGGATACTTATTCTTTATAGTCAACTTGTTCAATTCCTTGTAATCGATACACATCCTCAGAGTCCCGTCCTTCTTCTTAACGAACAACACTGGAGCACCCCATGGAGAGTAACTAGGCCTGATGAATCCCAAATCCAAAAGTTCTTGCAACTGTATCTCCAACTCTTTCAGTTCCACTGATGCCATTCTGTATGGTGCCCTAGACACTGGTTCAGTCCCTGGTGCTAACTCAATCTCAAACTGAATCTCCCTACGCGGCGGCAACCCTGGCAGATCCTCAGGGAAGACATCCAGAAACTCACACACCAATCTAGTCTCTCCCGGCCCTACCGGCATGACCCTAGCGGTATCCACTACACTAGCCAGAAAACCTATGCATCCTCCCTGCAGCAAGTCTCTGGCTCTCAATGCTGAAATCATAGGTACACGAGGTCCAGACACCGCACCCACAAAGACAAAAGGGTCCTCGCCCTCCGGCTCAAAAGTAACCATCTTCTTCCTACAATCAATCGTAGCCCCATACCTAGCCAGCCAATCCATTCCTAGGATCATATCAAAGTCTCCCAAATCTAATTCAATCAAATCCACTGAAAGTTCTCTACCATCAACCATCAATGGCAATGCCCTAATCCACCTCCTAGAGACTACCAGCTCCCCTGTAGGCAACAAAGTCCCAAACCCCACAGTCCAATACTCACTAGGTCTACACAGTCTATCAATCACTCTACTAGAAACAAAAGAATGTGTAGCACCAGAATCAATCAATACTGTAAAAGGAAAGCCAGCACTAGAAAGCTGACCTGTCACTACTGAGGGACTAGCCTCAGCCTCCGCCTGAGTCAAGGTGAATACTTGAGCTAGGGTTAAGCTATCCACCTTCCCTGCTTCACCTTTCTTCATCGTTAGGCAGTCTTTCCTGAGATTCCCCACTACCCCACAAACGAAACATGCCTTGGCCTTGTACTCGCCCAGATGGCGTCTTCTACACCTCAGGCACTCTGGATAGGTCCTCCATGCCTCACCGCCACCCTGACGGCCACCCTGACCACCCCACCCCTCCGATCAGGACTAGGACTGGCCGGCGTGTCAGGAGTCTTCCTCTTGAAGTCACTGGGGCCTCTGCCCCTACCTGTTCCGGAATAAGGAGGCACCGCCCTGCGGCCCTCACGCCTCACTGCACTCTCCTTCCATATTTTGTTCTCCGCTTCCTCAGCGGTAAGAGCCCTCTCAACAGCCTGGGCATAAGTTATTCCTCCAGGTACCGTGGTAATCCTAACATCCCGGGCTATCATAGCATTAATCCCCCTGATAAAATGATCTTGCCTAGAAGCATCAGTAGGCACAAGATCTGGTGCAAACTTAGCAAGCCTATCAAACTTCAGGGCATACTCTGTAACAGTCATACCGCCCTGTACCAGAATCACAAACTCATTAACCTTTGCTACCCTAACAGCAACATTGTAGTACTTCTGGCCAAACAAATCCTTGAAACCTTCCCAAGTTAGTGTGGCAACCTCTCTGGTCTGCGATGCCACTTCCCACCAAATACGGACATCCTCCCTCAACATATAAGTGGCACAGGCCACTCTATCCTGTCCTTCAACCCTCATGAAATCCAGAATCACTGTAATCATAGTTAGCCACTGCTTGGCTTTCAACGGATCTGGTCCTCCCTCAAAGACTGGGGGTTGCTACTTCCTGAACCGCTCATATAACGGCTCCAACTTGTTAACAACCTCCCCTGGCTGCACAGCTGGTGATAACCAGATCGAAGATCAATCTTTGAGAACACCGTCTTACCTTGCAGCTGGTCGAACAAGTCGTCAATCCTTGGCAGAGGATACTTATTCTTTATAGTCAACTTGTTCAATTCCTTGTAATCGATACACATCCTCAGAGTCCCGTCCTTCTTCTTAACGAACAACACTGGAGCACCCCATGGAGAGTAACTAGGCCTGATGAATCCCAAATCCAAAAGTTCTTGCAACTGTATCTCCAACTCTTTCAGTTCCACTGATGCCATTCTGTATGGTGCCCTAGACACTGGTTCAGTCCCTGGTGCTAACTCAATCTCAAACTGAATCTCCCTACGCGGCGGCAACCCTGGCAGATCCTCAGGGAAGACATCCAGAAACTCACACACCAATCTAGTCTCTCCCGGCCCTACCGGCATGACCCTAGCGGTATCCACTACACTAGCCAGAAAACCTATGCATCCTCCCTGCAGCAAGTCTCTGGCTCTCAATGCTGAAATCATAGGTACACGAGGTCCAGACACCGCACCCACAAAGACAAAAGGGTCCTCGCCCTCCGGCTCAAAAGTAACCATCTTCTTCCTACAATCAATCGTAGCCCCATACCTAGCCAGCCAATCCATTCCTAGAATCATATCAAAGTCTCCCAAATCTAATTCAATCAAATCCACTGAAAGTTCTCTACCATCAACCATCAATGGCAGTGCCCTAATCCACCTCCTAGAGACTACCAGCTCCCCTGTAGGCAACAAAGTCCCAAACCCCACAGTCCAATACTCACTAGGTCTACACAGTCTATCAATCACTCTACTAGAAACAAAAGAATGTGTAGCACCAGAATCAATCAATACTGTAAAAGGAAAGCCAGCACTAGAAAGCTGACCTGTCACTACTGAGGGACTAGCCTCAGCCTCCGCCTGAGTCAAGGTGAATACTTGAGCTGGGGTTAAGCTATCCACCTTCCCTGCTTCACCTTTCTTCATCGTTAGGCAGTCTTTCCTGAGATTCCCCACTACCCCACAAACGAAACATGCCTTGGCCTTGTACTCGCCCAGATGGCGTCTTCTACACCTCAGGCACTCTGGATAGGTCCTCCATGCCTCACCGCCACCCTGACGGCCACCCTGACCACCCCACCCCTCCGATCAGGACTAGGACTGGCTGGCGTGTCAGGAGTCTTCCTCTTGAAGTCACTGGGGCCTCTGCCCCTACCTGTTCCGGAATAAGGAGGCACCGCCCTGCGGCCCTCACGCCTCACTGCACTCTCCTTCCATATTTTGTTCTCCGCTTCCTCAGCGGTAAGAGCCCTCTCAACAGCCTGGGCATAAGTTATTCCTCCAGGTACCGTGGTAATCCTAACATCCCGGGCTATCATAGCATTAATCCCCCTGATAAAATGATCTTGCCTAGAAGCATCAGTAGGCACAAGATCTGGTGCAAACTTAGCAAGCCTATCAAACTTCAGGGCATACTCTGTAACAGTCATACCGCCCTGTACCAGAATCACAAACTCATTAACCTTTGCTACCCTAACAGCAACATTGTAGTACTTCTGGCCAAACAAATCCTTGAAACCTTCCCAAGTTAGTGTGGCAACCTCTCTGGTCTGCGATGCCACTTCCCACCAAATACGGACATCCTCCCTCAACATATAAGTGGCACAGGCCACTCTATCCTGTCCTTCAACCCTCATGAAATCCAGAATCACTGTAATCATAGTTAGCCACTGCTTGGCTTTCAACGGATCTGGTCCTCCCTCAAAGACTGGGGGTTGCTACTTCCTGAACCGCTCATATAACGGCTCCAACTTGTTAACAACCTCCCCTGGCTGCACAGCTGGTACCACCACAGGTGGTAAAGAAGGGGCAGCACTCCCTGATGGAGCCTGTTGCTGCAAAATACAAATCACCTCATCTTGACTCTGTAATCGAGCCTGCATCTCAGCCATTAAATGCTGCCAGTTCTTAGGGACTGGCGGAGGTGTCTGGCCTTGGTCATTGCCCCTGGTTCCGGACCCAGTGCCGGCTAGTCGTGAAGATTTCCTTGGACGCATAACTATCCAAGTCAATCTACAAATATCGACTCGGCGGTCAGACCACAATGACAGGGTAAAAGCTTCTCCAAAACTCAACAATAGAACATAATCATTCACAGATAACCAAAACATATAAGCATCCATGCACCATAAACAGTCAATCATCCATATACTCATTTACATGCACGACAATGTTGATAAACATGCCTTAATACCTTCACACAACAATCAAGGGCCAGGCCCTATCAATATCTCATGCTTCCTAGCAATTCAATCAATAACAGCATGCATAACTCATCTCAGGTACATAAGAACATAGGCACACATATACACATTACCAAACCCCAACTTGAGCTTGTCTCCAGCAGCGAATGTACATATCCAGGCTGTCTTTAGGAACCCTTAAACCTAGGACGCTCTGATACCAAGTTGTAACGCCCTAGATAGCCAAGACCGTTACACTGTGTACTTATAACGGTGCAAGACTCGCTAATCAAGTCATTAACTTGAAAACATGTCACTAAACATGTAAGATCTATGGTTAAAAAGGTTTTGGTCTCAAAAGACTCATTTCATATATTTAAATTGTAGTAAACAAGGGATCCCATACAAAACAAAGTTAAAATAAGCTTACAGACACCCAAAAGTACATGAGTATCCACTAGCCATACTAAGGAAAAACAGACAGTCTTTAGGTTCCATGCTCTTGCCTAGACCTCAACCGTGGCGGCCGAGCACCTGGCTATGTACATTCCGCTCGCCGAGCTCTCCAGTCAGGGCTGATCTAACTTGCCCTTGCCTCTACCTGCACCACGTAGCACCAGTGAGCCAAGGCCCAGCAAGAAAACATCATAGATAACTCAAACAATAATAACAGACGAATAGCTCAGTAAGCATGTATACCCATCAGACAATCCACAATAGATAATCGACATGTACAATCCAATGCAAGATATATTCAATCACACATACTGTTCATATCACATAATATTCAGGGTCGAAGACTTAGGCCGCACCCTCTGTTTAACCCACTGACTCTGGCCCGCTTAAACCAAGCTTAATGCATAATAAGCTGTCCTCGGCTACCAGTGGCCGAGCCGCGCCCTATGCGCTAGTGAGACCCTTGGTACCCTTAGGTCGTTGGTTCACTAAATGGCTTGCATGGCATAATACCATCTTTTCAAGCTTTTACAATTGGGAGCCCTTAGTCCCGTCACATATATTCAACCAGGTGCAGTTTTCTTACTTTTAGCTTTCAGATGAAATAGTTACGGGCGATACTCCTCGAGCGCGATCCGATCCTCGAGCCCTAGCTTAACATCTAGTCACAACCATGAAGAAAGACACCATTAACAACCTTAAATGAGTTTCCAAGCCAAGTTCTAGTACTCGGAACATTGAACTTCACCAAATATGGTAAAAGACTCAACCCCGAGCACCCTAGGTTAGATTCCTAAGCCTAAAATCTTAAAATCCCAAAATCCCTTAAGCGCCGTGGCATAGGCCACCCATGCCGCGGCATGGCCCCCAAACAGAGCCATCCAAGGCACAAAAACAGGTAAGGGCCGCGGCATTTCTTGGACCATGCCGCGGCCCGCCCTCCTTCCTCAGTATGCAACAACCTCGAAGGGCCGCGGCTCACTAAGAACCATGCCGCGGCCCGACCCTTCGAACCCAGAAAAAACCACCATTTTCAATCTCTAAACCTCACCTTAAGCTATCCCAAATCCCCCAACTCAAAACCAATTAATAATAACAACATTAGAATGATTAAAACAACGCAATCCAACCAGAAATCCAACCTAAGACTCAGTAAAATCCCAATTCTAATTTCTGAAATTTCAAACCCACATAACTCAAAACCAGCCATGAAAACTCTCAAATTCAACCATCAAACTTTAAATTAAACCTTACCTCAGCTGTAGAATCGTTTCTCCAAGAGTCCCCTGACCTATCTTCAAAGTTTCAGGCCTCAATTTCCACCTTGAATGTCAAAATCATAACTGCTTAAAACTCAGCCATTTCTTTAAGTTCCTAACCCCATAAACAAAAATTCAAAACTTACCTTAGCACTAGCTCAGACATTGATCAGTTCCTGAGCTAATCCTCTAGATTATTCCCTTTAATTCCTAAAGACACAGCTTAATTCCAGCAGTTCTCTCTCAAATTTCAGTAGTTTTTCCTTTGCTAAGAGAGAAAAGAGAGAGAAGGAGAGATAGGGTCGGTTTATATTTTTCTGTCTAGTATTTTCTAAATCTTCCAAGTATATCCTTAGATTATTAGACTAATCCCAAAGCTCGGGGTGTCGGAAATGTCCCCGAGGCCAAAACGGTAAAATCCCCCAATAATCCCGCCTAGACATCCTAACCTCAAATATATCTCCAATTATTTATTTTCATCACCCGATAGTCCAAATCACTACATGATACCTAAAATACCCCTGACTTGTCCAAAGTCAATTATAATACCCCGTTGTGACCTTTCCCGCTATCTAGCCCTAGGATCGCCTCAAGTCGCCGGCTGCAGAATTATCCACATCATAAAGTGGTTCTCGCATATATCTCAAACATATATATCACATCATCATATAATATCATCAATTATCATAAACACACAATTAATCATATATTTACGCATTTAAATCAATAGCATTCATTCTAATCCCAGTTATGCCCTCCTGGCACACTAATCTAGGCCCTTAAGCCTTATTAATGAATTTGGGTCGTTACAGAGTTATTACCAGATGTGTTCGAATAAATTTCGAGGACGAAATTGTAATAAGGAGGGGATAGTTGTAACGACCCAAAATCACTAGTAAGGCTTAAGGGCCTTCATTATTATGTCGGGAGGGCATAATTGATATATATGTGATTTTAATGATTAAATGCATGATTATATGAATATGTGAAATGCATGTTTATGAAGATTAAATATGCATGTGGGCCCTCGTTAGCTTACAAGAGCATATTTGTAATTGTGGCCTGTTGAGGGCATAAATGTGATTATATGTTGAGACCACATTATTATGTGGATATATTTTTAATATATGGTTCGAGACGATCCTAGTGAGTATATTAGCGAAATAGTCATCGTGGATATTTATACTCGGCTCAAGGGAGCCTGGGGGTATTTTTGGGAATTTAGAAAATATATCGGGGATTATTAGACATTGGGTAAATAGTTGGAAAGTAATTGGATGACCAGATTAATTGGTAGATATTAGGAACATTGGAGGAATTAGCGGGAATTGGGGAGAATGACTACTTTACCCTTAGATTAATTAAGGAACTAAGTTTTATATGGGAGGGTAAAATAGTCTTTTCTTGAAATCTAAGGATATACTCAGAGTTTAGGCACTAGAGGAAACTAGAAATAGAAGGAATCAATTGGAAGACTCCCTCATCTCTCTCTCTCTCCCTCACTCTCCCTTGTTGAACATTGAAGCTAATGTGAACAAAGGGGCATAAACTTAGGCTTTGGCTGGAGTTCTTTGAAGGAAAGCTAGGGGTTTCTTGCTAGGAGTTGGAGCTGGAAAACAGGGAGGAACTCTGTCATAATTGAGGTAAGGATTGTGGTTTTCAACTTTGAATTTTACTGGGTTTGTTAAGTAGAGTTCTGAGTATTCAAGTGATGAATTGTTGCTGAGTTGGGATATGGATTCTATTTGTATTGAGCTAGTAATTGAGGAATATAGCTGAGGTTTTGGTGTTTAAAATAAGTAGTTTAGTCTTAAATTTGTGGCTGGTGTAGTGTCGAATTGAAGAGAATTGTTGGGGGGAAATTCAGGGTTAGTTTTAGTGTTCTTGGCTGGGAGATGCTTGTGAAGAACCCAGATTTTCTAGGTTCGAAGGTGGCACATCGCGACCCAGCCTGGGGGGTGTCGTAGCGCGTGTGGCCATGTTGGCCTAGGGGATGCCTTTAACTTGGGGGCGCGCCGCGACTCACTAGACCAAATCACAGCCCGCCTCCCCTTTTGGTTGGGGTGCTTGCTCTTTGACTTGCGGGCAAGTCGCGACCCACTAGGCCAAGTCACAAACCGCGTGTGGTTTTCAGCCTTAGAATTGTTTCAAGAATTGTTAGGGCTCGTGGGTTCTAACCTAGGTGCTTGGGACAATTTCTATTACCCGGTTTAGTAGAAATGGACGTCCTGGAGGCTAGTTTATGTCCCCTAGGTATTTATTTTGATTGGAAGTTAATGGATACCCATTGGCCCTTGTGACTAGATTTATCGCCAAGGCTTGGGGCTAAGGATCGTGCTCGGAACCAATTCACCTTCTCCGCTTGGAATCAAAGGTAAGAAAATTGCACCCTTTTGTGTGGCTGTGTTGGGACTAGGGTTCCCTATATTTAAATACAAATGTTGAATGATTATGATATGCCATGTGAGCATGAAATAAGCGACCTAAGAGTGCCAAGACTGATATTTGTGCAAAGGATGCGACTCGGCCACTTAGAGCTGATGTTAGCTAAATAGTCACTGAGCTCAGCCTAAGCGAGCCGGAGTCAGTGGGTTAAACACTGGGCTCGACCTAAGCGAGTCGGAGTTAGTGGGTTAAAATAAGGGTGCGGCCTAATGGTGTCGGCCCTGAGTATTGTTTAATGATTGTGATAAACTGTTGATTATGAATGTGTTTACTGTTGTTAATCTGATACTTATGGCTTGATGAATACCTAGATGATAGACTGCTGATTCCTTGATTGTCGTCACTGATTTTGTGCTTGTTATGGCCAGATGAATATCTGGTTAATGTCTTATCAATTATTTGATTCTCGTTATTGAATATGTTATGATGTTATGGTTTTCTTGTTGTGCCTCGGGTCACGGGTGCTACGTGGTGCAGGTAAAGGCAAGGGTAAGATGGATCAATCATGAGTTGGAGAGCTCTAGGGGCGAGGTGTACATTGTCAGCTACTCGACCGCCACGGTCGAGGGAATGTACAGGGACGAAAATGTAGAGTCCAAGAACATTACTTAGCTAGTTAGATAGTAGTAGTAGTATTAGTAATGGCTAGTAATAGTTGTAGTATGTTATTACTGGGGATTTTGGTTCAAGTCGGGACTTAGTTGGACACTCGTAGCAACACTTGTAGATTTTATAAGTTTAACCTACAGTTTAAGAATATTAATTATAACATAAGGTTTGATTAATATAGTTGATTATGAACATGATATTTATTATACTATAAGGTTTAGATAGACCCAATAAGATAATGACACATGTCATGTGCATGTTTATTGAGAAATTAAGTATTTTGGAGGAATAGTTTATTAAGAGTAATATATGAAAATCCCAGAATCTGCCAGCAGCTTTGAAATCGTTATAGGACTCAGTTAAAGTTGTTTACTCAATTCAAATTAGGCTGAAAAAGTGCAATTATGTGTATAATATTTCAGTGTATGTCGATATAACGCAGCTCTAGGGGGCGATATATCGCCACTTAGGGAATACAAAAAACACGTAACTTTGCACGAACACTTTTACGAGCCTCGGGACCATAAGCCCAAGCGATATATCGCCTAGCATGGGTGATATATCGGCTCTAGGGCATTATTTTTGAATAATTTTGAAACCAAGCTCATTTTATTCCATAACCTCTTGATAAGCCCAGAATCTTTTTGACCGAGTCTTAAGCCTCTGCTGAATGATTATTCAAATGTTTTTCAATTAAAAAGTCATTATTTTTATTCAAGCTAAAAGGAAGATCTTTTCATTCTTGAACTCTATAAATAGGACCTAGTACCTAGCCATTTCTTTCATTCTTCAAGATGAGTTCAGAGCCTTCAAGCAAGCAGCTAGGTTTACTTTAGAGTGTTAAACACTTCGGTTGGGGTTATAAGCTTTATCATTATAAGCTTACTAAACACTTGGGAAGTAAAGTTCATAGTGTGCATTTCGATTTTGAGGTGTAGTTCGGTCATAGTGCATTCAAAGGTATTCATATTCCTAGTTCATTTCTGTATATTTCATTAATTTTTATAGTTTTTATCTACTCAAATCCTAACTCACTATTTTCAATTCATGGTTAGGCATATAAGTTCTTTGAACTTGGGGTTTCTTATTGGTAAGTATCTTCTCGGTGGTTTAGTTCATTCAGTTTTCATCTCCTTCTTTTAGAAGTACTCACCTTTCTCATTAATGGTTTTTAGGAGTGTTCCAAAATCCCGTCCTTATTCTCACATCCCATTATTTGGTAAGGAAAATAGGATAGGTATTATATGCTTATATGATTATGCTATTATATATTTTTATATGTTATGATTTATATATGTTTTGGGGCTTATAGTTGCTTAAATAGCAAAACCCAGCACTTTTATGTTCTTGGGGCTTATTGTTGCTTAGCTAGCAAACCTCATTGTAGTTTGAGGCTTATAGTTGCTTAGTTAGCAAACCCCAATGATTACCGTGTACATGGGTTAGAATTATGATATATGTTTATAGTATATGTTATATGTTTATAGCTTATGTTTATGTATATGTTTCATGCTTGTACTAGATTTTCCTTGCTAGGCATTAGGCTCGTTCCTTTGTTTTATATGTGCAGGAAAATATTTATGGTGGCGGGAAGATTCTTGGCGGATTGGGATTGTGTATTAAGGGAGAATGGATCTGGTGGACTGCGTGAACGGTTCGAGGGCGAAGTTGTTTTTTTTGTCATTTCAATTATTATGCTTAATATGTATTTTTCCACACCTGATCTTGTAACGAATTTATTTACAATTTAAGATATGTTTTATTTTCAAAACAATGGGATCCCATATCATACCCCAAATTTTATGTATTTTAACCTTTGCTTTATAGTTTTTTTTTAAAAATAAAGTTATGACTATTGCGTATGTATGTTTTCTTAAGATTAATGTCTATGTATAGTAGTTATTAATGGTCCAAAGTCTAGAATTAGTTGGGTCATTACAGGAAACCTAAAGTATGTATTTTTCCATTAGAGTGACCTTGATTATATATAACTTTTGGAATTTTGTAAATTTTTCCTTTAAACTCTATTTTTGCACTACAACAAAATATGGGTTTTTTTGACTTTATTTGGGAGACATTGAAAGTCTACAATGTCTCCCAGTTGGAGAGATGTTGTTGGTGGGGTCATTGTAAGTATATGTCTCATGTCTCCCAATGGGAGAGGTGAGAGACTTCCCACGTCTCCTAGTGGGAGAGGTTAAAAGTCAAACGTTGACTTTCAACCTCTGCCACTAGGAGAAGCGGGAAGTCTCCTACCTCTCCCAATGGGAGACATTGAAAGTCTCCTACATTTAAAAAATAAATAAATTTAGAATTAATATTATTTTAATTTTATTTAATAATTAATTAAATTGAAATGATTTTAATTTAAATTTAAATTGATTTAATAATTAATTAAATTTAAATTATTTTAATATTAATTATTTTAATAATTAATTAAATTGAACTCAATTTAATATATATTAAATTAAAATTGACATAATTAATAAAATAAAAATATGCAAGAAACACAATATTTGTTAGACATATATTTGTTAGACTTATACAAGAAACACAATATTTGTTAGACATATACAAGAAATACAATATTTGTTAGACATATTCAAAATTAACAAATATTGCATTGTGTATGAAGAAAGAGGTAAAAAATAAAATAAAAACTTATCAATGAGGTCGGTAACTTTGGATTATCGGTAACATATATGTCACCAATTCTTGTCGCAACTAATCAGTTTGTGCCTCTGTATATGATGTACTTGCTAGCTGCAAAAAATATAAAGTAAAATATATTAATTAATTATTTGATTACATTTATATATATGGTTTCAAAAATAATTTGTAAATTTTAATTAATAATACTGTTCTCAAGAAATGTCTGGGACTCACATGTTCAATCAAATCCTGTAACATCCTCATTATGTAGTATCCACATGCCACATTGTCCGGTTGATGTGGACACTAATTATTTAAAAGTATGAGTAATTCATTATGAAATTGAAACTTGTTAAAAAATGCATACATATTATTCTACTTAATAATTATAAAAGTTAAAAAATTTTAAGTTGTAATTAGTTTCCTGAGGTTGCTTAATGCGTAAAGTATCAGGGATCTCGACATCAGGAGGATTCATAGAGAAAAAAAGATTGAAAGCGCTGACGATCACTGATACAATCTCCTCATAGTTATTTAGATCTGAATTTATCGGATCACAACAATAAACATGATATGCATATTGTAACGCCCTACTTCTTTAGAGCCGTTACCAAGTGAGTATTAAGACAAAACAATGTGCAATGAACTCGCTAACCGAGGTTTTTAAAACAAAAGTGTGACTAAGCAAAAGTTAAGGCTGTAATCTTTGAAAACGCGTTGTTTCATTGAAAAATTTTAGTATTTAACATTTGGGATCCCAAAATAAGGTTTGAAAACTATTTACAACTTAAAATAAGATTACAGTTGGTCCGTTATTAAAATCACAGGTTATTACAGCCATTTCTCGAAAATACCCCCCAACCAAAGCAGTCGGGCAGGCCAAACATGTACGCGTCGCTTCATGCTCTCCATACTCATCGCTGGTTGACTCAATCTTTGCCCTTACCTGCAACACAGAGCACCCGTGAGCCGAAGCCCAGCAAGAAAACTCATACAGTACATAACATATGCAAATTATACAGTTAATCATATTAGATAGTCCACAGATAAACGGGTCAACCATTAGACTTAAGCGACCCGGCGATGCCGCCCCAAAAGCCTTACCAAAGCCTGGGGTCTCGGTCCTCACCGTAAGTATATCACATGTATCCATGGGGTCCTACCCTGACTACAAGCACTTCACGTGCTAAGTGGTACTTCCGGCCCCACTGCCGTTCTCAGCCTTTCGCCGTTCTCGGCTCCATTGCCGTTCTCGGCTCCTCGCCGTTTCATTCAACTATAATCACAGATAGTCTAACTCAAACAACATTTGAACATATATCAATTCAATCAAGTCTGCACCCTAACATGTAATGCAATATAGGGTTGTGCCCTGCAATCACACTATGGGCCCATGCCCTATCCTATGGGTGCTATAGTTTTCTTACCTGTCAATTTGATAGCTTTCATCACTTGACTCCTTGAGCACGATCCCACTCGAGCCTTAGCGCACACCTAAACACAGCCATAGGTCAAAGTCAACACCGAACCCCAAGTTTGAAAACCTAGCCTCGGGACCAATCCCGAGCCCCCCCCAGGAAGTCCTAGATCCACAAAATAAGGTGGTGGAATCGAACCTCGAACCCTAGGTCAAAATCCCTCACAAATAGCCCAAAAATCCTTTTCTGGGCGCAGGGTAGCGCTACAGCGCTCAAAAGAGGGCGCTATAGCGCTACAAGCAGAATCAGCACCACCCCAGAAATAGGGCCTAGCGCTACAACGCCCAAAGACTAGCGTTGTAGCGCTAGTTGCAGGCAGGCAACACCAGTTTTTCTTTTTCTGCAATTTCTTTGAGCCAATCTCAACCCAACCTTCCCCAAATCTTTACCAAACTCAAAATCAAGCTTATAAACACTCTCCACTCATCCCAAGCATCCCAAATCTTCAAAACCCAAGCACATTCATCCCAAATCTCAAAATTTACCATGATTAACCCTAAACCCAGAAATTCAGTTAAACATCAAGTTAAAGGCTTAGAATTCATACCGTTGATGCAATTTCGACCTTGATTCATTTCCTAGACCTCCTTAGCTTGCTCTTCCTCAAAGCTTGCCCAGAAATTCCCTAAAGTTCCCATCAACTCAGCTCAAACCAACCAAACCCTTAAAACTTAAATTTCTAAAATACTTACCTCAAAAGTTGATGTGTTCTTGCTAATCCTTGCCAAATCCTCAAGTCTAACTTTAAGATCCTTGATGCTCAGCCTATCCTAGATCTCCACTGAGCTTTGCCCCAAGAAAAATGAAGAGAAATGGTGGGAGAACCACAAACCGATCCTTTGAAACAAAACCCCTCTGTTTTTCTCTCTTTTCTTTTTCTTCCTTTTTCTTTCTTTTCCACAGCCATAAACTCTCTCTATCAATCCCACTAAGTATATAAAACCTCAATTAATCTATCTATAAAAAGCCAATTGACCAAAATTCCCTCCCTATTAATTCTAAACCCTTTAGTCATTTTACCCAATTCCCGCTAATCCTCAAGTGTCTCTAATATTTTCCCGCTTGCTTCCCAATACCTGATAAATCACCAAATAATATTCCTCGATATCAAAATAAACCCCAATATACTCATCGGATTCCTATTTATACCCTAGGCTCGCCCCAAGTCGGGTATAAATTCTCGCCTGGACCTTTCCGCTAAACTGCTCTCTCGGATCGTCTCGAGTCACAAATCACAGATACATCCACATGACAATGTGGTCTCGAAAATCATCACATATCAATACAGTTATGCCCAAAATGGCCAAAATTACAATTATGCCCCTTCTAACACAATCAGGGCCTACATGCATACTAATACACATAGTCATGCATCTCAAATTGTCAAATAGTCATATAACATGCTTTAAATCATAATCATGCATTTTACTCATTAAAATCAAACATAAAGTCCATCATGCCCTCCAGGCACACTAATCAAGGCCCTTAAGCCTTATTAGCGATTTTGGGTCGTTACTACTATCCCCTTCTCATAAAAATTTCGTCCTCGAAATTTACCCAAACACATCAGTCAGTAAACCCGCAACTCTGACCATGATTTCCAAGGTCCACCGCCTTTACTTTAGTTCCCAACAACACTCTTTCAGGAGTAACAGTCTTATCCCACAAGATCTTGTCTAATAGCCATACTCTCGTTAGCCCCTCGTTTACACCGCAACCCTGCTGAAACTTCAGAGTCTGCTTAGGTTACAATGATTACCTCGCTGTCTTATTCCCAATTCCAGAGATATTCATAAGCCATCACCCTTACCAAGTGGGATCAACTTGTAGGCCCCGCTGGCCTAATCCTTGGTACGACTTTAGAATCTATATTGAATCAAGAGTCAGAACTCTCCCTTCTTTCCCTGAATACCATACAAATCCTTGTCTGTTATTACGTAGAGAGATACGACTCTTTCATCCCGAAGCTTTATTTTCTCAAATTTTTTTTTTAACAATTTACCAGTTTCTTTATTCTTCCAGATAGGTAGACACTTCTGCCTTAAGAATTTCAACGACCTCTTTGGCTTTCTCTCTGAACTAATGCCAAACCGTAGTATTCACTATCCTTCACCTCTTACCATGTCCTATGTCGTGTTACATTAACAAGATGCCAGCATTTGCCACCACGACTAACTTATCAGGGATTACACTTCCCTTAATATCTCAAGTATTCGCATACTCAGCGTTAATTCTTTAAGATATCTGATAAGCTTTCAGACTGCTATTTCACTTGCAATCAACTGATAATTCCAGATTCCCACTCTGTTCTTTCGTTCTCTAGATCCATTCCAAAATTTAAAATACTATAGGGTCTCAATTCAGTATCATCGACGTTCTACCCTGAAACCAGTTCACTTGACCCAACTACATTAACTCGATCAACTGAGTTAAAACTTTTCATGTCTGAATACCTTACTTAAGGTCTATTGTGGTCTATTCCCACGATACACCACCACATCACCTAACCCCTCAGGGTCCAAAGGAAAACACTAGATTCTGTTACTCGCTCAACCCTCCCGGTACAACGTACCCTAGGAGGTGGAATGATATCCATTCAGAATTCTCATTCAAAAACCAAATCTAATTGGATCCTTCATCCAGTTCTAGTATCCTAACTTGTACCACCTTGGCAAGGTTCTTCCCTGCTTCAACCAAAGCCAACACTTCAGATTCCATAGTTCAGTGACACTCACCAGCTAATCATTACCTACTAACGTTATGCCAGTCTCAGTCGTTGCCTTGTCCACTCCATTACAATCTATGGCGTTATTCCTTGACTGACACACGCCTCTCAGTTAGGAGTTCCGCCTCCAATTAAATTTCCCCTCGCTCAATCGAGGATTTCAAACACTGATCATCCGTCTGTTACTTTCACCCATCTGGGTCTCAACGTTATCTTTCTTACTAATACCCAATACTCAAGCACCTTATGATATGCATAACTGTCAACTTAACGCTCCAAGTATATCAACCATGTTCATTCTTTCACCTCCTGCAAGGTTCGATCCATCCTCGCGTCAATTTGCGCCTGGGCGTGCCCAATCTATGATGCACCCCTACAGTTCCATATCCTCATCATGGATCAGGTCCTCTATGTCATCACTCTAAACTTAACCAGATCACACACATATTCCAGCATCGCCAGATACCCATCAATTCTTACCTTGTCTTCTGAATTTTCCTGGCTAAACACCACTCATTCCGTTTAACCTCAAGTTTTACTATTCTCTTCATCTCTGATGTAGTTGTCTCTGGAGATACTTATGCGATAGATGACGCGCTTACCAGTCCTGTTATGCTTTCTATTCTTCAGATATTCTCCATTAGCTTCTTTGTGGCTTCAGATCAATTCTCCTCATACCTCTCCTTTCTTCATGTAGCTCTACTCTGAGAACTCCTAACGACACCCAAACTGACACTCCTTAGAACCTTACCTGGGACTCTGCCTTCTGGGTACAAACGTCTTCAGCATAATCATTTGTTCACCATTTCCGTCTGGGAGTAATTCACATGTACTGTTCATGAGCTTGAAGGGGACTTGCCCATACCGTTCATGCATTCTCTGCCTAAAGAACTTACCTGTGCTGCTGTAGCTTGAACCATTCTAGAATCTTTGTTACCAACTCCTCACACCCTACCCGGTGCAAAATAGACAAATTCACGAAATGTCTCTATCCTTGGTTTCTAGCTGGTAATAACCAGGTCATAGATCAACTCTTGGAGACATCGTCCCATCTTGCATCCAATATTGTACTTTTCGTTCTAACCCGACGATGCTAACAATCCCCGCAGTATAACAGTATGGCTACTCCAGGGTCAAATTCCTTCGATTGCTTCAATAGACTTTTCTGTCTGCCAAAACCATCTCTTACAACATTCCTTATACCAATCCTATCTGTAGTCCGACCTTGAAGTACCCCCAAATCTTTCTTTACATACCCACATAATTTTCCCACTGGTCAGCTCAGTTTCCACTCAGTCTCATTTACATACTCCAGATGATATCCTCTACAATCCATGGTTATTTCTTAACTGATTAGCTCTCTCACTGTGACTCATGCTAAGGCTCCCTTAAGACAAACTCTGTCGTATTACTATGCACTTCTTGATCACTTGCATCCCAATCCATCTGCCAGAGTTTCTAATTTCTTCTCAATAAGTATTACTATCATCAGCCTCTCGAATAGCACCTTTGAGGCAACCTCTCTATGTCCATCTCCCTCTCGGAACATTCTCAACACCGAGTTCTTCCAGTTCGTTACATGACCAAAGCATAAACCAGTCAGTTAAATACTCATCCTCGAGGAATCAGCCTCGAACTTTGAATGTATCGATGCATTCTAGTTCTCCGTTCCCTCACCATGGGAAATCCATCCTAACATATCGAGTCATTCTATGTAGAAGTCATGCCCTCACCTGACCTCCTCTCAGGTGGCATCCTCTCCCTCATGTGCATACCAAATAACCTCCCTGGTTCCTGTCACTATCTTGATAACTACCTTTTCAATCAGGCTTCTTTCCAATCTCAAATTAGGTGCCCTAGCACTGTCTGGGGTCCTTCTACCTCAAAAATTGAGAATCTGCCCTTGCTGCATTCTATCAATAAAAGTACCATCTTATCAATCAGACTTTTCCCCCTTTCTGGAAAAACTAGAAGCCACAGAACTATCCGGGGTTCTTTTAACTTGATTATCACGAATCTATCTTTACTAACTCCCTCAAAGGAAGCACTGCCATTGCGGCTCTAGCACTCATGCTCTATACACCTACCATCAGTTCCTCGAACAACATGGCCCTCTCCGCCATCCACATACGGACGATAAAATCTTACATCAGAGCGGCCCAAATACCTTGGACTATCCCAGAGTTCAATCTTTAAATGGGTTGCCATCATTTCCGGATACATCCGTTAGTATAAATCCCCGAAATGAATTACCCGATTCCAAAGCCCATAAATTTACATTGTTGCTACTTTGTCATCCCAAACCAATCTTATAAGGCTTCCATTCTCCACAGTTCAGATCATGTCTTTATAACCTCTACTATCAGTTCATCATCTAGGTTCTTTCCAACCCATCACGCCAATACCTCAGCCCAAGTGTCGTTTCCAGGCATCCCTCTAGCACAATACTTAACACAACCCTTCAGTCATGGGCTCTCATCCTCTTATAACCAAGGGTGGAATTAACTTTGCCCATCCGTTGATAAATTCTTTGTCAACCCGAACTTTCCTCAAAACCAGAGGATAACACCCTTTAAGCCTTTCATGTAATACACTTATCTGTCCATACTCTCACAGTAAACCAACATTGGTAATCCTTACTATTAAAGCATATAAATCAACTATTTTCCCAGAGAAATCCGCTGTTCTTCTGTTCCCTCTCAACTGATAAACTCCACAGCTTACTCACACTAGTGACCCTCTGCTGCTGCTTTTTGGGATAACTGGAGATCTCAACTCCAACTTATATCTAGAATCCCCCCTTCAACACAATATCAGGTCCACATAACCCTTCTAGGAACAAACAATTCGAGTTCATCTACCAATACTAACCAAACTCCTGAGCTTTGTGGTTCATACTCTGAACCAAACCACAACTAGATCCAAATAACCACAGTTATCATGCACACACAAAGCATATATAGGCCAAATCCACAATGATATACATTTAGCTACCAGATTTTTAACATCACCAAGTATACCCAGGTCTCAACATGCTTCATACAAGCAAATAAACGGATATTACATACGAATTCAATTTAAACAATTAACCACATACACTCAATATGTAAACCATTATGTCCATATTCATCCACATGCATAATAAAGTTTTTCAGCACGCATCAATCTCAACATGCAATAGTCAAGGGCCCAGCCCCAACAGTATCTCATGCATCTGTCAACTCATTCCTCATGCTCCATATAAATAAGCAGGCAAACAGGACATTCAAACATATGTTCAGACATGTCAATCAATCATACCAATCAACCCTGAGTCGAGCTTGTCACTGACAGCGAGCGTACATGTTCGGTCGATCTACAGAACCAATAAACCTTGGCTCGCTCTGATACCAAGTTGTAACGCCCTACTTCCTTAGAGCCGTTACCAAGTGAGTTTTAAGACAAAACAATGTGCAATGAACTCGCTAACCGAGGTTTTTAAAACAAAAGTATGACTAAGCAAAAGTTAAGGCTGTAATCTTTGAAAACGCGTTGTTTCATTGAAAACTTTTAGTATTTAACATTTGGGATCCCAAAATAAGGTTTAAAAACTATTTACCACTTAAAATAAGATTACAGTTGGTCCGTTATTAAAATCACAGGTTATTACAGCCATTTCTCGAAAATACCCCCAACCAAAGCAGTCGGGCAGGCCAAACATGTACGCGTCGCTTCATGCTCTCCGTACTCATGGCTGGTTGACTCAATCTTTGCCCTTACTTGCAACACAGAGCACCCATGAGCCGAAGCCCATTAAGAAAACTCATACAGTACATAACATATGCAAATTATACAGTTAATCATATCAGATAGTCCACAGATAAATGGGTCAACCATTAGACTTAAGCGACCCGGCGATGCCGCCCCAAAAGCCTTACCAAAGCCTGGGGTCTCGGTCCTCACCGTAAGGATATCACATGTATCCATGGGGTCCTACCCTGACTACAAGCACTTCACGTGGTAAGTGGTACTTCCGGCCCCACTGCCGTTCTTGGCCTTTCGCTGTTCTCGGCTCCTCGCCGTTTCATTCAACTATAATCACAGATAGTTTAACTCAAACAACATTTGAACATATATCAATTCAATCAAGTATGCACCCTAACATGTAATGCAATATAGGGTCGTGCCCTGCAATCAAACTATGGGCCCATGCCTTATCCTATGGGTGCTATAGTTTTCTTACCTGTCAATTTGATAGCTTTCATCACTTGACTCCTTGAGCACGATCCCACTTGAGCCTTAGCGCACAACTAAACACAGCCATAGGTCAAAGTCAACACCGAACCCCAAGTCCAAAAACCTAGCCTCGGGACCAATCCCGAGCCCCCTCCCCGGGAAGTCCTAGATCCACAAAACAAGGTGGTGGAATCGAACCTCGAACCCTAGGTCAAAATCCCTCACAAATAGCCCAAAAACCCCTTTCTGGGTGCAGGGTAGCGCTATCGCGCTCAAAAGAGTGCACTATAGTGCTACAAGCAGAATCAACACCACCCCAGAAATAAGGCCTAGCGTTACAGCGCCCAAAGACTAGCGCTGTAGCGCTAGTTGCAGGCAAGCAACACCAGTTTTTCTTTTTCTGCGATTTCTTTGAGCCAATCTCAACCCAAACTTCCCCAAATCTTTACCAAACTCAAAATCAAGCTTATAAACACTCTCCACTCATCCCAAGCATCACAAATCTTCAAAACCCAAGCACATTCATCTCAAATCTCAAAATTTACCATGATTAACCCTAAACCCAGAAATTCAGTTAAACATCAAGTTAAAGGCTTAGAATTCATACCGTTGATGCAATTTCGACCTTGTTTCATTTCCTAGACCTCCTTAGCTTGCTCTTCCTCAAAGCTTGCCCAGAAATTCCCTAAAGTTCCCATTAACTCAGCTCAAAACACAGCTCAAACCAGCCAAACCCTTAAAACTTAAATTTCTAAAATACTTACCTCAAAAGTTGATGTGCTCTTGCTAATCCTTGCCAAATCTTCAAGTCTAACTTTAAGATCCTTGATGGTCAGCCTATCCTAGCTCTCCACTGAGCTTTGCCCCAAGAAAAATGAAGAGAAATGGTGGGAGAACCACAAACCGATCCTTTGAAACAAAACCCCTCTGTTTTTCTCTCTTTTCTTTTTCTTCCTTTTTCTTTCTTTTCCACAGCCATAAACTCTCTCTATCATTCCCACTTAGTATATAAAGACTCAATTAATCTATCTCTAAAAAGCCAATTGACCAAAATGCCCTCCCTATTAATTCTAAACCCTTTTTGTCCAAGTTGGGCCATTTTAGTCATTTTACCCAATTCCCGCTAATCCTCAAGTGTCTCTAATATTTTCCCGCTTGCTTCCCAATACCTGATAAATCACCAAATAATATTCCTCGATATCAAAATAAACCCCAATATACTCATCGGATTCCTATTTATACCCCAGGCTCGCCCCGAGTCAGGTATAAATTCTCGCCTGGACCTTTCCGCTAAACTGCTCTCTGGGATCGTCTCGAGTCACAAATCATAGATACATCCACATGACAATGTGGTCTTGACAATCATCACATATCAATACAGTTATGCCCAAAATGGCCAAAATTACAATTATGCCCCTTCTAACACAATCAGGGCCTACATGCATACTAATACACATAGTCATGCATCTCAAATAGTCAAATAGTCATATAACATACTTTAAATCATAATCATGCATTTTACTCATTAAAATCAAACATAAATTCCATCATGGCCTCCAGGCACACTAATCAAGGCCCTTAAGCCTTATTAGCGATTTTGGGTCGTTACACATATGGTGCCAAAATAAGCAACATCCAATGTTCACTGCATAAGAAAAACCAAAAAATTATAACTCAAATGTTAAACAAAGAAAGTATTGATATGGGTCGAAAAAATGACAACTTTTTAAACTTACCCATGGTTCCAAGGGACAAGCATAACTTGTTCTTTTGATTTTACGTCATTGCATCGTCTGAATAAATTTTGAACACGATCGTCGAATGAACTCCCTTGAGTGGCTACAATATTAGGATTGACAAATAAAAACTTATTTTGGCGACCTTCTTGTACCACATATTTGTAAATGAACCTAATACGAAAATACGAAAAATTGTAATATGAATGAATAAATCAAATTAGAAAATTAAATGAACAAACTTTGTGAGATGTATACCTCATGTATCTGACAAAAACTGCTTGTCCAATCTTCTCCTTTCGAGCAAACTGAAGTATGTCATCCTTAAATATATAACAACGAGACATATCCTGATCAAAAACTTCATACTCTATGCCTAGATTGACACACTCGCCATCAGTCCAATGAGATACGATAATGTATAAAAATTCCAATGGAGTGTCGGGGCAATTGTGTTGGAGGAGTTTGTGGTCGTCTTCTTTCTCATGGTTGTTGTGTTGATGGAGCTTTTGGTCGTTGTTATCTGGTCCTACTTGTAGAGGGAGCATGTATACAATAATATCAACAATTAAAAAAAATACAAACAAATGAATATAGAATTGTAAAGATAATTATGTAAAAATATGGCATCACCTCATGATATATATCTTCAGATATAATGACCAAATCCTTAGGACATGCTATTGGCGTCCCAATGGCTTGAGCAACTATGTACATGTTCAAATCAGGATATGCAAAAGGGAGAGGACATGTTGGCTTAAGTATGATGGGTCGGGCACATAGTATGATGATGGCACTGGTGGGACTCCAACATTGGATCCTGACCCGCTCTATTGGGCCATGAATTTTCTCAAGAGCTCATCTTGTTGCTGAAGGTGCTCTTCTAGACGTTGTGCTTGTTGATGATGCTCTTCTTCTTGTTTCCGAAACCTTTCTTCAAACTCCTTTCTAATGTCGTCATTCGAAGAAGAGGCTTTCGATTTATTTTTCATCGAGGTAGGTGTTGGAGTATTCCAGTATACTGTGCGGGACACACCGTGTCCTCCAGCCCTAACACGTCCTTGAGGCTCAAGAGTGTCCAACGCCCTCGTCAGCACATCATCAGGGCCATCAGGTGCCCATTTACCCTTAGCTTGGAGTTGCCAGTAATGATCCTATGAAACAATATTCACAGAAAGTTATATATAGAAGCTAATAATTTGATATATCAACATTATTAAATATGAACACTTACTATATTTTTTTGAATCTCAGAGGCCTCTCCAACTAGCTCTCCTTTTGCATTCCGATGACCCATGCTCCACAAGTCTGCCCTATCAAGTTCACTCAGAATTTTCCCACTTTGTTCCATTAACATCTCTTCAATACGCACATATCCTCCTCTAGAGAGGTTGTGAATGTATTTATTTAATGCTCAATAATTTTGCATCTCTTCTCTCGTTCTACGCCACTCGGGAGTTAATCTTGAGTTCACAAACTTAAGTGCCTAAGGGCACCACCGCGTGATAGTGAAGGAGGGCCTCGCTATCCAAAAATGCCTAAGTGCTTAGATGCCCAAACATTGGGTTGCCAAGAAGTGCCAAGATCCCATGATGTTGAGAAGAGTTGAGTTCACGAGGCGCCATGTCTCACCTCCATGTGTCCATGCGAAATGTTATGTCTCATAACATGCAACCCGTACCTCGTTGAAGAGGCCATACTTCCCTTCCTGAAGCAGGTGCCACTAGTGAGGTACACCCATGCCATGGCTTTTCACGAAATGTAAAGTATGAAACCTTCTAAGTATACGTACGAGGAGAACTCAGAAAGACCCAACAATTATTGGTGTCAAACCAAGAGAGATGAAGATGACTGAGTATATCATTCATGATAACTTGTTATCTTTCCTACACTTAGCAGAGTATGGAAGAAGTTGGAGCACATACATGTCTTTGAAATGTGAGAATAACTATCAAGTATAAGGTACATGTACAGGTATGGGATGTACGACCATGAGAAGGACAGAGGTGTGACCTTGATATTTGTATCAAACAAGTAGTGGTGGTATGAATTAGTACAAATTGTGGAGGCACTACCTGCATACCTCTGACCATGTACCAGGGCTAACACCACAACCTTCTTCTCCACTATGACCTATGCCACTACCTTGACAATGTACCTATGTACATTCTTGTCCCCTGGGACCATAATGTATCAGTAGCCATTAGAGCTCCACTATAAATAGATCTTCACCCCTTGAGCAAAGGGGTTGGAAAATACATTGTATACTCAGGCTATTAAGCAATATACGAGTTCTTGCTCCTTTGTTGTTATGCATTTATCTTCTTCAAGATCTTTTTAAGTTCCTTCTAAGTCATATTCTTACTAAGCTCTGAGTTTTCTAACCTAGCATCATTGATGAGTTCTTAAAGTCAACAACATGGTCGATAACAGTGGGGTCAATGCCCACCATATCCTTGTGCGACATGGCGAATACCTATTGGTTATTTCTTAAAAAACTTATAATTTCAAACTTGACTTCTTCGGATAAGTTTTTCCCAATTTTTACTATCTTTGTTGGTTCATCCTGGTCGAGTGAAACTTCCTCCAAGTCTTCGATTGGTCCCACTCAAGTATCAAAGTCCCTAAAGCGAGGATCAATATCTTCTCTTTCGCTTTAGGCAACTCCCTATTTGGAGCTGCTCGATTTTTTTGAAGACAAAGTGGCTTGTTCTCTGATGGTGCCTATTCCCATCACTGTTGTTGGCTTGCTCTCTGCTGGTCCAGCAAATATCATGTTGGTCGTTGCCAAGCCTTATTTGGAAGTTGTGATGGAGGAATTATAAAACTCTCGAGCCTCTCTTTGGTTTCCCTTAGCACACCCAATTCTAGTGTTAGTAGGAAACTTCATCATCAAGTAGAATATGGACGTAATGGCTCTTAGGTCGATCAATATCAGTCTTCCAAGCAAGGCATTGAAAGCTGAGGGAGTGTTGACTACCACAAACGTGGCTATGACAATACTGTTTGTTGGTGCAGTTCCCACAATAATTGCTAGTTCAATTATTCCAGCTGGAGCCAATCCTTCTCTAGTAAAGCCATATAGTGTCTGTGTGTAGGGCTCCAAATCTCGTACATATAACTTCATCCGTTCAAGGGTAGTTTTGAAAAGGATGTTTACGGAGGAACCATTATCTATCATTGGTCTGGCAACACTCATGTTGGCAATCTGGGCATCTATTACCAATGGGTCATTGTGTGGGAACTTGACATGTGCGACGTTGCCCTCAGTGAATGTTATGGGCTTACATTCATACCATGGTGTTTTGAAGTATGCTCTTCGAATGCCAACACCTCGTTTCCCTGTTCGTGGCGAAGTGTCCGAGCATAATGTTCCAGTTCCTTTATACTTTCACTAGCCAGGTGTGGTCCTCCGCAGATCATTTCTAATCGACCAGCTATAGGGGCTGGTTGTAATGGTTGTACTGGTGCATCCATATTAGGCGTATCAACTTGATTTTGTTCGGCAGGACGACAAACATACCTTCTCATGGCCTGGTGATTTTGGCAGATGAGAAATTTGATTTCATCCTTGAGTTGGTTACACACATTGGTGTCATGTTCGTAATCATTATGAAAACAACAGAACTTGTTCGTGTCTCACTTTCTTATATCTTTCCTAATAGGATTCGACTTCTTATAAGGTACTTCAGCCTGTGTAGCTTGAAAGACTTCTGCTCATGACCCTACGAGCATAGAGGTAAGGATTGTACTCTCATGGCTTATCATTGGTTTTTGCTTGCTTTCTATCATTATTGTTACCACCGTACCACCATTCTATTTTTTTTACTACCATTACCATTGGTTGTCTAGTTCTGGTTAGATGTACCAATATTTTTGGTTGGAGCAATATGGGTGCCTGCTTGGCTGGCTTGATCTGCTATTCAAATAGCCTCTTCTAGCTTAATGAACTCATCTGCTCGATTTAGAAATTCTCTAGTTTAGTAGACGGTCTTTCTTCTGAGATCAGTCCATAACAGACCCTTTACTTGAATCCCAGCAATGATGGCCATCAGCTTTCCATCATCACTAACCATTTTTGACCTTGCAGCTTCCTCACTGCACATAATCCTTAAGCGGTTCATTAGGCCCTTGCTTGATGTCCACAAGGTCGTTGAGCTCAACTGGTGGAATACGAGTTGCAACAAATTGTGAGTAGAAGAGCCTCACAAATGTATCCCAGGATGTAATAGTTCTAGGTTCTAATTTAAAGAACCATTAATGAGTAGAGCCTACTAGGGTTGCAGGGAAGATTCTGCAAAAAAAATCATCTCTCACCTCTTGAAGAACTGTTTGTATTTCAAAGTTATTGACATGTGAGATGGATCTTCTTTTCTGGTTTACATCTTCCAAGTTGTCATCTTTAACTGGGTGGAATGGTAAAAGCATTTATTCGACCAGAGAAAGGAGAACCTTTCCTTCTTTCTAAATCAATATCAGTTTGCTTAGGAGTAGTTAGCTCCCGAACCATCTGTGTTAGAGCGTCTAGTTGTGCTTGGATTGCTACGGCAACTAGTCGCACAGCTGCTGGAGCAGCGACCATGATTGTTTCAGCTCCTCCTTATGGTGCAAGTGGGATTACTAGTGCAACAGGTCCTGCAACATTGGAACCATTGTCGTAACCATCTTTGTATGCTGTTCGATAACTGCTACTAGCTTCTTGACCATTCCTCCTATTTATTCTTTGAGGATTACCATAATCATATCCAGCATGTTGAGTGGTTGGCCTCGGTTCTGGCTAGCTGGTCTTTCAACCCTTAGTTGTAGCGTCCCAAATTTGCTAATAAGGCTTTGGGCCTTGATTAGTGTGCCATGAGGGAAATAATTTATTTAATTATGCTAATATGTTAATTTAATGATTATATGATTATAAATGCATGTTTAGATGAATTAAATATGCATGTGGGCCCCATTATTAGGGGCATATTTGTAATTTTAGCCCGTTGAGGGCATAAATGTAATATTTGTGTATATTATGATTGATACCACGAGTGAGTGGTGATATATTTGTGATGTACGATCGGAGACAGTCCTAAGGAGCCGTTTAGCTAAATAGTCACAACAGGGTTGAATACCCGGCTTGGGAGGAGCCTAGGGGTATTTTGGGAACACAGTTAGTGTTCAGGAGTTACCGGGTAATATGTAGCTAGTTTGCAATTATTTGGGCATGTCGGGATTTAATTGGGGATTTATAAGAGTATTCGAGGAATTAGCAGGATGTGGCAATTGACAGGATCGCCGTTGGTGATACTAAAGGATTAACATGGACTTGGGGGTATTTTGGACTTTTAGCTAGAAGATAGACTCAAACTTATCTCAGGTTCCAGAGCATAGTTAGAAAGAAACAGAAGGAAGAAACACCAAAAAAAATCTCAGCCTTGCTCTCTCTCTTGACTCCATCTCCTCCTCTTGAAGACTTAGACAATTTTGTAGAATTCTGGTGACGAGACTCTGAATTTAAAGCTGGGAACTTGGGGAAGATAAGCTAAGGGTGTTGGAAAGTTAGTCTAAGCTCGAAATCATCATTGAGGTAAGGTTACTTACATGTTTTGTTGGTCAATTCTGTTGAGAATGAAGTTTAGTTAAGTTCTAGACATAAGATTAAATTTGGTCTGAATTGGAGTGGGTTAACTAGATTTCTGGAGTACTAGCACTGCTTAAGGTGTAGTAGAGTGATTGTGGGGCTCAACTCAGACTTTTGGGTATTTTTAGATTGAATTTCAGAGAGGTTAGCTCGTAAAACTACATAGGAATTCTGGGTTTAGAGGCTCGATCTGTGACCCTATTCTTTAGGTGTCGCGACCTACCTGAACGAGGAGGTCTCGAGGCCTCAGAAATTTGCCTAGGCATTGCAACGCAGGGTTTGGAGCACCATGGCCTGTGTCCTTTAGCAGAGAGGCATTTTTCCTTTGACTTGAGCACACCGCGACCCTTAAGGTGCGGGGTCGTGGCTCAAATGAAAACCTATGGCTGTTTGAAGGTCTTAAGCTCGGGAACCCAAATGTAAAGGCTCGAGAAGGGTTCTACTACCTGGCTTAGTATAATTTAGGGTCCCGGAGGCTAGATTAATATTCCCAAGTTATCTATTGGTTTAGAACTTGATCGATGGTTATTATGAATGCGTTGTAACTAGGTTTTCCGGAAGGCTCGGGTTAGAGGATTGTGCTCAGGATCACGGTATTCTGATAGCTCGGGACACACGTAAGAAAATTGTTGTACCCATAGAGTAGGGCGTGGCCCTATTGTTTTTATTGCAAGGCCCGACCCTAATGTTTATGTTTAATATGCATTTAAATATCTCTGAATATTTTGTATGTTTATGCATGAACAGTGAGGGCCAAGAACGGCGAGGGCTAGGAACAGCAAAGGTCGAGAACGGCAAGAAGCTAGGTACGAAAAGGGGCCATGATCGACATTGAACATGCTGAGTGCAGGCCGCTAAGGCAAGACCCTCCTAGGGTGCTGGAGCCACCCTCTCGGTGAAGACTGCGAACCCAGGGCCTGGTAAAGCACTTGGGACGGTGTTGGCCGCTATGTGTTTAGCCTGTTGCATGTGTTGTTGTATACTATGGATTGCTATGTATATGTTATATGTTTTGTGTTGAGTTTTCTTGTTGGGCTTCAGCTCACGGGTGCTCTATGGTGCAGGTAAGGGCAAAGGCAAGGTCGACCAACCATGAGTACGAAGAGAATGGAGCGATGGATACATGTTCGGCCTGCCTGGTGGCCATGGGCAGAGTTATTTTTGGGAAAATGTACTGTAATGGTTGTTTTGTTGCCTAGGTCGACCGTGTGTATATTTTGATCTATAATGTATTTTCGAAACATTATTTTGGTATCCCAACTATACAACTTTCTAAGATTTCAATGAATGACCAAATTTTTATACTTAATGTCTTAAAACAAGTCTTATTTCAGTTTAGTAACACTTTTAACCTAAAACCTCGATTATCGAGCTAATGGCACATTTTTAACTCACATAGTAATGACTTTAAGGAAGTAGGGCATTACATTGGTTGTCAGAAGTATTGTCCAGCTTCAGGATTAGGAGGTTGGCCTTCCTATGAGTCTGGACGCCTTGGTGGTTCATTAGAAGGGCTCCCAGTTCAAGTTACTTGTTTGGCACAACCTTGCTCTCTATTGGGCAACACTTGCTCATCTTGATGAAACTGTTGATGCACCCTGGGCAGAGCCCCTCTGTTGGAGCGTTGGCTCCTAGTTTTCCCAGGGGGACTACTTGGTCCTGAGACCGTGATGGTTAAGAAGGTCCTGGAGCCTAACCAGGTGGTCGTTCAGCTTCAGGATTTGCTTGACCAATGTTCTCAGGCTAAGGATTCACTGGTCGGGATCTCGCTACTTTATTATGTGACAAGACGATCTTTAGCAACCTTGCCGCCTTAGCATTGTGATGATCAAATTCCTCTTGTCAGGCCTCAAGGGCTTGTTGCCTTTTATCTAACTAGGCTTGAAAATCTTGTCTTTATTTATTGAAGGTTTCAGATATAGCCTCTTGAGTGGTTGCCTGACTCTCATTCATGGCAATGAATTGTTCCTGCATCTGCCCCATGACACCTTTCAGCTGTTCAAATTCTGGGTACAGATTTTCTCCTAAATCCACATGCGGCTCATCATGCCCAAATGTGGTTGGTGGAGGCAGGTTTCCACCGGGGGGAAATTGATGAGCGTGGCGCAAAGAAGGGATCTGACTTCTTGAGGGGTGATCAGGTTGGGCGGTGTTAGGGTTCCCCTTGTGGTTCTTGACTCTGGCTTCTAGTAGTGATAGCCATTGCTTCAGATTGATCTAGTAAAATAGGATCTTGGATTTCAAATCTCAATGAAATCACCAAATTGTTGACCAGCATTTTGGTCAACGATATTGAGTCAATTTATAAGACATAAATAGATTTAGAGAGTTGAAATCAAGTAAGCGACATAAATAATTTATAGTGGTTCGGCCCCACGAGTTGGTAATGACCTACGTCCACTAACACTTTTATTAATCAAGGAAGTCTCAAGCTGAAGATTAAGAAGAAACTGGGTTCAATTGGGTTTCTTGAGCCCGAGAGAGAATACAGTATAGTAGGGTTTTGTATGTAAAATGCGCTTAAAAGCTATAATGACTGTGAGAGATCTCTATTTATAGTGTCCCTTATTGGGCTATGGGCCCTTACAAATTAATCTAGGCCTTACACATGTAGTGTGGAATTGGTACAACTGATTACAAATTCAAATAATACGGGAAAAATATATTCAAATATTAGTTACAAACATATTTTGGGATATTTCACAATATCTTGTGAAATCCGGGTCCTCTAGTGAAATTGTCTTGCATATCAAGCAGCGTCTGTCTCCGAGAAGCTTCAATGGATAGTGCTTATTTGCTTCTCTTCAAGCTGTACAAATGGATCAATAATATTGTGAATCCTTGTGTTGGTATGACTTCCTCGAGTAACTATCTCATTTCGACCAGCTCTCAATGTTTGATGTTGTTTTATTGCCACGTGTCTTCTTCAAATGCCATGTCACTCAGTCCAAAATTGGGTTAAACATAGACTGATCTACAAATGATCATCTATTATGATAAGAATTAAATCTTTAAGGCAAACGACAAGTTTATAAATATAGTTAATTCATATCGTTCATGTCATCTATAATCATTATTATATACATCACCTTTATGAAGATGCCTATCCACATCAGTTATTGGAATCTAGACTACTTGCATCCCTTATGCTTAGTAAACTCTACTAGCAGCCATTCATTACAGATTGTATACTTTAATGTTACTGACTATCTTATTCAATGTATATGATCTTAATTCTGTCGTACTAATACAAGATCATATCCTCATAAATGAATATGAAATTTTCTTGATATTTATAAAATTTATTTAAATAATGATTATAACATTCAAATATAAAAAAATTGTACTTTGATTTAAATCAATAAAGTATCTTTTTACATGCTTTTTAGGTCATAAACCATAACATCAAGATCGTCGATACATTTTTCGTGGAATCTGGATATCCACCATGATATCCCATTAGTAAGTTGGTCTCTTAGTTGGTTTCCACTGGAGCTATAAACTCGTCCTCCATGGTTGAGTGTAACATATGTTTTGTTTCTTTGAACCAAAGAAATTGCTCCTCCTCCGAGCGTAAACACTGAACAAGTTATGGAGAGATTATCTCCTAAACTCGATATTTAACTTGCATTGGAAAATCCCTCAAGTATCTTAGGAAACATTGAATATTGGAGGCTTGGCTTCTTGGTCCTCACAAGGTACCCTATAAATTTCTCAATTGCCTTCCAATTTTTTGTACGTGGATTGCTAGTGTACCTACTTACTTTACTAACAACTCTACCATTGTTGTAACATCCCAAAATTACCTAATAAGGCTTAGGGCCTTGATTAGGGGCCCGGGATGTCAATATGTGAAAATATGTGTTTAATTGTTATGTTAATTTTAATTATGTGAATTGCGTGATAATATGACTAGATGTGCATATTTAGGGGTATTAAATATGCATGTGGGCCCACTTCTTATTAGAGGGGTGACTTTGGTAATTTGGCCCGTTGCGGGCATAATTGTGTATTTATGTACATATATGTGATGTATGTGACAGACCACATTATTATGTCGGTTAATTTGGGTTACTCGGCACGAGGCAATCCCAGGGATCAAGTTAGCGGGAAAGTCACAACGGGACTCGATACCCGACTCGTGGCAAGTCAAGGGGTATTTTGGGTAATAGACATCTATTTGGGTTATTGGGTTATGAGAATAAATATTTGGAGATATATTTGGAGTTAGAGTGTTTAGGAGGGAATATAGGGGAAATTTACCATTTTGCCCTAGGGGATGTTTTTGGTACCCTGAGCCTTGGGATTGACTTAAGTCACTTAAGGGACAAAAGAAAAAAATTAGAAACACATAGACAGCTACCCAAACCGACATACTCTCTCTCAACTCACTCCTTTTTCTCTCAAGACATCCAAGCTAAAATCATTTTAAAATCAAGGAATTTTTGGCTAGAAATCACAAAATTGGAGCTTTAGATTTGGGGATTAGCTCAGTGTTAGCATGTGGATTCAATCAGGAATTAAGGTCAACATTGAATTACAATTTTGGCCATTAAAATTCTGTGTTTTCTTGGCTGGATTTTAGTGTTCTTGAGTCTTTGAAGTTCAAAGATTGAAGTGTGATTTTGAAGATTTTTTAAGCTAGCTTTTTGTTGGGGTTTGCTATTGGGAACATGGTAGAGTGTTTGTGATGATTTAGTTGTGTTATTGGGATGATTTTGAGTTAAATTGATTGGGTTTCAGTTGCTGAAATGGAGGATTTTCTAGGTTCGAAGGGGTCGGGCCGCGACTCTGTTCTTGGTGTGTCATGACCCTCTAGAACAAGATGGGAGCCAGTTTGGAGGGCGGGTCGCAGTGCCACTATGGCTGGGCCGTTGTGCGTGTCTAGTGATTGGGGAGGCTGGGCCTCTGAGTGGAGGCGAGCCGTGGCATGGGGGCTTAACCTTAGAGGCTCGGGATTGTTCCCACTACCCAGTTTGGTGGAGCCCGAGGTCCTAAAGGCTAGGAATTCGTTCGGAAGCCTTTGGTCGCTCGATTTTAATAGGATCCTATTTTATGGTTATGATATAGGGTATCGCTAAGGGCTCGGAAATGGAATCGTGCTCGAGGGTCGTTCTCGTTTCTGCTTACTTGGACCTAAGGTAAGAAAATTACACCCAAAACGTGTTGTGTGTGATAGGTCTTGGCCTGTTCATCATGTGTTATTATGATTAGGGCTTGGCCTGTCTATTGTATTTGAATATGGTTAGCTTGGGTCGCTGGATTGGTTATGTTGGGCTATTGTTTTAAATGCTTGCTGATGAATGTTTAAGTGCTTATATTCATTACATGAATTCTATTATTAGGGCATTTGGCCCCATTATGTGAATATGCTTAGCATTAAGAAAATGATTTTCGAATGGGATTAAATGATTAGCATGAATATGTGCTTAATTGTTGGTATGTGCCTATCCACATCTGTTACTTTTAAGTAAGGTATGAAATCCTGGGTCAGGGCTTGACTTATGAGTCAAGGACGGTAATAATGCGTTGTGCACTAGTCGAGAGGCATTGGCCTAAACCAGCAATGTACTATTACGTTGATCGACTCTAAGGTCGAATGTGAATCACACGCGTTGGGCTAGCTCTATGGCTAGTGAGACAGAGCTAAGGGTGAGGCCCCAGGTTACTCTATGGTCATGTAGCTAGGGTATAGGCCCGAGAGTTGGCTTAAAATCCAACTTAATAGGGCCCCAGGTTGATCCAATGATCATCTGATTGAACATTAATGATATTGGCAATGAATTAATGTTAATGAGTATTGTTGAATGGTTATTTTAAAGTAATATTCTCTGTTGTTGCACGTTCTGTTTTCTTGCTGAGCCTCGACTCACAGGTGCTTTGTGGTGCAGGTAAGGGAAAGGGAAAGCTTGACCAGGCATGAGTTGGAGAGCTTCGGTGGCGGCGTGTACATGTGCGGCTGCTCAACCATCACGGCCGGGGTTATCTCAGAGGAACTTGGGTTATAGCCCTATTTTGCCGCTTAGGCTGGCTGTTGTAACTTTTGTTATGTATTTATGCCTTTTAAACAGTTGTATTGTAATATTTTGGGATCCCATGTTGTATAACACTTTTGAAATAAAAGTGTAACACCCTGGATAGCCAAGACCGTTACACTGTGTGTTTATAAAGTGCCAAACTTGCTAAGCAAGTCATTTAAGTAAAAGCGTGATACTAAAATGGTAGAGGAACTAGGGTTAAAAGTGTTTTGGTCTCAAAAGTACGTTTTCATTACTAAACATTGTTTACGAACATGGGATCCCAAAATTGACAGTTTAAAAGCCATTTACAAAAGTTACAACGTTTAGATACATCGACTGGCCATACTAAGGCAAAAGCGAGCTGTTAGGTAATCTCTATCCTAACACTCTCCTCGACCGTGGTGATCGAACGGCTGGCTATGTACATTACACCTCGGAGCTCTCCACCTCACGCCTGGTCCAGCTTGCCCTTGCCCTTACCTGCACCACGAAGCACCCGTGAGCCAAGGCCCAGCAAGAAAACACAGAAACAACAGAGCATGAACAACTAGTAACAAATTAATTACACGTATAGCATCTCATCAACTCAAGTGTATCATCAATCAAGTATTTCATATACTAAGCATCTCAGCTTAAATACATAATGCACAGACGATAACCAGGGCTAGCGCTCACAGGCAGCTCCCTCTGTTATCCTATTATTTCCGGCACTCAATGGCCAATTCGCGCCCCGTGCGCTAAACTCATGAACGGTACTCTTAGACCGCTTATACGTGTCCCTTGGAATAATACCAACGATGACACAATACAACTTTCGGGAGCACTTAGTCCCATTCACAACCATACATTCGGGTGCAGTTTTCTTACCTTTCAATTCAATAGCTTTAATCCTTCGACACCTTGAGCACGATCCCACTCGAGCCCTAGCGCTCACCTAAACAGAATCATGGCCAAAGTCAACATCAACTCTTAAGTTCAAAACCTAGCCCCGGGGCCAATCCCGAGCCCCCGGGATGTCCTAGTTCCACCAAACAAGGTGGTGGAACCAAACCCCAAACCTTAGGTCAAAAACCCTTGCAAATTACCCTAAAATCCCCTTCAGAAGGCAGGGTAGCACTACAGCACTCTTGGGAGGGCGCTATAGCGCTACAGACAGAAACCAAAACCCTTCCAGCAAAATGGCTTAGCGCTACAGCGCCCAAAGGCTAGCGCTGTAGCGCTAGTCACAGACAGCCCAACACCAAATTTTTCCCTTATGCGATTTTCTCGAGCCAACCTCAACCAAACCTCTTCCAACTCTTACCCAAACTTAAAAACAACCTCATGACCACACTCCACTCATCCCAAGCACCCTAAACATCTAAAACCCAAGCACATGCACCCACAAACTCAAAATCCACCATAGCCACCTCCAAACTCCAAACCCAACATAAACCAGCTGAACAACAGAATTAGAGCTTAGAATTCATACCTTTGATAGAATTTCGCCCACAAGCTATCCCTAGGCTCCCTTGGCTTGCTACTCCTCAGCCTTAAGCCTGAATTCCCCAAAGTTCCATTCAATTCAACTCAAGTACCACAACTTAAAAACCAGAAGCAGAAATGGATGAACTCTAGAATCTTACCTCAAGTGTTGGTGAAACCCTGCTAAACCTCTGTCAATCCCTTAGTCTTAGGTCAAGCTCCTTGATGTTTAGTTATCCCAGCTCTCCTCTAAGCTTTACTCCAGAAATTCTCAAGAAACAGGTGAAGGAAAGTGTAAACCGACTTAGAGAAACTCTCTCTGTTTTCCCTCTTCCTTTTCCCTTCTTTTTCAGACTTCCTTGATATTCTATAAATTCCACTAACTTAAAACCTCAGTAATACCCATCCTCAAAAGTCAAATGACCTTTATGCCCTCCCAATTAACTCTAATCCTTTAGTCCCCTTAAGGGCATTTTAGTCATTTTGCCTATGTTGACGGTGAGAACTCGTCAACGAAGTTAAGTTGGAAAAATTATCAAATTGAAATCGCTAATTAGAAAGCTATGAAAACTTGAACAATGACTCCAGAACAATGGAATAACAACAATGGAGAATTCAGTATCTCATTCACACTAATGTCTCTGCTACAGTAAAATTTCCAACCCCCTTTCAGGTGGTCTTAGGGTCCATTTTATAGTAGGCTCTAATGGCCTTAGATACATTGTGGTCCAGGGGACCAAGTGGTACATACGTACTGTGTCAGAGGAGTGGCTTCAGAGGTTGTGGTCGTACATCCCATACAGAAGTAGGTGTCAGGAGGATGTCTCCACTACTTGTCGGTACCCATGTCTAACGCGTGGTGGCAGGCGTAGTGGCGCAGGGGGTAGTGGTGTCGGCTCTGACCTATGGTCGTACACGTACGGACCATAACTCCTATCCTTGCATACCCACTCCTGGCGTTCCCACTACTTGTCTGGTAGGGGTACTATATCCGTATTCTGACGTCTTTAGGTTTGTAGGCACATTCCATACTCATGCATGTACCGTGCCCCTTGTGAGTATTCTCGCCTCCAAGGCCATGGGCACGGGACCATGGGCGAGGCCATGGGCGAGGCCATGGGCGAGGCCATGGGAGAGGCCAGGGGCGAGGCCATGGGCGAAACTATGGACGCATCTCGCGAGGCCACTTGGGAGGTGTGGCCTAGGCAACTCGCGAGGCCCTTTGGGTGGCGTGGCCTAGGCATCTCGCGAGGCCATTTGGGAGGTGTGGCCTAGGCATCTCGCGAGGCCACTGGGGAGGTGTGGCCTAGGCATCTCGCGAGGCCCTTTGGGTGGCGTGGCCTAGGCATCTCGCGAGGCCACTTTGGTGGTGTGGCCGAGACCTTCTCGCGAGGCCACTTGGGAGGTGTGGCCTAGGCATCTCGCGAGGCCCTTTGGGTGGCGTGGCCTCGGCATCTCGCGAGTCCACTTTGGTGGTGTGGCCGAGACCTTCTCGCGAGGCCACTTGGGAGGTTTGGCCTAGGCAACTCGCGAGGCCAAGCGAGGCCATGTCGCCTCGCGCCTAAGCATCTGAGCGGGGCCGTGCAAGGCTATGACATCTTAGCATCCACACCTTGTAAACTGCGTGTTTTCCCTTGATGAGATTTTGAGCATCAACACTTGCCCCCCTAGTCTAGGAGAGGACCTTTAGGTGCTCTTGTAGACTATTCATCTTGGTTCTTATACATAGGCCTTCATGCATGGCTTAATATTTGCACCTTACTTCATTATTAGTATTACTTCTCTTTTGGTAACTCTTGTATTGTCTCAAGAACTCCCTTTTTCTTTTAATGTATAAATACATATGCTGCTTGTTTATTTCTTGTTCTATTGCATTTGAGGCCCTTTTAAGCCTGTGTGAAGGGGTTTAGTTGGTTCCCCTCTTTTATCTATCTGGCTAGAGGTCCTTTGGAGCCCATGTGAAAGGGTTCACTGGGACCTCTTTTGGTGCCTCTTGGTTGCTTTCATAAGGATATTTTGACCCCTTGGGTCTTAGTTATCCTTTTATGTTTTTCTTGCACGCGCTTATTATTTCTTTGCGAGAAGCGTCCTTCTCGTCATTATGCATAGTACTATTTCTGCAAGGGTCTCTTTTAGGACCCTTTTTGGCTAGACGGCTTGGTGGCCGCTCTAGACTTATTAGTGTTGTCACTATATATATATAATTTTTTTTTTGTAAGGCCTTTTGGCCTCCTTGATGTTCACAAGGGTAGCTAATCCTTGTAAATCCAGGGGACGCCTTGCAAGGTCTTTTTACTGTTTCCTGTGTTTAGGGACTTCGCCTAGGGCCTCGATATAAGGGGTCCTTCTAGGACCTCCCATTAAATGGTCCTTTTTATGGCCATGGTCCCTCTCGGGTCCTCCTGATGGAGGGCCCTTTTTAGGATCCTCCTGGTGCATAGGATCCTTTTTAGGATCCTGGTGCAAGGGGTCCTTCTTTGGATTCTCCTGCTTGTTGCTTGCTTCGTCTCCACGGGCCACTTCCTCTTGATGGAGGGCCCTTTTTAGGATCCTCCTGATAGGGGGTCGTTTTTAGGTTACTCCTAATTGAGGGCCCTTTTTAAGATCCCTTATTAAAGGGTCTTTTTTAGGAGCCTCTTTTTTTAGAAGTCTCCTTTTTAGGAGGGCGAAGGGTCCTTTCTAAGATCCTCCGTTAGAGGGCCCTTTTTAGGTTCCCCTTGCTAGCTGCATGTTATTGCCTCCTATCCTGCCCCCCAAGCGCTTGGTGAAATTTATTTCGGCAGGCACTTTGGCTGATGCTTGTGCAGCGAAGAAAGTAAACACGGGAAGTAGCAAACGGTTTCATTTATAGCACGCGGTTTACATATAACTTTGTAAATAAAAAAGAAAAAGGTTACATATAACTAGGAGGCTACCTAGGGTAGTCTCTTTGATTCTTACTTAAGCTAACATAACGAAGAACAAGCTAAACATAGGTTATTTTGGCACTAAGAGCCGAAGTCTTGCTGGTTGCACTTCTCGAGAGGCTCCGTAACCTGCGGGTCCAATCTTGTGCGGGTCGCTCCTTCATGCACAGCCATCGCCATTGGCACGGACGGTTGGGTGGCTGCGCGGAGGGACATGTTATAGCATTCCCTCGCTTCCTTCTGCTCCCCTCTCACACATGCTACTCCCCCAGGGGTGGGGAATTTCATGGCCAGGTGATATACAGAAGTTATTGCCTTCAATTCTCTCAGAGAGGGTCTCCCTAACACCACGTTGAAGGATGAGGTGCATTCTACCACGACGAAGTTGGCCATTACGGTGGCTTGTTTGGGTTGCTCCCCCATGGTGAGGGTTAATTAGATCGTCCCCAGGGGTCGCATCGAATCTCCCGTAAACCCATACAAAGTCGTGGTGCAAGGCTTTAGGTGATGGAGGCTCAACCCCATCCTTTCTAGCACCTGTCGATACAAGATGTCCACAGAGCTCCCGTTATCCACCATGACCCGATGTACCCTCATATTAGCTAGCTGGGCGGTTAGCACCAGGGGGTCATTATGAGGAAAGTGCACCCCCCGCGCATCTTCTTTAGTGAAAGTTATTGAGTCATTCTCGCCCTTGAAGCTCTTCGGGGGGCGTTGCTCCAAACTTAAAACGCAATGTGGTGGACTTTTCTGGGCCTCCCTGGCATACCTGTCTCGCCCTTTCCTAGAATCGCCTCCGAATCCTGGTCCTCCAAAGATGGTCCTAACCTCCCCCTGCACTTCCGGGGCCATCTCACGTGCCTGTGAGGTGGGCACTCCTCCTTCCGGCCTCTGGTTATCCTTGCGCACATACTTGTCCAAATGTCCCCTGCGGATGAGTTCCTCAATTTCTTCCTTCAAATGGATACACTCTGCCGTGGTGTGACCGATATCCTTGTGGTACTGACAGTATTTACCAGGGTCTCTCTTGGACCGGTCCTTTCTCATTGGTGGGGGTCTTTTGAAAGGAACTCGATCTTCATTGGTGAGGTAAATGTGCTCCCTGGTGTCTGTGAGGTCTGTGTAGTAAGTGTAAGCCGCTTGCCTGCGATCATTCCCATGTTGGGTTTTCCTCTGGTGGTCATCTCTTGATCCATCGTATGCCCTTTTCTTCTTTGCTACATTTGACCCGTCGTTAGCTGGGGGCTTCGCGGGGGCTCCTCCTTTCCCACCTTCAGGTTTGCATGGCCATCCTCCACGCGGATGTACTTCTGCGCTCTCTCATAGAAGTCGTCTAAGTCGGCGACTTCCCTCTTCAACATGTTGTCCCACAACTTGCTTCCTGGGAGCACTCCAGCGGTAATGGCCATTTTTAACTCTCTGCGGGTCAAGCTCCCCACTTTGGCTGCTTCCATGTTGAACCTGTGAATGTAGCTTTTTAGACTCTCATTTTCGCCCTGTTTTACATTGGCGAGGCTGGTTCCCGGCATAGTATAATCACGCACGGCATGATGTTGTTGGAGAAACTCATCTGAAAACTGTTGCCAAGACCTGACGGATCCCGGCCGAAGTCTCTTAAACCATTTGTATGCGGGTCCTTTCAGCGTGACTGCGAAACAGTGGCATCTAGCCCTGCTACTTATCCCTCTTAATTTCATCAAGTCATTGAATGTGTCTAGGTGGTACTTGGGGTCGGTGCTTCCTTCATACGGGGTCATATGAGGCTCCTTGAAGTTGGCTGGGAGTCGGATGGCTTGGATCTCTTTGGTGAAGGGTGATTCATAGTCGAACTCCTCCTCAAGGCTTTGCCCTCCAGACGCGGTAACAATCTTACTCCGCAGGCTCTTCATCTCTGTATCGAGGTCTTGCCTCTTCTTCCTCAGGGAGTCTCTTAACATGGACGGGTCAACACCTTCCTTTACATCGCCGTCCCGAGGGACAGTAGGAGGGGTAGTCCTCTTATCCGCCCTCTTCTTGTTGAGCTCCTCTCGTAGATCCGCGGGCGTCCTCCTTGAGGTGACCTCGATGTCGTTGTGAGAGCCACCATTGTTCCCTTGCCTTGGCCCCTGGGGTGGCCTCGACGGTCCGGGACGCTCCTGCGGCTTCTCCCTGGGGGTGTTACTGGTGGAGTGTCTGGTCCTCCCGTCGTCTACTGGGAAAGTGGTTTCCCGACCCTTCTCTTTCCTCTGGGGCAGGGTCATGTTCGACTTACCTTGCAACAGGCCATTCAGCACCTCCTGCATGTTCTCTAGGGTAGTCTCTAGTCTTTGGTTTTTACGGTGCAGTTCACGAATCTCCTCTTCATAGAAATGAGATTTGGAACTCGAGCTCACGGAATGGGCCCGGGGTTGCTTATCGTGTCTACGCGTCGAGGGGCCCGGGTCTTGGCGGCCGGAGTTCGGTACTTGTGGTGGTTTGGGAGGAGGGTACTCATTGGTATTCCCGGGTGGTGCAGTAGTTGTCCTTGGAGGACTTTCACCGTGTGGGATGGCCGGTGACGAGGCCTCCTTGTCATTCTCGTGAACCTCAGGGTCCCTTGGGGGCTCTACGTCCCGGGGTGGAGGTGGATCCTTCATGGAGGCCTTCAGCTGGACTCCGGTAAGGTGGACCTCCACTTCTTGAGGCTCCTTGAGTCGCTTCGAACGTCTTGGAATTTCTCCTTGCCGGAAGTAATGGCAGGACAGTAGCTTGGTGCTTACGTTCCCACAGACGGCGCCAAACTGTTGACGGTGAGAACTCGTCAACGAAGTTAAGTTGGAAAAATTATCAAATTGAAATCGCTAATTAGAAAGCTATGAAAACTTGAACAATGACTCCAGAACAATGGAATAACAACAATGGAGAATTCAGTATCTCATTCACACTAATGTCTCTGCTACAGTAAAATTTCCAACCCCCTTTCAGGTGGTCTTAGGGTCCATTTTATAGTAGGCTCTAATGGCCTTAGATACATAGTGGTCCAGGGGACCAAGTGGTACATACGTACTGTGTCAGAGGAGTGGCTTCAGAGGTTGTGGTCGTACATCCCGTACAGAAGTAGGTGTCAGGAGGATGTCTCCACTACTTGTCGGTACCCATGTCTAACGCGTGGTGGCAGGCGTAGTGGCGCAGGGGGTAGTGGTGTCGGCTCTGACCTATGGCCGTACACGTACGGACCATAACTCCTATCCTTGCATACCCACTCCTGGCGTTCCCACTACTTGTCTGGTAGGGGTACTATATCCGTACTCTGACTTCTTTAGGTTTGTAGGCACATTCCATACTCATGCATGTACCGTGCCCCTTGTGAGTATTCTCGCCTCCAAGGCCATGGGCACGGGACCATGGGCGAGGCCATGGGAGAGGCCAGGGGCGAGGCCATGGGCGAAACTATGGACGCATCTCGCGAGGCCACTTGGGAGGTGTGGCCTAGGCATCTCGCGAGGCCCTTTGGGTGGCGTGGCCTAGGCATCTCGCGAGGCCACTTTGGTGGTGTGGCCGAGACCTTCTCGCGAGGCCACTTGGGAGGTGTGGCCTAGGCAACTCGCGAGGCCCTTTGGGTGGCGTGGCCTAGGCATCTCGCGAGGCCACTTGGGAGGTGTGGCCTAGGCATCTCGCGAGGCCACTTGGGAGGTGTGGCCTAGGCATCTCGCGAGGCCCTTTGGGTGGCGTGGCCTAGGCATCTCGCGAGGCCACTTTGGTGGTGTGGCCGAGACCTTCTCGCGAGGCCACTTGGGAGGTGTGGCCTAGGCATCTCGCGAGGCCCTTTGGGTGGCGTGGCCTCGGCATCTCGCGAGGCCACTTTGGTGGTGTGGCCGAGACCTTCTCGCGAGGCCACTTGGGAGGTTTGGCCTAGGCAACTCGCGAGGCCAAGCGAGGCCATGTCGCCTCGCGCCTAAGCATCTGAGCGGGGCCGTGCAAGGCTATGACATCTTAGCATCCACACCTTGTAAACTGCGTGTTTTCCCTTGATGAGATTTTGAGCATCAACAGCCTAATTCCCGCTACTTCCTCGAATGTCTCTATTATTTCCCGCTTAGTTCCCGATACCTTACTAATCACCAATATCATTCCTCAATGTCATAATAATCTCCAGCTTATCCACTAAATTCCCATTTACACCCCTGAGCTCACCCCGAGCCGGGTATAAATCCCCGCTATGACTTTTCCATTACTTTGCTCACTAGGATCGTCTCGAGTCACTGATCGCGAATAAATATCCACATAATAATGTGGTCTCAACAATTATCACATATATCAAAGCAGTTATGCCCATAATGGCCAAAATTACGATTATGCCCTTCTAACCTAATCTGGGCCTATATGCACACTAACACACATAGTCACGCATCTCAAATACTCGAGTAATCATATAACATGCTTTAAATCATAATCATGCATCTAAATTATTAAAACCACACATAATCTCCATTAGGCCCTCCAGGCATACTAATCAAGGCCCTTAAGCCTTACTAGCGAATTTGGGTCGTTACAACTATCCCCTCCTAATAAGAATTTCGTCCTCGAAATTTACCTGAACAACTCGGGATACTGATCCCGCATCGCTGTCTCAAGCTCCCAGGTTGCCTCCTCGACCTTAGCATTCCTCCATAGTATTTTAACCAGAGGGATCGTCTTATTCCGCAATACTTTATCTTTTCGATCCAAGATCTGAACCGGTTGCTCTTCATAAGCCAAATCTGCCTGTAACTCCAAATCTTCATGCCTCAACACATGAGTCACATCTGAGACATACTTCCGAAGCATGGAGACATGGAACACGTCATGAACTCCAGACAATGATGGCGGCAAAGCTAATCTGTAAGCCACCTGACCAATCCTTTCCAGGATCTCGAATGGTCCAATGAACCTAGGGCTTAGCTTGCCCTTCTTACCAAACCTCCTCACCCCTCGCAGAGGTGAAACTCGAAGAAAAACGTGGTCACCAACCTGGAACTCCACGTCCCTACGCTTAGGATCAGCGTAGCTTTTCTGTCTACTCTGTGAAGCGAGCATTCTAGCCCGAATCTTCTCTATGGCCTCACTTGTCTTCTGAACCATATCTGGCCCCAAATATCTCCTCTCACCCATCTCATCCCAATGAATGGGTGACCTACACTTTCTCCCATATAACATCTCATAGGGAGCCACTCCAATTGTTGACTGATAACTATTATTGTATGAGAACTCAATCAACGGAAGGTACTTACTCCATGAACCCTCAAAATCAATCACACAGGCTCTGAGCATATCCTCCAATACCTGAATCCTCCTCTCAGACTGTCCATCAGTCTGAGGATGAAAAGCTGTACTAAACTTCAACTAAGTCCCCAAAGCTTTCTGCAGACCTCCCCAAAACTTGGAAGTGAAGATAGGATCTCGGTCTGACACAATCGACTTAGGAACCCCATGGAGACGTACGATCTCTTTCACGTACAACTCAGCGTACTGATCCACAGTATAAGTTGACCTCACTGGAAGGAAATGGGCTGACTTGGTGTATCTATCCACTATAACCCATATTGAGTCATGAAACCCTACTGTCCTGGGTAGACCTCCTACAAAATCCATAGTAATATCCTCCCATTTCCATTCAGGAATACCCAAAGGCTGAAGCAACCCTGCTGGTCGCTGATGCTCAGCTTTCACCTGTTGACAGGTTAAGCACCTGGCAACGTACTCTACTACATCCCTCTTTATCCCGGGCCACCAATACAAAGTCCGTAAATCCTGATACATCTTTGTGGTACCCGGATGAAGCGAGTACGGCGTCGTATGAGCCTCATCCAATATGTCTCGTCTGATCCCCTCATCAGCTGGAACACAAATTCGTCCCTGATACCGAAGTAAACCCACCTCAGAAACAGAATAGTCCTTAGCTACCCCCGCCAAGACATCATCTCTAATCCCCTGTAACTGAGTGTCTACCAACTGCCCTTCTCTGATCCGCTCTAGCAGGGTCGACTGCAGAGTAATGTTAGCCAATCGGCCCACAACCAATTCTATCCCTGCTCTAACCATCTCATCAGCCAACTCTCTCGAGATCTGAACGGCACTATATAACTGACCTGGACCTCTGCGGCTCAATGCATCAGCCACCACATTGGCTTTCCCTGGATGATAGAGAATATCACAATCATAGTCCTTTACCAACTCCAGCCAACGTCTCTGTCTCATGTTCAGGTCCTTCTGTGTAAAGAAATACTTCAAGCTTTTATGGTCAGTGTACACCTCACACTTCTCCCCATAAAGATAATGCCGCCAAATCTTCAAGGCAAAAACCACTGCTGCCAACTCTAAGTCATGAGTAGGATACCGCTGCTCATACTCCTTCAGTTGTCGCGATGCATAAGCTATTACCTTCTCATTCTGCATCAATACACAGCCTAAACCCAACCTCGATGCATCACAATAAACAACAAACTTTCCTTCTCCCGAAGGAAGACTCAACACTGGTGCAGAAATAAGTCGTCGCTTTAATTCCTGGAAACTGCCCTCACACTTGTCTGACCAAATGAACTTTAGATTCTTTCTTGTCAATTCTGTCATCGGTGCTGCTATCTTCGAGAAGCCCTCTACAAACCGCCTGTAGTAGTATGCCAAACCAAGAAAACTCCGCACTTCCGAGGCGTTCCTTGGCCTCGCCCAATCCCTAACTGCTTCTATCTTAGACGGATCCACCTTAATCCCATCCGCACCTACAATGTGTCCAAGGAATGTCACTTCAGGTAACCAAAACTCGCACTTCTTAAACTTAGCATATAACTGATGCTCCCTCAACCTCTGAAGAACCAGTCGAAGATGAAACTCGTGTTCTACCTCTGAACTGGAATACACCAGGATGTCATCAATGAAAACTATAACAAACTGATCCAGAAAATCTTTGAATACCCTGTTCATTAAATCCATAAAAGCTGCTGGGGCATTGGTCAAACCAAAAGACATGACCAAGAACTCATAGTGCCCATACCGCGTCCGAAAGGCCGTCTTAGGTATGTCCTCATCCTTGATCCTCAGCTGGTGATAACCAGATCGAAGATCAATCTTTGAGAACACCATCTTACCCTGCAACTGATCGAACAAGTCATCAATCCTCGGTAGGGGATACTTATTCTTAATAGTTAACTTGTTCAATTCCCGATAGTCAATACACATTCTCAGAGTCCCGTCCTTCTTCTTAACAAACAAAACTGGTGCACCCCATGGCGAATAGCTAGGTCTGATGAACCCTATATCCAGAAGTTCCTGCAGTTGTATCTTTAACTCTTTCAGTTCTGCTGGTGCCATACTGTATGGTGCCCTCAACACTGGCTCTGTCCCCGGTGCCAACTCAATAACAAACTCAATCTCCCTACGCGGCAGCAGCCCTGGCAAATCCTCAGGGAACACATCCAAGAACTCACAAACCAGTCTGGTCTCCTCTGGTCCAACTGGTGAAACTTTGGTGGTATCCACCACACTAGCCAAAAAGCCTATACATCCACCCTGTAGCAAATCTCTGGCTCTCAATGCAAATATCCTGGGTACATGGGGTCCACGCACCGCTCCCACAAAAACGAAGGGATCCTCACCCTCTGGCTCAAAAGTCACCATTTTCTTTCTACAGTCAATGGTAGCCCCATATCTAACCAGCCAATCCATACCTAAGATCATGTCAAAGTCCTCCATACTCAACTCAATCAAGTCCACTGACAACTCTCTACCATCAACTAACACTGGCAGTGCCCTAACCCATCTCCTAGACACCACCAGCTCTCCCGTAGGCAATATAGTCCCAAACCCTGAAGCTCTAAACTCACTAGGTCTACACAATCTATCAATCACCCTATCAGATACAAATGAATGCGTAGCACCAGAATCAATCAAAACAGTAAAAGGAGTGCCAGCACTAGAAAGCTGACCTGTCACGACCGAGGGACTAGCCTCGGCCTCTGCCTGCGTCAAAGTGAACACTCGAGCTGGAGTCAAGCTGTCCACCTTCCCTGCTTCGCCCTTCTTCACTGTTGGGCAATCTTTCCTGAGGTGTCCCACCACCCCGCATACATAACAGGCCTTGGCCTGACACTCGCCCAGATGACGTCTCCTGCACCTCGGGCATTCTGGGTAAGTCCTCCACGAATCACCGCCTCCCCGACGGCCACCCTGAGTACCCCGACCTCCTCTATCAAACCTAGGAGCAATTGGGGCATCAGGAGCCTTCCTCTTCAAATCACTGATACCTCCACCTCTACTAGAACCCGAATATGGAGGAACTGGCCTACGGCCCTCCCTTCTTGCTGCACTATCCCGCCATATCCTATTCTCTACTTCCTCAGCAGTCAAAGCCCTCTCCACAGCCTGGGCATAGGTAGTCACTCCAGGAACTGTAGTAATCCTTACATCCCGGGCTATCATGACATTTAGCCCTCTAACAAATCTGTCTAACCTGGTCGCATCGGTAGGAACAAGATCTGGTGCAAACTTTGCAAGTCTGTCAAACTTAAGGGCATATTCTGTAACGGTCAAACTGCCCTGAACCAACCCCACAAATTCATTCACCTTCGCTGCCCTGATGGCAACGTTATAGTACTTCTGATTGAACAAATCCCTAAACTCTTCCCATGTCATTGCAGCAACATTTTTAGTCTGTGATGCCACCTCCCACCAGATTAAGGCATCCTCTCTCAGCATATAAGTGGCACAGGCCACCCTATCATGCCCTTCCACTTTCATAAAATCAAGTATGGTGGTAATCAAGGTCATCCACTGCTCCGCCTTTAGTGGATCTGGTCCACCCTCAAAGATCGGGGGCTGCTGTTTCCTGAACCGCTCATGCAACGGTTCCACTTTGTTGCCAACATCAACGGGCTGTACCACAGGTACCAGTGCCGGTGGCCCAGCAGGGGCAACACTCCCAGATGGAGCCTGCTGCAGAATTCTGATCAGTTCATCTTGGCTCTGAAGCCTAGCTTGCATTTCTGCGATTAACTGCTGCCAGTTCTCAGGGACTGGCGGAGGGGTTGGGCCCTGGTCATCCTCTCTAGCCCCAGACCTGCCGGCTTGTCGTGTGGATTTCCTTGAACGCATAACTATTCAAGTTAATCTGCAAACAACGACTCGGCAATTAGGCTATGATGACAGGGTAATAATTTCTCCATAATCCACCACCGAAACTCCAATCATTCACAAGCAAACAAGTATAGCAATTTATCCAAATATTCATTCACATGCACAGCAATGCTAATAAGCACGCCTCAACTCACAGGTGCTTTGTGGTGCAGGTAAGGGAAAGGGAAAGCTTGACCAGGCATGAGTTGGAGAGCTTCGGTGGCGGCGTGTACATGTGCGGCTGCTCAACCATCACGGCCGGGGTTATCTCAGAGGAACTTGGGTTATAGCCCTATTTTGCCGCTTAGGCTGGCTGTTGTAACTTTTGTTATGTATTTATGCCTTTTAAACAGTTGTATTGTAATATTTTGGGATCCCATGTTGTATAACACTTTTGAAATAAAAGTGTAACACCCTGGATAGCCAAGACCGTTACACTGTGTGTTTATAAAGTGCCAAACTTGCTAAGCAAGTCATTTAAGTAAAAGCGTGATACTAAAATGGTAGAGGAACTAGGGTTAAAAGTGTTTTGGTCTCAAAAGTACGTTTTCATTACTAAACATTGTTTATGAACATGGGATCCCAAAATTGACAGTTTAAAAGCCATTTACAAAAGTTACAACGTTTAGATACATCGACTGGCCATACTAAGGCAAAAGCGAGCTGTTAGGTAATCTCTGTCCTGACACTCTCCTCGACCGTGGTGATCGAACGGCTGGCTATGTACATTACACCTCGGTGCTCTCCACCTCACGCCTGGTCCAGCTTGCCCTTGCCCTTACCTGCACCACGAAGCACCCGTGAGCCAAGGCCCAGCAAGAAAACACAGAAACAACAGAGGATGAACAACTAGTAACAAATTAATTACACGTATAGCATCTCATCAACTCAAGTGTATCATCAATCAAGTATCATCAATCAAGTATTTCATATACTAAGCATCTCAGCTTAAATACATAATGCACAGACGATAACCAGGGCTAGCGCTCACAGGCAGCTCCCTCTGTTATCCTATTATTTCCGGCACTCAATGGCCAATTCGCGCCTCGTGCGCTAAACTCATGAACGGTACTCTTAGACCGCTTATACATGTCCCTTGGAATAATACCAACGATGACACAATACAACTTTCGGGAGCACTTAGTCCCATTCACAACCATACATTCGGGTGCAGTTTTCTTACCTTTCAATTCAATAGCTTTAATCCTTCGACACCTTGAGCACGATCCCACTCGAGCCCTAGCGCTCACCTAAACACAATCATGGCCAAAGTCAACATCAACTCTTAAGTTCAAAACCTAGCCCCGGGGCCAATCCCGAGCCCCCGGGATGTCCTAGTTCCACCAAACAAGGTGGTGGAACCAAACCCCAAACCTTAGGTCAAAAACCCTTGCAAATTACCCTAAAATCCCCTTCAGAAGGCAGGGTAGCGCTACAGCGCTCTTGGGAGGGCGCTCTAGCGCTACAGGTAGAAACCAAAACCCTTCCAGCAAAATGGCCTAGCGCTACAGTGCCCAAAGGCTAGCGCTGTAGCGCTAGTCACAGACAGCCCAACACCAAATTTTTCCCTTATGCGATTTTCTCGAGCCAACCTCAACCAAACCTCTTCCAACTCTTACCCAAACTTAAAAACAACCTCATGAACACACTCCACTCATCCCAAGCACCCTAAACATATAAAACCCAAGCACATGCACCCACAAACTCAAAATCCACCATAGCCACCTCCAAACTCCAAACCCAACATAAACCAGCTGAACAACAGAATTAGAGCTTAGAATTCATACCTTTGATAGAATTTCGCCCACAAGCTATCCCTAGGCTCCCTTGGCTTGCTACTCCTCAGCCTTAAGCCTGAATTCCCCAAAGTTCCATTCAATTCAACTCAAGTACCACAACTTAAAAACCAGAAGCAGAAATGGATGAACTCTAGAATCTTACCTCAAGTGTTGGTGAAACCCTGCTAAACCTCTGTCAATCCCTTAGTCTTAGGTCAAGCTCCTTGATGTTTAGTTATCCCAGCTCTCCTCTAAGCTTTACTCCAGAAATTCTCAAGAAACAGGTGAAGGAAAGTGTAAACCGACTTAGAGAAACTCTCTCTGTTTTCCCTCTTCCTTTTCCCTTCTTTTTCAGACTTCCTTGATATTCTATAAATTCCACTAACTTAAAACCTCAGTAATACCCATCCTCAAAAGTCAAATGACCTTTATGCCCTCCCAATTAACTCTAATCCTTTAGTCCCCTTAAGGGCATTTTAGTCATTTTGCCTAATTCCCGCTACTTCCTCGAATGTCTCTATTATTTCCCGCTTAGTTCCCGATACCTTACTAATCACCAATATCATTCCTCAATGTCATAATAATCTCCAGCTTATACACTAAATTCCCATTTACACCCCTGAGCTCACCCCGAGCCGGGTATAAATCCCCGCTATGACTTTTCCACTACTTTGCTCACTAGGATCGTCTCGAGTCACTGATCGCGAATATATATCCACATAATAATGTGGTCTCAACAATTATCACATATATCAAAGCAGTTATGCCCATAATGGCCAAAATTACGATTATGCCCTTCTAACCTAATCTGGGCCTATATGCACACTAACACACATAGTCACGCATCTCAAATACTCGAGTAATCATATAACATGCTTTAAATCATAATCATGCATCTAAATTATTAAAACCACACATAATCTCCATTAGGCCCTCCAGGCATACTAATCAAGGCCCTTAAGCCTTACTAGCGAATTTGGGTCGTTACAAAAAGTCAATGGTTCTTTGACCAAAATTTTTAACCCTAACCCATGTCACCAACCTTAGTTACACACTTTAAGCCAAATTCCCTGATTAGTAGGTCTGACATAATTTTAAGTACATAGTGTAACAATCCTATATTAGGAGGGCGTTACAACTTGGTATCAGTGCTGCGAAGGTTTAAGGGTTCCTGAAGACTGGTTGGGCATGTACTCTCACCACTAAAGACAAGCTCGACTCAGGGTTCTATAACTGTTATATGTTTATATGTTTAAATGCTTAAACATGATATGAATGCCTAATCTGCATGCCTGTTTAGGAAGCATGAGATTATCTGATAGGGCCTGGCCCTTGATTGTTGCATGAATGTTAAAGAGCATGCTTATTAGCATCGTTACTGCTTGTGGATGCAAGGGAACTACTTATGATGCTATTATTTGTTTATAGGCTAGGGGAAAAATATTTATTAGCATTGTTATTACTGGCAGGAATTAAAGAACATGCTTATTTGTTATGTTGGATTTGTGGAAAATACTTGGATATGCCTATATGTATTGTTATTTGCAGATCGATATCAGGAGGTGCTTAATAGCATTATGAATGAATGAGTATATTATTTGTGAGATGGAATGCTTATTAGCATTACATATGTGTGTTTTCTGATGATCTTGGACCGTCAGGCAGCAAGTGTATAGTTATGACTTACCTAATGGTCGATTTGATCTCTGTAGGGTAGATAAAGTGTCAGAATGAACCCTCAAAGATTGGAGAGACTGGCTGGCCAAGAATTACAGGCCAGTGAAGGGAATGTTCAGGGGCAGGCCCCACTACCAGCTCCAGAAAGTTGGCACCAAGTGCTTGCTGACATGCAAGCCAGGTTAGAGAGGTAGGAAGACAAGATACGCCACTTGAGACAGCAACAGGTTCCAGCAAGGAACCAACAGGCCACGGTACCAGCAGTGGTACAACATGAGGTGTCGGTAGTTGTACAGCCCTAGACAGCGGGAGATAGGTGGGAACCCCTATATGAGAGATTCTGGAAGCAACACCCTCCAGTCTTTGAGGGTAGTTCTGATCCACTAAAGGTTGAGTAGTGGATGGCCATGATAACTACTATCCTAGACTTCATGAGGGTAGGTGGTAATGAGAGAGTGGCTTACACCACTTATATGTTTTGGGAGGATGCCTGAATTTGATGGGAGGTGGTATCCAACACTAGAGCAGTTTCCACAATGGAGTGGGAAGAATTCATAACCTTATTCAACGAGAAGTACTACAACGATGCAGTTAAGGCTACGAAGGCTAAGGAGTTCAGAAGGTTACTTCAGGGTAACATGTCAGTGACCGATTATGCCCTGAAATTTGATAGATTGGAAAAGTTTGCTGAGGATCTGGTGCCCACTGATGGGACTAGAAGAGAGAGGTTTCTACAGGGGCTACAACCTATTATATCTTGGGATGTTCGTATTACTACTGTGCCAGGAGTGACTACTTATGCATAGGTTGTAGAGAAGGTGCTTACAACTGAGAAAGCTGAGAACATGATCTGGCGTGACAATGCAACCAGAAGGGATTCTAGGAGGCCGGGAGCTCTATTTCTAAGCTTTTGTAGGAGTGGAGGCCCCAGTGATCAGAAGAGGAAGACCCCAGACACAGTTTCAGTTCCGGGCTAGATAGGAGGCCACGGGGTGTACAGATGGGCCGCTAGGGTGGCGGTGAGACATGGAGGGCATTCCTAGAGTGTCCTAGGTGCTGGAGACGCCATGTTGGGGAGTGCTGGGAGGCTTGTTTTGTTTGTGGTACTATGGGGCACCTGAAGAAAGACTGCCTGAGCCAGAAAGGAAGAGCCGAAGAAAGTGGACAGCCTGACGCCAGCTCGGGTGTTCACTTTGACCCAGACAGAGGCCGAGGCTAGTCCCTCGGTGGTTACAGGTCAGCTTTCTAGTGTTGGAACCTTTTATACTGTTGTTATTGATTCGGGTGCTACACACTCCTTTGTTCCTAGTAGGATTATAAATGGGTTGTGTAGACCTTGTGAGTTCTTTTCTTTGGGGTTTGGTACGGTATTGCCTACTGGAGAGTTAGTGGTATCCAGGAGATGGATTAGGTCACTACCAGTTATGATGGATGACAGGGAGTTATCAGTTCACATGGTGGAGCTAGAGATGACTGATTTTGACATAATTCTTGGTATGTATTGGCTAGAGAAGTATGGGGCATCGATAGACTGTAAGAAGAAGATGGTAACTTTTGAGCCAGAGGGTAAGGATCCCATTGTTTTTTTTTGGCACTGCGCATGGGCCCCATATATCTATGATATCATTACTTAGAGCTAGAGACCTGTTGCAGGGAGGTTGCATAGGGTTCTTAGCTAGTGTGGTGGATACCACTCAGGTCGTGCCAGTGGGACCAGAATAGACTCGGTTAGTTTGTGAGTTTCTAGATGTGTTTCTAGAGGACATGCCAAGGTTACCTCCACATAGGGAGATTAAGTTTGTGATTGAGTTGGCACCAGGGACAAATCCAGTGTCTAGGGAACCTTATAAGATGGCTCCAGCAGAGCTGAAGGAAGTGAAGGTTCAACTACAGGAGTTACTAGATTTGGGTTTTATCAGGCCCAGTTTCTTGCCATGGGGCGCACCGGTTCTCTTTGTGGAAAAGAAGGATGGTTCTCTGAGGATGTACATCAATTACATGGAACTGAATAAGTTGACTATCAAGAAAAGATATCCTCTGCCAAGGATTGATGATTTGTTTGACCAGTTGCAGGGTAGAACGGTATTCTCTAAGATAGATCTTCGAAAGGGTTATCACAAACTGAGGATCAAGGAGGAAGATATACCTAAGACAACTTTTCACACTAGGTACGGGTAGTATGAGTTTTTGGTGATGTCATTTGGATTGACTAATGCCCTGACAACATTTATGGATCTGATGAACAGAGTATTCAAGGACTACTTGGTTCATTTTGTGATCATCTTCATTGACAATTTATTGATATATTCTCAGACAGAGACAGAGCATGAGCATCACCTCAGATTGGTATTACAGAGGTTGAGAGAGCACAATATGTATGCGAAGTTCAAGAAGTGCGAGTTTTGGTTGCCACATGTAACTTTCTTGGGTCACATAGTCAGTAAAGATGGTATTAATATGGATGCAGCAAAGGTTGAAGTAGTCAGAGATTGGCCAAGACTGAAGAATGCTTCAGAGATCAGGAGTTTCTTGGGTTTGGCAGGTTATTACAGGCGCTTTGTGCAAGGGTTCTTCAAGGTTGAATCATCATTGACAGAGTTGACACACAAGAATCAGATATTTGTTTGGTTAGATAAGTGTGAGGATAGTTTTTAGAAGTGTAAGGAGAGTTTCATCACCGCACCAGTTTTGAGCCTTCTTATTGATCAAGGTAAATTTGTGGTTCACTGTGATGCTTCGAGATAGGGTCTGGGTTGTGTACTTATGTAGACAGGAAAGGTGATTGCCTATGCATCACATCAGTTGAAGGATTATGAGCAGAGATACCCCACGCATGATTTAGAGCTGGCTGTAGTTGTTTTTGCACTGAAGGTGTGGCGGCATTACTTGTGTGGTGAGAAGTGTGAGATATACACTGATCACAAGAGTTTGAAGTACTTTTCACTCAGAAGGATCTGAACATGAGGCAGGGACATTGGTTGGAGCTGGTAAATGATTATGATTGTGAGATCCTTTATCACCCTAGGAAGGCCAACATGGTAGCAGATGCCTTGAGCCGGAAGGGGCTAGGACAGTTATATAGTGCCAGACAGATATCGAGGAAGTTGGCTGATGAGATGAAACGAGTGGGGATAGAGTTAGTGGTGGGCTGGTTGGCCAATATCACTTTACAGTCTACTCTCTTTGAGAGAATCAAGCAGAGACAGTTAGATGATTCGCAGTTAAGGCAGGTTAGAGAAGACATCCTAACTGGAGTAGCTAAGGACTATTCAATGTCGAGTATGGGTTTACTGAGGTATAAGGGTCAGATTTGCCTTCCAATGGACACCGAGATTAGATGAGAGATTCTGGATGAGTCTTACACCACCCTGTATTCTCTTCATCTAGGCACCACGAATATGTATCAGGACCTGAGAGTTTTATATTGGTGGCCTGGGATGAAGAGGGATGTGACAGAGTATGTAGCGAGGTGCCTGACCTGTCAGCAGGTCAAGGTTGAGCAACAGAGGCTGGCAGGACTGTTACAGCCTTTGGATATCCCAAAGTGGAAGTGGGAAGATATCACGATGGATTTCGTTGTAGGCTTGCCCAGGACAGTGGACCAGCACAATTCTATTTGGGTCATTGTGGATCGATACACGAAGTCAGCTCATTTTCTACCAGTGAGGAAGAATTACATAGTTGACTAGTATGCATATCTCTATGTGAGAGAGATAGTTCGCCTTCATGGGACACCGAGGTCTATCGTGTCTGATAGGGACCCTATCTTTACTTCCAAGTTTTGGGGGAGTTTGTAGAGGGCGATGGGTACACAGCTGAAGTTCAGCAGAACTTATCATCCTCAGACCTATGGTCAGTCTGTAAGGACTATTCAGATATTGGAAGACATGCTAAGAGCATGTGTGTTAGACTTTGAAGGGTCTTGGAGTAAATATTTGCCTCTGATAGAATTTTCTTATAACAACAGTTATTAGTCTACCATTGGATTGGCACCTTATGAGATGTTGTATGGTAGGAAGTGTAGAGCGCCCATTTACTGGGATGAGATGGGAGAAAGGAAATATCTAGGATCGGATGCAGTCCAGAGGACCACTAAGGCTATTGAGAAGATTAGAGCTCGGATGCTTGCTTCTCAGAGTAGGCAGAAGAGCTATTCTGACCTGAGGTGAGGAACATAGAGTTCCAGGTGGGAGACTATGTCTTCCTTAGTGTTTCACCTCTGAGAGGGGTGAAGAGGTTTAGGAAGAAGGGCAAGCTGAGCCCTAGGTTTGTGGGACCATTTGAGATTCCGGAGAGGATCAGGCAGGTGGCCTACAAGTTGGCCTTACTCCCTGTATTGTCCAGTGTGCATAATGTATTCCATATCTCCATGTTGAGGAAGTATGTGTCAGATGGAACTCATGTGTTGAGTTATGAGGATTTGGAATTGGAGGCAGACTTGTCTTATGAGGAGCAACCAGTTCAGATTCTTGACAGGAAGGACAAGGTTTTGAGAAACAAGACTATACCTTTGGTTAAGGTATTATGGAGGAATAGCAAGGTCGAGGAAGGGACCTGGGAGCTGGAGGCAGATATGCGAGCTCAGTTTCTCGAGCAGTTAAGGTAAAATTGCGAGGACAAAATTTTTATAAGGAGGGGATAGTTTTAACGTCCCAAAATTACCTAATAAGGCTTAGGGCCTTCATTAGGGGGCCAGGATGGAAATATGTGAAAATATGTGTATAATTGCTATGTTAATTTTAATTATGTGAATTACGTCATAATATGACTAGATGTGCATATTTACGGGTATTAAAGCATGTGGGCCTATTTCTTATTAGAGGGGCGACTTTGGTAGTTTGGCCCATTGCGGGCATAATTGTGTATTTATGTGCATTTATGTGATATATGTGAGAGACCACATTATAATGTGGGTCGATTTGGGTTTCTCGGCATGAGGCGATCCTAGGGAGCAAGTTAGCGGGAAAGTCACAATAGGAGTCGATACCCGATTCGGGGCGAGTCCAGGGGTATTTTGGGTAATAGACATCTATTTGGGTTATTGGGTTAAGAAAATAAATACTTGGAGATATATTTGGAGTTAGAGTGTTTAGGAGGGAATATTGGGGAAATTTACCATTTTGCCCTCGGGGACGTTTTTGGTACCCCGAGCCTTGGGATTGACTTAATTCAGTTAAGGGACAAAAGACAAAAATTAGAAACACATAGACAGCTACCCAAACGGACATATTCTCTCTCAACTCACTCCTTTTTCTCTCAAGACTTCCAAGCTAAAACCATAGAAGAATCAAAGGATTTTTGGTTAGAAATCAATAAATTGGAGCTCTAGATTTGGGGATTATCTCAGTGTTAGCTTGTGGATTCAATAAGGAATTGGGGTAAACTTTGAATTACAATTTTGGTCATTAAAATTCTGTGTTTTCTTGGTTGGGTTTTAGTGTTCTTGAGCCTTTGAAGTTCAAAGATTGAAGTGTGATTTTGATGAGTGTTTAAGCTAGCTTTTTGTTGGGTTTTGCTGTTGGGAACATGTTAGAGTGTTTATGATGATTGAGTTGTGTTATTGTGTTGATTTTGAGTTAAATTGATTGGGTTTTAGATGCTGAAATGGAGAGTTTTCTGGGTTCGAAGAGGTCGGGCCGCGACTCTGTTCTTGGTGTGTCACGAACCTCTAGAACAAGATGGGAGACAGGAAGGAGGGCGGGTCGTGGCGCCACTATGGCTGGGCCGCGACGAATGTTTGCTGATTTGTGAGGCTGGGCCTCTGAGTGGAGGCAGGCTGCGGCATGGGGTCTTAGGGCTGCGGCTCTTAAGGGGTATTTGGACCCCTAGAAGGTTTTGAGCGTGGGAACATAACCTTAGGGGCTCGGGATTATTTCCACTACTCGGTTTGGTGGAACCCGAGGTCCCGAAGGCTAGACTTCATCTGGAAGTCTTTGATTGCTCGATTTTAATAGGATCCTATTTTATGTTTGTTACTTAGGGTATCGCTAAGGGCTTGGAACAGGGATCGTGCTCAAGGCTCGTTCTCGTTTACTCTTGCTTGGACCTAAGGTAAGAAAGCTGCACCTTGAATGTGTTGTGTGTGACTAGGGTTCGACCCTTCATTATGTGTTATTATTATTAGGGCTTGGCCCGTCTATTGTCTTTGAATATGGTTAGGGCTTGGGCCCCTGGATTGGTTATGTTGGGCTATTATTTTAAAGGCTTGCTGATGAATGTTTAAGTGCTTATATTCATTACATGAATTCTGTGGTTAGGGCATGTGACCCCATTATGTGAATATGCTTAGTATTAAGAAAATGATTATCCAATGGGATTAAATGATTAGCATGAATATGTGCTTAATTGTCAAGATGTGCCTATTCACATCTATTACTTATAAGTAAGGTATGAAATCTTGGGTCAGGACTTGACTTATGAGTTAAGGACGACAATAGCGCGTTGTGCGCTGGTCAAGAGGCATTGGCCTAAACTAGCAACGTACTATTACGTTGATTGACTCTAAGGTCGAAGGTGAACCACGGGGGTTGGGCTAGCTCTATGGCTAGTGAGACAGAGCTAAAGGTGAGGCCCCAAGTGGCTCTATAGTCACGTAGCTAAGGCATAGGCCTGAGGGTTGGCTTAAAAGCCAACTTAATAGGGCAACGGCCCTAGGTTTATCCAATGATCATGTGATTGAACTTTAATGATATTGGCAATGAATTAATGTTAATGAGTATTGTTGAATGGTTATTTTAAAGTTATATTCTCTGTTGTTGCACGTTCTGTTTTCTTGCTGAGCCTCGACTCACAGGTGCTTTGTGGTGCAGGTAAGGGAAAGGGAAAGCTTGACCAGCCATGAGTTGGAAAGCTTCAGTGGCGGCGTGTACATATGCATATGCTCAACCATCACGACCGGGGTTATCTCAGAGGAACTAGGGTTATAGCCCTATTTTTCCGCTAAGGCCGGCTGTTGTAACTTTTGTTATGTATTTACGCCTTTTAAATAGTTGTGTTGCAATTTTTTGGGATCCCATGTTGTATAACACTTTTGAAATAAAAGTCAATGGTTCTTTGACCAAATTTTAACCCTATCCCTTATCACCAACCTTAGTTACACGCTTTAAAGCCAAATAAGCTAATTAGCAGGTTTGACACATTTTTAAGTACACAGTGTAACGATCCTTGATTAGGAGGGTTTTACAATTGTTCTTTTCATGTTGTATGTTTGAATCAAATGGTGTATTTGCCTATTTGATTTTGAGATGACTAAACTTTTCAAACACTTTCCTAACCAAGTGAGCTTGACTTAAGGCATAGCCCCCACTGTTTCTTCATACTTTTATACTAAAAATAGTATTGACCTCTCCAAGGTACTTCATCTAAAAAATGGAAGATATTAACCTCTTCATTTCTATTATGCCTCTAATCTCATTACTCAAAATCAACAATCATCAATATGTATAGACAGATCAAGATGACATAGCCATCACAAGTCATAGAGTATAAGCACTTGTCCACATTACTGTAACGCCCTACTTCCTTAGAGCCATTAACATGTGATTTATAAATGTGTCAATAGCTTGCTAATCGAGGTTTTAGGTTGAAAAGTGTGATTGAATAAAAATAAAGACTCATTTAACAAATATTAAGTACAAAGAGTTTGTCTTTAATTAAAATTCATAAAAATGTTACATTGGGATCCCAAGACACTATTTTGAAATACATTTACAATCCAAAGGTACAGTATAGTCGACCTAAGTGACAAAACTGAATGTTTACCACATGTTCCTTAAAATAACCCCAGCCGTGGTGGCCAGGTAGGCCAAACATGTACACACCGCTCCAGGACCTCCAACTCATGGTTGTTCGACCCAATTTCCTTACTCTTACTTGCACCACAGAGCACCCATGAGCCGAGGCCCAGCAAGAGAACTTCAAGCACAACATAAAATAACAATATACCTCAACAAAACATACTTAATTAGAGTAACAAACAGATACCAGATACTATTAGAATGCACAACGACATAGCAATAGAACAACTCGAAAGCAAAATGGCATAACAACCTAATAGTACAACAATACAATAACACATCAGTACCATAACATGGCAGTACAATAACCCAATACAGTCAGATAGCATAGCAACATAATACTACAACAGTATAAGAACAGAGCAGCTCAATACTACAATAGTGGCCGTCGCCAATTGGGTGCGTTACTAGGCACTAAGTTTGCGGTCCCAGTCGAACGGGTGTGTACAACACCCTTGAGGTTCTCGCCCTGGCAGCCTGCATTCAGCATGCTAAACACCGATCTCGGCCCCTTGCCACTCCAGGATCGTGCCATATTTGGCTCTTGCTGTTTCCAACTCTTGCCAATTCCAGTTCTTTTCGATCAGTCATAATCACATGTATGACATAACAAACATAAACAATACATACAATGCTATACATCACACAGCTCTACGGGTACAAACAGTTCTCTTACCTGATGTCCCGAGCTGACAATCCAAGGCAATCCCGAGCATGATCCTAATCTCGAGCCTGAGTGGTAAAACTTAGTCCCAACGTATTAATAAATATCCATCATGACATTAAATCAATTAAAAACCTTTGGAATAACATACTAGCCTCTGGGACGTTGGATTCTACCAAACCAAGTAGTAAAATCCTTCCCGAGCCTTAACATTTGAATTCGCGAACTTAAAACCCTAAAATGGCAAACATATCACATTTGAGCGGCAGCCCAACTCCTTAAGGGTCGCGGCGCGCCCAAGTCAGAGGCGAAATGCCTCTCTGCTGAGGGACATAGGCCGCAGCGTGCTACACCTTGCGCTACTGTGCGCTTGGCAGAGAGAGACTTTCCAGCCTCTTCAAACACATGGGCCGCGACACCTGAAGAGCAGGGCCACGGCGCGAGCCCCAAAACCCATAACCTCACCATTTTCTACATTTTCCCTGAACTCAACTCACCAAAAGTCCACCCTAGACATAATCTAAAGCCAATTAAGTCTCTCGAGCATTCCCAAATACCTTAGACAACACCACCACACTAATAGCTAAACCAAAACTCCATCACAACCCAAAATTCAAACCTTGAGTTTGAAACTCAAGAACAACAATATCAAACTCACAATTCAATAGAGAAGTATAGGAATTCACTTACCCCTTCTGCAAATGATAACCCTGAATTAATCCTCAGCTGATCCTAGCTTGATTCCTCACTCTCCAAGCTTCCAAACCTTCAGTTTTTGCATCAATTTCCCAAGAACCCCCACTAGCTACTATGCACAGCAAAAGAAAAGATAGAACCATGTAGGGAGAGAGAGTTTCTACTTATGGTCGGTTATAGTATCTAAGGCCATCCAAGCTTATCCCCTAAGTAAAATGTCCAAAATGCCCTCTAGACATAACCCTATCCCTTAACAGCCGCAAGGGCTAAATTGTCATTTTCCACATCTCGTTAGTTCTTCGAGCGTTCCTAATAAATTCCTATTTAATCCCAATATAGTGAAATCATTACTAATAATTGCCCGTTACCCAATACACCCTAGGCACATGCCAAGTTCTCAAAATACCCCTAGGCTCACCCTGAGCCGGGTATCCGACCCCGTTGTGACTATTCTGCTAATTTTCTCCCTAGGATCATCTTGGACCACACATCGCAAATAGATTCCCGTAACACTGCGGTCTTGCTCATAACACATATATTTATATTTATGCCCTCAGCGGGCCAAAACTACAAACACACCCCTATTCACAGAAATGGGCCCACATGAATATTTAGTACATACAATAATGCATATCTAATCACAATACCACATAATTCATTTATAACACATCATCACACATATAATCCAAATTAGGCCCTCCAGGCACTGTAGTCAAGGCACTCAACCTTAATTATCAAATTCGGGACGTTACAACTATCCCCTCCTTATTAAAATTTCATCCTCAAAATTTATTCACATACCTCAGAATACCAATCTCGCAAACCTGAGTATAACCCTAGAATCAGGTCTTTTACTTGGTCACTACTTGCAACATTCTCACAAGAACGATAGCCTTAATATGTAAGACCTTTCCTCTTTTATCTAGAATTCCACTGGCTTTTCCTTACATAGTAAGTTCCACTAAGTTTCCATGGTCTCCTTACCCAATCAGGGGTTGTACTTGTCACCCCTTTCTTCAACATTGACACCAGCAACATCTCGTAAGCCTCTACCCATACTGAAGGCCAAACTATAGGCCCCTGGCCTAATCCCTCTTAGGATCTCACAAACATAAGTCCACTCTAGAGTCAAACTCCTATTTCCTTCATGAACCATTGTATCCTTGTTAGTTCATAATACATGGAGGACACAAAGTTCTCAATCCTGGAACTCCACGTTCCCATATCTAAACTTGTGAACTCACATGTCCTTATAATAACACAGACATTCCTGCCCTTAATGTTTCTTAAAAATTTCACTGGTCCTCTAAGACAGTTCTAAGCTAGGGTACTTCCTATTCCTAGGTTCATCTCCGAAGTAAGCACTTCTCGTTCCCTGTCTCACAATATTCTACTCGGAGTCACTCTACCATCCCTTTTTTCCAGAACCTAGATGTCCATGGGTTCCAATCTGACACTATCACCCTTGGTGTCCAATGGAGACGTACGGTCTCCTCTCTTACCCATTCTCTCTTTTGATACTTCACTCACACCAACCATGGTGTGTCAACTAAATAGGTCAAATCACAACTTTCATATTTACTTACCTCATCTATAACCCAAGGTGGTTATCCCCTAGGGTTCATAAACATATCCCTTTATACTAACTACAAGAAACACTAGAATCATAATAGCCCTTATGGCCTCTAATTAACATCTTTTATTTACTAAGCGATTAGGTCGTGGGCCTCCCAATATTAAAATTGTAGTCTCAACATCCATTCAAACTTCCTAGATGTAATAATCGTAAGTGGTGATTTAAGGTTCACCCTGCATCTTTCCCTCAATGCCATCCTCTGGATCACCCCTCCGATCTACATATCTTAACCCATCTATTACAAAGTTTTAGGATTCTTAACTTTCCCTACAAGATCTTCTTCCTGTGTTTCACTATTCATTCATAGGAATATATCCGCCAATTATCAATCACAGGTTCCAAACTAATCCCGATCATTACTTCATTCTAATTATGGCTAACTGACATTACTATCAACTCAATATCCAATGTAAAACATCTGAGCCCTATCCCAAGAATCTTTGTTCTTATTTCTCTTTCAAACATGAAGCATGAACAACTTCTGCTTCCAATCTACTCATGGGCGCATCCTAATATATAACATACTACATCGTAATTCCACATTCAAAGCAATGATGATGTCTCTGGCATCGTTCTCCTGTACTAGTCCATACATAAGAACTCTAACACCATGACGGGTGAATCAATCTTTATACCAACTTCTGAAAAATCTAGTACACAACCATCCATTCAGATTAACTTTATGTTCTCACGTTATCTCAGTCAAAGTATGGATGTCTTCGAAGATGCTTCATGTAGCAGTCGATATGTCCCTCTGGTTTCACTATGCTTTTCGCCCCTAAGGCGTTCCTTTAGTAATTTCCTTATGGTTTCCATCTTAATTATGTCATACATGTTCCCATTACCTCCCATAACATGACCTTGAACATCCTTTGGAGAAATCGGAACTTGTCCCTCTTGGAACCTTACCTATAACCCTATTCCCTTAGCCTTGGTACTATCAATAAAAGTGTTATTCACATTCTGCTTCTAATTAGGAGTAACCTGAATCATCCTTGATCAATCAGAATATGACTTGTCCTTACCATCCATGTACTCTCTGCTTATTGAACTTACCTAGGTCGCTGAAGCATTAGTCAGTTTAAAAGCCTTCACCAATTATCCATCATATCCTACTTAGTGCAAGAGGAAATTCTTGAAATGCCTCTTGCCTTGATCCTCAACTGGGTAATTCTTTAAAACATTGTCCTACCCTTGCAATTGAGTAATGAAACCTTTATTCTAGGCAATGGATACCTATCCCTAACAATCACTTCCTTGATTATCCATATGTGATACATATCCTTGTAGACTTGGCCCTTTCCACCATATTGACGTGTCCCATGATAAGATGCTATGTCTGATCAACCCTCAAGTCGAACACTTCTTCAACTGAACCATAATTCTTCCTGCTGATATAGTGCCATTCTTCATAATATCCCGGATACCGCTTCTATCTCTGACTTAATCCCGTTGCATGCTCAATTCGCTAAATGCGACAATTATCCCATTGAATCCTCATGAACCCATCTGGAACCTTATCGGTCGATCTAGTATTCATCTGGTCTATCTGGTATAACCTCAGTGGTATCTTTCTCAATTGCTAGACACCATGTAGCTACACCCGGGTCCTTTCCTTTTAACCTCAGAAGTCACCATCTTATATTACAATCCATGGTTGTCCCCTATTTGTCTGGCAAATCCCCACTCAAGATCACCTCGTACACCTCATAGAACCAGCTAAATCAATTACTACCAATATCCTCAGGTAGATGCTAAAATCTTAAGCCCCATGGCATGACAACCATATTACATGTGCCACCCATCGATGTCTCTCCCAAGAGTTATGTAGCACCAAATTCAATAAGGTCACTCATAAATAGGAACTAAAACTAAAAAAAACAGTGAATCAGTCGCCTCCGTGGGGCTAGCCTCAGGCTCTTACCACATTGAGATGATCACTCGAATTAGGGTAGGGTTATCTATATTCTTTAGTTCTTTCGTCTTTATCTTTAGGCAACTCTCCTTGATGTGCCCTACCATTCTTCACCAATAACATGCCTTTGCTCGACATTCTCCCACATGATGTTTCCAGCGCCTAACGCATACCATATAATCCCTCCGAACTACACCACTGTCCTAACGGCCGTAATGAACACTATGAACTCTTCTGTCAGGACCAGGAGTAATAGAACCATCAGAGGTCTTTCTCTCCTGGTTACTAGGCCTCCACCCCTACCTGCTCCAGCAAAAAAGGATACATTTGCCCACGCTTTCCGCCCAACGACACTCTTACATCATGTCTCAACTCCTGCATCCTCTATAATAAGGGCCCTCCCTATTGCCCAAGTGTAGGTAACATTCTCCTACCCTAGAGCGACCCTAACACTCTGGCCATCCTAGGATTCAATCCTCGAGTGGATCACTCCTTCTGGCCACATCTGTTGGTACCAAACCAAACGCAGATTTGGCCGATCTACAAAGCTCACTAACATACTCTGTCACTGTCACACTATTCTGAACCGAGTTCATAAACTCATTAGTCTTTGCAACTTAAATTGCGTCACTATAGTGCCTCTCATTGAACCATTGTTTGATTTTACTTCCAACCCACCATGACAATATTCCGAGTCTGGGATATAACTACCCACCACGTTTGGGCATCCTCCTGCAACATGTACGTGGCATAAGCCACTCTATCATTGCCTTTCACTCATATGTAGCCAAAGACGAGGCTAACCATGCTCGTCCACTGTTCAATTCTAAACTGGTCCAAACCTCCCTCAGAGATTGGAGGTCAACACTTCTGAAGACTTTCCACCATTAGGTTAGGTCGTAACTGGTGCCATTGTTGCTAACCCTCATAGGGCAGCGTTCCCTGATGGAACGCACTATCTCAATCACCTAATCTCTTCCTCTTGTATTTACAATCCTGCTTGTATGCTAGCAAACACCTGCCGCTAATCATAGGGCCAACAGATGATTCTGGCCTGAACTGCCATCATTCACACTTCTTAATCCGATTGATTGCCTTGGATACAAAACTTCCAAATCTATCTGCAACCAAAAACCTGGCCTACTAATCTTGATACTCTTATACAACGCTAAACCATAACAAGGCCAATCAACATAATAGTTATTGTAACGACCCCAATTTCACTGTTAGGCTTAAGGGCCTGGAGAAGGGTGCCTGGAGGGCATAATGGGAATTTGTGTGTGACTTTTATGAGTTTAATGCATGATTATGACTTATTGCACGTTATATGACTATTTGATTATTTGAGATGCATGACTATGTGAGTTAGTATGCATGTAGACCTGATTGTCTTAGAATGGGCATGATTGTAATCTGGCCATGATAGGGCATAGCTGTGATAATTGTACTATGTGAATGGTGCCATGTGAGGTGGTGTTTTTATCAGGATGCACGCATCGAGACGGTCCTAGTGAGCCATTTAGTCCGAAAGTCACAACGGGATGTTGTACCCGGCTCGGGAGGAGCCTAGGGGTACTTCGGGAATCTTATAAGTGAGTTGAGAATGAGTGGTTAGTTATTGGTAATTGGGTAACTGGGGTAACCAATTGTAACTGCTGTGAGTAACAAGTTTTAGATAGAAAATGGTAGAAATGAAATAAAAGTGAAAGGACTTAGGTGCCCTTGAAGGTTTAGTTAGGAAGGGTTATGAAGAAGGGGTAAAATGGTCTTTTGGCTAGGGTAATAGACATTTTTCAGCTGGGATTTAGGGGGATACGGTTTGGGCATTTGGGTTCACTTGTGGCTTTGATAAAATTAGAAGAGAAGGAAAAGAAGAGGAGAGAAAGGCTAGGGCAAGAAGAAGAAAGAAGAAGAGGTGTAGAAGGGGCTGAAGTGGGAAGCTTAGGAGGAGATCAAGGAACATTGAGGGTGGATTCTACTCTTGAGGTAAGGATCTTATGCTTATTTAAGTTTGTTTTCTGTGTTGATTGAGGAATTTAATGCTTGAGTTAAGATTTTCATGGGTTTTGGTTTCAGTTGTTGAATTTGATATCAAAGGTGTGGGTCTTGGGTGTGTTGATGTTTTGATCTTGATTCTAGTGTCTATAGGTTGGTAGATTGTTCATATGAAGTTTGGAATTGAGTTTTGTGGTTGAGATATGTGTTTGGGATGGTTTAAGGTGAGGTTTAGAGAGTAAAATGGTGGGTTTTTCTGGGTTCGAAGGGTCGGGCCGCGGCATGGTTATTGGTGAGCCGCGGCCCTTCGAAGAAGTTGTATGCTGATGGAGAAGGGCGGGCCGCGGCATGGCCCAAGCAATGCCGCGGCCCTTACCTGTTTTTGGGCCTTTGGGGGTTCTGTTTGGGGGCCATGCCACGGCATGGGTGGCCTATGCCGCGGCGCTTAAGGGATTTTGGGATTTTAGGATTTTAGGCTTGGGAATTTAACCTAGAGTGCTCGGGGTTGAGTCTTTTACCATGTTTGGTGAATTTCAACGTTCCGAGTACTAGAACTTGGCCTGGAAGCTCATTTAAGGTTGTTAAAAGTGTCTTTTGTGTGTTGTGACTAGGATTTCGGGGAGGCTCGTGCTAGTGGACCGTGCTCGTGACCTTAGTGCAACGGAAAGCAAGGGATACAGGTAAGAAAACCGTAACACCCAAGATTAGGGCATGGCCCCACTGTGTGATTGCAGGGCATGGCCCCAAATTGTATTATGTGCAAATGTTTAACCTTAAATGAATCATGATGTGTGTGAATGATTATTTCGAATGTACTATATGTGTGATTATGATGAAATGAACGGCAAGGGCCGAGTGCGGCGTAGGCCGGGTACGGCCGTGGGGCCGAAAGTAACACACAGCACATGGGATGCTTATATTCAGGGTGGGACCCAAGGGATACATGAGTTATCCTCACGGTGAGAACCGAAACCCCAGGCTTTGGTAAGGCCTCTGGGGCGGCATGGCCGCACTTGTTTATTATGATGGTTTTCCTTTTATCAGTGAGTTATGCCAGCTTTATGATTTGCATATGTTATGTACTATTTGGGTTTTCTTGCTGGGCTTCGGCTCACGGGTGCTCCGTGTGGCAGGTAAAAGCAAGGAGTCAGTCAACCGGCCATGAGTATGGAGAGCGTGGGGGCGGCGCGTACATGTTCGGCCTGCCCGACTGCTTTGGTTGGGGGCATTTTGTATATGGCTGTATTAGATCATTCTTTTGATAACTGATCAAGTGTAAATCTATTTTTGAGTTGTAAATATTTTGTAAACCTTATTTTGGGATCCCAGATGTTTATACTTAACGTTTTCAATGAAGTTAAACATTTTAAAAGAGTACAGCCTCAAATTCTAATTTATCCACACTTTTGGTTTTAGAAACCACTTAGAGTCATTGAAAAGCACGATTTCTATTTTAAACTCACTAAGTAACGGCTCTAAGGTAGTAGGGCGTTACAGTTATATAATACACATACTAAAATAAAAAATCGTAATGCTCATGCATAAATCATCAAACCTCATTCCCACAAAACACATACATATTCATCATGCTCGATATTCTAGCCGATAAGGCAACTCACATAAGCAATTAAACAAATATTGCGTTTAATACCAACCCTGAGTCGAGCTTGTCTCTGGTACCATAAACCTTGACATCCTCTGATACCAAGTTGTAATGCTCTACTTCCTTAGATTCATTACCATGTGATTTATAAATGTTCCATTAGCTCGCTAATTGAGGTTTTAGGTTGAAAAGTGTGATTGAATAAAAATAAAGGCTCATTTAACAAACATTAAGTACAAAGAGTTGGTCTTTCATTACAATTCGTAAAAATGTTATATTGGGATACCAAAACACTGTTTTGAAATACATTTACAATCCAAAGGTACAGTACAGTCGACCTAAGTGACAAAACTAAATGTTCCTTAAAATAACCCCAGCCATGGTGCCCAGGTAGGCCAAAAATGTACGCACCGCTCCACACACTCAAACTCATGGTTGTTAGACCAAATTTCCTTTCTCTTACCTGCACCACAAAGCATCCGTGAGTCGAGGCCCAGCAAGAGAACTTCAAGCACAACATACAACAACAATATACCTCAACGAAACATACTTAATTAGAGTAACAAACAGATATCAGATACTATTAGAATGCATAACGACAAAGCAGTAGAACAACTCAAAAACACAATGGCATAACATACTAATAGTACATCAATACTATAACACATCAATACCATAACACGGTAGTACAATAACCCAATACAGTAAGATAGCGCAACAACATAATAATACAACAGTATAATAACACATCAACTCAATACTACAATAGCGACCTTCGTCGACCGGGGTGCGTTACTAGGCACCAATTCCGCGGTCCCAGCCGAACGAGTGTGTATAGCACCCTTGAGGGTCTCACCCTAGTGGCCTGCATTCAACATGCTTAACGCCGATCTCGGCCCCTTGCCATTACTGGCTAATGTTGCTTCTGGCTCTTTCTGCTTTCAGCTCATGCTACTTCCGGCTCTTGCTGCTTCCGGCTCTTGCCGATTAGTCTTATTCACATGTATGACATAACAAAAATAAAAAAATACATACAACGTTATACGTCACACAACTCTACGAGTACAAACAGTTCTCTTACCTGATGTCCCAAGCTGACAATCCAAGGCAATCTCGAGCACAATCCTAATCTTGAGCCTGAGCGGTAAAACCTAGTCACAACATATTAATAAATATCCATAATGATCTAAATCAATTAAATCCTTTGGAATAACATAATAGCCTATGGGACCTTGGATTCTACCAAACCGGGTAGTGAAATCCTTCCCGAGCCTTAACGTTTGAATTCTCGAACTTAAAACCCTAAAATGGCCAACATCTCACATTTGAGCTGCGGTCCAGCCCCTTAAGGGCCGTAGAGCGCCCAATTTAGAGGAAAAATGGCTCTTTGCTAAGGGACACAGGCCGCAGCACTCTACACCTTACGCTGCAGTGCGCATGGCAGACAAAGGCTTTCTAGCCTCTTCGAACACACGTGTCGCGACACCTGAAGAACAAGGCCGCGGTGTGAGCCCCAAAACCCAGAAACCTCACCATTTTCTACATTTTCCCATAACTCAACTCACCAAAAGTCCACCATAGACATAAACTAAAGCCATAATTAAGTCTCTCAAGCATTCCCAAATACATTAAACAATACAACCACACTGATAGCTAATCCAAAACTCCATTACAGCCCAAATTTCACCTTGAGTTTAAAACCCAAGAACATCAATATCAAACTCACAATTCAACAGAGAAGCATAGGAATTCACTTACCCCTTCTGCAAATGATAACCCTCAATTAATCCTCAGCTGATCCTAGCTTGATTTCTCAATATCCAAGCTTCCAAACCATCAGTTTTTGCATCAATTCCCCAAGAACCCCCACTAGCCTCTATGCACACCAAAAGAAAAGATAGAACCGTGTAGGGAGAGAGAGATAGTTCTTTCTACTTCTGGTGGGTTCTAGTATCTAAGGCCATCCAAGCCTATCCCCTAAGTGAAAAGTCCAAAATTCCCTCTAGACATAACCTTATCCTTTAACAGCCTCAAGGGCTAAATCTTCATTTGCCACATCCCGTTAGTTCCTCAAGTGTTCCAAATAAATTCCCATTTAATCCCAATATACCCAAATCATTACTAATAACTGCACATTACCTGATAAACCCTAGCCACATGCCAAGTTCTAAAAATAACCCTAGGCTCACCCTGAGCCAGGTATCCGACCGCGTTGTGACTATTCTGCTAATTTGTTCCCTAGGATCGTCTCAGACCACATATCAAAAAAAAATATCCCCGTAACATTGGGCTCTTGCTCATAGCACATACATATTTACATTTATGCCCCCAACGGGCCAATACTACAAACATGCCCCTATTTATAGAAATGGGCCCACATGCATATTTAATACACACAATCATGTGTGTCTATTCACATTACCACATAATTCATTTATAACACATCATCACGCATATAATCCAAATTAGGCCCTCCAGGCACTGTAGTCATGGCACTCAACCTTAATTATCAAATTCGGGACGTTACAGTTACTTTGTATAAACCCATTCGAAACTATGGATTTATCAAACTTCTCATGTCATTGTTTTGGTGCTTGTTTTAATCCATCCATTTCCCCTTAGAACAAAACCCTCTGCCTGTTCCATATAGAATTCTTCATAAATATCTCTATTTATGAATGTCTTTTTGACATCCATTTGATGAACATACAGGTTATATATTAATGATAGTGCAAATAAAGCTCTTATTGTGGCTGTCCAAACAACTGGCGCATGCGTGTCAAAATACTCAATTCCTTCCTTTTGTTTAAACCATTTAGCTACACATCTAGCTTTGAAGGTTTATATGTGCCATCAATGTGATATTCCTTCGAAATACCTACTTGCACCCAATTGGTTTTGAACAATGTGGAAGGTCTACCAATTCCCATGTGTGGTTTGACATAATTGAATCCATCTCATCATTTATTGCCTCCTTCCCATAAAGCAGAGTCTCTTGAAGACAATGCTTCTTGATAGGTTTTGGGATAATCCTTAACATGAAGAATCATTGGAGATTTCCATTTGACTTCTTCAAGTTTACTGTAGAGTATCTCTACTTGACAAAATTTCTCATTTCATCCCAACTCTTTAAGCCTTTGGCATTTCAAAGGCAATATATGTTGCTCATCATCCTTTGGATCTTTCTCTTTACCAGATTCTCCAACACACGTGGGTTCTTGAGAGGTTGCTATCACAATATACCATATCCTAAAAGAACTCCACTTTTCTTGATTCAATTTTCACATTAGACTCCAAGTCTACTAGGCTATAAGTCTTTCTATTTGAGGCATAGCCTACAAATGCACACTTAACGACCCTTGGACCCAACTTTTTCCGTTTAGGCTCTATGCTCTTGCAATAAACAAGGCACCCCCACACTTTAAGATAGCCAATGTTAGGCTTCTTTCCTCTCCATAACTCATATGGAGATATGTGAACACCGTAAATTGGAGGTGATCCTGAAAGCAAAGGCCTTACGCGAGGCCTTCGCGAGATTGACCTGTCTCACCCCACGTGAGGCCGAAGCTCACTTCACCTCGCTTACCTCGCAAAAGGTCGTATGGAACCATGCCTAAGTGTCACGCACCGTCTCGCGAGCCATGCATTGGCCGCGTCTAGGTGCCCAGGCATGCGAGACCCTCTCGCCCCCATGCCATGCACCCACACGAGGCCCTCTTGCCCCCGCGCCATGCGCTCACGTGAGACCCCTTGCCCCAGCACCATGCGCCCAAGCGAAGCCCCCTCACCCCCAGGTCGTGTCCCCATGTGAGGGCCAATCTCACTTCACCTCGCTTACCTCAAAGAAGGTCCTATGGACCCGTGCATAAGTGTCGCGCACTGTCTCGCGGGCCACGCCTCGGCCGCGTATAGGTGTCTTGGCATGCGAGACCCTCTCGCCCCCGTCCCATGTGTCCACGCGAGGCCCTCTCATCCCCCACGCAAGACCCTCTCATCGCAGAGCCATGCGCCCAAGCGAGGCACCCTCACCCTCGTACCATGCGCACACGCGAGGCCCCCTAACCCTCGCGCCATGCGCCCAAGCGAGGTGCCTTCGCCTCGACGCCATGTGCCCACGTGAGGCCCCCGCGCCCTTGCGCCATGTGCCCACGCAAGGCCCCCTCACGCCTGTGCCATGCGCCCACATGAGGCCCCCTCACCCCTGTGCCATGTGCTCACGCGAGGACCCCTAGCCCCCGCGCCATGCACCCACGCGAGTTGCCCTCACCCCCGTGCCATGCGCCCACGTGAGACCATAGTGCCAGTGCCTCCTTTGAGCCATCTCTCCCTGTGCTTCCATGAATTCACCCCGCCTCCCGCCTCTCACGAAAGCTCTAGTTGCCTGGGTCTTCACGGCACACACCTGACCAATGCTTCGCAAGTGTACGTCCACGAAGGCCACAAGTGGTCTGATGCTTAGCAGGATATAGAGTGGATTGAGGTCTAGGCACATCTTGAAAAGGTGAAAACATCTATGGGGCATGAGGAGGATGTAGGGGTACGGAATGTACGTATCAACTAAAAGAAGACAAAGCACAGATATGGTGTCTATACCAGACAAGTCGTTGTTGTATGAGTGAGGTACCCAGTGTGGTCCTTACCAGCCAATCTTTGACACACGTACTAAATAAGTAGTGAAGGCACATTCAGGTACTAAAGTGGAGGTGTTCCCACATATTCTGACCATGTACTAAAGCCGACACCACAACCTTCTGCTCCCCAACTTGTGCCACTACGTCTAATACCACTCCCCTGACAATGTACTTTTGAACAATCTGGTCCCATGGGACCACAATGTATTAGGGGCCATTAGAGCCCACTATAAAGGGAACCTCACTTCATCATTGAGGGGGGTTGGAAAATTCTTGTAAAATCAGATTGATTTAAGGGCAATATACGAGTTTTCTTTTTATTTTCTATTTTCTACTTGTAATTTTCCTTCAAGTTTCTATAAATTCATATGTGTTCATTAGATATTGATTTAAGTTTCTGAGTTTTCCATCCATATTTCATTGACGAGTTCATACTGTCAACAGTTTGGCGCTGTCTGTGGGAAGGATAAGTGCCAAGTCACTGTTCTTCCATCGATTGTGGTAGCAAAGATGCCGAGATGCACTAAGCAGTTGAGGGAACCATAGGAGGTTGACGTACACCTCGATGGAGATCAACTGAAGGCCTCCATGAAGAATCCTCCTCCACCCGAAAATGTGCATGGATCAAAGGGGCCAGGGGTTCCTGAAGGTGAAAGGGAGGCCTCGTCACCGGGCGTCCCACCTGATGAGCATCGTTCGAGGCCCGCGAGAGACGCCGAAGAGTTCCTACCCCCAAAAGACGCCACAGGTGTCGAACTCCAGCCAACAAGATCCAGGCCCATCGACGCGCAGGCCCGACAAGAATCCTCGAGTCCATTTCGTGAGCTTGAATTCTAGGTCCTGATTTTTCGAGGAAGAGATACGCAAACTGCACCGGAAGAACCGAAGGCTAGAAACCACCTTAGAGAACATGCAAGAGGTGTTGAATGGCCTGCTACAAGGAAAATCAAACATATCTCTTCCTAGGCGAAAAGAGAAAGGACAAGAGGGGGTATAAACCACGGTCCCAATGGATGATGGGAGGACTCGACTCTCCATCAGTAATACCCCTCAAACCAAGCAGTGTGAACGTCCTGGACCGCCGAAGTAGGCCCAGAGGCCAGAGTGGAAGAACAACGCTGACCCTCGTAACGAAGTCGAAGTCACTTCAAGGAGAACACCCTCAGACTTACGGAAAGAGCTCAACAAGAAAAGGGCGGATAAAAGGACTCCTTGAAGACAAAGGAAAGGGAAATGCTAACCTGTCCATGTTGAGAGACTCCTTGAATAAGAGGAGACAAGACCTAGATAAAGAAATGAGGAGCCTTCAGAGCAAGATAATCACCACATCTTGAGGACAAGCCGTCGATGACGAGTTCGACCATGAATCTCCCTTCACTAAGGAAATCCAAGCCATCCGACTCCCAACAAACTTCAAGGAGCCTCATATGACCCCATATGAAGGAAATACGGATCCCAAGTACCATCTGGATTCATTTAATGATCTAAACAAATTAAGGGGAATTAGTAGCAGGGCCAGATGCCATCGCTTTGTTGTCACGTTGAAAGGACCTGCGTAGAAATTGTTCAAAAGAATCCGACTAGGGTCCATCAGGTCTTGGCAATAATTTTCTGATGAATTTCTCCAGCAACATCACGCCGTGCGTTATTACACAATGCCGGGCACCAGCCTCGCTAACGTGAAACAGGGAGAAAATGAGAGTCTAAAGAGCTCTATCCACATGTTCAATATGGAGGCAGCCAAAGTAGGGAGCTTAACCTGTAGGGAGTTTAAAATGGCCATCACATCCGGAGTACGCCCGAGAAGTAAGTTATGGGATATCATGCTTAGGAGAAAGGTCACAGATTTCGACGATTTCTACGAGTGAATGCAGAAATATATTCGTGTTGAGCATGGTCACAGGAGCCTTAAGGCCAGAAAAGACTGGTCCCCACCAAAAACCTTAATCCAGGAAGGCCAAGGCAGTGCAAAGAAGAAGAGGGTCTGAAGGGTCAAGAGATGATCAGCCTCGATGCATTGATGAGCACAAATAGGGCCCCTAAACTTTTTATACTGACCTCACCCACGCCAGGGAACATATCTTCGTCACGAATGAAAACCAGGTCCCTTTCAGAAGGCCCCCGCCGATGAAAAAAAAACACTCAAAAAGAGACCCCAGTAAATACTGTTAGTATCATAAAGATATCGGGTACACCACCGCAAAATGCACCCATTTGAAAATAGAAATCAAAGAGCTTATATGCAGGGGACATTTGGGCAGATACATCCACAAAGAGAACCAAAGGTCGGAAGGAGTATCCTCACCATGGACACAAGAGGTAGCTCCAGAGGTACAAGGAGAAGTCAGGACCATCTTCGGAGGGCCAGGATTCGGAGGCAAATCAAGGAAGGGGTGAGACAAATATGCTAGGGAGGCCAGGCGAAGTCCACCGCCGTGCGTCTTAAGTTTGGAGCAACGCCCCCTGAAGAGTTTTAAAGGGGAGAACGACTCGATAACCTTCACCGAGGAAGACGCACGGGGCGTGCATTTCCCTCATAATGATCCCTTGGTGTTGATTGTCCAACTTGCAAACATGAGAGTACATTGGGTCTTGGTGGATAATGGAAGCTCTATAGACATCCTGCATCGCCCAGCTTTGGAGAAGATGGGACTGAACATCGGGCACCTAAAGCCTTGCAATACCTCCCTGTATGGACTCACAGGGGATTCAATACAGCCCCTAGGTGCAATAGAGTTGGCCTTCACCATGGGGGAACAACCTTGACAAACCACCATAATGGTAAACTTTGTCGTGGTGGATTGCGCCTCAGTCTACAATGCGGTATTAGGAAGACCCTCCCTAAGAGAATTGAAGGCGATAACTTGTGTGTAGCACTTAGCTATGAAATTCCCAACTCCTAGGGGAATAGGAGGCATGAAAGGAGAGCAGAAGGAAGCGAAGGAATGTTATAACACATCCCTCACACGGCCATAAAGCCATCAGTTCCTATGGCAATGGTTGTGCATGAAGGCGCAAACCCGCACAAGTTGGACCTGTGAGTCGCGGAAGAACCCAGAGCCAAGCTAGTAGAGGAGTTGGAAGAAGTCACGGTCATGAATAAGCCATTGAGGAAGTTGAAGGTAGGAAGAAACCTTTCGGGTATCGTGAAGGAGAAGCTTGTAGAATTTTTGAAAGCCAACCTCGACGTATTTTCCTGGAGTCACGAGGACATGGTAGGAATAGACCCATCAATCATGTGTCATCACTTAAACATCAACCCAAAAGCAAGGCCTGTGAGGCAGAAAAGGAGAGTGCTAGACCCAGAAAGATATGCAGCCCTAAAAGAAGAGGTGGACAAGTTGAAGGCAAACGAGTTTATCCGAGAAGCATTCTACCCAATATGGGTATCAAACCTAGTTTTAGTCCCAAAGCCCAATGGAAAGTGGAGGACTTCTGTGGATTTCACGAACCTCAATAAAGCCTGCCCTAAGGACAACTTCCTACTTCCAACAATAGACTAGTCAATAGACGCCATGGCGGGGCACGAGCTACTTAGCTTCATGGATGCATATTCCGGGTACAACCAAATACCCATGAACCCAGCCGATGAAGAGCACACTTCATTTATAACAGACAAGGGGCTTTATTGCTGCAAAGTGATACCTTTTTGTTTAAAGAACGCAGATGTTACTTATCAAATGATGGTGAACAGAATGTTTGTGAATCAAATAGGGAGGAATATGGAAGTATATGTAGACGATATGTTGGTAATGACAAAGAAGGCAGAAGAGCTCACAAACGACCTCAGTGAGATGTTCGACACCCTTTGAAAATTCAAAATGAAGCTAAACCCGATCAAGTGCACCTTCGGAGTTTCGTTAGGGAAGTTCCTGGGTTTTATGGTGAATTCCCGAGGTATTGAGGCCAATCCTGACAAAATCAAGGCATTGCTAGAAATGAGCCCACCACAGAGTAAGAAGGAGGTGCAGTGCTTAACAGGGAGAGTAGCAGCCCTCAATAGGTTCATATCTAGGTCCACTGACAAATGCCTTCCTTTCTTCAACATCCTAAAAGGGAGCAAAAAGCTCGCTTGGGATGAAGATTGTTAGCAAGCTTTCACTAAGCTAAAGGAACACCTTGGGAAACCACCCCTTTTGGCTAAGCCAGAAAAAACGGAAAAGTTATACTTGTATTTAGCTGTATCAGAGCATGCTATAAGTGCCGCCCTGGTCAAAGGAGGAAAGAAGCATCAGCAGCCCATGTACTATGTGAGCAATTGTTTGGTAGACGCAGAAACCTGGTACCCAGAAATAGAAAAGTTAGCATATGCCTTAATAGTTTCTTCACGAATGTTGAGGCCCTATTTTCATGCTCATGCTATTGAAGTGCTCACCAACACCCCTTTGTGTCAAGTCTTGCACAAACTGGAAACTTCAGGAAGGTTGCTAAAGTGGTCGATTGAATTAAGTCAGTTTGACATCACTTACACCCCTAGGAGCTCAGTCACCGGGCAGGTACTTGCAGATTTTATAGTTGAGTATGCACGCCAACCCCATGAGGAGGGAGAAGTAGAAGAGAATGAACCGGTGGGTGAAGGGGAAAAGCAGCCTGAAGAATGGAGCCTCCATGTAGACGGGACATGGCATAGTAATGACGGGACCTAAGGGGCACAAGATGTATTGTGCCTTAAGATTCAGATTCGAAGCTTCCAACAACGAAGCAAAATACGAGGCAGTATTGGCTGGCCTACAACTAGCTAAAGATTTGAAGGTAACCCATTTACATGTCATTAGTGACTCACAGCTGGTAGTGTTACAGGTGAAGGGTGAATACCAAGCCAGAGGCCCAAAAATGGCTATGAATCTCGCCAAAGTGAAAGGGTATTTGGATTAGTTCAAAAAATACACCATAGAACAGATCCTAGGGGAGCAAAACACAAACATAGATGCTCTCGTGAAACTCGCTTCTACCCGAGACGAAGACACGCTTGAGTCCATCCCTGTCGAATACCTCTCTAAGTCGAGCATAGCAGAAGAAGAGATCCACATGGTCAATAACTCTGAGGAGTCATGGTTTGCACCAATCTTGAGGTACTTAATTGACAGGACCTTGCCTTTGGACAAAAAAGATGCCTGTAAGCTAACTTACAAAGGCGCCTTATACACCCTAGTAGATGGAGTTTTATATAAGAGAAGCTTCTCTACCCCGCTCCTACGGTGCATAGATAAGGGAGAGGCTTTAAAAGTTCTGCAAGAGATACACGAAGGAGAATGTGGAAATCATGCTCAGGGGTAATCCATGGCACAAAAGGCCATACACCAGGGGTATTATTGGCATACCATGGAGAAGGATGCGAGAGATTTCGTGAAAAGGTGTGACAAGTGCCGAAGACATGCAAATTACCCCAGACAGTCACCAAATGAGCAGGTGAGCATGACCAGTCCATGGCCTTTCGCTGTGTGGGGAATTGATTTGATTGGAGCGCTACTGGCAAGAAGAGGAGGAGCAAAATACATGGTTGTAGCAGTCAATTAATTTACTAAGTGGGTGAAAGCAGAGCCTCTAGTCAACATAACGGCTAAGAAAATCACCACTTTCATCAAAAAAATTATCGTCTGTAGGTTTGGAGTACCCTACAAGATAATCTCCGACAATGGGACACAATTTGAAGGAGGAATATTCGAAGAATATTGTAGGGAAAAAGGAATCAAGAGGAGTTTCTCTGCTGTAGTACACCCACAAGCCAATGGACAAGTGGAGGCCATCAACATGATCCTAAAAAGGAACCTGAAAACAAAGTTGGAAAAGTTGAAGGGGGCCTGGGTCGAAGAACTGCCCAATGTGCTTTGGGCATACAGAACTGCCCACTGGAGAGACGCCTTTCGCCTTAGCCTATGGCTAAGAGGCTATCCTTCTGATAGAAATGAAGATCAACTCCATCCGCATACAAGCATATGATGACTAGGCTAACATTGCAGCATTAACAAAAAATTTGGACCTGTTGGAACCAAGGAGAGAAAGGGCACAACTGAGGTTGGAAACATATCAACAACGAGCCGCAAGATACTATAATTCAAAGGTAAGAGAGAGGGCATTCAGGGTTGGAGACCTCGTTTTAAGGAAAGTCCTGCCCAACACTCGAGACCCGAGCGTGGGTGTTTTAGGGGCAAATTGGGAAGGGCCCTACAAAGTTGCCCAGGTGGTGCCCCCTAACACCTACAAGCTTTCACGTTTGGATGATACCATGGTACCTAGAGCATGGAACACAGAACATCTAAAGAAATATTATCAGTAAGACCTCCATGTTGAGGCAAGAATGTTATTGATCTGTCTAACGTGCAAGTTAAATGTAATAGCTATAAGTTCAACTTGGACTCCTTAATATGTAGTAAGAACGAAGTCACATTCAGTTACCATGTACTTCACCTGTTTCTAATGAATATGTTGTGACATTAAATGAATATGTAGTAAATATTCTTATTTAAGCAAAATGATTATCAAAATGCGTGAATGGAATGATCAAAGTGCCTGCTGAGATAAATCCAGCCAACCACTTGGGGGGCTGAGTATATAGAAAAAAAGGTCCTAAACGAGACCCTTATATGTAAAAATAAAATAAAAGACCCCTTATAAATAAAGAAGAAGACCTGGCAAGACATCACTCGAGTTCACGAGGATTAGCTACCCTTATGAACATCAAAGAGGTCAAAATGTCCTATAAGAAAAGCCTCCTAATAAAGGCAGATGCTTCCACGAGAGGAAATGCCTCAGGAAAAGCACCCACCAATAAGCCTAAGCCATCTAGCCAAAAAAGGTCCTAAAAGAGACCCTTGCAAAAATAGTACTATGAATAATGACGAAAAGAACGCTTCTCGCAGGGAATAATAAGCGCGCACAAAAGTATATAAAAGGATAACTAGAACCCGAAGGGTCAACATATCCTTATAGATACGATCAAGATGCACCAAAGAGAGACCTATTGGACCCCTTCGTATGGGCTCTAAAGGACCTCAAGCATGGTAAATAAAAAAGTATATATAAAAAGACCTATCGAACCCCTTTTTGCGGGCTCAAAAGGACCTCAAACATAGAGGAACAAAAACAAATAATCGCATATATATATATACAGAAAAAAGGAGTTGCGATAATGTAACAGGACTAATAAAAGTTCCAAAAAAATAATTTTTTTTTGAATGATAAGCTCATGTGAGCATACAGCCAAATCGAATTAAATGATAAGACCTCAAAAGTAGAATCTCAGGGCCTCCTGCCGTGAGCATTCCACTCAGCCACCCTGGCAACGACGTGCTCACCGATGGAGGAGAAATTGAAGTTAGGATTTTTCCTCCACATTCTATAGAGAGCATTCTCTATGGATTTGTACTCGATTTCATCTAAATTTTCCTATAAGAGAGTGACCCTCTCCTGCAACATTGCGACCTTAGCTTCTGCTCCACCAAGATCGGCCTCTAGGCGAGCAACCTTCTACTGCAGCATCACGGCCTTGGCATTCGCCCTCTTCTTCTTTTTTGACGATGAAGAGGCCTTTGCAAGGGCCTTCTCAAGCTTAAGCTTGGTGTTAGTAAGTTCCCTCTTGAGCCCTGAACCTTGATCGTTAGACGGTCCCTTTCGGCATTCGACGAGGAAAGGTCCTGCACCGAGTCAGCAATGCGTTCGGCCACAAGAGAAGTTTGCACAAGAAAAACAATAATAATGATGATGAGAAAACAAAGAAAAAAAAAGGGTAAGGCCAATGTAAGATGCATGAACTCACCCATGTGGAGGAGCACACAAGAGTCTCCCCAAGCTCTGACATGGAAAAATTCTCGAGACTTCTCCAATCAGTCTCAAAAAGACCCTCGGTGACCCGGGTATACCGTTGCCCATAAGAGGTCACCATACGACCCACCCCAGGTGCCCCCTCTGAGTCAGGGGTGCCTAGCTGGGTAGTGACAGATGACCCGTTCGCTGAAGGAGGAGGGGGCACGGGAATATCGGGAAAATTAATCCCCGATGAAACAGGATTGAGGGGAGCAGGAGGAAGAGTATCGTAGTCTTCAGAAAATGGACAGACAAAGCCCCCCGGCATGGCCTGCTGACCGAGGGAGTGAGAGGCAATGTCATGGTCCATAGGGGCCAAAGGAGGGCACCCCCTAGGAGATAGAGATGATCAGCGAGGTCGTCTAGGGTCTGGGGAAACCTCCTCGGGCACCCACTCCGCATCACCCCCGTTAGAGTGATGCTCAACTAGAGGCACCTTCTTCCTTCGCTCAAAAATGTGCCACAACACATCAAGATCCGAAACCGCAGATAAGTTGTGGCGGTTCAGGTTTGCCACAGTGAAGAGGCGAGCAGCCATTCTTTGGGCAGGGTCGACATCGAGATTTTGTCTACTGGCGCTGGCTCCGACCGGCCAATGTCAAGGTCACCAAACTCCTTTGCACAATTAAGCATAAGCTCCAAAATAACCAATTCAAAGTAATAGGAAGATAAGCTTGAAGTACTTACTTGGTTTTGAGCGAAAGCGTTCATGTACTTAAAGGGGACCTTTTACGAAGAAAAAGTCTTGCTTGCAGGACCCCGGTTTTGATACAAAACCCTCTATGAGGGAAACCTGGGAATTGGCCTTTAGTAAGAAATAGAAGCCTTTACAATTATTGGAAGGAACAAACAACTTCTATTCCTTGCCAATGTGATATTTCGCGGATAGCTCCAACAACTGATTCTCTGACACGTTGGACACAATGGAGGATGCCAGTAAAGGACCACAATCTTGCGCCTCGGAAGCCACCTACCACTGTACTCTCTTTGCCATATCTACAAAACCAAAAGAAAAAGGTGAGGTAGAAACATGGCACTTTACCCTGCATTTTTTCTTCCTGGCAAGGGTCTTCCACCGAGGCACTGAGTGTGAGAGCGCTAAGCAAGGGTGAATCGAAAACAAGGGTTGAGGGGAACTCGGGATGACCCCATGAAAACTATAAGGGGAAACCGGGGCAGGAGGTTCGGGCGAGAGATTTCCCTCCATGAACTCCAACTCCATCTGTAGATCTAAAAGGGTCACCCTAAGGTTTTCTATGTGCTCGCTAAGGTCAAAGGGGAAAGAAACTCCATTGCCCCTCAGAACTGAGTCAATTGCGCTCTCCACCACCCATATTTTATGCCTAAGTTCAGCCATATGCTCAAGGTGTCGTATACGGGCCTCCTTCAAAGTGTCATAGTCTTGGTGATGGTTGATTTTGAGGGACTCCGAGTCTGAAGATAAGTCTACAAACTCGACCCCCGGAGGAGCACTAGATGATCCCTCACATGCCATGAAACCATGTCTTGTAGGTAATAAGGGTGCATGTGTAAATGAGAGGATTTCTACAAAACACAAAGGAATGGGCTCAACACCTCTAGACACGAGCGCTCTAAATGACCAACTACGGGATACAAACAAGGGCATGTAAGTGGATCAACTCACAACAAGCTCCGGACAAGGCAACCCATCCCAAGTAGTGCTAATTTAGACCCATTGATCATAAGAAAGAAAGAAAGTATACCGCAAGTAAGTAAAATCGAGCACTGTCGTGGTCAAGAGGAGGCCAAGGATCGAAAGCGTCGTCACAGTTAAAAGAAGGCCAAAGGTCGAAAGCACCGTCACAGTCAAAAGAAGGCCAAAGGTCGAAAGCACCGTCACAGTCAAAAGAAGGCCAAAGGTCGAAAGCACCGTCACAGTCAAAAGAAGGCCAAAGGTCGAAAGCACCGTTGTAACAACCCAAATTTGCTAATAAGGCTTAAGGGCCTTGATTAGTGTGCTGGGAGGGCATAATTGGGATTAGAATGAATGTTATTGATTTAAATGCGTAAATATATGATTAATAGTGTGCTTATGATAATTGATGATATTATATGATGATGTGATATATATGTATGAGATATATGCGAGAACCACATTATTATGTGGATAATTCTGCAGCCGGCGACTCGAGGCGATCCTAGGGCTAGATAGCGGGAAAAGTCACAACGGGGCATTATAATTGACTTTGAATAAGTCAAGGAGTATTTTAGGTATCGGGTAGTGATTTAGACTATCGGGTGATGAAAATAAATAATTGGAGGTATATTTGAGGTTAGGATGTCTAGGCGGGATTATTGGGGAATTTTACCGTTTTGCCCTCGGGGATGTTTCCGGTACCCCGAGCTTTGGGATTAGTTTAATCATCTAAGGATATACTTGGAAGACTTAGAAAAAACTAGACAGAAAGTGTAAATCGACCCTATCTCTCGTTCTCTCTCTTTTCTCTCTTAGCAAAGGAAAAACTCTGAATTTTCAAGAGAATCAAGTTGAATACTTGGGAATTGAAGGGAATAATCTGGAGGATTAGCTCAGGAACTGATCAAGGTCTGAGATAGAGCCAAGGTAAGCTATGAATTTTCATTTCTGAGGTTAGGAATTTAGAGAAATGGCTGAGTTTTAAATATCTGTGGTTTTGGCATTTAAGGTGGAAATTGAGGCTTGAAACTTTGAAGATAGGTCAGGGGACTCTTGGAGAAACGATTCTACAGCTAAGGTAAGGTTTAATTTAAAGTTTGATGGTTGAATTTGAGAGTTTTCATGGCTAGTTTTGAGTTCTGTGGGTTTGAAATCTCAGAAATTGGAATTGGGATTTTGGTGAGTGTTAGGCTGGATTTTTGGTGGAGTTATGTTGTTTAAATCATTCTAATGTAGTTATTATTAATTGGTTTTGAGTTGGGGGCTTTGGGATGGCTTAAGGTGACGTTTAGAGATTGAAAATGGTGGATTTTTCTGGGTTCGAAGGGTCGGGCCGTGGCATGGTTCTTGGTGAGCCGCGACCCTTCGAGGCTGTTGCATGCTGAGGAAGGAGGGCGGGCCGCGGCATGGTCCAAGCAATGCCACTGCCCTTACCTATTTTTGTGCCATAGATGGTTCTGTTTGGGGGCCATGTCGCAGCATGGGTGGCCTATGCCAGGGCGCTTAAGGGATTTTGGGATTTTGAGATTTATGCTTGGGAATTTAACCTAGGGTGCTCGAGATTGAATCTTCTACCATATTTGGTGAAGTTCAATGATCCGGGGACTAAAACTTGGTTTGGAAACTCATTTAAGATTGTTAATGGTATCTTTCATCATGGTTGTGACTAGCTGTTAAGCTAGGGCTCGGGGATCAGATCACGCTCAAGGAGTATCGCCCGTAGCTAATTCATCTAGAAGCTAAAGGTAAGAAAACTACACCCGGTTGAATATTTGAACGGGACTAAGGGCTCCCTGATATATATGATTGGAAGAATGGTATTATGCCATGTAAATTGTAACCAACGGCCTAAGCATGCCATGGTTAAATTGTGCAATTGGCACGGCTCGGACACTGGTATCCGAGGACAGCTTATTATGCACTGAGCTCGGTTTAAGCGGGCCGGAGTCAGTGGGTTAAACAGAGGGTGCGACCTAAGGTGTCGACCCTATTATTTGTGTTAATTGACTATTGTATTTGGCTATGAATGTGATTAATGAGATTGTTGAATAATCTGAGTATAGATGAGGTTACTTGTACCTTGATATGTACTTATATGCTGTAGATTGAATATCTGAACATGCTTATTGGGATATCTGTTTGATAATATTGTTTATGCTGTGTATGTTGTTTTCTTGCTGGGCCTTGGCTCATGGGTGCTGTGTGGTGCAGGTAAAGGCAAGGGCAAGATCGATCAACCTTGATTGGAGAGCTCTGCAGGGTGAATGTACATGTCAGACCGCTCAACCGCCACGGTTGAGGAGATTACAGGGACGAGAGGACCAGAACCTTGTGCTTTGCCGTAGTATGGCTAATGTTTACTCTTAACTGTTGAATTTTGTGATGATCTTTTAAACATTGTTGAGTTTTGGGGATCCCTTCTGTAAATTGTTTATATTTTATAAAATGCATCTTTTGTGGCCAAAATGTCTTTTAGCCCTAGAACACCTTAACTAATGACACGTTTTGATTAAATGGCTTGGTTAGCAAGTCTCACACCTTTATAAACACATAGTGTAGCGGTCTTGGCTATCCAGGGAGTTACAACCGTCGTGGTCAAAAGAAGGCCAAGGGTCGAAAGCACCATCACGGTCGAAAGAAAGCCAAGGGTGAACAACATCGTCGTGTTCGAAGAGAAGCAAAGGGTCGAAAGTTTGCGTCTGTAAAAACAAAGGAAAAGGGTGTTTTAGTCCCCAAATACCTCCATGGATATAGACATAAAAGTAATGAACACAAATAATAAAAGAAAAGGATAACAAAAGTGAGGTTGTGGGGGATTTAACCCCTTACATCTTGAAAGGAGTAAGGATTCCAAAACCACTAAGCCAAATAGATAAAGTGTAAATAATAGGCTAGATATGAAGGCCTATTTATAGGAACCATAGGCTCATCTTAGCCATCGAACACAAGGCTTGACTAATGGTCATGGAGGGAGTTGGCACTTGCCTTGGGACCCGTGGAGCACAATGATAGGCTTATATTCACCCTCAAAATCTTGCAGACATCCTAAATGCATCGCACCTTGAAGTGTCTAAGATAGTCTAAAGACTCTCTCATAGACTGGGGGACAAGTGTGAACAACGCAAATTGGACGTGATCCTGAAAGGCATAGGCCTTACGTGAGGCCTTCGCAAGATTGACCTGTCTCACCCCATGCAAGGGCCAAGCTCACTTCACCTCGCATACCTCGCGGAAGGTTCTATGGACCTGTGCCTAAGTGTCGCGCACCGTCTCACAAGCCATGCCTTGCAGGCCACGCCTCAGACGCATCTAGGTGCCTAGGCACAAGAGACCCTCTCGCCCCCGCGCCTTGTGCCCATGCGAGGCCCTCTCACCCCCGCACCATGCACCCACGCGAGGCCCCCTCGCCCCCGCGCCATGCACCCATGTGAGGCCCTCTCACCCCCGCACCATGCACCCACGCGAGGCCCCCTCGCCCCCGCGCCATGCACCCATGTGAGGCCCAAGCTCACTTCACCTCGCTTACCTCACGGAAGGTCCTATGGACCCGTGCCTAAGTTCCGTGCACCGTCTCACGAGCCACGCCTTGGCTGTGTCTAAGTGCCCAGGCACACGAGACCCTCTCACCCCCGTGCCTTGTGTCCACGCGAGGCCCTGTCGCCCCTACACAATGTGCCCACACAAGGCCCTCTCGCCTACGTGTCATGCACCCACACGAGCCCCCGCGCCATGCATCCATGCGAGGCCCCTTTGCCCCTGCACCATGCGCCCATGCGAGGCCCTCGTGCCCTGCACCCACAAGAGGACCCCTAGCCCCCGCTCCATGCACCCACGCAAGACCCCCTCACCCCCACGCCATGCGCCCATGCGAAGCCCTCTCGCCCCCGCGCCATGCGACCACGCGCGGCCCTCTCACCCCCGCGCCATGCGCCCACGCGAGACCATAGTGTCAGTGCCTTCACGGAGTCGTCTCTCCCTATTCTTCTGTGAAGTCACCCTGCCTCGCACCTCACACGGAAGCTCTAGTTTCCTGGGTCTTCACGGCGCACACCTGACCAATGTTTCGCAAGTGTACGTCCATGAAGGCCACAAGTAGTTTGATGCTTACAGGATATAGAGTGGATTGAGGTATAGGCACATCTTGAAATGGTGAAAACATCTATGGGGTGCGAGGAAGATATAGGGGTACGGAACGTACGTATCAACTAAAAGAAGGCAAAGCACGGATATGGTGTCCGTACCAGACAGGTCGTGGTTGTACGAGTGAGGTACCCGGTGTGGTCCTTAGCAGCCAATCTCTGACACACGTACTAAATAAGTAGTGGAGGCACATTTAGGTACTAAAGTGGAGGCACTCCCACATATTCTGACCTATACTGAAGCCGACACCACAACCTTCTGCTCCACAACCTGTGCCACTACGTCTGATACCACTCCCCTGACAATGTACTTGTGAACAATCTAGTCCCGTGGGACCACAATGTTTTAGGGGCCATTAGAGCCCACTCTAAAGGGAACCTCACTTCATCATTGAGGGGGGTTGGAAAATTCTTATAAAATCATATTGATCTAAGGGCAATAAAGGAGTTTTCTTTCTATTTTCTATTTTCTACATGCAATTTTCCTTCAAGTTTCTATAAGTTCATTTGTGTTCATTAGATATTGATTTAAGTTTTTGAGTTTTCCATCCATATTTCGTTGAGGAGTTCATACCATCAACAAGACACAATGTTCTTTTTCATAGAAATTTGATTCAATATATGACACACAACAAGCAAAGCTTCACCACACAAATTATAACACAATTTAGCATGTAAAACCATAAATTTAATCATCTCAAGATAAGTCATATTCCTTCTTTCAACTATACCTTTTGTTGTGGAGTGTATGGTGCAGTGCATTCATGTGTAATACCATGTTGTTCACGAAACACATTAAAATCATTTGGAAATATATTCACCACCTTTATCACTTCTGATAATCTTATTTTCCTTTCCAATTGATTTTCTACTTCCTCTTTATAGATTTTTAAAATGAATTAAATGCCTCATCCTTAGTCTTAAGCAAATACACATAAGTATACCTAGATCTAGAGCAATCATCTATAAAAGTTATAAAGTATATATTCCCTCCTCTCGTCAAGAAACCATTTAACTCACATAAATCACTATGTATTAAATCTAACAAGTTTGAACATGTATCAACACTTGGAAAAAGTTTCTTAACCATTTTAGGTTTAACACATAATTCACATTTATCATGCTCATTCACATCACAATTAATTAATCCATATTTATCAACTCTTTGAATTGTGCTAGAACCTATATTAGCAAGTCTATTATGCCACAAAGTAATAGAACTATTATTAATCACATTACAATATTTGGATGCCATATTATTGTTGTTATTATCAAGAGTACAAAGTTTAATCATCCCATCACATGAATAACTCTTTCCCACAAAATTATCCAATTTAGTCAAAAAGAGTTTACTAGATTCAAACTCTATTTTTATACCGGATCTACTCAATAGACTTCCACTTACAATGTTTCTAGTCATAAAGGGAAGAACACATCAATACAGCTCCTTCCAAGCACCTTGGATCTCTTTTTCATTTCCCATTCGGACTTCAACTCCCTCATTTGCACTTTCAAAGGTTTTGAAAAGAATTTTATCAAAGGTTGCATGAATGATGGCACAAGTATTATATCACCATCCTTACACCTTTCCTTGGTTTGCATTAACTTTACTCAAGGTTGCAACTATTATGATTGGTTAAATACATAGGATAAGTGTTGTTATACAAGCTAGGTATAAAACACATTGTAGGCACATTAAACTTGTGTTTTTGGGTCCAAAATGATACATAGAGGTATCTAAGGTTCCCCAAAAAGTTTGGTAGATTTTGGAGCAATTTTAGGCCCATTGGAGGGGTCACAAGTCAGAAGAGGTAGGGATGCATCACCTGAATGTAAAGGGGATCAAAAGCACTGTATCATCTACTAGTAGGAGACGTATCACCTGACGTGTCCGTACAGACATGTGTTTTAAGCTCCAAATGACGAGTTCTTTAACTATAATCCTATTGGTTAGACCTAATGACGGTGCCTACTCTATAAAAGGGTCATAATAGAGTATTGGAAGATTTTATCACTCTCTCAAAACTCTCTCTCTCTCTCTCTCTCTCTCTCTCTCTCTCTCTAGCTTTCAAGAATCTCTACTTTTCTCCAAGAAACTCATAAATAAAGTGCTTGACTTTGTGAGTTTAAGGTTTGTTCAATCTCAATTCCCATTTCCTCTTAGAAAAGACCTCAAGCATCAATGGTGGCTAGGAAATAGAGAATTAGGACAGCGGTAAGAATTGTGTATAAGCCTTGTTTTTGTGTTTTTGCATTAAAGAAGGAAAAGCTCAAAGTGGTGGTTATCGAAAGGGTTTTTGAAGGTTCATTAAAGTTGAAGAAGTTTGTTCTATAACTAGGGTTGACATCATATTTCTCAATCTTTCTTTGGTCTCTGTCAACCATTATTTTGTGTAGATTCTAGTTTTTGTGGTGGTGTAATCTCATTCTCCCCCAACATTCTAATTCTCTGTCATCTGAGATAGAACATCGTGGAAGAATCTAACTCATTTTCGACTTTGATGTTCATGACTCAAGACTTTGTTAGAATGGATAGGTTTGATGAGACTAACTTTGTTCGTTGGCAAGGCAAGATTAGATTCTTGCTAACCACTTTTAAGGTCTTCTATGTCATGGATAAAGACCTAAAACCATTGGAAGTGCCAAAGGAAGATGATTCTCAATAAGTCATAAAAGAAAGGAAAAAACGCAAAGAAGATGAATTGATATGTAGGGGTCACATCCTCAATGCTCTTTTGGATAGGCTCTATGATCTCTACACCAACACCAAGACTGCCAAGGAGATTTGGGAAGCCTTGGAAAAGAAGTATAAAGGGGAAGAATAAGGTACAAAGAAACTTCTTATTACTAAATATATGGAATTTAAGCTCTATTATATGAAACCTCTTGTAACGACACAAATTTACTAATAAGGGTTAAGGGCCTTGATTAGTGTGTCGGGAGGGCATAATTGGTTTATGTGTGGTTTTAATGATAAAATGCATGATTTTGTGGCATGCATGATCATATGATTATTTGGATCTGTGAAATGCATGTTTCTGAGTATTAAATATGCATGTGGGCCATGTTTAGCTTTCAAGGGAATATTTGTAATTTTGGCTGGTTGAGGGCATAAATGTGATTATATGTGATAAATTGTTGAGACCACATTATTATGTGGATATATGTGCAATATATGGCTCGAGGCGGTATTAGAGAGCGGATTGGCGAAATAGTCATGTTGGGGATTTATACCCGGCTCGTGGGAGCCTAGGGGTATGTTCAGGAATTTAGAAAATATATTAGGGATTATTAGACATTGGGTAAATAGTTGGAAAGTAATTGGATGACGAGATTAATTGGTAAATATTAGGAACATTTGAGGAATTAGTGGGAACTGGGAGCAAAATGACTAAAATACACTTTAAGCATCCTTGAAAGATTGATAAGGTTAGAGGGGGAAATGGGTCTTTTGGCTATTAGAAGATATATTTAGACATTTTAGAATATAATAGAAAGTGGTAGAATAACTCAAAGGAAGAAAGAAAAGCTCTCAGCTCATTCTCTCTTTCTCCATCACGGTTTGCTCTCTCTCTATCTTGGTGACTGAATTTTGGAGTTGTTGAAGGAAGTTAAGACTTGAGAGCTAAGGAAGAAGAAAGGGAAGAAGCTTAGGCTTGAAATTTGAGTCTTAGAAGGAACACTAGAGGGGATTCAAGCTGGGAATTAGTGCTGGAAAATAGAGGAGAAAATTCAGTGATAATTGAGGTAAATTTTGAACTTTCATCTCTTAATTTTGTTAGGCTTGTGCTAGAAATTCCGGTTGGCTTGGGTGTGAGTTTGGTAGTTAGCTTTGAGTTTTTTAAATAGTTGGCTTGGCTTCTTTGATGATGATTTTCTAGTTGATGAATTGGGATGGTGACCTTGGTGAAGTTTCTATGGCTTTGGTGATTAAACAGTGTGATTCAATCTTAAATTTGTAGTTAGTTTGGGTTGGTTCTTGGTGTTCTTGGCTGGGAAGAATGGAGTGAAAACCTAGATTTTCTGGGTTCGAAGGGGGCACACCGCGACCCAGCCTGGGGGGCACCACGGCACGTGTGGCCATTTTGGCCTGGGGGTGGCTCTGACTTGGGGGCGCGATGTGACTCACTAGGCCAAGTCGCGACCCTCCTCCCCTTTTGGCTGGGGTGCTTGCTCTCTGACTTGGGGGCAGGTCATGACCCACTAAGCCAAGTCGCGACCCACCTGAGGATTTTAGCCTTAGAATTATATCATGAATCGGTAGGGCTCGGGGTTTCGGACCTAGGCACTCGGGACAATTTCTACTACCCTGTTTAGTAGAAATGGAGGTCCCGGAGGCTAGTTTCTGTCTCCTAGGTATTTATTTTGATTGGAAGTTGATGGATACCCATTGGCCCATGTCACTAGGTATATTACCAAGGCTCAGGGCTAAGGATCGTGCTCAAAGCCATTTCACCTTCTCTGCTCGGAATTAAACGTAAGAAAACTACTCCTTTTTGTGTGGTTGTGTTGGGTCTATAGTTCCTTATATTGAATACAAATGCGGTATGATTATGATATATCATGTGAGCATGAAATAAACAACCAAAGAGTGCCGAGATTGATATTTGCACATAGGACACGACTCGGCCACTGAGAGTTGAGGTCAGCTAAATAATCACTGAGCTCGGCCTAAATAAAGGGTACTCTGAGTATTGTATGATGATTATGATATGTTTATTATTGTTAATCTAATGTTTCTGGCTTGTTGAAATACTAGAATGAATGGCTTGTGATTCGTTGATTTCCATCATTGATTATGTGTTTTTCATAACATGCTGAATACCTAGTTAACTACCTTATGGATCATTTGATTGTTAATATTGTTTATGCTATGCTATATGGTTTTCTTGCTGGGCCTTGGCTCACGGGTGCTACGTGGTGCAGGTAAAGGAAAGGGTAAGGTGGATTAATCTTGAGTTGGAGAGCTCCTGGGTGGGATGTACATAGTCAGCTACTCGTCCGCCACGGCCGAGGGATAGTACAGGGACAGGAAAACCTAGTGTGGCTTTTCCCTGTAATTCAATTCTAAAAGTTTGTAAAATTTCCTTTAACCCTGTTTTTGGAATCGCAAGTTCTAAACATTTATTTAAATGAAAAATTATCCGTTTATGACCAAAATATTTTAACCCTAATTTGATTATGACTTTAGGGTCACTTTTTCAAGTAAACGACTTGATTAGAAAGTCTTGCACAATTATAAACACACACTGTAGCAGTCTTGGTAATCTAGGGCATTACAACTTGGTATCAGAGCGGTCTAGGTTTAAGGGCTCCTGAAGACTGGTTGGACATGTACCATCGCCGCTAAAGACAAGCTCGACTTAGGGTTTGGTAATTGGATATTCACGCTTATATGCTTAAGTGATTGAAAGGAATATGAATGTTTTTATCTGTTTTATTAATAGGGAGCATGAGATACTAATAGGGCTTGGCACTTGATTGCTGTGTGATGATTTTGAGGCGTTCTTATTAGAATTGTTGTTGCTTGTGGGTGAATATTTGGATAATTATTTATATCTTGATTGCTTGTGTTCCAATGGTGGATTATCGAAAGATTGTTACCCTGTCATCATAGTTTGACCGCCTAGTCATTAATTGCAGATTAACTTGGATAGTTATGCGTCTAAGGCGATCTATACGAATAGCCGACACTGGGTCTGAGGATAGAAATGATGACCAGGGTCAGAACCCTCCGCCAGTCCCTAAGAACTGGCAACAAATATTGGCAGACATGCAAGCCCGGCTTCAGAGCCAGGAAGAGTAGATCTGTCTTCTGAGACAGCAGGCTTCGTTAGGGAGTGCTGCACCTATTGTGCCACCTACTGTGGCACCAGTTTTACAGACACTGGAAGTTGGGAACAGGTGGGATCCACTGTATGAGCGATTCAAGAGGCAGCATCCTCCACCCTTCCAGGGAGGACCAGATCCACTGAAGGTTGAGAAGTGGATGAGTATGATTACCTCTATCCTAGATTTCATGAGGATAGAAGGTAATGATCGGGTGGCCTGTGCCACCTATATGCTGAGAGAGGATGCCCGCATTGGGTGGGAAGTGGCATCACAAAACAGGGATGTGTCTACTTTGAGTTGGGATGGGTTTAGAGACTTGTTTAGTCAGAAGTACTACAACGTTGCTGTCAAGGCAGGGAAACTGAATGAATTTGTGGGGTTGGTATAGGGCAACATGACAGTTATAGAGTACGTCCTGAAGTTTGACAGGCTTGCGAAGTTCGCATAAGAACTAGTGCCTACTCACGTAGCTAGGTAGGACAGATTTATCAGAGGGCTTAATGCTATGATAGCTCGAGATGTGAGAATTACAACAGTACCTGGGGGGATGACTTATGCCCAGGTTGTTGAGAAGGCTCTTACCGCTGAGGAAGCAGAGAACAAGATTTGGAGGGAGAACGCTATGAGATGGGAGGTTCACAGGGCGATGCCTCCATATTCAGGTTCTGGTAGAGGCGGAGGCCCCAGTGATCTGAAGAGGAAGACCCCTGACACTTCGACCACTGCTGTTCCTGATAGGAGGGGTCAGGATGTTCAGGATGACTGCCAGGGAGGTGGTGATACATGGAGGAGTTACCCAGAGTGCACGAGGTATAGAAGACGCCATCCGGGTGAATGTTGGGCCAAGGGCTATTATGTGTGCGGGGTGGTGGGACACCTCAAGAAGGACTGCCCGACAACGAAGAAAGGGGAACAGGGAAGGTGGACACCTTGATGCAGGCAGAGGCCGATGCTAGTCCCTCGGTGGTGACATGTCATCTTTCTAGTGTTTTCTCTCCTTTTACTGTATTGATTGACTCTGGTGCTACACACTCATTTGTTTCTAGTAAGGTGATTGATAGATTGTGTAGACCTAGTGAACACTGTACTGCGGGGTTCGGGACTATATTGCCTACAGGGGAACTGGTAGTTTCTAGGAGATGGATTAGAGCACGGCTTGTGAAGGTTAATGGTAGGGAGCTATCAATAGACTTGGTTGAGTTAGGTATGGAAGACTTTGATATGATTCTAGGGATGGATTGGCTGGTCAGATATGGGGCTACCATTGATTGCAGGAAGAAGATGGTGACTTTTGAGCCTGAGGGAGAGGATCCCTTTGTTTTTGTGGGTACGGTATGTGGATCCCACATACTGATGATATCAGTGTTGATAGCCAGGGACCTATTACAGGGAGGATGTATAGGTTTCCTGGCTAGTGTGGTGGATACTACCAGAGTTTTTCCAATAGGGCCGAGAGAGACAAATTAGTTCGTGAGTTTTTGGATGTGTTCCCTGAGGATTTACCCGGGCTGCTGCCGCACAGGGAGATTCAGTTTGTCATTGAGTTGGCACCGGGGACAAAGCCAGTGTCGAGGGCATCGTATAGAATGGAACTAGTAGAACTGAAGGAATTGAAGATACAGATACTCGCCAAGGGGTGCTCCAGTTTTGTTTGTGAACAAGAAGAATGGGACTCTAAGGATGTGTATAGACTACAGAGAGTTGAACAAGTTGACCATCAAGAATAAGTACTCTCTACCCAGGATCGACGACTTGTTTGATCAGCTGCAGGGAAAAACGGTATTCTTGAAGATTGATCTTCAATCTAGTTATTACCAGCTGAGGATCAAGGACGAGGACATACTGAAGACGGCTTTCTGAACGAGGTATGGGCACTATGAGTTTTTGGTCATGTCATTTGGTTTGACCAATGCCCCAGCAGCCTTCATGGACCTAATGAACAAGGTGTTTAAATACTTCAGTTTGTGATTGTCTTCATCGACGACATCATAGTGTAATCCAGTTCAGAGGCAGAGCATGAGCAACATCTTCGACAGGTCTTGCAGAGATTAAGAGAGCATCAGTTGTACGCCAAAATTAAGAAGTGTGAGTTTTGGCTACAAGGAGTGACATTCCTTGGACATATTGTTGGTAAGGATGGGATTAAAGTGGATCCATCTAAGGTGGAGGCAGTTAGAGATTGGCCAAGGCCAAGGAACACTTCAGAGGTTAGAAGTTTCCTCGGATTAGCGGGTTACTATAGACAGTTTGTAGAAGGGTTTTCGAAGATTGCTGCACCGATGAAAGAATTGACACGGAAGAATTTGAAGTTTGTATGGTTAGACAAGTGTGAGAGAAACTTTCAGGAATTCAAGCGATGGCTTATTACAACACATGTGTTGAGTCCTCCTTTAGAGGGAGGGAAGTTTGTGGTAAATTATGATGCGTTGATGTTAGGTTTGGGTTGTGTGTTGATGTAGAATGAGAAGGTTATATCTCATGCATCATGGCAGCTGAAGGATATGAGTAGCGGTACCCTACCCATGATCTGGAGTTAGCAGCAGTGGTATTTGCACTGACAGTGTGGCGACATTATTTGTATGGGGAGAAGTGCGAGATATACACCGATCACAAGAGTTTGAAGTACTTCTTCACCTAGAGGGACCTGAACATGAGGCAGAGGCATTGGCTTGAGTTGGTAAAGGACTATGACTGTGGTATTCTTTACCACCCAGGGAAAGCCAATGTACTGGTGGATGCATTGAGCCAAAGAGGCCCTGGAAAGTTATTTAGTTCAACTCAGATATCGATAGAATTGACAGAAGAGATGTCCAGAGCGAGGATAGAGTTGGTGGTGAGCTGGTTGGCCAATTTACTTTGCAGTCAACCCTGCTAGAGCAAATTAAGGAGGGTCAATTGGTAGATGCGCAGTTACAGGAAGTTAGAAGGAATATCTTAGAGAGAGCGACTAAGGACTATTCCATTTTTTAGACTGGTTTTCTACGGTATTAGGATCAGATCTGTGTTCCGACTAATATGAGGACTAGACATGAGATACTGGATGAATCCCATACTACACCGTACTCACTTCATATAGGCACCGTGAAGATGTATCAGGATCTACGGACATTGTATTGGTGGCCTGGGATGAAGAAGGATGTGGTAGAATACGTGGTCAGGTGTTTGACCTGTCAGCAGGTGAACGCTGAGCATCAGCAACCAGCAGGGTTGCTACAGCCTTTGGGTATTTCCGAGTGGAAGTGGGATGATATGACGATGGATCTTGTGGGAGGTTTACCCAGGACAGTGGGGCTGCATGACTTGGTGTGGGTAATAGTAGACAGGTACACCAAGTCAGTGCACTTTTTGCTATTAAAGATGACTTATACCGTAGATTAGTATGCAGAGTTGTATGTGAGGGATATTGTACATCTTTATGGGGTTCCCAAGTCTATAGTGTCAGACTAGGATCCTATCCTTACCTCCAAGTTTTGGGGTGGATTCCAGAAGGCTTTGGTGACTTAGTTGATGTTCAGCAGGGCCTTTCATCCTTAGACTGATGGACAGTCTGAGAGGACGATTCAGGTATTGGAGGATATGCTCAGAGCATGCGTGATAGACTTTGAGGGGTCTTGGAGTAAGTATCTCCCTTTGATAGAGATTTCATACAACAACAGTTATCAATCAATGATTGGAGTAGCTCCATATGAGATGTTATATGGGAGGAGATATAGATCGCCCATTCATTAGGATGAGATGGGTTAGAGAAGGTATTTGGGACCGGACATGGTTAAGAAAACTAATGAGTCCATCGAGAGGATTCGAGTTTGAATGCTTGCTTCGTAGAGTAGACAGTAAAGCTACGCTGATCCCAAGCGTAGGGACATGGAGTTCTAGGTTGGGGACCACGTGTTTCTGCGAGTTTCACCACTGTGAGGGGTGAGAAGGTTTGGGATGAAATTCTCAGTAGGAGGGGATAGTTGTAACGACCCAAATTTATTAATAAGGCTTAACGACCTTGATTAATGTGTTGGGCGGGCATAATTGTTTTATGTTTATTTTGTGGCATGCATGATTATATGGATATGTGAAATGCATGTTTCTGAGTATTAAATATGCATGTGGGCCCTGTTTAGCTTTCAAGGGCATATTTGTAATTTTGGCCCGTTGAGGGCATAAATGTGATTATATGTGATAAATTGTTGAGACCACATTATTATGTGGATATATGTGCAGTATATGGCTCGAGGCGGTATTAGAGAGTGGATTGGCGAAATAGTCATGTTGGGGATTTAAACCCGGCTCGGGGGAGCCTAGGGGTATGTTTGGGAATTTAGAAAATATATTAGGGATTATTAGACATTGGGTAAATAGTTGGAAAGTAATTGGATGATGAGATTAATTGGTAGATATTAGGAACACTTGAGGAATTAGCGGAATTAGGAGAGAAATGAATAAAATACACTTTAACCACCCTTGAAAGATTGATAAGGTTAGAGGGGAAAATGGGTCTTTTGGATATTAGAAGATATATTTAGACTTTTTAGAATATAATAGAAAGTGGTAGAATAACTCAAAGGAAGAAAGAAAAGCTCTCAGCTCATTCTCTCTTTCTCCATCACGGCTTGCTCTCTCTCTCTCTCTTCCTTGGTGACTAAATTTTGGAGATATTGAAGGAAGTTAAGACTTTAGCGCTAAGGATGAAGGAAGGGTAGAAGCTTAGGCTTGAAATTGGAGTCTTAGAAGGCAATCTAGAGGGGATTCAAGTTGTAATATAGAGGAGAAAAGTCAGTCATAATTTAGATAAATTCTTAACTTTCTTCTCTGAATTTTGTTAGGCTTGTGCTAGAAATTTTGGTTGGCTTGGGTGTGAGTTTGGTAGTTAGTTTTGAGTTTTTTAAACAGTTGGTTTGGGTTCTTTGATGATGATTTTCTGGCTGATGAATTGGGATGATGACCTTGGTGAAATTTTTATGGCTTTGGTGATTAAACTGTGTGATTCAATCTTAAATTGTAGAGAGTTGTAGGGGAAATTCAGGGGTGGTTCTTGGTGTTCTTGGCTGGGAAAAATGGAGTGAAAAACCAAGATTTTCTGGGTCCGAAGGGGGCGCGCCACGACCTAGCCTATTGGGCGCAGCGGCGCGTGTGGCCATTTTTGTTTGGGGGTGCCTCAGACTTGGGGGCGTGCCACGACTCATAAGGCCAAGTCGCGGCCCGCCTCCCCTTTTGGCTGGGGTGCTTGCTCTCTGACTTGGGGGCAAGTCGTGACCCACTAAGCCGTCGCGACTCGCCTCGAGATTTTAGCCTTAGAATTATTTCAAGAATTGGTAGGGCTTGGGGGTTCGAACCTAGGCGCTCGGGACAATTTTTACTACCTAGTTTAGTATAAATGGAGGTCCTAGAGGCTAGTTTATGTCTCCTAGGCATTTATTTTGATTGGAACTAGGTATTATAGGTAACAAAACTGCACCCTTTTGTGTGGTTGTGTTGGACTAGGATTCCCTTTATTTGAATACAAATGCGGTATGATCATGATATGTCATGTGAGCATGAAATAAATAGCTAAGAGTGTTAGGACTGATATTTGTGCACAGTACGTAGCTCAACCACTAAGACCTGAGGTTAGCTAAATAATCTCTGAGCTCAGCCTAAGGAAGTCAGAGTCAATGGGTTAAATAGAGGGTACCCTGAGTATTGTATGATGATTATGATATGTTTATTATTGTTAATCTAATGTTTATGGCTTGTTGAAATACTGGAGTGAATAGCTTATGATTCGTTGATTTCCATCACTGATTATGTATCTGTCATAACATGCTGAATACCTGGTTAACTGTCTTATGGATAATTTGATTGTCTGTATTGTTTATACTATGCTATATGGTTTTCTTGTTGGGCCTTGGCTCATGGGTGCTACGTGGTGTCGTTAAAGGCAAGGGTAAGGTGGACCATTCCTGAGTTGGAGAGCTCTGGGGCAGGATGTACATAGTCAGCTGCTCGTCCGCCACGGCCAAGGGATAGTACAGGGATAGGAAAACCTATATTGTGTATTTTGCCATTAGAGTGGCTTTTGCCTGTGATTAACTTCTAAAATTTTGTAAATTGTCCTTTATCCCTATTTTTGGGATCCTATGTACAAAACATTTATTTAAATGAAAAATTATTCGTTTATGACCAAAATCTTTTGACCTTAATTTGATTATGACTTTAGGGTCACTTTTGTCAATTAAACGACTTGATTAGCAAGTCTTGCACAATTATAAACACACAGCGTAGCAGTCTTGGTTATCCAGGGTGTTACTCCTCTTCTCCCCCAAATACATGAGTTGCAAATTATGATGAATAAATTGTGTTACACTCAATATTTCATTGCCAGAACAATTCCTCGAAAGTGCCATAATAGGCAAGTTGCATCCATAAGAATGAGGAGATTTCATTGGAGGAAATCCTCAATTTTTTTAGGATTGAGAAGGTATCTCGTTCTAGAGATAAAAACGAGGAGGAGTCAAATAGAGACACTTCAAAGGAAAATGTGGTGGCCAATCCTTCTAACAGAGGCAAAGGAATTGGGAAGAACAAGACCATGGGTCAAAAACCCTTAGGGCCCAAGAAGAATAAGGGGTAGTTCAAAGGTTCCAAGGGACCTTGATTTGTGTGTGGAAAGAATGGCCATTTTTCTAGAGATTGTAGGTTCTAGAGGAACCATAACAATGAAGCAAGAGGAAACTCATCCAAAGAAGAGCTAGTGGCAACACTAAGAGAAGTCAATGCCATTCATAGAATGGTGAATGGGTGGTGGTATGATACTTGTGCCACCATTCATGTTACCTATGACAGATCTCTTTACTAGACCTTTGAATCTTCAAGTGAAGGCCATGAGATACAAATGGACAATGAGAAAAGGTCCAAGGTTGAAGGCAAGGGGCTACTGATTTGTTCTTCGCATCTGGCAAGAAGGTTCTCCTCACCAATATTTTGTATGTACCAGAAATGAGTAGAAACCTTGTGAGTGGTAATTTTCTTGGCAAACCGGGAATCAAGGTTGTGATAGATTTTGGCAAGCTTACTTTGTCTAAAGGAATGGTATTTGTTGGAAAGGGATATGCTTATGATGGCATGTTCAAACTTTGTACTTTCATTGATAACATTAACAATAAAGTTTCCTCTTATATGCTTGACTCAAATTCTATTAATTTGTGGCATGTTAGAGTTGCACATATATGATTTAGCACAATTAAAAGAGAAATTAAATGTGGGTTGATTGATTGTGATAATGTTGAGCATGATAATTGTGAATTATGTGTTAAATCTAAGATTGTAAAGAATCCTTTTCCAAGTGCTGAAAGAAACTCTAAATTGTTAGATTTGATACATAGTGAATTATGTGAACTAAATAGAATGCCGACTATAGGAGGAAGTAGACAGTTTATTACTTTCATAGATGATTTCTCTAGGTTCATATATGTATATTTGCTTAAGAATAAAGATGAAGCATTTAATGTGTATAAAGCATATAAAGCGAAAGTTGAAAATCAATTGGAAAGGAAAACTAAAGTGCTTAGAAGTGATAGGGGTGGTGAATATTTTTCAAATGATTTCAACTTGTTTTGTGAAGAGCATGGAATAATACATGAATGTACAACCTACTTTACAACAAAATTGTAACGTCCACCTAATCCAGGACCATTACACTGTGTACTTTAAATAGTGTCAAACGTGCTAATCAAGTCATTTGGTTATAAACGTGTAACTAAGGTTCATGCGAAGGGTTAGGGTTAAAAATTTTGGTCAAAGGAACTATTGACCTTTCATTTAAAACTTTCATACATACATGGGATCCCAAAAATTACAAACAAACGTTTAAAAGGATGTATACAAATCAAAAGTTTCAACCAATTGGCCTAAGTAGAAAAATAAGGTATACAACCCTAGTTTCTTTGAGATACCCTCGATCATGGTGGACGAGCAGCCCCATATGTACACGCCACCACTGAAGCTCTCCATCTCATTGCTGGTCAAGCTTTCCTTTCCTTTACCTTCATCACATAGCACCCGTGACCCAAGGCTCAGCAAGAAAACTTAAACATGTGCATGAACAGTAATTACAAAAACCAAATACATATCTAACATGCCCATCAGTAATAACCTACAAAGGCATGCATACCATTACAAATAAATGATCATTGGATCAGTCTGGGGCCTGTTTCCCTTACCTCTGAATAACTAGCCATAGAAGTGCTTTGTTTTCCAATGACCATAGGGTCGCCAAACATAATAGTGCATTCCTATTTGGGCCTAAGCCTCTCGACCAGTGCGCAACATGCTATTTCCGCCCTTGGCTAATAAGTCAAGTCTTTAATTAGACATTCAAATACAGATACAGGCACATATACAGAGACCGATATAGATACAGATACATATAAGCATACACCAAACAATATACAAGTGCGCATACATATAATTCATGGTTTCTTAACCAATCAAGCGCAAACACAATAATAGCCATGTTCCTTAATGGGCCCAAGCCCTACCTACGCAATAATGCAAGAATTCATTAAATAATTATCCAGACATAGAGCATTCAAGCATAACCTAATTCACGTTCATTCTTTGGGGCTGAGCCCTATTCACAGTTATAATAAACAATCGGGCCAAGCCCTAATCACATATACCAGGTATTGGATGCAGTTTTCTTACCTTAAGTATGAGTGCAAAGTGTATTAAGAATGACCCTTGAGCACGACCCTGGTTCCGAGCCCTTAGCGATAACCTAGTCACAACCAATAGAGAATCTCATAAAAATGAGCAATGAAAGGATTCTAGACCATGTCCTAGCCTCCAGGACATCGAATTCTACTAAACTGGGTAGTAGGATCGATCCCGAGGCCTTAGGTTGGAGTTCCCACACTCAAAAACCCTTGAAGGGCTCAAAACCCTTTAAGTGTGGCTGCTCAAAACAAATGAGCCACGACTCGCCCGAAGTCAGAGAGCCGAAGCTCTACCCTGCTTCAACTTGCACCGTGGCTCAAATGGTTCGAAGGCACAAGCTTCGTCAAGTATTCAAGAGAGTCGCGACACCCTAAGAACAGGGCTGTGGCTCGACATGAAAACCCATTTTTTTCTTCATTTTCTTCAAGCCAAAACCCTCTAAAAACCTATCCCAACATAGCTAAAACTCAAAAATAAAACCCCCAATCAATTCAGCAGCTCAAATCCAACAAAACCCAAGCAAAAACTTGGCCAAAACCCCTTCAAATCCCAAAATCATAGATGAGTTTTCTAATTTCCAAACCCTCAACTAAAAACCATAAAACATAAGGATTTAGGGCTGGAAATTGTTACCTCTGTTTCCCCAATCGATGGTGAGTCTTTCCCCAAGCAATCCCGAGCCTAAGCTAGCCTCGATTCTCCTTAAACCGCAGAAATTCTCAAGAAATTCAAGAAATAAAAATGTATCCGAGAGAGAGAAAAGGGAAACGTGTTTTCCTCTATTTTTCTGTGTTTTGTGTAATTTTGAGGTTACTTAGACTCTAAGTAAATCCCAAGGCTCGGGGTCCCAAAAATTTCCCCGATGGAAAAATGGTCAAAACTCTCGGAACTCCCTCCTATTTTGTCACTAGGGCCTCTGCCCTTACCAATGCCTTCAAATGGAGATCTCAACCTCCTAGAATCCCTTCTGGCTGCATTCTCACGCCAGATCTTGTTCTCTGCACTCTCAGCTATAAGCGCCTTCTACACAGCCTATGTGTAGGTAGTCAATCCTGGCACAGTAGTAATACGAACATCTCAGGCTATCATAGGTTGTAGCCCTTGGAGAAACCTCTCTCTCTTGGTCCCACCAGTGGGCACTAGATCCCTAGAAAACTTTGCCAATCTATCGAACTTCAAGGCTTACTCAATCACTATCATGTTGCCCTGAAGTAACTTATAGAACTCTTTAGCCTTCGCACTTTTAACTACATCATTATAGTATTTCTTGTTGAACAAAGTTCAGAATTCCTCCCATTCCATAGTATTCACCGCCTTGGTCTGGGATGCCACCTCCCACCATATTCAGGCATCCTCCCGAAACATTTAAGTGGCACATGCCACTCTCTCATTACCACCTACCCTCATGAAATCCAGGATGGTGGTTATCATAGTCATCCTTTAGTGGGTCTAAGTTGCCCTTAAAAATTGGTGGGTGTTGTTTCCTGAACCTCTCATACAATTGTTCCCACCTATCTCCCCCTGCCTGGGGCTATACTACCCCTGGTACCTCTGGCTGGACATTGCCGGTACTATGGGCAGGTTCCCCGCTGGAACCTGTTGCTGTCTCAAGAGGCGAATGTCATCTTCCTGCCTTTGTAACCTGGCTTGCATATCAGCAAGCAACTGTTGCCAATTTTCTAGAGCTGGTAGTGGGGCCTGGCCCTGGTCATTCTCTTCCCTGGTTGGTATCTCTTGGCTAGCCAACCTCTCTGACCTTCGAGGAATCATACTGATAACTATTCCACTCTGCAATGATCAAATTGGTTGTTATGTAAGTAATAACTATACCTCTTGCCGCCTAACAGTCCAAGACCAAACAAACTAACAAATGCAATGCTACTAAGCATGCCAACACATAACATACTCAATCATGGTGCTAATAAGATCTTCTTATATTCATTAGCAAATAATAATGCTAATAAGCATTTCTGGCTTTCATAAGAAACTAATGATGCAAACAAGCATATTCAAGCATTTATACATGTATATTAATGCTTATAAGCATGTTCTTTAATCTCCGCCAGTATTAACAGAGCTAATAAGCATTTCCTGGCCTATATGGAAATAACAACAGTAATAAGCGCATTCTGACCTACATGTTCATATAACAATGATAATAAGCAGTTCCTTACATTCACAAGCAATAATGAAGCTAATAAGCATGTTCTTTATCATTCATGCAACAGACAAGGGCCAGGCCCTATCAGTATATATCACGCTCCCTAAACAAGCATGTAGATAAGGCATTTATATCCTATTTCAGCAGTTAAACACATGAAAACATAAATAGTGACCAAACCCTAAGTCGAGCTTGTTTTTAGTGGCGAGTGTACATGCCCGGCCAGTCTCCAGGAACCCTTAAACCAGGCCAGCTCTGATACCAAGTTGTAACGTCCTCCTAATCTAGGACTGTTACATTGTATACTTTAAATAGTGTCAGAATTGCTAATCAAATTATTTTGTTATAAACGTGTAACTAAGGTTAATGTCAAGGGTTAGGGTTAAAATTTTTAGTCAAAAGAACTCTTCACTTTTCATTTAAAAGTTTCATACATACATGGGATCCCAAACTATTACAAACAAACATTTTAAAGGGTGTATACAAATCAAAAGTTTCAACCAGTCGGCCTAAGCGGCAAAATAATGGATACAACCCTATTTCCTTTGAGATACCCTCAGTCATGGTGGAAGAGCAGCCACATATGTACACGCCGCCACCGAAGCTCTCCAACTCATGGTTGGACAAACTTTCCTTTTCCCTTGCCCGCACCACATAGCACCCATTAGAAAAGGCTCAGCAAGAAAACTTAAACATGTGCATGAATAGTAATTACAAAATCCAGATACATAGCTAACATGTCCATTAGTAATAACCTACTCATGCATGCATATAATTACAAAGAAATGATCGTTGGATCATTTTGGGGCCCGATTCCTTGAATAGTTGACCATAGAGTCAACCTGGGGCCCTATGCCCTAGCTATGTGATCATAGAGTCACTTGGGGCCCTTGCCCTTAGCTCTGAATAGACAGCCATAGAGTTAGCCAAATGCTTTGTTTTCTAATGACCATAGGGTTGACCAACATAATATTACGTTCTTGATTGGGCCTAAGCCTCTTGACCAGCGCGCAATGCTCTATTGCCGCCCTTGATTAATAAGTCAAGGCTTTTTGACACATTTAAATACAAATACAGATACAGATACAGATACAGATACATATACAGATACAGATACAAATATAGATACATATACAAATAAGATCAAACAATACAAGTATGCATACATATAACTCATGGTTTCTTAACCAATCAGGCACATACACAGTAATAACCATGTTCCTTAATGGGGCAAAGCCCCACCCATGCAACAATGCAAGCATTCATTAAACAATTATCCAAACATAGAGCATTGAAGCATAACATAATTCACGTTCATTCTCAGGGGTCGAGCCTTATTCACAATTATAAACAACAATTGGGCTAAGCCCTAATCACATATACCACGTATTGGGTGCAATTTTCTTACCTTAGGCCAGAGTGCAAAATGTATTAAGAATGACCCTCGAGCACGACCCTGGTTCCAAGCCCCTAGCGCTAACCTAGTCACATCCAATAGAGAATCTCATAAAAAAGAGTGCTAAAAGGCTTCCGGGCTGTGTCCTAGCCTCCACGACGATGAATTCTACTAAACCGGGTTGTAGGATGGTTCCTAAGCCCTTGGGTTTGAGTTCCTGCACTCAAAAACCCTCCCGGGGCTCAAAACCCTTTTAAGTGTCGTGACTTAAAACAAAGGAGTTGCGAACCTCCCCATGTCAGAGAGTCGAAGCTCTCCCTTGCTTCAACATGCGTCGTGGCTCAAGTGCCCCGTAGGCACCAACTTTTTCAAACATTCAAGAGAGTTGTGGCGCCCCAAGAATAGAGTCATGGCTCGACATGAAAACCCTATTTTTTCTTCGTTTTCTTCAAGCCAAAACCCTCCAAAAACCTATCCCAACATAGCTAAAACTCAAAAGTAATACCCCCAATCAATTCAGCCGAGAAAAAGCTTGCCCAAAACCCCTTCAAATCCCAAAATTAGACCTGAGTTTTCTGAACTCCAAATTCTCAACTAATAATTAGAAAACATAAGGATTTGGGGCTAGAAATCGTTACCTCTGTTGCCCCAATCGATGGTGAGTCTTTTCCCAGGAAATCCCGAGCCTAAGCTAGCCTCGATTCTCCTTAAACCGTAAAAATTCTCAAGATATTTGAGAAAGAAAAGTGTCACTAAGAGAGAGAAAAGGGAAATGTGTTTTCCTCCACTACACCAAATACCCCTTTCCATAACACATGAATATAATACTATTAAAAAAGTATTATGATACATCAAATAATAAAATAATAGGTGGCAAAGAAAAAAAAATTTGGCGATACAAATTTTTTGGAGCCCGCGTATTCTATCTTCTATCTTCTACCTTTTACTTTTTTATTTTCCTCTCCTTTTTTATTTCCAAACCTCTAAACAATATTTTATCACCTACTATCATCGAATGTGTTTCCAAGGAAAAATATCTTGTTTGATTCCTACGATCATTGACGGTGTTTCCGATCACCTACGGTGTCTCCGAAGTCAGCCCACTGCTTTGTCTACAATGATTGGCTCTTCAACATTTCTAGTTGTTTGGCTCCATCTTCGGAAGTTCCGATCACGCATGTGGTTATTGATTTTGGTGTGTGTGATTTCGGGGACCATTTTCTCTTTTTTGGGTTCGGCTTCGTTTTCTATACTATGGAGCAGGGGAGAGAGCTGGGCTATGGAAGGTGATGAGCATCGCCTGCTTTTGGCGTGTGTGATTTCGGGGAACATTTTCTCTTTTTTGGGTTCGGCTTCGTTTTCTATATTATGGGCAGTGAATTGGAGACCATGGAGGATTTACAGGTAGCTGAATTCACTTTGTTTTTTAGTGTTGCAAGCTAATTTGTAGTAGTTACTATTTTTGCTTAGACCAAAGTGTTGAATGGATTGGATTTATTTTGCAGTAGTGTTTTTAATTCAGAACTAGCAAAACAAGCAAGTTGATGACCCTGTATAACCATATTTATTCTCTTTTCTTCTTAAATCTTCTTTTGTAGTTACTTTATTTTCGTAGGCCAAAGAGTTCATTGGATTTGATTTGATTTGATTTGATTATGTCAGTACAAGGTTGGAGTTGGTGGACATTGACATTATGATTTATTTTGCATTAGTGTTTTTGATTCAGAACTAGCAAGCAACTTGATGACCCTCTATCACCATCTTTACTCTTTTTGCATCTTAAAGATTCTTCTTTTGAATTATGTAATTAAAACCTTTTGATTTTCCATGATGATGTTTAGAAGCTCAGATAACAGAACCTGTCTTGTCTAGAGATGCATTAAATCTATTCCCTTTAGTTGATGGGCAGTAATTCCATGAAAACTCTGTTTAGCTTAAATGCATTAAATTAGAAAGGTTCTTTGGCTCAAATTTCTTCCTGGTCAAGTGTTAACAATGATATATAATAAATTGAAGAAAGCTTTTTTTTCTTTTCTTAACTAAGTAATATGGTTATATATGATGATATGATATATGCTGGTTATGTACTTTCTATTTATGTAGATGAAAAGAATAAGACTTGTAAAACATTCTTTGTGTTTTTTAAGAGTTGTGTTACAATAATATGTTTGTCCTCTTTTCTTTCCTCATACATGTGCATGTGTTTCAGTTGGATCTTTGCCAGAAAATGGTCGAACATCTTGCAAGGACCATAGTTAAATATATTATGTGGCTGTAATAATGGCTGGAACTGCTCTATTGTTGGCTTTTTATTCAATAATGCTTTGGTGGAGAACACAATGGCAAAGCTCAAGTACGTATTTCATGGAAATTTATTTATATTTCTCTATGTGACAACCTTACTATTTCAACATCATTAATAAAGGCTAAGATTTTGTTTTTTAAAAAAAGTATCTGACCATTAGTTTATTGTCCTGTGCCTAGAAATAAGTTGGTCTTAATCATTTGACTTCATAATTATAGTTTGTAGGCATTTATATTTGGTTCTTCTACGAAACATTTTGCTTGCTATTAACAATGCTTTCTTGAAATTTGTGTTTGTTATGACAATAAGTATCCCAATTGTGCAAGCATGAATGTCAATGTGTTCATGTAACTTTGAGGGGTGTAAAGAAATATAAGAAGTTTTCAGATGTGAGGGGTTGCAGTTAGCCTTAGCATGGAAAAGCAGAGAATACATATTTTTTTTTATCTAATATCTAAACCTGAGAACAAGTATGTTTTGTCCAGTAGTGTAATTTTGTAGTCAGCTTAAATAGACTGAACTTAATATGTTTTTTATCATCCTCTCCTCTAATTGGGTGAACTGAGAGAGTAGGTACTGAATTTTATTTGACCTTTCAATTAATGTGCAAATCATTTTCCTACAAGTTTCATTGGGTAACCCTTTGGCTGGTTTCCTTCTCTGATTTGTTAAGAGAATGGATATCTTTATTGCATTGGTGGAGTGTGCTTGTCCTCTCTTCTAGTCAATACTAGTCTTTGATTCATCATCATGTAACAAAAAATAAAATTGACATCATATTTATGGTGTAGCCTTGTTTGAGCTTTGGGAGCTTAGTACTATATTTGTTATCTCCTGGATGCTAGAGGGCTAGTTAGATTCAAAAGAAATCAGTTGGTATTTTTAGCTTTCTAGCTAATAGGACTATTTTCACTTTTTTTTTTCCTTTTGTCATTTTATGCACTGTCTGGAAATTCGAGGTTATGATTTTTCAACAGTTAATGAAACATGCTACAAGCTTAGGTTGACAAAAGATGAAACCAGTTACTCCAATGTAGGCTAAATATTATATTATTCTGCTCTAATTCTTGAAATGACATTTTTGAATTCATTTATACTCCAGTTCCTTCTATTCTTGTTCCTTTTCAGTCTTGTATGGTTTAGCAGACGGGCTTAAAGGAGCTTATCCTTAATTAGACCCGTTCAGAAACTTATTTTTTTTAAAAAAAGACCCTTTTAGAAACTTCAATAGTTTTTCAAATGGCAAGTCTTAAGTGTAAGAGGAATAGAAGAGAGGGTGGGGAGTCTGTAGTGCATTTAGAATTATTTCATTGGGTAAATTTTTGTTTAGATTGGATTTAAGGTTGAGCACAGCTGTACTGTAGCTTTGTATTCTCTTTCTTGATTAATACAAATATCTTCTTATTAGTGAAAATAAAAAGAAGGTTAATTATGGATTCTTAGCTCACTAGTTTCCCCTGCTATTGGGGCTGGAGAAAATGTTCTTTGTTGGTCTTCTGGAGGAAAAGTGTAGAGAAATGTTATAATATGAGTTATTATTGCTAAATAATGAGATATGCTCTATGAAGGTTGATCAATGTGATGTGTTAACAGTATCTGGTCCATTCAGGTGGAAATTATATTAAATGGTTAATTGGCCCTGTTAAAGCTCTGTTACATTATTGTGATGAAGCTTTTGATGAATTATATTATTTTTATGTCTGGCCACCTGACTTCAGAAAGTTTCACTCACATTTCACTGAATTTCACTTCTACAGGAGTTGTTGTTGTTCTTTTACTTTTAGTTGTTGCTCTTCTTTGTGTGTATGAACTTTGTGCTGTGTATGTTACAGCTAGTTAAAAGGCATCTCAGTGGTATTATACTTTTCCTTAGACTATACTGCAGTCTCTGAATCAGTGGCATTACTAACTGATTATACTAAAATGACCGCACATAACACCGAAATGAATCATTTGATAGTATCAACCGTGATAGTGCCCTATGCTTAAACTGAAATGACAGCACATAAAGTATTGCATTTTTTTGTTGATTTTCTGATGATCTTCTGAAGTTATTCTTTCATGTTGTTTCTTCAATTTCTTCTATTACTGATTCCACAGTATACTCCAATACTTTTTTGTTTCAAGTATTGTTCCCTTGCAAGATATGTATATATGAGTTGGCATGTTGTATTGGCTTCTTCTACTATATATACTACTGGTATGTGGCCATCATTATTTTTTCTATAAGCTTGAATCACCAAAATACGTGTTTCTCTCAGCACCATTGACCTATTTCTCTTCATTTTATTTATACGACAAATTGACAATGGCTCAGTCTACCTATTATGTACTCTCATACTTATTTCTGGTAAAAGAATAGTTGCGGACATTGTTTTTTATTGGCAATTAACAAGTATCAATGCTTTTAAGTATTTTCCAATATCTTTGAGGGGATTGGCCAATGTTAATTTTTATGTTACCTTCTTACTCTAGATCATATCGAGTGTATGGTTGCTTAGTACTTTGTTTCTAATACTAAGAGTCTAAGTCCTCTACTTTTTATCTTCAGTACTATTGACCCAGGATTTGTCCAACTGACACGGAGTCAGAATATGCTTGATATGAATGAATGTGTAGAGAGGAATGCAATGACAAAAAGTAATAACAACACGATATTTTTATAGTGGTTCAGCCCCAGGATTTGGTAATAACCTACGTCCACTTAGACTGTTATTGATATAAGAACCAAAGGAATGATCAAAGAACAAGGGTTCAATGAGTTTCACTAACCTCTCAAGAACTATACAATATCACTAGGAGAATTACTATAGTCTCAAATGATGCAAAAGCCAAAAGTCCCTTCCTTGAGCTATCTTTTGCTATTTATAGGCTCAAGGGGGATTACAAAAGATTGTTACAGATATTCTTTCCTGAATAATCGGATACTCAGGAGATTGTGTGAGTTAAATTCGGGATTTACAAAGATCTTCATAGTAATGTTGCTCTGTATGCGGAACCATCGACCAGACTGGTCGCAGGTAAGACTGGGCTGCTTACTGCTTCTAATGCGTCTTTTGGTCGATACTCTAGCAGAGCTTTTCCAGGTGTCAGCCACGTGTCCAAGGATCGCTTACCACGTCATCAATGCTAATTTTTTGGATAACATTTTACCCCCAAGTTTATTTATCACGAGCAATAAATAAACTTTTGAACGAACGACCCTTCGTTAACCCCGCCTTACGTGTCAGAACCCTCCGTGTGTTCTTGGAAAAGGTAACCTACTTCTGTCTAATCACGTCTTTTCGGTTCCCCAGAAATAATTCGACGGCCATTCCGCTTCCCCAAACTTCGAAAAAGGGAAACTGATGATTACACCTTTTTAATGCCACAGACAAACTTATATAATACCTTCGAAATCTTCCTTTTCTTTTTACGCACGCCATTGTCTTCACAAGAAACCCTAAAAACTAGAGTTTTAAATTTCTCCGGAGATCGTTCTTCTGCATTTTCAAGACTCAGTCCGAGAGTTCCCTGATCTCCGAAGACCCTTTTTCCATCCCCACGATCATTTTCTTGGTAAGTTTCTGAATTCTCATGCTTCAAAGTTTCGTGGTGCATGCTTCTGTATGTTGACCGTTTGAGTTTATCTGTTTCTGGTTTGAGACGCTTGTGAATAGAATATTTTGTAGGCAAAAAAAAAGGGTTACAAGTTTGTTTAATAGTCAGGATCATACTTTTAGGACGTAAAATTGAAGTAAAAGTTCGATCTTTAGGCTAGTTGGAAAATAGGTTTTTCTCGCCCTAAGGGGAGTTGAAAAAGCTTTCTTGAAAAAACTTTTTACTTTCACCCTTTGATCCGTCTTTCAAACTGTTCATGTGGAAAATTTAGCTTTTTGTTAGAATGTTGTTGTACAAAAGCTTGGCTTTTATACACGACCAGTGTTATTCTAAAAAGCCTTTAAAAATTCTTTATCCTCACCTCCCCATTCTTCTGTTTGCAGACATTGATGCCAGATTTGTGGGGAGGTGAACGACCCATCGACGACGACCTTCTCGCCCAGCTGCTCGAGGGCGAAGAACAACCGGCTGACCGAGTTCACGAGATTCCCTTCTCACGATCCTCTACTAGACCTCGTCCTTCTCCTCCTCAAATGGCCCGTTCCAAATCCATAGGCAAGAAAAGGCCTGAGTCTGAGAACAGTCCAAACCTTCCTGCCCAGCCTGATTCGCAGGCTAGGGTTCCCTCGACCAGTGGTCGAGAAAATCCTGCTCCTGACCCTAATATCCAAATCAGGGCCCGCCCTCGCCATCAGAATCTGCCTGATGTCGAGTGGTATACTTCCCCGACCAGCTCAGTGACCCTTTGGATGGTTGCTAATTACTTCAGGAAATACCCTCTTACAGGGGTTTCCATTACAATTCCTGCTGCGGACCAAAGGGCTAACCTCCCTGGGGGCATATATAGTGCCTGGTCTCGGTATCACTTAGAGGCGGGGGCTTACCTCCCTCTACATCCTTTTTATGAGGGGGTGGCCAATTATTTCGGTGTCGCCCCCTTTCAAATTACTCCAAATGGATATAGAATGTTGGTCGCACTCTATATCCTGTACAAACTTAAGAAATGGCCAGAACCTACCCCTCATGAGGTCAACTATCTCTTTGACCTTAAATCCAACCCGCAACAATATGGAACGGGTTTCTTCCACTTCTGTCACCAAGAGACCAACCGGACGTTCCTGAGTGACACCACGCATATATCGAATGTGGGGCAGTACAGTAAGGAGTACTTCCTTACACTGGACATAACCAGCAACAACCTGGCCTTCGCTCGAGGAGGTAAGTGCCATTTTTGACTGGTCGATACTTTTAATCACGGAGTTTCCTTTCATTTTTCTCAAACTTCACTTTGTCTTTCAGGCCCATGGTTACATCTGACCCCAACACCAGACATGGTGTTGAGGTCCAATAGACTGGCCAGGATGACAGACGCAGAAAAAAGCGTCAAGTCCCTGGTTACCGATGAAAACTTGAGGCTGTCTGGCCTCCTGGCTCCTCGCCATGAAACAAGAGGGTGCGTGGTAGACGATGCCACTGCCGAGGGGGTTCCCGAGCAGCAACCTCCTGCGTCCCCTCCTCGAAGGAGGCCAACAGGGGTTACAATCAGGGAGCCCACGGGCAATCCTTCCGCAGAAAGGCCTTCTGCTCCCCAAGGCAAGGGGAAACAAAAGGCCAAAGAGCCAGTTGTGGACCTGGGGGAATCCTCTGATGAAAATGGTAAAGTTATTTTGCTTTTAAGTAGCTTGCCAATTCCCTGTCATTTGTTTGACGGGGAGGGCAACTTTACATATACTCCAAATTTAGGGCCAGAGTTCTTCATGCCAGATAATGAGTGTGTGACTAATAGAGTTAATAGTATACGGACCAGTAGTTGTAGCTCGGGTACTAACTTTGTGACCTTCTTTTTCGTTTTGATAGAGAGTCTTCATCTGCTTTTATCTTTACCCATTGCATGTTTTTACTTGTGTGCAGATATGGCCACTCCCAATGTCTTTGACCTATACCGGACTGAGGAGGAAGAGGAAGTTCCTCAGCTTCGGAGGAAGTCATCACAGAGACAAACTGGCGAGACGATCCAAGGTCCTGCGAAAAAGAGTCGAACAGAAGACCCTCCTAGAGACGTGCCTGCTGGGCAAACTTCTGTTCATCCTCCGGCCCCTGCTGAGAAGGAGACTCCCCTTGCTCCAATGAACCCTCCTCCGGCTGTGCCCAGAAGGGAACAAGACAAATGGGAGGAAACTCTTGGGGCCAAACTCTCAAGCCGTGCCATACGAGCAGCCAAAGACCGCATTGCATACATCGGGAAAAATGACCGCCTTAAGGATGCAATGGTTGAGGCAGAAAATATGACGGTCGACCTGATCCTGAACAGGACCTTGAACGAAATAGCCAGCGTAAGTACTTCTTTAATCTTTTTAGCTTCAGTCTTTTAGTCTTTGCCACCGGTTCTAACTTTTATCCTCTGTTCTCAGGAATTGCTGTCTGCTACCACTGCTCGCACCCGTACACAAGCTACCATCGAGCAGGCTAGGGCAAAGGCCATTAAGAGGTATCAGGTGAAAGTAGCCGAGGAGCTTTCGGCTGCAGAGGCCAGGCATACTAAGGAGTTGGAGGCGATAGTTCAACAGAGGGATGCTACGGTGACCAAGTTGTCGGAGGCTGAAGCTGCAAAGGCGGCTGCGGTACAGTCGAGGCAGTAGTATCCAGATGCCAGCCGAACCCATCTTTGCGAAGTCAGGAGATTGGAAGAGGTGCTTAAGCCCAAGGACGAGGCCATCGCCACTCTTGAGGGCAAAGTAAAGCAGCTGGAGCTCGACAACTCCAAAAATCTGGAAAGGTATAAGAGGACGAAGCTCCGATGTTTCTACAACTTTTGGAAACACAATCAGGGAGCCGACTTCAGCTATCTTTCAGAGGATGTCAGGGCTGCCGAGCTGGCTCGCTGCACTGCCCAACTGGCTGAAGAGGAGGCAAGAGCAAGGATCCCTGCTTCCCCAAGCATTGTTGGCGTAGAGGAAGAAGGGGCTGCTGAGGATGCTGTCACCCAGAATGCTGCTAAAGACCCTCCTGCTCCCAATGCCTCTTAAGCTTTTTCATTTACTTTTTCTTTTGATTACATGACCCACGGGTCGTGATGTAAAGACAATATTTTCATTTTAAACTTTGCTGCACGGGCAGTAAATCTTTTTCTTTTACATGAACAATTACATCCAAGCAGTGATGCTTGCGGTGTAAAAGATTGCATGATGCTATAACATTTTCATTTATTATAACATTTGTCTGTATGACCGAACTTAGCATAGTACTTTGGCATGATTTAACAAAATATAAATTTTGAAAAATACTCTAAGTACCTTAGCATGCTTTCACTCATTTTGTTCATGTTTTTACATACCTCATGGTACGCTTTGCTATCGATGTGCCTTATATGCCCCCCAAGTGATCGAGGAGCTTTAGGTCCTTGGTCACTTGCCTTGACCACGACCTGTTCGAACATTTCTGCTCGGGTGAAAAAGTAATACTTGTAATACAGTAAAACAACACACGTAATGAACAAATACTTGTAAATATAAATTCACAAAGGTTGGCAAGAATGACTGGTTGCGCACAGTCCCTTATAATCTTGTATTAAAAATTGACTAAACATGTCTTTACGAGCAATTTTGAAATAGAATCTTACATATATGAGCAATTAGCCATACAACATGGCTAACCCTCTTTGCTAAACTTATAAAAAGAAAAACTAATACAAGCCAGTCCTTTAAAAAGAACTGTTCACTGATAATACTTGCGCAGGTGTTCTCCATTCCAATAACGTGGAACGAGATCTCCGTTTAAGCGTGCAAGTTTGTAGGTGCCCGGATGAAGGACTTGTTCAATCTGATAAGGTCCTTCCTAGTTAGGTCCGAGTACTCCAGCAGTAGGGTCGCGGGTATTTAAGAAAACTCGTCATAGCACCAAGTCTCCGACGTTGAATTTTCTTTCTTTAACATTGGAGTTAAAGTACCGGGCGACTTTTTTTTGGTATGTAGCAACTCAGAGTTGGGCCTTCTCCCGTATTTCGTCAATCGAGTCTAGGGATTTCATCATCAGTTGGCTATTCTGGTCCTGTTCATACGTTAGACGTCGATGTGAGGGGGGATCTAATTCGATAGGCAACATCGCCTCATATCCATAGGCTAAGGAAAATGGGGTATGTCCTGTCGCTGTTCGGTGAGACGTTCTATACGACCAGAGGACTTCAGGCAATTGCTCTAGCCATGCTCCCTTAGCTTCTTCAAGGTGTCTTTAAGGGTTTTATTCATGGCTTCGACCTGCCCATTCGCCTGGGGGTGTGCAACTGAAGAAAAGTTTTTAATGACTCCATGTCTTTCGCAGAAATCGGTGAATAAGTCGCTGTCAAATTGGGTCCCGTTGTCTGAAACTATCTTTCTAGGCAAACCATATCGACAGACAATGTTCTTGATAACAAAGTCAAGGACTTTCTTGGTCGTGATGGTAGCGAGCGGCTCAGCTTCGGCCCATTTGGTGAAGTAATCGACTGCTACGACTGCGTACTTTACTCCGCCTTTCCCTGTAGGTAGGGATCCAATCAAATCTATCCCCCATACTGCAAAAGGCCACAGACTTTGCATCTGTTTTAATTCGTTTGGAGCTGCTCGTGGAATCTTGGAGAATCTTTGACATTTATCACATCTTCGTACAAACTCCATCGAATCCTCGTTCATAGTTGTCCAGAAGTAGCCTTGCCTTAGAATCTTCTTTGCCAAACTCTGCCCCCCAGCGTGATCCCCACAGAAGCCTTCATGCACCTCTTTCATGAGTTTCTTAGCTTTTTCTGGTGTAACGCACCTGAGTAGTGGCATTGAATATCCTCTTCGGTACATAACACCATCGACCAGTATGTACCTAGCGGCTCACCTTTGTAGAGTTCTGGCTTTGTTTCTATCTGTTGGCAGCGTACCATTTGTTAGGTACTCCAAATAAGGTGCCATCCATGTATCTTCCATTCGAATCTCCATACTGGATTCGGCCGCTTGTATGCTTGGCTTACTCAATCTTTCTACTGGCACAATGTTCAGAGTGTCAGCATCCTTCGCGCTTGCGAGTTTGGCTAAGGCATCTATATTTGAATTCTGGTCTCGCGGAATTTGCTGGAGGGTGTATTTAGTGAACTGGGCTAGCAGGTCTTTTGTTTTATTTAAGTAGGCCACGATTTTTAAACCTCGTGCTTGATATTCTCCTAGAACTTGATTCACCACCAGCTGTGAATCACTGTAGATATCAAGCGTCTTTATGCTCATATCCTTCGCCATTCTCAACCTAGTGAGGAGTGCTTCGTATTCCGCTTCATTATTTGACGCGGTGAAGTCGAACCTGATGGCGCAGTGAAATCGATGCCCCTCCGGCGTTATCAATATCACTCCCGCTCCAGCGTGGGATTCGTTGGATGAACCATCCGTGAATAACTTCCACGAAGGAGCTTTCTCTTGAGGCTCAGGAGCACTAGGTTGTTTGCACTACTCGCTGTCTGGGAGTTCGGTGAACTCTGCAATAAGATCGGCCAAGACTTGTCCTTTTACTGCTGCTCGCGGTGAATAAGTTTTGTTGAACTGCCCTAGTTCGACAGCCCATTTTAATAATCGCCCAGCCGCCTCTTGTTTTTGGAGGACTTGCCGAAGGGGCTGGTCAGTTAGAACTGTAATAGGATGGGCTTGAAAGTAGGGGCGTAGCTTCCTAGAGGCCAAGATCAAGAAATATGCTAACCTCTCAATTGGTGGATATCTTAATTCTGCCCCGATCAGTCTCTTGCTAACATAGTAGACTGCTTTTTGTACGCTTTCTTCCTCTCGCACTAGTATCGCACTAGCAACAACTTCAGTGATCGCCAGGTAAATAAACAAAGTTTCTCCTTCGATTGGCTTTGATAAGATGGGAGGTTATGCCATATGGGCTTTCAAGGCCTGGAAAGCTTGCTCGCAGTCTCCTGTCCATTCGAACTTCTTATTCCCTCTAAGTAGAGTGAAAAAGGGGACACACTTGTCTATTGATTTCGAAATGAATCTGCTTAGGGCTGCAATTCTCCCAGTTAAACTTTGTACATCTTTGATCCTTTCTGGCGATTTCATGTCGATCAGGGCTTTTATCTTGTCGGGGTTGGCCTCGATTCCTCTTGAATTTACAATAAACCCCAAAAACTTCCCTGATCCAACTCCAAAGGAACATTTGAGGGGATTTAACTTCATCTGGTACTTTTTTAACACATCAAAGCACTCTTGTAAATCCCTCACATGTCCTTCTGCCTTCTTAGACTTTACCAGCATGTCGTCCACGTATACCTCCATGTTTACACCGATTTGCTCCTTAAACATGTGGTTGACTAGCCGTTGGTAAGTCGCACCTGCGTTTTTCAGTCCGAAGGGCATTACTTTGTAACAGTATAAGCCCGTATCGGTTCGAAAGCTGGTGTGATCCTCGTCAGGGGGATGTATGCTAATCTGGTTGTAGCCTGAATATGCATCCATGAATGAGAGGATCTCGTGCCCTGCAGTTGCATCGACCAGCTGGTCTATCCTTGGGAGTGGGAAGCAGTCTTTTGGGCAGGCTTTATTGAGGTCTGTAAAATCCACACAGGTTCGCCATTTGCCGTTAGGCTTGGGAACCAGCACTGGATTGGAGACCCACGATGGATAAAAGGCCACCCTGATGAACCCATTCTCCTTTAGTCTTTCGACTTCTTCTTTTAAGGCTCTCGATCTATCTTTATCAAGCAGCCTTCTCTTTTGTTGCACGGGTGGAAAGGTCTTGTCTATATTCAGGACATGGCTGATTACTGCAGGATCTATCCCAGCCATGTCTTTATGCGACCAGGCGAAAACCTCCTGGTTCTTTCGCAAAAATTCCACCAGTGCGTGTTTCATGGTAGGCTCTAAGTTTTTCCCAACCTTTACGACTCTGGTCGGGTCTTCTTTGTCGAGTTGGACCTCCTCCAGGTCCTCGACGGGTCCAACGTTTTCTTCAAAATCACCAAAGCGAGGATCCAAGTCTTTATCCTCACTTTGGGCAACACCCTATTTGGTGACTTCATCACCAGATTGGGCTTGTGTATCTAGTGCCATCTGCAACCTATCTGAGGTAGTGCTCTTCGACATTCCATTCTTTGCCTTTGTGATTGAGGCATTGTAGCACTCCCTGGCTTCCCTCTGGTTCCCCAACACGCATCCTACCCCCGCATCTGTTGGGAACATCATGGCCAAGTGCCACATAGAGATGACAGCCCGTAAATCAACCAATATAGGCCTTCCAATAACGGCATTGTACGCCGAAGGACAATCGACCACTACAAAAGTGGCGAGTAATGTCCTTGTTGCAGGCGCTATACCTGTCGTTACTGGCAGTTTGATCAATCCGGCGGGGGCGAGTCCTTCTCCAGAGAAGCCGTATATCGTTTGGTTGCAGGGCTCCAAGTCCTTAACGGAGAATTTCATGCGTTCCAGTGTTGATTTATACAGGATATTCACTGAACTTCCTGTATCGACCAGTACTCTCTTCACCATCATGTTGGCCATCTAGATATCCACGACCAGCGGATCGGAATGTAGGAACCTGACGTGTTGGGCGTCGCCATCAGAGAAGGTTATCTCACCTTCCTCTGACCGAGCCTTTTTTGGTGCACGGTCCTCCACAGTCATCATCTCGATGTCCTGGTCGTGGCGCAGAGTCTGAGCATATCATTCCCTGGCCTTTCCACTATTTCCCACGAGGTGCAGGTCTCCACAGATGGTTAAGAGTGTGCCAGTCATGGGGGCAGACTGTAAGGGTGGCGAGCGCTGGCGCATGGACGCCTGCTCGTTGCTACCCGGAGCTTCTCGTTGGGAATTTCTCGAGGCCCGTACGTATCTTCTCAAGTGTCCTTGTCTAATAAGGAACTCGATTTCATCTTTTAACTGGTTGCATTCATTGGTGTCATGTCCGTAGTCATTATGATAACGACAGAACTTGGTAATGTCTCTTTTTGAAATATCCTTTCGAATGAGGCCAGGTTTTTTATAAGGCACACTAGAACTTGTGGCCTGATAAACCTCTCCCCAAGACTCGACGAGGGCAGTGTAGTTAGTGAACCGAGGTTCATAGCGATTACCCTTGGCTCGTTTATTGTCGGAGGTGGAAGGCTCGTTATACAGTCGTTTTCCACCATTCTTGCCATTGCCATTGCCATTAGGTTTGGAACCATTGACAGCTTTGGCAGGTTCGAAAGCCTTCTTATCCTTGCTTGAGGGCTTTCCGTCGTCAGCGATGGCTTCTTCGAGCTTGATGTAGCGATCAGCCCGGTCCAAAAATTCTTGGGTAGTTCTCACTCCTTCCTTTCGAAGACTTTTCCAGAGGGGAGAACGACGTTTAACCCCTGCGGTAATGGCCATCATTTTGCCTTCGTCCCCCACCGTTTTTGCTCCAGCCGCCGCTCGCATAAAGCGCTGGATGTAGTCCTTTACTGACTCCCCATCCTGCTGGCGAATTTCAACTAGCTGGTTTGCTTTGATTGGATGCACACGACCTGCATAGAACTGTCCGTAAAACCCCCTTACGAACATTTCCCAGGAAACTATGCTTGCGGGAGGGAACTTAAAAAACCATTCCTGCGCAGCTTCAGAAAGTGTTGCAGGGAAGATCCTGCACCAAGCGTCTTTGGACACTTTTTGAATGTCCATTTGAATTTCAAACTTGTTGACATGAGACACTGGGTCTCCATACCCATCAAAGTTTGGGAGTGTAGGCATTTTGAACTTGCTTGGAGTTTCGGCATTAGCTATCCTCTGTACGAAAGGAGTGCCTTTCCTCCTATCATGGTCGATGTAAGATGTCCTTCCCCCGACCAGCTGTTGCACTGCCTTGTTGAGGGCGTCTATCTGGGCCTGTACAGTAGCAGGAATTTCTCTGGCCTCTGTTGCTGGGGGGACGTTCTCGCCATGCCGCTCGCGGCGATCGTTAAGTACGTCACGCAAATCCTCGTCTCTTCTCCGCTGCTTGCTACCCCCGAGCCAGTTCAAGACATTATTTTGTTTGGGCTGCCCCTCAGCATCCCATCTATTGGGTTGGTCATCTTGAGGTACCTGGCTCCTGCCTTTACCTCTTTCTTCATTCCTTCGGCCAGAGTTCCCCTTGCCTGAGTCAGCCTCATTATATCCATGGCCATCTCTGAACCTTGACTGGCTATGGTGGGATCGACTGTTCCCTCGATTTCCACTCCTGGCTGAAACATCCCGATCGTTAGAGGGTGGCCTGCGCTGGTCGTGGTGTCCCCGTGCATCATCGTGCCGTGGGGGACCCCGGACCACAGAGCCTAACTCTGAGTCCCTCCTGTTACCAGGGGGATACTAACCTCTGTTCGGTAGGTTTGGCTCATCACCCATACGGCAACTAGGACTACGAGGCTGATATTCGGCCCTAGTCTGCCTTTGTTGCGGGGGATTGTCGCGACCAGCCTGGAATGGTGGCTGCGCCTCAGGGTCCAGCGGGGCATCGTCATGGGGAGCATGAGGCTGCTTGGGCCTTTGTGGACTTGAAGGCTGGATCGGTGGGCTTGGATTAGGACCCCTCTAGGGTGGCCCATTGCCAGGTTGGTCAGGTTGCGAAACAGGTGCGGCCTGATTCCTTGCCAGCTGCAAGACCGCCTCGAGGGCAGCCATGGCTTCGCTCTGGCGGCGGTCTATCTCCGCCTGCCTTTCGCTTAGTTCTGCGCACTGCCGTTCAATCTCCTGCTGCTGCCGCGCCACAACTCCGGCAGTAGTCTCTTAACTGGCTTTCAGACTGGCCAGCTCCTCCTGCAACGCCCCCAGGGTACTCTTCAGCGTTGCATCATCCATTTCTTCCTCCTCAAAGTCCAGATGTGGCTCATCCTCCGCCACGCTTGCAGGGGGAGGAGGAGGTGGATTTGATGGCGCAGCAGCGGTCGCCTGTCAAGCTTTCCTTCCAGTTTTCGCCATTAGTTTTCTCAGCAATGATAAATCAAGCTCTCAATGAAAGCACCAGAATGTTGACCTAGGATTTGGCCAACTGACACGGAGTCAGAATATGCTTGATATGAATGAATGTGTAGAGAGGAATGTAATGACAAAAAGTAATAACAACACGATATTTTTATAGTGGTTCGGCCCCAGGATCTGGTAATAACCTACGTCCACTTAGAGTGTTATTGATATAAGAACCAAAGGAGTGATCAAAGAACAAGGGTTCAATGAGTTTCACTAACCTCTCAAGAACAATACAATATCACTAGGAGAATTACTATAGTCTCAAATGATGCAAAAGCCAAAAGTCCCTTCCTTGAGCTATCTTTTGCTATTTATAGGCTCAAGGGGGATTACAAAAGATTGTTACAGATATTCTTTCCTGAATAATCGGATACTCAGGAGATTATGTGAGTTAAATTCGGGATTTACAAAGATCTTCACAGTAATGTTGCTCTGTATGCGGAACCATCGACCAGACTGGTCGCAGGTAAGATTGGGCTGCTTACTGCTTCTAATGCGTCTTCTGGTCGATACTCTAGCAGAGCTTTCCCAGGTGTCAGCCACGTGTCCAGGGATCGCTTGCCACATCATCAATGCTAATTTTTTGGATAACAAGTACACTCCTGCAATAGATATTTGGAGCATAGGATGTATTTGCTGAAATGGTTACAGGAAAACCACTCTACACCAAAAAGGACATAGGACAACAATAAAATCTAACAGAATTGAAAGATAATAAGAAACAAAAGATAATGAAGTCATTTCAAAAGATGGTTAGTTTTGATGAGAAAGTCTGGCTTATTACACCAGCTCTAAACATGGTTATCTTAATTGCTAGGCAATCTACCTTTAACTCCAGCAACTCCTCCCTGCAAATACTTCTTAATATTGTGAAATGTGTGCATTCTTATTTGTTATTTATTTTTATTTTTTTGTTGTACTCACTTGATTTTCAAGTTATTACTTTGTTGTTCTGACTAATCATCAATAGTCATGTTTATTTTATTGAAACATTTTTATTCTCCTTGTTCAGTTTCCTATTGAATGCTCTCTTACCTTGAGACTAGTATGAATAGAACTGATTTTTTATTAGAGAGCAAGCCTTATTTTTTTAATTTGTAAATATGATTTTGTTTTTCAGCATTTTGGTTAGCATTTATAACTTGAATTTCAAATTGGAAGGTCACTTTTGTTTTAATACTATGAAAATTTCAGGGTCATGTATAGTTTCTCCTTGAAATTAACATCATTTTACTTCTCATTATATAGTTTCTCCTTTAATTTTCTTGATTTTACCCAACTGAAGACATTGACACATATAGAGTTTCTTGAATCATGGGGTGACAAGGTATTCAAAGATAAATGGTGGGTGTTTCAAGGTGTGTAGAGTTTCTACTTCTATTTTTGTTGTTATTAAATTTTTGGAGCTTGTTTTCCTTGGTCAAAAATAAAATTTTATTTTAGCAAGAATGAAAAAGATAAATATACTGTAGTTGTTGCATCACTTTATGTCTTAATCAATTGTTAGTAACTTGATCTTGGGAATTAATAATTTAGTTTGTTGGCTGGAATTTCATTGCATTAGAAAGCTCTACGGAGTTTAGTTGATACAAGAGGAATTGTACATTCGTGTCTTGAAACTTGAAAAACTTGAAAAGCAGAAAAACCTCCCTGAACCCATTATTTTCATGTTGCTGGTATGTTCTATAAATTTATGGCTGTCTTTGATCGTGTGATGTCTAAATAAACACAAGTGTGAAAAGTACAAAGTACATTTGATTAAATATTTGCACTCTAGTCATGTTGACTGTGATATACGAAATGGGGAGTCTTATGCAGAATTAAATCAATACTTAGAGTTCTCAACTGTAACTTTAATAAAATTTATTTGGAAAAGAAAAAGATGAATTTTTTAGCTGCTGTTTTCAATTTTAATCCATAGTACAAATTGCAATCTATGAAATAAGATTCTTCTTCTGGATTGAGGAGCCTTATTGTTTTGGTGTGGTAATTATGTTGTTATGCATTGCTATTTTTGAATTTTACCTTTTGTTGGTGATGATGGCTTTGTATTTATACAGCGTGGAGGTCAGACTGTCTCTAAGATTACTCTAGCAATTGTCTCTATTGTTTGGTTAGCTACTAGAGTTTGCTTTTTCATTGCTTTGCCAAACAATTCCTGGCTTTGGTTGATTAACATTTTTAAGAAAGATTCATTCTTTAGTTACCTTTCCTTTTCTTTTGTTCTAAATTTTGAGTTTCAAACAATTCAGTTCGATTAAAAAATATTAGAAAGCTAAATGATAAAAGCATTTGTTTGCTTCGATTTATTGGCTTAATCGTTTTATCATAATTTGCTTTAGGTTTCTAAATTCCATTTGCTATGAAATATATTATTGATTCACTTTCTGACTTGGAACTGATTCTTTCCATATTCAGCTCAATCCAAGTCTTTATGACAGTCATCAAATATATTCCTCACGTTAGAAATGCCTCATTTCTTTTTCCTTTCTTATTACTGTATGAGTAGAGAATTAGAGACAGTAATACTATGTTGTTCTTTGCATTATTTCTTGTTTGTGTTTGTTCATTTTTCCAGTTCGTTTTGTTGGTGTTCTTGGCAGGTTATTAAAGAGTTCAATCACTTTCAATATCATCCTCTTATACTAGGTACACTGACTATGATTTCAAGCTAGATTTCTCGAACGTAGACATCTTAAAAAATCATGGTGAAACAGATATATATAACACATACTTTAATCTTAGCACTAGACCTTATATATATATAATTTAGTTAAATCAGTTAGTTTTTGGACAGAGAAAGTTTTGTTGATGGTCCTATTCGGTGTCTTCTTTGTAACCTAGAAAGTGAATTTCCCTTCAAGACTGTGGAACTTATTCGCCTCTTATCATCCCTATCTGAAGGAACTTGGCCAGTAGAATGTGTGTAAGTTTCTTTATTTCCTTGCATTGGGTTGAGGATTCTACAGTAATTTCTGTACGTTTGTAAACACTACACTGTACTATATCAACGTAATTGACTGCGAATATGTATCACTATTTTGTAATTACTTGTTAGTGCCCAAATAACTTGAGGTCTAGAGTTTAGTACCTATTTGAGCTCCATGTTCTATTACACCTCTCCTTTAAATGAGATATAAGATTCGATGGATCTACCCTAGAAATAATAGTATCATTCTAAATGCTTTTGTAACTTAAATCTCCCAAAACCTACATCTCTGGTTCAGTAATTAAGCACCTAAACCAGAGATGTCTTTAGGGTGAAATTGGGGCCCCTTTAACTTGAAAATGTTAATGTTTGTTTACTGTAATATGTATCTATTCACCGTGTGATAGCAGTATTTTGAATTTTGAAGTATGTTCACCTGGTATTGCTTGCTTAGGTCTTATATTGTATGCATTTTTATTATTTGATTCACATTATTTAATTTTTTTAAGCATATACCTTACCTTTTATTTGCTATTGCAGGAGAAAAATGTCTCTTTCTCCTTCAATTGGAGGAGAAAAGGATACTTAATTTTGAAGGCTTTGTGTTGGGCAGCTGTAGAATATTTTGTGCTGAAAGTAGTAACTTTTCAATATGTTGAATATTTAAGACTACTTGAATACTTAAAGAACATTTTGTTGTTGATGACAGTGTTGAATGTTTTAAACTAATTTGTGGATTGTTAATACAATGTTGAATGTTTTTACTTTTTGTTATTTGAAAATCAAGTTCATTTGATGATGCTAGTATATATTAGAAAGTTAATTTTAATTATATAAAAAAAATTAAAATATAATAGAATAAATTAGTGTTATATAAATGAATATATAATGAGAATTTAAACTTATCTAAATATTAAAATAATATGAAAATTGTGTTATAATATCTATTACAATAACACTTTTTATGTAAAAAAATTTGTTATGCAAACTTCATTATATAACACAAATAATGTGTTATACTAAAGTGTAGTATAACACAAAAAATGTGTTATACTAAAGTGTAGTATAATACAAATTTATAAGTATTGAAATGTGTTATATAATTGACTATAAATAATATAATTAAACACTTATCTATTTATTAAAATAACACAAAAAGTGTGTTATCGTTGACAGTATAATAACACATCTGTATAACAATGATAAAGTGTTATGTAAAGTACCCTGACCTACGATAACATAGTCGGTCTTAACACATCAAAAAGTGTTATGGTATGTTTTGATAACACATTTTTGGTGTTATTAAAAGCATTTTTTCTTGTAGTGCTCTATTTTTCTATGTTTTGTGTAATTGTGAGGTTACTTAGACTATAAGTAAATCCTGAGGCTCGGGGTCCCAAAAACATCCCCGAGGGAAAAATGGTCAAAACTCCCAGAATTCCCTCCTAATCTTGCTAATACCAAATATATCCTCAAATATTCATTCTCGTTACCCGATAACCCGGTAATAAACTACATACCCAAAATACCCCTTAACTCACCCCGAGTCGGGTATTAGGTCTCGTTGTGACTTTCTTCCTAACTTGCTCCCTAGGATCGTCACGTACTGAGTAACCCAAATATACCCACATAATAATGTAGTCTCAAACATATATGAAAAATATCGCATATATGCCAAATATACCCATAGCAGGCCATATTACGAAAAATTTCCCTTCTAATAAGAAATGGGCGCACATGCATATTTTATACACCTAAACTTGCATAGCTAATAATTTTATCATATAATTCACATAATCACATAATTATACACAAACACGTCACATAATCATTTAGTTCCCATAAATCGCCATCTTGGCCCCCTAATAAAGGCCCTAACCCTTATTAGGTAATTTGGGACATTGCAAAAATGGTATTGCGGAAATAAATATTTGAACATGTCCTGAGTTGATTAATGTTATGATGTTACATTTAAAATTTAGTTTTAGTTTTTGGAGTGAAGCCTTGCTATCCGTCTATCATTTTTTGAATTGTATTCCCATGAAGAAAAATAATATCTCTCCATATGAGTTATGGAAAGGAAAGAAACCAAACATTAGTTTTCTTAAAGTGTTGGGGTATCTTGCTTATTGCAAGAACACTGATCCCAAAAGTACCAAGCCAAGGGCTATAATATGTGCATTTATGGGTTATGCCGAAAATAACAAAGCTTATAGATTATTAGACTTGGAATCTAATGTGATAATTGAACCAAGAGAGGTTGAGTTCTTCGAGAACATGTCATGGGATGACAACAAGTTATCAGAACCAACTCAAATTAGAGAGCCTCAAGAGGAGACTTCTAAAATGGTTGGTGAGCAACCTCAATTGCATAGACGGAGCCAAAGGCTCAAAGATTTGGGATCAAGTGAGAAGTGTTCTCAAATAGAGACAATATACCGTGTTGAAGGTAATAATGAGGAAGTCACTTAGTAATATCCAATAGTACTTCAAATAGAGGATTATCCCAAAACTTTCAAAGAAAAAATGTCCTCAATGGACTCTGCTTTTTGGAAGGAGGCAATTCATGATGAAATTGATTCAATTATGTAAAGCCACACTTGGGAATTAGTTAAATACCATAGAAGGAGTTACCATACCGATGGCACCATACAAACCTTTAAGGCTAGATTAGTAGCCAAAGGATTCAAATGAAATGAGAGAATAGATTACTTTGACACTTACGCACTGATAGCAAGAACTACTTCTAAAAGATTGTTATTTGCCTTATCATCTATATATAACCTTTATGTTCACCAAATGGATGTCAAAATGACATTCCTAAATGGGGTTCTCAAGGAAGAGGTCTATATGGAACAACCAGATGGTTTTGTTCTTCAAGCAAATGAGCATAAAGTGTGTAGACTTGTCAAACATTATATGGTTTGAAACAAGCACCAAACACAATAGAATGAGAATTTTTATAAAGTCATTGAATCAAATGGATTTAGACACAATAATGCAGACAAATGCTTATATTCTAAGACTTATGATGACTATTTCATAGTAGTGTGTCTATATGTAGTTGATATATTGATTTTGAGTAATGACATGAGAGGAATAATTGAAAGAAAGAGGTTTCTATCTTCTAACTTTAAAATGAAGGGCCTTGGAGTGGTGGATACCATTCTAGGTATCAAAGTTAGAAGGAATAGTGGGGGTTTTGTATTGAGTCAAACCCATTATGTCGAGAAAGTTCTTGACAAATTTAGTCATCTCAAAATCAAAGAGGCAAACACACCATTCAATTCAAACATGAAGTTTGAAAATAATGAGGGAATAATGGTGGCTCAATTGGAATATTCAAGTGCAAAGGAAGCCTAATGTACGCCGATCATTGCACAAGAGCGGATATTGCATATGTGGTTAGTAAACTTAGTAGGTTTACTAGCAATCCAAGTATCAAGCATTGGAAAGCTATTGAGAGAATTCTTTGTTACCTTAAGAAGAATATAGCCTTCATTGTAAAAACTTTCCAAGGATACTTGAAGGATATATCGACAGTAGGTTGATATCGGGAGTGAGATATAATCTCTTCGCCACTGGTTGGGTGTTTACTCTTGGAGGAGGTGCGATCTCATGGGGCTCCAAGAAGCAAACTTGTATATCACACTCAACTATGGAAGCAAAGTTTATAGCTATAGCAGCAATCAGAGAATAGGCCAGGTGGCTTAGGGATCTCATGATGGATATCCCTTTTACCATAGATATGGTATCAACAATTTCAATACATTGTGGTAGGAAATCCACACTTGCTAGAGAAAATAATAGTGTGTATAATGGAAAGACTAGAAATATTAATCTAAGACATGAATATGTGAGACAATTGATTGAAGATGGAATCATATTGATATCATATGTTAAGACAAGTGAGAACTTAACAGATCCATTTATAAAGCCTCTTGTGAAAAGGTTAGAAAGTTCCACTTCGAAAGGGATGAGACTGAAACTCCTTGAACAATAGATTCACCAATGATGGGAACCCAACTACAAACTTGTTAACAATAAGGAAAAGAGTTCAATGGGTAAGAACAAGTCATTGATAAGTGAATGGTTTCAACACTAAAACTCTGGTAAGTTCCATCTGAGATGGTTAGTGTTGGTTGCTACAGAGTAAGGGTTAAGACTAGGGCTTTTAATGAAGTTCAGTTGAGTGCAACAAGAATCTCTAATGGTAGCAAAGATGTTGTAAGAACTTCATCAATGTCAACTTAGAAGGTGGTGCCGCCTCTCGATGGAGTAGGAGTTTCTCCCACAGAAAGTTCATAAAGGGATGAGCACATGGCCATATGAGTGCTAAGGAAGAAAGTGGAACACTTAGTTCAAGCTTTTAAGCTACCAATGATTTTTATAAGACTTTGTAATATTTTCACTAAGGTAAAGTTAAAGTCGAAAGGCACTTTACTTTAGGCACCAAAACTATTTGAGCTAGAGGTTGAGGCTTGTATTTAACCAAGTTGGGGAATGTTATGATTGGTTAAATACATAGGATAAGTATTTTAATACAAGCTAGGTATAAAACACTTAGTGAATTCACATAGTGTAGATGTGAAATTTGATTTTCAATTGTAGGCACTTTAAAACTGTGTTTTTGGGTCCAAAATGATACACAGAGGTATTTAAGGTTCCCCAAAAATTTTGGTAGCTTTTGGAGTAATTCTAGGCCCGTTGGATGGGTCACAAGTCAGAGGAGGTGGTGATGTGTCACCTCCTTGGAGGAGTTGCATCGCCTTAATGTAAAGGGGTTCAAAAGCCCCAACAGGCGATACATTGCCTACTAGTAGGCAACGTATCGCTTGGAAGGCCATACATCGCCTACATGCAGGCGACGTATCACCTGATGTGTCCATACAAACATGTGTTTTAATCTCCAAATGACGAGTTCTTTAGCTCTACTCCTATTGGTTAGACCTAATGACGGTGCCTACATTGTAAAAGGGTCACAATAGAGTATTGGAAGATTTGATCACTCTCTCCAATCTCTCTCTAGGTTTCAAGAATTTCTATTTTTCTCCAAGAAACTCATAAATAAAGTTCTTGATTTTGTGAGTTCAATCCAAATTCCCATTTCGTCTTAGAAAAAGCCTTAGGCATCAACGGTGGCTAGGAAATAGAGAATTAAGACATCGATAAGAATCATGTATAAGCCTTGTTTTTGTGTTTTTTCATTGAATAAGGAAAAGCTCAAAGTGGTGGTTCTCCAAAGGGTTTTTGAAGGTCCATCAAAGTTAAAGAAGTTTGTTCTATAAGTAGGGTTTGCATCATCTTCTTCATTCTTTCTTTTTTCTCAGTCAATCTTTATTTTGTGTATATTCTAGTTTTTGTGGTGGTGTAATCTCACTCTCCCCCAACAACAATGATTCCAACATCAATTACATTGACATGTTTACTTTCTCCTAAGGTTGCATTAGTCTCATCACTATATGCATAAACTATGACAATTTCTTCTAGAGTTATAGTACATTATTCATTGAATGCATTATTCTCAATTAGGGTTACAATGCATTCCTCATTGAATGCATAAAATTTAATTAAGGTCAGAAAGATATCATCATCAATTAAGTGACCCAATTAAATTCATTTAGAAGTCTAATGATCACAAAATCAATTTCCTTAACCCTATTCTTATTATGATTAATTTTACAATTACCATATCTCACATTATGATGAATAACTTTACAAACAAAACAAGTATAACACTAACCCTTGAATTGCTCATTAATATTCATGATTGTATTCTTAAATAAATAATAAACTCAAACTCACAAAAATATGACAGCAGACACATTTCATTCAAATTCTTGAAGTCTACACATATAGAAATAAAGAATTTGATGATACCATTCTCCTTGAGTATGTAATCCCAATGAGTTGTCTCATCCTTTGTTTATGAAGACTTTGAATCTATTTTTATATTCATGTAGTGCATATCGAAATAGAATTTTCTTTGATCTCTCATAGTTATGTGTTCAACACAAACTAAATCTTGAAACAAGGATTTGAAGGTTATAGAAGATGAACCAATTTCCCTCATTGTTGGTTATGCAAAACACAAAAATAAATTAATTAGAATTAGAGATTTTGATTGTTCGGGATTGAAGACTTTATACTTTCTAAATTGTATGCCCTAAATATCCGCGAGTTATTAGCAAGCTGGAAAAGGGCATAATTCAATCTGCCACGTGTAAATCGTCCACCCGGAGCTGCAGTTACAAGTATCCACCTCCCTAGTCCGAGCTGATCAGAGAGTTAGCAGTCTACTCGAAGGCAGTGGGTCAGCAATATGGATATCATGAGCTGGCGCTACGTCAAGCTCGAGGTGCGGCATAGATCTGACACTCGAATCCTTGTAAAGGCTACCACGCAATGTAAACGTGCACATATCAGACATCACGTGTCTATTCCATTCCTCATTTCTCAGACACGTAGTATAAACATGCGTGTTCAGACACCCCACGACTGGTTTGGGCCATGTGGCCCATTATCCCCCCTTACCTATTGATTAGACAACACTTCACCGTCAGGTTTTAGGAATTAATCATCAGTGTCACAGAGATGACATGATGGGTAAGAAGGTCACAGGATGGCCCCCTTTACAAACCCAGGTATCTTCTCCCTATAAATACCAAGACCCTGGGCGTTGCAAGGGGTTGGAATTTTTATTGTAAAGAAACACTCTGTAAGGAATACTCAAGACATATCAATAATATTGACTGGTGGACTATAGGGATTTTAACCTTCGAACCACCTAAAAAGGAAAGGAGTGATAACCTTCCCACGATACTAATTTCGCCAGTTTGGAATTAAAGTATTTTCATATTACAGTTCACTATATAGCACTAATCCATCCCGTTTATTCGTATAATTACCTGTTGACGAAGAACCGCATCAACATAAATCAACAATGAAAAATGTGAATAATTCAATATTACAAACCCTAGATGCTAATCAAGAACCTTATTAAAAAATATGAATGCAAATCTTGATCATCAAAGAATCATATTCAAAGTATAAATGAAAATCTTAATAATTAAATATTAAAAGATTGTAACATGAATTTAGAATCATTTAGTCATCAAAAGTAATAATAATGAACACAATTAAAGAAGTAAATCACAATAGAATAACAAAATTACAAAGTTAAGAGTTAGATTCTTCCATGATGTTGTATCTCAGATAATAAAGAATTATAATGTTGGGGGGAGAGTGAGATTACACAACCAAAATATTTAGAATCTACACAAAATTATGCTTAACAGAGACCAAAGAAAGATTGAGTCAGTGTAACGACCCAAAATCGCTATTAAGGCTTAAGGGCCTTGATTAGTGTGCCAGGAGGGCATGTTGGGATTTATGTGTAATTTTATGAGTTAAATGCATGGTTATGATTTAAAGCATGTTATTTGACTAATTGTTTATCTGAGATGCATGACTATGTGTATTAGTATGCATGTAGGCCCTGATTGTGTTTGAAGGGCATAATTGTAATTTTAGCCCGCTGAGGGCATATATGTGATAATTGTATTCCGTGATTTGTACCACGTGAGTGTGGTGGTATTATTGTGATGCACGTGTCGAGACGGTCCTAGAGAGCAAATTAACTTAAGAGTCACAACGGGATTTCTATACCCGGCTCGGGAGGAGCCTAGGGGTATTTCGGGGATTTCGTAACTTAGTCCTTGAGGGATTTTGGTAACTGGTAATTTGGTAACTTATGTGACTGTTAGTAACCATAGAGAGTAACAAGTTTAGATGGTAAAATGGTAGAATTGTAATGGATAGGAAATGACAAGTAAGCCCTTGAGGTTTAGTTAGGAAAGGATAGGTAAGGAGGGGCAAAATGGTCATTTGGCATGGGGTTTAGACATATTGCAGCTGGGTTATATGGGGTACTCGGTTTAGGCTTGGCCATTTGAGGGTTTTGTTAAAATTAAGAGAAGAAAATCTAGAAGAGAAGGAGAGGAAGAAAGGAGCTGAAAATTGGGTAATTTAGGAGATGAATCAAGAGGTTTTGGCTTTAAGCTGGATTTGGAGAGGGCTCAAAGTTGAATTCTTGATTGAGGTAAGAGTTTTAAACATCCTTGGGTTTTCTTTTCTGTTGTGGTTTAAGATTTTGGAGCCATGGTTTAGGATTTTCAAGCTTGGGTTGTGTTTTTGGCCTTTAGGTTTGAGTTTTCTGAAATTTGAAATCAAATGGGTGATTTTGAGTGTGATTGTGTTATTGAGTTGGGTTATGATGTTTATGGGTTGATGTATGGTCTACTTGGGGTTTTGATATGGTTTTGGGGCTTAGGTTTGAGTTTGGGATGATTTGGGATTGTTTTAGTTCGGGAAAAACGCAAGAGAAAACCCAGAAAATCTGGGTTCGCGTATGAGCGCCGCGGCCCTGTTCTTGGGCGCCGCGGCGCGAGGTTGCATCAGGAGAAGGTCTGGCTGCTGGGCGCCGCGGCCCTTGAGGGGAGTGCCGCGGCCCTAGGCCATTTTGGCAGGCAAAAATTCTGGTTTTTAGGGCTTTTGCCCGGGGACTCGGGGGATGGTTCCGGTGTATTGTTTTAGGGAATTAGAGGTCCCGAGAGTGCGGGATTGGTCCCGAGAAGTGGTTATGAATTGATTAGTATTTAAGGAAGATTCTTGTGTGTTGTGACTAGGATATTGGAGAGGCTCGTGCTAGAGGACCGTGCTCGCGGTGTGAGTGCATCAGGAGGCTCGGAATACAGGTAAGAAAACCGTAACACCCGAGATTAGGGCATGGCCCCACTGTGTGATTGTAGGGCATGGCCCCAGATTGTACTATGTGCAAATGTTTAACCTTAAATGAATCATGATGTGTGTGAATGATTATTTCGAATGTACTATATGTGTGATTATGATGAAATGAACGACAAGGGCCGAGTGCGGCGTAGGCCGGGGCGGCCGTGGGGCCGAAAGTAACACCTAGCACATGGGATGCTATATTCAAGGTGGGACCCAAGGGATACATGAGTTATCCTCGCGGTGAGAACCGATACCCCAGGGCTTTGGTAGGGTTTCTGGGGCGGCATGGCCGTGTTTTCTTAGTCTAATGGTTGACTTTTATGTATGTGGATTATCTGTTATGATAAATTGTATAAATGCATATGTTATGTTCTGCATGAGTTTTCTTGCTGGGCTTCGGCTCACGGGTGCTCTGTGTTGCAGGTAAGCGCAATGACTGAGTCAACCAACCATGAGTACGGAGAGCGTGAAGCGACGTGTACATGTTTGGCCTGGCCAACTGCTTTGGTTGGGGGTTTATTTAAAAATGGCTGTAATAATCTATGATTTTGTAACTGATAAACTGTAAACTTATTTCAAGATGTAAATAGTTTTCAAACCTTATTTTGGGATCCCAATTGTCTAATACTAGAATTTTTATTGAGTCAACGCATTTTCAAAGATTACAGCCTTAACTTTATTAGTCACACTTTTGCTTCAAAACCTCGGTTAGCGAGTTCATTGCACTGTTTTGTCTTAAAACTCACTTAGTAACGGCTCTAAGGAAGTAGGGCGTTACAGTCAGATTATGCAAACCCTAGTTGTAGAATATACTTCTTCAACCTTGAGGAATCTTCAAAACCCCTATTAAATCCACCATCTTGAAGGACTTCTTTGTCAGTGCAAAAATACAACCAAAGGCTTATACACGATTCACATCACTATCATAATTCTCTATTTCCTAGCCCACCATTGATGCTTGAGGCCTTTTCTAAGAGGAAATGGGAATTGGGATTGAATAGGCCTTAAACTCACAAAGTTAAGCACTTTCTTTATGAGTTTCTTGGAGAAAACTTGAGATTCTTGAAAGCTAGAGAGAGAGAGAGGTCAGAGAGAGATTTGAAAGAGTGATCAAGTCTACCAAAACTCTATGAGAAACCTTTTATAGTGTAGGGACCGTCATTAGGTCTAACCAATCGAAATACAGCTAAGGAACTCACCATTTGGAGCTTAAAACACGTGTCCGTGTGGACACGTCACACAACGTGTCTCCTGCCTATAGGTGATGTGTCACGTACTAGTAGGCAATGCATCTCCTGCTAGGACTTTTAAGTTCGTTTGAATCTAGGCAATGCAATGCCTCCAAAGAGGTGGCGCATCGCCACCTCTTCTATCCAACAACCTCTCCAAGGGGACTAAAATTGCTCCAAATGCTACTAAACTTTTTTGGGATCCTTAGACACATCCATGTATCACTTTGGACCCAAAAAACAGAGTTTTTAAGTGCCTACAATTGAAACTCAAATTTCACATCTTCACTATGTGTTTTATACCTAGCTTGTATAACAACACTTATCTTTTGTATTTAACCAATCATAAGAATAATTGATATTTAAGATTTATAATAGACATATAAATATGTACCATACCCTCTATCTACATTGGAAAACTAGGGTAACTTGTTGCTTTTATTTCAATTAGGTTACCATTAGGGGTACCGGGTCACTCTTTTACATAACATAAAAGTAACACGGTACTTTGAAACTCATATTAAAAATAACAACAAATAAATAAAGTAATCTATCATGAATTAATAAGTAGACTTAAATTTTAAAAATCATAATTAATGGATAATTAAATTTATATACTTAATTGTTAAAACACATAATTTAAGGATTACTCTGTCAATATACGAGTACTAGTTTACTTTTTTTTGTTGTAACACACAAATTTTTTTATTGTTAGTATTTGTTATTGTTAAGTGTATAATTCTTTGAATTGATTTTATATTTTTAATAATTCAATTAATTTGTGATTTGTTGTGCATGTGTTTTGATTGTGTGAATGTGTATGCCATGAATAAAACATAGCATGCATGGTGAAGATTCCAAGCACATGGCATACATGGTGAGCATGCAAGAGAGTGCCATGAATCTAGACTACATGTGGGAATATTAGTAATTTCCCTATTTTTAGAAAAACTATCCAATTTAGAGTTCTAAAATACTTGTGTTCACACAAGTGAGAAATGGAAAACAAATGTGAGAAAGAGAGAGAGGGTGGCGTGTGAGTCAAGGGCAAGGAAGAGACGTATTTCCTTATTTATGTTATTGTCATCTTTTCTTTATTGGAAATTAAATAAAATACAATAATGGGTAAGTGATTTATGGGATGTGAATGGTATTGGTTGTCCTTGGTTATTTTAAGTAAGTAGAGTTGGAAATTTAAATGGGAATTAGTGAGTAGTATTGGCAGAGTATTGAGAAGGAGAAAGGAGTTAGTGTGGTCGATCATCCAGGGGGAGAAATTTCCTTTTTATTTTGAGCCAATTAATTGATTTTGAGAGAGGAAATTAAGGGAAAGTATTGAGGCCATAATGTGGTGATTTCCTCTTAGGGTTTTGCTAGGTGATAAGAGGAAACAAAAGGGAAACTCTTGGCTCATTTGAAGTGGTGGTCGTGCATCAAGAAAGGGAGAAAGATAAGGGAATGGTGATGCATAGAGAGAGGAGAGAAAGAAAGAAAGGAAAGGGAAAAGAAAGGAGGGTCTCGAATCTCTAAGATATGTATTAAGGTTTATGTTTTTCTTCTTCTTTTTCTTTTTCTTCTTCTTCTTCTTCTTCTTATTTCTAAGTTTGTTGAAAGTAATGGTGATGCTAGGTGAATTTCACAAGAACAAGTGTGGAAGTTTTGACTTGGGGTTTGGTCTACAAGGCTAAGATTTTGCCATGATGTGATGTTGATTTTGGGTTCTCTTTTGAAAGTGTTGTCATAGAAATTTTCTTAGGATTCTGTATGTGTTGATGATTGTTCTCCATGTTTCTTTATTTTTATTATTTATAGAAACATGCTAAGATTATATGTGTAGTACATGCATGAGTATTTTTATGAATAAAATTAATTTATGTATATGTGTTGTTGACTGCCTTTTTCGTTATCAACTTAATCTAAGTACTTGACAGAAACTAGAAGAAAATAACACCGAGGTTTTACGTGGTTCAGGCTATAAAAGATCCCTAGTCCACAAGTCTTTTGTATAAGTGAGTTTGAAGCTTGTTTTAGCAAGCTTCAATGGAGTCTCAAGCAGCCCTATTTATAAAGGTATGGGTCATTAATGCCCTTAATGAACAATTAATAAAACATTCCCCATTATTAGGGGAGTAAACTGCTAATTAGTTACATATGGATGAACTAACAAAGACCATGGGCCTGGGCGGATTGCACAAAGCCCATTTGTAGAAAGTTGCCTACCAACCTTATGAGGAACATGTATCTGATCGTGTCAAGATGCGGTGCACGTTCACCCACGTTAGGTGGCATTGTGGGAAATGTCAATTGTCGAATGTACGATCTCGACACCACTACTCGAGGCTCACCAAAAGTTGTCAAACGATCATCTGGTGGACCACAACTACGGCGACTGACACCTGGTAGCTACTTCAAGTCCAAGGTCAAGAATCCTAGACCTAGGGGACTGACGAATGATGAAAGCGAGGATCATCTGAATGGTCCTCGGGGTGTGAACTTTCTTGGGGAAATCCACACCTTGGAGACGGGTCATGGGACGCGACCTCACCTGGATACATCCGCACCTCGAGGACAGACCTCAAGGTGTGGCCTCACTTGGAGACACCCGTGTAACACCCCCAACTTCTGTAATATGGCTTAGTGCATTAATTAGGTGGCCAAGAGGCAATAATTGAGTTAATTATGCGTTATGCCAATTATGTGAATGGTATGATGATGTGACAATGCATGCATGTTTAAGTGTATTAAATATGGATGTGGGCCTGTTTCTTATTAGGACATTTTTGTAATTTTGACCTGTTGAAGGTATAAGTGTAAATATATGTGATTTATCAATGTGACCACATTATTATGTGGATATATTTGAGTTACCCGACACGAGGTGATCCAAGTGAGCAAGTTAGCGGAAAAGTCACAATGGGGTAAATACCCGACTCGGGGTGAGCTTAGGGGTATTTTGCTAATTTGGTAAATTACTAGTATTTATTGGGTAACAGGAATTAATTGATGAATATTTGGTTTGATAGATATATTTGGGATTATGTGGGGTAATTTGAGATTAATGGGAATTATGCCAAAAGATTAATTTTCCCTTGGGATTAAACCTTGAGGTTAAGTGGGGCAAGGGGCAATGTGGTCATTTGACCACATTAGATAGCAATAGGCAGTTGAACACTTTGTCACGTTCAAGCACTTTCTATTGGGTTTTTGGAGCATTTTAGAAGAGCACTCAAGGAGACTCCAAGGCTAGGCCAAATTGGATTCTTTAGGGGAATTGAAGGAGAATTGAAGCTTGCTGAGGGATTTAGAGCTGCCAAGCTAAAGATTTCATATAGGTTTTGGATTGGGCAAAGGGAATTAAGGTAACTCTCTAGTTCCTTCATTCTTCAATGGTGTTTTTGGGTTTTCAAGCTTTGATTCCTAGTTTTGAGTTTTATGGTTGTATTTTGGTGAGATGAGGGTTGGGTTTAGTGTATCTGAGTTGTGTGGGTTGTTTTGTGGTTGAAATCTTCCTAGAAAAATCTATTTTTGTCAAAATTGAAGTCTGATTTTTGTAAGAAATTGCAGAGTTTTCAATTGAGGGAGAACACAATGTTCTTGGATGTTTTTGGATTTCTAGCGACCTAGCGTGAAGCGCTAGGAGGTGCGCGACCGCGCTAGTGTCCTAGAAAGAGTGAAATTGAACTTTAATTTGGGAGCTCGAGTTGAGGGGTGCGACTACGCCAATGCCCTAGAAACCCAAAATTTTATGTGGGCGCGACCGCACTAGGTGCCTAGAAAAGTGATTTAGCTAAATTTTAAGAGTAACGCCCAGGGGCTCGGGAATTCAGTTTGAGAGCCTACTTGGGGGCTCAAGGGACATTTTTAGCACTCCGTTAACTGGAAACAATGGTTTTGAGAGTTAGAGTTCATATTGGAACTCGGGATCTAGGGTTGATGAATGTATACTTGTATTGTGACTAGGGTTTCCATAAGCTCCGGTGAGGGATAGTGCTAGTTATCATTTCTTAATTCACACGGAGCTCGAGGTAAGAAAACTACACCCAATACATGAGATATGTGATTTTGGCTTCACTTGGTTGTTAAATATGGATATGATTAGGGCTCGAGCCCCTATTAATGAGCATGATTATAGTTATGCCTGTGAATATCTTATTAAGCATCCTAGAATGTGTTGTATTTTTTTATATGATGAATATATTATATGTATGATTACTTTTGATTGGAAAGCTTGGCTTATAAGCCGTGGTCTGCACTAAGCGTGTAGAACACAGGCCATTATGGCTAGGGCACCCTAGGAGTGCATTATGCACTTGTCTGGCTCGGATGCCACTTAAATAAATAGAAGTGCGATACACACTTGTGTGACCCTATGGTCACATACTTGTATAATGTGTCAGCTTGGTTATAGTTTTTACTGCTAAGCGTGCTGTTTATATTCTATTGAATATCTGAATTTATTCAATTAAGTTTTCTTGCTAAGCCTTGGCTCACGGGTGCAATGTGGTGCGAGTGAGGGTGAGGATAAGCTTGGCCATCCATGAGTTGGAGAGTGTTAGGGGCGATGTGTACATATGTAGTCTGCTCGACCGCCACAGTCGAGATATCGTAGAGGAACTAGGGTTGGACCCTATTTTGCTACATAGGTCAGCTTATTTTGTAATCCTTGACTTGTAAACGAGTTTTAAACTTCTATTTTGGGATCCCATGTAAAGACTAAAGCTTTTAATGGAAATGTTAATTTCTTTGACCAAAATTGTTAATACCTGAGTTATTAGTTACTTAATAACATGTTTTAGTCCAAACAACTCGTTTAGCGAGTCCAAAACTATTTTAAACACACGTCGTAGCAGTCCCTAATTAGTAGGGCGTTACAACTTGGTATCAGAGCTGCCAAGGTTTAAGGGTTCCTAATGATGGACTGGGCATGTACACTCGCCGCTAAAGACAAGCTCGACTGAGGGTTTGGTAACTATTAATATAGCTATGTGTGCAATTACTTAAATGAAATATATATATATGCCTTACATCCCTGTCTAATTAGGAAGTGTGAGGTATTTTGATAGGGCCTGGCCCTTGACTACTATATGCATGTTAAGGACGTGCTTATTAGCACAATTGTTGCCTATAGATGCGAAAGAAATGCTTATTAGCATCAATATTGCTTCTGAATGCTAGGAATGCTTAATAGCATTATGTTATGCATGTGAATGCCAGTAACGTGCTTATTAGCATTGCTGATGCTTGTGAATGTTAAGAACGTGCTTATAAGCACCCTGATCGAGCATGAATATGAATCGCCATGCTTATTAGCATGACTGTATATGTGTGAAGCTATTAGAATGCTTATTAGCATTGTCGATGCATGTGAATGCTTATTTGATCAGTTTTGGACCGTGGGTTGGCAGGGAATACTGTTATTATTGCCTGATGAGCCAAGTCATTGATTGCAAATAGACTTGGAAGTATGCTTCCAGGGCAATAAAATGAACTAGTCCACACTGAAAGTCAAGTTGGAAATAATGACCAGGGTCCGAACCCTCTGCTAGTCCCTAAGAACTAGCAACAAATGCCTATTGATATGCAAGCTAGGTTACAGAGGGCAGGAAGAAGAAATTCGCCGATTGAGGCAGCAACAAGTTCCAGCAGGGAACGTTGTGTTAGTAGCACCATCTACTGCCACAGTATCGGTCATGCAGCAACAGCCAGAGATAAATAACATTGAAATTTATAGAGGCCCAGCCCCAAGAACTGGTAATGGCCTACTTCCTTTTAGATTTGTATTAATCTTAAAGGTTCACACAAGATCACATGGGATTACAAGGGATTTCTTGGTGTAAAAGACAATAAATAAGGCCGAATATTTTCTAGGTATAAACATAGGTTGTCCAGTATCTTTCTAACTAATAGTCGGTAGGTGAGTTCCTCAACCCCCTCCACTGTTGTGGAGGGTTTGTATTTATAATATTCTGTTGGCCCAAGGGCGACACACGACATAACTGATGGTGAAAATATCCCATTATTATCGCAGGTAGTTATTGTCCTATTTGTTAGGAGGCTTGACCGAGTTTTGAAGGCTGTTAGGCACTCCTAGAGGGTTGTTGGGCGATTCTTGCGGAGTGCTAACGGAGAGTGTAACCTCCTCTCGCTGACCAGGTTTTTCTGTCCGTTATACCGACCAGCTAGTTTTGGTTGTATACCTGTCGAGCAGCAACCATTATACATTTTATGCTTATATGCCGACCAACCTCCCCGGCCTAACGCCACGTGTCCAAAACATAATTTCCATATGTCTAAAGTATAATGCCACGTCAGATATGCCAATTTTTGGGATAACATTTTCCCCTGAGTTTGAAATGGTGTTAAGCAGCATGGAAAATTTCTTCTGGAGACCACCCCGTCCAACGTGGTTGGGGGTGCACGCCCCTTGCCACGTGGCATAAAATATGGTATAGTTAATATCTTTTTTTTCCATCAAGTTTACAAAAAATGGCTTTTCACTCTTTCCCGCCTCTCTTTGGAACCATAAAATGTCATAATGGCTTTCCTCAATAGCTGTACCGACAATTGTGCTGTTACCGAAGAGTGGGTTGACGTGAGAGGCGGATGAGGAGACATGATTGGAGGGACGTGCACCCAAACGTGATGATGTGTCCAGGGAGATGTGCGACTACTTAGTGGATGGTTCCGTTAATGTTTGGCACGTGAGAGGACACTCTTCTTTCCCTATAAATAGAAGTTTTCATTATTTTTTCCATTTTACCCTCTCCATTCTTCAAACACACTAAGATTTCAAAGTCACACCAAGCTCTGAAGCTCTTCATACTCGTCTGCGCTTAGACGCCCGTTGTCGACGTTTCTCAACTCCAAGCACGCTTAGCAAGCATGCAGCAAGTAAGTTTACCAAATTCCCCTTTCCTGTTTTGGCATTGTGTGCGAAAAATTATTCCTTTGTCTCGGAAATCTTTACTGTTGCTATAAGTGGTTTTTTAGAAAAAATCCCTAGATTTGTAATGCCCTGGGTAACCAAGATCGTTACAGTTTATATTTTAAAATAGTGCAAGTCTTGCTAATCAAGTCGTTTGAACAATAATGTGTTCCTAAAGTTAATTATCAGGTTAGGGTTAAAAGATTTTGATCATAAACGGACAATTTTCATTAAAATAGATGTTTGGTAAATGGGACCCCAAAAACAAGGTTTAAGTTCAATTTACAACTCCCAAAAGTTTTGTACAACCAGTAGCCACTCTAATGGCAAATTACAAAATTTAAGACTTTGCCCCTGTACTATCCCTCGGCCGTGGTGGGCGAGCAGCTGACAATGTACACCTCGCCCCCAAACCGCTCTAGCTCATGGTTGGTCTAACTTTCCCTTGCCTTTACCTGCACCACGTAGCACTCGTGAGCCAAGACCTAGCAAGAAAACCATAACAACAAATACATAATCAATAGTAGCAATCAATCAATCATAAGACAGCCACCTAGAAGTTTAATAAATTATAGGCATCAAAATAATAAAAGTAAACAAGTACATATCCTAATCAATTTATAAATGCTCAGGGTCGGCGACCTTAGGCCAAGCCCTCTGTTTACTCAACTGACTCCGTCTCACCTAGGGCGGGTCCATTGTTTACTTAGCTGACCCCATCTCTCAGTGGCCGAGTCGAGTCCTGTGCGGATGTCATCAACCCCAGCTCTCTTAGGCCATTCATTCTCATATACCATATCGATCATTCAATAAAACAATACACATACTCAAATATTGGGAATCTCAGTCCCGTTCTCAACCATTGAAGGGTGCATGCAGTTTCTTACCTCAAATTCCGAGTGGAGAATACAAAACGGTCCCAAGCACGAGCCTTAGTCTTGAGCCTTGCCGATAAACCTAGTGACAGTGGCCAATGGGTAATCATCAATTTCTAATCCATATAAACATTTAGGAAACATTAGCTAGCCACTGGGACCTCGATTTCTACAAAACTAGGTAGTAGAAATCGTCCCGAGCGCTTAGGTTCGAACTCCAAACCTTTCTAATTCTAAAAACCAACCTAGGCCAAAATCCCTTAGGCGGGCCGCGACCTAGCCCTAAGTGTCGTGGCGTGCCCCCAAGTTAGAGACTCAACCCCAAGCCTTAGAGGGAGGCAGGCCGAAACTTTCCCCAAGGACTGCGACACGCCTTCAAGACAGAGAGCCCAACTAGGGTATTCTGGGCATGCGGACCGTGGCACCCATAAGCTGGGTCGCAGCACGCCCCTACGAACCCAGAATTTATGGGTTCTCTCCTCATCCTTCCCAGCCAAAACCTCAAAAATTCAACCCAATTATACTCCCCACTTCCAATCAGATCACAAGAGCGAGTCCAGGACCTCTAACCATATATTTTAAGCAATAATAACATCTAAAATCCTAATAAATTTATCATCCCAAAACACCAATTAATTTTTACTCAAGAACCCAAATTAATTGATCAAATGACCTGAATTCCTAACTAAAACTTGACAAAATTCTTACCTAAATTGGCTGCTAACCCCTCAACTTCAATCCTTCAGCCCTTGAGCTTAAATTCCCAAGTTTCCCAGCTGAACTTCCTGGTTCAAAGCTTCAGTTCATCACAATTTCTTCAAGAGAAAGAGAGAGAGAATGGGAGAATCGTATAGAAGGAAAGGGAGAGAGAGTGTTTGAGGCTTCCTTTCGTGTCTAGTGTGTTCTTGTTCTTCTAGGAGCTTAGCTGATCTCATCCTCAACAAACACAATGACTAAAATGTCCTCACTTGAATTACTTAGTCATTTAATTGCTCTAAGGGTAAAATAGTCCTTTCTCCCCAGTTCCCTCTAATTCCTCAAGTATTCCTAGTATTTATCAATTAACCCTATCATGTCTAATTAATTACCGAATACTAATTCATCATCTAATAACTCCCAAAATATTTCTCTAAATTCCCAAAATACCCCTAGGCTCCCCCCGAGTTGGGTATTAAACCCCGCCTTGATTATTTTACTAGTCCGCTCACTAGGACCGTCTAGAGCCATATGCTGCAAATATATCCACAAAATAATGTGGTCTCAATCATAAATCACATAAAATAACATTTATGCCCTCAACGGGCCAAAATTACAAATATGCTTTTATAAGCTATAAAGGACCCACATGCATATCTAATACTCATAAACATGCATATAATATATCCATATAATCATATTAATCATGCATTCCACGTAGTCAACATTTAACAAATTAAACATACATATAAACCAATCATGCCCTCCTGGCACACTAATCAAGGCCCTAAGCCTTATTAGCAATTTCGGGTCGTTACAAGATTTGTCTGATGCACATAAAATGCACCTAGAAATAAATTGTATCATGGGTAGTTCAAGGCATGGGTCAAGTATTTTGACCTTTGGTTTTGCAAAATTCAGATTCTTGATGTCCTTTTTGTTTAAAATGAGTCGTGCTCGGTGTTCTTGAAGAACACCAAGAAAATTTCTTGAATTTTTTTTCGGAAACCCTTCATTGCCTTGGTTTTTCTTGATTTTTGATATGCTTTATTTGCGGGTCGATGCTTCTTTCTCACTGTTCGTCTATTTATACTGGCCAATATAATACAAAACGTATACACCGACCAGCGTTGTTCAGTGCTCTCACCACTTTCTTTCCCCTTTTTTATTGTACGCGCAGACCGCTAGGGAGGTGATCACTGAGCTCATATCAACCTGACAATCACCGTGTAGAGGTACTGATGAGCCTAAAATGATCCTTTACCAACCGACTAATATGGTCCGGACAAATAATAAATCTCATGCGGACAATGCACAGAATCCCCACGTGGCCAGTGCCATTGTCACTAGAAATCAAGAGGCACCACCGAATAATGAAGGGCTAGTCAGATGTGGCCAGGAGGAAGGCTCCAAGCTAGAATATGCCATGGAGATTTATACTGAGGATATTTTAAACTCGTCTCAGGAGTCAGAAGAGCCCCCTCTATACTCAACTCCCGCCAGCACCATTTTTGACAAGCAACTAAAGAACATCAAAGAGCACTTCAAACTTGGGAGTGCCACCATTCTCAAGCCCACCGCCCAGCAGAGGGAAGAGAATCCTATATCTGGATTCTGCGCCTAGAGCAGGTACCATATTACCACTGGTGCCACCCTGCCCTTACTGGCATACTTTCGGAGTGTGGTAAATTATTTTGGGATTTTACCTACACAAATTAGTACTAAAGGTATTAGGTTTCTGTCCGCCTTGTATGTCTTGTATAAATCTGAGGGTTGGCCAATGCTCTCAGCACATGAAGTAAACTATTTTTCAACCTCAAGTGTAGCCCCCGCCAGGGCCCCTCGGGGTATTTCTATTTTAGCCATAGGGATTCAGACATTGATCTGGCCAATGCCAAAGACATTTCTAAGGTTGGGGAGTATGGCCGCCAGTATTTCTTCACCACAAACATTGTTGCCAACCATCTTTCCTTTCAGCGTAACGATCATTTTAGATACATGGTACCTACTAAAGAAATGGAGAAACGAGCTCAGAAGCTGGTCGCTATGGAACAGAGCCAGAAGACTTGGTCACCTTGACCACTGAGGATAGGCTCATAGTTGTTGGACCTTATCTTAACCCTAAGGTAAAGGGTAAGGGCAGTACGCCCAGCAAAGAGTCGCCCAGCAAAGAACCACCAAGAAAGCAACCGCCCAGCCAAATGTCGCCAAGCATGAAACAGAAAAACATCATTGTACCTCCTGCTAAACCCTACATTGCGCATCGTACCTGGAGTTCGGCTGACATCTCTATCAGAGATACCACTAGGCAGAGTGCCCCTTAAGCTGATACTACCCCACAACACGGAAAGGGCATAGAGATCCTGTTTGACCGTATGGATCTCAACTCGTGAGAGAGGGATGAGGATACCCCACCTGGGGCCGCTGGCTGCTCGGAGGGAGCGACAAAGGGTGATCTGACACTTCCTATTTGCATTTATTTATAGTATGCTTGTTTATTTCTTCATATTTTGACCCTGCTCATTCTACTTTCTGAACTCTTGTTTTTGTTTTGTCGATATGTCATTTGCTTTCTTTAAGAAGTTTGCTCAGAAAAAAACTGGTAATTTTGATGGAGAGACTCAAGCAAATCACCCTAAACAATGCTGAGGAGGGGAGGGCAGTCTAGAAGGAAAAATAAGACTTGGAAGACGCCCTAAATGATGAGAAAGCTGCGAGGGCCACCGATGTCGTGGCCTACGAGGATTTTGGCATAAGTACCTTCTACGAATTCTGGGTGTGCAATAAAGGGGTCAACTACAGCTATCTGGGAGAGGCTTTTGATGAGCTTATACAGTATTGTACTAAGGGAGAACAAGCCGAGGCCCAGACTATGTCTACCAAACTGATTCCAATTGCTCAGGATTTGGCTTTCTCTGTCGCTGAACAAGATAATATGGGGGAGCATGTTAATACACCAACCCCAAGGATTCTACTATGCCCTCTGATCTGACTGCTTCAGCTGACACCTCTATCCCTGCCAACAAGCCTCAAGACCCACCTATCATCCAACCCTAAGACAAACCAACTGACCATCCTCAAGATCATTGAAGTACTTAACATCTCTAGCTTTTCTTTTATTTTTGTAGATAAGAAAAAGAGGTTGAGCTGAGCAGCTTCTAATCTCGAGCAATCATTTATTTTTGTAAAGATAGCATGGTTGAGCTGAGCATCCTTTAATCTCGAGCAATCTTAACACTTATCTATGAAATGCTTCTCGATTTGAATGTATATCTCCTTGTACCTTATTTTATATGACTGCTCAACCTACTATTTTCTAGAGCTATGCGGCTCTATTTTTCGGAGCTTTTCAATTATTTTGAATGAGTTGTAAACAAAAATTGTTCAACCCCTTCTACAGAAATTGTTTTATGGCTCTTTTTTTTGCTTGGTACATACCGAGCAATGCACAAGCACTTTAACATTAATAAAATTAATGTTTTTAAGTCCTTTTAATTACGCGTTTTTTCCTTTGTTTGTCCATGTATGACTATGGTGTCCCCCAAGTGACCGAGCAGGATTTATAACTCTTGGGTTATCCTCTTTGTCACTTGCCAGCTGACCAGAGTTATTCGTAATAACCTGTTCGGGACCACCTGGGTTTGCCAAAACCTATAAAGGTTTCAAACACTGCTGAAAATTCATGAAATGCATCACTAGTTAGTAAGATAATCATTGTAAATTAAGACTTGTAAAAATTGACAAAAATCGTGTCTTATTGATTAAAAATTAACCATACAAGTTGGGTCGCTACAATCGTAGCTTACATTCATAAATACTAATTATTATAATAAATGAGCAAATCGTGCATGTACATAATTAATATAGCTAACTTGAGCTAGTCAGTGGTAGGGGCAGTTCGTGCTTGTACCAGCTAGACAACGACCACTTAAAAGTGATCTTTATTGGTAGTACTTCCTCAGGTGTTCCTCATTACAGTAATGGGGAATAGGTATTAATTGGAGATCCTCGTCGTACCATACTATCTTGAACGTGCTAGGCTGTACTATCTCTGAAACTTGGTAAGGACCCTCCCAACTTGGACCTAGTACTTATGCTGAAGCATCTCGAGAATCTGGGAATATTCTTCGCAGGACTAGATCTCCTACATCAAACTTTTGTTCCTCAACTCTTGAATTGATGTACCGGGCAACCTTTTGCTAATGGGTAGCTAGGCGTATGTTGGACCTTTCGTGTCATTCTTCAATATGGTCTAAGGATTCAGCTAGCAGCTGGCAATTATGATTTTGGTCGTATGCCACACGCTAGTGAGATGGGGGAGTCACCTCAACTGACAGCATTGCTTCATAACCATATGCGAGTGCAAAGGGTGTATCACCGGTGGTTGTTCGCTCAGTAGTCCTATATGACCAGAGTACTTTAGGCAATCTCTCAGGCCAATTTCATTTAGCCTCTTCTGACGCTTCTTCAGAGTGTCTTTGAGAGTCTTGTTTACTGGTTCTACCTGCCCATTTGCTTGAGTGTGTGAGACTGGTGAAAATCTTTTTGTGATACCATGCCTGGCATAGCAATCAGTTAATAGTTGGCTGTCAAACTGGGTGCCATTGTTCGACACTATCTACTGGGGTAGACCAAACCAATATATTATATTTTTCACCATAAAGTCCAATACTTTTTTTTTGGAAGTGATGGTTGCCAGTGGCTCGACTTCCGCCTACTTGGTCAAGTAATCAACTGCCACTACTGCATATCATACTCCCCCATTTCCCATTTGTAACCGACCAATAAGTTCAATTCCCAAATGGCAAAGGGCCATGGAATTCGCAATTGAGTAAGCTCATTTGGGGTTGCTCGGGGAATCTTGGCAAACCTCTGACACTTATAACATCTTCTAACATATGCAAAGGCATCTTCATTCATAGTTGGCTAGAAGTAATCTTGTAATGCCCTGGATAGCCAAGACCGTTACACTGTGTGTTTATAAAGTGCCAGACTTGGTAATCAAGTCATTTAAATAAAATCGTGTTACTGAATCTATAAAGGAAATAGGGTTAAAAGTGTTTTGGTCTCAAAAGCCATATCTTCATTAAGAAGCATCGTCTGTTACACGGGATCCCAAAAATATTAAGTTTAAAGACCGTTTACAAAAGACACAAGGTTTATGTATAGTATCAAGCCATACTATACTCACTAGGTCTACACAGTCTATCAATCACCTTATCAGATACAAATGAATACGTAGCACCAGAATCAATCAATACAGTAAAGGGAGTGACAGCACTAGAAAGCTGACCTGTCACTACCGAGGGACTAGCCTCGGCCTCCGCCTGCATCGGGTGAACACTCGAGCTGGAGTCAAGTTGTCCACCTTTCCCGTCTCTCCCTTCTTCACTGTCGGGCAATCCTTCCTGAGGTGTCCCACCACCCCGCACACATAGCAGGCCTTAGCCCGAAACTCGCCCAGATGGCGTCTCTTGCACCTCATGCACTCTGGATAAGTCCTCCACGAATCACTACCTCCCTGACGGTCACCCTGAGTACCCCGACCTCTCCTATCAGGACCAGGAGCGATCGGAGCATCAAGAGTCTTCCTCTTCAAATCACTGGGGCCTCTGCCCCTACCAGAACCAGAATATGGAGGCACCGCCCTGTGGCCCTCCCTTCTCACAGCACTCTCTCTCCATATCGTATTCTCCGCTTCCTCGGCGGTCAGGGCCTTCTCCACAGCCTGGGCATAAGTAGTTCCTCCAGGAACTGTGGTAATTCTTACATCTCGGGCTATCATAGCATTCAGCCCTCTGGTAAATCTGTCCTGCCTATCTGCATCAGTAGGCAAAAGATCTGGTGCGAACTTCGCAAGTCTGTCAAACTTCAAGGCATATTCTGTAACTGTCATACTGCCCTATACCAGCCCCACGAACTCATTTACTTTCGCTACCTGAATGGCAACATTATAATACTTCTGATTAAACAGGTCCTTAAACCCTTCCCAAGTCAATGCAGCAACATCCCTAGTTTGTGATGCCACCTCCCACTAGATTCGGGCATCCTCCCTCAGCATATAAGTGGAACAAGCCACCCTGTCATATCCTTCCACTCTCATAAAATCAAGTATAGTAGTGATCATAGTCATCCACTGCTCAGCCTTCAGTGGATCTGGTCCACCTTCAAAGATCGGGGGCTGTTGCTTTCTGAACCGCTCATACAACGGTTCCCACTTATTCCCAACATCAACTGGCTGTACCACAGGTACCATCGCCGGTGGCACAGTAGGGGCAACACTCCCAAATGGAGCCTGCTGCAGGATTCGAATCTGTTCATCTTAGCTCTGAAGCCGGGCTTGCATATCGGCCATTAACTGCTGCCAGTTCTCAGGGACTAGCGGAGGGGTCGGGACCTGGTCATCATCTCTAGCCCCAGACCTGCCGGCTAGCCGTGTGGATTTCCTTGAACGCATAACTATTCAAGTCAATCTGCAATCAACGACTCAACAATTAGGCTATGATGACAGGGTAATAATCCTTTCATAATCCATCATTGGAACTCCAATCATTCACAAGCAATCAAAGTATAGCAATTTATCCAGATATTCATTCGCATGCACAGCGGTGCTAATAAGCACGCCTCAATAACATCATGCAATAGTCAAGGGCCAGGCCCTATCAGTATCTCATGCCCCCTATTCATCAAACATATATCGACAATCATATCTCACTCAAATCATTTAAGCACATAATCATGTATACACAATTACCAAACCATGAGTTGAGCTTGTCTCTCGCGGCGAATGTACATATCCAGCCAGTCTTCAGGACCCATAAACCTAGGACCCTCTGATACCAAGTTGTAACGCCCTGGATAGCCAAGACCATTACACTGTGTGTTTATAAAGTGCTAGACTTGCTAATCAAGTCATTTAAATAAAATCATGTTACTGAAACTATAAAGGAACTAGGGTTAAAAGTGTTTTGGTCTCAAAAGCCATATCTTCATTAAGAAGCATCGTCTGTTACACGGGATCCCAAAAATATTAAGTTTAAAGACCGTTTACAAAAGACACAAGGTTTTTGTACAATATCAAGCCATACTAAGGAAAAATAGACAGTTGGACAATCCCTGTCCTGATCCACTCCTCGACCAAGGCGATCGAACATCTGGCTATGTACATTCAGCCCCGCAGCTCTCAACCTCAGGATTGGTCCAGCTTGCCCTTGCCTTTACCTACACCTCGTAGCACCCGTGAGCCAAGGCCCAGCAAGAAAACACAACAACAATAGAGCATAAGCAATTAGCAGACAAATCAATATCTCACATTGCATCACATAATTTCAACCATATAACCATTCAGTATAATCCAATATTTCACATACTAGGCATGTCAATTCATATCATTTACAGTTCAAAAACGATAACTTGGGCTAGCGCCCTCAGGCTGCTCCCTCCGTTATCCCACTGACCCCGGCCCGCTTAAGCCGAGCTCAGTGAATATTAAGCTGTCCTCAGCCACCAGTGGCCAAGCTACGCCCTGTGCGCTAATATTATGTACGGCACTCTTAGGCCGCTTTTACATGTCCCATGGCGTAATACCATCATTGTCACAATACAGTTCTCAGGAGCACTTAGTCCCATCTCAATCATATAACCGGGTGTAGTTTTCTTGCCTTTCAATTCACTAGCTTTGATCCCTCGACTCCTTGAGCACGATCCCCCTCGAGCCCTAGCGCTCACCTAAACACAATCATGGGCCAAAGTCATCATCAATCCTCAAGTTCAAAACCTAGCCTCAGGGCTAATCCCAAGCCCCCGGGAAGACCTAGTTCCACCAAACAAGGTGGTGGAATAAAACCCCAAACCCTAGGTCAAAAGCCCTTGCAAATAACCCTAAAATCCCCTTCAGAAGGCAGGGTAGCGCTACAGCGCTCATGGGAGGGCGCTACAGCGCTACAAACAGAAGCCAAAATCCCCTCAGCATCATGGCCTAGCGCTACAGCGCCCAAAGGCTAGCGCTGTAGCGCTAGTCATAGACAGATACCACCCTCAGTTCTTCTTCTTGCGATTTCCTCGAACCAACCTCAACCAAAACTCTTCCAACTCTTTCACTACAAGAAATCTGATCTTTACCTACGAATATTTTACCTACCAATATATATTGGTAGGTAAAGGGAACCTTTACCCACCAATATTTATTCGTAAGATTTATTGGTAGGTAAATATTGCCAATATTATAATATTTTAGAATGATGATTATCTACTAATAATATGGGTAAGTAAAGAGTGTTACCCTACACATATACTGGAGGTAAATTTTTTTGCATTTGGCGCCAATGTTTCCCTCTTATTATTTTAATTTTTAATAAAAATGATGCTGAGTTGTGTGATGATGTGTTAAAAATATCCTACATATCATCTTACTTATTTTTAACATGTCATATTATTTTTAACAAATGTACAAATCTTAAAAACAAATAAACATTACTTTTCAAACGTTGATAAAATGCAAATCTACGGAGAAAAGTCCAATCAAATAAGAAAAATAAGTTGTTCGATCTCGAGACTCAGTTCGACTCGGTGCTCGACTCGCCTCGATGGTGGTCTGCTAAGTTCGAGAGGAAGATCGATTCCATGCTCCGATCTGTCATCGTCTGGAGTGATGGGTCGCTCACGCAGATTCGCACCAGGCACTGCTCTGATCGATCATTGTCTTACGCTGCTGAAAGCCAAGCGCCTCTGCTTGCCCAGTGTCGTCTCCTGTGTTTGCCTCTAAGGTTATCGTTGCTGGAGAAGAAGAGATGGGTATCGATTGGGGGCGCCGATCTGAGTAACAGAGTGAATGAGGATCTGAGCACCTCCATTTCTTCTGATATGTTCTTCTACATCTTCACAGCGAGTCGATGGCTACCGAAGAGTCTTCTTTCTCAGATCTGAGTTTCGCTGGGAACCTTCAACCAAGAACAACCAAGGTGAGGTTAAGAGAAATAAAGAGAGAGAATTTTGAGGCTGATAGTTGTCAGGGGAGAAGAAGATCCAATCGGTGGGGGACCTAAATCTGAAAAATTCAGAGGTAACGTTAGGTGAGGATATCATTGTAAGTTTCCATATACCCTCCTTCTTAATTTTGTTTTCAATGATTCATTTTTCGTTTCCTTCAATTCCATTTGGGTTTTGGATTTTAAGGTTGTAAATTTAGGTTTATTGATCAATTAAGGGCTATCCAGTTGGATGGGATAAATTTTCAGATCTTGTAGCTAATTAAATGTGATTTGAAAAAAATTTGAGGGGTTTCAGGTGATGATTTTTTCAGAAATGATGTTCATTCTTATAATTCGTTTTAGGATAAGTTTTGTACTGGGACTAATTGATGAGTTTTTTTGGATTGGGGTTGATGCCATCAGTTTTCATGATAAGAAATATGTCGGCTTATCATCTGTGCTTTTAGAAAGTAGGAAAAGGATATAGTGTTGATCAAGTACGAAAAACTAAGTTGAAGTTTGGCTACTCTTCTTGCTGGTACGATCTCGTTCCATTCAGGCTCAGGTCTCATATTCCCAGTAGAAATCCTGTTTTTAATTCTTCTCTGCTCTGAATATTAATGATGATTTTCTCAATTTTCCTTGTTTTGTATTGGAATTGTTTTCGTGTTTAAATTTAATACTTCTTCATTTGAATTCACCTTTTAAGGATCAGTGAGATTAATTCCAGGCCTTTGATCAGAGTGTAGCTTCCTTTTCAATAATTCTTTAATATCTTGTAATTTTATTGAATGATAGGTATCATTCTCCGATTAGATTAAGTTATGGTTGCTTGTTTAGTTTTAGTGATAAATTGTGTAGTATTATGTTTAGAGGGTATTTTTCCTGCTTTGATAATATACTAGTTCAGTGCTTCTAGTGCTAGAAGGTAGTACATTATATGTGCTGGAATTTTTTCTTTCAAATCATCTTGTAAAAGCTTCTGCCCCTATCAAATATGTGTGGTTTTGAATGATGTATCTCCTTTTTCTCACTTATACAGTTAAATTATTATCTAGCTTTTTGTCCGGTAGTAATTTTTTAAAATGTAAAAGATCTTATGAAGTTTGGGAGAAGGAGGTTTGTGCCTAGTTGTAGGTCTCTATATCTGTCAGTGTTTCTCCCATCCCCTTTGGTAGGATTTTTTTGGCACCGTATGTGAGCTTGCCAATGCCAGTTTGTAGGCTTGTTAGTGTGCTTGTTTGTAGGCTTGCGTGCTTGTTTTTAGGCTTGTTAGCGTGCCTGTTTGTAGGCTTGTAAGTGTGCCTGTTTATAGGCTGGTGTGCCTGTTTGTAGGCTTATTTACTGTATGTCTATTGGTTGAATTTGGTCTGGTATAGTTTAGAGGAATATAGATGACATAGTTTGCTAAGATTCAGCCAAGCCTAATTTTGTAAATCAACATAAATTATAGAAAATTCTAGAATGGAACAATGATTTTGGATATTAATATAATACTCAAAACATTTACAAAATGCCTTTTAAAATCAAGTTCTTTACATTTTTCAATCAAACTTGGAGTTTCTTAATCCAGTTATTAAAACAATAAATGGTAGAAAATAAATAAATATCTTTTATTTTTAGGAAAAAAGAAATCTCACTAACACACACCAAAATAATTTTGCGTTTTTAAGTTCAGTCATAATTTGGATCAACAACTTTGGATATTAAACTACTATTCAACTATTTCACAAAATGTCTTTTAAAATCTAGTTTTTACAATTTCAATTTTTTATGGAGATATCTCTAAAGGAATCAAGCAATTTAACTGTAATAATACGTTTTATTTCAGCTATTAAAACAATAAAATAATTAACTACTATTTATTTTTCAGAAAACTATAAAGTATAATTACAATAATTTAATTCATAATAAAACATATTCATTTTAAAAAAGAAATTAGCCTTAAATAGTTTATTAAAATTAAATCAATCAAAATTTAGAAAACAAAAGAAACCACCTTAAAACATTTCAAAATAACTATTTGTTTTTAAGTTCAGATATAAAATTAAATTAAGTTACATACAAATAAATAATATATTAATAGGAAATTCAACTATCCTATTAATAATTATAATAAATACTTTCCATAAGGAAATCAATTTTTAAAATATATAAGTGGTACTCAAAGGAATCAACACAACCAGAGTAAAAGGAACAGTTATATATATGTGAACCCTTCCCACTGTTTGCAGTGGGGTTTCTATGGAGGAGGAGTTGGGTGGAGCAAGCGGCGGTGCTAATAGACATTATAAGAAATAATAACTTGTTTGTTATGCTTGTAAGTTTATGTTTCTCCATCTTATTCAGGTTGCTCTACAGTTGAATGATACTCATCCATCACTTGCCATAGCTGAACTCATGAGAGTTCTTGTCGATGAAGAGAATTTGGATTGGGATAGAGCATGGGGCATTGTTTGCAAAATCTTCTCATTCACAACACACACAGTATTGGCAGAAGGACTTGAAAAAATCCCCGTTGATTTACTTGGCAGTCTACTTCCTCGCCATTTGGAAGTGCGATATTTGGAATATCTCTTCTCATTTTTATATAACTTGACCGCTTCTCTTGCAATTATTTAGTTTGACTCAATTGTGATTTTGAGAAACTTTTGCATTCTATTTTTCTAGTACCAAAATTTAAACTTTTGCACTTGCATACGGGTATGAGGCGATGCTGCCCGTGGAGGTGACTCCACCGTCTCACAGGCACACGGCATACAACCAGAATGGTAATCACCAGCTGTTAGACGAACCCTTGGACTTAATTGAAGAACAACGCGAAAAGTCCAACATACGCCTTGCCACCCATCAGCAAAAAATTTCCCGGTACTTTAATTCTAAAGTTAAGGAACAAAAATTTGACATAGGAAACCTGGTCTTACGAATAATATTCCCAAAAACTTGAGATGCTTCAGCAGGAGTACTAGGCCCCAGCTGGCAAGGCCCTTACCAAGTTACGGAGATAGTACCACCCGACACATACAAGCTAGCTCGGTATAACCAAGATCTCCAACTAGTACCTATCCCCTGTTAGTGGAATGGGGAACACCTAAGGAAGTACTACCCATAAGATTGCTTTTAAGTAATCGTTGACTGGCCGGTACAGGCACAATTGCATTTACCACTGACCAGCCAAAGTTAGTTTTATTCATTATGCACAGGCACGATTTGCCCATTTATTGTAATTAATGTTTATCAATGTAAGTTACTTTGTAGCTACGTAGCTTGTATGGTTAATCTTTAATCAATAAGACACGCTTTGTCCATTTTTTCAAGCCTTTATTTTTACAACGATTATCTTGCTAACTAGTGAATTACATCAGGGATTGTCAACAGTGTATGACACCTTTGTAGGTGTTGGCAAACCCAAGTATGCCCGAACAGGTTATGACAAACAGCTCTTGTCAATTAGCAAGTGACCTAGAGGATAACCCAAGAGTTATGAACCCCGCTCGGTCACTTGGGGGGGCACCATATTCATACATGGACAAAAAGAGAAAAAAAAGTGCGTAATTAAAAGGACTTAGAAACGTTAAGTTTTATTAATGTTAATGTACTTATGTGTTACTCGGGATACCAGGCAACAAAAAGAGCCATAAAACAATTTCTGTAGATAGAGTTGAACAGATTTTGTTTATAACTCATTCGAAAAAATTGAACAGCTCTGATTTATAGAGCCGCATAGCTCCAAACCGAATAATAACAAAATATAAAGAACGAGCAGATACATACGCAAATAAGAATATCATATAGACTTGTGTCAAATGGTGCTCGAGATAAAAAGCTGCTCGACTCAATTGATGTTTCAACAAAAGGGAAATAAATGTGCGAGAATAAAGACTGCTCGACTCAGTCACTTTTTTTCAGACATAGACTATAAAAAAGAAAATGAAGATAGTTAGAGTTTTCAAGAGCCAGGAATGTGTTGCTCGGGCTCAGCAGCAAAAATTTCAGCTGGAAGAGTGCTGGAATGGTCCGCAGGAGTTGGAATCTTGATTAAAGAACTTGGGTTGAATGGCGGGACATCTAGTTCAGAAGCTATGACGTTTGGCTCGGTGGGCGGCTCGACAATCTCTGGCTCGGAGACTGTCAGCTGCTTGATGGGTACGATCAGAGCCTCGTTCTTCTCCCGCTCAGGGAAGTACTGCATGAGCTCGTCGTAAGCCTCTCCCAAATAACAGAAGTCCACTGGTTTGTTACGAACATAAAATTCAAAGAAAGTGCTCAGGCCAAAATCCTCTAAAGCCTTAGCATTGGTGGTCTGATCAGATTTTTCTTGCTCAGGGCCTTCGCGAGTCCGTCCTCCCTTTCATGGGCAGCTTTCTCAACAACAACAATCTTTTCCTTCAGTTCTTCGATCCTCCTCTCAAACTGATTAACATCATGGTCCCTCTTCTCAGCAGCATATTTAAGACTCTTGTTTTCCTTAGTATCCTGCTTGGAGGTCCTTTGAAGATTCTGAACTTGGTTGGACAACTTAGTAATTTGGGATGTTTTGTCTTCAGACTCCTTCACTAACTCAATCACCTGCTTTCTCACACCTTTGGTATGGTAATGAGCATATCTAAGGACCAGCAATACCCTGTAGTAGAAAATAAGGAAACTGAGAACAATAGATAGACAAAGAAAAATCAATTGGCTCCAAGAATACCCAATGCTTACCCTAACAACATCCTGGAGGCCAGCACTGGTAATGTACTCCAAAGATTTGGAGCTTAGATTGGTCATGAAATCTGATTGGGTAGAAGACATCCTTTTTGTGTGGCCTTGATGAATGGTTAACGCCTTCTTTAAAGGTTGTTGATGCTCAAAACTCCATGCTTGTGAAAGATACAAACCACATGCCACGGTCCCCCAAATTCCTAAACACCTACTTCTACCACGAAGCCCATGGGACATCATCTTCTCGCAAGGAGGCACATGAGGCTATTCCCGGTATGCCCAGCACCCGTGCACCTCGACAAAAATTCTCAGCGTGTTGAGCACCCATGCACCCAGCGAAGCCTAGCCTCGCAAAGAGCCCCTCACGTGTCACCTGGGATCTGCGCGTGCTGGGCTCGCGATGCCACATGGGATATGCGCGCGCTAGCCTCGCGACGCCACCTGGGATCCGTGCACGCGTGGCCTCACTCCAAAGGGCCTCGCACGCATAAGGGCCTCGCCCCAAAGGGCCTTTCCCAAGGGCCTCGCATGCATGATGGCCTCGCCCCAAAGGGCCTTGCGTGCATGATCGGCCCGCCCCAAAGGGTCTCGCCCAAGGGCCTCGCGTGAATGGTGGCCTCGTCCCAAAGGGTCTCACCCAGGGGCCTCGCGTGAATGGTGGCCTCGTCCCAAAGGGTCTTGCCCAAGGGCCTCACGTGAATGGTGGCCTTGCCCCAAAGGGCTTCGCACACATAAAGGCCTTGCCCCAAAGGGCCTCGCGTGCATGATGGCCTCGCCCAGAGGCCAACGCGCGTAGGTGCTCCCACAGCCTCGCGCCTCGCAGCCATGTTGCTTCGAAGGTGTATATGACACCCTACGCCTTGCGGGTGCACACGGTTCCAGGACCTCCGCACGTCCTCGCGAAACCTCACTAGCCTTATAACATGCTATACCCACCTCGTAGAAAATGCCCTACGCCACTTGGTAAGGTTGGGGCCACCAATGAAGTGCACTCTCTTCAATTACCCAATTGGGACCACTTACAAGAAGGCCAACTAGATATGTCGTTCAAGGTGGCCTACAAGAGACAAAAAATACGAACAAGGTACCTCTAAATAGGTACATACATGCCTGCAAGGATCAAGGGACAGACCTGACACCTGTACCCAACAAGTAGTGGCAGTTAGGGGTAGTACGAGAAATGGCAACACCGCCTCCACGTCTCTGACATGCACCAGAGCCGACCACCACTCTCCCAACATCACTACACCTGATACCACTCTCTTGAGAATGTAGTTGTGTACCATCTGGTCCCCTGGACCACACTGTATCAAGGGTCATTAGAGCCCACTATAAAGGGAACCCTTCTCAAACATTGGGGGGATTGGAAAAAACACTGTATCATTACACCATAAGAAATACAAATTCAGTTCACCATTTTTCTTCTGCAAGTGTTCTTTGAGTTTCCAATTAGATCTTTAAAGTTTTTCTTTTGATAATTTCTATGTTTCTATTTTTCTAACTTAACTTGGTTGATGAGTTCTCACCGTCAACAGTTTGGCGCTGTCTGTGGGAAGGATAGATTGCAAGTCATTGTTCTTCCGTCGATTCCGATAAGAAAAAATGCCGCGACGTTCGAAACGGTTGAGAAAGCCGCACGAGGTGGAAGTCCACCTTGATGGAGATTAGCTAAAAGCCTCCATGAGGGATCCTCCTCCACCTGCAAACATGGAGGCCCCAAGGGAGAGCCCCAGAAGCCAGAGCCGAAGACCAATGCTGCCCCTCGCAACGATGACGAGGTCACCTCAAAGAGAGCACCCTCAGATTTACGAGAGGAGCTCAACAAAAAGAGGGCGGGTAAAAGGGCCACACCCCCTATGGCGCCCAGAGAAGGCAAAGGAAAGGAGGATCTTAACCTGTCCGCTTTAAGAGACTCCCTAAGCAAGAGGAGGCAGGACCTGGACACAGAAATGAGGAGCCTGCGAAGCAAAATCATCACCGCCTCCAGAGGTCAAGCTTCTGAGGAAAAATTCGATCATGAGTCACCCTTCATTAGGGAGATCCAAGCCATCCAGCTCCCAGCCTACTTTAAGGAGCCCCATATGACCCCCTACGAAGGAAGCACAGATCCAAAATACCATCTGGACGCATTTAACGATCTGATGAAACTGAGGGGAATTAGTAGCAGGGCCAGATGCCACTGCTTCGCTGTCACATTGAAAGGACATGCGTACAAATGGTTCAAAAGACTTAGACCGGGGTCCATCAGGTCTTGGCAATAGTTTTTCAATGAATTCCTCCAATAGCACCACGCCGTGCGGGACTACACGATGCCAGGCACCAGCCTTGCCAATGTGAAGCAAGGAGAAAAAGAGAGTCTAAAGAGCTACATTCACAGGTTCAATATGGAGGCAGCTAAAGTGGGGAACCTGACCTGCCGAGAGCTGAAAATGGCCATCACAGCTGGAGTGCGCCCAGGAAGCAAATTATGGGATAACATGCTCAAGAGGGAGGTCACGAACATGGATGATTTCTTCGAGCGGGCACAAAAGTATATTCACGTGGAAGATGGTCACGAGAGCTTTAAGGCTGGAAAAGACCAAAATTCACCGAAGCCCTCAATCCGGGAGAACCAAGGCAATGCCAAGAAAAAGAGGGTCTATGAGGGGGCAAGGGACGATCAACCCCGAAAGCATCAACACTCTGACGAGCGCAGACAAGGCCCCTACACCTATTATACTGACCTCACTCATGCGAGAGAGCATATTTTCATCATGAACGAAAATCAGGTCCCTTTCAGAAGGCCCCCGCCAATGTAAAAAGACCGGTCTAAAAGAGACCCCAACAAGTATTGCCAGTACCACAAAGATATAGGGCACACAACTGTGGAATGCAACCATTTGAAGGTGGAGATTAAGGAGCTCATCCGCAGGGGGAATTTGTGCAGATATGTGCGCAAGGAGAACCATAGGCTAGAAGAAGGAGCATCCTCGCCGCGGGCGCGAGAAGTAGCCCCAGAAGTGCAAGGAGAGGTCAGGACCATCTTTGGAGGACCAGGATTCGGGGGAAAATCAAGGAAGGGACGAGATAGATATGCCAGTGAGGCCAGGCGAAGTCCACCACCGTGCTTCCTGAGTCTGGAGCAACGCCCCCCGAAGAGTTTCAAGGGTGAAAATGACTCAATAACTTTCATCGTAGAAGACGCTCGAGGTGTACACTTCCCCCACAATGACCCCCTAGTGTTGATAGTCCAGCTTGCTAACATGAGGGTGCATTGGGTCTTGGTGGATAACGGAAGCTCTGTGGACATCTTGTATCGCCCAGCGCTTGAGAAGGTGGGACTAAGCCTCCATCACCTAAATCCTTGCACTACGTCTTTGTATGGATTTACGGGAGATTTGATATAGCCCCTGGGGGCAATCGAGTTAGCCCTTACTATGGGAGAACAGCCCAGACAAACCACCATAATGGCAAACTTCGTTGTGGTAGATTGTGCCTCAGCCTTCAACGCGGTATTAGGGAGACCTTCCCTAAGAGAATTGAAGGCGATAACTTCTGTATACCATTTATCTATGAAATTCCCAACTTCTGGGGGAATAGCATGCATGAAAGGAGAGCAGAAGGAAGGGAGGGAATGCTATAACACATCCCTCCGCACAGCTACAAAGCCGATAGCACCTATGGCGATGGTTGTGCATGAAGGCGCGAACCCAAGCAAGTTGGACCCACGAGTCATAGAAGAGCCCAGAGCTGAACCAGTAGAGGAATTGGGGGAAGTAACGGTCATGAATGAGCCGTTGAGGAAGTTGAAAGTAGGAAAAAACCTTGCTGATGAGTTGAAGGAGAAACTAGTAGAGTTCTTAAAAGCCAACCTTGATGTATTCGCCTGGAGTCACGAGGATATGGTAGGGATAGACCCAGCAGTCATGTGCCACCACCTAAACATCGACTTGAAAGCAAGGCCGGTGAGGCAAAAAAGGAGAGCACTAGACCTAGAAAGATACGCGGCCCTAAAAGAGGAGGTTGACAAGTTGAAGGCGAACGGGTTCATTCGAGGGGCATTTTACCCACTATGGGTGTCGAACCCAGTGCTGGTCCCGAACCCCAACGGAAAATGGAGGACTTGCGTGGATTTTACTAGCCTCAACAAGGCCTGCCCTAAGGACAGCTTCCCGCTCCCTAGGATTGACCATTGGTAGATGCCACAGCGGGACACGAGCTACTTAGCTTCATGGACGCATATTCAGGGTATAACCAAATACCCATGAGCCCTGCTGACGAGGAGCACACTTCGTTCATAACTGACAAAGGGTTGTATTGCTATAAAGTGATGCCCTTTGGTTTAAAAAACACATGTGCCACTTACCAGAGGTTGGTGAACAAAATATTTTCAAATCAAATAGGAAGGAACATGTAAGTGTACGTGGATGATATGCTGGTGAAGACAAAAAAAGCGGAAGGGCTCACCAACGACCTCATGGAGATGTTCAACACCCTTCGCAAGTACATAATGAAGCTGAACCCACTCAAATGCACCTTCGAAGTTTCGTCAGGAAAATTCCTGGGTTTCATGGTGAATTCCTGAGGTATTGAGGCTAATCCTGAAAAAATCAAGGCCTTGCTGGAAATGAGCCAGCCACAGAGCAAAAAAGAGGTGCAGTGCCTGATGGGGAGAGTGGCAGCCCTTAATAGATTCATCTCCAGGTCGACTGAAAAATGCCTCCCTTTTTTCAACATCCTAAAGGGAACAAAAAGTTCAATTGGGATGATGAATGCCAGGATGCCTTCACCAAGCTGAAGGAGCACCTTGGAAGGCCACCCCTTTTGGCCAAGCCGGAGAAAGGGGAGAAGTTGTACCTATATCTAGCTGTATCTGAGCATGCCATAAGCGCCGCCTTGATCAAGGGGGAAAAGAAGCACCAACACCCTATCTACTATATGAGTAAGCGGTTGGTAGACGCGGAAACCCGATACCCGAAAATAGAGAAGTTAGCATATGCCCTGGTAGTGGCTTCTCAAAAATTGAGGCCCTATTTCATGCTCATGTGATTGAGGTGCTCACCAACACCCCCCTGCGTCAAGTCTTGCACAAGCCAGAAACTTCAGGAAGATTGCTAAAGTGGTCGATTGAATTGAGTCAGTTCGACATCACTTACACCCTAAGGACCTCCATCAACGAGCAGGTACTTGCAGACTTTATAGTCGAGTTCACATACCGACCCCAAGAGGAGGGGGAAATAGAGGAGAAAGAACCGGCACCTGAAGAGGAGAGGCACCCCAAAGAACGGAGTCTCCATGTAGATGGGGCGTCTAACGAAGGGGGAGCCGGTGCTGGCATAGTGATGACAGGACCTGAAGGGCACAAGATGTATTGTGCCTTGAGATTTAGATTCAAGGCTTCCAATAATGAAGCAAAATATGAGGTGCTATTGGCTGGCCTGCAGCTAGCTAAGGAATTAAAGGTATCCCACTTGCATGTCTTTAGTGACTCACAGCTGGTAGTGTTTCAGGTGAAGGGCGAATACCAAGCTAGAGGTCCAAAAATGGCTGCATACCTCTCTAAGGTGAAGGAGTATTTGGACCAGTTCAAAAAATACATGATAGAACAGATCCCCAGGGAGTAGAATAGGAATGCCGATGCACTCGCGAAACTCACCTCCACGCGAGACGAAGATACGCTTGAGTCTATACCGGTTGAATATCTCCCCAAGCAAAGCATAGCCGAAGAGAGGATCAACACGGTCAAGAGCTCCGAGGAGCCATGGTTTGCCCCCATTAGGAGGTACTTGAATGATGGAACCTCGCCCTTGGACAAGAAGGAGGCCCGCAGACTGGCTTACATAGCCACCCAGTACACCCTAGTAGACGAGATCTTGTATAAGAGAGGCTTCTCTACCCCACTCCTGCGGTGCGTTGATAAGGGAGAAGCTTCAAAAATTTTACAAGAGATACACGAAGGGGAATGTGAGAACCATGCTGGGGGGCAGTCCACGGCAAAAACGGCCGTCCGCCAGGGGTATTATTGGCCTACCATGGAGAAGGACGCGAATGACTTCGCGAGAAAGTGTGACAAGTGCCAGAGACATGCGACTTACCCACGACAGTCGCCAAATGAGCTGGTGAGCATGACCAGCCCATGGCCCTTTGCTATGTGGGGGATTGACTTGATAGGGGCATTGCCAACCGGAAGAGGAGGAGCCAAGTACGCGGTGGTAGGGTTGACTATTTCACTAAGTGGGTGGAAGCGGAGCCTTTAGTCAATATAACGGCTAAGCAGATCACCACCTTCATCAACAAATATATTGTTTGCAGATTTGGAGTACCTTACAAGATCATCTCCGACAATGGAACACAATTTGAAGGACGAGTGTTCGAGGACTACTGCAAGGAAAAAGGAATCAGGAGGAGTTTCTCCGCAGTAGTACACCCCCAAGCTAATGGACAAGTAGAAGACATCAACAAGATCCTGAAAAGGAACTTGAAAACTAAGTTGGAGAAGTTGAAAGGGGCCTGGGTCGTAGAACTCCCGAATGTGCTCTGGGCCTACAGGACCACCCCTCGTTCCACCACTGGGGAAACACCCTTCGCCTTGGCCTACGGCTGCGGGGCTGTCCTTCTGGTAGAAATGAAGGTTAACTCCTTCCGCACTCAAGCATACGATGACCAGGCTAACACCACAGCGTTGGTCGAGAACTTGGACCTACTGGAAGCCAAGAGAGAAAGGGTACAATTAAGGCTGGCTACGTATCAGCAACGGGCAGCGAGGTATTACAATTCAAGGGTGCGAGAGAGAAAGTTCAGGGTAGGAGACTTAGTATTGAGGAAAGTACTCCCCAACACGCGAGACCTGGGGGCAGGGGTACTGGGAGCGAACTGGGAAGGACCCTACCAGGTCGCTCAGTGCATACCACCAAACACCTATAAGCTGGCGCGCATGGACGACACCATCGTGCCTCGGGCAAGGAATGCGGAGCACCTCAAGAAGTACTACCAGTGAGACTTCCACATTCAATGCAAGCAATATCCGTGCTTAGTTTGTTAGTTAGCTCAGTAGAAAAGAATCAAAGAGGGAACCTAGATAACCTCTCAAGAAGATGTAAACTTTTTATACATATACATATCATTGTAACCTGCCTACTATGAATGAAACTGTTCACATCTTCACATGCTATTTTTCTCCTTTATGTGAGCATCAATCAAAGTACCTGCTGAAATAAACTTCACCAGACACTTGGGGGGGAATGGTAGCCCGTGAAGGCAAAGCATACAGCAAACAGGAGGATCTTACAAAGGACCCTCTATCAGGAGGATCCTAAAAAGGACCCTCTAACAGAAGGATCCTAAAAAGGACCCTCTATCAGGAGGATCCTAAAAAGGACCCTCTAACAGGAGGATCCTAAAAAGGACCCTCTATCAGGAGGATCCTAAAAAGGACCCTCTAATAGGAGGATCTTAAAAAGGACTCATCGTATCAGGAGGATCCTAAAAAGGACCTTCTAACAGGAGGATCCTAAAAAGGACTCATCGTATCAGGAAGATCCTAAAAAGGACCCTCTATCAGGAGGATCCTAAAAAGAACCCCTTGTATCAGGGCCTTAAACGAATTCTTTTAAAAAAAAATGCATGGTGAACCTTAACAAACAGGGAGGAGACCTTGCAAGGCATCTTCTGAAGTTCACAAGGATTAGCTACCCTTACAAACATCAAGGTGGCCAAAAGCTCCAATAAGCCTAGAGCGGCCACCAAGCCATCTAGCCAAAAAGGGTCCTAAAAGAGACCCTTGCAAAAATAGTACTATGAATAATGACGAGAAGGACGCTTCTCGCAAAAAATAACAAGCGCGCGCAAAAATATATAAAAGGATAGCTAGAACCCAAGGGGTCAATATATCCTTATAAAAGTAATCAAGAGGCACCAAAAAAGGACCCATTGAACTCTTTCACACGGGCTCCAAAGGACCTCTAGCCTGATAAATAAAAGAGAGGAACCTACCAAACCCCATCATACGGGCTCAAAAAGACCTCAAACACAGAAGAATAAGGGATGAATAACCGCATATGTGTATATTAAAAAAGAGTCTTAGTAACATGGCAGGATAAAAAAAATATTTCAAGCACAACAAGGCTCAAATGAGCATACACCCACAGCGGGCTAACTGGCAAAGATTATGAAATAACAATCTCAGGGCCTCCTGCCCCGGGCGTTACACCTAGCTGCCCGAGCGACGGCATGAGGAGAAATCAAAGTTTGGATCCTGCCTCCATACACCATAGAGGGCACACTCTATAGACCTATACTCAATGGCTGCCATGTCAGCCTCTAAGGAGGCAACCCTCTCCTGCGATGCAACTACATCAGCCTTAGCAACCTCAAGTTCGGCCTCTAGGGAAGCGACCCTCTCCTGCGACGTAGCCGCAATAGCCTTGGCACCCTGGAGTTCGCCCTCTAGGCTGGTGACCCTTTCCTACAGCATCATGGCCTTGACAACTGCCTTCTTCTTCCTTTCTAACGAGTCAGAAATTTTTTCCCAGGCCTTTTTTAGCCTAGACTTGGTTTCATCAAGCTCTCTCTCGAGCTCCTGGACCTGGACCGTAAGACGGTCCCTCTCGGTACTCGACGCGGAAAGATTGTGAGCCGAGTCAGCAAACCGCTGAGCCATGGTATAGGCCTGCACAAGAAAGATAACAACAACAATGATAAGTAACCAAATAATAATAATAATAAGGCCAACACAAGATGCATGAACTCATCCAAGCAGTAGTGCGTGTCAGAGGCTCCCCAAGGTCCGACATGGCGAAACTCCAAAGACCACTCCAATCAGCTTCGGGGAGGTCTAAGGTGATTTGGACATACCGCCGCCCGTAAGAGGTCGCCATGCGATTCACCCAGGGCACCCCTTCCGAGTCAAGGGTACCTGGCTGGGTAAGGACAGACGAACCGCTAGCGAAAACAGGAGGAGGGTAGGAAAATTGGAAAAATGAGCCCCGGGTAGATCAGGAAGGGGTGCGGGAAGATCGGGAAAGTAAGCCCCCGATGGACCAGGGTCGAGAGGAGCTTGGGGAAAAGCATCAAAGTCTGCGGGGTTAGGGCAAACAAAATGCCCTGGTATGGCCTGTTGACCTTGGGATTTGGAAGCCATGTCTGGGTCGAAAAGGACAAAGGGAGGACATCCCCCGGGGACGAGGATAGCTAGTAAGGTTGCCCATGTCCAAGGGAGACTCCCTCCGGCACATCCTCAGCCTCACCTTCACCCGGACAAGGCTCAGCCGAGGCAGCCTTCATCCTCTTTGACCCAGGAATAGTCCACTCCAACCTGGGATCTGAAACCGGGGACAGCTTGTTAAGGTTAAGATTTTCCACAGTGAATAGGTACGCAGCCTTTTTCACGGCAGGGTCAGCATTGATAAGATCATTCACGGCGTTCGCTTTCGACCCAACAACTACAGGTATGGTGAACCGCTCTGCATGATTCACACCATTGTCGACACAAACATAAGTTATAAAACAATAAGTTTCAACAAAAAGAAAAAAGAGAAGAAAAGGTGGCTCGAGGTACTTACTGGGAGCGGAATGGAAGTGCTCGCAAACATAACGAGGGCCTTTCACGAAGAAAAATTCCTGCTTCCAGGACCCCGGGTTGGACACTGGGCCCTCTATCAAAGGGACTTCATTATTGGATTTTTGCATGTAATAAAAGCCCTTGGATTTGGGAGAGGGCATGAGATTGTATAGGTGCACCTCTAGTGTCATAGGAGCACGTTTGGCAAGTTTCACAAACGCAATAAAGAGGCAGCTCAAGGTCAGCCAACTGTTGGGTGCCAGCTGAAGTGGAGCAAGGTCAAAGTAGTTGAGGACCGCAACGAAGAACGGGTGTAATGGAATGGTACCACCCGCCTTCAGGATATGCTCACTAAGGGCCACGAAGCCGGGACTAGGGTAGTCAGCCCGGCACTTGTCCGAAGGGGTGTATAATGCGTACTCCGGAGGAACATGGTAGTGCTTTACAATTCCCATCAGTTTATTTTCAGACACGTGGGACACCAGGGTGGATGCCAATAGGGGGGTATCGTCCTGTTCATTAATGGACACATGTCGTCGTCCTCCCTTTGGCATATCTGCAAAACCAAAAGAAAAAGGTGAGGAAGAGACAGAACACTTGACCCTCCATTCTCTCTTCCTATCAAGAGTCTTCCATCGGGGCACCGGCTGCGGAAGCACTAAGCTAGGGAAGATAAAAAATAAGGGCTGAAGAGAAGCAGAAGTGGCTCCATGACAATCATCAAGCAAGGGTGGGCTAGAAGGTTCAGGCGGAAGATGTCTCTCCAGAAACTCCAACTCCCCCTGCAAATCTAAAAGGGTCACCCTAAGGCTCGCTACATGGTCAATAAGGTCAGGAGGGAAAGGTGTTCCGTCTCCTCTCAACACCGAGTCAATTTCGCTCTCTACCACCCAAATTTTACGCCTAAGTTCAGCGATGTGCTCAAGATGACGAATACGAGCCTGCCTTAAAGTGTCATGGTCTTGGTAAGGGTTTTCCTCAGCGGACTCTGAGTCTGAAGACAAGTCAACAAACTAAACCCCCAGAGGAATGCCGAATGGACCGTCACTTGCCATGAGACCTCGTCCCGAAAGTAAAAAGGGTTCACATATAAATGAGAAGATTGCTACAAAACACAAAGGAATGGGCTCAAAAATTCTAGGCACAAACACTCTAAATGACCCACTACGGGGTGTGAATAAAGGGGCATGCCTCAAGGCAAACTCACGACAGGCTCAGGCCAAAGTACCCCATCCCGAGTGGTGCTAATGTGGACCCAATAAACATAAGGAAAAAAGAGAATATACCTCAAGCAAGAAAAATGAGACGTTGTCACGGTCAAAAAGAGCCAAATGGTCGAAAGTACGCGTCTTCAAAAATAAACAGAAAACATGTGTTAGCCTCCAAATATATGAAGGGATATAGACATACAAAAAATTAGCTCAAATATATATATAAAAAAAAGAGGAAACTATAGCAAAAGTGAGGTTGTGGGGGATTGAATCCCTTACCTCTTGAAAGGAGCAAGGATCTAAATGCCACTAAGCTAAGGAGATGAAGTGTAGATAATAAGCTTGGCATGGGGGCCTATATTTAAGAATTAAAGAGAAGAGTCTACCAAAGCACCTAAAGGTCCTCTCCTAGACTGGGGGGCAAGTGTAGATGCTCAAAACTCCATGCTTGTGAAAGATCCAAATCACATGCCAAGGTCCCCAAAATGCCTAGACACCTACTTCTGCCACGAAGCCCATGGCACATCACCTTCTCGCAAGGAGGCACATGAGGCTATTCCCGGCATGCCCAGCATCCGTGCACCTTGACGGAAATTTTCAGCATGTTGAGCACCCATGCACCCAGCGAGGCCTCACCTCGCAAAGAGCCCCTCGCCCGTCACCTGGGATCTGCGCGCGCTGGCCTTGCGACGCCGCATGGGATATGCGCGTGCTGGCCTCGCGACGCCACCTGGGATCCGCGCGCGTGGCCTCGCTCCAAACGGCCTCATACGCATAACGGCCTCACCCAAGGGCCTTGCATGCATGATGGCCTCGTCCCAAAGGGCCTCGCCCAAGGGCCTCGCGTGCATGATGGCCTCGCCCCAAAGGGTCTCGCCCAAGGGCCTCACGTGCATGGTGGCCTCGCCCCAAAGGGCCTCGCACGCATAAAGGCCTCGTCCCAAAGGGCCTCGCCCAAGGGCCGCGCGTGCATGATGGCCTCGCCCAGGGGCCAATGCACGTAGGTGCTCCCACAGCCTCACGCCTCGCGGCCATGTTGCTTCGAAGGTGTATATGACACCCTACACCTCGCGGGTGCACATGGTGCCAGGACCTCCCCACATCCTCGCGAAACCTCACTAGCCTTATAACATGCTATACCCACCTCGTAGAAAAAGGCCCTACGTCACTTGGTGAGGTTGAGGCTACCAACGAAGTGCACTCTCTTCAATTAGCCAATTGGGACCACTTACAAGAAGGCCAACCAGATATGTCATTCAAGGTGGCCCACAAAAGACAAAAAATACGAACAAGGTACCTCTAAATAGGTACGTACATGCCTGCAAGGATCAAGGGACAGACCTGACACCTGTACGCAACAAGTAGTGGAGGTTAGGGGTAGTACGAGGAATGGCAGCACCTCCTCCACGTCTCTGACATGCACCAGAGCCGACCACCACTACACCTGATACCACTCTCTTGAGAATGTAGTTGTGTACCATCTGGTCCCCTGGACCACACTGTATCAAGGGTCATTAGAGCCCACTATAAAAGGAACCCTTCTCCAACATTAGGGGGGTGGAAAAAACACTGTAGCATTACACCATAAGAAATACAAATTCAGTTCACCATTTTTCTTCTGCAAGTGTTCTTTGAGTTTCCAATTAGATCTTTAAAGTTTTTCTTTCTATAATCTCTACATTTCTATTTTTCTAACTTAACTTGGTTGACGAGTTCTCACCGTCAACAAAGGTCCATGAAACTCCTTGGCAGGGTCCTCAGCAGTACCCTCTGGGACTCCACTCGGGGAGCAAAATCTTTGTGCAGGGGATGAGTGAATTGCCTCCTCATTCTGAGGTCCCTTGCCTTTGACATATTTGACAATTGGAGTTTATGACTAAGACCTTTTCCGAGAAGGAGTTTGTTTGGGGGTTCTAGCAACCTGCTCAGCATGTTTGGCAGGAGAGTATGTCTTCTGGCATTTGGTTGGAGGAGCCTCACTGCTCAAACCAGTGACATGCTTCTGAGAAAATTTCTTAAAAAGCACGGAAGACATATCTGCAAGCCAAAATAAAGAGTTAGTAAGACGCCAAGCAGCATTGGAATAAGCAAAAAATTATAATGATGAAAGAATACAAAGAAAGTAATATAAAAAGAGTGTAATCACCCTCTTCATTTCCCCCTGAACAATCGGCTACTCCGGGCAGTGCATCTTCATCACTGTCTGAGGAGCTAGAGTCTAAATGTTCCAATCCAATCTGTTTCCCCTTTCCAACCTTGGGGGCAGTGGCAGTTTTTGGAAAATCATGATCAACGAACTCTCGGGTGACTATCCCACCGAACTTCTTGTCCGGTGGGCCACACAACTTCTGACTGGAGGTATTGATGGCCTGGTTCACTTTTTAGGTGGCGGAGAACTGGGCGACTTAGTAGGGGGCGGGTGCTCCCTAGGCGACTGTCTAGTAGGGGTAGCGCCCTTGGCTTGCGCCTCTGGATTAAGGTAAAGTCCAGTGTTGGTTAATTTCTCTGTGGTGGTCAGAGCCACCATGAATTTAAGGTCGGGGTCCATTGCAGCTAGCTTACAGGCCCGTTCAGCCATCTCTCGAGTACGAGCCAGACTACTAAAGGGACCATTGTATTTAAAGGATAGGTGGGTGGCAGCAATATTTTCAGTGAGAAAATAATGGCTGGCATACTCCCCAACTTTGGAGATGCTATCTGTATTGGACATGTAAATATTGGAATCCCTATGGCTGAAATAGAAATACCCCGAATGACCCTGTCAGGGATTAGATTTGAGGTCAAAAAGGTAATTAATTTCGTGGGCAGAAGGCACTGGCCAATCTAAAGATTTTTACAAAACATAGAGGATGGAAAGAAATCTTATGACTTTAGGACTGATTTGGGGTGGGCAAATCCCAAAATAATCAGCCAAACTCTGAAATTATTGCTAAAGATGGAGAGTGGCTCCAGTGATCATATGGAATCGGCTCCAAGCACAGAATTGAGCTCTGGGTAATTGGCAGTCTGACAGTTAGTATGCTTGAAGATGGATACACCCTGTAGCTTAAAATGCTCCTTCACGTTCTGTATTTGTTTAATGGAGATAGTACTAATAGGAGCCACATAGAGAGGACCCTCCTCCTTCTCAGCCAATGGGTTTAGGATCACCTCAGTATAAATTTCTGTAGCATACTCGGCCTCAGAATCTTCTTCCTGCCCTGAGCCATTCTTCTTCCTTCCACGGGGAGTGATGCCTCTCTTGGATCCCCACCGGTAGCATGTCCTGCCATGTGAGGATCTTCTTCGTTTGAGCCTCGAGTTGTCTTTTTGGTGCGGGCTGTTGAAATGGAAGACACGGTGTAGAAGTTCTGTGATCACCTCCCCCAAGTAGTCTGCGAACATAAGAAAAATAGGGAAAGTGAGGTGAGAGCACCGAACAGCACTGGTCGGTACAGTTGTCGTAGGGCATACAGACTAGTTCAAGAGTCAACAATGACATTGTATATCGTGCAGCATGAAGACAATATCAAAAGTAAAGGAAACCGAGAAAGAGAAGGGTTTTTCCAAAAAAAATTAGCAAAGAGCTGTTCTTGGTGTTTTTCAAAAACACCAAACATCAATCGACCAAAATGGGTCGTAAAAAAGTGGTTTTTTTGTAAAATCATAAAATAAAACAGGTTACCTGTTACAAGAGCTACTAAGAGTAGTTTTTATTTACTGATTCAACAACATTCATGCAAGAAATCTGAGGGTTTGGCGGAAACAAAACCCACGGCCATAGAGAAAAATAAAGGTATTTTTGCATAAATGACAGATGTACCAAGGAGGAAAAAGAATAACTTACTAGTAGTAGGTCTGCGAGGGTAGCACGAGCCGAAAAGCTTCGGTGGTCACAAACTAAGAATGGTCGATGTAACAACCCAAAGTTCATAAGGAGGGAAGCTCTGAGCTTCTGCGAAGTTTGAATGGATAAAAAGACTGTAAAAAATATAGTCATAAGAGAAGGAGGCTATTTATAGTCCAGGTATAATGCTCTACCTCCTCCCATGAGCATTGATGAAACAACCCTTCAACTACTGCAAGCACGTCTCCCCAGACACGTTAGCATACCACTCAGCACGTCCTTCCAGTCACTTCACCGCAACCGCCCAACACGTCAGCCACTCTTCGGTAATTGCACAAACCAATGGTACAGTTATTAAGAGAAGTCATTATGACACTTTATGGTATCAACAGTATATTATATAAGCAAGAGGCTTCTTGGAGCTGAGTCACGATACCCACTGTTAGAGAAGCTGGTATAATGTCTGATATAGGCTTCCAGGAAGCTCCGGCCATATTTTCAGTCCCATTCAATCAGCGTCATGACCAACCAACCTTTAAGGTAGGTGATGCAAAAACCTGAAACATTAGGACATCTTTTAAAATGGACCTCCATCAAAAGTCAGGTATTTGCTGATTTTGTGGCTGAATGCATCAGATTTTAGGAGGAGCTCTTGAAGGAACCAATGTAGGAATTATGGAAAATCTTCATGGATGGATCATCGAACGAGAATGGATCAGGAGTAGGGGTCATCTTAATCTCCCCCAAAGGGCATCGATTCCATACAGCTCTAAGATTCAGATTGAAAGCATCCAACAACAAAGTTGAATATGAGGCTTTACTAGCTGGGCTTAGAGTGGCAAGGGAGCTCAAGGAAAAATTCGTCGAATGCTATAGTAATTCTCAGCTCATGATTAATCAGGTGTTGGGAGAATATCAAGCTTGAGGTACCAAGATGGTGGCCTACCTAGCTGAGGTGAAGGGAGAGCTGTCCGAATTTGAGTACAGTACTGTTGAACAGATACCTCGCGAGCAGAACTCTAATGCTGGCGCTTTGGCAAGGCTTGCCACCACCAAAGAAGCTGAGACATTGAATGTAGTGCCAGTGCATTTCTTGGAGAATCCAAGTGTGATAGAAATGGTAGAAGTCAAAATGATCAACACAAGACTGACCTGGATGACTCCCATAATGGAATACCTCACAACAGAAAGGCTACCTGAGGATAGAAAGGATGCAAGAAAAATACTATATCAAGCTCTGAGGTATGTGATAGTGGATGGGACATTGTACCGATGTGGTCATTCATTGCCTCTCCTACGATGTGTTTGGCCTGAGGAAGCTAAAACCATTTTACAAAAAGTGCAGGAAGGATTTTGTGGAGATCATACTAGGGGGAAAACCTAGCACTGAAAATGCTGAGGCAGGGCTATTTTTGGCCCACTTTAACAAAAGACTCAATCTCGTATGTTCAGAAGTGCGACAAATGCCAGCATTTTTCCATAGTTGCCCGAGCTACTCCAGCCGAGCTAATGATGATCTCATCCATGTGGCCATTTGCGGTATGGGGAATCAACCTAATAGGGTCCCTACCTATGGGAAAGGGAGGAGAACGTTACGCGGTGGTGGTGATCGACTATTTAACGAAGCGGGTAGAAGCCGAACCTCTGGCAACCATCACTTCAAAAAGATTCCTAGACTTTGTGGTAAAGAGTATTATATGTCGATTTGGGCTGCCTAATAAGATCGTGTAAGAAAATGGGACACAATTTGATAGTGATCTCTTCACGGACTTCTGTGAAAAATACGACATTATTAAGAGTTTCTCCTCAGTAGCATATCCACAGGCCAATGGATAGGTCGAGGTTGTGAAAAAAACCCTAAAGGCGAGCTTGAAGAAAAGGTTAGATGAGGCCAAAGGATTATGGCCCGAACAGCTCCCGCAAGTACTTTGGGCATACCGAACTTCTCACAGAACCTCCACGGGACATACTCCTTTTTCCCTAACTTTTGGAAGCGAGGTCGTCCTTCCACTCAAAGCCATGGTAGCCACTCACAGGCAAATGACATTCAACCAAGAACATAATGAAGGACTACTTAACATATCCCTCGATCTGATTGAAGAAATAAGAGAAGAGTCGCAGTTACAGCTCGCCCATTATCAACAAAACATCACTCGCTATTTTAATTCTAAAGTTAAGATGCGTAGATTTGGATTGGGCAACCTGGTTCTCCGAAGGGTATTTCTAGCAAATAAAGATCCCAAGAATGGTGTTTTAGGCCCAAATTGGGAGGGACCATATCAGGTCATTGAGGTTTTGCGAGAAGGAACTTTCAATATAACTCGGTTGAATGGGGAATTTGTCCAACAAACCTGGAACGCCTTACATTTGAACAAATATTATCAGTAGCACTACCATCAATGTAAGGATTATTTATAAAAGCCATTTTATTAAATAATAGGTGGGTTATTAAATAATCTATATGATAGTATGAGTTCGTGTTCTACTTTTATAAAAGCAACTAAGAAAGTTTCTACATTCTGGTTACTTGGGGGGGCATATAACTCGAGATTAGAAAAATTAAGCTTGCTTGGTAAGTTTAAATCATTAAAATCCATAGATACAACCAGGTCTACAACTTAGAGGCTTGGAAAAATTGATTATTTGACAACTTTTTAAGAGCTCGAGTTTTCAATGAACCGACCGCAAACTAAGTTGAAATAATTATTTAAAATCCTGGACACAACAAGGTCTGAAATTTAGAGGCTTGGAAATATTAATTATCCAATGGCTTTTTGAAGTTCAAATTTTCAATAAACCTAGCACGAACTAAATGTAAAATCATTTAAAACACTGGACGCAACCAGGTCCGAAACATGGAAAGTTGGGAAAATTGTTTAATATCAAGTGCTTGTTAAAGCTCGAGCTATCGATAAACCTAACAAAAACTAAGTTTAAATCATTTAAAACCCCGGATATAACCAGGTTCAAGGCCTGACTTTTAACAGGTATGATACAAATCAACATACAAAACTTGGATATAACCAAGCTCGATAAATTCTATCCCGGTCTAAAAAATGATTCCTAAAATCTCTAATGATCAAGTCTAAAGATTCATAAACATGATAGATAGTAAAGGAGAGATAAATGGATCAAAAAGTTAGATATATATTGAAATAAAGTAGGAAAATTTTCCCGAGCAGAAAAACTTCGAACTGATCCTGAAGGCAATTGTTTAATAAAAAAAAATTGTTAAACAATTACAGAAAAATACAAAAAAAGCTATCATTGAGCTCCACCAGTTCGCCCAACCGAGGTGACCTCCTCGCCATCTCTCTTAGCTGCTCCGAAAGCCTCACCAGTCTCTGAGGGCTCTTGCAAGAGCCGAGCCTTGACTCTTACAAGGTATTGATCCCACGGCTCGACCCCCATGAAAGAGAAGCTCTAATTCGGGTTGAAGGCCTAGCACTTGTATAGCATCTCTTCCATGGAAGACGTTGAGGCCACCATTTCTTCTTTGACTGCGGCCTCGGCCTCGAGCAGTTTTTCTTTGGCTTCATCAACCTCGGCCTAAAGTTGTGTCATTTTAGCTTGGAGAGCAAACAAGGCAGTCTTTGCAGCCTGCTCGCTTTCTTGGGACAAGGCGAGAGTAGCCTAGGCATCATGCTCACTCTTTTGAGTAGCTTCCAAGGCAGCTTTGGCGACCTGCTCGCCTTCTTGAGAAACTGTTAGGACAGTGTTGGCAGTGTTTAGTTCTCCTCGGAGCTTATTATTTATAGCCCTAGCCTGGGCTATGCTGTGATATTAGGCTAGGACAGACTGCCAAACAACAAAACAAGTCAGAGATATACCCTTGATCATAATAAGAAGGAAAATGTCACCAAGGAAGGATAACTTACGGTAAGGTTCATTCCCATAGCTGATTCCATGACATTCGCCGGCCTCTGCTCCTTGATGGTCCTTAGGTCCCATGAGCTGGCCATATAGTCGTGCCCCACCATATGGCTCGGTGTCTCGTAAATGATGCCCCGAAAAGCTTCATGGATCTACTGGTATTCAAACAGTCGGGGCTAGGACGGTGGGGGATGGAGGCTCAGCCTATATTACTTAGGCCTAAGGAGGCGCAAATCGAGGTGGAGGAGGAGAGAGAATCTTAGTGGTAACAGAACTCACAGGAACTGATTTCTGAGTTGAGCTCACATCTTTTCCCTTTGCAGGGGACCTTGAGGTGCTACCCACTACAGGGTGGGTTTTCTTTGAGATCCTGAGCCTCTTTACGGCGGGGCCTAAGCCGGTTTTCTTCGTCTAAAATGCAATTCGGAGGTCAGGACCTCCGGGTTGTTCCATCTCTTCTCCTAAAAAGAACAAAAAGGAATTAGTTCACAAATAAGGTTGTTAGAAATATATACAAAGAAAGAAAATAAACAAAGATCCCACCCTCCAGGCTGGGGGAGGATTCTATTATCACAACCTCCGGCCTTGGAGCTAATGGAGGAGAGGGAGAATCTACGGTTAGTATTTCTGGGATCCTAAGAGGTTCAGGCTTAGGTCCTTCCTTAGGGCTGGATCTACATACTGTCTAAATCTAGGGGCAATTGCACCCTAGAGCAGAGAAGACCAGATCCTACGGTTGGTTCCATATTCCTTCAAAATGGTGAATCCAATGTTTAATGTGTTTTCAACAACAACTGTGCCCTTAGGGTAACTATGGTCATGGCGTACCACTAGGTGGTCTATGCATTGGAGTAGGGTTACATTACGATCTGGGTTATGAGGATGACGATGGACGAGATGATTTGGATTAAATCAAAATAACCTAAAATCGGCAAAAGCCCTATCTAATTCCCTATAGGGGTATGGATTTGACGCAACTCGTTCTAAATCAAGTCCCCGGACAACCTCGGGAGCCCGCCTTTTCCTTATAATAGGCACCGTATCCTCTTCTTCCTCCTCGCCGTCAGTGGCTGTCAAGGCCTCCTCTTGAGAGGAGGGAAGCTCACAGATCACAGGAAGGGTAACCCAAGACCTCAAGGAAAATGTTTGACCTTCGCCGATCAACTTGCATGCCAACATCGTGACGTCATTAACGACCTGGCGGTAGCCCTTCTCACTGGGTAGAAGCCCGAAAAACTTCTCGTATTGACCCCCAAGGGTCACAGACTTCCTGTCCTCACAAATATGGCTACACGAGAAACAAATTCAGTTAAGAAATGTACAAACGAAATATCTTGAAAGGAATAAAATTTCATGAGCTAAAATCACAAAAGTAAGGAACTTACGAGGTCTATTGAAGTATCAGTGTTCTCAATTCCAAAATCCATTCGACATAATGAACAAGTCTTTGTAGTCCTTGGGATGGCTGGGCAGCTCGATGACGAGGGCAGAGTTGGGAAACCTTGTGAGATAATAGAACCTGTCACCTCACCCTTTCTGCTCCAGGCTAGCTTTGAGGCAGAAAAAGTATAGTATATCTGCCAGGGTGGGGACCTCCCACTCATGCTTCAAAAATAAATATTTCAGCCCCACCAAAAGTCTATAAGAATTTGGGGGCAGATGAAATGGAGCCAACTTCACGTAATTCCAAAAGTTTGCAAAGTATTGGTCGAGGGGAAGAAAGGCCCCAGCTTTCAAGTACTCGTCACTCCAAGCTGCGAAGTTGTCTTGGAGAGGGGAGCAGCTTCGTTCCCCTTCGAACGCAGGTCGAGCCAGGAGAGTTCCAGTCCCGACCTCGATATGATACGTTCAGCCTCGAAGTAGGCATTTGGGTGAACCACCATCTCCTTCTCCACCACCAGACTGAAGTGCGGGATGGGAGACTCTAGGGCGATATGCTTCCCCTTGTTCTGCTGCTAAGCGGACGAGCTTGATGGATTCTTCTTTGAGGCAGTTTTCTTTTGAGGAGCCATCAGATCGCCTAATGAGCAGAATGACCCAGTTAGTATGCGACCTAAGAGGATTTGAGGTCCATGATGTGAGAATACGAAGGGGGGAATGGTTTACTTGTGCTATACGAGCTGAGGTTAGCCTCAGCCCCATCGCGTGATGCCACGCGATACCCTAAGTTACGTGCCTCGGTTTCCTAACAAACCCCTGATATTTAGGGATTCGTGTGTCAGACTGCCAGACCACTACTTACCTTGGGAGGCGGTTTAGTACAAAACCACCCAAGAAACGTAACCTCTAAGCTATCTGGTTTGAAACCTAAAAACCTTTCGTTTCCTTTATCCCGAATGGGTATTCTCTAAATTAATTCACCATTAAAATTACCCAGATTTACCCAGAAATTTCCCAGTTTTATGAATGTCTTATTTCTAAATCTATGTTTTGGACTCACCCGTTGAACCTAAGTCGAAACCTATTCCCTAAAGACATTTAGAAATAGTCTAACAATGACTACAGTGAAGATTGCAGATGAGCATGGTGAAGAACAAAAGTCCATTTAAAAAAAAACTCTTAAAACCAAAGGATGAGATACTTACAGTGTGTTCTTCGACCGTGAAACATAGACTTTGCGAAGGGAAGTTCTTGGAAAACTTCTGAGCAACTAGGTGCGGTGAACAATTTTTTGGGATTTCTGGAAAAGAAGAGAGGTTCGGAAGTGCAAAAGAGGAAAATTTTCAAATGAAAGGTGGTGAAGTCTAAAACTTGGCCATCCCTTTTATACGTAAATTATGTAGAGTGATATGGGCCATCCACTTGGGTTAGTTCAAGATCCAAGGGCCAAGGTTAAATGGACAAAACGACGGCAAAAAGGTGACAAGACAGTTATTGTAGTCCTCGAAACCCGAACAGATGCCAATTGTAGTACACCACGTGTCCAGTACTCGAGTAGTGGGTAGGCATGGTTTTGCGTAACAGAAGTCTAAAGGCTCCTACTATGTAGATTAGAAAATGACGACATCATACATGAGCAGGAGCTTGGGGGGAAAATGTTGTACCATAATTTTAGCCCGAGTTCATTCACTCAGCTCGGGTACAGCTGGCCAATAAATATATGGAGAAATAACCAAAGGAATGATATCTACTTTATCCACGTAGAAAACTCCAGTTTCATGTGGGCACGTGTGGTATTAGGCGTCCTGAGTTTAACCCGAGCTATAGACACAAAGGTTGTGAAGAGAGAGCTCATAATATTTAAATGGCAATCGAAGTACGAGCTTGGAGGAGATATTGAACTAGTGGTAATTCGAATATATTGCACACCCGCGGATCCCTAGAGACTCGGGTCCTCTTATTCGTTTATTTATGACCAAGTTGTCATATTTAATGTCCCAGATATTAAAAGAACATTTACTGTATGATCAAATCATATCCCATTATAAATGGGAAATATATGTATTAAATGTAATAAATATGTATATGCGTGATTGACTCATGCAGTTACCCAAACCTGTCTATGGAATTCCCTTATAAATACTGGAAATGTAGGACAGGGAAAGGGACCATTATTCTGTAATACTGAAACTCTGCCAAAATAGAGAGAAAACAGTAATAATATAGACTCATGGACTAGGTGGATTTTAACCACTGAACCACGTAAAAGATTTGTGTTCTTGTGAATTCATTTCATTTTTCATTACGGTTTATTACTAAGCACTAATCTACCTTTTTATTTCTTAATACACTGTTGGCGAAAAACCGCGTCAACAATTATAATATTTGATATTATGATATTAATGAGTTGGTGATGGTTTTTAGTTGAATGACTGATTTCTTTTTTGTTCAAGAAACAAGAAGATAATATTTTCCTCTTGAAAATTAGGGAAGTTGGTGATGGTTATCAAATTCAAATTTATATTGATTAATTATTTTATTAATTAATTGATAGCAAATTTTTGAAAATTAACAATATTAATTTAATTTTTTAATTAATTAATTTATTACCAAATAAATTGTTAATTTTGGGAAATAATACATTAATGTCTTAATTCAAAATTAAGAAAGTGATTTTTTCACTTTTCTTAATTTTATTATTGGAAACATCTAACTAATAAATTAGTCAAATACATTGTTTATGAAACAAGATTATTAGTTTTCATTTCTTAATGAAAAATATTTCATTTATTGAAATCAAATACTGGTTTAAGAAATCACTAATAAGATTAATAATTTATTTTCATTTAGAGAAATGGATTTTTTTGAACACCTTAATTGGAGTCAAAATTTAGTTTATAGAAACTAATTAATTATTAATTAAATATAATTTGAGTAATTATAATCCCAATAATTGTAATTATAATGATAAGAAACTATTTATTATAAATAAAAATAATTATGAATTATTTTTTCCCAAAATTTGATAATAGTTTTAGAAACTATTTGTTGACGCGGTTCTTCGGCAACAGGTAATTAAGAGAAAGAGAGGAAGGGATTAGCGCTGAATGTAGAACCGTAACAGATATAAGATCTTAGTGAATGAAATAGGTGACTCAAGACACGTTTTTAAGTGGTTCAAAGGTTAAAATCCTTCTACTCCACTAGTCAATATTATTGATATATTCTGGGTATTTGGTTACAAAGTATATCTCTCCAGAGACTATTTTTTCCAACCCTTATCAACTCCCAGGGTCTCCATATTTATAGGAGAAGGCACCTGGAAGTTGGTAAGGAGGTCATCCCATGACCTTCTTATTTGACATATCAACTCTGTGACATTCATGATTAATTCCTAAACCTGACACATAAGTATGGTCAAATCGATAGGTAAGGAGATAATGGGCCGCACGGCCCAACCCAGCCGTGGGTGTCTGAACAGGCACATTCCTACAGCGTGTCCGAGAAGTCAGGGAGATATCGGACACGTGATGTCAGATATATGCACGTTTATCTTGCGTGTGTTTGCTTTACAAGGGGTCATAGCCTCCATATCTAGCTCGTACCACGAGCTGTGCATCTGACCCGATCTTCGGCCTTCCGGTTCCTTGCTCCAGTCTTGGGAGTCTTGGCGAGTCCTTGAGGATTCCTCGAGCTAAGGGGGGTACGACCTCAAGACAGGAGCTCCGACCTGGGGGATGTTTATGGACTAACCATGATTAGTCCGAAGCTTGGCCTACTAATCAGCCCGTGGGAGAAACAGGGCGTACACTATTGTTATTAATTAATAATTTATGAAATTATTATTTAATAAATGGTAACCACTTTTCATTAGTTATTAATTAATAATTTATGAAATTATTATTTTATTAACAAAAGTTTACAAACTTTTGATAAAATCCTAATATTGTAAATTAGGTCATCTTATTTTAGAAATTAGGTTTAGGATTTAAGTGTGCAATCCCAGAAGGCCCACAATGAAGGATGAAGCTCATGGAGATTACAAGAAGCTTTGAAGCCCAAGGAATCCCTTGGTGTATTTTTGTAATTTCGTTTAACAAAGAGAACCCAGTCAATGCCCTAATATTTAATTATATTGTATGATTGATAACATGTTGATATGATCACTTCACATGCCATATAGAATAGGAATGCCAACTAATTGCATCATTAAAATGATATGCTATGTATGAATGTTAATTTTATAATTAACATGTCTCCTAGGATAATACAGTAGTATAGTTCTTTTTCTACCATAAATGGACACAAATAATGTGAATTAGATTTAAGTAGTTAAATTGTGATATGTCACATTAATAGCATGTCTAGATTACCTTAATATGTTTTAGGGTTATTAATGAGTTTAATACCTAGGAAAAACATAGTTTAGAATTAATTACTAACTTTTAGTAATTATTCTAAATTTGGTATTCTTAGAATTTTAAGAGTTAAAATTTGGATTTACATAAGTGATTTAGACTTAACAGTTAAACTTTGGTAATAATCACTTAGTAATTAAAATATGAAGTATTTTAATAGAAAACCTTTTATTTCTAAAATAGTGAGTAACACTACACGAAAAAATGCTTTCAATAAGACTGGAAAATTATTACCTAATGAGTACAATAACACTTTTTGGTGTGTTAAGGAAAGTGATGTTATCGTAGGTCGTTACACTTTGCATAAAATTTTTTTCATAGTTATAGAGAAGTATTGATGTATATTCTACCATAACACTTTTTTTGCGTTATTTTTGTAAATTAATAAGCATTTCTCTTTGATATTTATTGTGTATCCCAATTTCAGCACGGGTCTTTCACTCATATCGTGTGCAGCTGGCAAATAAATGCATTGAAGAAATAGCCAAGGAGTCCATGTACTTTCCATATAGACAACACGATTTTCATGATGGTTGTACGAGCTAGGGATGCATAAATTGATAAGCGCGAGCTTACATTATTTATAAGAGATGGCCTCCATGATACGAGCTCAGCGGTGTGTTCAGCTCGGGGTGAATTGAATATATGGCATGTCCGCAAATCCTCGAAGACTCGGATACTTTATACGATCGTTTATGACCAGCCGATGATAGTTAATGCCCCAGATATTAGCAGTCTATTTATTTCATGATCAGATCATATCCAAGTATAAATGGGAATATTCCATAATAAATGTAATAAATACGAAAATCCATGATTGACTCACGGGGTTACCCAAACCTGTCCAAGGAATTTCTCTATAAATATTGAGAATATTAGACAGGAAAAGGGACGATTATTCTCTAATACTGAAACTTTGTCAAAATTGAGAGAGAAAAGCAGTAATAATATAGACTCGTGGACTAGGTGGATTTTAACCACTGAACCACGTAAAAAGACCAGTGTTCTTGAGAGTTATTTTCTTACTTCGGTTTACAATCAAGCACTACTTCAACCTTGTGATTTTCTTAATTCACTGTTGGCGAAAAACTGCATCAACATTTATAATAGTTTATATAACATTTTTTGCCACTTATAAATTAGTATTATAGTATAATTTACAATAACATATTTTTGGTATTATTTTAATATGCTCGATTTATTATTGTTACTGTTAGTATACATAATACTTTACTCTGCCTTTGATTTAATATTGTACTGTATATTATATAGATTTATTACTAATTATATTAAAACAAACTAACAATTAATAGAAAATGAAAACAACTCTTATTAATTAATTGAGTAATATTACAAATATTCGAGTTGCAATAATGAGTCAAAGCATACTAAAATACTTCAGGCCATTTCACATCAATTGGAACTCTACCTATTATAAATTTCAAAAGGACAACCTCATATACCATAAGAATTTTTTTAGTACTAACACTCATAAAGAAATATTTAGAACCACTTGTCTTGTCTCTATCGGCAAGGCATATACAACCACTTCTTTCTACAAAGCATACAACAAGTCTTAGACCGCAATGTTAGAACCCAAAGTGATGTAGATTGAGACTTGAGAGCAGCCTCTTCCAAGTCTTAGAATGCTGGAGAAACATATATAAAAAGACACTATAAGCCGAAGATTGTCTGTTCAGAACTCCTTGCTACAATACTTTGTAAAATGTACAAATGATACTATCATAATGCACCCCACCTACAATGTTAGAACCCAAAATCAAATAAGATTCCTAACTAACAAGCATCAGAGAAGGAAATGGAGGTATATTATTGAAATAAGCCAAATGCAACAACATGTATCCGAGAGACCATACTCTCCATGAATTAGCTCACTCAATACAATTCATGCATACCGAACTACAAAATCTATCACCTACTTATACCCTCCTACTAACAAATTTCCCACATATCTCATTGGATAATTTCAAAAAATAATTTATTTGTGCATAAAAATTTTTAGAGAATAGATTCATCACCTATTACATAAGAAATTAGCAAATTCAACTTGGTACATATCATTTTCTTATTTTCATTAATTCCTGCAAAAAAATATAAAAGTTATACAAGGTGTCCTCATAGATATTTGAAAATCCAGTCTATGCGTGTAAACTATTCCAAGTGTACCTGCCAAAATAACATAAAAAGAAACAATACGTAGAAAATTTAAACTACTTTATGATATATTAAAAGAAAACTAATAGGAAAATTAGGATTCATTACATTAACTAACCATCTATCAATAACAACTCTTCATCCGAAAAATTGTGCAAAACTACTTTGTAGCAAACACAACTCCTTATTAGAGCAATTATCAATATTCATCTATATGGTAACATATGCGATATGCCTATTATTATTTTTTAATATAATTTAGGTCATATTATATGGTCACTCATTCAGCATAATATTGTTTGTTGCAAATTAATTGTGGCTAATTAATAAGTGCTTTCAAGGTATAAGTTTAATTTAGCATACCTCTTTAAGAATTAATAAAGTACGATAAGGTTTGAAAATATTGTATCTTCAATCAAAAGGAAAAAAGTAACTTCGTAACAAAAAAAAAAAGATGATTAATATATAAAAATTTTGGCCTATAAGACAAAATAAGTTTACTCATACAAAGCCTAATATTTTTAATCAATCTAGTTTTACACATGTCTTGATAAAAACAAGGTAAAATAAATATAAACTTATATAAATCAATACTAGAAAAAGAAATAAACCTCAAACTTTATATGAATAACTATGTTTCTTTCATAGTCTATGTTTATACCTGATCTTGTAAGAGAAATAATAGAAACCAGTAACAATAATAGAGTTGTTGAAGCAAATAATAATGACACACAAAAAATTTACTAGATGAGACTACACTAAGTCCTTGAAAAAAGACTATGATTTCTTTTTTCTTTTGAAAGGACTAAAAGTTTGATTGAGAAAAGCAAAAATTCAACTAATGTTTTATATTCTTTTTTGAATGTAGTAATAAATTAATATTTGGGTTGAATGAGAACTTAGACAATTAATGTGATATTAGTGATCTTGATTACATGAACCATTTATTAAATACACTTATGTAAATATCATACAGTAATATCAAGATTAGTACAAACAAACAAAAAATAATTAATCAAGGATTAGGTGTGCTTCCATTCCTTTTCACAAAAAGTAGTGTGGTGCCATACCTAATCAACACTTAACAATATATCCAAGTAGAAAAGAAATTACTAAATTATATAATATATATACACACACAAAAAAAAAGAAGCAATCTCTCATTGTAGCCAACAGAAGCAACCAATAGCATATATACATACATATAAAAAATTTCTGATTTCAAAAAACAATTTTTGTTGAGTCCCACTAATTGTAAGAGAAAACAAAAGAAAAAGAGAGAAAGTGATAGAGTAATGACCACTTGCAACAATCACAACATCGAAAACTACATTTGTAGTTATGAGTGGTGGGGCCACATTCATTAACAAGTAGTAATATAGGCCATGTTATTGCAATAATATAAAATGCTCATCTCATAAGGATATACTCTATTATGCTCTATATTATCATGTACAGTTTACTTTATCTAAGCCAATAAGCTATCGAGAACAAGAAGCATGTATGTGTGCCTTCACTTAATTTGGCTATTATTAACAATGCCTTTAAGTTATTTTCCCTTATATATATACACCATTTTCACACTTTAATAGATAAATGAAGAACGGAGAAGAATAAACATGCTCTGTTTTTCAACTCACCAATCCATTTCTCTTCTTATTAAAGAATAATAGGGCACCTACAACAATACATAGGGTTAACTTTGGAATTAACATTCCATAAAAGAAGATATGCATTATAAATTTATAACTAAATATATAGTATATTACTTTTGTCAAGAAAGAAACTAACTGACAAATTAAGCACACCAAATATAAAGAAATTAATACAACCAGGAGTATTCAATAATAAATGCTAAGCACCTTATCTTCATAATAAATCATAATTATAACTTGGATCATTGTGAAATAACTGTGCAAGCTTGAAGAGATCCAAACTCATTTACCTCTGCAGCATAATAAATAAATAAAATTATTAGCTAGGCATTTCAATAAAAAATTACAAAAACTACAATCAAGATTGAGAAAAGTAGAACCTTTGGTGCAGCCTCACTGATATAGTAAGCATGAACAGTAGTACCCACCAACCACATACCAAGGAAAACAACCTAAATCAAAAACCCAGAAGCGAAGAAAAGAAAAAAGCTAGCCACCATATTCAGATAAAAAATTATAGAAATTAAGCTTAAAAGAATGAGAAAGACCATAACAGCCAAATAGAAAGAAAACAACAAGAGAAGCACGATCTCTTTAACCTCTATAGAATGTGTAGAGTGATGGAGATTAGAGAAACCTATAGTCTTGTATTAAAGTGTGAACAAGAAGTGAAAAACATAAAACCCTTATTTTTAGCAAATACATGACAATGATGAACAAAATAAAAAGTGAGAGAGATGACTTACCCAACACAAAGAGAGAGTGCCTCCAGGAGAGAGACAAATGCAGGAGAAGGAACATGGAATATAGGAAAGAGTAACTCAGACTGATGATAGTTGATAGATGGGGAAGAATATGAGAGAGAGAGACAGAGCAAGAAAATATTGATTCCAGGAAGAAAAAAAAAAGCATTAGTAGAAAGACTATTTTCTAATTCCAAAATAACACAAAGAAAAAAAGTTGACGCCTCTTGAATTACTTGGGCATGATTTCTCCCAAAAGTGCCACCTCTTTTTCACTATCATTTAATATATTATAATTTTTTTAATATTCTTATATTTATGTGTTGTGGAAAGACATATTTGGTGAAGTGTGAGAGAAGGTTATAAGGCACTATAACCTATGGTCTCTACTATTGGTTGAAAAGCGTTGCTTCTAGTTAGGGCCTCGAGACGACTTTGCTTTCATCCTCCCTATCGGAAGGTGTTTTGTCTAGGATTTTAACAGGTAGACCTCTTTGTGATAGAGTTTTAAGATATATTCCATGTTTGACCTATCCTATCAACGACACTCATGGGTTAAGTTAAGAAACCTGAAATAGTTGGTTACACACATGAAAATATATCTACCCTAGTTGGATATATTTTGACCAAAATAATGGTAATTGTTTATTATAAAGATATGAGATATTTTGATATAATAACAATTGAGAGAATCTTCTTTTAACCAGCAAGTATTTGACCTATCTTATCGACGACACTTACTTGTGTTGGTTATCTCATCGTTGTACTTATATAAATAGGTTTTTGTAAGTGTTTACCCTAAAACATACTACTCGCAGACATGGCAAGATTCATGTACACGTGGGTTGCACGTGACTACTTAGTGACTACATTTAGGACGAGCAATGACCAGGAGAGAAGTTGCTTGATGGAGTTAAGGATGATACTCGTACAACAGATGTGTTGAAGGTGCAACCAGGACTGGTCGTGTATATGAAGCCATATTCCGAATACAGTTATAAGTTAGATATTTTTAAGATATTTAACCCTATTTTTATGTAATAATTATGTTTTCTGTTATCATTCAAATATTCGTAAATCAAGGTGTATTGGGCCCCGTCGGCCCATAAGTATATTTTTTAGACTATAAATAGGACTGAAAGGACTCTTTGAAGAAAAAAGGGTATTTTCGGAAAGAGAATTAGTGTTTTATATACACAAACTTTTGTACCTTTTTGGAGCTTGTGAAACTCGGTAAACCCTCGTTTTCTTATTGCAGGTTTCATAATACGTTAATAACAACACTAAGTGGAAGTAGGTTATTACCAACATTTGGGGCCGAACCACTATAAATCATGGTTTTGTTTAGTCATTTGCATTCAACTTACAAATATTTATCATTTTTGGTGACTCCATGTCGATTGCTAATTCGTCAGTCAACATTTTGGTGCTTTCATTGAGAGCTGAACTCAAGACCTTCAAGAAGATCAAATGGCAAAAACAACCAGGAAAGCAGGGCAAACTTCTAGGAATATGCCAAATCAACCTCCTCCACAAGATGTAGCAGAAGATGAGCCACAGGTGGAGTTGGAAGAGGAGGAGATGGATGTTGAAACCTTGCGAACAACTTTAATTGTATTGCAAGAAGAATTAGCTAATCTGAGGGCGAATCAAGAGAATGTAGATGAGACAATGGTGTTGCAGCAAAGGGAGATTGACCGGCAGCGCCAAGAACTGAATGAGCGACAATCTGACATGGACCGCCGATAGAGGGATGCCACTGCGGCCTTAGATGTGGCCATTCAATTGGAACGAGGGCAGTCTACACCTGCCTCCCAACCTAATCAGCCACCCAGCACTCACCCTCAGCAAAATCCACATTCAGAGCATCCCTAGTATCACCATAATCAACTACAACTAAGGAGAGGCCCGTCCAAGATCCTGAGCAGCGACCACCCTCTCACGTTGATCAAGATAAGGCCAAGCAACCAAGGCAGAATAGGGTCGAGCAGCATCCCAGACTATGACCATGACACTAACAAGTCTAACCAGCTCAAAGACGAGACTGAGTTCCTTGTCCGACAAGGACATTTAAGGAGGTATGTACGAGCAGGAAGAGGTTTTCAACAGGAGGCTCACGGAGGCAACGAGCAGGCACTTGAACGCCAACACTCGCCTCCTTTACAGCCAGCTCTAGTTGCTAGTACATTGTTGACCATCTGCGAAGGACCACACATAGCAGGTGACAGTGACTGCCATATCCTTGGTCTGGAATTTGACCATGAAATTTCCAACTAATGCAGAAGTTGGGCGCGTGTTTGGAAACTAGCGAGAAGCCAAAGAATGTTACAATTCCTCGATCACAAAAGCAAAAAGAGGCGGATTGGAGGATAGAGCCGAAAAAGGTTCCTGGTAATAAATGAAATACATGCCCAATCAGGTGTACAAGTCACCAAATAGGGTGTTGCCCAAAGGGAGGATAGGGACTTAGATCCTCGCTTTGGGGATTTCAAATAAAATGTTGGACCCATGTTGGACCTCGAGGAGGTCCAGTTAGAAGAGACAGATCCGAACAGGGTTGTGAAAGTCTGTAGAAACTTAGAGACAACAATGAAACACAAGCTGGTTGAGTTTTTGAAGAAGCACCAGGAGGTCTTTGCCTGGTCGCACAAAGATATGGTTGGGATAGACCCAATAGTGATTAGCCATGTCTTGAATATAGATAAAACTTTCCACCTGTACAACAAAAAAGAAGACTACTTGAAAAAGATAGATCTAAGGCCTTAAAAGAAGAAGTCGAGAAGCTAAAGGAAAATGGATTCATTAGGGTAGCATTTTATCCATCTTTGGTTTCTAATCCTCTAGTAGTTCCCAAGCCAAATGGCAAGTGGAGGACGTGCATGGATTTCACAGACCTTAATAAAGCCTGCCGAAGGATTGTTTCCCACTCCCAAGAATCAACCAACTGGTCGATGCTACACTAGGACATGAAATTTTATTATAATCAAATTAGTGTACATCCACCTAATGAAGATCACACTAGCTTTCGAACAGATACGGGACTATACTGCTATAAATTAATGCCCTTTGGTTTGAAAAATGTTGGTACGACTTACTAGCGACTAGTCAACCATATGTTCAAAGAACCGATCGGCAATAACATGGAAGTCTATGTCAACGATATGCTGGTCAAGTCGAAAAAAGTCAAAGAACACATCAAGGACCTACAAGAATGCTTCAACATCTTGAACAAATATCAGATGAAGTTGAGCCCTCTTAAGTGTTCCTTTGGTGTTGGATAAGGGCAATTATTGGGATTCATAGTAAACTCACGAGGAATCAAAGCTAATCCCGAAAAAATTCAGGCACTAATCGAGATGTAGTCTCCTGCCAAAATTAAAGATGTTCAATGCCTAACCGGAAGAATTGTGGCCCTAAGTAAATTCATATCTAAATCAATGGATAAGTGTGTTCCATTTTTTAATATACTCAGAGGTAACAAAAAGTTTGAATGGACAGAAGAGTGCGAATAAGCCTTTCAAGCGCTAAAATCCCACATGTTGCAACCACCAATTTTGTCCAAATCTATCAAAGGAGAAACTTTGTTCATCTACTTAGCAATTACAAAGTATGCTGCTAGTGCTGTTTTAATCAGAGAAGAAGACAACATTCAAAAAGCAGTATACTATGTAAGCAAGAGGCTAGTGGAAGAAGAACTACGATATCCGCCCATAGAGAAATTAACTTATTGCTTGATTCTGGCATCTAGAAAGTTGCGACCCTACTTTCAGGCTCAGCCCATCATAGTACTCACCAACAGCCACTACGGCAAGTCTTACAAAAATCAGAAGCCGCTGGTCGATTATTAAAATGGGCAGTCGAATTAGGGCAGTTCAAAATTTCTTATTCGCCATGAGCAGCTATAAAGGGACAAGCCTTAGCGGATTTTGTTGCGGAATTCACAGGACTCCCTGTCAACAAACTGATGGTAGAGACCGATGTTCAAAATCAATCCCCTACCTGGAAGTTGTTCGTAGATGGCTCTTCCAACATGCACAACGCAGGGGCAAGGTTGATTTTAATCACACTCGAGGGACATCAGTTTCATTGTATGATCAGATTCAACTTTTAGGCTTCCAACAATGAAGCCAAGTACGAGGCTCTGCTTGCAGGATTTAGACTAGCCAAGGATATGGATATAAGATCACTAGAAGTATATAGTGATTCTCACCTAGTAGTTAATCAAATTATGGGAGAATATCTGGCTAGGGGGCTCAAGATGGTGGCTTATTTAAACACAGCAAAGGACTTACTAGCACAGTTTGAGAAGTATACTCTCCAGCAAGTACCTTGCGATCAGAATTCAAATGCTGGTGCCTTAGCCAAGTTGGCAAGCGCTAAAGATACTGATGCCTTGAGCATAGTACCAGTCGAACATTTGTTGGCACCGAACATTCAAGTGGAAGAATCCTCGCTAGTGATACAAGTATCAGACACATGGATGACGCCCATCATCAAATATCTCGAACAATGAGTATTACCAGCAGAAATGAACAAGGCCAGGACGCTTCAAAGACAATTAGCTCGATTTATTTTGGTCGATGGAATGTCGTATAGACGAGGATACTCAATGCATTTATTATGGTGTGTTTCTAGGGAGAAGGCTAAGGAATAGATGCAAGAAGTACATGAAGGTTTCTATGGAGATCACGCTGGGGGGAAAAGTTTGTTAAAAAAGATTCTCCAGCAGGGATAACTCTAGCCTACCATGATCGAGGACTCTATGGAATTTGTTAAAAAGTGTGACAAGTGCCAAAGATTCTCCAAGATACCATGAGCAGCCCCAAATGAGCTCAAACAGATGCAAAGTCCATGGCCATTCGCAGTTTGGGGGATTGATCTCATTGGATCTTTGCCTAAAGGGAAAGGGAATGTCAAGTATGAAGTAGTTATTGTTGACTACATTACTAAGTGGGCTGAAGCTGAGCCACTTGCAACAATAACGACCAAGAAAGTCTTGGATTTTGTCGTTAAGAACATCATATGTCGGTATGGGTTGCCAAGAAATTTTTTCTTAGAAAATGGCACACAATTTGACAGCAATCTTTTCAGTGATTTCTGCGAAAGGCATGGTATTATAAAGAGTTTCTCATCAGTTGCTCATCCAAAGGCCAATGGACAAGTTGAATCCGTTAACAAAACTTTAAAGGACACATTGAAGAAAAGGCTCGAAGAAGCAAAGGGGGCGTGGCCAGAGCAATTGCTAGAAGTACTCTGGTCGTATAGAACATCTCACCGAACAACAACAAGCCATAGAACATTTTCCTTGGCCTATGGGTATGAAGCCATGTTGCTTGTTCAGTTAAATCCACCATCACATAGAAGGCTAACATACGACCAAAGCATAAATAACCAGTTATCAATGGAGTCTTTGGACTTGGCCAACGAAAGGCGCGATCAGGCTCAACCTCGAGTAGCAGCTTACCAACGAAAGGACGCTCGATATTTTAACTCTAAAGTACACAAAAGAAAGTTTGACGTAGGAGATTTGGTACTTAGAAGACTTTTTCTCAACACTCGCGACCAAAATGCTGGAGTACTCGGCCCAAACTGGGAAGGTCCCTATGATATTAAAGAAATCCTTCAACCAGACACATATAAACTTGCTCGCTTAAATGGAGTTCTTGTTCCTCGCTATAGGAATGGAGAACACCTGTGCAAGTATTATTAATGAACAATTCTTTTTAAAGAATTGGATTGTATTAATTTGACTTTTTACAAGTTTATGAACAAGGGCTAGTCAGTTAAATGACTGGTCGCTTATAAGTGTAAGATCAAATCTTGATCACTCGTACAAACACGATTTTGTCCATTTTATTACGAGAAATAAAAGGAACTATGCGCAGCAAGTTATTCTTGCCAATTATTGTATTTATTACAAGTATTTTCTCATTGCATTTGTTGTTTTGTTATATTATCATTAATTGTTTACAAGTACACGAGCAGTAATGTTCAAATAGGACTTGGTCATGGCAAGTGACCGAGAACCTTAAGCTCCTCGATCACTTAGGGGGCATATAAGATACTAATCAAGCAAAGCATATCAACATGCATATGTAAACACACGAACAAAATAAGGGAAAGCATATTACGACACTTAGAATATTTTGCATAATTTTTAGGTATTTTTGTGAAATATTAGTAAAGTGTTATGCTAAGTTTGGTCATACGAACAGATGTTATAATAGCAATTAATATATTATAAAATCGTAACGAAATGTCTATACACCGCGAGCAATTGCTGCTCTGATGTAAATAAAATATTAAAAAGGAAAAGCTACCTTAGGCAGCGAAATTGTCTTAACATTACGAATAGTTGTTCGTATGTTTTAGTTACATAAACAAAAATAAAAAATTATTGTGCAGCTGGAGGAGGGTCTTGCTGAGACTGCTGGTCTACTGTTGTTCCACCATCTTTTTCAGCACCATTGATGCATGTTGCCAGAGATATTTCAGGAGAGTCTGAGGCATTCTAGGAATTTTTTTCCTCTTCTTGGCGAGCAGCGTAATTCGCAAGTTTGACTTGCCTCATTTGCTCGGGAAGGTAGTCAAAACTTGCCTCTGGGTTATTTTTCAAAAATAGGTAGCAGTTGAAGGTTGCTCCTCTAAACCTCTCCAAGTTTTGGGAATTAGTTTCCTTAAGTAGCTTGATCTGCTCCTCCAGCCCAGTAGACTCATTCATACTGGCCACCAAATCCTCCTAAAGTTTGGCTGCTTCTTTGAAGTTGTTCTCCAAAGCTTCCTTGAATTTCTCCTTGGCAGGAATGGTCTTAGCCAGTTCTTCTTGTGTCCTCTTTAGCTCCTCGATTAAACTGGTAATTTTTCCTTCAGCTGCCTTGATCTCCTCAGCACGACGCCACCCATTAGTCATGGTCAGGATACCCTGCGAATAGAGAAAAAATGAAACTGTTAGAGGCAATTAGATAAAATGTTGCTTGACTAAAACAGTGTAGAAAAAAACTTACACCGAGGACTTCATTAATCCCACGACTAATGACTTGGATGTGCTTCAATGAGGGAAGGCTGAAAAATGCTTCCTGTCTACGACAGTGCTTTCACAGCTTTTGAAGCTTTTTGTAGGAAGAATTGAAGGTTGTGCTCAACAAGTTAGCGGCCGAGGATCTCCCTTTCTGCTCAGAGGAAGGGACACTACGATGAGGAGGAGGTGTTGTAGTTTCGAACGAAGTGGGAGCTAGAGGGTCTTCTAGTCGAGCCCTTTTTCTGGAAGGCTCACTACTGCTCTCCCCGGGATGCTTTTTGCTCGACTTCTTCTTGCTTGAAGGAGATTCAGCAGAGGCGTACATATCAAAAGCGTCTTCAGATGGCATGACTACAAAACAAAAAGAAACGAGCAGATATGTTAAGAAATATTTTGGAGGAATAATGTAAAGAGAAATTCTAAGTAGTATACCCAAACTATTATTACTGGTCGTTATATTATTTAGAGAACTATAGCTACACTCACTATCTGTCTCGAAGAAGTCCAAGCTAAAATTACTGGTCGTAAATTTAAAATTGCCATCCTTATCAATTAAATGATAACGGATGGGAAAAGTATCTAGAAGTAAGAAATCTATACCGTTCTCATCTGAGGATTCTAGTATAGGACTGGTATATTCTGATAGTTTTTTTTTTCCTCTCCCATGATGAGTAGGGGTAGTGGCAGTTTGAGGGTTGTTGGATGGCTCTCAAATGGTCACTGCTATTGGTCGTCGCCTGCGGGGTTGTGACACATCCTGATGCTGCTCGGGGATTTCCTGTCCTTCGGTGCCCTCTCCAGTGGCACTCCCCACAATTGATTCCCTCACTTCCTGATGAGGCTCCAAAAGGCTATTAGGAAAATTTATACAGGATCTTCATTTATTTTCATGTAGATCTAATATTAAACAAATTAATATGAGATAACCTAGAACATGTTTCTAAAATTGAATTCAAAGAAAAACAAAAATAAGAATACTTACAGTATACGCAGTGGAATGAAAGAGCCCTCCCTTCACTTTCTCTAACTCTTGCCTTTCTGTCGCAGAGTATTATCAAGAAACTAAACTGTTCTTCTAATTTCTTCATAATCTTCCAATGTATCCTTAGAATCACCTAGACTAGAGTGGGCAATTCTCAACACATGAGATAGATACAGAGAAAAGAAGAGAAAATAACAAAGAGGCTTAGAAAAGGACTTGTGTTTAGAAAGAATCTAAAATTATCAGAAAACCAGTGATTAAACTTATCTATCATCGGTTTTGACTTCTCTCTAAGCACTCCTTTTATAGACTCAATTAGGCCATTTAATTTAATTAAAAAAATAAATAAAATAATAGCCAATTTGAAGCCTTAGGTCGAAATTATCATGGGCTTTAGGACGTGAAATTTCCCATTTGATTATAAGCCCATTGGACTTAAAATCAAGGCCTGCATTATTTTCTATTGATTTAATTAATTAAATAATTATTTAAATCCTTTATCAAATTAATTATTTATAATTTGAACCTTGATTTAAACTTATTTATTAATTTAGATACCAATTTATCTTAATTAATAAATCTGCCCTAATTTCCTTTTTCTTCTAAAAAATACACAACTCTTTGAAACAATCCAAAATTGACCTGGTCAACTTTGATAATTCTAATTAATAATTAAATCAATTAATGGAGACTATCTAGATGATTTTATCCAAGGTAAAATGGGGACCATGGGCCTATGAAATCAAGCTCCAATAAGTTATCATAAATCTAACAAATAAATTTACTAACTTATTAATTCCTCATGACTCCACTAAAGACTCGGAATTGCACTGTTGAATTCATAGAACGCTTTATAACAAATATAGATATACTATTAATTATCCATTGTTACAGCCACAATTGTCACTCAATCCTCTATAGACGGTCTACAATGAGATGGGACTAAAATACCGTCTTACCCCTCATTGTATTTTATCCTTAAAACACTTAGTTCCTTGTAAATGATATTTCAGTAAACTAATTTAATTACTGAAATGAGATCTCTATCATTTAACTCCTTGGACCAAACTAAAGGAAACCATCGTTTCATTTCTTCATCAGAAGATATAGATGTTCATATCTAAGATTAACACTCTCACTCAATTATACTACCGAGTTCCCAAGATGTAAGTATGGGCTAGTCCGTAGGGTAAGCTGGTAACGAACAAGTCAAAGAACTCAAATAATACAATCAGTTAGAATACTAACCACTCAGAATTGAGATTGAATTGACCTATGGTCAACTATATGATATGACTAGAATAGATAATAATGGTATGTTTACTTATCTTATCAACTGTCATCATCGGTCCTATCCGATGTAACAAAGACATCCGATCTTATCTACTTTGCTAATGTTATGGAAAGAACATAACACCACAATGTGTAAGTAGATCATATCGTAGATTGGCAAGTCAGTGTAAATCATGTGCACTGACTAATCTTAGGACTAACTTATTTTGAACATATAATCATATTTATATTCCACTGTGATTACGTCACTATAAATATGATTGGCTATATGCTTGAGATTTAATAGAAGTTTATATTAAACAAATAATCATGAAAATAAAATATGTGAGCAAAGTGATTGACCATGTCAAAAAAGGATTTCTATTCTTTTATTGATAATAAAATGAGATTACAAAGAATTTGGGTGTTAATTAGGGCATAAAACCCCAACAAACTCCCACTTGCACTAATTGAAACAAATGCCTTAATTCTACTAATCTCATTTCCTTGATGTGCTTATCAAATGTAGCTTCTGGTAGTGTCTTTGTAAATGGATCCGCAAGATTGTCTTCAGTTGCAATCTTCATAACCTTCACATCTCCCCTGGCCACATATTCTCGAATAATGTGATACTTCCTTTCTATATGCTTACTCCTCTTGTGACTTCGAGGTTCTTTTGAATTGGCTATCACTCCTATATTTTCACAAAACAACACAAGCAGTTTATCCATGTCTAGAATAACACCAAGATCCAAAAAGAACTTCTTTAGCCAGACTATTTCCTTAGCGGCTTCTGACGCGGCTATGTACTCAACCTCCATGGTGGAATCTGAGATTGCAGACTACTTTACACTTCTCCAAATCACAGCTCCACCCCCAAGAGTAAACACCATTCCAGAAGTAGACTTCCTATCATCAACATCAGTCTGAAAATCTGAATCGGTGTAGCCTACAGGGTTCAGAACACCACCCTTGTAGACTAACATATAATCCCTAGTCTGTCTCAAATACTTCAGGATATGCTTAACTGCTATCCAATGTTCCGGTCCTGGGTTTGACTGATACCTACTCACTACTCCCACTGCATTGCAGATATCTGGTTTAGTACACAACATGGCATACATCAGACTTCCAACTGCATATGCATAAGGAACTTTTCTCATTGCATCTTCCTCTTCAGGAGTCTGGGGAGACTGCTTCTTTGAAAGATGAATTCCATGGCAGGACGGTAGACACCCTTTCTTGGAATGTTTCATTGAGAAACGTTCAAGCACTTTATCAATGTAAGCTGCTTGAGATAGAACTAAGAGCCTGTTCTTTCTATCCCTAATAATCTGGATACCTAGAACATAACTTGCTTCACCCAAATCCTTCATCTGGAATTGAGTGCTCAGCCAATTCTTCACATCTAATAATTTCCTAACATTGTTTCCAATGAGTAAGATATCATCTAAAAAAGAACCAGGAATACCACTATTTGATTTGCTTTCAGTTGGTAAACACAGGGCTCATCAATATTTTGTTTAAAGCCATAGGTTTTGATTATTTCATCAAACCTAAGATTCCAGGAACGAGAAGCTTGCTTAAGTCCATAGATGGACCTATTCAACTTGCAAACTTTTCCTTCTTGTCTAGCTACTTTAAATCCTTCTAGCTGATCCATAAAAATGACTTCGTTAAGCTTTCCATTAAGAAAATTTGTCTTGACATCCATTTTCCAGATCTCATAGTCGAGAGTGGCTGCAATGGATAGGAGGATGTGAATAGATTTAAGCATGGCTACCGGACTAAACGTTTCCTCATAGTCCATGCCTTTTCTTTGGGTATAACCCTTTGCCACTAATCGAACATTATAAGTCTCGATATTTCCATCAACACCTCGTTTCTATTTGTAGATCCACTTGCACCCAATGGCCCTAAAGTCACTAGGTGCTTCCTCAAGATCCCATGCGGAATTTGAGTACATGGATTCCATTTCCTGTTTCATGGCCTTTAGCCATAGTTCCTTTTTAGGGCTAGCCATTGCCTATTTGAAAGACAACGGATCATCAATACTAGTGTCACCAACAACCATATTGGTTTCACCATCCAAACCATAGCAAACTGGGTTCCTAGAAACCCTCCCACTATGACGATGCTCTGTGACAATTTGCTCAGGAATAGTTGTACTTTCTTCATTTGAATCAACATGCATCGGTTGGACATGAAGAGTGGGAATTTCATCATTAACTTGCGTTGATGACGATGGAACATTGATTGGAGTCAATTCTTTAACCATCTCCTCTAAAACTACTTTGCTGTGAGATTTGAAGTTTTGGACATAGTCAATTTCCATAAAAGTAGCATTCGTAGAAGTAAGCACTTTCTTTTTTGAATGACTATAGAAAATTCCACCCTGAGTACCTTTAGGATAGCCAACAAACATGCAAACTTCAGTTCGCAGTTCTAGCTTTCCCTCCTTCTTCCTCAGGACGTGGGCGGGCCACCCCCAGCTTCACGACCATTCTAGCGTTCTAAAGGTGTTTTGGGGATTGATTTAGACGACATGACACTGCGAATGTCATTCGCAGTTTCAAATGTAAGTCCCCAAAACGAAGTTGGTAGAGTTGAGTAACTAAGCATGCATCTAACCATTTCCAATAAAGTTATGTTCTGACGTTCTGCTACACCATTTTGTTGCTGAGTACCTGGGAAAGTAAGTTGTGATAAAATCCTAAGTCCAGTTAAATGATCTTGGAACTGCATATCCAAATATTCTCCACCCCTATCAGATCGCAAGATCTTTAAAGTTTTACCTAATTGGTTCTGAGCCATTGCTAGGAATTCCTGAAACTTTGAAAATGTTTCTAATTTCCTATGCATTAGGTAAAGACATGAGTATCTAGAGTAATTGTCAATGAAAGTGACGAAATACTCAAAACCACCCCTGGCTTGTACATTCAAAGGTCCACAAACATTTGAATGAACAAGTCCAAGTGGTTCTTTGGCCCTATCACCCTTTGCAGAGAATGGACGCTTGGTCAGTTTGCCTTCTAGAAAAGATTCACAGACAGGTAATTCACCTAAGGTGAGTTCCCTCAAAGGCCCATCCTTTGTAAGTCCTTGAATCCTATCATAGCCAATGTGACCTAGTCTCAAGTGCCATAAATACGTCATATTATTATTATTGGTCTTTTGACGTGTATTGGTCCTAGGTTTAGCTACTTTGAATAAATCATTGTAAAGAGCGAGGGGTTCGTTAGGTAGTAGAATATAAAACCCATTTTTCAAACATGCAATACACAATTGTGATCCACTGAAAGAAATAGATATATTAGAACTTGTGAAAGTCATAACAAATTATTCTAATTGCAACATGGAAACTGAAATTAAATTTCTACTAAAATCTAGAATAAAAAATACATCATTTAAAATTAAAAATTTATTTCCGAACTTCAGATGAGCTATTCCTCTAGCTTGGACCGCAATGTGCATTGTTGGTGGTTTATTGTGGGGTTACAGTGGCTCCTGTTGTTTGTGTTGTGGTAGGGTTTGTGGTGACTGGTGGAGCTTGAGATGAGTGAGTCAACATTGTTGGCGTTTGCCTGAGCAAGGCTCTAATACAAAGAGTGAATTTGGACAGAATTGAAATGGTAAAATCTCAGCTCAATGAAGCTGGATGGAGACCTTTCATTATATAGAAAATGAGTACAACGACTAGCCAATATGACTGAGACAAGTGTTTCTCTAACATTGGTTACATGGAAGGAATAATAACATAAATGATCTACACAAATTACAATGTAATCATAACCAAAATGTACAGTAAAAAAGGTGTATGAATATAACAGAATGCAAAAAGGGAGAGCCTTGCCAATACACTGCTGTAACGCCCTGCTAACTAGGGTTTGTCACCAAGTATGTTTAAAACCAGTGCTGGACTTGCTAAACAAGTCATTTGGACAAAACATGTGATTAAGCTACAATAGGTTTAGGTATTTAAAATTTTGGTCAAGTCATAACCATTTCATTAAACTAAAAAACATATTCTTTACACGAGATCCCAAAACATTAGTTTAAAAATGGGTTACCACATCCAAATTACATAATAAGCCGACCTAGGCGGCAAAAGGTGGGTTCAACCCTAGCTTCCTTACAAATCTCGGCCAGCGGACTGTATATGTACATATCACTGCTATTTCCCTCCGACTCATGGCTGGTTGAGCTTCTCTTTACCCTTACTTGCACCACAAAGCACCCGTGAGCCAAAAGACTCAGCAAGAAAACATATTAAGCAATTCACAGAGTAATATATCTGCCAAACAGTAATAACTAAATCTGATGCATTCATTATACAAATTAGCAACCATAGAGTCGCACAAGTGTATGTCGCACTTCCTTTCAATTTGTTGGCATCTGAGTCAGTCAAGTATGTGTTGCACTCCCAGGGTTGCCCCGCCATGGTGGCCCGCACTCCACGTGCATAATGCCAATCTCAGCTTATAAGCTGAGTCCTACTAATCCTCGACTCATACATCGAGCCTCATAAGATTTCAACTTCTAAGTCCAAACTTTAGGACCCTCGGCTTATAAGATGAGTCTCTCAAGATCCAACGTACCCTCGGCTAATAAGTCGATCTCCAACTAACATCCTAATAATTCCCTGGTTTATAAACCGAGCTCTCTAATCACAATAGACAATCACCTATTTCATTTATCACACCTAGATACAATTACAATATATTATAATACACTCAAAAAACATACATAGACATAATCATAATCATACGCATTTCAGTGTACTTAACCAGATATTCAAAAACATAATTATAATCATGCTTGTTAATAGGGCCAAAGCCTTAATCATGTCTATATAAAACCATTGGGCTAAGCCCTAATCACACATTCACATACTAGGTGCAGTTTTCTTAGCTTCGATCCAAATGCAAGCTACTAACAACAATCCTTGAGTACAATCTCTGATCCAAGCCCTTAGCGTTGACCTAGTCACAACCATGACAAAGAATTCCATCATCAACAAGTGAATAAAAGCTTCTAGACTGAGTCCTAGCCTCCGGGAAGTCAAATTCCACCCAACACGGAAGTAGAATCGATCCCGAGCCCAAAAGGTTAGGTTGTCGAACTCAAAACCTTCTCAGGGCCAAAAATCTCCTTAAGGGTCGCGGCCCACCGGTCCCATGCCGCGACCCGCCTCTAATCAGAGGCTTGGCCTCCCCAGACTCCAAACACGTGCCTTGGCTCGATCCTTGTGGTTCCGCAGCCCGCCCTTGCTTCTGAGTCAACCTGGCTCCCAATTTTTCCCTAGTGGGCTGCGACACACCAAGAACAGAGTCGCGGCCCAGCCCTTCAAACCCATAATTTCTTAGTTTTTCCTTAACCGGACCCAACTAGAAACAATCTAATTATACCCCAAATCTCTCAACTCAATTCCCATAATTAACATAACCCTTTCCAGCAACAAAACCTAGCTAATTACTAGATCAAAAGTCATCAACACACCCAAAATTCAGCCTCCCAACTATGAAGCATGCAAATACTTAAACCTCAACCATAACCACAAAAACATCATAACAAATTTCGAATTTAAGCCCTTACCTTTGGTGTGATAATTCCCTTGAGCTAATCTCCAAATTTCCAAAGCTCAATACCTCAATTTCCTAAGCTTTGTTCTTCAATTTTCCCCAAAATTCTTCCCAAGCTTCATGAGATAGAGAGAAAAATGAGGGAGAGAGAAAGAGTGAGCTGCTGAGACTTCTTTTCGTTTGTTCCTAAGTCATCTGAGAGGTTCCCAACCAATCTACTCCTAAACTTGGACAGAAATGACCAGATTGCCCTTTTTCCCTTAGCCTACTCATCATATTCTCCCAAGGGTAATTTTGTCTTTTGTCTTATACCCCGCTACTCCCAATTTACGCCCTATAATTCCCTTTACTTTCAAAATTCTCACAAGATCACTAAGTAATTTCCCATTACCCACTAAATCCCGGTAATGTACTAAACTACTAAAAATACCCTTAAGCTCACCCCGAGCCGAGTATTAAACCCCGTTGTGACTTTTCCGCTAACTTGCTCATCAGGATTGCCTCGCATCGAGCAACCCAAATATATCCTCATAATAATGTGGTCTCAATCACAGAGACTCAAATTAACAATTATACCCCCAGTGGATCATATTACTAAAATGCCCCTCTTATAAGATACGGGCCCACATATGCATATTTAACATTTCTAACAGGCATGCATAATCATAGTATAATATAATTCAAATAATAGCATGCTCATACCATATTAACACATAATTAACACACTTATTGCCTCCCGACCCCCTAATCCAGGCACTAAGCCATATTAGGGAATTTAGGATGTTACAACTATCCCCTCCTTACAAGAATTTCGTCCTCGAAATTTTACCTGAACAGCTCAGGATACTGGTCCCACATGGTTGATTCCAACTCCCACGTCGCCTCCTCGACCTTGCTGTTCCTCCATAATACTTTCACTAAAGGTATAATTTTATTCCTCAGCACCTTGTCCTTCCTGTCTAATATCTGGACTGGCTGCTCCTCAAAGGACAAATTCGTCTGTAGCTCCAGATCTTCGTAACTCAACATGTGAGTCTCATGAGATACATACTTCCGCAGCATTGAAATATGAAACACGTTGTGCACGGACGACAGTGCCGGAGGTAATGCCAACCTATAGGCCACCTGACCGATCCTTTCCAGGATCTCAAATGGTCCTACGAACCTAGGGCTCAGCTTGCACTTCTTGCCAAATTTCCTCACCCCCTTGAGTGGCGAGACTCTAAGGAGGACATAGTCTCCCACCTGGAACTCCATGTTCCTACGCTTCAGATTCACATAACTTCTCTGTCTACTCTACAATGCGAGCATCCAAGCACTAATCTTTTTTATAGCTTCCTAAGTTCTCTAAACTGTCTCAGGACCCAAGTATCTGGGCTCACCAAACTCATCCCAATGGATAGGTGACCTGCATTTCCTATCATACAACATCTCCGAAGGAGCCACTCCTTTGGTCGCCTGATAGCTATTGTTGTAGGAAAACTATATTAGGGGTAAATATTTACTTATACCTTCCAGTATCTGGATAGTCCTCTCAGACCGACCATCGGTCTGAGGATGATACGCTGTACTAAACTTCAGCTGCGTGCCCATTTCCTTTTGTAAGCTTCCCCAGAACTTGGAAGTAAAAGTGAGTTCTCGATCTGATACAATCGACCTCGGAGCTCCATGAAGACATACTATCTCTTTTACATACTAGTCAACAGTATAAGTCATCTTCACTGGTAGAAAGTGAGTTGATTTGGTATATCTGTCTACAATCACCCATACTGAATCATGCTGACCCACTATCTTAGGCAATCCCACCACAAAGTCCATTGCGATGTCTTCCCATTTCCACTCTATAATGTCCAAGGGTTGTAATAATCCTGCTGGTCTCTGATGTTCAGCTTTAATCTGCTAACACGTCAGACACTTGGCTACATATTCTATTACATCACCCTTCATCCCTGGCCACCAATACAGAGTTCTCAAATCGTGATACATCTTCGTGGTGCCGGGATGCAAGGAATACGAAGTGGTATGAGATTCATTCAGAATCTCTCGTCTAATAGCAACATCCATCGGAACACAAATCCAACCCTTATACCTTAGTAAACCCATATCTGATATAGAATAGTCCTTAGCTACTCCAACTAGAACATCGTCTCTAATCTTCAGCAACTGTGGCTATTGTAATTGACTCCCCTTTATCCTTTCTAGGAGAGTAGACTGCAGGGTAATGTTTGCTAACTGGCCCACTACTAACTCGATCCCTGCTCTGGTCATATCCTCTGCTAACTCCTTGGAGATCTGCTTCACACTATACAACTGCCCTGGACCTCTCCGGCTTAGGGCATCAACCACCACGTTGGCTTTCCCTGGATGATAAAGAATGTCACAGTCATAATCTTTCACCAGTTCCAACCAACGCCTCTGTCTCATATTCAAATCCTTCTGTGTGAAGAAGTACTTAAGGCTCTTGTGGTCTGTATATATCTCATACTTTTCTCCATAAAGGTAATGCCTCCATACCTTCATTGCAAAAACCACTGATGGCAACTCCAGAACATGGGTTGGGTATCTCTACTCATAATCCTTCAATTGACGTGACGCATAAACAATCACCTTCTCTGACTGCATAAGGAAACAACCTAACCCCTGCCTCGAAGCATCACAGTAAACCATAAACTTCTCCTGATCTGTTGGAAGACTCAGGACCGGGGCGGTAATCAAATGCAACTTTAACTCCTGAAAGTTGTTCTCGCATCTGTCCAACCATGTGAACTTCTGATTCTTACGTGTCAATTATGTCAATGGGGACGATATTCTTGAGAATCCTTCCACAAACTTTCGATAATAACCTGCCAATCCAAGGAAGCTTATAATCTCATAGGCATTCCTTGGCCTTGGCCAATTCCTAACAACCTCAATCTTAGCTAGGTCTTCCTTGATCCCATCTCTACTAACAATATGACCCAAGAATGTCACATATGGTAACCAAACTCACACTTTTTAAACTTTGCAAACAACTTGTGCTCTCTCAATCTCTGCAAGACCAACCTGAGGTGCTACTCATGCTCCTCCTCGAACTGTGAATAAACCAAAATATCGTCGATAAAAACGATCGCAAACCGGTCTAGATAGTCCTTGAAAACCATGTTCATTAAGTCCATGAAAGTTGTCGGGGTGTTAGTCAAAACAAATGACATAACAAGGAACTCAGAGTGCCCATATCTGGTACGGAAATTTGTCTTGGGTATGTCTTCGTCCTTAATCCTCAACTGGTGATAACTTGATCAAAGATCTATCTTCGAAAACACCATTTTACCTTGCAGTTCAAATAAGTCATCTATCCTTGGTAGAGGATACTTGTTCTTGATAGTCAACTTATTCAGTTCTCTATAGTTTATGCACATCCTTAGAGAACCGTCCTTCTTCTTCACAAACAACACTAGCGCACCCCATGGCAAGAAACTGGGTCTGATAAAACCCAGATCTAACAACTCCTGTAACTGAACTTTGAGTTCTCTCAACTCAGCTGGGGCCATTCTATAAGGTACCCTAGACACTGGCTCTGTCCCAGGTGCCAACTCAATAATAAACTCAATCTCCCTATGTGGTGGTAATCCTGGTAAATCCTCTGGAAACACGTCCAAGAACTCACAGACCAACCTAGTCTCTTCCGGTCCCACTAGCACGACCTGTGTGGTATCCACCACACTGGCTAGAAATCCTATGCAACCTCCCTGTAGTAGATCTCTAGCCCTCAATGCTGAAATCATAGGTACTCGAGGTCCATGCATAGTGCAAACGAATACGAAAGGTTCCTCACTCTCAGGTTCAAAGGTTACCATCTTCTTTTTACAATCAATGGTTGCTCCATACCTAGTTAACCAGTCCATTCCCAAAATCATGTCGAAGTCGGACATAACTAACTCTATCAAATCAATTGATAACTCCCTACCATCCACCATTACTGGCAAAGACATAACCTGTAACGCCCTGGATAGCCAAGACCGCTACACTGTGTGTTTATAAAGTGCCAGACTTGCTAATCAAGTCATTAAAGTAAAAGCGTGTACTGAAATAGTAGAGGAACTAGGATTAAAAGTGTTTTGGTCTCAAAAGTACGTTTTCATTACTAAACATTGTTTACGAACATGGGATCCCAAAATTGACAGTTTAAAAGCCATTTACAAAAGTTACAACGTTTAGATACATCGACTGGCCATACTAAGGCAAAAGCGAGCTGTTAGGTAATCTCTGTCCTGACACACTCCTCGACCGTGGTGATCGAATGGTTGGCTATGTACATTACACCTCGGAGCTCTCCACCTCAGGCCTGGTCCAGCTTGCCCTTGCCCTTACCTGCACCACGAAGCACCCGTGAGCCAAGGCCCAGCAAGAAAACACAAAAACAACAGAGCATGAACAACTAGTAACAAATCAATTACACGTATAGCATCTCATCAACTCAAGTGTATCATCAGTCAAGTATTTCATATACTAAGCATCTCAGCTCAAATACATAATGCACAGACGATAACCAGGGCTAGCGCTCACAGGCAGCTCCCTCTGTTATCCTATTATTTCCGGCACTCAATGGCCAATTCGCGCCCCGTGCGCTAAACTCATGAACGGTACTCTTAGACCGCTTATACGTGTCCCTTGGCATAATACCAACGATGACACAATACAACTTTCGGGAGCACTTAGTCCCATTCACAACCATACATTCGGGTGCAGTTTTCTTACCTTTCAATTCAATAGCTTTAATCCCTCGACACCTTGAGCACGATCCCACTCGAGCCCTAGCGCTCACCTAAACACAATCATGGCCAAAGTCAACATCAACTCTTAAGTTCAAAACCTAGCCCCGGGGCCAATCCCGAGCCCCCGGGATGTCCTAGTTCCACCAAACAAAGTGGTGGAACCAAACCCCAAACCTTAGGTCAAAAACCCTTGCAAATTACCCTAAAATCCCTTTCAGAAGGCAGGGTAGCGCTACAGCGCTCTTGGGAGGGCGCTATAGCGCTACAGACAGAAACCAAACCCTTCCAGCAAAATGGCCTAGCGCTACAGCGCTAGCCTTTGGGCGCTGTAGCGCTAGTCACAGACAGCCCAACACCAAATTTTCCCCTTGTGCGATTTTCTCGAGCCAACCTCAACCAAACCTCTTCCAACTCTTACCCAAACCTAAAAACAACCTCATGACCACACTCCACTCATCCCAAGCACCCTAAACATCTAAAACCCAAGCACATGCAATCACAAACCCAAAATTCACCATAGCCACTTCCAAACTCTAAAACCCAACATAAACCAGCTGAACATCAGAATTAGAACTTAGAATTCATACCTTTGATAGAATTTCGCCCACAAGCTATCCCTAGGCTCCCTTGGCTTGCTACTCCTCAGCCTTAAGCCTGAATTCCCCAAAGTTCCATTCAATTCAGCTCAAGTACCACAACTTAAAAACCAGAAACAGAAATGGATGAACTCTAGAATCTTACCTCAAGTGTTAGTGAAACCCTGCTAAACCTCTACCAATTCCTTAATCTTAGGTCAAGATCCTTGATGTTTAGTTATCCCAGCTCTCCTCTAAGCTTTACTCCAGAATTTCTCAAGAAACAGGTGAAAGAAAGTGTAAACCGACTTAGAGAAACTCCCTCTGTTTTCCCTCTTTCTTTTCCCTTCTTTTTCAGACTTCTTTCATATTCTACAAATTCCACTAACTTAAAACCCCAGTAATACCCATCCTTAAGAGTCAAATGACCTTTATGCCCTCCCAATTAACTCTAATCCTTTAGTCCACTTAAGGGTATTTTAGTCATTTTGCCTAATTCCCGCTACTTCCTCGAATGTCTCTATTATTTCCCGCTTAATTCCCGATACCTAATTAATCACCAATAGCATTCCTCAATATTACAATAATCTCCAGCTCATCCACTAAATTCCCATTTATACCCCTGAGCTCACCCCGAGCCGGGTATAAATCCCCGCTATGAATTTCCACTACTTTGCTCACTAGGATCGTCTCGAGTCACTGATCGCGAATATATATCCACATAATAATGTGGTCTCAACAATTATCACATATATCAAAGCAGTTATGCCCATAATGGCCAAAATTACGATTATGCCCTTCTAACCTAATCTGGGCCTATATGCATACTAACACGCATAGCCACGCATCTCAAATACTCGAGTAATCATATAACATGCTTTAAATCATAATCATGCATCTAAATTATTAAAATCACACGTAATCTCCATTATGCCCTCCAGGCATGCTAATCAAGGCCCTTAAGCCTTATTAGTGAATTTGGGTCGTTACATAACCCATCTCTTGGAAACCACCAATTCGCCAATGGGTAGTAACGTCCCAAATCCCACAGCATAAAATTCATAGGGCCTACACAATCTATCAATAATCCTACTAGAAACATAAGATTGTGTAGCACCATAATCAATCAGCACAGAATAAGATATGCCACCACTAAAAAGCTGACTTGTGACCACTGAGGGCCTAGCCTCAGCCTCAGCTTGTGTCAGTGCAAATACTCGAGCTGGAGTCGAGCTGTCTGGCTTCTTAGGTTCTTCTTTCTTCAGTCTTGGGCAGTCTTTCTTGAGATGCCCCACAAGTCTACATACGAAGTAGGCCTTTGCCCGACACTCACCCAGATGACGCCTCTTGCATCTGGCACATTCCGGATATGTCCTCCAGTTCTCATTGCCGCTCTGGCAGCCAACCTGTACACCCTATGGCTTCCTATCGGGTCTAGGTGCCGAACTAGTATCCGGAGTCTCCCTATTCTGGTCACTGGGGCCTCCGCCCCTACCTGATCCTGAGAAGGGAGGTCCCGTCCTCCTCATATCCCTCCTGGTTGTGTTCTTGCGCCAGATCTTATTCTCAGCACCCTCTGTAGTAAGGGCTCTCTCCACTACCTGAACATATGTCATTACTCTAGGTACTGTAGTAATTCTTACATCCCGGGCTATCATAGGCTGTAGCCCCTGAAGGAATCTTTCCTTCCTTGTCCCATTAGTGGGCACCAAGCCTGTAGCGAACTTGGCTAATCTGTTGAATTTCAGGGCATATTCGGTCACCGACATATTCCATTGTAAAAGTTTACTGAATTCCTCGGCCTTTGCAGCTTTAACGGCCTCATTGTAATACTTTTCATTGAAGAGGGTTCTAAACTCTTCCCAACTAATTGTTGTTACATTTCTAGTCTGGGACACCACCTCCCACTAGATTCAAACATCCTCCCAAAACATGTACGTGCCATAGACCACTCTCTCATTGCCCATAACTCTCATGAAATCCAAAATGGATGTAATCATGGTCATCCACGGTTTTGCCTTAAGTGGATCTGTGCTGCCCTCGAAAATCAGAGGGTGTTGCTTCCTGAACCGCTCATATACCAACTCCCAATGGTTCTCTAATTCTGTCTGCTGTTGTACGGCCGGTACTAGAACAGCAGATGGGACCCCTGATACAGTGTTCCCAGCCGGAACCTGCTGTTGCCTCAACTAGCGAATCTCTTCATCCTGTCTTTGTAGTCTAGCTTGCAGGTCTGCAAGCACATGTTATCAGTTTTCAGGGGCTGGCGGAGGGTTCTGACCCTGGCTACCACTTTTAACCTAATTCTCAATGCCGGATGGCTCATTAGATTTCCCTGGAAGAATACTTCCAAGTCTATCTGCAATCAATGACTCGGCTTATCAGGCGGTAATAACAATATTTCACATCTACCCACGGTTCAAAACCGATCGAATAAGCATCCACATGCATTGACAATGCTAATAAGTATCCCAATAATTTACACATAACAATCATTCTAATAAGCAGAGGAATTCATGATATTACTTAAACAAGATGCTAATAAGCACATTCTTGGCATGCATACACATAACATAATGCAATTAAACATTTTCTAACACTCAAAAGCAAACAGAATGCTAATAAGCATTTTTCCTCTAGCATACAACGATGCTGATAAGCATTCTTTATCCATTGTATAGATACAGCAGTGCTAATAAGCATTTTTGTCATTCATCAATAATAATGACGCTAATAAACGATCCTACAGCATTTACAAATATTAATCATGCTAAACACATCCTCAACCCACACTCAGTAGTCAGGCCCTATCAGAATACCTCATGCTTCTTATTCAAACTAGCAGGTAAAGCATATATAATTCATTTAAGGAAATATACACATAACTATATTAATAGTTACCCAACCCTGAGTCGAGCTTGTCTTTAGGAGTGCATGTACATGCCCAGCCCAACATCAGGAACCCTTAAACCTGGGCAGCTCTAATACCAAGTTGTAACGCTCTGCTAACTAGGTTCCATCACCAAGTGTGTTTAAAACCAGTGTGGACTTGCTAAACAAGTCATTTGGACTAAACATGTGATTAAGCTACAAAAGGTTTAGGTATTTAAAATTTTGGTCAAGTCATAACCATTTCATTAAACTCAAAAACATAATCTTTACACGGGATCCCAAAACATTAGTTTAAAAACTAGTTACCACATCCAAATTACATAATAAGCCGACCTAGGCGGCAAAAGGTGGGTTCAACCTTAGCTTCCTTACGAATCTCGGTTGGTGGTCGAGCGGACTACATACGTACATATCACTGATATCGCCCTCTGACTCATGGTTGGTTGAGCTTCTCTTTACCCTTACCTGCACCACAAAGCACCCGTGAGCCAAAAGACTCAACAAGAAAACATATTAAACAATCCATAGAGTAATATATCTGGCAAACAATAATAACTGAATCCGATGCATTCATTATACAAATTAGCAACCATAGAGTCGCATAAGTGTGTGTCCCACTTCCTTTCAATTTGTTGGCATCCGAGCCAGTCAAGTGCGTGTTGCACTCCCGGGGTGGACCAACCATGGTGGCCCGCACTCCACGTGCATAATGTCAATCTCAGCTTATAAGCTGAGTCCTACTAATCCTAGACTCATAAGTTGAGCCTCATAAGCCTTCGACTTATAAGTCCAAACTTTAGGACCCTCGGCTTATAAGACGAGTCTCTCAAGATCCAACGTACCCTCGGCTAATAAGTCGATCTCCAAATAACATCCTAATAATTCCCTGGTTTATAAACCGATCTCTCTAATCACAACACACAATCACCTATTTCATTATCACACATAGATACAAATACAATGTATTATATTACACTCAACACAACATACATAGACATAATCATAATCATGTGCATTTCAGTGTACTTAACCAGATATTCACAAACATAATTATAATCATGCTCATTAACAGAGCCAAAGCCTTAATCATGTTTATATTTAACCATTGGGCTAAGCCCTAGCCTCTGAGAAGTCAAAATCCACCCAACACGGAAGTAGAATTGATCCTGAGCCCAAAAGGTTAGGTTCTCGAACTCAAAACTTTCTCGGGGCCAAAAATACCCTTAAGGGTCGCGGCCCCCTGGTCCCATGCCGCGGCCCGCCTCTAATCAGAGGCTTCGCCTCCCCGGACTCCAGACACGCGCCACGGCCCAGTTTTTGTGGCATCGCGGCCCGCCCTTGCTTCTGAGTCAGCCTAGCTCCTAATTTTTCCCTAAAGGGTCGCGACACACCAAGAACAAAGCCGTGACCCAGCCCTTCGAACCCAGAATTTATGGGTTTTTCCTTTGCCGAACCCAACTAGAAACAATCTAATTATACCCCAAATCTCTCAACTCAATTCCCATAATTAACATAACCATTTCTAGCAACAAAACCTAGCTAATTACTACATCAAAACTCATCAACACACTAAAAATTCAGCCTCCCAACTATCAAGCATGCAAATACATAAACCTCAACCATAACCACAAAAACATCATAACAAATTTCGAATTTAAGCCTTTACCTCTGGTGTGATTATTCCCTTGAGCTAATCTCCAAATTTCCAAAGCTCAATACCTCAATTTCCTAGGATTTGTTCTTCAATTTTCCCCAAATTTCTTCCCAAGCTTCATGAGATAGAGAGAAAAGCGGGGGAGAGAGAAAGAGTGAGCTGCTGAGACTTCTTCTCTTTTTTTCCTTAGTCATCTGAGAGGTTCCCAACCAGTCAAGTCCTAAACTTGGACAAAAATGACCAAATTTCCCCTTTGCCCTTAGCCTACTCATCACATGCTCCCAAGGGTAATTTAGTTTTTTGTCTCATACCCCGCTACTCCCAATTTACGCCCTATAATTCCCGTTACTTTCAAAATTCTCACAAGATCACTAAGTAATTTCCCATTACCCGCTAAATCCCAGTAATGTACTAAACTACTAAAAATACCCTAAGCTCACCCCGAGTCGGGTATTAAACCACGTTGTGACTTTTCTGCTAACTTGCTCATCAGGATCGCCTCGCGTCGAGCAACCCAAATATATCCACATAATAATGTGGTCTCAATCACACAGACTCAAATTAACAATTATACCCCCAGCGGGTCAAATCACTAAAATGCCCCTCTTATAAGATACGGGCCCACGTATGCACATTTAACATTTCTAACAGGCATGCATAATTATAGTATAATATAATTCACATAATATCATGCTCATACCATATTAACACATAATTAACACACGTATTTCCTCTGGGCCCCCTAATCCAAGCACTAAGCCATATTACGGAATTTAGGATGTTACATCTGTTGTGCTGATTGATACAGTAGCGTCATGCTAAGCTATTCAATTCTTAATACTTCCACACCGACAATGTTAGCTTCACTCCAGCAACCAACATAAGCTTCTCCCCCCGCAGTGTCGAGTTCTCCTCAAAATAAAGGGGTCGGTAGTGGGTTGGCTGTCATTTTTCTTCTGGAATGCAATGAGTTTCAAAATAACTCTCAAGGTAATTGGCCTAAATTTTTAAAGCAACAGACCTTAGGGTCTTATAGCATAATGAGCTGACTACTAAGTTGTTAAGAAATGCAATTGCAACACAAGCCCAAGAGGTTGTGGTCCAATGAAAGGCTTTTGAAACGATTGGAAAAATGGTATTAAAGAGAAGGCTATTCGCATAAAGGTCATCTGCTAATATGACCAAAAAATAATGGGGAAATAGATCACATAACTATGTTAAAATTGTGCAAAGCATAAAAACTTACTTGAGGGAAAATGTTATACCCATTTTTTTGTCATGATGACGTGTCAAAGAATAACAATTATAAATATTTTGGACATGCTAGCCCAATCCTTTGAAGAGAAGATGAACAGAGCTACTTGCATTCCTGTTCTCACAAACATACTACCAAACGCTAACATATGGAGTTTGGTCACTTAGTCACATTCTTATATTCATGTTCGTTCAAGAAGGTTATGATTCGCTAATAGAGACATGTATTCCTGAACCATGATTTGTTTGTCTGTTTGTTCAAGACAGGCTACTTGCACTAACAAAATTAGCAATGGGTGACAGAGTCGTCATTTATTGAAGTACAACTTTATTTATGTAATTATAAGGTTGTAATATATTATTTACGAGTCAAGCTCAATAGCTTTGGCCGTTAATTTAAATGTAACCTTAAATTCCTCACTATAAATAAAAGAAGATGGGATCAAAATGAGGAGAGGCAATTCATAATGCTGAAATCTCATTCTTATATAAACAGTCCTTATGTAATGTAAAAGTGAATGAGGACCGTAGGACAACTGGCAACATATGTTCTCCATGGACTATGGTTCTTCAAGCTTCAATATCAATAAAAGTGACTAAGTGGAGGTAGGTCATCTTTTTGGGGCTGGACGACTATAAAATATTGTGTTATTTATTTTATTATATCTCAATTCTTGAATCCATGCTCTTATGTTCTCAAGTTGATGAAAAATAGTGTCAACGCATTTTTTTTAGTTATGATTTCTTTTTATTTTAGGTTTCAATTAATTTTGATTTCATGTAATTTAATCTCCCGCTACGGCGGCAACCTTGGTTTTTGGTCCAAACTAGCACCTCAAATCTCAAGTTTTTGGTCTTTCAATTTTTACACCATCAAAGATGATTCTTAGTATGTATTGTAGAGTCTTTATAAACCAAATAGATTAGGACAAATTTCACCTTGATTAATGAATCTAGATCCTAGCCAAAACCTTAGTGAGCACCAAGTTTCCTTCTTCTCCTTTATTTTCTCTCTAGCGTTTTCTGTTCTTTTTCACTCTCACTTTTCGAAAATGGGGCCAAGAAAATGAGAGTGGTAACCACCCTCTCTTGCTCCCTTATCTCCTAAAACCATTTAGCCATTAAATTCAAATAATTCTCATTTTCCACCATTTTCCTTCATTTCTACTAAGTGGCAGAAACTATGGTACTTATTGCACTAACCATGTTCTCTTAATCTCAATTAAGCCCTTAATTCAATAGTAGGCACCAATAACCTCCCATAACCACTCATGATCATTCTAGGGCTCCAGAAATGAGATATAACCCAAAACTACACTTTATAAACATAAATATCTTAACTTATATTTAATTTTATACTAAGTCCTCAAAGACTCAATCTAAGTGATCCCCTTGTAATCTTTGTAATTAAAATAAAATCCTCTTAATTATTTTAATTATCAATATTACTTCATTCCATAATTCATCAAGAAGTTAATTAATACAATTGATTAAATAATTTAAAAAAATTCTATATTGGATATTACAAAAATATAATTAATGGATAATTATGTGTAATTAATTATTTATGAATCAGTTCATTAAATTAATTAATATGTTTTATTTGAAAAATATATATTAGTTGATAAAAATAATAATAGGTTTTTAATTAATTTATATTGAAGGAGAATAATATTATCTTATTATAAGATAATAATTAAATTTGGTTTTGTAAGATAAAGTTAATATTAAATTAACTAATATTTATGCATATTTGAAATAAGATATTATTTTAAATATATATAAATATTTTATCTTATTAAATAAAATAAATAAATGATAAAATTGGAGTGACCCTAGGGCACCACATGCACTAGTCATTGATTAGCGCAACCTGAGGGTGGGACCTAGTTTGAATGGTTCAATTGTATCAGTTTCAATTTGAATTATTTATTTATTATTTAATTAGTATTTTGATTTTATTAAAATATTAATTAAATAAATAAAACCTAACCCTAATAACACCTAGACTATATATAGTTACTTTCTAGGTTGTCTGAAATAAGTTTTCAATAGTCTGAATAATACATTGATACATTTTTCATTCTTTCGAAAGCTCTTATTTCTCCAAGTCTCTATATCTCATGTGTTGAGTGCATCTAGAGACATAAAATTGTTGTAAACATTCTTCGTGCCCACACACGTCCTAGTGTATTAAGAATTGACTTGGAAGTTCTTGGTGTGAATCTCAAACACAACAAGCAAGGATTGGATGTTTGTTATTTTGTAATAAAAGAAACCGATGACACTTGATAGGCTACATGAAGTATTAGATCTATCTCTTATATGTTTAGATTTAATGTACAGACATATATAAGATCCTAGTTAGGTATTGATGAAAAATAATTTATAAAAACCTATGTTGCGCACCTGATGTGCCCTTTTCATAATAACAAACTGCACAACACTTAGGAAGGGAAAGCCAAATCCTTAATGGCAGCAGAGGAGGCAATTAAGGGGATACCCCTACCCCTAAACGCCAAAAGCTTTACTCATAATAGCATTCTAGGTAATCAAATGAGCCACCTGATTAGATGACCTTGAAATAAAGGAAAATCCTTCAATCCCGTAGCTCCTAGCTTCATCACTAATCCCAACTACCAGTAGGTCAAGTTCGCCACTAGTTTCAAAGGGTCGATTAAGCATTGCAACAACTTTGAGACAGTGAGAGAGAATGGGTTAATCTTCTGATCTGCAATGACTTAGATAACTCCACCTCATGTTTTATAGCAATCCACTGAGCAACGAGGGGGTGAATGGAAGCTCAATGAAGGTACCTTTGGACATAAGAACACTGCTTCTATAGTCACGACCCACCACGCCACTGTTGTACCAACCATTCTAGTCATCTACAACAACATCCACATTCATGGTGATGCATCTTGCCTCTGGCGACTTCCACTTCTTATGAGGATAAGCATCCTTCTTTTTCTTCAATGCAAACTTGTCCTAAAAATCCTAAAGATAATTTGCAGTGAACTCTATTGTTGCATTGACAGAAGGAATGGATTTTTTGTTCATTTCATAGTTACGAACTTACCATGCTTGCTAGGCCAAAAAGACAAAGTAATCAATTCTATCAGGTGGTAGTGTTTGAGCAACAATAGAGATAAAATAAATTGGGTCCCTTCGATTAGCATCTTTGATCACATTTTTGAACCCATCCACTTTCCACATTTGTAATGATTGAGCGTTCATATGTGTGATTAAGTTCACAGATTTATCATTTATAAGGGACTTAGTGATAGTTAAGGATAAAATAAAAATGATGGGTAAAACGATAATTTACACACAGCTCATTAGTAAGTCATCGATCCAGGATTGATTGACGGTAGTGATTATAAAAATTTATAGCGAATTTATACAAGTAATATCATTCTATGAATTCAAGATTTCAATTTTGAGTCTATAGTGGAGTCATGAGGAATTAATAAATTTTGAGATAATTTATTTAATAACAAACTCATGAGAATTTATTGAAGCTTGTATTCATGGATCCATGGTCCCCATGATGTCTCTTATTAAATCAAAGTTAATAATCTCAAAAAATTGATTTAATTATTAATTATGAATATCAAATTGACTAGGTCAACTTATTGATATTTACATGTATTTCAAATTATAATTAGTTAATTTAAATAAAGATTTAATTAAATAATTATAAGACAAATAAATAAAAGGTTTTGAATTTGGCCCAATTGTGATTTAAATTCAAGACAGAGATTGGGCCCAACTAGTTATAGGGGCGCCCAAGCTCTTTAATTTTATTTTATTATTTTAATTAATTTAATTAAAATAAAACTCATTTAGTTGCCTATATAAAGAATGTGATGTCTAGGGTTTTCAATGGAGTGTTTCATTTTATTCTTCTAGTAAGTGAAAGGAAAAGAAAACCTAGGACCCTCCTCCCCTTATTTTGGACGCCTATCACACAATCTTTCTCCATCTAAAATTCTATCTATTGTGTTGGGAACTTTCCCACACTTTGTTAGACTTGATTAAGAGATAGGTTTCGAAGACTTGGGTATCATTTTAAGCAGTTTAGATTCTTCACTATTCCTAGCATTCAAAAAGGACAAAAGTATAGAAAATCTAAAGGGATGAAACATTATTCCGCTACATACTTTCTATGTATTTTATGTTGCTTTTATGTATTTACGAATTTATTCATATTTGAGCATGGGTTTGGTGTTTTCTATTTTATATTATGTATATGAAAATAGGAAGCATGCATCTAGACGAATATTTAAGATCCTACAAAAACAATAAAACATAATATAAATAAATAAAAACATGCTTCGCATATGCATTAAGAACAACAAGTTTATTTCATAACATCAACATATCATAACAATTCCGCATTTGCGACGGCCCACTACTCTTGTGACAGCCCCTTGGGGTTACCACACACCAAAGTTAGAGAGCATGGATCATACATAAGTACGCAACATTTATTATAATCAACATGGCATGATATACATAATGACACAATCATAAACATGTCATATCTTAACCAAGTACATCAAGCGTACATCCTCCATGCATGTGTCCACTCTTCTTACCTCAACATAACAACGATCCACAACATGTCCCTTCAAGTACTCCTACCAAGCCTCAAGCCAAAGAATATACAAACATGTATTTAGACACTATAACTAAATTCATGCATCATACAATCAACCTTAACTTTTCTAAGACCCAATCATCCTTAAGGCATACTTATGAAGGTCCAAAAATCCCTCTAAAGTTAGGGAGGAAGTCCCCAAACAATGCCAACTTTAAACCTCACTTAAAATGACATTTAAATGCATAATATTCACTTCCAAAATAGAGGTTAGGTGATATGTCACCTAACATGTGGTGACATATCGCAGCTATCGTTGCAACTAATTTCGTTTTTTCCATAACTTCCTCAATTTTAATCAAATTTGGACTGTTCTATTTTGCTTTTTATCGTCTTGAATTCCTATATAACATCATACAAAACCATTAGATAAAAAATATATTAAAAATCCTCAAACATCCATAGAACAACCATAAAACATATTTTCATGCAATAACAACATCACAAAGTGTAACGTCCCAAATTACCTAATAAGGCTTAGGGCCTTGATTAGGGGGCCATGATGGAAAATTATGAGAATTATTTGTATATGTGCGATTTAATTATGAAATATGTGTTTATGTGATATATATGTGTATCATTATATGATTATGTGAGTTGTATTATGATATGACTAGATATGCATGTTTAGGTGTATTAAATATGCATGCGGGCCCGTTTCTCATTAGAATGACAATTTTCATAATTTAGCCTGTTACGGGTTTATTTGGAATATCTTTACATATATGTGATATATGAGTGAGACCACAATATTATGTGAATATATTTGGCTTACTCAGCACGAGGCGATCCTAGGGAGCAAGTTAGCAGGAGAGTCACAACGGGACCAAATACCCGACTCGGGGTGAGTTAAGGGGTATTTTGGGTATTTAGTAGATTACCGGGATATCAGATAATGGGAATAGATATTTGAGGATATATTCGGAGTTAGTGATATTAAGAGGAAATTTCAGGAATTTTGACCATTTTACCCTCGGAGACGTTTTCGGTACCCCGAGCCTCGGGACTTACTTAGAGTTACTTGAACTCTAAGTAAGCTACACATAAACATAAAAACACTCAACAACCTTAGAACTCAGTAAAGCAAGTATAAAAACCAAAGAAGCTCTCTCTTTCTCTCAACCGTTCTCTCTCTCCCTCTAAGTTTTGGTTGGTTTTTGAGGAAAACTAATGGGAATTAAAGACTAGAAGCTTGGAGGTGAAGGCTTGAATGTAGGGTTGGATTTGTTGCAGCTAGGAGGTCATTAATTATAGTTGAGGTAAGCTACAAAACTTTGCTTGATTGAATAATGTTTTGTATTTTTTTTGGTGTTCTTGAGCTTGTGGCTCAAGGTGTTGAATTTTGTGTTTTGGTGGGAATTTGGTCAAGTTTTAGGTTGGGTTTTATTGCTAGCAATATGTTGATGTTGTTTTGGGATTGAATTATGGTTTTGGGAATTGTTTGGGATTATTTTGGGTAGGATTTGGCTTGAGGTAAAAGCTGGAAATCTGGGCTCGTAGGGTTGTGCTGCTACCCTATTCTTGGGGCACCGCGACCTGCGTGCACCTAGGGCCCAGGGGATTCAGTTTCCCAGAGGCGCTCTGTGACCCAGCTGGTGTGAGTCGCGGCGTGTGTCCCAAGAAATGCAAGGGCTAGGGGCCTCTGACTTGGGGTGCGTCGCGACCCATTAGGGGCGCCGTGACGCACATAGGGAGAAATGGCTAGAAAGGGTTTTTAGTGATGGGAACTCAAACCTAAGGGCTCGGGACCGATTCTACTTCCTGGGTTAGTAGAATTTGATGTCCCAAAGGCTAGGGCTCGGTTCGGAAGACTTTATTCGCTTGTTATTGACGAGATTTTATATTATGGTGTGACTAGGTTACAAATAAGGGCTTAGAACTGGGGTCGTGCTTGAGGGTCATTCTTATTATACGTTGCACTCGGACCTGAGATAAGAAAATTACATCCAGTACATGTTAAATGTGGTTATCTCCATGGTTAGGGCTTGGCCCCACTAAGGAACATGGTCATTTCTGGGTTTGTATTTAATTGGTTGAGATATATGATCAATATGTATGCATACTTGTATTATCTGAAGTATGCTTATCAGTAATTGGTTATCTGTTTATCTGGTTGTTAAATATGATTATGAATAAGGCTCGGCCCCTGAGAATGAACATGATTATGATTATGATTATGATTATGTCTGTGATTAATTGATTAAGCATGCTTGAATGCTCTGTATTGGGATAACTGTTAAAAGGTGTATGCTTGTTTGCATTATCTGATTGAAAAACCTTGACTCATAAGTCAAGGATGGCAATAGCATTGGTCGATATGATTAGGCCTAATCAGGAGCGCATTATATGCTAGTCCGACCCCATGGTCGTGGAAAATTAAAGTGCCAGGTACACTGGACCAACTCTAAGGCTTGTTATACAGAGGATAGGGCACAAGCCCCGGGGTGACTCAAAAGTCCCATATCCTAGGGCGTTGGGCAGTGGGCCCCGTTATGACATGGTAGTCATTTATTTGTAATTGTATGCATGCATGAGTTGGTTATTACTGCTGGGCATGCTAGATATGCATTTGTATGTATTTACTGTTCATGCATATGTTTAAGTATTCTTGTTGACCATTGGCTCACGAGTGCTATGTGGTGCAAGTAAGGGGAAAGGGAAGCTAGACCAGTTTGAGTTGGAGAGCTTCGGTGGTGACGTGTACATATGCGACTGCTCGACCACCATAGCCGAGTGAATCTTAGAGGAACTAGGGTTGTATCCCCTATTTTTCCGCTTAGGTCGGATGGTTGTTACTTTTGTATTATAATAGACCCTTTTAAACATCTGTTTATGTTATTTTGGGATCCCAAGTATGAACGCAAATATTTTTAATAAAAAGTCAATGTCTCCATTTGACCAAAGATTTTAACCCTAACCCTTGTAATTAACCTTAGTTACACGTTTATAACTAAGGGACTTGATTAACAAATCTAGTACTATTTAATGTACACAATGTAACGGTCCTGGATTAGGAGGACATTACACAAAGCTTCTTCTAGAGTTTCCATATTCTCTCCCATGGTGAATACTTTTAGATCTATCCAAACCATCAATATAAAACCTAAGCATGTTTCCAACCCTTATAAACCATCAACACACAGATCCTAGGATGCCAATATTGTTGGAAATACTTATACATGATCTTATTTATTTTCATGTAAATCATATATTAAACAAATTAATATAAGAAAACCTAGAACATGTTTCTATAATTTAATTTATACAGAGATAATGATAAGAACACTTACATTATGTGTTGTAGAATGAATAAGTCCTTCCTTCAAATTCTCTAACCCTTGTATCCTTTTTGTCGCAGGGTATCAACAAGAAACTGAACCGATCTTCAAATTCCTTCACAGCCTTCCAAAGTATCCTTAGGATCACCTAGACTTGAGAGGGAAATTCTCAAAGAAGAAGAGAAGAGAATATTGAGGCATAGAAAATGACTTTTGTTGTAGAGAGAGTCTAAAACCCTAAAGCATCAAAAATAGATCTTTTGATCATATGTTTTCAAATCTCACTTGGCATTCCTTTTATAAGCTCAATTAGGTCACTTATTTAATTAAAAAATCAATAAAATAATAGGAAATTACAGCCCTTAGGTCAAAATTCTCATGGGATATAGGCCAGTGAAATTTCCCATTTAATTATAAGCCCGTTGGACTTAAAATCAAGGCCCGTATTATTTTCTATTCATTAATTATTTAAATCCTTTATCAAATTAATTATTTATAATTTGAACCTTGTTTTAAACTTATTTATTAAATTAGACACTAATTTGTCTTAATTAATAAATCTGCCCTAAAGTCTCTTTTCTTCTCTAAATTGTATAACTCTGTGATACTATGAAAAATTGACTTAGTCAACTTCGATAATTCTAATTGATAATTAAATCAATTAATTGAGACTATCTAGATCATTTTATCCAAGGTACAGTGGGGACCATGCGCCTATGAAATCAAGCTTCAATAAGTTATCATAAATTTAACAAATAAATTTACTAACTTATTAATTCCTCGTGACTCCACTACAGACTTATAATTGCAATCTTATATTCATAGAACACTATATAACCAATATAAATACGTTATTAGTTATCCATTGTTACAACCATAATTATCACTCTATCCTCTATAGACGGTCTACAATGAGACGGGACTAAAATATCATTTTACCCCTCATTGTATTTTATCCTTAAAACACTTAGTTCCTTATAAATGATATTTCCGTAAACTAATATTAAATACTAAAATGAGATCTCTATCATTTAGCACCTCGAACCAAACTAAAAGGAAACGATCATTTTACTTCTTCATCAGAAGCTATAGATGTTCATATCTATGATTAATACTCTCACTAAATTATACTACCGTGTTCCCAAGATGTTAGTATGGGCTAGTCCCTAGGGTAAGCTGGTAATGAACAAGTCAAATAACTCAAATAATACAATCAGCTAGAATACTAACCACTCAAAAATGAGATTGAATTGACCTATGGTCAACTATATGATATGACTAGAATAGATAATAATGGTACGTTTACTTATCCTATCTACTATCAATATCGGTCCAGTCTGATGTATCAAATACATCCGATCTTACCTACTTTGCTTATGTTCTTGAAATAACATAACACTACATTGTGTAAGTAGATTATGTCGTAGATTGGAAAGTCAGTGTAAGTCCTGTGCCCTGACTAATCTTAGGACTAACTTATTTTTGAACATATAATCATATTTATATTTCACTGTTATTACGTCACTATAAATATGATTACCGATATGCTCGAGATTTAATAGAAGTTTATACTAAACAAATAATCATGAAAATAAAACATGTGAGCAAAGTGATTTACCAAGTCAAAAATGATTTCTATTCTTTTATTGATAATAAAATGAGATTACAAAGAAAATGGGTTTTAATTAGGGCATAACACCCTAACAAACTCCCACTTGCACTAATTGAAACTAATGCCTTATTTCTACTAATCTCATTTCCTTAATATTCTTATCAAATGTTGCTTCTGGTAGTGTCTTTGTAAATGAATATGCAAGATTGTCCTCAGATGCAATCTTGATAACCTTCACATCTTCCTTGGCCACATATTCTCGAATTATGTGATACTTCCTTTCTATATGCTTACTCCTCTTATGACTTTGAGGTTCTTTTGAGTTGGCTATCACTCATGTGTTGACACAGAAAAACACAATAGGTTTATCCATATCTGGAATAACACTAAGATTTGAATAGAACTTCTTTAGCCAAACTATTTCCTTAGCTGCATCAGACATATCTATGTAGTCAGTGTAGCCTACAAGGTTTGAAAGTAGACTTCCTGTCATCAACATTAGTCTGAAAGTCAAAATTAGTGTAGCCTACAAGGTCTAGAACACCACCCTTGTAGACTAACATATAATCCCTAGTCTGCCTAAAATACTTCAGGATATGCTTAACTGATATCCAATGTTTTGGTCCTGGATTTGACTGATACATGCTCACTACTCCCACTGCATAGCAGATATCTGGTCTAGTACACACCATAGCATACATCAGACTTCCACCTGTAGATGCGTAAGGAACTTTTTTCATTGCATCTTCCTCTTCAGGAGTCTGGAAAGACTACTTCTTTGAAAGATGAATTCCATTGTGGGGCGGTAGACAACATTTCTTGGAATTTGTCATTCGCAAACCTTCAAGTACTTTATCATTGTAAGTTGCTTGAGATAGAGCTAAAAGTTTGTTCTTTCTATACCTAATGATCTGGATACCTAGAACATAACTTACTTCACCCAAATCCTTCATTTGGAATTGACCATGGCTACCGGACTAAAAGTTTCCTCATCGTCCACGCCTTCTCTTTGGGTATAACTCTTTGCCACAAGATCCCAGACGAAATTTGAATACATGGACTCCATTTCTTGTTTCATGGCTTTGAGCCATAATTCCTTTTTAAGGATAGCCATTGCCTGTTTGAAACACAATGGATCATCATCACTAGTGTCGCCAAAAACCATATTGTTTTCACCATCCAAACCAGAGTGAATCGGATTCCTAGAAACCCTCCCACTACGACGAGGCTCCGTGACTATTTGCTCAGGAACAGTGGTACTTTCTTCATTTAAATCGACTTGTGTCAATTGAACATGAAGAGTGGGAATTTCATCATCAACTTGTGTTGATGACGATGGAACATTGGTTGGAGTCAATTCTTTAACCATCTCTAAAACAACTTTGCTGCGCGGTTTAAAGTTTTGGACATAGTCGTTTTCCAGAAAATTAGCATTCGTAGAAGTAAACACTTTCTTTTCTGAATGACTATAAAAAAGTCATCCCCGAGTACCTTTAGGATAGCCAACAAACATGCAAACTTCGGTCCACGGTTCTAGCATTCCTTTTTCCTCAGGACGTGGGTAGGACACCCCAGATTCTATAATGACGTACTATGTTCACGACCATTCCAGCCTTCTAAAGGTGTTTTGGGGATTGATTTGGATGGTACGACATTTAGAATGCCATTTGTAATTTCAAATGCATGTCCCCATAATGAAGTTGGCAGAGTAATGTAATTAATATCTAACCATTTTCCAATAAAGTTCTATTCCAGCATTCCGCTACACCATTTTTTGCGGAGTACCTGGGGCAGTAAGTTGTGATAAAATCCCAAGTTTAGTTAAATGATCTTCGAATTGCATATCCAAATATTCTCCATCCCTATCAGATCATAAGATCTTTAACGTTTTACCTAATTGGTTCTGAGCCATAGCTAAGAATTCCTAAAATTTTTAAAATGTTTATGATTTCCTATGCATTAGGTAAAGACATGAGTATCTAGAGTAATCTTTAATGAAAGTGACTAAATACTAAAAAAAACCTAGCTTGTACATTCAAAGGTCCACAAACATTTGAATGAACAAGTCTATGTGGTTCTTTGGTCCTATCACTCTTTGCAGAGAATGGGCGCTTGGTCAGTTTGCCTTCTAGACATGATTCATAGAGAGGTAATTCACCTAAGGTGAGTTCCCTCAAAGGCCCGTTCTTTGTAAGTCTTTGAATTCTATCATAGTCAATGTGACCTAGTCTCAAGTTCCATAAATACGTCATGTTATAGTTATCGGTCTTTTGACGTTTATTGGTCCTAGGTTTAGCTACTTTGAACAAATCATTATTAAACGCAAGGGGTTCATTAGGTCATAGAATATAAAGCCCGTTTCCCAAACATGCAATACACAATTTTGATCCATTGAAAGAAATAGATATATTAGAACTTGTAAAAATCATAACAAATCGTTCTAATTGCAACATGCAAACTAAAATTAAATTTCTACTAAAATCCATAATAAAAAAATACATCTTTCAAAATTAAATATTAATTTCCGAACTTCAGGTGAGCTCTTCCTCTAGCTTAGACCACAACGAACGCCCCGTTCCCAACTCTAAGCTTTAAGCCGCCTTCGTCTACTTCCTCCCACAATTCAACAAGTTGTAAAGAGTTACAAACATGGTTAGTAGATCCAGAATCAATAATTCAAACAGATTTATCATTATCTAAAATACATGTTTCTAAGATAAATTAACTATAATCATTACCTTTGTTTTTCACTGATAGAAACACGGGGCAATCCTGTTTCCAATGCCCCTTCTTATTGTAGTGAAAACACTTACCTTTACCTTTCTTGTTCTTCTTTTTCTTCCCCTTAGGCGTCTGTGCACTTGTCTTTGCAAACTTTGCATCTCAGGGGTTGGTTTTTTGTCCAAATTTCTTCTTTTTTCCAGCTTTCGAATATGAAGGTTGGTTAGCTTCAGCCTTAGCTAGACCAGCAGTAGCAATAGTAGTTTTCTTTTCTCCTCCCTTACTTGGTCCACCCATGATTGACTCGAAAGTTTGAATCTCGTTCATGAGTTATGTCAGACCATAGTTGGTGGTGAAGGCCAGGAAAGTCGGAGAAAGATTGTTGAGGATTAAGCCTACTTAAGTCTCCTCATCTAATATTGCTCCGTGTAGTTCATCTTCCTGAAAGTAGTTGGTTATTTTGATCAGGTGATCACGAACGTGTTAAGACAGTGCCATTCGAGCATTGGCATATTTTGTGGTTGCCTCAAAACGAGTCTGCACATACTTTGCACTGAACATGTCTTGGAGCTGATCCATGATTTTGTAGGACGTCTCGACATTCTCCATCTTTGTCTTGAGAGTATCAACCATACTGGTCAACATGTAGTACCGTTCTTTGTTATTAGCCACCTGCCAAACGCTCATATTTGTCTCTTACAGACTTGGTAGCTCCTTCAGCTGAAACTTCTGGGGATTCTTCAGTCATGATGAACTTGGAGTTGTCACCAATCAACACTATGTTGATGTTCTACTTCAACTTAAGGAAGTTTTCTCCAATGAGTTTCTCCATAGAAAGTTGAGAAAGGATGGGAGTAGACACATCCATAATAATACTACATATTATCAATAAAATAGAAATCAATCACATTTGGTCAATGAAACTTCTATTTACTCAAATTTCAAGAAATAGCACAACATATACCAAAATATGTAAGATTCGGTAAAAAATACAAAAATAATCATATATATTTCTTTAGGTTTTTAACTAATCTATAATATTGTTGTCCTGGTTGGCGAGAGTAAAAAAATATCATTAGTTAAATAGAGTTGTAAACTCATTTAATAATTGACACCATTATTAACAACCTTCTATTTGATCAAAAAATAAGAAAACAAAATTTCTTATTTTATGATAATCATATATTTAGTCCTAGTAGTCACCGTAGGGTTTAGTCTAGTAGAATTTGACCTATAATTATTTATCTTTCGAAATCTAACATTGTTAAAATAACTAATCAACACCTTCTGTAGGGGGACGAATCAAAGCGTCTTGAGGTCCCATTAAGCTATTAACCTTGTTAAACTAACGGTGGAGATAAAATATAATTTTTTTTTTGATGAAAAGGAAAATATATTGAGAACAAACCAAACAGATTACAAGAAACAAGCCTTACATCTGAACCACTCTATTAAAGAAAGCTAGATCCTTTGTCCTAATAAGTTTCTTAGAATGATAAAGAAGTCTACCCCTCACCAAATATTTGATCAACTTAATAACAAAGTCCACAGAAAAAGAGCTAAGTTTAAAAATGCAATTATTTTTGTTTCTCCAAATTAAGTAAATTGGTGCTGCTAAAGCAGCAGCCAACACATATTGCTTCAGGCCCTTCGGCTTACCAGCCATCCAAGAACGCCACCCATCCAACTGAAGCGGCCACAAACCCCAACCCAGCCAATTCTCCACATGGGCTCGGACCTGCCGGGAAAAAAGACACTCAAAAAACAGATGAGAGTGAGACTCTTGCTCCACTTCACAGACCGGAAAAAGCACAAAAGAAAGCTCCAAGTGACAATGACTGAGATTGTCTCGAGTCAACAGATGGCCCAACGTAGCCTGCCATAAAATGAACCTGTGCTTAGGCACAGTCAAGGAGTTCCACACCACATTCGCATAGAAGACTCTGTCTTTGTTGATGAGCCTGTGGTACAGAATATTCAGACTAAGCTTGCCGAGATGGACTGCCTCATCAAGTCTAAAACCAGGGAAAATATCTCTAAGCTTAGTTAATCTTTTCCAATACCAGCTCACATCTTGAGGGACTCTATAATGCCAGAAATTCTGCCCCTTTAAATAAATAGAATCCACCCACTTGACCCACAAAATATCATGCTTAGAAGAAACTGCCCAAACATATTTGGCCAGAAGCACTAAATTCCAAGTATTACTATCCTTGAAGCCAAGACCACCCATACATTTAGGCAAACAAACTTGTTCCCACGCAGTAAAATGCAATTTACTCCGCTAAACATTACCATCCTTAACTCCCCACAGGAAGTTCCTGCACAACCGATCAACCTCCTTGGTTACACTCTTAGGAAGGATAAAAATACTCATCCAAAAAGTTCTTATACTCAGCATCACTGAGTTAATTAGTTGCGCCCTCCCCGCAAAAGAAAGATGCCGACTCGCCCAAGTATGTAATTTGGACTGAATCTTTTTGATAATAAGAGAGCAGTCACCAGCCTTCCATCTTGTTGTTCGAAGAGGAACCTCCCAAGTATTTTAGGGGGAAATGACCTTCAGTGAATTGGAGCGCCTCAAGCAATTTTTGAGCCTCTTCTTCAGCCACACCACCAAAGTAAACCTGAGATTTATCCTTGTTAGCAGTCAAACCAGAAGCACAACAGAAATTACTGAAACTTTCCTTAATAATCTGAACTGAATTGTGAACTCCCTTGCAAAAAATAACCAAGTCATCTGCGAAGCAAAGATTAACAATTTTGAGGTGTTTGCACTTAGGATGAAACCGGTACCCCTTGTTCATTGAAGCTTGCTGAAATAAACGGGTACAGTACTCCATGGCTAAGACAAATAATAACGGAGAGATAGGGTCCTCTTGTCTAAGCCCCTTCCAACCTCTAAATTCCCCTTGAACCTTTCCATTCATAAGGATTAGATAGATTGGATCTTTCAAGCAAGCCATGACCCATTTGATGAATTTAGCCGGAAAACGAAACTCAGTGAGAATATCCTCCAAAAAATTCCAATCTAACATATCATAGGCTTTGCTCAAATCAATCTTCAAAACACACCTAGGGGAAATGCTTTTCCTTTTATAGCCTTTTATAATATCCTAAAGAATAAGGATATTATGAGCCAATAATCTATTTTTAACAAAGGCTCCTTGGTTTTGATTAACAAGACTTGGAAGCACCGAAGCCAATCTATTACAAAGCATCTTAGAAATGCATTTGTAAATAGAATTGCAACAAGCAATAGGCCGATAATCCGCTGCGCGAGAAGGAGTCTCAATTTTAGGGATTAAGGAAATAGTAGCTTTATTGATTTCCTCTGGCAGCACACCAAACTCAAAGAAATCCAGAACAGCTGCTGAGATTTCAGCCTCTAACTCGCTCCAAAGTGCTTTAAAAAAGCCCGAGCCAAACCCATCCGGCCCCGGACTTTTAATCCAGTTAATGCCGAAAAAAGCTTCTTTAACTTCCTTAGTAGAAAATGGCTTAACTAAGTTAACTTGCTGATCCAAGGTCAGTTGGTAACCAAGCTCAAAATAGGACTTCTGAATAGTACTAGAGGCCATGCTCTTGCTTCCCATAATTTTCTTGAAATGATTCACAAAATGATCAACTACAGCATCAAAATTCTCAATACTCTAACCAGATTCATTAACAACAGAAGTGATGCAATTAGAGGCTCTCCTTTGCTTTAAACAAGCGTGAAAATAAGTCGTGTTGTCGTCCCCAAACCGCAACCAGTCCACTTTGCTTTTCTGTCTCAGGAAACTCTCATAAATTTTTGCATGGTAAGCTAGCGATTCACCAGCATCAGCTTCGATTCCTTGGAGCCTTAGCGAATGAGGATCACCCTGCAGAGAAAACTGGGCAACTTGATACTTCTCTTTAGCCACTGAAAAATTCTGGGCAACATCACCTATTATAAGCCTGTTAAACCGCTGAAGCACCAACTGAAGTCTGCTCAGTTTATTACATAGGCGAACTAGACCAGTCCCTCGCATAGGCCTACACCAGCTCTGCATCACAGTAGATTTAAACTGATCGTGTTTAGTCCACATATTGAAGAACCTGAAAAGCTTAACACCACAGTTAACAGCAAAATCTGGTTTAATAATACAGTAGCAATGGTCAGAGTGAAGCTCCCAGTTAAAGACAGCCTCAGAATGAGGGAAAATGTCCAACCAATCTTCATTCTTGAAAACTCTATCCAATCTTGAGAAAATTCTGCCTTCATTCATCTGTTTATTCATCCAAGTAAAATGAGATCCTCTAGCACGCAACTCGTCAACTAAACCCAAGGCCCTCCAATTTTGAGCATCAGCTAACTCAAGGGAAGATATCGCACGACCACCCACTCTGTCTGCACTCTCAAAAGTAGCATTAAAGTCTCCAGTTAGAAGCCAGGCAGCAACTGGAAAACTCAGATTAGACAAATCTCTCCACAGGGCCACTCTTTCCTCAATTGAATTTCTACCATAAACAAATGTCACACAAAACGATTTATTAGATTTCATACTCCTGAAAAAAACATGAAGTAATTGGTCTGTTTCTTTCAAAACATCAACAGACACCAAATTTTGGTGCCAAATAAGCAATAATCTGCCTTCAGAAGTTGAACCATAAAAAAATTCCCAACCACTGAAAAAAGAATGCATCATCTTCTTAATCTTATCACCCCGAAGTTTGGTCTCCAATAAGGCACCTAAACCAATTTTATTAACAAAACAAAAGGAGCTCAGAAATTTCTGCTTCTCCCCCTTATTAATACCTCTAACATTCCAACTAAGAATGTTGTGATTCTCCATGTAACAAACTTGTTGATGTTAATCCCAAATTTTCCACCTCCACAACCTTATCTTGCAAAGCACTATAGGAATTCTTCAAAGTGTTCTTGGCCCTATGAATAGCCTTCTTATTCCCACCAATTCGTTTCGGGGTAACCCAGTCCGAACTGCCTCCTTCAACTGGCTGGTTTACAACAGGCAGATCCGGGACAGATTTTGAGTTCTCCATAGGCTTGTCCACTTCCAGTTTACTCCCAGATGGGGTCTCAGAAACCTCATTCGCAATTCCTGCACCAGCAATCCCAGTAGCAGTAAGCACTGTCACAGTGGTCTCTGCAACTTTCGACAGATTCATAGGGACTTGCCTGTCCTCCTCCTCCCTAACTCTGGTTTTTTCCCTCCAAACTTCCGCTGGTTTCTTGTTACACATTCTTTCAATGTGACCATAAACTTTACAGCCCCTACATTGGGTAGGAAGCCACTCAAACTCCAGAAATTGCTCTATTAACTGCCCTTTCTCATTTAGAAATTGAACCGATTTAGGGAGGTCCTCCAATAGTTCAATTTCCACCAAAACTCTAGCAAATTGCATCATAGATCTGTCTTTCGTTACTTTATCTACCAAGATCGGCACCCCAATCGTACTCATAATCGCACTCAAGCACTTAGTGCCCCAATATTGCAGCCCAAGACCTAGCAATCTAACCCAAACAGGAACTGACTTCACTGCCTTCAAAGTATCAAAATCAGTAGTCCAAGGCTTCACTATAACTGGTTTCCGGTCAAAATGTAGCACTCCAGCTTCCAAAAACAGATTTCTAGTGATTTCATCTCGAAAATTAACCAATGTGAACCCATTATTCAATCTAGCAATTCTCTCAATGCCAAGCTTGCCCCAAATTCTTTTGATAAACCCTTCAAAAACACCAAACGGTGGATTACCCCAAGAACCTGACAAACCACCGCAGCATTCCAGAATGAACTTTCAGATTGGACCTCATCCACATCAACTTGAGCAATTCGTTGGCCCTCTTGAACAATTGGCTCCTCGAAACTGAGTCTTGCCCCACTTTGATTAGGAAGCAATGCTCTGAACTGAGACCATTTATCCCTAGGTTGGCTTTGAAATTTACCTGCATTTTCAGTCAATTCCTCATCTGCATCGCCTACTGTTCTACTGCCTCCAGGTGTTCCTTCAACGTCAAAAGGACCATGAAAACCAGATTCAGGAAACTCTAACATCGAGTCAATGAAAACATCCTCTATCTCTTCCGGAATAGCTTCCTCGACATCAGATTGCTGACCTCCAGCCGCACGGACCACTGGAGTTACAGCCACCGTCGATTGTGTAGCGGGCTTTGGGTTGCTTTTCTTGCGTCTCGCCATGGAGAAACCAGAGAGCACTTAGTCGCCTAGAAGTAGCTATTAAGATAAAATATAATTCTTAAAATAAGCGCATTATTAAATTAAAAAGAGTATTTTTATTATTAATTTTCGAAAATTAATGACTATGGTTCTCCAAAAAATTTGTAAAATTAATTTTTTTAAACCAATGTCCCATAATTTTCTATTAATTCTAAAGTGTCACATTTAAACAAATTCAATTAAATTAGAATTAATTTGTGGCTAATCAATATTTAGGTTTAACTATATTAATGAATCTATACAATTAAGTCCAACTCAGGCAAATGGGCCTTAACAACTGGGCTTGTATGGAGGAGGGCTGAGTCTAGTATATCGTTCCCACTACTAAGGCCCCCAAACTTCCATACAAGGTCCAAAAAATAGGAATTTAAACTTTTATTTTATTAATTATTATTAATTGATTAAGCCCACTCTAGTCAAACAAAGTAAACGGGCCTTCACAAGTGGAATCACCCACAACAGAGGAATTTAAACTTTACATTTTATAATGGGCCCAATGTAACGACCCTCAAAATATACAAGACCAAAACGTGCGGAAATCTAAACTTTTACTTTAAATCATTGAACCAAAAATTCATATAAAAAAACTTTTTAAAAAGAAATCGTGTGCGCACACTTTTAGTTTAGCAAACAGAAATATAACTACTCTTCCACAGAGTTATAACAAAATAATTATCCCAAAAGAAATAACTTCCAACTTTTTCTTTTAAAAATGGTTATCCACCAAATGAAATCGTGTGGCCTGACCTATCCACAAGCAGACTCTGCCGCTTACTGCTCCACTTTGCTTTTGCACTTACCTACAACATGAAACAACTAGGTAAGCGAAAACGCTTACACTACTACAAAATTGGGCTTTCTCAACACTCAATCACGACAGTCAACAAGTTGATTGTCGTAATTGCTTAGCGGGACTCTACGTTGACAGTTAAAAACTGTAGGCATAGAGACCAATGCCAACAGCTAATAACTGTCACCGTTGCTTTTGACTGTCGCTTTTAACCCCAACGCTGACAGTTAATTCAAGACCAATGTCGACAGTTAAAATGTGTCGCTATTGACCCCAACGCCGACAGTAAATTTGAGACCAATGCCGATAGTTAAAAGGTGTCGCTATTGACTCCAACGCTGACAGTTAATTCGAGACCAATGCCGACAGTTAAACGTTGTCGCTATTAACCCTAACGTTGACAGTTAATAAAAGTCCAAAGTCAACAGTCATAAAATGTAGCCACAATTCAAATAAAAAATTATAATTAATGAATAGTATAATTTTAAAAATAAACTAAATTATGTAAATATATATTTACAAAAATTATGTATTTATTAAAAGCTTTTAAAACTATATTTTTTTTGTTTTTACATTTTTCATATTATTAATTTTTGTATTTATAATAATTTTTATATCAAAATTTAAATTTATTATTCTTTAACATATTTATAAAATTAACTATATTATCAACTATATAATTCTTTAACATATTTATAAAACTTGTATTAGTTAAAATAGAGTTGTTTTATTATTTAAAAAAATATTGTAAAAAAATAAATGAATAGTATAATTTTAAAAATAAACTAAATTATGTAAATATATATTTATAAAAATTATGTATTTATTAAAAAAATTTAAAACTATTTTTTTTTGTTTCTAAATTTTTCATATTATTAACTTTTGTATTTATAATAATTTGTATATCAAAATTTAAATTTATTATTCTTTAACAGATTTATAAAATTAACTATGTTATAAACTATATTATTCTTTAACACATTTATAAAATTTGTATTAATTAAAAAAGAGTTATTTTATTAATTGGAAAAATATTATAAAATAATTAATGAATAGTATAATTTAAAAATAAAGTAAATTATGTAAATATATATTTATAAAAATTATGTATTAATTAAAAACTTTTAAAACTATTTTTTTTTCTTTCTAAATTTTTCATATTATTAACTTTTGTATTTATAATAATTTTTATATCAAAATTTAAATTTATTATTCTTTAACATATTTATAAATGAAATTAACTATATTATTCTTTAACACATTTATAAAATTTGTATTAGTTAAAAAAGAGTTGTTTTATTAATTGGAAAAATATTGTAATAAAATTAATGAATGGTATAATTTAAAAATAAAGTTGTTTACCAAAAAACGGTTGCTTATGACGTGGCAAGTATTTCTCACACGTGGATGACACGTGGAAGAGTCGAAATAAGGCAGTACTGTTCGATTATCGACCAGCTATACATTGCTTCATCATGCCTGACTATTAGATACAACCAGGCTGGTCGTATGGTTCGGTTTATTTCCTTATAAGATTGTGATCTTGTAATAATTACGTGGATTATTTCATCTTTATTGCCTTGATACGCGAGTATTAAGGATAGTTAAGGCCCAATGGCCCATATAACCCACCTTGAGCCTATAAATATGCATGAAATAGCTCAAGGATGGAACTTTTGATCATTGAAGCTTTTTTCTGAATATTGAAAGCAAGAGCATATAGTGCAATTATCTATCGTATCGTTGTAATCCTCCCAAGATTTGTGAAACTCAAGAATCCTAGTTCTTTGATCACGATATTGGGATTCAATATTAATAATAGAACTAAGTGGACGTAGGTCATTACCATTCATTGGGGCCGAACCACTATAAATTATTGGTGTTTCTTCTTTACCATTAGATTAAATTCTTATTTGTCATCTCATTTCCTATCATATTTTTGACTCCGTGTCATTGGCCAAATTGAGGGTCAACATTCAGGTGCTTTCATTGAGAGATTGATTAAAAAAACTGTAAGAAAATCTAATGGCGAAGACATCCAAGAAAGCTGGACAGACCACTGGCGCTGCATCATCCCAACCTCCTCCACCAAATGTGGCTGAGAATGAACCACATTTAGATTTTGAAGAGGAGGAGTTAGATTTGGAAATGCTGAGGGCAACACTGGGGGTGTTGCAGGATGAGTTGGCTAACCTGAGGGCCAATCAGGAGAATGTTGTGGAGACAATGGCGCTGTAGCAGAGAGAAATTGAACGCCAGCGCTAAGAGCTGAGTGAGCAGCAAACAGACATGGACCGTCTACAGAGGGATGCCATGGCCGCTCTCGAAGCAGCCATCCAATTGGCTCGGAGTCAGGCTGAGCCAGCCTCTCAGCCAGATCAGCCACCGAGTGCGCCGCCTAAGAGAGCTCCCAATCCTAGTCCTCCACTCCGGCCAGCAACCCTTCAAAGGCCGGAGTAGCCACCTGTGGCTCAGGATGATGTCCCAGCTAGGGATCCTGAGCAACAGCCTCCATCTCAGGCTGGTCGAGGCAATCCCCAGCGCCCGAGGTAGAATAGAACTGGGCAGCCGCCCCGCAGCCCAAGATGCCTAGGGGACGAAGAGTAAAATCCACCGAGTAGGGGACAATGTCCTTCCGCAAACAGAAGGAACATCGAGTCAGGCCCTGCGATCAGGGGCCCCCCATGGCATAACAATGCACGGGGACCCAACGACCAGCGCAGGCCTCCCCCTGACGCTTGGGAAATTCCAGCCCAAGGAGGAAATGGCGTGAACAGTCGGTCACGCCGTAGCCGACCCCAATTTAGAGACGGCTACAATTATAATGAAGCTGACTCTGGCAGAGGAAATGCTTGTCGGAGGAATAAGGAAAGAGGCGGAGGCAGAAGCCCCCCACCTAGGGAAAATAGGCCAGCTAGCCATAATGCTGGGGGGCAACCCAGGCAGCAGAACGTCTTTGATTGGCTAAGAGTTAGCGAGCAGAGATGCAGGGATGATGATTTAAGGGACGTACTCAACGACCGTTGTGAAAGGCATGATGAGTACGCTCCCCCAGCACAGGTCGCCCCTGCGATCCCAGAAGCGGTTCAGGCTCAGATTGATGCTCTGAACGAGGCAGTACAACAACTGGTCGGGGGACGAACGTCCCACATAGAGTACGATAGGAGGAGGGGCACTCCATTTGTATAGAGGATTGCTGCGGCTAAAACCCCCAGTAAATTCAAGATGCTGACACTGCCAAACTTTGATGGGTACGAAGAACCAGTATCTCATGTTAACAAATTTGAGATACAAATGGATATTCATAAAGTGTCAAAAGATGCCCGCTGCAGGATCTTCCCCGCGACACTATCTAACACCGCCCAGGAATGGTTCTTTAAGTTCCCTCTTGCTAGTATAGTACCTTGGGAGATGTTCGTGAAGGAATTTTACAGACAATTCTATGCGGGTCGCGTACACCCCACAGAGGCCAACCAGCTGGTCGAGATACGCCAGAAGGAGGGAGAGCCCTTGAAGGAATATGTCTAGCGTTTCATGCAAGCAGCAAATGGAGCCAAGACAGTGGGTGATGAAGGCAAGATGATGGCCCTAACTGGCGGGGTTAGGCGCCATTCACCCCTTTGGAGTAGCCTAAGAAAGAATGGGGTAAGAAGAACCCAGGATTTTTTGGATCGGGCTGATCGATATATCAAGCTCGAAGATGCGATTGCCAATGAGGGGAAATCGCCAACGAAAGACAAGGGGCCAAAGGAAGAGCCTGCCAAGGCCGCCAACGGGTCGGAGAAACCCAATGGCAATGACAAAGGGAACAGGAATGGAAATGGTAGGAATGGTGGAAAACGGGCAAGCAATGAATCCTCAGCTTCTGAGAATAAATGCCCCAAAGGCAATCGATACGAGCCAAGATTCACCAACTACACAGAACTTGTCGAAAGTTGAGCAGAAGTCTACCAGGCGACCGGCTCTAATGTGCCTTATAAAAAACCCGCACCTATAAGAAAGGATATCTCTAAGAGAGATACGATGAAATTCTATCATTTTCACAACGACTACGGGCACGACACTAACAAATGCAACCAGTTGAAAGACGAAATTGAGTTCCTGATTAGGCAGGGACATCTAAAAAGGTATGTGCGAGCCGCAGGAGGGTCTTAGGAAGAGGCTCAATGTGGCAACGAGCAGGTGCTTGTGCGCCAACGCTCGCCACCTTTACAGTCAGCTCCTGTGGCAGGCACTTTACTCACTATCTGCGACAGCCCACACCTTGCAGGGGATAGTGGGAAGGCAAGGGAACGATATGCTTGAACCCTACGCCATGACCAGGACATAAAGATGATGAGTGTGGAGGATCGAGCATCAAAGAAGGTTCGAATGGAGGAGGAGTTGATAACCTTCTCTGGAGGCGATGCCCAATGCGTACGATTCCCACGCTCTAATCCGCTGGTCGTGGACGTGCAAATTGCCAACATGATGGTGAAGAGGGTGTTGGTTGACACAGGAAGTTCGGTCAACATCCTATACAAGTCTTCACTGGAGAGAATGAAGTTGTCCATCAAGGACCTGGAGCCATACAACCAAACCATTTATGGTTTTTCCGGCGAAGGGCTCGCCCCGACTAGGTCGATTAGGCGTCCAATTACAGCAGGTATTGCAACTGCTAACAGGACATTACTCACTACTTTCATAGTAGTTGATTTTCCTTCAGCATATAATGCTGTGATTGGGAGGCCAATTCTGGTCGACCTACGAGCCATCACTTCAACATGGCACCTTGCCATGAAATTCCCAACAGACGTCGGGATAGGATGCGTGTTGGGAAATCAGCGGGAAGCAAGGGAGTGCTACAATGCCTTGATAACTAAAGCGAAGAGAGGCGTGTCGAGGGAGGTTCCCGGAAAGGAGTTGCAAAGGGCAGTTGATGAACAGGCCCAATCAGGTGATAATGTCACCAAATAGGGCGTTGCCCAAAGTGAGGATAGAGACTTAGATCCTCACTTTGGGGATTTTGAGGAAGAGATAGGACCCATCGAGGACCTTTAAGTGGTCCAACTCGATGAAGAAAATCTGACTAGGGTTGTGAAAGACGGTAAAAACTCAGAGACAACAACAAAACAAGCGCTGGTGGAATTTTTGAAGAAAAACCAGGAGGTCTTTGCCTGGTCGCATAAGGACATGGTCGGAATAGACCCTGAAATCATTAGCCATGTCCTTAATATAGACAAAACTTTTCCACTAGTACAACAAAAAAGGAGGCTGCTCGACAAAGATAGATCAAAGGCCTTAAAAGAAGAAGTCGAGAAGCTCAAGGAGAATGGATTCATCAAGGTAGCGTTTTATCCATTGTGGGTCTCTAATCCCGTGTTAGTTCCCAAGCCGAATGGCAAATGGTGAACATGCGTGGATTTCACAGACCTCAATAAAGCCTACCCGAAAGATTGTTTCCCGCTCCCCAGATCGACCAACTGGTCGATGCCACTGCAGGGCACGAGATTCTCTCTTTCATGGATGCATACTCCGGGTATAATTAGATTAGTATGCATCCTCTTGATGAGGATGACACTAGCTTTCAGACCGACACAGGACTTTACTATTATAAAGTAATGCCCTTCGGTCTGAAAAATGCTGGTGCGACTTACCAGCGACTAGTCAACCACATGTTTAGGGGGCTAATCAGAAAAAAAACATGGAGGTCTTTGTCGAGGACATGTTGGTTAAGTCGAAGAAGGCATAATGGCATATAAAGGATTTGCAAGAATGCTTCAACGTCTTGAATAAATATCAGATGAAGCTGAATCCCCTCAAATGTTCCTTCGGGTAGGATCAGGAAAGTTCTTGGGATTTATAGTAAACGCGAGAGGAATTGAAGCCAATCCTGAGAAGATCAAAGCCCTGATCGATATGAAATCGCCAGCAAATATCAAGGATGTTCAAAGTTTGACCGGAAGAATTTTTGCTCTGAGTAGATTCATTTCCAAATCAACGGACAAGTGTGTCCCATTTTTTAATCTACTTAGAGGCAACAAAAAATTCGAATGGACGGAGGAGTGCGAGCAGGCTTTCCAAGCATTGAAGACTCACATGGCACAACCACCCATTCTATCGAAGACGGTCGATAAGGAAACCTTGTTTGTCTACTTGGCGATCACAGAATACGCTGCAAGCGCTGTCTTAGTAAGAGAAGAAGAAGGCGTACAGAAGGCTATTTATTATGTAAGCAAAAGGCTAATTGGGGCAGAGCTGCGGTACCCACCTATTGAAAAGTTATCCTATTGCTTAATTTTGGCCTCTAGGAAGTTGCGACCATACTTTCAAGCTCACCCAATCACGGTTTTGACTGACCAGCCTCTACGGCAAGTTCTATAAAAGCCAGAGGCCGCAGGCAGATTGTTGAAATGGGTGGTCGAACTTGGGCAGTTCGATATCTCTTACTTACTGCGAGCAGCAATAAAGGGGCAAGCCCTAGTTGACTTCATTGCAGAGTTCACTGAACTTTCGGATAGCGAGCAGCTCGAAGAGCCTAAGTCTCAGAACCAAACTCCCTCATGGAAGTTATTTACAGATGGTTCCTCTAATGAGCATCATGCAGGGGTAGGTATGATTCTAATTACGCCTGAAGGGCATCAATTTCACTGCGCAATCAGGTTTGACTTCATTGCTTCTAACAACGAGGCTGAGTATGAAGTGTTGCTCACTGGGTTACGATTAGCCAGGGACATGAATATAAAGGTACTTGACATCTACAGTGACTCTCAGGTGGTAGTAAATCAAGTCATGGGAGAATACCAGGCCTGAGGTTTAAAGATGGTTGCTTACTTAAACAAAACAAAGGACCTATTAGCACAGTTTGACAAGTACACCCTTCAGCAAGTACCTCGCGACCAGAATTCAAACGCTGATGCTTTGGCCAAGTTAGCAAGTGTGAAGGATGCTAATACTCTAAACATAGTGCCAGTTGAACAGCTATCTGTGCCAAGCATCCAAGCAGAGGAGACCACTCTGGTTATCCAGGTGGCGAATGCATGGATGGCACCATACACAGAGTATTTGATGCAAGGCATGTTACCAACGGACAAAAACAAAGCCAGGACCCTTCAGTGGCAGGCTGCTAGGTATATCCTGGTCGATGGATTCTTGTACCGAAGGGGATACTCAATGCCACTCCTCAGATGTATTTCGAAAGAGAAGGCCAAAGAATTGATGAAAGAGGTACACGAAGGCTTTTGCGGGGACCACGCTGGGGGGGAAAGCTTGTCAAAAAAGATCCTGAGGCAAGGGTATTTCTGGCCAACAATGAATGAAGACTCGATGGAATTCGTGTGGAGGTGCGACAAGTACCAGAGGTTCTCGAAAATCCCACGAGCAGCCCTTAATGAGCTAAAACAAATGCAAAGTTCGTGGCTGTTTGCAGTTTGGGGTATAGATTTAATCGGATCTTTGCCCACAGGAAAGGGAAGCGTCAAGTATGCTATGGTTGTCGTCGATTACTTCACTAAATGGGCTGAAGCCGAGCCACTTGCAACCATAACGACCAAGAAGGTGCTGGATTTTTTGGTCAAAAACATTGTTTTTCGCTATGGATTGCCAAGGAAAATCGTCTCAGATAACGACACGCAGTTTGATATTGATTTATTCACGGACTTTTGCGAATGACATGGGATTATCAAGAGCTTTTCTTCAGTCGCTCATCCCCAAGCAAATGGACAAGTCGAAGCTGTCAATAAAACGCTAAAGGATACTCTGAAGAAAAGACTGGAAGAAGCTAAGGGGGCATGGCTAGAGCAATTTCCTGAAGTCCTTTGGTCGTACAGAACTTCCCACCGAACAGTAACAGGACATACTCCATTTTCACTGGCTTATGGGTATGAGGCTATGTTTCCTGTTGAGTTAAATCCGTCGTCACATCGAAGAATCACGTACGATCAAGGCTCTAACAGCCAACTATTGATGGAATCCCTGGACTTGATCGATGAGAAGCGTGAGCAAGCCCAACTCTGAGTAGCTGCATACCAGCAAAAAGTCGCTCGATATTTCAATTCTAAAGTGAGTGAAAGAAAATTCAATGTCGGAGATCTAGTACTGCGAAGAGTTTTCTTAAACACCTGCGACCACGTTGTTGGAGTACTCGGACCTAACTGGGAAGGACCATACCAGATTGAAGAAGTCCTCCATCCAGGCACCTATAAACTTGCTCGCTTAAATGGAGATCTTATTCCTTGCTATTGGAATGGAGAACACCTGCGCAAGTACTGTCAGTTAACAATTCTTCTTAAAGAATTGGCTTTTATCAATTTTTCTTTTTACAAGTTATGAAAAAGGGTTGGTCATTTTATCTGACTAATTGCTTATGAGTGTAAGATCTTATTGATCACTCGTACAAACATGTTTTATCCTTTTAATACGAGAAATATAAGGGACTGGGCGCAGTCAGTCATTCTTGCCAATTATTGTATTTATTACAAGTATTTTCTCATTGCGTGTGTTGTTTTGCGTGTGCGCAGCCAGTAGTAATGTTCGAACAGGTTTTGGTCAAGGCAAGTGACTAAGGACCTAAATCTCCTCAATCACTTGGGGGGCATATAAGGCATCTAGTAAGCAAAGCATATCAAAATGTATGTAGACACATGAACAAAATACGTGAAAGCATGCTAGGGTACTTAGAGTATTTTTCAAAATTTTGTATTTTGTTAAATCAACCAAAGTACTATTCTAAGTTCGGTCATGCGAACAAATGTTATAATGAAAATATTATAATATCTTAAAGAAACCTTTTACACCACGAGCAGTTACTGCTCGGATGTAATTGTTCAATTAAAAGTAAAAGCTGCCCATGCAGCAATAAAATTTTATAACTAGAAAATTAAAGTGTCTTTACATCACGACCCGTAGGTCGTGTAGTTAAAAGATTAAAAGAAAAAAGGAAAAAAGACTACAAAGCTGGAGGGTCTTGAGGAGCGTCCTGGTTGACAGCAGCACCAGCTTCATTGTCTACGCCATCTATCCCCGTAGCTAGGGAAATCTCTAGGGAAGCAGGAACTTTAGCCCTCTCTTCTTCCTCCAGGCAAATGGCGCACTGGGACATTAGAGTCCGTCTCAAGTGCTCTGACAAGTAGCTGAAGTTGGCCTTCCAGTTGTGCTTCCAAAACTCGTAGAAGCAAAGATGGGTGGCTTCCTTGTACTTCTCCAAGCTCTTTGCTTCAGTTTCCTGAAGCTCCTTCACGCGCTTTGCCAGCTCTTCCGTCTCCTGCCTGCTCGCAATCAAATCGAGCTCAAGCTGTTTGGATTATTGGTAGTTGAGTTTGGCACTTTCCCTGAATTTTTATTTGTCTTCTTTGGCTTTCTTCAGGGCGTCCCGACTCTCGGAATGCTTTTTATTTGGCGGTTTTCTGGATGTTAAATACCATTGGATGGGTTACTTTTTATTGGCATTGGAAGCTCGAGCAGCTCCTCTTTCAGCTTGGTCAGCTCCGCGTTTTTCTCGAGCAGCTCACCACTTTTCTTGGTCAGCTCATTGTTCTTCTCAAGCAGGTCAGCACTTTTCCCTTCAAGCGCTTTCATACTCTCAGCGAGCCTGGTGTCAAAATTTCTGATCTGGGACACCATTGCACCCACACGGCGCCAGCCAGCAGTCATGGTCAGCAATCCCTGCAACCAGATGCAAAGAGTAAAGCAATGCCAGAAAATCAAAAACAAATTATTCAGCAATAGAAAGCAACTTACGCTGACTGTCTCATTCAGCCCTCGATTAAGTATTTGGTCAGTCTCCATGGAGATGGTGCCGTCAATGGCTTCTTGACTGCATTTGTGTTTGGAGAGCTTGTATATTATCTCCCTGGCTGAGCTGACCACGGAGCTGGACAGGGAGCCTTCGGGCTGAGTGGCCTGAGTGCGGTGTGTTCGGCTGGTAGGGTCCTGAGGAGTGGGGTGCTGATCGGCAGGTGTTGAAGGAGTGGAATTCTGGTCATCCGGAGGCGTTGAGGCTGGCTGCTCGAGTGGAGATGGAGGTGGCGTGTTTTCATTGGAAGGAACAGTGGCTGGAGGGTCCTCCGTTCGGGCCTTCTTTGAGGTGGTTTTACTGCTCTCCCCCCGAGTCCTCTTGCTGTCTTTCTTCCTGCCTGAGGAAGCAGCGGCAGCCTTGTAATGTTCGAACACGTCTTCAGATGACATATCTGCACAAAAAGAAACAATGCAAGCAGTGAGACAAGATATATAGATGGAACTAAAAATGAAAGTAAAGAGATTATAAGTAAAGTACCCGTGCTACAACTACTGGTCGCTACATTACTTACTAAACTACTTACTGCCTAGAAGAAATCTGAACTTAAGTTTGGAGAATACTTAAAGTTGCCGTCCCCGTCAAATAAGTGACAGGGAATTGGCAAACTATCTAGGAATGAGAAAGCAGTATCGTTCTCATCTGAAGACTTGTTGATGGGAGCGGGAGGTTCGGTGGCTTTCTTTTTTCCCTTTCCCAGTGGGGCAGGGGGAGCGGCAGCTTGCGGGATGCTGGAGGGTTCCCTGATTTTCACTCCAGTCCTCCTCCTCCTTTGAGGTTGTGACACGTCTGGGTGCTGCTCGGGAATCTCCTCGCCAGTGGAACTTCCCGCTGTTGACTCCCTCACATCCTGGTGAGGTGCCAAAAGCCTGACCAGCCTAAGGTTAGCCTATGTGACCAGATGCTTGACGCTCTTCTCCACGTTAGTCATGCTGGGCAAGAGGGCTGATCGGACTTCCATGTTTGGTGTGGGAGCCGGACGCAGCCATGGGCCTGAAAGGCGCTAAAATTCTAAGGGAAATGCAGGAAAAATTAAAGAAAAATAAACGACCAGGGGTGTTAAAATATTACCTCCTTGAGTGAAGGCTAGGTTGTTGGAAACCATGTCTATAGTCGGGAAGTACTCAAGGTGGTACCTCCCCACATTGGAAATAAAGGTTGTGTCACTCAGGAAAGTACGGGACGTTTCCTAGTGACAGAAGTGGAAGAACCCCGTGTTTTCCTGGTTGGGATTGGATTTTAGTTCGAACAGATAGTTGACCTCGTGTTGTGTGGGGACAGGCCATTTCTTATGGCTATAAAGGACATAGAGTGCCGAAAGCATTCTATATCCATTAGGGGTTATTTGAAAAGGAGCGACCCCGAAATAGTTGGCCACTCCTTTGAAGAAAGGATGGAGAGGCAGGATCGCTCCTGCCTCAACGTGATACCTCAACCAGGCACTGAAGGCGCCTCCAGGAAAATTCGCCCGTTGGTCTTTGGTGGGTTGGACAAGGGTTACCCCAGGAAGTCCATATTTTTTAATATAATTCGCAATCATCCTGACCGTTACTCGGCTAGAAGGGGCGACGTATCATTCAACATCTAGTTGAATGGCGTTTTGAAGTTGAACGTGGGTTTGGATGCTAGGGTCGGGGATATTTCTTTCTCGACCACTGGTCGAGGGAATTTCAGCCCAAGGAGCAGGCTGATTTGAAGGATTGGAAGGTTCCTTTTCTGAGCTTTAGTTTTCGCTCGACCCATATTTTGGAGGAGGGTCGATGGAGTGTTTGAGGTGGCGCGAGAAAAGGGAATTTCTGGTATTAGCAATGACGGTTGCTCCTTGTCCTCGACCAATTGGGCTAGCAAGTCGTCGTCAATAGGTCTCTCACCTCCCCACGGATCTTGCATGAAAAGTTGCGAACAGAAAAAGGGGGAGATGAGAACTTAAAGCCTAAAAGCTTGTGTTGAGAGTTGGAATAATGTTGCTTGCGTATAAAAGTTAAGCTTTTATATGGCCAGCAGCATTCTAGCAAAAACACTAAGTCTCTTACGAGCAGTTTGAGAAACAAATTAAAAAGCGAAAGTGAAATTTTTTTCAGAGAAAACTTTTTCGACTCCGAGAAGGCGGGAAAAACCCAGTTTTTCAACTAGCTTAAAAATCAAATTTTTACTTCGATTTTACGCCTTAAATCTACAGTCTCGACTACCAAACTGACTCATAACTCCTATAAAACATTATTTCACTACCGTATCAAGCATCGATCAATATGCCCATTTACCCCAAAATAGTCTCAGCCAAGAACATTCAAAAGTTTAGAGATAAAAACAGGTATAAGACAGTTTTGCATGGCATCTCAAACGACAAAAAGATTCTGGAAACTTACTTGGATGAAAGTTAGAGTATGAACACGAATGTTTCGAGCATCTGAACGAAAATTCCTTAAATCAGCAGTGAACACTTCAAGGTTTTCTGAGTTTCCTGAGCTCTGAAGGTTGGGGTTCTTTAAGGTTCTTGAAGAAGAGAAGGCGAGTGAAAGGTAAAAAGTAAAAATGTGATCTAGGGGTATTATTTATAGTGATCGTAGCGTCGTAAAAGAGGTAATCATGGAATTACTTTTTTTGAAGTATGGGGAAGTGCAATAGCCGTCAGACAATTTTTTGGGAAACCGAAAAGACTTGATTAGACATGATTGATCACTTTTTTCAAGAAAGCATGGGTGGCTCTGATAGATTTGGTTGGATAAGCGAAGAGTCAGATTCCTAAGTTTACTTTATGCTGGTCGCAGTAAAGTAAAATTGGGGGGCAAATGTTTACCCAAAAACGGCTGCTTATGACGTGGCAAGTATTTCTCACACGTGGATGACACGTGGCAGAGTCGAAATAAGGCGGTACTGTTCGATTATCGACCAGCTATACATTGCTTCATCAAGCCTGACTATTAGATACGACCAGGCTAGTCATATGATTCAGTTTATTTCCTTATAAGATTATGATCTTGTAATAATTACGTGGATTATTTCATCTTTATTGCCTTGATACGCGGGTATTAAGGAGAGTTAAGGCCCAATGGCCTATGTAACCCCCATTGAGCCTATAAATATGCATGAAATAACTCAAGGAGGGGACTTTTGATCTTTGAAGCTTTTTTCTAAATATTGAAAGAGAGAGCATATAGTGCAATTATCCATCGTCTAGTTGTAATCCTCCCAATATTTGTGAAACTCAAGAACCCTAGTTCTTTGATCACGATATTGGGATTCAATATTAATAATAGCACTAAGTGGATGTAGGTCATTACCATTCATTGGGGCCGAACCACTATAAATTGTTGGTGTTTCTTCTTTACCATTAGATTAAATTCTTATTTGTCATCTCATTTCCTGTCGTAGTTTTGACTCCGTGTCATTGGTCAAATCGAGGGTCAACAAAAGTAAATTATGTAAATATATATTTATAAAAATTATGATTTATTAAAAAAATTTAAAACTAGATTTTTCTTATTTCTAAATTTTTCACATTATTAACTTTTGTATTTATAATAATTTTTATATCAAAATTATAATTTATTATTCTTTAACATATTTATAAATTAAATTAACTATATTATTCTTTAACATATTTATAAAATTTGTATTAGTTAAAAAAGAGTTGTTTTATAAATTGGAAAAATATTGTAAACAAAATTAATATATAAATTTATTAGTTATGATTTTTTTATTAATATATATATATGTTTAAATAATTTTTTATGAAAACTTATTAGAGCAATGCCGACAGTTAAAATGTGTCATTATTGGGAAACTGAATTTTTTTAAGGGGCAATGCCGACTTCAGAATCTAAATATTAATTTCCCCCCACAGCTTTCTTCTTCCGTCTTCCTCTTTCTTTCTTCTAGCCGAACATTCAGCCTCTTCTTCCAACCGAATCTTCAGCCACTAGCCAGCCACCTGCGACGCCCGAAGTCCACCAGCCACACATCTCCTCCATCTTCCAACAGCCACAAGGTAGCCATTTATTTGTTATTTTGGTATTGAGATTTATGTTTTATGTGTGTTTAATTGTAGTTTTGACTTATTATTTTATTTCTTTGTATAGTTTTAAAGATTTTAAAGTTTAAACTCCTAAAATCTCAAAGTTTAGGGTCAAAATTTATAGTTGTAAATTCAAAGTTAGTTTGGATTTTGAGTTGCACACAAAGTATTTGATAAAATGCACCTAGTGTTTCAGATTGGTTCCCATTTAGTTTGTGCACTTAGTCTTCTTTATATTCCTGTTCATTTCATCTTTCTTTTTCTTTTGATTAATTACTTTCTTTATATACATTTTTGGATATAACAAAGTTAATTCTACCGATCATGTAGTTGAGTCACTTAGAAAATTGAAGCATATCTCTCAGATTAGGGTGTGAAATATAGGGTGGTTCAGCTTTATATGACAATGGTTGTAGTTATGTGAGGCAAATATTTATTTATTTATTTTGTTCCTTATTGGATTTGTAAACGTCTTTGGCATTGGATGCTAATCCTTTCTCTCAACTTTATGTGACTTCTTCTCTGGAATCTCTCTTTTCTTTAACAAAATTACACAAAAAAATCATTTAGTTTATGATGTGGTCTTTGATAATCTATTAAATGCTTGAATTCTATTACATTTGTTCAATACGTAGGATTATGTTATGCTGTCCAGATATGGTCTGATAGTTATTTCATCGGTTTAAGAAATAGCCACTTGAAAGTGTATGGGTTACAGATAAAAAAATGGAACATTTTCATGTTTCTTTTTTCCTTGTGAAGCTTTGTCTTTAGGATTTTTAACTGTTAGAATGATGCGAGGGAATAATCTTTTGGGGACCACCTCAGGGGTGTTTGGTACCAATTTAACTTTGTTTAATTTTTTTTTATTTGCTTTTATTTGTTCTTTATGAGGTGAAATGATGTTGATGGTAATGACATTAAATTTTTGGTACAAGTCTCTAAATTGTGGTTTCCTCAATATTTGTTTTTTCTTAGGTTAATTTTATGATTAATATTTTGACGACAACAGGTGTGTGGAAGGTTATACTTGAAGTTGCAAAGAAACCTGAAATAACTACCAGAAAATATGGAGTTAGTGCTTTACTTTGCTATGTTATGAAAGGAACCTCATCAAGGCTCCATTCTAAAGCAGAAAGAGTATTGCGGTTATTGATGAGCAATTCAGTACTTTGAGCTGGCGATAAATACACAGATGGCAAGCCCTATCTCTATGCTAGAGAACTATTGTTATCGTCCTATATTTTTTGTTTTTTTTTTTTGTGTTTCATTACTATGACATTTTTTTTTCTTATTCTCTTGATATCTTTAAATTTGTCAGTGAATCTATGCGACTGATATTGAATTGTCAATTCTTATTATATGATTCACATTAGCTTTGGAATCAATCATGCTGTTCACTTTATTTGATAACCTATTATGTTCTCCGATAATCTTTTGTTTTACATAATCTTACAACATAATTAATAAACTTTTAACATTTGCATAAACTGGGGGTCTCTTCCTACTTGTTAAAATTAATCAAGAGCATTTCTATTTGAGCTAGCTCAAAGTGGCATACAAGTACTGCTGTTTTTTTTATTTTTTTAAAGAAAGTAACTGGGTGATTGAGTGTGTGTATTCCAGGTTCAAGTCACCATAGATATCTCTTTATAACAAACAAAAAAGATAAAAAAAAAAAGAGCATTCAGAGTCTAAGAAAAGAAACATAATTTGATGGAAAGTGTCATTCTCTTGTGTATTAAATTATTAATTCATATCCTGTTTTAATGGAAATCTTTGGTTCAGTCAAAGGTCAAGGTTTGGGTGGTTAACAACCTTAAATAAATTGAACACACAAGAGAAGTTATGGCAGTGCAAGCCATTTCCACTGATTTCTCTTGGTGTTTTTTAATACAAAAAGAACTCAGTCTAGTGATCATGGCAAACTAATAGTTGGAGATGTGTAATGCTTGTTATTGTAACCAGATGTGTGTGTGTGTGATATCTAATAACTCCCTCAAAACTAGCATTGCGAACTTGTGTTGAAACTCACTGTGTTCAGTAATTTGAATTAGTTTTAGACATCTGTTTCATTGCAGTTGCAAATCTGTAGTAGATTAGAATTACCATTACTATTTACTTTACACGTTTGGCTGCTAACCTGCTTTTGTTATCTGTGATTGTAGTGTGGGATCATTCAGTTCACTTGTTTGTAAAGGCAAAGAGTGGAAGATTATTCTAAAAGAATGGTTAAATCTGTTGAAATTGATGCAGAACCTTAAATCCTTTTATCGGAATCAATTCCTTAAAGATGTGCTGGAAAATAGGTTTGTATACGTTGTATATTCATTTTGGTTGTAAAATTTGTTATAGTATAGTATGTCACATTGCATAAAGTTTTAGGATACATAACTGGAATTCATTGGTGTTCTTACCAGGCTTTTGGATGCAAATGATCCTGAGATACGAACAGCTGTTCTTGAATGACTGTTGATCTGGAAAGATGATTTTCTGCTATCATATGATCAGCACCTGAAAAATTTGCTCAACTTTACTAGTTTCAGAGAGGAACTAACCACATGGAGTTTATCCAGAGAATCTAAACTTATTGAAGAGCCCCACAGACCTTACCTTGTACCTATAGTTATACGTCTTCTGATGCCAAAAGTCAGGAAGTTGAAGAGGAATGCCTCACGAAAGGTATATTTGTTTTTTGGCTCTACAATGTGCTTACATATATTTCAGATTAATGTGCAGATTTTTAGGAGTAGAAGTAATGCTTTTACTGAATCTTTAAAAATTTGTTGGCATATGTCAGCTTTTGTGCTACATTTTGAAATCACAGTTTCCAAATGTATCTCTACAAACTACATACGCCAACTCTGATCTTTTTGAAAATGTGTATCCAACTACTCAGACCCCCTCCCACAAAATGAACCATTTAAAGTTTTCAATTCATCTATTATTTGTCCTTTTATATTACATAAGATAATATCCGTCCTCAGGAAATTTGTGGGTTCTTGTTTGTCCTTTATTTGGTATTATACTTTCATTTTATTCTTCATCTTTCTCCTAATCTACTAAGTTGTGTGACAATTTCTGTTTTGCTCAGCATGCAAGTGTAAATTACCGAAAGGCGGTTCTTGGTTTCTTAGCGCAACTTGATGTTGATGAGCTTCCCTTTTTCTATGCATTGTTAATGAAGCCTTTGCAAGTTGTGCAAGTGGGAAGTGATGGTACATCTGACTGGTTTTGGACTTCGACCGGAAGCTCAAAAGATAGGTTTATTAGACTATTGTGTCCCACATGAAATAAGTGTAAGAATATTGAACTATTAATAAGAACATGTTTAACTCCACTAATCACCAATTGGTTTTTAGATGGAGCCTCGTGATTCTTGTCATGGTATCAAGAGCCAATTCCCTAGTGGGCATTCGATCCACACCGATCCAAAAAGAGTGAGTCAAGCCGCAAGAGATCCGCATAGTGCAAAAAAGACACTTGAGATTTGAGATCCGCATAGTGCAAAAAGATACTTGAGATCCAAAAAAAAAAAATAAGCGAGCTGAAAAAAAAATGGGCCACTTATGATCAGGTGATTCAAGATTGGTGAGCGAAAAATCACCACAATCTTGAGGGGGGATATTAGACTATTGTGTCCCACATGAAATAAGTGTAAGAATATTGAACCATTAATAAGAACATGTGTAACTCCACTAATCACCAATTGGTTTTTAGATGGAGCCTCATGATTCTTGTCAAGGTTCCAAGCTTCAAATTTTCTTAAGTATTACCCAGTGGATAATATTACAACCTTGTCATAGAAGAAAAGAAATGGTTTTCTTCATGTGATTGAAGATGTTGTTGGAGTTTTCAATGAGTTGCGAATCAAACCTTCTCTTGATTTTCTAATGGGATGTGTTGTTCGGATATTGGAGAGCTGCACTTGTAGTCTTGATGCTGCGAAGGGATATAGATCTTTGGATGGAAGTCAAAGCAGTTCAAATCCGTCTTTGCATGAGAAAGAAAATACGGATGGAAATACTTTCTTGGTAACTGTTCTACTTTTTTTAAGGAACCATATGTTTTTCTGTGCTGATTGATTATTCTGACAAAGTGGTTTATTCTATTGTCTTTTTTTTCTTGTTAGATGGGATACAGGGGATTTTTTTTAACTCATTTATTGCATTCAACAAAGTTATATTTTAATTTCATATATATTTAACATGGAATTTATAATTTCAATTATTTGCAGTTCAATTCAGATTTATCATATACTGACGCTGAACTTAATGAAGTTCAAGAACAATGGGCAAAATATATTTTACCACATCTCGCTAAATGATGGCATGCATGCTTAGTACCTATGTAAGGGGATTTAGTCATTTTTGGAACGTTGTATTTCTTTTATTAGAAATTTTTAGAACTAATCAAATACAGAATCAATCTAACAAATTATATGTTGAGTTAATTTAGTTTTTTGAGGTGCATAGTGTGCTAAATATTCATTTTATGACAAACTTTTATGGAACTATATATTTCTTTTATTTAGAAAGTGCTAGAACTAATCAAATATAAAGTTAATGTTACCAATGTTAATTTAATTTAATTTTTTTATGTGCATTCTTTTACTGCCATTGTTGCGTTGATTTTGAAACCAGGGGGAATTGACAACATATTTGCAGTATCCTCTGGTGTGGAAAATTTGCGATAATTTAAAAACGGTCACCATAGACAGCCAATCACGACACCTAATAACTGTCGACATTGCCAGAAACGACGACACCTAATAACTGTCGGCATTGCCAGCAACGACGACACCTATTAACTGTCGGCATTTCCAGCAACGGTGACACCTAATAACTGTCGGCGTAGCCAGCAACGCCGACACCTAATAACTGTCGGCGTAGCCAGCAACGCCGACACCTGATAACTGTCGGCGTAGCCAGCAATGACGGCACCTAATAACTGTCCGTGTAGCCAGCAACAACGACACCTAATAACTATCGGCGTAGCTACCCCTACGTTGACATAGGAAAATAAGACAGTTAGTCGACTGTCGTCGTTGCTCAATAGCGATAGTTAAGAACTGTCGGAAAATCCCATTTTTGTAATAGTGTTAGTAAGAATAGCCTTACACACAAGTATACTAAACCCAGAAATGGCTTGCCCTAAGGTAGGTATCACTACCGATAACTAGGGTATTGGATAAATTCCAACCCTATCATACAATTCATAATAATAGTCCTAACAGAAAATTAAGCACATTAGTTGCGCCCAACAACCAATGTTCATACATATCAAAACCACGTGCATTAAGAAAATCCTAGACATTCAAGATATATAACCATATCTGAAATAAATACTTTAGTTGTTTCTAACAACCCAGTTTACACATATCATAATAACCTGCACTTAGAAAATTCCAAGAACATACAATATATCACTCATATCATAATATCCTGCACTCAGAATATTCAAGATATATTTAACATACATCATCACTAAGCAATTAAATCACCAGCAAGAGATCCGAACCTCAACTCACTTCCCCCGTTAATGTCCTTGCTCCAACCCAGACTTTATTACCATTGTCTTGGCTCCAACCTGGATTATATTACCATTATCCTGGCTTCAACCCGGACTATATACTTACCATGTCCTGGCTCCAACCTGGACTATTTTACGTTAGGGTTCTGGCTCCAAACAGAACTATATTACAATTGTCTTGGCTTCAACCCGGACTATATACTTACCATGTCCTCGCTCCAACCCAGACTATATACTTACCATGTCCTAGCTCCAACCTGGACTATTTTACGTTGGTTTTGGCTCCAACCTGAACATACTTACCATTTAGCCGCAGAATGCCAAGGCATTGCAAGAGTAGGCATTAAGCATACTCCGGTCTTAATGACCCAAACAAAACTAGTGTAATCTACTACTACAAGCACACACTAGTATATTCATGTTGTAGCCAAGAAAGAGAAAGACTAACTTACTTGGAGTCCTTAGCTCCCAACCGGATCTTTAACACTGCTATTTGTTTTCCCTTTTCTGGTTACTGTAATTAATACAGTGTACTCGGATTAAACTATGTCATACTCTTATAGCTAATATGAGTTTTGGGGAAAAACCCTTAAACTATCGTTCATGTGTTCTGTGTCATAAGGTCGGGAACTAGGCGACAGCCTCGCATCAAAACTTGTTTTAGGTTAAGAGAACTAACATCCCAAAAATCAATTTTCGTAAATGTTTGAAATTACTACCTTTCAGTTTTTAGGGAAAACTTAGAAAAATTATCTCTCTTAAACCATGAAACATTTTTCTCTAAAAATTTAAAGAAGTCCTTATACACATCTTAACTAAATTTTCTCAAAATTTCATAATTTTTTGGATGGCAAAACTCATTCAAATTTGTAAAGCAACATGGGCAGTGCCTGCTGCCCAGAAGTTTTTCATAGAATTTAAGGTAAATTTGAAAATTCACTTCTCTTACACCGTAGCACAGTTCTTCCTAAACTTTAACAGGGATATTTATACATGTCTATATTATCTTCCTTCAAAATTTCATAATTATGGGAATAATTAAACTCATAAAAATGTTTAAAGCAATATGGGCAATGCTTGCTGCCCAGAAGTTTTGTTTCTAGATTCTAGGGCAAACTTTGAAAAATCATATCTCTTACACCTTAACATATTTTCCTCTAAAAGTTTATAGTGACCCTTATACATGTTTAAACTAACACCATACCAAATTTTGATAGCTTTTTTATTAGTAAAACTCGTTCAAAAGTTAAAACAATCTGGGAAGTGCATGCTGCAAGAAATTTTCAAGATTTACATCGAAATGCCAAAACGTTCATAACTTGGGTTTAAAAAAAATACATTTTTATGATTTTACAAATCCTATCATCAATTACTCACAAATAACTATGAAACTACACAAATATTTTTCACTGATAGAGGCAGTAGAGTGCGATCTAACCCGTTGGAAGCGAGACCACGAAATTTTCGCAGAATACATTTTTACACAACCCAACAACAATAAAAATTTCTAGCATAACCCTAGCCACATGCATGCATGAAAATTATCAAATCATACCATCTCAACCTTAAGCATAAAATTAACTCCATAAACCATTAAAATAACCTATACAACTAGATCTACCAACATAAATAAAAAAACTCAAGAACAACTATAAATTTATACCTTTGATAGTTCTAGCTTGGAGATGTGTTTTCCTTAGCTTCTCAAACCCTTCCTTCTGATCTACACTCTCAAACCAAGCCCCAAAATCCCACATGCAGATTTTTAAGAGAGGGTTATGGTAGAAGGACTTAGATGAGGGAGAAAACATGCAAACTACCAAGATTTCTTACCTTGCTTTCACTTGATCACCAAAGTGCTAAATCCTTGAGATTCTACCCATAAAAGCTTATCTTGAACCCTAGAACACAACATCATTTCCATGCATGACTATTAGATCACATGCATGCATCATTAACCCTTAGGGTTTCAGATTTGAAGTGGAAAATAGGAGAAAAATTAAGTAGGTTTCGAAACTTGCTCTACACAAGTGTTCTCTTGAGTTTCTCCCTCCTTCAATGGGGAAATGAGTGTTCTTGGCTCATGGAGAGAAAAATTGTAGCAATGGAGAGTAGAGAGGGAGAGTGTTTCAGTTTTGGAGAGAGAGAGAGAGTGTGTGTTTCTTTAGAGGAAAGAAATATGTGAGAGAAATGATTAGGTTTGGCTTGTGGAAGAAGGTAAGAGGCTTTGTCCCATTCTTTAGCTTGTGGGGTAAGTTACCTAGCTTATGAGAGCCCTAGGGACTACCCCTAGCCTTGCTGCCCACCTTTCTCTCTCTCTTCCCTTGGAAATTACTTTTATGCCCTCGCTTATTTTACCTCTCATATAAGAAATCCAAGGGCCCTTTGGGAATTTTGTGCTCTAAATTTCCCTTAACTTTTAACCTATAGTTTTTAAATATCTCAAAGCTTAATTAATTAAATTAAATGTGACCAAAAAATAAAATTTGTCACATATCACATAATTTTGGCAATTTATCTAATTGACCAAAATGCCCTTAGAGGTCCGAGCAATAAATTCTCATTCTTAAGCCCGATTGATTGAAATTCAAACCTCAATCAAGTTTTCTTAAACTTATTGGCTCAACTATAAAGTTCTAGTTGCTAGAAAAAATTAATATTTTTATGCCATAGTATTTCCTATTTTATTTAATTTGAGATTTTTCTCCCATTAGGGTTTACTCCTTGGTTCGAGACCAATTTTATTTGCATAAAGCTAGATCCTTTACTGGATCATCACAGCGGCTATAAAAATTCATGAATCATCGTAAATTTATATAATATCATTTATCAAAATAATATTCCACATAATTCTTCACCAGCTCCAACCGACTACCAACGGGTGTTTAAAACATGGGATGTTACACCCAAATAAAAACTATCATTTTATGAATGTTTTATTTAGCAAAATCTATATATTAAGCAAACATATGAGCCACTATATGCATTTAAGCTCAATTGCAAAAATACCACATATAGTGCATGCATACATGTTATAATTGGATGATTCTAATCATGTTACTCTATGAGCAAGTCTATGAATTTATTCAAAAATACTACAATTTATTTCATTTGCAAAAATACCATAATTAATTTTCTAGAATTTATCCAAATTCAAATTAATTAATCTTTGCAAAAATAAGTAAGTTAATTTAAATGAAATTTATCAACAATTAACAAAAGTTAATTTAAATTTCATTTATTAAAAATCCATTTAGTTTAGGTCATTTTGAAAAATATTAATTTAATTTAAATAGGATTTATCAACAATTAACCTAAAGTTAATTTAAATCTCATTTATTAAAAAAAAAATATTTTGTTAGTTGGTTTGAAAAAAGTGGTATTTTTAAAATTTACCCAATTTTAAATTTTAAAACAAATATCATTAATTGTTTTTCTAATTTTTTTTTGTGTTGTTACAACTATGAGCAAATATCTTAACCATTTATTAAAAAATACAAAACATTAATAGTTATAACCATCCTCATATATCTTAAAACAGTTAAACAAATTCAAATATCTATAAAAAAATATCTAGTCAACAAATTTCAAATAATTTATGTTATCCAATAAATTAGCATTTGTGACGTGGCGAATAATCTCTTGACACGTGCCTGACACTTGGAGCGTCTGCTAGAGTATCGACCAGGAGACACACCAGAAGCAGGACAGACCTGCTTTTACTGCGACCAGACTGGTCGGTGGTTCCGCTGGCAAAGCAACATTTATAGAAAGATCTTATGTATCCCGAATTTATTTCATGCAATCTTCTGAATATCCCATGATTCAGGGGATAATATCTGTAACAATATTGGGCAACCCTCCATGAGCCTATAAAAAGCAAGAGATGGCTCATGGGAAGGGACCTTTGGCAGCCCGAAAACCATAGAAATATAGAAATTATCTGTGAAAACAAGTATTGTTTATGAGGAGTGTTGAAACTCATTGAGCCCAAGCTCTCTGATCACACTTTTGTTCCCATATCAATATCATTCTAAGTGGACGTAGGTCATTACCAGATTCTGGGGCCGAACCACTATAAATTACTGTGTTTTCTTTACTTTTGTCATTACGTTATTATCTATACATATTCGTCTATATCATTCATATTTTGACTCCGTGTCAGTTGGCTAAATCGAGGGTCAACATTCTGGTGCTTTCATTGAGAGGGCGACTCATCATTGTTGATAAAACTAATGGCGAAAGCAGGGAAGAAAGCTGCTCAGACCGCCGCCGCTGCACCGTCGAATCCGCCACCTCCTCCTCCCCCTGCAAGCATGGCGGAAGATGAACCGCAAATAGATTTTGAAGAGGAGGAAATGGACGATGCGACTTTGAGGAGCACCTTGGGCACGTTGCAGGAAGAGCTGGCTAGTCTGAGAGCCAATCAAGAGACTGCCGCAGAAGCTATGGCAAGGCAGCAGCAGGAACTTGATCGTCAGAGGGCGGAGTTGAGCGAGAGACAAGCGGAGGTGGATCGCCGCCAGACTGAGGCCATGGCAGCCCTTGAAGTGGCCTTGCTGTTGGCCAGAAATCAGGCCGCGCCTGCCTCGCAGCCTAATCAACCTGAAACTGGGCCACCCCAGGGAGGTCGCAATCCTAGCCCACCAGTCCATCCTTCAAGTCCGCAAAGGCCTGAACAGCCCCAGATTCCCCATGACGACGTCCCACTGGACCCCGAGGCAGACCCACCATCCCACGCTGCTCGAGGTAATCCCCCGCAGCAAAGGCAGAATAGGGCCGAGCGACAGCCTCGTAGTCCTAGACGCCGCGAGAATGATGGGCCACACCAAGCGAACAGGGGTCACTACCCTCCTGGTAACAAGAGAGACTCGGAGTTAGGCTCTGCGGTCCGTGGATCCCAACAGCATGATAATGCACGGGGACATCGCGACCAGCGCAGGCCACCCCCTAACGCTCGGGGTGTTTCTGCCAGAGACGGGAATAGAGGGAACAACCAGTCTTACCATAGCCAGTCAAAGTTCAAAGATGGCCACGGCTACAACGAGGCTGACTCAGGCAAGAACAATGCTGATGGGAGGAACGGAAATAAAGGTAGGAGCAGGAGCCAAATACCTCAAGATGATCAGCCAAATAGACAAGATGCTGGGGGGCAACCCCGGCAAAATAATGTCTTCAACCGGCTCGGAGGTAGCGAGCAACGGAGAAGAGAGGAAGATCTAAGAGACATACTCAATGATCGTCGAGGGAAGCATGGTGAGAACATCCCCCCAGCAGCAGAGACCGTAGCTATTCCTACTGCCTTGCAAGCTCAGATAGACGCACTAAACCAGGCTGTGCAACAATTGGTCGGAGGAAGAACCTCTTATATTGACCACGATAGAAGAAAAGGCACTCCATTTATCCAAAGAATAGCCAACGCAGAGACTCCCAGCAAGTTCAAGATGCCCACGCTCCCGAACTTTGATGGATACGGAGATCCCGTCTCGCATGTGAATAAGTTTGAAATCCAGATGGACATTCAGAAGGTGTCCGAAGACGCTCGGTGCAGGATCTTTCCTGCAACACTTTCTGAAGTCGCGCAGGAATGGTTCTTTAAGTTCCCACCTGCAAGCATAGTTTCCTGGGAAATGTTCGTAAGGGAGTTCTACGGACAGTTCTACGCAGGTCGTGTCCACCCGACCGAAGCAAACCAACTGGTTGAGATCCACCAGCAAGATGGAGAATCACTAAAAGATTACATCCAGCGCTTTATGCGAGCGGCAGCCGGAGCAAAGACAGTCGGGGACGAAGGAAAAATGATGGCTATAACCGCGGGAGTGAGACGCCGTTCGCCCCTATGGAAAAGTCTTCGTAAGGATGGGGTCAGAACCACCCAGGAATTCTTAGACCGAGCTGATCGGTATATCAAACTCGAAGAAGCCATTGCCGATGATGGAAAATCCTCGAACAAGGGCAAGAAGGCTGCCGAACCCACCAAAGCCGCCAATGGCACCAAACCAAATGGCAACGGCAAGGGCAACGGAAACGGCAACGGTAATGGCAAGAACGGTGGGAAACGGCAACACAATGAGCCTTCCACCTCCGACAATAAACGAGCCAAGGGTAATCGTTATGAACTTAGGTTCACTAACTACACTGCCCTCGTTGAGTCTCAAGGAGAGGTATACCAGGCCACAAGCTCTAGTGTGCCCTACAAGAAGCCTGGGCCCATTCGAAAAGACATTTCGAAAAGAGACACTACCAAATTCTGTTGTTACCATAACGACTATGGACATGACACTAATGAATGCAACCAGCTGAAAGATGAAATCGAGTTCCTCATTAGACAAGGACACTTGAGAAGGTACGTACGGGCCTCGGGAACTTCCCAACGAGAAGCTCCAGGTGGCAACGAGCAGACATCCACACGCCAACGTTCACCACCATTACAGCCTGCCCCCGTAGCCGGAACACTTTTAACCATCTGTGGAGGCCCACACCTCGCTGGAAATAGCGGAAAGGCTAGAGAACGATATGCTCGAACTCTGCGCCACGACCAGGACATCGAGATGATGACTGTGGAGGACCGAGCGCCGAAAAAGGCCCGCTCAGAGGAGTGCGGGATAACCTTCTCTGAGGGCGATGCCCAACACGTCCGGTTCCCACATTCCGATCCGCTGGTCGTGGATATCCAAATGGCCAATATGATGGTAAAAAGAATACTGGTCGATACAGGAAGTTCAGTGAACATCCTCTATAAATCAACGTTGGAACGCATGAAGCTGTCCGTGAAGGACTTGGAGCCCTGCAATCAAACCATATACGGCTTCTCTGGAGAAGGACTCGCTCCAGCCGGAATGATCAAACTCCCAGTGACAACGGGTACAGCGCCTGCTTCAAGGACATTACTCGCCACTTTTGTAGTGGTCGATTGTCCTTCAGCGTATAACGCCGTTATTGGAAGACCCATACTGGTTGAACTGAGGGCCATCATCTCCATGTGGCATCTAGCCATGAAATTCCCAACGGACGCAGGGGTAGGATGCGTTTCGGGAAACCAAAGGGAATCCAGGGAGTGCTATAACGCCTCGATCACAAAGGCAAAAAGTGGAGTATCGAGGAGCGCTACCCCAGAACGATTGCAGATGACGGAAGACAGACAAACCCAATCAGGTGGAAAAGTCACCAAATAGGGTGTTGCCCAAAGTGAGGATATAGATTTGGATCCTCGCTTTGGGGATTTTGAAGAAAATGTTGGACCCGTCGAGGACCTGGAGGAGGTCCATCTCGATGAAAAAGACCCGACTCGAATCGTAAAGATTGGGAAGAATTTAGAACCTACTGCGAAACAGGCGCTGGTGGAATTCTTGCAAGAGAACCAGGGAGTTTTCGCCTGGTCACACAAAGACATGGTCGGAATAGATCCTGCGGTGATCAGCCATGTCCTGAACATAAACAAAGTCTTTCCACCAGTGCAACAAAAAAGAAGGCTGCTCGATAAAGACAGATCAAGAGCCTTGAAAGAAGAAGTCGAAAGACTTAAAGAAAATGGGTTCATCAGGGTGGCGTTTTATCCATCATGGGTCTCCAATCCGGTGTTGGTCCCCAAGCCTAACGGCAAATGGCGGACCTGTGTGGATTTTACAGACCTCAATAAGGCCTGCCCAAAAGACTGCTTCCCACTCCCGAGGATCGACCAGCTAGTCGATGCAACCGCTGGGCATGAGACCCTTTCGTTCATGGATGCGTATTCAGGCTACAATCAGATCAGCATGCATCCCCCTGATGAGGATCATACCAGCTTTTGGACCGATACGGGCTTATATTGTTACAAAGTAATGCCCTTTGGACTGAAGAACGCAGGTGCAACTTACCAACGATTGGTCAACCACATGTTCAAGGAGCTGATCGGAGTAAGCATGGAAGTATACGTGGATGACATGCTGGTAAAGTCCAAGAAGGCTGAAGGACATGTGAAGGATTTTCAAAGGTGCTTTGATGTGTTAAATAAGTACCATATGAAGTTGAATCCCCTCAAATGTTCCTTCGGAGTCGGGTCAGGAAAGTTTTTGGGATTTATAGTGAATTCAAGGGGAATCGAGGCCAACCCCGACAAGATAAAAGCCCTGATCGATATGAAGTCGCCAGAAAAGATCAAGGATGTCCAAAGCCTGACCGGAAGGATAGCTGCCCTTAGTAGATTCATCTCAAAATCAACTGACAAGTGCGTTCCATTCTTCAATCTACTTAGGGGAAATAAAAAGTTTGAATGGACGGAAGACTGCGAGCAAGCATTCCAGACAGTAAAGGCTCATATGTCGCAACCTCCTGTCCTATCAAAACCAATGGAAGGAGAGACTTTGTATATTTATCTGGCGATTACCGAAGTTGCAGCTAGTGCGGTACTGATACGGGAAGAAGAAGGCGTGCAGAAAGCTGTTTACTACGTCAGCAAAAGGCTGATCGGTGCAGAATTAAAATACCCACCGATCGAAAGATTAGCGTATTGCCTAATTCTAGCTTCCCGAAAGTTGCGACCGTACTTCCAAGCCCATCCTATCACGGTTTTGACCGACCAGCCCCTTCGGCAGTCCTCCAAAAACCTGAGGCGGCTGGACGACTGTTAAAATGGGCGGTCGAATTGGGACAGTTCGACGTGACTTATTCACCGCGAGCAGCAATAAAAGGACAAGCCTTAGCCGATTTTATTGCGGAGTTCACCGAACTCCCCAGCAACGAGTTGTGCGAGAAACCTGAGGCGCCCATGCCTCAAGACAAGACTCCTTCGTGGAAACTATTCACAGATGGATCATCTAATGAATCTCACGCTGGAGCGGGAGTGATATTGATAACGCCCGAAGGGCATCGATTTCACTGCGCAATCAGGTTTGATTTCGCAGCGTCAAACAATGAAGCGGAATACGAAGCACTCCTCGCTGGACTGAAAATGGCCAGGGAGATGAACATAAAAGCGCTCGATATTTTCAGCGACTCTCAGCTGGTCGTGAATCAAGTCCTGGGAGAATATCAAGTGCGAGGGTTAAAAATGATGGCCTACCTTAATAAAACAAAAGATTTGCTAGCACAGTTTACAAAATACACCCTCCAGCAAATTCTGCGAGACCAAAATTCGAATGCAGACGCCTTGGCCAAACTTGCAAGTGCCAAAGATGCTGACACCTTGAACATAGTCCCAGTAGAGAGATTAAGTGAACCAAGCATTGATGCAGCCGAAGCCAGCATGGAAATTCGAGTAGAAGATACATGGATGGCACCTTACCTGGAGTATCTGACAAATGGGACATTGCCAGTAGATAGAAACAAAGCCAGAACTCTACAAAGACAAGCTGCTAGGTACATACTGCTCGACGGTGTTATGTACCGAAGAGGATATTCAATGCCACTGCTCAGGTGCATTACATCAGAAAAAGCTAAGGAACTCATGAAAGAGGTGCATGAAGGCTTCTGCGGAGATCACGCTGGGGGGCAGAGTTTGGCGAAAAAAATTCTTCGACAGGGCTATTTTTGGCCAACGATGAACGAGGATTCAATGGAGTACGTACGAAGGTGTGATAAATGTCAGAGGTTCTCAAAAATCCCACGAGCAGCTCCAAACGAGCTAAAGCAGATGCAAAGCCCGTGGCCTTTCGCAATATGGGGAATAGATTTAATTGGATCACTACCGACAGGAAAAGGAGGAGTAAAGTACGCAGTTGTGGCAGTCGATTACTTTACAAAATGGGTCGAAGCTGAACCACTCGCAACCATAACGACCAAGAAAGTTCTCGACTTTGTCATCAAGAACATTGTGTGCCGGTATGGTTTGCCCAGAAAGATAGTCTCAGACAACGGAACCCAATTTGACAGCGACCTGTTCACCGATTTCTGCGAAAGTCATGGGGTAATCAAGAGCTTTTCTTCAGTCGCACACCCCCAAGCGAATGGGCAAGTCGAAGCTGTAAACAAAACCCTCAAGGACACCTTGAAGAAAAGACTAGAAGAAGCGAAAGGAGCATGGCCAGAACAACTACCGGAAGTCCTCTGGTCATATAGAACATCTCATCGAACAGCCACAGGGCGTACCCCATTTTCCTTAGCCTATGGGTATGAGGCCATGATACCCGTCGAGATAGATCCCCCCTCACATCGGCGTTTAACGTATGATCAAGAGAAAAACAGCCAGCTAATACTGGAGTCCTTAGACTCAATTGATGAGATACGAGAAAAGTCTCAACTCCGAGTTGCTGCTTATCAACAAAAAGTCGCCCGGTACTTTAACTCCAAAGTTAAAGAAAGAAGATTCAACGTCGGAGACTTGGTGTTACGACGAGTCTTCTTGAATACCCGCGACTCCACTGCCGGCGTGCTCGGACCTAACTGGGAAGGACCTTACCAGATTGAAGAAGTCCTTCACCCAGGCACCTACAAACTTGCACGCTTAAACGGAGATCTCGTTCCACGTTACTGGAATGGAGAACACCTGCGCAAGTATTATCAATAAACAGCCCTTCTTAAAGGACTGGCTTGTTCAAATTTTCCCATTAATTTTTACAAGTTTTGCAAAGAGGGTTAGCCACGGTGTATGGCTAACTGCTCGTATATGTAAGATTCTGTTTCAGAATCATTCGTAAAGACATGATTAGTCCATTTTTAATACGAAATTATAAGGGACTGTGCTCAGCCAGTCGTTCTTGCCAAACTTTGTGAATTTACATTTACAAGTATTTGTTCATTACGTGTGTTGTTTTGCTGTATTACAAGTATCATTTTTCCGCTCGAACAGTAATGTTCGAACAGGCCATGGTCAAGGCAAGTGACCAAGGACCTAAGAGCTCCTCGATCACTTGGGGGGCATATAAGGCACATCGATAGCAAAGCATACTCTCAAGGTATGTAAACACATGAACAAAATGAGTGAAAGCATACTTCAAGTACTTAGAGTATTTTTTCAAAATATATGATGCCAAAGTACTATGCTAAGTTCGGTCATACGGACAAACGTTATAATAAGTAAAAATATTATAACACCAAGAGTTAAGCTTTTACACCGCAAGCATTGCTGCTTGGATGTAATTGTTCAAACAAAAAGATTTACTGCCCGTGCAGCAAAGTTTAAAAAGAAATTATTGCCTTTACATTGCGACCCGTGGGTCGCGTGTTTAAAAAGAAAGAGGAACAGCTAAATAAATTAAGAGGCATGGGGGGCAGAAGGATCCTGGGCAACAACCTGGTCAGTCTCTTCCTCGATGGTTTCTTCGTCCAAACCAACGACGCTTGGGGTTGCAGGAGTCGCAGCTCTCGCCTCCTCTTCAGCCAGTTGAGCAGCACACCGAGCCAACTCCGCAACTCTGACCTCCTCTGAAAGATAGCTAAAGTCAGCACCCTGATTATGTTTCCAAAAGTTATAGAAACATCGGAGTGTCGCCCTCTTATACTTTTCCAGATTCTTGGAGTTGTCAAGCTCCGACTGCTGCACCTTGCCCTCGAGAGTGGCAATAGTCTCGTCCTTAGACTTGACTACCCCCTCCAGATGCTTGATCTCGCGGAGATGAGTTTTATTGTACGACCGGTACTCTTCCCTCAGCTTAACCGCTGCATCTTTAGCAGCTTCAGCCGCAGACAGTTTGGTCACCGTTGCATCCCGCTCTTGGACCACCGTCCCCAACTCCTTAGCATGTTTGGCTTCAGCAGCCGAAAGCTCCTCAGCCGCCTTCACCTGATGTTTCTCGAGAACTTTAGCCTCAATCTGCTCAAAGTAAGCCTGGGCTCGGGTACGAGCAGTAATGGCAGAAAGTAAGGCCTGTAAACGAAAGAAAAAGAAGTCAAGACTCATCACGAGAGCTGAAAAAACAAAGACTCGAGAAACAAAGAAATACTTACGCTGGAGATCTCGTTCAGAGTCCTGTTCAGGATCTGATCGACTGGTAGCTCTACAGCTTGGATCATGGCAGCCCCAACACGCTCACCTCTGCCAATCCGTTCAATTCGATCCTTAGCGGATCGAATGGTATGGCTCACGAGCCTGGCCTCATGAGCCTCTTCGCGAGAAAGATGCTCCCTAGCAGGCGCAGGTGGAGGATTGGACCGAGCAGGGGTGTTTTGCTGTTCAGAAGGAGCTGGAGGAGGGGTAGGAGTTCGCCCAGTTGGCGCAGGACTTTGCCCGGTTGGAGTTCCCTGAGGAAGGTCTTCTGGTCGACTCTTCTTGGCTGAAGGGCCTCGACTGGTTTCACCAGTTCGTTTCTTTGACCTCCGTTGAAGTTGAGGGACTTCCTCTTCCTCTTCGGCCTGGTACATGTCAAAGATATTGGGAGTCGACATATCTGCATGAAAATAAACACAAGAGGTTAAGAAGGGAAGAAAAAGGTGGAAAAAAGTAATACAACAGAAAGAAGATAATAAAGTGAATACCCGAGCTACAACTACTGGTCGCTATACTATTGACTCTATTAATCATATACTCATTTTCTGGCATGAAGAAGTTTGGCCCTAGATTTGGAGCATATGTAAAGTTTCCATCCCCGTCAAACATGTGACAGGGGATTGGCAGACCATTTAAAAGCGAAATAACGTTACCATTGTCATCAGAAGACTCTTCCAAGTCAACAACTGGTTCTTTGGCCTTTTCTTTCCCCTTGCCTTGGGGAGCAGAAGGCCTTTCTGCAGAAGGGCTGCCCGTGGGTTCCCTGATCGTAACTCCTGTTGGCCTCCTCCTTGGAGAGGGCACAGGAAATTGCTGCTCAGGAACCCCCCCAGCAGTGGGTTCGTCCGTTTCGGACCCTCTATTGTCATGGTGAGGAGCCAGAAGGCCAGACGACCTCAAATTCTTTTCTTGTGTCAAGGTCTTGACACATTTGGTAGCGGCAGACATCCTGGCCAGAATGTCAGACCTCGACACCATATCTGGTGTTGGGGTCGGGCGCAACCAGGGGCCTGAAAAGCAAGTCGAGTTTGAGAAATGACGAAAGGAAATACTCTATGATAAAGTATCGACCAAGGCAAAGACAAAATTGTACCTCCTCTCGCGAAAGCCAAGTTGTTGCTGGATATATCCGGAGTAAAGAAGTACTCCTTGTTGTAATGTCCCACGTTTGATATGTGGGTGGTGCCACTCAAAAACGTCCGGCCAGTTTCCTGATGGCAGAAGTGAAAAAAGCCCGTCCCGTTGTGTTGAGGATTGGACTTAAGGTCAAAGAGGTAATTAACCTCATGAGGTGAAGGTTCTGGCCACTTGTTAAGTTTGTACAGGACATAGAGTGCAGCCAACATCCTATATCCATTAGGGGTTATTTGAAAGGGAGCGACGCCGAAATAATTGGCCACCCCCACAAAGAAAGGATGAAGAGGGAGATAAGCCCCCGCTTCAATGTGATACCGGGACCAGGCGCTGTTTGCCCCTCCTGGACGGTTAGCCCTCTGCTCCGCAGTAGGACGTGTAATGGTTACCCCCGTTAGGGGGTATTTTCTGAAGCAGTTCGCGACCATCCGAGGAGTCATCGAACTGGCTGGAGGAGTGTACCACTCGACATCGGGCGGATTGCGATGACGAGGACGATCCCTAGTTTGAATATTGGGGTCAGGAGTAAGATTCTCTCGACCACTGGTCGAGGGAGCCCCCGCCTGCGAATCAGGCTGGGCAGAAGGAGAAGGGTTACTTTCAGATTTGGGCCTTTTCTTGCCAGAGGATTTTGAACGGGCCATAGAAGGAGAAGGGTGCGGTCTGGAAGAGGCTCGTGAGAAGGGTATCTGGTGGATGCGATCGGCTAGTTGTTCTTCTCCCTCGAGCAGTTGGGCAAGGAGGTCGTCGTCGATGGGTCTCTCACCTCCCCACAAATCTGGCATTAAAATCTGCAAACAGAAGAATGGGGAGGCGAGGTCAGAGGGATCTAGGAGATTCTTAAAGTAACGCTGGTCGAAGTATAAAAGCTAAGCCTTTATATAACAGCATTCTAACTAAGTCTCTCTGCGCAAACAGTTTAAAAAACGGACCAAAAGGGTGAAAGTGAAAAGTTTTCCTGAAAAGCTTTTTCGACTCCCCTCACAACGGGAAGAAATTATTTCCAACTGGATTAAAAAATCGAAATGCTACTTCGATCCTACGTCCTAAAAAGTGCTAATCCTAGGTTTTAAACCTACTCAAAAGCATACTTTGACTACAAAAAACATCTTTTATACAGGCGTTCAAAAAACCAGAAACCAAGAGATTCAAACAGTACACCATTTAAAAGCATGCACCACGAAAGGTTAGAAGCATGGAGTTTCTGAGTAACTTACCAAGGAAAGTGGTCGTGAAGATGGAAATGAGAGTTTCGGAAGTCAATGAGCCCACCGTCTGATCCTACAGCACGAAGGAAGGTTCGCCGGAGAGAGTAAAGCTCTGGTTTTTAGGGTTTTTCGACAAAGAGATGACGTGCGTAAAAAGGAAGGAAATGGCTCAAGTAACCTTATATAAGTTTGTCTTTGGTATTCAAAAGGCGTGATCATTAGTTTTCCATTTTCGAAGTATGGGGAAGCGTAATGGCCGTCAAAATTGTTTCTGGGAAACTGAAAAGCCTTGATTAGACAGGAGTGGTTTGCTTTTTTCAAGAACGCACGAAGGGCTCTGACACGTCAGGAGGGGTTACCGAAGGGTCGTTCGCTCAAAGTTTATTTACTGTTCGTAGTAAATAAACTTTGGGGGGCAAATGTTATCCAATAAATTAGCATTTGTGACGTGGCGAATAATCTCTTGACACGTGCCTGGCACCTGGAGCGTCTGCTAGAGTATCGACCAGGAGACACACCAGAAGCAGGACAGACCTGTTTTTACCGCGACCAGACTGGTCGGTGGTTCCGCTGGCAAAGCAACATTTATAGAAAGATCTTATGTATCCCGAATTTATTTCATGCAATCTTCTGAATATCCCATGATTCAGGGGATAATATCTGTAACAATATTGGGCAACCCTCCATGAGCCTATAAAAAGCAGGAGATGGCTCATGGGAAGGGACCTTTGGCAGCCCGAAAACCATAGAAATATAGAAATTATCTGTGAAAACAAGTATTGTTTATGAGGAGTGTTGAAACTCATTGAGCCCAAGCTCTCTGATCACACTTTTGTTCCCATATCAATATCATTCTAAGTGGACGTAGGTCATTACCAGATTCTGGGGCCGAACCACTATAAATTACTGTGTTTTCTTTACTTTTGTCATTACGTTATTATCTATACATATTCGTCTATATCATTCATATTTTGACTCCGTGTCAGTTGGCTAAATCGAGGGTCAACAATTTAAATATTAAAATTCATAGAATAATCAGATATTAATATCTTAAAAAAAAGATATAAAAAATAACAAGTATTAAAAAAAATAGTTAATATGTGATATCTTAATTCTAACATTTTAATATATTAAAAGATATAAAATTAATTAGTTAACTTATTTTTAAATTTGAATTTGAATCTTTGTAGAAGATATCTAATTTTTAAATATCAAACAACAAAAATATCTTTTTTAAAAAAATATTTTTAAATGATAAAATAAATCTGATATTTTATGGTTTGTTATAAAAAATTAATTTCATATTTTTATTATATTTAATACAAAAAAACTAAAAAAAATAAAAAAAATTCTGGATGAACACTACTTGTGATCATCGTGTGCTGTTGCTCAGGAGATGCACGCGTGATGGGAAGCTGGTGCGCGTGGAGCTGCCGAGTGACGCCTGGGCTGGCTACTGAGGGACGCACGCGGTTGCAACGGTGATGGGCGCAGGTGCGCGTGCGCAACAGGGCATTGCAACCAATTTTTTTTGTGTAATTTTTCAACCCAAAACGTTTTCTAAATAATTATTACAATGTTTTGCACTAAATAAAGCATTTATAAAAATTAATTGCATAGAAAACACAACCAAATAACCTAAATTTGATAATAATCACATAAAAATCAATATTTTTCATAAGAAAAAAAATATGAAATCCATCCAATTACTCAACACATCAAATAATTCAATTTTTACCATGTTCATGAATGAAAATAAAGATTACCAATGACTCAGAGGCAAGTTGTTGGGAATACTTATACCTGATCTTATTTATTTTTATGTAAATAATATATTAAATATATTAATATAAGAAAACCTAGAACATGTATCTATAATTGAATATATACAGAGATAATGATAAGAACACTTACATTATGTGAGCGGATTGAATAGGTGATTCGTTCAAATTCTCTAAACCTTGTATCCTTTCTGTCGCAGGGTATTACCAAGAAACTGAACCGATCTTCAAATTTCTTCATAGCCTTCCAAAGTATCCTTAGAATCACCTAGACTAGAGTGGAAAATTCTCAACACATGAGATAGATAAAGAGAGAAGAAGAGAAGAGAATGTTGAGGCTTAGAAAATGACTTTTGTTGTAGAGAGATTCTAAAACCCTAAAGCATCAAAAATAGATCTTCTGATTATCTGTTTTCAACTCTCACTTAGCATTCCTTTTATAAGCTCAATTAGTTCACTTATTTAATTAAAAAATTAATAAAATAATAGGAAATTACAGCCCTTAGGTCGAAATTCTCATGAGCTATAGGCCTGTGAAATTTCCCATTTAATTATAAGTTCGTTGGACTTAAAATCAAGGTCCGTATTATTTTCTATTAATTAATTAATTAAATAATTTTTTAAATCCTTTAACAAATTAATTATTTATAATTTGAGCATTGATTTAAACTTATTTATTAATTTAGACACCAATTTGTCTTAATTAATAAATCTTCCCTAAAATATTTTTTCTTCTCTAAATTGCATAACTCTGTGATACTATCCAAAATTAACCTGGTCAACATTGATAATTTTAATTGATAATAAATCAATTAATTAAGACTATCTAAATCACTTTATCCAAGGCACAGTTGGACCATGGACCTGTGAAATTAAGTTCCAATAAGTTATCATAAATTTAACAAATAAATTTACTAACTTATTAATTCCTCGTGACTCCACTAAAGACTCATAATTGCACTCTTGAATTCATAGAACACTTTATAACCAATATAAATACGTTATTAGTTATCCGTTGTCACAACCATAATTATCACTCAATCCTCTATAGACGGTCTACAATGAGATGGGACTAAAATACTGTTTTAACCCTTATTTTATTTTATCCTTAAAACACTTAGTTCCTTGTAAATGATATTTCAGTAAACTAATATTAATTACTGAAATGAGATCTCTATCATTTAGCACCTCGAACCAAGCTAAAAGGAAACCATCATTTTACTTCTTCATTTGAAGCTATAGATGTTCATATCTATGATTAATACTCCCACTCAATTATACTACACAGTTCCCAAGATGTAAATATGGACTAGTCCGTACAGTAAGCTGGTAATGAAAAAGTCAAAGAACTCAAATAACACAATGAGTTAGAATACTAACCACTCCGAATTGAGATTGAATTGACCTATGGTCAACTATATGATATGACTAGAATAGATAATAACGGTATGTTTACTTATCCTATCTATTTTCAATATCGGTCCAGTCCGATGTAACAAATACATCTGATCTTATCTACTTTGCTAATGTTCTAGAAATAACATAACACTACAATGTGTAAGTAGATCATATCGTAGATTGGCAAGTTAGTGTAAATCATTTGCACTAACTAATCTTAGGACTAACTTATTTTAGAACATATAATCATATTTATATTCCACTGTGATTACGTCACTATAAATATGATTAACGAAAATATTCTCTGTTTTCCTTAGCTTTATGTATAGTGGTAGTCCAATCTAAAAATATGTAACGATTGTTTTTCTTTTATTAAGAATAATCTGACCTAATTCCTCAATTACACTAATACCCCTCCTTAGACTTATTCTACATGCCCTTATGAGTAATTTATCACTAATATTCCTCATAATATAATTTAATCCACAAACCTTTAGTTAATTCCACATTAGGCCTTAACTTTGATATTTCTTAGCACTTAGACCCCTAATACTTGAAGGAAAAACATTTTAATCGCTTTCAAATTAATTCTAAGCACACTCTGGGTAACCCCCTACTAAACCAGAACAATTATACTATGTGTTTAAAATAGTGCTTGACTCGTTAAGCGAGGCGTTAGGAGTAAAACATCTAATTAGGGTTAATTGAAAATTTGGTATAAAAGCTTTTTGTCAAACGAATGCTACTTTTCATTAAAATATTTTGTATGTACGCCGGATCCCAAATTTTTTTTTATAATTGATACAAGTGAAAACAAGAAAGGTACATAATATTCGTCCTAAGCAGAAAAACCACTAAACCCTAGTTCTCCAAAAGAAGTCTCAACCGTGGCGGTCGAGTAGGTCGCATATGTACACCCCTACCCCGAAGCTCTCCAACTCATTGCTAGACCAGCTTCCCCTTTGCCCTCACGTAGCACCCGTGAGCCAAGGCCTAACAAGAATACTCAATTAAGCATACATACAATCAACATATTACAATTATAAATAGCTTGCTTAAATAATTATAAACAACGATCAACAATATTCAATCCATTTATGTGCCCATAGGGCCACCCAAGTGCGCACCGCACTTGCCTCGTTCAGACCAATATAGAGCCAGGCAGGTGTAACTCACGCTCCAGTGCGTATCGCACTTCTGGGTATAAACAAGTATACATTGCATACATATGTAAAACACAATTATTCATACTAAAACAAACATTTCAAAACAGAGTTATAGCCAGTTCAATCACAGGGGCTCAAGCCCTAATTTCAACAAGAGTGCAGTTTTCTTACCTTGAGTTCCGTGCGAATGACGATACAACCTCAAGTATGATCCTGATCCTGAGCCTTCCAGAAATCTAGTCAGAACATAAACATATTCCTACTAGGGATTGAATCCAAATCTTGAGGCTCACTCCGAACCCCAATTATAGGACTACTATTCCCAGATGCTGGGATGTTAGAAACATCCTCCGAGCCCTTAAGTGGGCTCCCCAATAGATTCTCGAACTCCTCGAGCCCTAATTCTAAAATCAGCAAAAAAAGTCCAATTCTCGACGCACCTGGCGCGGTTGTGCTTGCCCCTGGCATAGTCACGCCCACATAAACTTTTGGGTTTCTAGGGTACTGGTATGGTCACACTAAAGACTACAAAACCCCAAATTGAAATCAAATACCATGGTTTCTGAAGACACTAGCGCGGTCGCACTAGGTCGTCAAAAACACAAAACGAGCCCAGAACTCAAGTGTTCTTCCCCAATTCTCAAGTCCACGATACCCCTACATACCAGACCTAGAAAATCGACTCAAAACAGACTTTCCAACAAGTTTGTGGCCACAAAACGACTTATACATCCCAAACAACCTATTACCAACATTAACAAACTTAAAAAATGCACCAAAACTCATCTAAACTACAACACACCAGCAATTGACATGTTTGAACTTAGAACTCAAGCTTCCATTAACCAAATTTGAAAATCTTAAACCCAAATCACAAAAATCTAGCAACATACCAATGTTTAAAGCAACAAAAACTTATTTCAAAACTCAGTACAACCAAATCCTAACTCTAAGCACTTCAATTCCAGCTTAAAAATCTCCAACTACCCAAAATCCAATAACACCATGAAGCAAGTAAGAAAACTCAAAGAATGGTAGCTTGCCTCTAAATTTTGAATTATCATTAGTTGATGATGATCCTAGCATCCTATAGTCCCAATTAAGAGCTGCAACTCACAAGGATTCCCCCACTAAACCACTTGGCCAAGCTTGGGAGCCCTTAGCCTTCAAACCTTCTTCAAAAGGAAACCAAGAGAAATGGAGAGGGAGATGTGAACATGTATAAGCCAAAATGCTTAGGTGTTGATCTAACTTTGCCTAGTCAAGTGGATAAAATGACAGATTTGCCCCTACTCTAATGTTATCAAACCAACTCAAGGACACTTTATCCATTCGCCAAAAACCCCACGAAACCTTAAATCTCTAAATTTCCAATTAAATTACTATCCCTTCAAACATTAATATTTCTTCCAAAATGCTCCAATAATTCCCCCACATATGCAAAATTACCCAAAACACCCCGGACCAGGTATAAATCCCCATTGTCACTTTTCTGCCAAATTGCTCATAAGGATAGACTTAAGGCAGTTATCGTAAATATATCCACATAATATTGTGGTCTCAATCTCATAACACATATATTTACAATTATACCATCAACGGGTAAAAATTACAAAAATGCCATTTTTAACGAAAACTGGCCCACAAGCATATATAGGACACATAAACATGCATAAGCAGTCATATCATAATATAACTCATATATTTCATATAATCATACATATATTCAATTAATTTCGCATACAAATCCAATTAGGCCCTCCCGACACGCTAATCCAGGCATTAAGCCTTATTAGCAAATTTGACACATTACACTTTGTATTTTTTATCAATTCATTCACAAATCACAATATCATGCAAACATACACAATTGCTTACATGTAATTTATAAAATTACTAAATTACCCATAACCATTGTCAAATTACTGAAATACCCATCTATAAATAAAGCGGTTATTATATAATGCATGATATCAATCCTTTGTCTCACTAGAAGTGCCACACCTACTACAAAATTTCTCATCCTTATGCCCTTGCAAAACTAAACACCACTAGTAAGAAGGCATGTATTACAAAGCTTCCAATGGAAGTATTTTACACCCTTTCCCACCACTTTTTGGTTTCTATCATATTCTACCCTTTGACAATTTCTCTATCAGTGATAACAATTTTATAACCACTACGAACAAAGTACTCACCATTTTTGTTGAAGTGCCAAATAATTGTCAACACTATCAAGTGAGCCAATAAGTAATCCCCTAATGAACGAGCATCCTTATCCTTAAAATGAGTCTTTATCAAGTTGTTATCCCATTCCCCTGAGGCTAGCATAAGGTCAATAATTATGAGACCTTCAGGAATGCATGGTTTTTCATAGAAAGAGAAGCCATGGGCTTAGGAGTCCACTTGTCCTCTACAATGTTGATAGTATCAATTGAGTCCACATGCCACGTATATCTTTTAAATATAATTCTCCTACCCCATATTATACTTCTCTAAATGAAGTAAGGATTGGTACCACTTTTAGCTTGAGGGGTATCTATGTTAGTGTGATAGCTAGTTAGTTTTCAAGACATTGGCAACAAGGAAGTTTAGGTTTCTCAACAATGTCTACACTTGCTTTGAAAACAAAGCTTGGTTAAAGAGCTCCATGTCTTTAAAACCCAGCCCCTACCTTTCCTTTTCCGTAGTTTTTCCCATTTGCAGCATTGAATATTATTAAAAAATAATAATGCGAATATAAAGTATTTTCATTTAAAAAGATGTCTTAAAAATCCATATAAAAGAAAATATTTTTGAAGTATGTTCATACTTAAAGCAATTATGTCTAGTTTAAAAAATAAACATTCAAAGTGAGCCTTTAACATTTTTCAAAAGTATCTAACTTCCCACGGTTAGGCCACATGTACACTAAGCAAAGAAGACTCCACCAATCATTGCTCCATCTTGTCCTTGCAATTACCTACGACATGAAACAACTAGGTAAGCAATAACGCTTAGTAAGATCAACCTTACATACAAAAAATAGAAGAAAGCATAACAGAAAGTAGACGCCAATGACTGAGGTCATTGAGGTAAGTCTAGAAATCCAAAATATCTAACTTGGTTAAAGGTTTTGATTAAATCAAACCCTAAGACAAAGCAAAGGATGCTTATGTGCCCCTGAATGCTAAAGAGAAGAACATAACCCTAACGAACGCTAACACAACACTAGTACCAATCTATAGAACAGTCATCATAAATTCAAATATAAAAGTCGAGTGCGAAACAAGGCTCGGGAACCAAACCACTAACAGGAATAAACACGGAACCATTAATTACTCATAAAAAAAAAATAAAAAGATGAGGATTTACCAGTTGAAGAACTATCAAGAATCCTTGCTATCTTTTTGTATCTCCAACGAACATCCATTCCAAAGCAATCTTTGAAAGATACTTAGACCAAGATCTTCCAAGATGTATCTCTACACCTCAAGACGTGTGTGGGCTCATAGAGTAATGGTAGGAAAATTTCTGATTCACAAGATATTATCAATACATGAGATCTTGGAATATTAAGTCTGAGACAGATTAGAGGGATAGGAAAATATTACAAAATAATTTTTTTCTCTCTTGAATATTCTGTATATCACACATTTTTGTAAAACTATATTTCTAATAGATTTATAAAAGAATTACTTAAACTCAAAATTTAAAATTCAAACTATAAATCTATTATCAAATAAATAAATGAATAAAAGAAAAATATCAAGATCCAATCTTGATCTCTTACATTTTGTACACGCCAATTATAGTCCTTGGAGTGTGGTTGGCGTGTAGCATCCCTACTTTTAGGGATGTGTTACAACCAATTTTCTTTTAAATATATTAAATAATTTATTTATTAAAAAATATCTAAACCTCATAACTTATCTTATCAGAGTAATTAAAGAATAAATATTAATTCAAATTCAAAACTAATTTGAATTATTAGAAATATCTTTTCACAATATTTAAATAATAAAACAAATTAGTTCAAATTAATTTTTTTAATTATTTAAATGCTATTTTCGAAACTGCCATTTTATTTACAAAAATAATTTTTGAAAATTGCCTTAATTAAAAATGCCAATTTCGAAAATTTCCAAATTAATTGAATAATTTGTCTCAATTACATATTTGACCCCGAAGAACAAATTTCTTCCAAATATGTCATTTTCTTGATTTTTCCCAATTTAAAGTCTTACCTTGTGTAGTGTTGATAGAACCATCTCGGGGACCTATGAACCTTTAATTTTAAGCTCCAATAAATTTAGATTATTAATTAAAACTCTTTAGTATAATAACCTTAATTTATTAATCTCAAAATTATTCCACTAAAAATATGAGATTGTACTCTTATAATTATCACTACAAGAAAAAATGCTTTTAATAACACCAAAAATGTGTTATTAAAACATACCATAACACTTTTTGATGTGTTAAGACTGACTATGTTATCGTAGGTCAGGGTACTTTACATAACACTTTATCATTGTTATACATATGTGTTATTATACTGTCAACGATAACACACTTTCTGTGTTATTTTAATAAATAGATAAGTGTTTAATTATATTATTTATAGTCGATTATATAACACATTTCAATAGTTATAAATTTGTGTTATACTACACTTTAGTATAACACATTTTTTGTGTTATATAATGAAGTTTGCATAACAAAATTCTTTACATAAAAAGTGTTATTGTAATAGATATTATAACACAATTTTTTGTATTATTTTAATATTTAGATAAGTTAAAATTCTCATTATATATACATTTATATAACACTAATTTATTCTAATATATTTTAATTTTTTTATATAATTAAAATTAGTTTTCTAATATATACTAGCATCATCAAATGAACTTGATTTTCAAATAACAAAAAGTAAAAAAATTCAACATTGTATTAACAATCCACAAATTAGTTTAAAACATTCAACTCTGTCATCAACAACGAAATGTTCTTTAAGTATTCAAGTAGTCTTAAATATTCAACATATTGAAAAAATACTACTTTCAGCACAAAATATTCTCCCCTGACAGTGCGAATATGCCTAAGCTCCTAGTATTTTCCAAATTAAAAAACAGTTGCAATGATTGTACAGTTGCAGGGAGAGGGTCCAGTGGTCCGCAATGACTGTACAGTTGCAAAGAATGGGTAGTAATCCCAGACACATTAGAAATATTAGCCACATCCTCAACAGATTCCATGTCTATCATGCCACCAAAACGTGAACTGAGACAACAAAACTCCATTATCGAGAGAAGCAACACAAGTAAAAGCTTTATTGTTATGTTAACCTCTGTAGTTGATGGTCTGAAGTCACACAGTACCCGAAGGCCAAAACCTGATGTTTTCAACAAATGTATGCAAATAGATAAGTTGAGGCTTTTACGTGCAGATCTCAAAAGAATCAGAAAGTAACATGTCCCAAATGACCCCAAACGACCCCAAACATAACACAGTACACAGGAAAAGAACAGTATTTACCACACTCGACTCTCCAATTGCCCACTCACAGCAGTTTCTTGAGCATGAAATGAGCTGCCAATGCCCACTAAAGCAAAACACACTGCCTAGAGCATAAAGAAAAAAAAATCAATAGAAAGAACAAGGTAAACCAAAAAATTTATAGAAAAATCAAACAAGCCTATCAAGAAAAGAAACTCCTGGCAAATTTTTAAATAATCAAAACACAACAAATTGAAGATTCCCATTTGTGCCAATTCCAAAGTGCAAAAAATAGTTAAAAGACCTTAAAGCCAATGTACAGTAAAACATATTTCAACAGAAATATGCATGAATAGCCAAGCAGTAAAATAGTCACATGTCACTAGTTTTAACATCTATCTAGGAGGGCACAAATAAAGTAAGAAAGACTGGAATTTATAAGTAGAGGATGAAACTAGACATGCCCAAGCCTCTATAATCAGTACTCCACATGCATACCATAATAACTTAAACCAAACCACTTTTCAGAAGGGTCACATCGATAGTTTATTATCTGATTGTTTTCCAAATTAGCAGTTTTTTCGAACATCTTCACAGGTTCAGTCTCACCTACAAGGAAGATATAGCGCACATACCAGCAAAAATTTTAAAACAAAAGTAATTTTATTGTAAAACAAAGCAAGCCCTCAGAGAAGTTTAATAATAATAATAAAGTGACAAACCTTCAATTGACCAATGATATACTGAGGTCTGTTGTATATGATAAAACAGTAGCCCAAAATAGTAAGAAATAAAACAAACAAAAACTCAAGTAACCAAATTTAAAGTAAGTATTGTTAAAAGAAAAAAAAACTCAAAGCAATCAAATTTATATCAGGTATAATGACAATGAGTGAGCCAAACTCTAAATTTGTGTAGAAATGCGAGTGAAGTATACAGATCACAGTAAAAATCATTTATCATGTCTATTTCTAGTGAGATCGAACAACTATATACAATAATACTATAAAAATCCCCACACTGCCAGACTATCCTTTACAACTTAATATTAAAATCCTGACACTATAAGAACAGAGATTAAGAGTCTGACACCGTAGGAATAAGTCATGAGTAAGTTTTCACCAGACCATGAGCTACCAATGTTTGCTTTAGTTTACTTGCCGTGTCATATATTACAAGTCTGACACCATAGGAATAAGTCATGAGTAAGTTCTCACCAAATTACATCTACCAATATTTGCTTTAGTTTACTTGCCTTGTCATTTGCAGAAAATAAAACTACATACGATTAACATGTAGGTTAAAGCATTCAGAGAAAAATCCATCCTCAAGATGCAATTTCACCAAGTTTAACTAAAAAAATACAGCCACATCTAAGCACAACAAGGAAAAGGGGCTTTTACTTCGGTTTTTAAGCTTGATTTACTTCGGTTTTCGCTAAAATTCGCAACTGCAGTAGTCCGGAGCGAAGTAAAAACTCGCTAAAAACTGAAGTAGAATCCCCACTTTCTACTTCGGTTTTTACATAATAACCGAAGTAGAAAGTGTATATACGCTAGCATCCTGGGCACTTTCTACTTCGGTTTTTAGGGAAAACCGAAGTAAAAGGTGTACTTTCTACTTCGGTTTTATCTAAGAACCGAAGTAAAAGGGCACTTTCTACTTCGGTTCTTAGGTAAAACCGAAGTAGAAAGTGCACATTTTACTTCGGTTTTACCTAAAAACCGAAGTAGAAAGTGCCCGCCTTTTTTATTTAATATATGTTTCTAATTATTTTTAAATGGATGGTTTCTATTTTTATATATATATATATTTTGGCCTAATTTTATTTAATTGATCTAATTAATTTTTTTTTTGGCCTAATTATTTTTCAACAATTTAATTATATGATATTACAATTATATATATTTTTACAATTGAAATTGGTTAAGAATTTTTTTTGAATGAAAATATGATAACTTTTATTAATTAAAAATGTTGTACATAAACATATAAAATACAAGTACTTAAGTAAGATAACTAGCCTTAACATTAATACATTTACAAAAGACTAAACTTACAACTAAACAAAAATAGGCTTACTGATAAATGTATGGTATCAATTTGCCTAACCATTCGTGTTGGATTGGCAAGAGGTCTGCAATCTCACAATATTGCGTCTTCCCACCAAACTGTAAAATTAATAAATATAAATTAATTTCATAGATTATCGATAGCAAATAAATTATAAAAAATGAACTTACTTTTTCTTTTAGGGTAGTCATTGCATTTGATGCCCGTACAAGATCTCTAATGTACTTCAAGACATAAAAACCACATTCATGACTTTGTGGTTGTCTTGGACATGTAACATTGAATATCTTTGTGGGATTGCCGAGTAATGCATTGGAAGAAGCTCTATAATATGCACTATTTAAAAAGAAAATTAACAAAAGTTATTAAAATGTAGTAACATGTAATATTTGTTGCATATTAAGAAATATTTTAAAAAATTTAAAACTTACCTCATTATCATTGAATCAATTTCTTCTGGACGTTTGTGTGATTTCAATGGATCTAAGAACACGATTTTTCCTTTTGGCATAGCAATCACCAACATCCAATGTTCCCTAAAATAAGAAGCGTATGTTAAGTAAAATAATTAAAATTTTAATATATGACTAATCAAATAAGAAAATTTTACACTATTTCTTACCGTATGTTCCAAGGTATAAAGTAAAGTTGACCAACTCTATCCATGGTCATCAACCAATTCGCCAAGTCAATGGTTGATCGCTCTACATCGTTAACATTATTAATGCTAAGACGTTCAATGTCATAAAACTTGTAATAGACACGCTGATTTGGAAATAGGGACTCCCAAATGCATCTGCAAAATTTTCTTTAGTGTTAAATATTTTGAAAAATTTCGGCAGAGTTTCCCCTATAAATAGGACTTCCCAAACCTGTAAACATTCAATGTCTATGAAAATTTTCAACAGATCATAGAGCAGTACTCATAACTGATTCTAAATTCCTATCATTCCAAAGAATTAGTTTAAGGGATACCTTAATCCGAATATCATTGCTGAGCCTCCAATCATATGCAAGGTAGCAACTTGTTCCACATCCTCTGAAGTTAGGAATATTGACTCGCGATTCATGAATGTTGGGTCCACTGGAATGGAGACGACTGAGTTTATTCCCTTAACTCTGCAAAATTCTCTCACCATAAACTGAAGGCTAACATGGATGCGATTCATGATGTGATCGGCAAATGGTTGGCCTTCGGTCAGAGTGTTTTCTGGATTGACGTGAGACCCAGCTAATGACAGATGCGGGCTAGTCATAGGAGGTTTTGACATATCCTTGGATGAACTTTTTGACATAGGAGGTTTCTTTCTTAGAGGACCCTACGCAACATCAAGTAAAAATAATATTAAAATACCGGACCAACAAATATTTTAATAGGTAACAAATTAAAGAATTCGTTTATACCTGGTCAGTCATAATTAAATCTTTTGGCCAAGGAAGGAATGTGTCATAAGTATCTCGAACATAGTGTATCTCCCCAACAGAACATGGGATTTTAGCATCCTCTTGTAACATTTTGGTGACTCGCACCCTCGCGTATTCGTCTGTCAGTTGAACACCATGAATAGTCAGTGGACCCACCCCATCAATGATAACACCCTCTGCCACCACATTATGAATATTATCCGAACAAAGTAACACATCCTGCATGTACGGTGTGTCATCCTGCATGTACGGTGTGTGGTATTCTTCGTCGCTCTGCTCGTCATCATTGTCGTGTTCATCCATATCATCTATCCCACCTGCTTGTTTAGCTTTTTCCTCCTCTAAAGCTTTAAGTTCTGCTTTGAGCCTCGCAATTTCTGCATCTTTCTTACTAACAACATCAGCCATTTCTGTTGCTATTTTTGGTTTTCTTCCAAAGACGGACGAAATCTTCGCAAACGACCTACAATAATCAACCAAATTTATTTTAAAACTAAAATATTATAGAATTAAGTTAAATGCAACAAATAAAAAATAATATCATACCCAAGTGCTCTAACACGCCCTGGGTGCTCAGGTGTCCCTAAAGCTTGCGTTAATATGTCATTCCGACCCTTTGCAATGATTTCTCCACTACTAACTTTTTCTTTCAGCTCATTCTGTGGAACAAACCAGTGGTCACTTATATTAGTGACTTATAAGAACTTTATCATTCCTAAATTACTTTAAAATACTTGCTTGAAACCACTTACAATTCTTGCTTCAATTTGTTTGTCCAAATCTGTGACAAGAACCTTCCTCTTTTCTCGTGCTCTTATCCATACTTGGTACCGTTCTACATCTGCCACACCTAGTTCAGTTTTCTACAACATACAACAATTAATTAAAGTTGGTGAGTGCAATATTCTTCATAACAAGTTGACAGTTATAAAATAGTGATGCGAATTACTTACCAGGTCCTCTCTAACATTGGCAAGCCCTCTACGAGATGTACGATGCCTCGAAGTATATTTGAGAGCTCTTTCACGTTGTGCTTCCCGCAAAGCCTACATTAAATAGGTAACAATAAGTTTTTAAGCAATTATTAGTATTTCAAAACTAATAAATCATATACATAATAGATATACATAATAGTACCATAAACTCAGGAGATAAACGGTGGCTAACAAATGTCCTCCAATCTTCTAGGTCAAGTTCTGGATATTTCTTAGGAAGGATTTGGAGTTCATCTATCAGACCGTCTTCTGCCAAAGGGTAGATGTAGTCACTAGTGATGTTGGTCTTAAAATCTCTCATCATTCTTCCTGCACTTTTCATTAATTCTGGTTTCCAATTTTCTGGAATGTTAAAGGCACCCTGAAATAGAAAGAAAATGATTAATGAAATGCAAAGTAATTCATGAAAATGATCAATATATTCATAAAATATTTTCTTACATATACATCCTCCCATATTCTATTCTTCAATTCTTGTGGGACTTGTCTCCAATCCTTATAATTGAGAGAGACCGTTCTCCTAGTTTTAACTCCAAGGTACGATTGCATCTCACTATATGCTTTCCCTATAGGTTGACCTTTATCATTAAATTGAATATTTCTCTTTATTCCCTTAGCTTTTTGATTATTGATATTGTTCTTCTTTGTTGGGCCTCGCCTATTTGGTGTGTTCTCCCCTTCAGAAATTGTCATCTGCACATAAACAAGAATTAACGTTACAATTATGGCATAAATAAATACATATTTAACATAAAAATGAATACATTACTCACTGGACACATTTTCTTTTCTTTTTTCTTTTCTTGGTTGATCCACAATCTACCCATATTCCGTCTCTAATATCATTTCTAATGTATTCCCCATCATCATCAACTTCATGGAAATCATGAATTTTCTCAACTTGCTCATGTATTGGTTGTCCAACAATAAAATTGTCATGGAACAAATCATCGTTTTCTTCGTCATTTTCATCTTCTATAAACTGCCTTTCCGGGGTTCGTAAAACAACTGACCATTTATCATCAGCAGGATCAGTTATGTAAAACACTTGTTTTGCTTGGGTAGCCATGATGAAAGGATCATTCTTGTGACCTTTCTTACTTAAATCAACCAAAGTGAATCCAAGTTCATCAATTCTAACCCCAACATTGTTGTCCACCCAAGAACACTTGAGCTGAGGAATTTGAAATAAGGAATAATCAAGCTCCCATATTTCTTCAACAACCCCATAATATGCCATAGTACCAGCAACTGGATTATTGTCTTTTGCACTAGCGAAATGCACTGCTTCTGCCACAATACTTACTCCACTATTTTGAACCATTCGAGCATCATCTCATGACTTTGTGTGAAATCTTTTTCCTCCAACAATGTAAGCATTGTGCTTTATTACATGAACACTTGGTCCAAATGATATGCGTTTTAACTCTATCGACACTCCATGGTTTTCTTCTCCCAACCTTGCTAGAATAATATTTTTCAACCATCGACTAAATGTTTTATTGTGCTCATCTATGTAACGACCCAAATTCAGTGTTTAGGCTTAAGGGCCTGGAACAGTATGCCTGGAGGGCATGATGGGATTTTGTGTGTGACTTTAATGAGCTTAATGCATGATTACGATTTATTGCACGTTATGTGATTAATTGATTAATTGAGATGCATGACTATGTGAATTAGTATGCATGTAGACCTGATTGTCTTAGAATGAGCATGATTGTAATCTGGACATGTTAGGGCATATCTGTGATAATTGTACTATGTGAATTGTGCCATGTGAGTGTGATGTTTTTACCAGGATGCACGCATCGAGACGGTCCTAGTGAGCCAGTTAGTCTAAAAGTCACAACGGGATGTTGTACCCGGCTCGGGAGGAGCCTAGGGGTACTTCGGGAATCTTATAAGTTGAGTTGAGAATGAGTGATTAGTTATTGGTATTTTGGTAACCATTTGTAACTGCTGTGAGTAACAAGTTTTAAGATAGGAAGTGGTAGAATTGAAATGAAAGTGTAAAGACTTAAGTACCCTTGAAGGTTTAGCTTAGAAGGATTAGTAAGGAGGGGTAATTTGGTCTTTTGGCAAGGCAAATAGACATTTTGCAGCTGGGATTTAGGGGGTACGGTTTGGGCATTTGGGTTCACTTGTGGCTTTGATAAAATTAGAAGAGAGGGAAAAGAAGAGGAGAGAAAGGCTAGGGCAAAGAAGAAGAAAGAAGAAGAGGTGTAGAAGGGGGCTGAAGTGGGAAGCTTAGAAGGAGATCAAGGGAACTTTTAGGGTGGATTCTACTCTTGAGGTAAGGATCTTATGCTTATTTAAGTTTGTTTTCTGTGTTGATTTGAGGAATGTAATGCTTGACTTAGGATTTTCATGGGCTTTGTTTGAGTTACTGAATTTGAGGATCAAAGGTTTGGATCTTGGGTGTGTTGAGGTTTTGATCTTGTTTCTAAGTGTCTATAGGTTATTAGATTGTTCATATGAAGTGTGGAATTGAGTTTGGGGTTGAGATATGTGTTTGGGGTTGGTTTGGAGGTATTTTGGATGAAGGATTTGAAGGAGAAAAAACCCAGATTTTCGGGTTCGTAAGGGCGCGCCGCGGCCCTGTTCTTGGGCGCCGCGGCGCGAGGCTGGTTCCAGGCGAGAGGCTCTCTGACTTGCTTTAGCGCCGCGGCCCTATAGGGCTGAGCCGCGGCGCTAGGCCATTTTTCAGGACACCAAAATTTCATTTTTGAGCTTTTGCTCCAGGGGTTCGGGGGATGTTTCCAATGACTTATTTTAGGATTTTGGGAGTCCCGAGAGTGCGGGATTGGTCCCGGGAAGTGGTTTTGGGTTTGGTTAGTATTAAAAGTGTTTTATGTGTGTTGTGACTAGGATTTCGGAGAGGCTCGTGCTAAGAGGACCGTGCTCGTGACCGTGGTACATCGGAAAGCACGGAATACAGGTAAGAAAACCGTAACACCCGAGTTTAGGGCATGGCCCCACTGTGTGATTGTAGGGCGTGGCCCCGGATTGTATTACGTGCAAATGCTTAACCTTAAATGAACTGTGATGTGTGTGAATGTTTATTTTGAATGTACTATATGTGTGATTATGATGAAACAAACGGCAGAGGCCGGGTACGGCATAGGCCGGGGCGGCCGTGGGCCGAAGTAACACACAGCACATGGGATGCTTATATTCAGGGTGGGACCCAAGGGATACATGAGTTATCCTCGCGGTGAGAACCGAAACTCCAGGCTTTGGTAAAGCCTTGGGAGCGGCATGGCCGTACTTGTTTATTATGATGGTTTTCCTATGTGTCAATGAATTATTGCCAGCTATTTGTTTTGCATATGTTATTTGTTATTTGGGTTTTCTTGCTGGGCTTCGGCTCACGGGTGCTCCGTGTGGCAGGTAAAAGCAAGGAGTCAGTCAACCGGCCATGAGTATGGAGAGCGTGGGGGCGGCGCGTACATGTTCGGCCTGCCCGACTGCTTTGGTTGGGGGCATTCTGTATATGGCTGTATTTAACCATTCTTTTGATAGCTGATCAAGTGTAAATCTGTTTTGGTGTTGTAAACATTTTGTAAACCTTATTTTGGGATCCCAGATGTTTTATATTTAACGCTTTCAATGAAGTTAAACATTTTAAAAGAATACAGCCTTAAACTCTGGTTTAATCACACTTTTGGTTTTAGAAACCACTTTGAGTCTATTAAATGCACAATTCCTGTTTTAAACTCACTTAGTAACGGCTCTAAGGTAGTAGGGCGTTACAACTTGGTATCAGAGCGAGCCAAGGTTTATTGGTTCTGGAGATCGACCGAACATGTACGCACGCTGCCATTGAAAAGCTCGACTCAGGGTAGTTTGGTATGATCGGTTGATATATTCATGAATATGTGTTTAATGCTTTGTGTGCCTGCCTAAATTATTATGAGCATGATGATTGAAATAACATATGCATGATGCCAGGGCAAGGCCCGTTGTATGCTGCATGGTATTTGTATGTCACTTTGGTCGATTGATCTTGGTTGTTGTTGAGATTGAGAGGTGGAAATTGGACCTTGTTATCATGCCTAATGAGCGGTGTCATTGATTGCAGGCATTTAGTTGCAATGCCTCGCCAATCATCGAGACTCCGCGGCATTCAGGCCGAAGATGATAACCAGGGGCAGGACCCTCCACCTGCTCCTCAGAACTGGCAACAGATTTTAGCAGAGATGGAGGCTAGGTTGAAGAAAACAGAGGATGAGCTTAGTCAGTACAGGCAACCAGCTCCTCCACCGGCCACTGTGATACCACCGCCTAGTGTGGTACTGGCTCCGGTTCAACCTGTGACTGGGAACAGGTTGGAACCTCTATATGAAAGATTCAGAAAACAGCAACCTCCTACCTTCGAGGGGGGAGCAGACCCACTGCAGGCTGAGCAGTGGATGAGTACAATGTCTGTAATCCTGGACTTCATGAGGGTTGAAGGAAGGGATAGGGTTGATTGTGCCAGTTATATGCTTAGGCATGATGCACGAATATGGTGGGAGGTAGTAGGGCAGCGAAGGGATACAGCTATTATGACCTGGGAGGAATTCAAGAGCATTTTCAACGAGAAATACTACAGCGTAGCCGTTCGAGCGGCGAAGGCGGATGAGTTCAACAGTCTGACTCAGGGCAGGTTATCTGTCACTGAGTACGCCTTGGTATTTGATAGATTGGCGAAGTTTGCGCCAGAGCTTGTGCCGACTGATACGGCCAGAAGGGACAGATTTGTACGGGGATTAGGTGCAATGATCGCCCGTGACGTGAGTATTACAATGGCTCCAGAGACTACCTATGCGCAAGTGGTAGACAAGGCCCTCACTGCTGAGAGGGCTGAGGATCAGATCTGGAAGGATAACGCTGCTAGGCGTGATACCAGGAGGGTAGTGCCTTCTTCTTCTGGGCCTAGTCGGGGCAGCGGCCCCAGTGAGCAGAAGAGGAGAGTACCAGACTCATTTACTCCCTATGGTTCTGACAGGAGGATTCGCGGTTCTGTGGGTGGCCGCCAGGGCGGTAATGACAACTGGAGGAGTTATCCATGGTGTCCTCGATGCAGGCGACGGCATCAGGGTGAGTGCCGGTCCGCCTCTGGAGCGGGTACCGGCATCAGGGCATGTTTTGTTTGTGGAAGCACCAGTCACTTGAAGAAAGATTGCCCGCAGGCTAAGAAGGAGGAGCCTAGGCAGGGAGACAGCCTCGCACCTGCTAGGGTCTTCACCTTGACTCAGACTGAGGCAGAGGCCAGCCCATCAGTGGTCACAGGTCAGATTTTTAGCGCTGGATCCTTGTTTACTGCATTGATTGATTCTGGTGCTACTCACTCATTTGTTTCTGCTAGGGTGATTGATCAGCTGTGTAGACCTAGTATTTTGTATGCTAGGGGTTTTCAGACTATATTCCCTACAGGAGAGCTGGTAGTCTCTAGGAGGTGGGTTAGAGCCTTACCAGTAGTGGTAGACGGTAGAGAATTATTTGTTGACCTGATTGAACTAGATATGGACGATTTTGACATAATACTAGGGATGGATTGGTTGACGCGGTATGGAGCAACAATTGATTGTAGGCGACGAATGGTGACCTTTGAACCGGAGGGCGAGGCACCCTTTGTGTTCGTGGGAACGGTGGATGGACCGCGGGTACCTGTGATCTCGGCACTAAAGGCTAGAGACCTGATGCAAGAGGGTTGCATAGGATTCCTAGCAAGTATAGTGGATTTCTCTAAGGTGGCGGCAGTGGGACCGAATGAAACCAGAGTTGTCTGCGAGTTTCCAGACTTGTTTCCAGCGGATCTACCGGGGTTGCCGCCACAGCGGGAGATTGAGTTCGTCATAGAGTTGGCTCCGGGAGCAGAGCCAGTTTCCAAGGCACCTTACAGAATGGCTCCGGCAGAATTAAAGGAATTGAAGATTCAGCTGCAGGAACTACTTGATTTGGGGTTTGTCAGACCGAGTTTCTCGCCGTGGGGTGCACCAGTTTTATTTGTTAAGAAAAAGGATGGATCGCTCAGGATGTGCATCGATTACAGGGAGTTGAATAAGTTGACCATCAAGAACAAGTATCCATTGCCTAGGATCGACGATTTATTTGATCAGCTTCAAGGGAGTACAGTGTTTTCGAAGATTGATCTCCGATCAGGCTACTACCAGTTGAGGATCACAGAAGAGGACATACCAAAGACTGCATTTCGGACACGGTATGGGCATTATGAATTTCTGTTTATGTCCTTTGGATTAACCAATGCCCCAGCGGCGTTTATGGATTTGATGAACAGAATCTTTAAGGATTACTTGGATAAGTTCGTGATTGTGTTTATTGATGATATCCTAGTATACTCCCAGTCAGAGTCAGAGCATGAGAATCATCTACGCCTGGTGTTGCATCGGTTAAGAGAGCATAAGTTATATGCTAAGTTTAGCAAATGCGAGTTCTGGTTATCGCAAGTGTCATTCCTAGGCCATATTATCAGTAAGGATGGGTTACTGGTCGACCCAAGCAAGACGGAAGCAGTGAGAGATTGGCCTAGACCCAGCAGTGTTCCTGAAGTTAGAAGTTTCCTTGGACTAGCAGGCTACTACCGGCGGTTTGTAGAGGGGTTCTCCAGAATTGCTACTCCGTTGACAGAATTGACAAGGAAGAAGACCAAGTTTGTGTGGACAGATCGATGCGAGAATAGCTTCAAAGAGCTGAAGCGGCGGTTGATTACTGCACCAGTGCTGAGCTTGCCAACAGATAATGAGAAGTTTGTGGTCTACTGTGACGCTTCCAGACAGGGTCTGGGATGCGTGTTGATGCAGGCTGGGAAAGTGATAGCGTACGCATCAAGGCAATTAAAGGAGTACGAGCAGAGATATCCCACGCATGACCTGGAATTAGCTGCAGTGGTATTCGCACTTAAGGTTTGGAGACACTATCTGTATGGAGAGAGGTGCGAGATATACACTGATCACAAGAGTCTAAAGTATTTCTTTACCCAGAAGGACTTGAACATGCGCCAGAGACGGTGGCTAGAGCTGGTAAAGGATTACGATTGTGATATCCTATACCATCCTGGGAAGGCTAATGTGGTGGCTGATGCATTGAGCCGGAGGGGCCCAGGACAGTTGTATAGTTCGAGGCAGATATCTGACAGACTAGCAGGAGAGATGACCAGAGCAGGTATAGAGCTAGTGGTTGGTAGGTTAGCCAACATTACTCTTCAGTCAACGCTCCTCGAGAGGATTAAGGAAGCACAGGGAAAGGACCCTCAGTTAGTTGAACGTAGAGAGAATGTCCTATCGGGAGCAGCTAAGGACTTCTCTATTTCTGAAATGGGTTTGTTGAAGTACAAAGGACGGATTTGTGTTCCGATTGATCCAGACATTCGGTGAGAGATTCTGGACGAGTCTCATACCACTCCCTACTCTTTACACCCAGGTTCTACGAAGATGTACCATGACCTGAAGGTTTTGTATTGGTGGTCAGGCATGAAGAGGGATGTGGTGGATTATGTGGCTAGATGCCTAACCTGTCAGCAGATTAAGGCAGAACACCAGAGGCCAGCAGGATTATTACAGCCTCTTGGGATTCCCGAGTGGAAATTGGAAGACATTGCCATGGACTTTGTGGTAGGATTGCCAAAGACCGTGGGTCAGCATGACTCGGTATGGGTGATTGTGGACAGGTATACGAAGTCCGCCCACTTCTTACCTGTGAAGACGACTTATACTGTGGAGCAGTATGCAGAGCTTTATGTTAAGGAGATTGTTCGACTTCATGGGGCTCCGAGGTCGATAGTATCCGACAGAGACCCCACTTTCACTTCCAAGTTTTGGAAGAGCCTGCAGAAGGCTATGGGCACGCAGCTTCGGTTTAGTACCGCTTATCATCCTCAGACGGATGGACAGTCTGAGAGGACAATTCAGATACTGGAGGACATGTTACGAGCTTGTGTGTTGGATTTTGAGGGAACTTGGAGTAGGTATCTCCCTCTGATTGAGTTCTCGTACAACAATAGTTATCAGGCGACAATTGGTGTGGCTCCGTATGAGATGCTGTATGGAAGAAAGTGCAGATCGCCGATTCACTGGGATGAGGCAGGTGAGAGAAGGTATTTAGGTCCTGAAATGGTTCAGAGGACCAATGAGGCACTTGAGAAGATTAGGGCTCGTATGCTCGCCTCCCAGAGTCGCCAGAAGAGTTATTCAGATCAGAAACGCAGGAGCGTGGAATTTCAGGTTGGTGATCATGTATTCCTCAGGGTTTCACCCCTGAGAGGAGTAAAACGATTTGGCGTTCGAGGCAAGCTGAGTCCCAGGTTTGTTGGTCCATTTGAGGTTCTAGAACGAATTGGGGAGGTGGCTTACAGGTTAGCAATGCCTCCAGCTTTATCAGGAGTTCATGACGTGTTTCATGTATCCATGCTCCGGAAGTATGTTTCGGACACTACTCATGTGTTGAGCTATGAGAACTTGGAGTTGGATCGGGACTTATCATATGAAGAAAAGCCTGTTCAGATCCTTGATAGGAAGGACAAGGTCTTGAGGAGCAAGACCATCGCTTTGGTCAAAGTATTGTGGAGGAACAGCAAGGTCGAAGAGGCGACGTGGGAACTGGAATCAGATATGCGGGAGCGGTATCCCGAGTTGTTCAGGTAAATTTCGAGGACGAAATTCTCATGAGGAGGGGATAGTTGTAACGACCCAAATTCAGTGTTTAGGCTTAAGGGCCTGGAACAGTATGCCTGGAGGGCATGATGGGATTTTGTGTGTGACTTTAATGAGCTTAATGCATGATTATGATTTATTGCACGTTATGTGATTAATTGATTAATTGAGATGCATGACTATGTGAATTAGTATGCATGTAGACCTGATTATCTTAGAATGAGCATGATTGTAATCTGGACATGTTAGGGCATATCTGTGATAATTGTACTATGTGAATTGTGCCATGTGAGTGTGATGTTTTTACCAGGATGCACGCATCGAGACGGTCCTAGTGAGCCAGTTAGTCTAAAAGTCACAACGGGATGTTGTACCCGGCTCGGGAGGAGCCTAGGGGTACTTCGGGAATCTTATAAGTTGAGTTGAGAATGAGTGATTAGTTATTGGTATTTTGGTAACCATTTGTAACTTCTGTGAGTAACAAGTTTTAAGATAGGAAGTGGTAGAATTGAAATGAAAGTGTAAAGACTTAAGTACCCTTGAAGGTTTAGCTTAGAAGGATTAGTAAGGAGGGGTAATTTGGTCTTTTGGCAAGGCAAATAGACATTTTGCAGCTGGGATTTAGGGGGTACGGTTTGGGCATTTGGGTTCACTTGTGGCTTTGATAAAATTAGAAGAGAGGGAAAAGAAGAGGAGAGAAAGGCTAGGGCAACGAAGAAGAAAGAAGAAGAGGTGTAGAAGGGGGCTGAAGTGGGAAGCTTAGAAGGAGATCAAGGGAACTTTTAGGGTGGATTCTACTCTTGAGGTAAGGATCTTATGCTTATTTAAGTTTGTTTTCTGTGTTGATTTGAGGAATGTAATGCTTGACTTAGGATTTTCATGGGCTTTGTTTGAGTTACTGAATTTGAGGATCAAAGGTTTGGATCTTGGGTGTGTTGAGGTTTTGATCTTGTTTCTAAGTGTCTATAGGTTATTAGATTGTTCATATGAAGTGTGGAATTGAGTTTGGGGTTGAGATATGTGTTTGGGGTTGGTTTGGAGGTATTTTGGATGAAGGATTTGAAGGAGAAAAAACCCAGATTTTCGGGTTCGTAAGGGCGCGCCGCGGCCCTGTTCTTGGGCGCCGCGGCGCGAGGCTGGTTCCAGGCGAGGGGCTCTCTGACTTGCTTTAGCGCCGCGGCCCTGTAGGGCTGAGCCGCGGCGCTAGGCCATTTTTCAGGACACCAAAATTTCATTTTTGAGCTTTTGCTCCAGGGGTTCGGGGGATGTTTCCAATGACTTATTTTAGGATTTTGGGAGTCCCGAGAGTGCGGGATTGGTCCCGGGAAGTGGTTTTGGGTTTGGTTAGTATTAAAAGTGTTTTATGTGTGTTGTGACTAGGATTTCGGAGAGGCTCGTGCTAAGAGGACCGTGCTCGTGACCGTGGTACATCGGAAAGCACGGAATACAGGTAAGAAAACCGTAACACCCGAGTTTAGGGCATGGCCCCACTGTGTGATTGTAGGGCGTGGCCCCGGATTGTATTACGTGCAAATGCTTAACCTTAAATGAACTGTGATGTGTGTGAATGTTTATTTTGAATGTACTATATGTGTGATTATGATGAAACAAACGGCAGAGGCCGGGTACGGCATAGGCCGGGGCGGCCGTGGGCCGAAGTAACACACAGCACATGGGATGCTTATATTCAGGGTGGGACCCAAGGGATACATGAGTTATCCTCGCGGTGAGAACCGAAACTCCAGGCTTTGGTAAAGCCTTGGGAGCGGCATGGCCGTACTTGTTTATTATGATGGTTTTCCTATGTGTCAATGAATTATTGCCAGCTATTTGTTTTGCATATGTTATGTGTTATTTGGGTTTTCTTGCTGGGCTTCGGCTCACGGGTGCTCCGTGTGGCAGGTAAAAGCAAGGAGTCAGTCAACCGGCCATGAGTATGGAGAGCGTGGGGGCGGCGCGTACATGTTCGGCCTGCCCGACTGCTTTGGTTGGGGGCATTCTGTATATGGCTGTATTTAACCATTCTTTTGATAGCTGATCAAGTGTAAATCTGTTTTGGTGTTGTAAACATTTTGTAAACCTTATTTTGGGATCCCAGATGTTTTATATTTAACGCTTTCAATGAAGTTAAACATTTTAAAAGAATACAGCCTTAAACTCTGGTTTAATCACACTTTTGGTTTTAGAAACCACTTTGAGTCTATTAAATGCATAATTCCTATTTTAAACTCACTTAGTAACGGCTCTAAGGTAGTAGGGCGTTACAATCTATAATCCATTTCTGTTTATTTTTAACCTTGTTGGGAATCATTGATTGTAATAACTCCATGTGCTCACTACAATACAAAGTACAACATATTAAAATTTCAATTATACATAAAAATGAGCATAATGTTTATTAAATCTATAACTTACGTTATATAGGGTTGAACTTCGGGATTGTTTTCCAACACAACTAAATGAGCTTGATCTAATTCTGCACGAGATATGGTCACTGCTGTTCCTTTCCCTCGTAATCCTCTATCAACTCCATCCGAGTTATTCCGTGGTTTGCTAATTCCGATTGTGTCGATTCCAACCATGTACTCTGAACAAAATTCCACAGCTTCTTCAGCTAAATAACACTCAACCATACAAGCTTCAGGGCGATGGTGATTACGTACATATCCTTTCAACACCTTCATATTCCTTTCAAATGGATACATCCATCTCGCCCAAACTGGCCCACACAACTTGGCTTCTCTTACTAAATGGACCATCAAATGTATCATGATGTCAAAAAATGATGGTGGAAAATATTTTTCAAGCTTGCATAAAGTTTCAACTATTTCATCATGCAATGCATTCAACTTCTTCATTTCCAATTCTTTTCCGCATAGTTGATTAAAGAAGATGCACACACTTGTCACACTATCTCTAACTCTTTTTGGTAAAACTGACCGAATGACAATTGGAAGTAATTGTTGCATTAATATATGACAATCATGTGATTTCATTCCAATTAACTTCAAATCTTCCATAGACACCAAGTTTCGAACATTCGATGAGTAACCATCAGGCACTTTCATCCCTGCCAATGATTGACATACGGCTTGCTTCTCTTCTTTAGACAATGTAAAACAAGCAGGAGGCAAATATGTGCGAGCGCCTTTTTCTTCAGGTGCCAAGCGGTGTCTTATACCCATTTCAACAAGATCTAAACGACTATACAAACCATCTTTGGTTTTACCTGGGATATCAAGTAATGTACCGATTATACTTTCACATACATTTTTTTCTATGTGCATGACATCCAAGCAATGTCTAACGAGTAAATCTTTCCAGTAAGGAAGTTGAAAGAAAATTGATTTTCTTTGAAAACATCCATTGACTTTTTTGTTTTTATTCTTCTTCCCATACCTAAAGTCAACTTTTTCTACTTCCTTAAGAATTTGCTCACCTGAAAATGGCAAAGGAGCAATGTCTCGTTCCACAGTACCGTCAAATGCTTTTTTTTTTATTTCTGTCAGGATGACTTAAATGCAAATATCGTCTATGACCCATATAACACATTTTGCGTCCATTTGATAAGCGACGGGCCCTTGTGTTGGTGCAACAAATTGGACAAGCTTGGTAACCTTTTGTGCTTAAACCTGATAGGTTACCATATGCTGGAAAATCATTAACAATCCATAACAACACCGCTTTCAAATTAAACACTTCTTTTTTAAAACCATCATATGCCTCAACACCATTTTCATACAACTCTTTCAAATCATCAATTAATGGTGCCAAGTAAACATCGATATCATGTCCTGGTTGTTTTGGGCCCGAAATCATTAATGAAAGCATCATGAACTTCCTTTTCATCACCAACCAAGGAGGAAGATTGTACATAACCAGGAAGACAGGCCATGAACTATGCCTACTACTAAGAGATCTATGCGGGTTTACTCCATCAGCAGCTAAACCAAGACGAAGATGTCTTGGTTCATTTTTGAATTCTGGATTGATATAATCTACCTTCTTCCAGGCCTGTGAATCTGCAGGATGCCGGAGTTTACCATCTTTCACTCGTCCAGTCTCGTGCCATATTAAGTTCTTAGAGTGTTCTGCACTTCGATATAATCGCTTCAGCCGCGAAATCAAAGGTAAGTACCATAGCACTTTCTGAGGAATAAGTTTCCTAATCTCTTTACTTTTGTTAGGTTTGTACCGTGATAAACCACATTCTGGGCAAGCGTCCATGTCTGCATACTCCTTACGATATAAAATACAATCATTCGGACATGCATGAATCTTTTCATACTTCAACCCTATCAAACTTAATGTTTTCTTTACTTCATATGTAGACTCCGGAAAACAATTTTCTAGCGGCAAAATCTCCTTGAAAGCAGCTAAAAATTGACTGAAACACTTATCACTAACTCCATTTTCTGCTTTTATGTTATAAAATTTAACCATTGTGGGCAATCTTAGTTTATTACAACCACTGAACAATTGTCTGTCTGCATCTCTAACCATACTATCAAATTTTTCTGGATTATGAAAAAACTCTTCTTGTGCTTCATCAAGCAATTCTATAGGATGATCATCAAAATCATTACTCTCAAAATCATCTACACCTCACCTACCTAATGGATATGGGTCATCATTTAATAATTCTCCATGCCAATACCATTTACTATAACTCATATCAAATCCCCGACAAAATACATGATCCTTTATCATGGTAATATTCCCCTTTACTCCATTACCACAATCGATACAAGGACAACAAATTTTTTGTGGATCACTACAATTCTTTAGGCAAAACTCTAAAAATTTGTTGAATCCATCTTGAAATTGTGATGTTTCTCTCCTCTCAAGTATCCATGATTTATCCATACTAATAACAATATTCAATTCCTAATAAGTTAGAAAAAAAACTTATATTAGGTTCTAGTCTTATAAATTTTTTTTAAAATTCGGCAGAGTATCCTCTGTTTCTATAGCATACCGTAATTTCATAATTACCTATAAAATCAATACAAACAAACACAATAATCAAGCATATATGAATCCATCATTATTAGGTTCTAGTCTTATAAATTTTTTAAAAAATTCGGCAGAGTATCCTCTGTTTCTATAGCATACCGTAATTTAAAAATTACCTATAAAACCATTTAAAACAAACACAATAATCAAGCATAGATGAATCTATCATTATTAGGTTCTAGTCTTATAAATTTTTTTAAAAATTCGGCAGAGTATCCTCTGTTTCTATAGCATACCGCAATTTCAAAATTTCCTATAACAACAACACAAACAAACAAACAAAATAATCAAGCATAAATCAATCCATCCTTATATCACCACAGCACGCAAATTTCGCAGAGCCTACTTCACTAATTTTCAAACATAACTTTCACTAAATCTAATATGCATGATTACATTAGTCTTATCTTTATACATAAATCTTATAGTAATATAAATACAATAAATAACTAACCTTCAATATTAATCTTCAATGCACCCGAAATGAACAACAAAGTTCACCACTCAATCAACGACCCTACTAAAACATTACATAATTAGTAAACTACATAATTAATTATCAAATCAATAAATAAAAAAAATCAAACTAGTTAATGAAACTAATGAACAACACTTTGATCATCTTCAAGCTATTTATTTTTTTTCAAATATTTAAAAAACAAATTTATCTATTGTCAAAATTTCTAAAACTAACTAATATGCATATATATTTAAAATAAACCTAATTTTTATCACATTATTTAAACTAACAAAATAAAAAAATAACTATAAAAATTAATAAAATATTAATTATATTAATTTTAAATTCGGAATAATAAAAAAAATTAAAAAAAACATAGAAAATTAAAAAATTATCATCAAAACCACATTTTAGTAATCTATACCTGTTTTGAAGCTCAAAATCCCCTTGCAATGTCAAAAATCCGGTCAAAATCCGGCAAGAAACACCACTTTCAAATGGAGAAAAAACCCACGGCCAAATGCTTTTTTTTCTCTAAAAAACAAAAAAAAAAAAGATTTTTGGACTATATTTCGGTTTATAGGGTAGAAATATTGCAAGAAATAAAGAAAAAACAAAAAAAAAAAGGCTTGGATAATCAAAATGGGTGTTGGCTCACGGTGGTTAATGGAGGTTTTGGGGGTTTCTTTTTGCACAGAGGGTAGAGAGGTTTTGAGAAGATGACCGTTCGGGTCTAGGGAAGAGACTTATAAAGCACTTTTAACTTCGGTTTTTGGTAAAAACCGAAGTAGAAAGTGGACTTTCCACTTCGGTTTTTACCAAAAAACCGAAGTTAAAGGTCCTTAAGTCATACCCCTTGGACACTTTTAACTTCGGTTTTTTGGTAAAAACCGAAGTGGAAGGTACACTTTCTACTTCGGTTTTTACTTAAAAACCGAAGTTAAAAGTGCACAAGGGCCGCGTTTGGTTTGGCCAGTTTTTTGCATTTTTACTATCTCTAAACATAATATAAGGGCTTGTGCAAACAAACACGACCCTCTCCACTATGAATTTTTCACTTCGTTTTTTTAAAAAAGCGAAGTAGTAAGTAATTTTTTTCAGAGCGCCAATTTGAAAAGCGAAGTAAAAGAGTTTGAAAAGGTTTTTACTTCGCTTTTTTTGTATGCTCACTATAAAAACCGAAGTAAAAACCTATATTTCTAGTAGTGAAGTAAAGATAACATCACACACACTAAAAAATTCAACTTGAAAAGAATAAGTCAGGAGGCATAGACAATAACATTTCATTTGTATAAAGACAATGAATTGACTGTGATGAACATACAAAGAACACAAAATGAGCTTAAAGTATATTAAGTAACAAGTAAACTGTGGGATACACTTATAATGCACATCACAACAAGTTTAGACAAAATCTCAAAGATTCTGCAATAGAACAATGCAAAAATGCATATAAATCATTACAGAACGACAAAATAAAAAAATTAAATTGTTTAAATTAAATCTCAAAGATTCCGCAATAGTGTAATCTATTGTATTTAGACATAATGATTGAAATTGTGTACTCAAAGCTTTCCCGGTACTTAACACTGTCTTGCATAAACCTTCAAAGATACTGATTATAAATAGTTCTCTAGCATATGAAATTGGTTGAAAACTTTACACCTAAAGATGCTGACTTCTAGCCTTCTAGTACTCATTTAGCAAGCCAAATTGTATTATTCAAACTCATTGGTAGAAGAAAGAATATCATAGCAAATATTATTTATCCTTAAATAGATAATTATCAACTGTATTAAGATGAAAGTATTAGAACTCAGCCCTGCTTTATCAAGGTGAGCATTACATAGCTATCATTATCAGCTTTCTTTGTTTAATATAAAACTGCATTTTTAATTTTTTTTGCTCATTCTACTCTCATGGCTTGCTAAACTTCTATGGTGTATAATTTCGATAAACTTCTTCATGAATAGAAGTTTAATGAAATTATACACCATAGAAGAATTCTACTATCATTTCAACTGGCTCCTAAATAATCTAAATTAGAAATTTAGTACTATAGTTCTGAGAGATGGAAATTAAGAGCTAGAGAGACTAAAACCAAAATTCAGGAATAGGTTAAAACTGAGCAAAACTGGGGAATGCAATCTTCAATCTGAGAATCAAGTACACCTTGCTAATTTTTATTTTCTCACCATAAAATGTTATGATTCAATTTTTGAATTATATCCATTTCAACTTTTGAAGTGGCATTAAATCACCAAAAACTAGAAAATAGCTTAAAACCCCACTAATGTCTGAGACACCCAAAGGGCTAAATCTAAACTTTTCTAGCATCATGTAAGTGGGACAAAAGGAATGTTTCTAAGCCAATGCAGCAACAATGTCTCAAAATGGGCCATTTCACATTTCACATCTCTTAGAGTTGGAAGATCAGGCTCCAATTGATATGGCTTGATTGAAGACTTGGAATCATGGTGGCCAGGTTTGTTTGCTCTATTCAGTTAGTAACTACAGTCAAATTATAGTTATACATTTAAACAATTTGTTCATGTTTTTAGTTTTATATGATCCATTTACTTAATTGAAATAGAATGAAGATCAGAAATTGTAATTCTCTTTTTCTCTTTTCCTATCTATATGGAGTTTGTGCTTTGAAGCTTTTATTGCATTTTTGGTCCTACGATTAATCAGCCTACGTAGAATATGAACAGTTTGCCCTTTTGGCTCTTTCAATTCTCTCAATTTTTTTTGGAAATGGCAATCTTTAAGTTGTTCCTTCTCATTCTCTTTTAATTGATCAGAGATAGAAGGGATTTTATTTCTGTGTTGAATTAAATCAGGAACTTGACTTAGAAATTTTTGTACTAAATTATGGTAGCCAAATAATTTAGTTGCTAATTCTAAAATAATAAGACTAATTAATTCTACTACCAAAATTATTAGTAGCTAATTTATTATTTTAGCTACCAATTTTCTTTTGGTAGCAAAGAAAAAACATTTACCTACTAATTATTTGGTAGCTAAAAAATAAAGTTTCAATCATTTTATTTTGCAAAATTTAGCTACTAATTATTTCAAGCCATGCTAAGTCAAGCTAATTTCAAAGAAGGTGCATATTGTTTTATAAAATAAACAGGGCTTATAATCAAAAACCAAATATATAAATTTCAAGCCATGCTAAGTCAAGCTAATTTCAGTAGCCATGCTAAGTAAAAAAACTAGCAGAATTCCGAAAAAAATAAAAAAGAAAGAAATTAGATTGACAAAAGATTCAGATAAAAAAAAGTGTTAGGGAACCTATCCATAAATTATGTTGGGAAATCTATCAATGAAAAGGGACACAAAATTATTATATCAATATACCTAATTAAGGAGTATGTACTGCTACTTAAAAGAAACCATTTTATAAATATACCGGCAACTTAAGAAAAATACCATTGACAAAAATGAGTGTGTACTACTACTTTTACTCATCAAATGCAATTTGACTTGTTCAAAAATTAGCATGGTTCAACAATCAGAAGGCTAGCTACTTACTGTGGTATTCATAATTATACCTATAATCAGGTGTATCAATATAGTGTAAATCACTGCTCCATTGATAGTGAAATCAAAACAGACAAAGTGTTTGTTGAACAATAATATGCATAAATAAGCATGTCTAATCTATATGGAAAAGAAAGAATCAAATTATCTATGAAAGGTCTAATACCAAACACTACTACTCTCATGAGACCCTTTAAATTTTAAGTGAGGTGCAAAAACTTAAATTTTAAATTACTGTCACAGAGGAGGAGTGCTTTGATCAATTTGACTTAGAAAAATTAAGAGGTGTAAACCAACCTCATGAAAGCAATCTGGGGATTCATATTTCCAAATGCAATTTTGACAAAATCATCTTCCTTGAAGGAAAATGTGGCATCGGGCTTTTCTTCTCCTTCCAATGTTCCTTAAATTTGACCAAAACACACAAAAATGAGCATCTTCTTTTTCTTACTAAGAAGCTACTTCACAAATAGTGATCAAAACAAAACTAATGGCAAATGAGATTAAAAAAAGGTTTACTTTATAAATTAAATTGTATATATATAATAAGAAAAAAAAATATTTATGTATCATAACTAATTAAAACTGACAATATGACCTGGGAACGGCAGAGAAAACCAAAACCAAAGATGGCGACAATTGTATGCAAGAGACTGTTAACAATAGAATGCAGCAAAATTCAAAATAGTGTGAAGGTTAGAATCTACATACAAAGATTATATCATGGAAGTAACGAACATATACTTACCACTTTTAAGATATCATGGTAAAAAAGAAAAAAAAAAGTGAAACAAATCAAAGAGTTCAGTACAGTTAACAAATTCTTTAGGGAAAATAAAATAAAATAGAGAAGATAACATCTTGAATACATCTTTTCTCCTACATTGTTTCACTTTCAAAAAAGAGAAATCAAGTTAAAGTGTATCCAATTAATATGGACTTTAGTACAAGTGAATCAACATATTTGCCTTAGTCATAGGCGTATATGTAGAGACCAAATAAACAATAATCCTATTAATTCAAGCAAAAAAAGTAACATAAAGAGTTTAAAATAAAATAAATCTCATATTAGTTCTAATTAATCCATAAATTCTAACATTTGATGTATTCAATTCCACATCTTTAATAACGTAGTAGAGCGCATAAGATTACTTTTATTACTATATCACAATGAAAACATATTAGTTCATAGACACTGAAAAAATATATAAGAATCAATAAATACATATATCCAAGATATAATATCCAAAGAGATATTAATGCAACAAATTATTTTGAGATGAAATTTCAAAACATGTACAAGTTAGATTCCATGTACTTTAGTAAAAGGATAGAAATTAACAACTTGTACTATCTAAATAATGGTAGTTATAATTAGGACTACAAAAGCATAACCTATCTTTAAAGTTTGTCCCATTGGTTTTCAATGTCCAACTCCTTAACTTGTACTTGTAATGTGTCGCTTACAATACCAAATTAAAGAACAATAATACTTAGCTTTACTCAAGCTCATGTATTCATCTGGATTAATATGTAAATAACTACAGTACCAGAGAGTTTTCAGCTTCGCATGATCAGTATAACAAATTCAATGATCGATATTAATATGTAAATACCTAGCAGCATCACAAGTGCTTCGAGTTTCTACCCTTGTACTGAAATACAGATGCAAAAAGAAAGCAAGACAAGAAAACAAAACAAAATGAACCAAGCAAAACCAAAAGGAGAGAGACTAGAAATAGAAAAAAAGAAGGAACAAGGTAGTCAAGCACCAGCTTCGCAGAACAATCTTTTAAACATATATTATTAAATTAAACCTATAAATATATATGTGGTTCTTGGAAACAGACATACCTAAATGGCTACTGGCTAACCACTCAAAAATATTATTTTATATGAACCAAGTGAATATATCAAAGTCAGTAAAAAGTTGGAAATCTACCAAAAACAAAATGCTAATAATTAACCAAATCAAAGAGATGGGAAGTTATATATATGATCACTAGAATCCAAAGAAAGCGATTACTCCAAGATCCCTCGAAGTCAATCACGCATGCCCTAAGCATATCCTCCAACACCTGAATTGTCCTCTCAGACTGTCCATCAGTCTGAGGATGAAAGGCTGTGCTAAACTTCAACTGAGTTCCCAAGGCTTTCTCCAGAGCTCCCCAGAACTTAGAGGTAAAGATAGGGTCTCGATCAAATAGAATAGACTTAGGAACCCAATGGAGATGAACTATCTCCCTCACATAAAACTCTGCATACTGTTCCACTGTGTAAGTCGACTTTACTGGCAGAAAATGAGCTGACTTGGTGTATGTGTCCACTATCACCCACACCGAGTCATAAAGTCCCACTATCCTGGGTAGACCTCCCACAAAATCCATGGTAATGTCCTCCCATTTCCACTCGGGAATACCCAAAGGATGAAGCAATCCCGCTGGTCGCTGATGCTTAGTCTTCACCTGTTGACATGTTAAACATCTGGTCACATATTCTACCACATCCTTCTTCATCCCGGGCCACCAATATAATGTCCGTGGATCCTGATACATCTTTGTGGTACCCGGATGAAGTGAGTACGGTGTAGTGTGAGACTCATCTAGTATCTCTCGTCTGATCCCTTCATTTTCCGGAACACAAATTCGTCCCTGATATCGGAGCATACCAGCCTCAGAAACTGAATAATCCTTAGCTACCCCCGCTAAGACATTCTGTCGAACTTCTTGTAATTGCGCGTTTACCAATTGACCCTCCTTGATCTGCTCTAGTAGGGTGGACTGCATGGTAACATTGGCCAACTAGCCCACCACTAGCTCTATCCTTGCCCTGGTCATCTCATCTGCCAACTCTCTGGAGATCTGAACAGAACTAAATAACTTCCCTAAGCCCCTCCGGCTTAATGCATCTGCCACAACATTGGCTTTGCCTGGGTGGTAAAGGATATCACAATCATAATCCTTAACCAACTCTAACCAACGCCTCTGCCTTTTGGGTGAAGAAATACTTCAAACTCTTATGGTCAGTGTATATCTCGCACTTCTCCCCATATAGGTAATGTCGCCACACCTTCAGTGCGAATACCACTGCCGCCAGTTCCAGATCATGGGTAGGATACTGCTGTTCATTCTCCTTCAGCTGTTGCGATGCTTAAGCTATAACTTTCTCATTCTGCATCAACACACAGCCTAAACCCATCCTCGATGCGTCTAGTATACCACAAACTTTCCTTCTTCTGAAGGAAGACTCAGTACAGGTGCAGTAATAAGTCATTGCTTTAACTTTTGGAAACTATGCTCACACTTCTTCGACCAAACAAACTTCTGATTCTTCCATGTCAACTCTTTCATTGGTGAGGCAGTCTTCAAGAATCCTTCTACAAACTTCCTGTAATAACCTGCCAACCCGAGGAAACTCCGCACCTCCGAGGCGTTCCTTGGCCTCGGCCAATCTCTCACTGCCTCCACCTTGGATGGACCCACCTTAATCCCTTCTACGCCAACTATATGCCTGAGGAAAGTCACCTCTGGCAACAAAAACTCACACTTCTTAAACTTGGCATATAACCGATGCTCCCTTAACCTTTGTAAGACCTGTCGAAGATGTCGCCTGTGCTCTGCCTCTGAACTAGAGTACACTAAGATGTCATTGATGAAGACAATGACGAACTGATCCAAGAAGTCCTTGAAAACCCTGTTCATCAGATCCATGAAAGCTGCCGGGGCATTGGTCAAACCAAAAGACATGACCAAGAACTCATAGTGCCCATACAACATTTGGAAGGCCGTCTTTGGTATGTCCTCGTCCTTGATCCTCAGCTGGTGATAACCAGATCGAAGATCAATCTTTGAGAACATCGTCTTTCCCTGCAACTGATCGAACAAGTCATTGATCCTTGGTAGAGGGTACTTATTCTTGATAGTCAACTTGTTCAATTCCCTGTAGTCTATACACATCCTCAGAGTCCCATCCTTCTTCTTAACAAATAAAATTGGAGAGCCCCATGGAGAGTAGCTAGGCCTGATGAATCCTAATTCCAGAAGTTCATGTAGATGTATCTTCAGTTCCTTCAACTCTGTTGGTGCCATCCTACATGGTGCCCTTGATACTGGTTCTGTCCCCGCTGCTAACTCAATAACAAACTGAATCTCCCGTGCAGCGGCAATTTGGTAACTCCTCAGGAAATACATCTAAAAACTTACAAACCACACTGGTCTCTCCCGGCCTCGCTGGCAACACTTTGGTAGTGTCCACCACACTAGCCAGAAAACCTATACATCCTCCCTCTAACAAGTCTCTGGCTCTCAACACTGATATCATGGGTATGCAGGGTCCACATACTGCACCCACGAAAACGAAAGGATCCTCGCCCTCTGGCTCAAAAGTCATCATCTTCTTCCTGCAGTCAATAGTAGCCCCATACCTAACCAACCAATCCATCCATAAGATCATGTCAAAATCCTCCATATCTAACTCAATCAAGTCAACTGAAAGCTCCCTACTATCAACCATCACTAGCAGTGCCCCGATCCACCTCCTAGAAACTACCAGTACCCCAGTAGGCAATAAAGTCCCAAACCCCGCAGTCCGATACTCACCAGGTCTACATAGTCTATCAATCACTTTACTAGAAAAAAATGAATGTGTAGCACCAGAGTCAATCAATACAGTAAAAGGAGAGCCAGCACTAGAATGCTGATCTGTCACCACCGAGGGACTAGCCTCGGCCTCTGCCTGTGTCAAAGTGAACACTTGAGTTGGAGTCAAGCTATCCACCTTTCCTGCTTCCCCTTTCTTAATTGTTGGGTAGTCTTTCTTGAGGTGCCCCTCTGTTCCGCACACATAGCAGGCCTTGGTCTGACATTCGCCCTGATGGCATCTTCTACACCTCGGGCACTCTGGATAACTCCGCCACGCCTCACTGCCATCCTGACAGCCACCCTGACTACCTTGACCCCTCCTATCAGGACCAACAGCAGTCGAAGTGTCAGGAGTCTTCCTCTTCACATCACTGGGGCCTCCGCCCCTACCTGACCCAGAATAAGGAGGCACCACTCTGCGACCCTCGCGCCTCGCTGCACTTTCCTTCCAAATCTTGTTCTCCGCTTCCTCAATGGTAAGAGCCTTCTCAATAGCCTAGGCATAACTTGTTCCCCCAATACTATTGTAATCCTCACATCCTGGGCTATCATAGCATTAAGCCCTCGAATAAACCTGTCTTGCCTGGCTGCATCTGTAGGCACAAGATCTAGTGCAAATTTCGCAAGTTTATCAAATTTTAGGGCATACTCAGTAACTGTCATGTTGCCTTGCACCAACCCCACAAACTCACTAACTTTTGCTGCCTTGATTGCAACATTGCAGTATTTTTGGCTGAAAAAATCTTTAAATCCTTCCCAACTCAAAGCAGTGTCGTCCTTGGTCTATGATGCCACTTCCCACCAGATGCGGGCATCTTCTCTCAACATATATGTGGCACAGGCCACTCTACCATATCCCTCTATCCTCATAAAGTCCAGGATAGTAGTAATCATTGTCATCCATTGTTTGGCCTTCACTGGATCAGGTCATCCCTCAAAAGTTGGGAGATGCTGCTTTCGGAACCGCTCATACAATGGCTCCCATGTATTCCCAACCTCTACTGGCTGAATAACTGGTGCCAGTACAAGTGGCACAATAGGTGCAACACTCCCTGCTGGAGCCTGCTGTCGCAGAAGATGAATCTGCTCATCTTGGCTCTGAAGCTGCGCTTGCATCTCTGCCATGATCTGCTGCCAATTCTCAGGAGCAGGCGGAGGAATCTTGCCCTGGTCATCACCTCCGGTCCCAGACCTAGTGCCAACTAGTCGCGTAGATTTTCTTGGACGCATAGCTATCCATGTCAATCTGCAATCAATGAATCGGCAATCAGACCATGATGACAGGGCAAAAGCTTCTCCAAAATCCACCAATGGAACATAATCAATCGCAAACAACCAAGATATAGGCATTTATCCACATGCACCAACATTTCTAATAAGCATGCCCCAACATCACCACACAACAGTTAAGAAATAAACATCCATCCATACACAATATGCAGTTAATCATTCAAATATTCATTCACATGCATAACAATGCTAATAAGCATGCCTCAATATTATCACACAGCAGTCAAGGGCTAGGCCCTATGAGTATCTCATGCTACCTATTAATTCAACAGATAACAACATTCATAATTCTTTCCAAGCATACAAGCGTATAAGCACATATACACATTACCAAACCCTGAATCGAGCTTGTCTCCAGCAGCGAATGTACATGTCCAGCCGGTCTTCAGGAACCCTTAAATGTAGGACGCTCTGATATCAAGTTGTAACGCCTTGGATAGCCAAGACCGCTACACTGTGTATTTATAAAGGTGTAAGACTTGCTAATCAATTCATTTAGTTAAAAACATGTCACTAAAACAATTAATGAGCTAGGGTTAAAATGTTTGGTCTCAAAAGATACATTTCATATAATTAAACATTTTACACAAGGGATCCCAAAAGAAACGGCGTTTAAAAGTCAATTTACAAAATTTCCATAGTACAAACAACCACTAGCCACTCTAAGGGCAAAAAAAAAAACATTTATGGTTCTCCTGTTCCTGTCTCCTCCTCAACCGTGGCGGCCGAGTAGCTGATCATGTACATTCTGCCCTTAGAGCTCTCTGAATCAGGGCTGATCAAGCTTGCCCTTGCCTTTACCTATACCATGAAGCACCCGTGAGCCAAGGCCCAGCAAGAAAACATAACGTTATAGTCAAACAATGATATCAACTGAATAATCCTTAAAGCATGTTCATACACTTAGCATACCACATTAATTACATAATCCATAGACATAAGCAAAGAATAAACAAACCAAAACTTAGCTATTCAGAATGACAAATCCACCAATCAATAATAATAAAATCACATGACAACCAGGGTCGACACCTTTAGGTCGCACCTTTTGAATTCCCCACTGACTCCGGTCCGCTTAAACCAAGCTCAGTGCATAACAAGCTATCCTCAGCTACCAGTGGCTGAGCTGTGCCCTGTGCACCAATGTAAACTCCGGCACTCTTAGGCTGTTTGTTTATTATTCACATGGCATAATACCACCCTTCCATAAGCATACAAAATAGGGAGCCCTTAGTCCCATTATCAATTCACAACTAGGTGCAATTTTCTTACCTTTAGTTTCCAAGTGTACTAGTTACGTGGGATGCCTCTTGAGCACGATCCATTTCCCAAGCCCTAGCTTATTCCTAGTCATAACCAAGATAAGGGATACCATTAATAATTGTAAAAGGGCTTCTATATAAGGTTCTAGTCTCCGGAACATCGAATTCCACCAAACACGGTAGTAGATTCAATCCTGAGCACCCTAGGTTAAATTACCATGCTTAAAATCCCAAAAACCCAAATTTCCTTAAGGGCCGTGGCTCAGGCTCCATATGCCGCGGGATGGCCCCAACCAGAGGCTCATTCTCGCCCAGAACAAGACACGGGCTATGACCCTAAATGCCTAATGTCGCGGCCTGCCCTTCATCTTCAGCACTCATCAGCCTCAGAGGGCTGCGACACTCCAAGAACTATGCCGCGGTCCGACTCGTTCGAACCCAGAAAAACCACCATTTTTTACTCCAAAACTATCCCAATTCCAAAAATCAATTATCACAAAACTTCTAACACGATTCCAGCAACACAACCCAGCAAAAACTTAGCCTAGAAACTCACCAAAATCCCACTTCAATCTCTGAAACCCAAAAGCTTAAAAACATCAAAACCAATCAAGAAAACACTAAGATTCAGTCATTAAATAATAAATTTGAGCTTACCTTCTCTGATGAACCAACTCTCTAAGAAATTTCTGAGCTAACAACCAAGTTCCAAGCTTCAATTCAGTCCTTCAATGTTAAAACCCATAAACACCTCAAAAATCAGCCATAACCACATAATTTAACCACCATGCATAAAGATTATGGCTTACCTTAATTATGGATTGAATCATCAGTTAATCCCTGAGCTAATCTCCTAAATCACAGCTCCGATTCTCTGAAGTTCAGGCAAGTTCTTCTTGGTTCCTTGTGGTTTTCTTGGAGAGAGAAAGAGAAGAGGAGGGAAGGTCGGTTTAGCTATTTGTTCTACCATTTTCTAAAGTTTTGTCTATCTATCCTTAAGCAATTAAGTCAATCCCGAGGCTCGGGGTACCAGAAACATCCTCGAGGGAAAAATGGTAATATTCCCCAGTATTCCCACCTAAGCTTCCTAACCTCAAATATATGTCCAATTATTTATTTCCATAACCCGATAACCCAAATGACCATCTAATACCCGAAATACCCCTTGACTTGCCCCAAGTCAAGTATTAAGCCCCGTTGTGACTTTCCCGCTAACTAGCTCCCTAGGATCACCTCAAGTCCCATGCTGCAGATTTACCCACATAATAATGCGGTTGTCACAATTTTAGCATATAATCAAATTTACATTCATATAACCATACAAGCATGCTTATCATAGAATCATGCATTAAATTAATAAATCCACACATAAACCAATTATGCCCTCCTGGCACACTAATCAAGGCCCTTAAGCTATATTAGTGATTCGGGTCGTTACAATTTAAGTGTTAACTAGGAATAGAGAAATCCTTCATGGACTGATAAGATTCAAGAGCAAGCATATAATGATATTTTCCCAACAAGTCTCACCCAATCATAGGAAAAAAATAATGAAACCTTTGCCAAAAAATCCCATGTTGCATTACTTAATGTTTCGATAAGAATAGAAGGCGTAGCCCGGCATTGTACTAATCAATTACTAATTACGCTCTAGATACGATAAAATATTCAAAAGCATTACCACCTATAAATGTAACACCCTAATAATCTATGCCCATTACTTTGTGTGTTTAAAATAGTGCCTAACTCGTTAAGCGAGTCATTTGGACTCCAAAAGTGTAATTAAAGATAAATAAAGGTTAGGTATTAAAAAATTTCGTCAAAAGAATTGAACTTTTCCATTAAAACCTTAAATGTATACAAAGGATCACATACAAAGTTCAAATAAAGTATAATTACAATCAAAGATTAAAAAATAGTCACCCTAAGTGACAAAATTAGACTCATATCCTAAGTCCCTCAAAATGTCTCAGCTGTGATGGACGAGCAGGCCGACCATGTATGCATCGCTCCAAAGCTCTCTGACTCATGGCTGGTCAACCTTTCACTAGCCCTTACCTGAACCACAAAGTACTCGTGAGCCAAGGCCCAACAAGAAAAACATCATGGCATAACAAATATACAATAAAACATAACCAACAAACATATACTTCAAAGAAAATATAAAATTCATATCAACATATAAATCATTTACTAATAAAACTCCCTCTTGGTGGCCCAGCCATCACGACCTTCATTCCGCATGCTTGTTGCCAAATATTGCCCATGCCGATCAATCACAAATAAATACAAGAATTCAGATGCAATCGATTCAATTATAAAACAAGGGTACATATAACGCTCTACTACCTAAGAGTCATTACCATGTGATATATATATGAGCATTACCTCGCTAATCGAGGTGTTAGGTTAAAAAGTGTGATTAAATTGAAATAAAGACTCATTTGGCAACATTGGATATAAAGATTTGGACATTCATTAAAATAAAAAAAGATTATACATTTGGGATCCCAAAATACTATTACAAAATGTATTACTGTTCAAAAGTTAATAATAATAAAGTCGACCTAAGCCGCAAAATCAACCATTTATAGTAATTCCTCAAACAACCCTAGCTGTGGCAGCCAGGTATGCCGAACATGTACACGTCGCTCCACACTCTCCAACTCATGGTTGGTCGACCTTTCCCTTGCCCTTACCTGCACCATAGAGCACCCGTGAGCCAAACCCCAGCAAGAAAACTCAATGCATAACAAATGACATATCAATCTAACAGTATATGAAAACTAGCCAACAGACTAAACACATAGCTTCCTACGCTGACCCAGGTACTTTACCAGGCCCTGGGTTTGCTGTCTTCATCGAGCGGGTGGATACAACACCCTTGGAAGGTCTCGCCGTACCCGACCTTTTGTCATACTCGACCTTTTGTTGTTCTTGGCCTTCGCCGTTCCCAGCCTTCACCGTTCTCGGCCTTCGTCGTTCGTTCATAAGCATGCACAACACAACATAGCACTCAAAGATATTCACACATATACTAAACACAAACAATAGGGCCATGCCCTGAAGCATAAATAATAGGGCCATGCCCTGCTTTATGGGTACAAACAGTTTTCTTACCTATGTCCCGAGCTGACAAGTTAATGCGACCCCGAGCACGAGCCCCTAACCCGAGCTTTGACGTAAAAATCTAGTCATAACGCCATAATAAATAGAAATTTATCAATCTATAATCAATTTAAAACTTCAGATTAAAATACTAGTCTTTGGGACCTCAAATTCTACTAAAATGGGTAGTAGATTCCTTCCCGAGACTTAACATTTGGGTTCCCGAGCTTAAAACCTTCATTTTCCCTCTTTCTTAATTTAAGCCGTGGCCCACTGCAAGTCAGAGAGCATGGATCTCTCTGCTGAAGGACACGGGCTGTGGCACGATGCTTGGGCAAACTCAGAGGCTTCCTAAGCCTCATCGCACACACGGGCCGCGACGTCTGAAGAACAGGGACACGACGCGAGCCCCAAAATAAATTCCTCCATTTTTTTTTGCGTTTTCCCCGAGCCTAAACCATTAAATCACCCTCGAAACAACATCCAAACCTAGAATTAAGTCTAGAATCCTCGTTCACACAGCCTAAACATCATAACAACCATAGAAATAATTTCATATCCTCACCAACACTCAAAATCAAACTAAAGTCCAACTCCCACGAATGCTTTTAGTTCTAGAAGAATTAAACAGAAAAAAAATCAAGTTTAAACCCTTACCTCACTGAGAATTATACCTAAGCTAACTCTCCAACACTTCTAGCTGCAAATTCCTAAACTTCTAGCCTCTAGTTCTGAGTGTTCCCTTCAATTCTTCCTAAAGTTCTATACGTCACCAAGAGAGGGAGAGAGAGAAAGAGGGAGAGCTGAGGTGAACTTCCACCCTCTAGTTCTGAGTGTTCCCTTCAATTCTGCCTAAATTTCTCTACGTCACCAAGAGAGGGAGAGAGAGCCGAGAGAGAGAAACAAGGAGAGATAAGGTGGTTCTATTTTCTTCTAAGTAATTCTAGAGTATTGGTCTAAATCTATCTTCATCTGCCTAAGTCCAAAAATGCCTAAAATTCCCTTAAGCCTATCTCTAATCCTTTAATACCACCAAGGGAAATCCCATCATTTGCCACATCACGCTAAGTCCTCGAGTGTTCCTATTGTTATATTATTTTATAATATAATGCAATATTATATTATTTTAAAATATAATGTTTTAGATTAAATAAATGTGACAAAGAATGTCACATATTGTAACATATAATAGAGTTACAATATTTAGATATATGTGAAATATCCAAATATGTAACATATTTGGTGTTACAAATTTAGTCACAAATTTGTAACTTCGAAATATTGCCCATTATTGTGTAGATTTGTTGTTACACAATATTGAGATGAATTTCTTAAACCCATATGTGAAATGGCTATTAGAAATATGATTTTAATCCCAATAATGTGTTTTGGGGGTTACAAAATCAATTGGGAGGGTATTGGAACTGTTTGGAAAACAATACATTTTTGTGTGGTGAAATTGGTCAGTGGCTGCGGCCTGGGGAATAGAGAGCAGTGGCCGCAACCACTGATTTTCCTGGCCACGACCACAGGTGAATTTCTGACAAACTTTTTTCAGTTTTGTCCAATCTTTTTGAACGCTCCAAGAACCCAAATAACTCCCAAATCTCATTTTTAATTGCATAAACACCCAATCAATCATTGGTAACAACCATGGGGGTTGGTGGAATTTGAAATTCAAAGGGTGTATCTAAACTCTATAAATGGGAGCCTATTGCTCACTTGTAAGACACAATTTTTCTATCCATTAGAGCACTTGGCTAGAAAACACCTAGAGGCTTGATTATTCCAGAAAGCATTTCCAAAATCTGTGAGAGATCCCTTAGTGCTTGAGTTAGGGGGAAATAAACTTTTGGACAAAGGTTTCAAACCTTGTTCAAGTTGGTGATCCCCAACACTCTTCACTTTGGTTGTGTGAGTGAGAGTTTCTTGTATTTTGTTCTTGTTCTTACTTTTTCTACTATTGCTTTTCTTCTCATTATTCTTGTTCTATTTACTTGTATCTTTTTTTTAGAGTTGTAATCTTTTTATTTCTTTTGTTTCAAACAATTTTACTTTATTTGTATCCTTTTGCTTAGAGTTGTATTTCTATATCCTCTTCTTCTAATTCTTATATTGTTTATTTGTATTTTCAGTCATAGAGTTGTAACACATTTAAATCAATAATTATTTATTTGTAATATTTTGTCTAGAGTTGTATTTTTCTTACCAATTTCCATTGAGGCAAATTACATTTTCCTAACATTCGAAAGCTTGCCCTTTGTTTGTTTCAATGGAAGGTGAGACTATCAAGATTATGAATCAAGACCTAGTGAGGTTGGACAGGATTGATGGGTCTAATTTCACTAGATGGAAAGACAAGGTGAGATTCCTTTTGACCACTCTCAAAATTGCCTACATTCTAGAGTCCACTCTAGAACCTCTCCCAATGCCATCCAACAAGGACACTCCCGAGGAGGTGGAGAAAAGAAGGAAGAGGGAGGAGGACAATCTCCTTTGTAGGGGTCATATCCTCAACACCCTTTTCGATGGGCTCTATGACCTCTACACCGAGACCAAATTGGCAAAGGAGATATGGGATGCACTTGAGACAAAATTCAAGGCGGAAGAGAAAGGTAACAAAAAGTTTTTGATATCTCAATATTTTGATTTTGAGTTTTTTTTGTGATAAACCTATTTTTCCTCAAATACATGAATTACAAATAATTGTTAACAAATTGAAAGTTTTGGAGATTGAGCTTCCCAGGCCTTTCAAGTTGGTGCTATAGTGGCTAAATTACCACCAACATGGAAGAGCTATAGGAAAATAATCCTTCATAAAAATGAGAATTATTCTTTGGAGGAAATCTGAAAGCATATTCGAATTGAAGAGGAATTGATATGTAGAGATAAACTTGTGGAGGGGTCTAATGAAGAGACTTCCAAAGCAAATGTGGTGTCACAACCAAAACATCCCAAAAACAAAGGGAAAGGCAAGAAGGGTAACGAGACATCCTTGGGTCCAAGAACCAACCCAAATAAGTTTAAGGGCGAGAAAGGTCCTTGCTTTGTGTGTGGGAAAAAAATCACTATGCTAGAGAGTGTAGGCATAGAAAAGACCAACAGGGACCTAAGGTAAATGCAACTCAAGAGGAAAACATAGTTGTTACCCTTAGTGAGGTGAATGCGGTCCAAGGCAAGGTGAAAGGGTGGTGGTATGATACATGTGCCACCATCCATGTCACCTATGACAAATCTTTGTTCAAGACCTTTGAAGAGTCAAAGGTAAACCATGAGATTCAAATGGGCAATGAGGGCAAATCCAAGGTACTTGGCAAAGGTACCATTGAGTCTTTTTCACCTCCGGCATGAAAGTTACATTAGTGAATGTACTTTATGTTCCCAAAATTAGTAGAAACTTGGTTAGTGGTGATTTTCTTGGCAAGCCCAACATTAAAGCCATTTTCGAGTCTGGTAATATTATTCTTACCAAATCAAATGTATTTTTGGGAAAGGGGTACTCTTGTGAGGGTATGGTCAATGATGTAACTTTCAATGTTATCAATAAAAATACTAATTCTGCCTATATAGTTGAGTATGATTCTTTATTTTTTGTGGCATCTTAGACTATCTCATATACGTTTTCAACCATGAAAATAGTAGTAAAATGTGGTATGATTGCATGCAATATTAAAAACTATGGTAAATGTGAAACATGTGTTAAGGCAAAAATGATTAAGAAACCATTTCCTAGTGTAGAAAGATCATCTAATTTACTAGATTTAATCCATAGTGATCTTTGTGAATTAAATAGTGTTTTAACTAGAGGTGGTAAAAGCTATTTTCTTACTTTAATAGATGATTTTAGTAGATATACCTATGTGTTTCTTTTAAAGCATAAAGATGAAACTTTTGATGCTTTTAAAGTATATAAATTAGAAGTTGAAAATCAACTTAATAAAAAGATTAAGGTGCTAAGAAGTGATAGAGGAGGAGAGTACTTCTCTAATGAATTCAATACATTTTGTGAAGAAAATGGTATAATTCATGAGTGCAACGCACCTTATACACCAAAACACAATGGTGTTGCCGAAATGAAAAATAGGACTTATCTAGAGATGATAAATTCTATGTTGGTGTTTTCTAAGTTGAATTTCAACTTATGGGGTGAAGCACTATTAACCGCTTGTCACATTCTTAATCGAATACTGATGATGAAAAATGAGATATCTCCATATGAGTTATAAAACCCAACATAGGGTACTTCAAAGTGTGGGGGTGTCTTGCATATTGCAAGAAAAACGAACCTAATAGAACAAAGTTAAGTTCAAGAGCCATAAAGTGTAATTTTGTTGGTTATGCCAACAATAGTAAAGCTTATAGGCTATTAGACTTAGAGTCTAATATTGTGATTGAATCTAGAGAAGTTTAATTCATCAAGAACATGTTATGTGACAACAATTCTCAAGCGTCAACATCTCTAAAGGATAATTTGTTATGTGAGAATAATTCTCAAGCTTCTACATCCAAAATTGATTCTCAAGAGGAGAATTCTCAAAAGATTGTGAAGCAACCCTTTAAACTTAGAAGAAGTCAAAGGCTTAAAAAGAAGAAAAGTCTAGTTGTGGATGAGATAGATTCTCAACGAATTTCATTCTACATGGTAGAAGGAAATAGAGAGGAAGTCATTAGGAAAATTCCTATTGTACTTCTAGTTGAGGATGATCCTAAGACTTATAAAGAAGCTATGCAAATCGAGAGATAGTGCATTTTGGAAAGAAACCATCAATGATGAGATGGATTCCATTCTTTCCAACAACACTTGGGAATTGTTAAACCTTCCACCGGGGTCTAAGCCAATTGGGTGTAAGTGGGTATTTAGGAGAAACTACCACACTGATGGCACTATCCAAATCTTTTAAAGCTAGAATAGTAGGTAAAGGGTTTAGGCAAAAAGAGGGTATCGATTATTTCGATACCTATGCGCCTGTTGCAAGAACAACATTCGTAAAAATTTTGCTCGCTTAAGCTTCTATACAAAACTTGTATGTTCATCAAATGGATGTCAAAATGACATCCCTTAATGGTGACCTCAATGAGGAGGTCTATATGGAACAGCCCGAAGGGTTTGTCCTACCAAAATATGAACATAAAGTATGTAGACTTGTAAAGTCCTTAAATGGATTGAAATAAGCTCCTAAGCAATGGGATGAGAAATTTGATCATGCCATCATGTCTAATGGGTTTAGGCATAACAATGGAGACAAGTGTTTCTATTCCAAAACTTGTAAGAGATATGTGATCATTGTTTGCTTATATGTGGATGACATGCTTATTCTAAGTGACAGCATGAAAGGGATAGAAGAAACGAAGAGGTTTCTATCATCAACCTTCAAGATGAAAAATCTTGGAGGAGTTGACACCATACTTGGTAGCAAAGTAAAGAAACATGATAGGGGTTTTGCGTTAGGGCAAGCCCACTATGTTGAGAAAGTATTGAAAAAATTTAACCATCTCAAGGTTAAAGATGACAATAATCCATTCGATCATAGTGTAAAACTAGAGAAGAGTGAAGGAAAAGCGGTGGCTTAATTGGAGCACGCTAGTGCTATAGGGAGTCTAATGTATGCTGCCAAATGTACTAGACCTGATATACCATTTGTGGTGAGTAAACTTAGTAGGTTTACAAGTAATCCAAGTGTGGATCATTGGAAGGCTATTGGAAGAGTCCTAGGTTATCTCAAGAAAACTAAAGGACTAAACCTTCACTACTCCAAATTTCGTTCAATCTTAGAAGGATATGCAGATGCAAGCTGGATATCCAATCTTGGGGACAACTTGTCCACAATTGGTTGGGTATTTACACTTGGTGGGGGTGCAATTTATTGGGGTTCCAAGAAACAAACTTGTATATCTCATTCCACTATGGAAGCAAAGTTTATAGCTCTAGCTACCATCGGCAAAGAAGCCGAATGGTTAAGAGATCTATTGATAGAGATACCCATAATCAAAGAAAATGTATCCACTATATAGATACATTGTGATAGCCAAGCAACATTGGCTAGAGCATACAACGGAGTGTATAATGGGAAGTCTAGACACATTAGTCTAAGACATCAATATGTAAGAGAATTGATTCAAAGAGGAGTCATCTCAATATCCTATGTGAGAACAAGTAAAATCTGGCGGATCCTTTCACTAAGCCACTAACGAGGGATTTAGTGGCTACATCATCTCGAGGGATGAGACTTAAACTCCCTAAAGAGACTTAACTAGTGTTAGGTTCAATATGTAACAACAAGTCAGTCAAGTGTATATTAGTTGTACTCAAAACAAGTCCCATCTGAGATGTTGAGTACTTGTGAGTTACCAAGTTGAGGGTTAAAACTGAGAGGTTTTTTTAAAAGAATTCACTCTTGTGAAGACAAGTATTTTTGGCAACAAAATACTATAAGAATTCTACCTATATGGACCTAGGGGTGGTGCCGCCTCTCATGAGAATTAGGAGTATTATCAAGAATGTCCATGAATGAAAAGTGCATATGGCCATTAACGGTGCAAAGCGAGACATAGAAGTCTCAAGTGAACATGGCAAATGTGTGTGTGTGTGTTATCATTGATTTGTTATCATGGAAAGTTGGTTCAATGCCTAGAGCAACCAAATTTTCAACAAATTTTATGATAATTACACTATATTAAAGTTCAAGTGGAAAAACACTTTATTTTATGCACCAATGCAATGACTCCTATAAGAGAGAGTTCTTATTTAAACAAGTGGGGGATATGTTATATTTTAAAATATAATGATTGATTAAATAAGTGTTACAATATATAACTATTTAATCTAGTTGGGGAATGTTATATTATTTTATAATATAATGCAATATTATATCATTTTATAATATAATGTTTTAGATTAAATAAATGCGACAAAGAGTGTCACATATTGTAACATATAATAGAGAGTTACAATATTTAGATATATGTGAAATATCCAAATATGTAACATATTTGGTGTTACAAATTCAGTCAAAATTTGTAACTTCTAAATATTGCCCATTATTGTGTAGATTTGTTGTTACACAATATTGAGATGAATTTCTTAAACCCATATGTGAAATGGCTGTTAGAGATATGATTTAAACCCCGATAATGTGTTTTGGGGGTAAGAAAATCAATTGGGAGGGTATTGGAACCATTCGGAAAAATAACACATTTTTGTGTGCTGAAATTGGTTAGTGGCTGCAGCATGGGTAATAGAGAGTAGTGGTCGTGGCCACTGATGTTCTAGGCCGTGGCCATAGGTTAATTTCTGACCAACTTTTTTTTTTTTTTTTTAGTTTTTTCCAATCTTTTTGAACGGCTCCAAAAACTCAAATAACTCTCAAATCTCATTTTTAATTCCATAAAAATCCAATTAATTATTGGTAACAATCATGGGGGTTAGTGGAATTGAAATTGAAAGGGCATCTCTAAACTCTATAAATGGGAGCCTATTGCTCACTCGTAAGACACAATTTTTCTATCCATTAGATCACTTGGCTAGAAAACACCTAGAGGCTTGATTATTCTAAAAAGCATTTCCAAAATCTGTGAGAGATCCCTTAGTGCTTGAGTTAGGGGGAAATAAGATTTTGGACAAAGGTTTCAAACCTTGTTCAAGATGTAATCCCAAACATTCTTCACTTTGGTTGTGTGAGTGAGAGTTTCTTGTCTTTTGCTCTTGTTCTTACTTTTTCTACTATTGCTTTTCTTCTCATTATTCTTGTTCTATTTACTTGTATCTTTGTTTAGAGTTGCAATCTTTTTATTTCTTTTGTTTCAAACACTTTTACTTTATTTGTATCATTTTGCTTAGAGTTGTATTTCTCTACCCTCTTCTTCTAATTCTTCTATTGTTTATTTGTATTTTCAATCATATAGTTGTAATACTTTTTTATCAATAATTATTTATTTGTAATATATTGTCTAGAGTTGTATTTTTCTTACCAATTTCCATTGCGGAAAATTACATTTTCCTAACACCTATAATTCCCCATTTAATCCCTGACATACTTAAACAATCATTAAATCAGTTCCGGTTACCCGATAAATCCCGAACACCAACTATGTTCCCAAAATACTCCTAGGCTCACCCCGAGCCGGATACTCGACCCTGTTGTGACTATTTTTCTTTTCCGTTCCCTATGACCGTCTCGGATCACACCTTACAATTATATCACCACAATCTTGTAGTATCAAGCACAACATACATATTTATTGCATTTTTACCCTCAACGACCTAAAATTACAAACATGCCCCTATTAACCAAATTGGCCCACATGCATATGTAATTAACCTAACACATGTACTTCTAATCACATAATCATCTAATTCACATATTAACATAATTAAATCAATTATTGTCTTCCCAGCATGCTAATCAAGGAACTAAACCTTATTAGAAAATTTGGGATGCTACAACTATCCCCTCCTTAAAGAAATTTTGTCCTCAAAATTTACTTGAATAACTCGGGATATCGTTCCCGCATATCAGTCTTAAGCTCCCAAGTTGCCTCTTCCACTTTGCTATTTCTTCATAACACTTTCACTAAGGCAATGGTCATGTTCTGCAAGACTTTATCTTTTCGGTCTAGAATTTGAGTCGACTTCTCCTCATATCATAAATCTTGATCTAGCTCTAGGTTCTCATAACTCAGCACGTGCGTAGGATCTGATACATACTTCCGGAGCATGGACACATCGAATACGTTATGAACCCCCGATAAAGTTGGAGGCATCACCAATATGTAGGCTACCTCTCCAACTCGTTCCAGAATCTCGAAGGGGCCAAAAAACCTGGGGCCCCTTCTGCTTCTCAAGCCTAAGTAAATCCTCTGTCAACTTTGGGAGGTGAGCATTTGATCTCTTATCTTCTCAATCGCCTCATTGGTCCTCTAAACAACATCATGACCTAAATACTTTCTCTCACCCGTCTCATCCCAATGGATGGGCGATTTGCACTTCCTCCAATACAACATCTCATACAGAGCCACTCCGATAGTCACTTGATAACTGTTATTGTATGAAAACTCAATCAAAGGGAGATACTTACTCCAAGATCCCCAAAATCCAGCACGCACACTCATAACATATCCTCCAGTATTTGAATTGTCATCTCAGATTGTCCATCCGTCTAAGGATGATAGGCAGTACTAAACCCCAACTATGTACCTATAGCCTTCTGCAGGTCTCCTAAAACATGGAGGTGAAGGTGGGGTCCCTGTCACATACTATCGACCTCGGAGCCCCATGAAGTCGCACAACTTCCTTCACATACAATTCAACATATTGCTTCACTGCATAAGTTTTCTTAATAGGCAAAAAGTGGGCTAATTTTGTGTACCTATCCACAATCACCCACATAGAATCATACTACCCCATAGTCTTCGGTAGTCCAACCACAAAGTCCATGGTTATATCCTCCCACTTCAACTCTAGAATCCCTAAAGACTGCAGCAACCCTGATGGCCTTTGATGTTCAACCTTTACCTGCTGACAAGTCAAACACTTGGCCACATAATCCCCCATATCCCTCTTCATTCCCAACCACCAATACAAGGTTCTCCAATCCTAATACATCTTCATCGTACCCAGATGTAAGGAATTGGGAGTGGTACGAGACTCATCTAAAATCTCTCGCTGGATATCAGAATCCATCGGAACACAAATCCGACCCTTATATCTCAATAAACCCATCTCTGAAATAGAAAAGTCCTTAGCCACTCTGGCTATGATATCCTCTATGTGCTTCCACAACTGGGGATCCTCCTTCTGTGCTTCCTTGATCTTCCCAAGGAGAGTAGAATGAAATGTGATATTAGCTAGATGACCAACTACCAATTCAATTCCTACTCTGGTCATCTCTTCAGCTAACCTCTTTGATATATGCCTTAAACTAAATAACTGCCCTGGGCCCTTCCGACTAAATACGTCGACCACCACATTGACCTTCCCAGGATGGTATAAAATGTCACAGTCGTAATCCTTTAACAATTCTAACCAATGCCTCTGACACATATTCAGATCCTTCTGAATAAAAGAAATTCTTCAAACTCTTATGGGCAGTGTATATTTCACACTTCTCGCTATAAAAATAATGCCTCCAAACCTTCAGTGTGAATACCACCGCTGCCAATTCCATATCGTGTGTGGGATACCTCTGCTCATACTCCTTCAGCTGTCTCAATGTGTAGGCTATCACCTCTCCAGATTGCATCAATACATAGCCCAAACTCGGCCTCGAAGCATCGTAGTAGACTACAAACTTCTCATTGTCTGACAGGAGACACAATACTGGAGCGGTGATCAGTCGCTGCTTCAACTCCTTGAAGCTATTCTCACATCTATCTTCTAGGAATACTTGGTTTTCTTATGTGTCAGCTCAGTAAACAGTGTGGCTATTTCTAGAGAATCCCTCAATGAACTGCCGATAATACCCTACTAATCCCTAGAAACTCCTAACCTCTGGTACACTGCTCGGCCTGGGCCAATCTGTCACTGCCTCAATCTTACTTGGGTCCATCAGCATTCCTTCCTTACTGACAATATGGCCCATAAATGTTACTTGGGGTAACCAAAACTCACATTTGTTGAACATAGCATATAGCCTATCCTCTCTCAACCACTGTAGTACCAGGAAAAGATGCTACTCATGCTATTTTTTCCGTTTGAGAGTATACCAATATATCATCGATGAACCCAACCACAAACATATCCAAGTAATCCGTGAAGACTCTATTCATCAAGTCCATAAAGGCGGCTAGGGCATTGGTAAATCCAAAGGACATAACCAGGAATTCATAATGTCCATACCTCATGCAGAATGCGGTCTTTGGTATGTCTTCCTCTTTAATCCTTAACTAGTGAAAGCCGAACTGAAGGTCAATCTTGGAGAACACCGTCTTCCCCTATAGTTGGTCAAACAAGTCATCCATTTTGGGCAGTGGGTATTTATTCTTAATGGTCAACTTGTTCATCTCTCTGTAGTCAATGTACATCCTTAAGGATCAATCCTTCTTCTTGACGAACAACATTGGAGAACCACTTGGGAAAAAACTTGGTCTGATAAATCCTAAATCCAGTAATTCCTGCAACTGAATCATCGGTTCCTTCAACTCTACTGGAGACATTCTATAAGGTGTCCTAGATACTGGCTCCGCCACTAGCGCCAACTCTATAACGAACTCAATCTCTCAATGTGATGGCAACTCTGGCAAGTCTGCTGGGAATACATCAGGAAACTCACATACTAATTTGGTCTCAACCAGTCCAACCAAAATAATCCTAGTGGTATCAACGATATTCACTAGGAATCCTATGCAACCTTCCTACATTAGATCTCTAGCCTCAAGTGCCAAAATCATAGGTACTCGTGGTCCACTCACTGTCCCCACAAATACAAAGGGTAAGTAATGCCCTGAAATCCCTAATGCGGTTTAATGGCTAGATTAGTAGGCCGGGAGGGCAATAATTGTTTAATTATGCCATTAACTGATAATATGCATGTTTATGTGAATTATGTTATAATATGATGTTAAATGCATGCATGTGGGTCCACAATTTATTACAGGGGTGTTTTGGTAATTTGGCCCATTGAAGGCACAATTGTATATTTGTATGCATGTTGGTGACATATTATTGAGACCACATTATAATGTGGGTTTGTTCGAGCTATTCGGCATGAGACGATCTTGGAATATTAATTAGTGGTCTAGTCATAACAGGTTTATGTTTGAGGCTCGGGATGAGTCTCGAGGTAATTTCAATGATTAAAGCGTTGTCGGGAATTAAAGGGTAACGAGATATGAATTATTGAAGTTTGAGAATATCAAGAATAGCGGGAATTGGAGAGCGTTAATTATGATTAACGAGATAAGTGGGAAATACCAATTTTGCCCTTGGGAGCCTTTAGAAATCCTTAATTGACCTAGGGGTATTTTGGTCTTTTCACCCCTAGGGTAGATTTAAGCCATTCAAGGCTATAGAAAGAAGAGGAAAACAGAGCATAAGCTCAAGCTTCTCTTGTATCTTTTCTCTATCTGTTTTCTTTGTGATTTTTGAGCCATTTTTGAGGATTCAAGCTTGGGAAGTTAGTCTTGGGAGTTTGGGAGTGTGTTCCACCATTGAAGAGTATCATAATCTAAGCTTGAGGTAAGTTTCTAGCCATTAAAATCTCTTCTTTGCTCTGTTTTAGTTATGGTTTTCAGCTGTGATTTCTAGGTTGGATGCTTGGTTTTGTTGGGAGTTTTGGCTAGGGTTCTTGTGGTTGTGATGCTTGGGGTATATGAGGATTGTTTTTGGGTTCATTTGGCATCAAAAATGAGGTTTGGAAGCATTGGAATTAGGTTAGAACTGAAGGAGTCGAAGAAGGAGGTTTCAGGGGAGGATCAGTCTGGGGTAGCGCTACAGCGCCCATCGGAGGGCGCTCTAGCGCTACATAGGATTTCTGTGGGTGGTTTAGGGGTTCTGAGTATAGCACTGGGGTGCTAGGGAGTAGCGTTGTAGCACTACTCTGTTCCTCCATAATCCCGTTTGGAATCTTTTTAAGGGTTTTTGGCTTGGGGTTTCAATCCTTAAGGCCCGAGATCGAATCGACTCACTGTTAGGGCATGTTTCGAGGTCCAGAGAGTGGGGCTTAGATTAAGACCCTTTCATTGTGGATTTTCATTAATGGAGGTTATAATTGGTAATGATTAGGTAACCACTAAGGAGTCAAGAGGTCGATCGTTCTCAGAAGTCGTTCTTGTTTTATTCTCGCTCGAACTTGAGGTAAGAAAACTGCACCCTATGTACATGTAACGACCCAAATTCCCTAATAAGGTTTAGGACCTTGATTAGGAGGCCGGGAGGGCCATAATTGATTTATTGTGCTATTATATGATTATATGCATGATTATGTGGGTCATATTATTATATGATGATAAAGGCATGCGTGGGGCTATATACTTTGCTGTGAGGGTAATATGGTAATTTGGCTCATTGAGAGCGTAATTGCGTACTTGCGTATATATTGGTAAGCTAAATTTGAGACCACATTATTATGTGGATATATCTGTGATCTACGACTTGAGACGATCCTAGTGAGCAAATTAGCGAAAAAGTCATGGCGGGGATTTATACCTGGCTCGGGGTGAGCCTAGGGGTATAAACAGGAATTCAGTGAGCATATTGGAGTCTATTTTTAACATCGAGGAATATATTTGGAGATTTGTTAGGTATCGGGAATTAAGTGGTAAATATTTAAGACACTTGAGGAATTAGCGGGAATCGGGAGCAATGACTAAAATGCCCTTAGAATGTTTAAAGGTTTAGTTATTATTGGGAGGGCAAGGTGGTCATTTGGCTTACTTAAGGTTAGGCTATGTTCTGCTTTTTGATGTTAGTGGAGGTTGTAGATAAACTTAGAAACTTAAGGAAAAGAAAAGAAGAAGGAAAGAAAGGAAAACAGAACACTTAGATATCTCTCTCTCTCTCATTCGGCTGGGGCATCTCTTCACCATTTCTTGTGGGTTTTGGAGCTGGAATTCTAGAGCAAGCTCAGGATGGAGCTTGGGGCTAGGGACTTTGCTGAAGCTTGAAGAACTAGCAGAATTAAGCCAGTCAATTGAGGTAAGTTTTAAGGTTTTCTGATGTGAATTTCTGGGTTTTAATGAGATAGTTTTTAAGTTTGAGTTTTGGATGGAATAAAGGGATATGAACCTGAGGAGTTGAAGGGCTTGAAGCTGGTTGGATGCTAGAACGATTCTACAGCTGAGGTAAGGATTAATTTGAAGTTTGATGGTTGAATTTGAGAGTTTTCATGGCTAGTTTTGAGTTTGTGGGTTTGAAATTTCAGAAGTTGGAGTTGGGATTTTGGTGAGTCTTAGGCTGGATTTTTGGTTGGGTTGTGTTGTCTAAATCATTATAATGTTGTTATTATTAATTGGTTTTGAGTTGGGGGCTTTAGGATGGTTTTAGGTGAGGTTTAGAGATTGAAAATGGTGGTTTTTTCTGGGTTCGAAGGGTCGGGCCGCGGCATGGTTCTTGGTGAGTCGCGGCCCTTCGATGTTGTAGCATGCTGAGGAAGGAGGGCGGGCCGCGGCATGGTCCAAGCAATGCCGCGGCCCTTACCTGTTTTTGTGCCCATGGAGGGTTCTGTCAAGGGCCATGCCGCGACATGGATTGCCCATGCCGCGGCGCTTAAGGGATTTTGGGATTTTGAGAATTTAGGCTTGGGAATTTAACCTAGGGTGCTCGGGGTTGAGTCTTTTACCATATTTGGTGAAGTTCAATGTTCCGAGGACTAGAACTTGGCTTAGAAGCTCATTTAAGATTGTTAATGGTAACCTTTATCTTGGTTGTGACTAGGTGCTAAGCTAGGGCTCGGGGATCGGATCGCGCTCAAGGAACATCGCTTATAACTAGCTCGTTTGAAAGCCAAAGGTAAGAAAGCTGCACCTGATTATGTGGCTAGGTTGGGACTAAGTGTTCCCTATGTTTGTATGCATTGTTATGTGAATGTGATTAACCAGGTGGACATGATGGGACTAAGAGCTCCCTACATTTGTATATCATGTCGTGAGATGGTGTTATTATGCCATGGGACACGCGATTACCGGCCTAAGGGTGTCAGAATCACTATTGCGCACTGGGGCGCGGCTCGGCCACTTGGAGCTGAGGCAGCTTATTTGTCACTGAGCTCGGTTAAGTTGGCCTGAGTCAGTGAGTATTACACTGGGGGCGGCCCTAATGAGCCGAAGACAGTGTGTTAAATAGAGGGTGCGACTAAGGGCGCCGACCCTGAATGTTATTTGATGGATATGATAACTTACTGATTATACATGTGAATATTGTGTTATGGATATAGTTGGTTGACTGTCTAGATGACAACTGTTATCACTATTTGGATGAATGTTATGAAATATTGAATTCTTGGTTGAGCTTTGTGAAATATTTGATAAGTGTTGCTGATTTTGCTATGTTATTATGCTTTCTTGCTGGGCCTTGGCTCACGGGTGCTACGTGGTGCAGGTAAAGGCAAGGGTAAGCTGAATCGACCATGAGTTGGAGAGCTCTGGGGGCGAGGTGTACATCGTCAGCTGCTCGACCGCCACGGTCGAGAAATTGTATAGGAACGGAAACCTAAAATGTATATTTTGCCATTAGAGTGGCTTGAACTATTTGTAATTTCTAGAATTTATTGTAACTAAGACATCTAAACCCTATTTTGAGTCTCCGAGTATTAAACCGTCATTTTTAATGAGAATAGCCTGTTTGTGACCAAAATCTTTTTATTCCTACTCTGATAATGGTATAGAGTCTACACTTTGTCTGAATGACTTGATTAGCAAGTCTTGCACTATTTTAAACACACAGTGTAACGGTCTTGGTTATCCAGGGCGTTACAGTACATGACATGCATGATTGTTGTTGAGGCATGTCGGTTAATAAATGTGGACATGGATTGCATATTAAATGCTAGCAGATGTTGTTTACTTATGTATGGCACTGATTAGTCAGGGACGGCACTGGTCGCGTATCAATGACCTAAGAGTCAAAACCGGCATAAGCGTCCTGAATGCAGGGCCGAATGAAGATTAGACCTAATCGGTATCAGCATTGAATGACTCTAAGGCATTAATACTTGACCGAACCTAGGGTCGATGAAACTTATAAGCGCTTGGCTAGTCTAGGACTAGTTACTCAGAGCCAGGGCCTAAGTGACTGCTTGTCACATTGCTAGGGAACGGTGTTCCATGGTTATGACTCTATGGTCATGAGGTAGGTTATGTTGATGACTAGTCATCATGCACCTAACCTGTTTAAGCTAGTGAAAGGATCACTTATCTTTAAATCCTTGGTGACCCTATCGTCACATGGCTATTGGGAACTGAACCCACTTTAGTGACTTTTACAATTGTCACTTCTCTATTTTGGACTGAAAGTCCTAAATGATTATTATGATCATTGTTGATATTATACTCATGCTATATTGTCTTTTTTTGCTGGGCCTTGGCTCATGGATGCTATGTGGTGTAGGTAAATGGAAAGAAAAGCTCACCCAGCCTTGAGTGGAGAGCTTAGGTGGTGATGTGTACATATGCGGCCGCTTGACCACCACGACCAAGGAGTTCTCACAGGAACTAGGGGTTTACCCTATTTTTGCCGCTTAGGTCGGCAGGTTTGTAAATTTGAAACAGTACTGACCATTTTGAGTTATAAATAACTTGTAAATGTTTTAATGGGCCCATGAACAGTTTTATGCATTAAATAAAATATATCCTTTCCTTTTGATTGGTTTTCCACCTTAGCCTGTTAATAAAACTTAGATGCACGTTTTTAACCAAAGGACTCGGGTAACGAGTCAAATTTCTGGTTCACCGTAACTGTTCTGGGGTACCCAGGGCATTACAACTTGGTATTAGAGCGTGCCAAGGTTAGGGTTCATGTAGACTTGCTGGGCATGTACACACATCACTGAAGTCAAGCTCGACTCATGGTTTGGTAACTATTTATGTAGTTATATGTATACCTGCTTAAATATAGTATATATGCTTTACCTGTATGCATGAGACACCATGTTAAACTTGTGCCCTGAGATATTATATTCTCAACAACCGTGTGCTAATTAGTACTGAAATTGCTGGAACATACTTATTAGTATTGTTGTTTGTGAACTATTATGTGATACATGCTAAGTGCTAAATGATATAAACATGTATCTGCTTGTATGATAATTGTCTGCTTGTTCTTGGACCGTAAGGCGGCAAGAGGTTTAGTTATTACTACCTGATTGGCCGTATTGATCATTGATTCAGCAAGGTATCAGTAATAAGAATGAATCCAGGGAAAACAGATACTTCAGTTGGCTAGAGTGATCAAGGCCAGAATAATAATAGTCAGAGTCAGGAAAATGACCAGTCACAGATTCCACAACCAGTTCCTGTAAACTGGCAGCAGATAATTAGTAACCAGCAGGCAATAGTGTTGAGACAGGGAGAAGAGCTTCGTCTCCTGAGACAGCAGCAAGCGCCTGCAGTGGCCAGTGTATCAGAGGCACCTCTTGTGTCGGTGCCAGCAGCTGGGCAGCTGCCTGAGGTTAGAAATAAATGGGAGCCTCTTTATGAAAGGTTCAGAAAGCAACAATGGATCCTGCCAATCCTGCCAAGGCAGAAAAATGGATGAGTATGATTACCACTATCCTTGATTTCATGAGGGTGTTTGGTAATGAGAGGGTGGCATGTGCCACTTATATGTTTCGGGAAGATGCCAGAATTTGGTGGGAGGTGATTACCCAGACCAAGAATGTAAATGCCCTGAGTTGGGAAGAGTTTGAGACTCTGTTCAACGAGAAATATTACAATGATGCTATCAGGGCGGCAAAAGCTGAGGAGTTTATTAGGCTACTTCAGAGAAGTTTGTCAGTCACTGAGTATGCCTTAAAGTTTAATTGTTTGGCAAAATTTGTCATGGAGCTGGTACCCACTGATGGGACCAGAAGAGAGATTTTTGCAGGGGCTACAACCCAGATTAGCCCGTGATGTACGTATTACCACTGTAGTTGGGGTTACTACCTATGCACAGGTTGTTGAGAAGGCACTCATAGCTAAGAGTGCAGAGAACAAGAACTGGCAAGATAGTGCAGCCAGAAAGGATTTAAGGAGGACAAGTTCTCCATTTGTGGGTTCTGGTAGGGGTGGAGGCCACAGTGAACAGAAGAGGAAGGTTCCTCACACCTTCCCAGTTCTAGGTCCTGATAAGCGGCCCCGTGGTACTTCAATGGGTCGTCGAGGTGGTAATGAAGCCTGGAAGTCTTATCCTGAATGCCCTAGATGCAAGAGGCGTCATTTGGGAGAGTGTAGGGCAAGGGCCTGCTTCTCATGTGGAGCAATGGGTCATCTTAGAAAGGATTGCCCTAAGGCTAGAAAAGAAGAACCCAGGAAAGCAGATAGCTCGGCCCTAGCTCGAGTGTTCACATTGACTCAAGCAGAAGCTGAGGCTTCTCCCTCAGTAGTTACAAGTCAGCTTCTTAGTGTTGGAACACCTTATAATGTATTGATTGATTCTGGTGCTACAGATTCTTTTGTTGCTAGTAGTATTATTGATAGACTGTGTAGACCTTGTGAGTTTTATGCTGCGGGGTTTGGAACTTTGTTACCCATTAGAGAGTTAGTGGTATCCAGGAGATGGGTCAGATCTTTGCCAGTGACAGTGGAGGGCAGATAGTTATCAGTAGATTTGATGGAGTTGGTTATGACTGACTTTGATATGATATTGGGTATGGATTGGTTGGAAAAGTATGGGGAAACCATTGATTGCAGAAGAAAGATGGTCACCTTTGAGCCTGAAGGTGAGGATCCTTTTGTGTTTGTTGGTACTATGCATGGACCTCGCATACCTATGATTTCTGTATTGAGGGATAGGGATTTATTCCAAGGAGGTGGTATTGGATTCTTAGCCAGTGTGGTTGATACCACTTAGGTTGTGCCGGTGAGACTAGAAGATACCAGACTAGTTTGTGAATTTCTGGATGTGTTTCCAGAAGAGTTGCCAGGGTTACCACCACACAGAGAAATTAAGTTCGTGATAGAACTGGCACCAGGAACGGAGCCAGTGTCTAGAGCACCTTACAGAATGGCCCCAGCTGAGTTGAAAGAATTAAAGGTATAGCTGCAAGAACTATTGGATTTGGGTTTTATCAGACCTAGTTTCTCACCTTGGGGTGCGCCAGTTCTGTTTGTAAAGAAAAAGGATGGTTCTCTGAGGATGTGCATTGATTACAGAGAACTGAATAAGCTGACAATTAAGAACAAGTATCCTTTGCCAAGGATAGATGATTTGTTTGATCAGTTGCAAGGTAATAAAGTATTCTCAAAGATCAACCTTCGTTCTGGTTATCATCAGTTGAGGGTCAAGGAGGGAGACATACCGAAGACTACTTTTCATACCAGGTATGGGCATTATGAGTTCTTAGTCATGTCGTTTGGATTGACTAATGCCCCTACTGCATTTATGGATCTGATGAACAGAGTGTTCAAGGATTATCTGGACCAGTTTGTGATCGTCTTCATCAATGATATCCTAGTATATTCTCAGTCTGAGTCAGAGCATGAGCATCATCAGAGGTTGGTCTACAAAGACTAAGGGAACACAGATTGTTGGCCAAGTTCAAGAAATGTGAGTTCTGGTTATCTCAGGTTTCCTTTCTTGGGCACATTGTCAGTAAGGAGGGGATTAAGGTAGATCCGGCAAAGATTGGAGCAGTCAGATATTGGCCAAGGCCAAAGAATGCTTATGAGGTAAGAAGTTTCCTTAGATTGGCAGGTTATTATAGGCGTTTCGTGGAAGGGTTCTCAAAGATTGCTACTGCATTGACTAAGCTGACACGCAAGAGTCAGAAATTTGTGTGGTCAGATAAATGTGAGAACAGCTTCCAGGAACTGAAGCAGAGATTGATTTCAGCTCTGATTCTGAGTCTTCCAACAGATCAGGAGAAGTTTGTGATTTATTGCGATGCTTCTCATCAGGGTTTGTGCTGTGTTCTGATGTAGTTAGAGAAGGTAATTGCTTATGCATTCTTGTCAGTTGAAGGAGTATGAAAAGATATACCCCACTCATGATTTAGAGTTGGCGGCTATGGTCTTTGCTTTAAAGATATGAAGGCATTATCTTTTTGGAGAGAAGTGTGAGATCTATACAGACCACAAGAGCCTGAAATACTTCTTCGCTCAGAAAGATTTGAATATGAGGCAAAGGAGTTGGCAGGAGTTAGTAAAAGATTATGACTGTGAGATTCTGTATCATCCAGGAAAGGCCAACGTGGTAGGTGATGCTTTAAGCCGGAAGGGTCCGGGACCGATTTATGGTATGAGGCTGATAGCCAAAGAATTAGCTGATGATATGACGAGAGCTGGTATAGAGTTGCTGGTGGGCCAGTTGGCTAATATTACGCTACAGTCTACAATGTTGGAGAGAATCAAGGAGGCTCAGTTGTGTGATCCACAACTGATCAAGATCAGAGAGGATGTTCTGGCTGGAGCATCCAAAGATTATACAGTGTCTGAGTTAGGTTTGTTGAGATACAAGGGGAGGATATGTGTTCCGTTAGACACTGCTTTGAGGCAAGAGATTCTTGATGAATCTCACACTACACCTTACTCTTTGCATCCAGGCACCACGAAGATGTATCAGGATGTGAGATTGTTGTATTGGTGGCCGAGGATGAAGAGTGATGTAGTGGAGTATGTGGATAAGTGGTTGACATGTCAGCAAGTCAAGGCTGAGCATCAAAGGCCGGCAGGGTTATTGCAGCCTCTGGATATCCCAGAGTGGAAGTGGGAGGACATCACGATGGATTTCATGGTGGGCTTACCCAGGACTGTTGGTCAGCATGATTCTATTTGGGTGATAGTAGATCGCTACACCAAGTCAGTTCACTTCTTGCCAGTGAGGATTACTTATATAGTTGACCAGTATGCAGATCTCTATGTGAGAGAGATTGTGCGTCTCCATGGAGCACCTAGGTTGATCGTGTCAGACCGGGACCCTACTTTTACTTCCAAGTTCTGGGGAAGTTTGCAGAAAGCCATGGGGACTCAATTGAAGTTGAGTACTGCTTATCATCCTCAGACAGATGGGCAATCTGAGAGGACGATCCAGCTATTGGAAGACATGATGCGGGCATGTGTGCTGGACTTTGGTGTATCTTGGAGTAAGTATCTACCTTTGATAGAGTTCTCCTAAAACAATAGTTATCAGTCTACCATTGGAGTTGCACCTTATGAGATGCTGTATGGTAGGAAATGCAGATCTCACATTCATTGGGATGAGACAAGTGAAAGGAGATACTTAGGTCCTGAGGTAGTTCAGAGGACCAGTGATGCCATTGAGAAGATTAGAGCTCGAATGCTTGCTTCTCAGAGTAGGCAGAAAAGTTATGCAGATCCCAAGCGTAGGAACGTGGAGTTCCAAGTGGGAGACTATGTTTTCCTTAGAGTCTCGCCATGGAAAGGGGTGAGAAGGTTTGGGAAGAAGGGCAAGCTGAGTCCTAGATTTGTAGGTCCATTTGAGATCCTGGAGAGGGTTGGTCAAGTGGCTTACAGATTGGATTTTCCTCCGGCGTTGTCAGCTGTGCATAATGTATTTCATGTCTCAGCTCTTCAATGGTATGTATCTGATGTGAATCATATTTTGAGCTATGAAGATTTGGAGCTTGAGCCAAATCTCTCCTTTGATGAGCAGCCAGTTCAGATACTTGACAGAAAAGATAAGGTCCTCAGGAATAAGACGATACCTTTGGTTAAGGTATTGTGGAGGAACAGCAAAGTCGAGGAAGCGACCTGGGAGCTGGAGTCAGATATGCAGAGTCAGTATCCCGAGCTGTTCAGGTAAATTTCGAGGACAAAATTTTAGTAAGGAGGGGATAGTTGTAATGCCCCGAAATTCCTAATGCGGTTTAATGGCTGGATTAGTAGGCCGGGAGAGCTATAATTGTTTAATTATGCCATTAACTAATAATATGCATGTTCATGTGAATTATATTATAGTATAATGTTAAATGCATGCATGTGGGTCCACATTCTATTAGAGGGGTGTTTTGGTAATTTGGCCCGTTGAGGGCATAATTGTATATTTGTATGCATGTCGGTGACATATTGTTGAGACCACATTATAATGTGGGTTTGTTCGAGCTATTCGGCATGAGACGATCTTGGAATATTAATTACCGGTCTAGTCATAACACGTTTAAGTTCGGGGCTCGGGATGAGTCTCGGGGTGATTTTAATGATTAAAGCGTTGCTGGGAATTAAAGGGTAACGAGATATGAATTATTGAAGTTTGAGAATATCAAGAATAGCGGGAATTGGAGAGCGTTAATTATGATTAACGAGATAAGTGGGAAATACCAATTTTGCCCTTGGGAACCTTTAGAAATCCTTAATTGACCTAGGGGTATTTTGGTCTTTTCACCCCTAGGATAGATTTAAGCCATTCAAGGCTTTAGAAAGAAAATGAAAACAGAGCATAAGTTCAAGCTTCTCCCGTACCTTTTCTCCTTCTGTTTTCTTTGTGATTTTTGAGCCATTTTTGAGGATTCAAGCTTGGGAAGTTAGTCTTGGGAGTTTGGGAGTGTGTTCCAACATTGAAGAGCACCATAATCTGAGCTTGAGGTAAGTTTCTAGCCATTAAAATCCCTGCTTTGCTCTGTTTTAGTTATGGTTTTCAGTTGTGATTTCTAGGTTGGATGCTTGGTTTTGTTGGGAGTTTTGGCTAGGGTTCTTGTGGTTGTGATGCTTGGGGTATGTCAGGATGGTTTTTGGGTTCATTTGGCATCAAAAAAGAGGTTTGGAAGCATTGGAATTAGGTTAGAACTGAAGGAGTCGAAGAAGGAGGTTTCAGGGGAGGATCAGTCTATGGGCACAAACAGTTTTATTACTTGTGTCATGAGCTGACAAGTTAATGTGATCCCGAGCACGATCCCCTAATCCAAGCTTTGACGTAAAAACCTAGTCACAACACCATAATATAAATAGATATTGATTAATCTCTAAACAATTTAGAACTTCGGATAAAAATACTAACCTTTGGAACCTTGAATTCTACTAAACCGGGTAGTAGAATCCTTCCTGAGCCTTAACATTTGGGCTCCCGAGCTCAAAACCTTCATTTTCCCTCTTTCCTATTTTGAGTCGCGGCCCACCCCATAGGGCCACGACCCTCTGCAAGTCAAAGAGCATGACTCTCTTTGCTAAAGGACACGGTTCGCAGCGTGCCACACCTTCGCTGCAGCGCCTGGGCAAACTCAGAGGCTTCCAAAGCCTCTTTGCACACACGGGCCATGGCACGTGAAGAACAAGGCTGCAGCGGGAGCCCCAAAACCCAAAATTCCTACATTTTTTTGCATTTTCCCCTGAGCCTAAACCATTAAATCACCCTCAAAACAACATCCAAACCTAGAATTAAGTTTAGAATCCTCGTTCACAAAGCCTAAACATCACAACAACCCCATAAATAATTTCATATCCTCACCAACACTCAAAATCAAACTAAAGTCCAACTCCCACGCAAGCTTTTAGTTATAGCAGAATTAAACATAAAACAAATCTAGTTTAAACCCTTACCTCACTGAGAGTTCAACCCAAGCTAACTCTCCAACACTTCTAACAGCAAATTCCCAAACTTTCAGCCTCTAATTCTGATTTTCCCTTCAATTCTGCCAAAAGTTCTCTATGTCACCAAGAGTGGGAGAGAGAGTTGAGAGAGAGAAAGAGGATGAGATGAAGAGGTTCTGTTTTCTTTTAAGTAATTCTAGAGTATTGGTCTAACTCTTTCTTCAACTGCCTAAGTCCAAAAATTCCTAAAATACCCTTAAGTCTATCTCCAATCCTTTAATGCCACCAAGGGCAATCCCGTCATTTTCCACATCCTGCTAAGTCCTCGAGTGTTCCTGTATTTCCCCATTTTATTCCTGACATACTTAAACAATCAATAAATCAGTACCTGTTACTCGGTAAATCCTGAACACCAACTATGTTCCCAAAATACCTCTAGGCTCACCTCGAGCCGGGTACTTGACCTTGTTGTGATTATTTTTCTATTCCGCTCCCTAGGACCATGTCAGATCGCACCTTATAATTATATCACCACAATCTTGTGGTATCAAGCACAACATACATATATATTGCATGTATGCCCTTAATGGGCTAAAATTACAAGCATGCCCCTATTAACCAAATTGGGCCCACATGCTTATTTAATTCACCTAAACATGCATTTCTAAGCACATAATCATCTAATTCACATATTAACATAATTAAATCAATTATTTCCCTCCTGACACATTAATCATGACACTAAGCCTTATTAGCAAATTTGGGATGCTACTGTACACAACCTTAAACAAATGCAATGCACGGTTATAAAAGGGTTGAGATACTAGGGACAATGACCAATTCTTGGTGCATGTGCCAGTTTTCTTTCCTCGATCTGGTGCGAAAATCAGGACGACCCTGAGTCGATCCTCTCACGAGCCTCTTGAAAACCCAAGTCACAACAACATATTACATGTATTTTTTCTCATAAACCACAACCCATCGAAACTATTCTATAAACAACTCTAGGCCCCAAATAACCTTTAAACATGTCCAATTATGTCTTAGGGACCTCAGCTTATGGTCCCTCAAGGATACCCATCAAAACCCATTGAAAATGTCCCCAAAACAAGGCTGCTAGCACTAGTCGGTCAACTGGCTTGAAAACCTTAGCTGACCTAAACCATAGGCTGGTCGACCAGGTGCCCTAGCCCGGTCGAATGACTGAAGTCAAAGAGCCATTTCTACATTTGTCAAAATTTCAAACCTATCCCAATTTCAACTCAAAACCTATCTACAACCAATTCCAAGTACAAATTCAACCTCAAAATAGTTACCCAACTAGCACACAACACTAAAGCATCATCAAAACTTCCAATTACAACTTAAAACCACCATTTGAAAATTTTAGGGTTCTTATACCCATTTCCCCAAATACAAAAATTAAATCCCAAAATCATGATTACAAACAACAATTCATGCTGCAAAAGGATGCATAAACCTAATTCTAACACCTATCTACTCATCCCAACCATTTAAAATCAATAATTTTTTAAATTAAATCAAACCCCCAACTTCCCTCAAGTACACGTAAGAACAAAAGTAAAGAACTTCAAGAATTACTCACCTTGCTTCAAATTTCGAAAACCCTAGAAGACCTATGGCCTTGGAAGCTGCTAAGTCTTTCATTTGATGTTCAATTCCTTCTAAAATCCTCAAAATCAAAGCTTAGTACAAGAACTTTAGGTGGACCTTGGTGTATAAAAAGAAGAAGAAAAAGAAAGAGGGAGCAAAAAGCCTTGAACGTGTGAGGCCAAGTCTTCGACATTCGTTTGTCTTTTTCTCTACTTTTTAATCAAATTACTGATTTGTCCCTCCAATAACATAATCTCAAAACTAACCCCAAGGGCATTTTGGTCATTTTCCTTGATATCTAATCACACCCCCAATCTCCAAATCCCTAATCTCCAAATTAATCATATAATCCATCAGACATAGATATTCTACAACCGATTTCATTTTACAAATTATCCCAAATTAGAAATTCCCAAAATGCCCCTAGGCTCGGCCCAGGTCGAGTATTTATCCCTGTGTGACTTTTATGCTAAAATCGCTCGAGAGGATCAACTCATGCCAAAAATCACTTATATCCACAAATTAATTTGGTCTCACGCACGTAGCACATACAAATTACAAATATACCCTCATCGGGTAAACGTTAAAAAATGCCCATTTTTAACAAAAGCGAGTCTTTTAACACATTTAATACACATAATCATGCATACTCAATCATATAATAATATAATCACATAATTATCCCATGTGCCCTCCCGACAAGCTAATAAAAATACTAAATCATAAAAATACTACTTTCTTTGGATAGATCTCGACAAAATATCAAAGTTAAAAAAAAACAATCAAAACGGACAACCGAGCTCAAAGTTATGCTTGGTAAAAGTTTTAAAAAATTACAATACTTTTCTCTGCAGTTTTTTTAAGAAAACCGCAAAGAAAAGTCTTTCTTTCTATGCGGTTTTCTTAAGAAAACCGCGGAGAAAAGGTTCCATATATAAACTCATTCTTCCCCACAAGGTTCGTAAACCTACTTCATTTCGCGAAAAAATTCTTCAACATCGGCGGTATGTCTTTCAACCTTAATCTTACTATTTTTTTTCATCATTTTTAGCTAAATCTTAGTTAAAAACTAAAGTAGATGCTTGATATTTGTTTATTTTCAGGCTTTTGGTAGTAAAAATAGTTAGGATTTGGTCGAAAAATTGTCCATTTTCACTATATTTTTGGGCATACAATGTGTTCTTGAGCTTCAAAATAGGTAATGATCTATATATCTTTGTTTGTATAGTTTTTGTTTTTTTTTCATCATTATTTTTAGAGTTTATTTTGTGTGAAATAGACAAATAGAAATCAAAATTTTGAGAGGTTTTTCATAACTCATTAATTTGGTTCCTGAATTTTTTTTCTTCACATTTTTCGGTGACAAAACCTGAAAATTTTGTTTTTTTCTTTTAGGTTTTCAGATTTTCTTTGTATGCAGCTAGATAGATCTCGAAAAAATACCAAAGTTAAAAAAAAAACACCAAAAACGGACAACTGAGCACAAAGTTATGCTTCGTCAAAGTTTTGAAAAATTACAGTACTTTCCTCTGCAGTTTTTTCAATAAAACCGTGGAGAAAAGTCTTTCTTTCTTAGCGGTTGTTTTAAAAAAACTGCGGAGAAAAGTACATCTTTCTCTGTGGTTGGCTTATTACAACCGCAGAGAAAGATGTTCTTTCTCCGCGGTTGGCATACCACTTTTTTCTGCGGTCGAATACACTGCGTTTTTCAGGACTCTTGAAAACCGCAGTGTATTAAGTAAAAAAACCGCAGAGAAAAGCCTTTTTTTGTAGTAGTGATGACACTACAACTATCCCTTCCTAATAGAAATTTCATCCTCAAAATTTACCTGAACAGCTCACGATATTGGTCCCGCATATCCGACTCTATCTCGAAAGTTGCCTCTTCTACCTTGTTGTTCCTCCACAACACCTTCACCAAGGAAATATTCTTGTTCAACAGGACTTTTTCCTTTATGTCAAGGATCTATACTGGTCACTCCTCATAAGTTAAGTCCTGTTGCAACTCCATAGTCTCATAACATAGAACGTGTGTAGTATCCGACACATATTTGTGAAGCATCGATACATAAAACATGTTATAAACTCTCGATAAAGCTGGAGGCATAGCTAATCTATAAGCTACCTGCCTAATCCTTTCTAGGATCTTAAAAGGTCCAACGAACCTAGGGCTTAGCTTTCCTTTCTTCCCAAATTGTTTTACTCCTTTCATCAATGAAACTCAGAGAAAAACGTAGTCCCCCACTTGAAACTTAACGTTCCTACGATTTGGATCTACGTAGCTTTACTATCTACTCTATGAAGCAATTATTCGAGCTCTAATCTTCTCAATCACTTTATTGGTCCTTTAAATTGCCTCATGACCTAGATACTTCATCTCACCCCTTTCATCCCAATGGATGGGCGATTTGCACTTCCTACCATACAACATCTCATATGAGGCCATCTCGATCATTGACTGGTAACTGTGGTTGTAGGTAAACTCAATCAAGGGAAGATACTTACTCCAGGATCCCTCAAAATCCAATACACATGCTCGAAGCATGTCCTTCAATACCTGAATCCCATCTGTTTAAGGATGATAAGTGGTAGTGAACTTGAGTCGTGTACCCAAAGCCTTCTACAAGCCTCCCCATAACATAAAAGTAAAAGTGATGTCCCGATATGATACTATAGACTTCGGTGCCCCATGGAGATTCACAATCTCCCTCACATATAGATTAGTGTAATGATCCACAGTAAAAGTTGTCCTTATAGGCAGAAAGTGACTTGGTATATCTATCCACGATCACCCATATTGAGTCATACTGTCCCATCGCCCAAGGTGATCCAATCACAATTCCATGGTTATATCCTCCCATTTCCACTTATGAATACTCAGGGGTTGTAGTAACCCCGCCGACCTCTGGTGTTCAACTTTCACTTGCTGACAAGGTAGGCACTTAGCCACATATTTGACCACATCTTTCCTCATCCCTGGCAACCAATACAAAGATTTCAGATCCTGATATATATTCATGGTGCCTGGATGTAGTGAACATGGAGTGGTATGAGACTCATCCAGAATCTATTTCTTGATACCCGAGTCCATTGGAACACATATCTGATCCTTGTACCTCAGTATATATGTCTCGAAGATCGTAAATTCCTTAGCCACTTCAGCTAGGACGTCCTCTCGATGCTTCACTAACTATACATCATTCATTTGAGCTTCCCTTAACCTCTCAAGGAGTGTAGACTAAAGAGTAATGTTGGCTAATCGACCCAAAATGATCTCTATTCCATCTCTGGTCATATCTGCTACCACATTGGCTTTCCCTAGATGGTAAAGAATTTCACAGTCATAATCCTTTACCAGCTCCAACCAATGTCTTTGTCTCATATTTAGATCCGTCTGTGTGAAAAAGTACTTCAAACTCTTGTGATCATTATATATCTCAAACTTCAATCCATACAAATAATTCTGCCACACGTTCGGTGAGAATACCACTGCTGCAAACTCTAAATCATGAGTAGGGTATCATTTCTCATACTCCTTCAACTATCGTCAAACATAAGAAGTCACCCCTATCTCGAAGCATCGTAATCTACAAACTTCTCCTAATGGTAGACTAAGCACTGGAGAAACAATCAACTGTCGCTTCAACTCATGAAAATTGTTCACACACCTATCAGTCCAAACAAACTTCAGGTTCTTGCGTGTCAACTCTGTAGCATTCTAAAACTCCTAATAAGAATTAGTATGTTGATTTGTGTGAGCAAAGGGGTATTTTGGTAATTTTACATATTTCAACATTTATTGAAAAATGAAGTGTTTTATGGAAAATAATTGTATTTGATGGATTAGTTGATTAAATTGGAGATTAGATGTATTATTTGAGATTTAGTGGGAAATTTAACTAAATGACCAAAATGTCCTTGGGATATTAATTAGAGGGTAATTTGAGCTAGGGGCAAAATGATCATTTAACCCATTTGATAGGAAAAGTTGGCTAAGTATAGTGCATTCATGTTTTGGGCAACATTACTCTCTATTAGGTCATTTTCAAAGAATCTTCCAAGAACACAAAACTTAAAGTTAATCAAAGACTTTGAATTGGAGGGAGATTCTAGAGGATTAGGTGTATTTGGGAGGATTAGGGGCTGCTCTATCACACCCACTATAGTGGTTTTAAAATTCAGAGGAGGTAAGGTATTTATTTGATCTGTTTTCATTCTTAATTGAGGTGTTCTTGGTTATGTTGAGGTTAAGCTAAATTTTGTAACTTTAAAGTCTCTAGGGGATTTTAGAGTTGTTAGTAATGATGGAAAGGTGATTTGGTGGCTATTCTAAGATTGGAACTGAGTTTGAAATTTGTAATCTTGGCTTGAATTCTAATATTTGGGTAAGTTTCTAAGCTTTAAACTCAAAGTCTTGATTTGTGAAATTTGGTGTATTTTTTATCTTGAGCTTTGGGTATTTTGAAGCTTGGGGTAGGTTTTACTAGTTAATTAGGGATAAATTATTGTTGAAATTATGTTGGAAGTGTGTTTGAATCGATCTTTTGTTTGGATTTTGAGTTGGAAAATCGAAGAATTCACAGGGGCATTATTTGGGGAAGAACACTTAAGTTCAGAGTTATTTTGTGTTTCTGGTGACCTAGCACGACCGCTCTAGTGTCCCAGAAACCACAAAATTTCAAGCTAATTTGGGGTTTCAGGGCTAGTAGCGCGATCGTGCAAGCACCCTAGAAAGTTCAAACTTTTTGTGGGCCAGACCTTGCCAGCTGCCTCGAAATGTGGGTTTTTTGAGTTTCGGGGGCTCGTTTGGGGGCTCGGGGAATGTTCCTATCACCCCGTTGACTAGAGTTAGTAGTTCCAAGGGCTAGAGTTTAGATTGAAACTCGCGATCTGAGTTTAATCTCTAATGAGTTAATTATTTACCTTGTTACTAGGGTTTCTGCAAGGCTCAGGACAGGGATCACAATCGAGGTCGTATCATTATTTTCAAAAGACTCGAGGTACGAAAATTGGCCTTGGCTCACGGGTGCTTTTTGGTTAAGGTCAGGGTAAAGGAAAACTGGACCAAGTTGGAGAGCTCTAGGGGCGGGGTGTACATACTCAAATGGTCGACCACCACGGTCGAGATTCCTTTGGAGAATAAAGAGTGTTAGCTCGATTTCGTCACTTAGGTCAGCTATTTTTGTAAATTTTGTTACAACTATATTTTGTTTAATACCTTCAAACCTTTTTAATGAAATGTTTAATTCAATTGACCCAAAATTTTAATACCAAATCCAATGTTTAACTTTAATTACATTTTTGAGTCCAAATGACTCGCTTAATGAGTTAAGCACTATTTTTAACACATGGTGTAACGATTCTATATTAGTATGGCGGTACTACTTGGTATCAGTGCTACCAAGGTTTGATGCAACCTGAAGATAGGCTAAATATGTATGCTCACTGCAAAAGACAAGCTCGACTCATGGTTTGGTAACTAATGTGTTAAATATGTGTTTAACTGTTTATCTGGAATATATATGCCTTATTTTCATGCTAGCATAGGAAGTAAGAGATATACTGATAGGGCCTGGCCCTTGAATGTTATGTGAATATGAAAAGGCATGCTTATTAACATTGTTGTTGTATGTGGAAGATATTGAAATGCTTATTAGCATTGCAGTTGCGTGTGTTTGCTTATTTGTTCAGTTTTGGACAGTGAGGTGGCTTTTGGATCCCGTTATCAATACCTGATTAGTCGAGTCGTTGATTGCAGATATACTTGGAGAGTTATGCCTATAAGGTGATCGAATCAACAAGACGATGCTCACATCAAGGCTAGAGATCATAATCCAGATCAGATTCCTCCGCAAGCCTCTCAGAATTGGCAACAAGTACTTACAGGTATGCACGAGAGACTACAAAGACAGGAACAGAATATTCGATTATTGAGACAATGCTGAACCAATTGTGCCACCTGCCATGGTACCAATTCTAGTGTACCAGAGGTTGAGAACAGGTGGTAACCCTTGTATGAGAGGTTCAGGAAGCAAAACCTTCCTACATTTGAGGTAGGGTCAGATCCACTAAAAGTTGAGCAGTGGATGAGCATGATCAACTCCATCCTAGACTTCAAGAGGGTGGTGGGCGATGAAAAAGTGGCTTGTGCCACATATATGTTATGTGATGAAACCCACATCTGGTGGAAGGTTGTATCTCAGATCCAGAACGTTGCTGTATTGAGTTGAAATGAGTTTTGAGGTTGGTTCAAAGAGAATTACTATAATGATACCGTTTGGACTATGAAGGCAGATGAGTTCACTAGGTTGGTTCAGGGTAATATGACTATGACGAAGTATGCCCTGAAGTTCAACAAGTTGGCCAAGTTTGCATCAGACTTGGTGCCAACCGATGCTGTTAGGAAATAGAGATTTGTTTGGGGATTAAACCCCTTGATAGCACGGGATGTCAAGATTACCTCACTGCTTAGAGTATCTTTGTAACGCCCTGGATAGCCAAGACTGTTACACTGTGTGTTTATAAAAGTGCCAGACTTGCTAATCAAGTCAATCTGTTAGAAATGTGTTAATGAAACTACAGTTGAACTAGGGTTGAAAGATTTTGGTCTCAAAAGTTTCTTTTAGTCAGAGTCAAACATTTTTACATGGGATCCCAAAAGTAGTAGCGTTAAAAGACACTTTACAAAATTACTGGATAAAAGTACATTTACTAGCCACTCTAAGGGCAAAACAAATAATTAGGCTTTTCCCATCCTGTAACACTCCTCGGTCATGGCGGCCGATCAGCTAACTATGTACATTCAGACCCAAAGCTCTCCATCTCAGGACTGGTCCACTTTTCCCTTGCCTTTACCTGCACCACGTAGCACCCATGAGCCAAGGCCCAACAAGAAAATACAACAACAGAGCATAATCATCAAGAAAACAACCAGATAACTCATAAAGTATAATCATATACTCAACATTCCAAATATTCACATTAATCAAGTATTTAACATACCAAGTTCATCATTTCATTCTAATAATCAATTCACACATGACAACCAGGGTCAATGCCCTTAGGCCGCACCCTCTATTTATCCCACTGACTCCGGCCCACTTAAACTGAGCTCAGTGAATATTAAGCTGTCCTCAGCTACCAGTGGCCGAGCCATGCCCTGTGCGCAAGTATTATTTATGGCACTCTTAGGCCTTTTATCACATGTCCCACGGAATAATACCATCTATGACATCATACAGATATGGGGAGCTCTTAGTCCCAACATAATCACATAACTGAGTGCAGTATTCTTACCTTTAGATTCCAATAGCTTTGTTCAATTCAATCCTCAAGCACGATCCCGCCTGAGCCCTAGTGCACACCTAGTCACGGTTACAAGTTAGAACCAACTCCAAACTTCAATTCCAAAACCTAGCCTCGGGACCCATCCCAAGCCCTTGGGAAGCCCTAATTCCACCAAACAGGGTGGTGGAATCAAACCCCGAGCCCCCGGGCAAAAACCCTAAGAAATAACCCAAAAATCCCCTTCTAGGAATAGGGTAGCGCTACAGCGCCCTAAAGTGGGCACTACAGCGCTACAAACAGAGCCAACAGACTCCCAGACACCCAAGCCTAGCTCTGTAGCACCCTAAGGCTAGCACTACAGTGCTAGTCACAACCAGACAATACCCAGACTTCTCCTCTTCAAACTTGCTCGAGCCAAAACCTTCCAAAATCTTTCCAAACCTCAACCAAACTCCAAAACAAACCTACCAACATCTATATCTCACCCCATAAGACCCAACCATACAAAACTCAAACACATGCACCCCAAAACAAAGAAATCAAATCCTTAGGCTTAATTCCCTAGAATTCCCATAGAAACTCAGCTTAGAAAACCAATTCAATACCAAAACCAAGAACTGAATAACAACCTCAAAACCTTACCTCAAATGATGAATAACCTTTGTTAATTCCCCAAGCCAAACCAAGGATCCTAGTGTTAAGTCTTAGCCTAAGACTTCTCTGAATTTTAGTCCCAAATTTCCAGAAGAATTGGCGAAGAAGAGCCCAAACCGTACAAGAGAGTAGTGCCCTGTTTTCCCTTCTTTCTTTTCCCTTTCTTTTCTTTTGTCTCAATCCTTTTTCAGACCTCTATTTCCTTCTACACATTCCACTAAGGCATAAAGCATTATAATACTTATCCCTGCTTTTAACTCAAATGACCAATTTGCCCTCCCATAATCCTAAGCCATTAAATCATTCTAAGGGCATTTTGGTCATTACGCCCAATTCCTGCTAATTCCTCGAATGTCTCTAATATTCACCACTTAACTCCCGACACCTAACTAATCACCAATTTTATTCCTCAATATCAAAATAGAATCAAATATATTTCCTAAATTCCCAGAAATACCCCCAGGCTCACCCCGAGCTGGGTATAAATCCCTACCGTGACTTTTTCGCTAAACTGCTCATTAGGATCGCCTCGAGTCACAAGCTACAAATAAATCCACATAATAATGTGGTCTCAACAATTTATCGCAGATATTTACAGTTATGCCCTCAACGGGCCAAAATTACGAATATGCCCTTCTAATCTAATCAGGGCCTACATGCATACTAATACACGTAGTCATGCATCACAGATATCCAAATAATCATATAACATGCTTTTAATAATTTAAATCACATATAATCCAGTTATGCCCTTTCGACACACTAATCAAGGCCCTTAAACCTTATTAGTAAATTTGGGTCGTTACACTCTTAACACCTGAAATTCCCTAATATGTCTTAGTGCCTAGATTAGGAGGCCGGGAGGCAATAATTGAACTAAAAGAATGCTTATCTATTATGAGCATGTTATTATGTGAATTTTATTATGACATGATTATGCTTCCATGTTTAGGTGTATTAAATATGCATGTGGGCCCGTTTCTTATTAGAACGGCATTTTCATAATTTTGACCCATTAAGGGTATAATTGTAAATATTTGTGATATATGATTGCGATCACATTATTATGTGGATATATTTGAGTTACCCCGCACGAGGCGATCCTAGTTAGCTAGTTAGCAGAAAAGTCACAATGGGGTAAAATACCCGACTCGGGGTGAGCTTAGGGGTATTTTGGTAATTTGGTAAATTACTGGGAATTATAGAGTAACAATAATTAATTGATGAGCATTGGTTTGAAAGATTATTTGGGATAGTATGAGATAATTTGAGGTTAGCGAGAATTATGCCAAATGACTAAACTACCAATGAGAGTAACCTTTAGGGGTAATGGGGCAAGGGGCATTATGGTCTTTTGACCACATGGGTCAATTGAATAGGCCATCAGCTGGGTACCTAGCTCACTCAAGTTCAAGTCACTCCACTTTTGTTTTTGGAGTAATTTGGGAAAAACTCACTTAAGGCATACAAAGGCAAGGATAACTTTGAATTTTGTGGAGATTGATTCCAATTCTAGGGGGGTGGCAGCTTGGGATTGGAGTTAGAAGAAGCTAAGACTATCATCGCATTCAGAGATTCGAATTTTGAGGTGAGATTTCTCTATTTTTGTATTCAAGAGGTGTTCTTGAGTTTTATGGGTTCAGATTTCTAAAGTGTGTGCTTGTTGGTGTTTTTGGATGGTTTGACTAGTAGGTTTTGTTGCCTAGGCTTAGAGTATGGTTTCTGTGGCTGAAATTATGGTAGAAACATTTGGAATGGTTGAAATTGAGGTCTGAAATGGCTAGAAATCGTAAGTTTACGATTTGGGGAAAAACATCAAATTTTGGGCAGAGTTTCAGGTTCTTGGGATCTAGCGCGATCGCGCTAGTGTCCCAGAAAGAGGGAAATTGGATTCAATATGGGGGGCTTGAGTGATAACGGTGATGTTTACATGTGTAGTTCGCTCGACCGTCATGACCGCGATATCACAGGGAAGCTAGGGTTGGACCCTGTTTTGCCGCTCACACTAACTTATTTTGTAATCTCTGGGTTGTAACAAATTTTTAACTTGTATTTTGGGATCCCATGTAAAGAATAAACTTTTGTTTAATGGAAATGTTTATGTCTTGACCAAAATTTTTAATACCCGAACCCTTCACTACTACAAAAACAGGCTTTTAGGACACTTTTAAAGGGCACTCACCTAAATGCGAGCCCTAAAAACAGCTGTTGGACTTTTGAGGACACTCATTGAGAGTCCTTAAAGAATTTGTTTTAGGACATGCGACACGAGGCCTAAAAACTGATGTGTGTCCTAAAAGTTTGAATTATTAATTTTAACAAAAGTTCCATGAATTTTTAGGATACTCATTGAGAGTCCTAAAAGAATTTTATTTAGGACACGCAGTGCGAGCCCTGAAAACTTATGTGTGTCCTAAAAGTTTGAATAATTTTTTTAACAAAAATTTTATTAATAATTTAATAAATAAATAAAAATATATTTAGAAACCCTAATGGATAACTTTTTTTAACCACTTTGTTTCTCTCTCTTCTCTCTCCTTCTCCTTGGCGTTGCATTTTCCAGGCCTGAATGGCGGACCTCCGGCTACCAGACGGCAACACACGCCACACAACTGGGTTCTCGAGCCCCCGAAACCTAAAGCCCTAGAACCTAGCCTCCCTACTTGTCGTCCTCTACCTCGACGTGATATGTAAAGCTCCGCTGCCGCCGTGGCTTCCCAAGCAATTTTTTGGTGATTTTGACGTCGTCTCAGCTGATGGGTAGCATGGTCAAGTTCGTGAGCTCAAGGGGATCAAAACCCCTATGGAGATTTGTCTGAAATGTCACTGGAGGTGCTCGCCGGTGTCGTGGAAACCCGAGGGTTCTCGACCATATTCCAACTGCCACAGTGGGTGGTGAGGCTCACCACCACCATTTTTGAGTCCCTTTCGACCTCTACTTCAAAACCCAGGAGTTGATCCCTTAACCACCGCCGCTGGGGTGGCACCATCGTTGTCATCGTCAAAGCTTTGGCGTGAGCTTCAACCAACAATGGTGTGGGGTGACCTTAGGCTCGTTTTGAGATCTAAAACATTCTTTTAGGGCTTGCAATGCGAGTCCTAAAATCCTCAATTTTTAAGGCTCTCATATAGAGGACTCGTGTCCCATGAGCCCTAAAAAGCCTTTTTTGTAGTAGTGCTTAGTGGCTTAATCACATGTTTTATTCCAAATGACTCATTTAGTGAATCTAGCACTAATTTTAAACACACATGGTAACGAACCCTAATTAGCAGGGCGTTACAACTTGGTATCACAGCTGTCAAGGTTTAAGGGTTCCTGATAATGGATTGGGCATGTACACTCGTCACTAAAGACAAGCTTGACTCATGGTTTGGTAACTATTAATATAGTTATGTGTGTAATTGCTTAAATGAACTGTATATGCCTTACTTGCTTGTTTAAATAGAGAGCATGAGCTCTTCTGATAGGGTCTTGCCCTTGATTGTTGTATGTATGTTAAAAATGTGCTTATTAGCACAATAGTCACTTGTGAATGCACTAGGATTGCTTATAAGTGTCATTATTGTTTATGAATGTCATAAATGCTTATTAGAGTTGTTATATGTGCTTGTATGCCATGAGTTGCTTATTTGCATCATTAAATGTTAGAAGGAATGCTTATTAGCATCGCTATCTACTGTGCATGCAAGAAAATGCTTATTAGCATCCTTCTTACCCTTGAATGTTAGAAATGCTTAATAGCATTATGCTATGTATATGCATGCTAGGAACATGCTTATTAGCGCTGTTAATGTTTGTAAATGTTAAGAACGTGCGTATTAGCATTGTGTTTGCGTATGATCATGAATCACCATGCTTATTTGCATGATTTGTATATGTGTGAATTACTGGGATGCTTATTATCATTTTCAATGCATGTGAATGCTTATTCGATCGGTTTTGAACCATGGGTTGGCATGGGATATTGTTATTACTGCTTGATAAGCCGAGTCATTGATTGCAAATAGACTTGGAAATATGCTTCCAAGGTAATCTAATGAGCCAGCCGGCACTAAGCATCAGGTCAGAAGTAATGACGAGGGTTAAAACCCTCTACCACCTCCTCAAAACTACCACGAGATGTTTGATAATATGCAAGCTAGGATGCATAGACAAGATGAAGAGATTCGCCAATTGAGGCAACAATAGGTTCAGCCAGGGAACGCTGCATTAGAGGCCCTGTCTGCTACTCCAGTACCGGCCATACAGCAGCAGACAGAGTTAGAGAACCGTTAGAAGTTGGTATATGAACGGTTAAGGAAATAGCACCCTCCATTTTTGAGGGTAGCGCAGATCCACTTAAGGCAAAGCAGTGGATGGCCATGATTACATCATCCTAGACTTTATGAGGGTGATGGGCAATGAGAAAGTGGCTTGTGCCACATACATGTTTCGATAGGATGCCCGAATCTGGTGGGAGTTGGTGTTCCAGACTAGGGATGTAACCATAATGAACTTGGAAGATTTTAGATTTCTCTTTAAGGAGAAATATTATAATGAGCCAATTAGAGCTGCGAAAGCTAAGGAATTTAGTAGATTGTTGCTAGGGAGTATGTCAGTGACAGAAAACGCCCTGAAGTTTGATAGATTAGCCAAGTTCGCTCAAGACTTGGTACCCACTAACGGGATAAGGAAGGAAAGATTTCTTCAGGGTCTACAACCTATGATAGCTCGGGATGTCAAAATTTCCACAATACTTGGAGTGATGACATATGCTTAGGTAGTAGAGAGAGACCTTACTACAGAGAGCTCTGAGAATAAGATTTGGTGCGAGAATGCGACCAAAAGGGATATGAGGAGGACAGGACCTCCCTTCACAGGATCAGGTAGGGGCCGAGGCCCAAGTGACCAGATAAGGAAGACCCCGGATACTATTTTGTCTTCTGGTCTTGACAAGAGGCCACGGGGTGTACAGAATGGCCGCCAAAGTGGCAATGAGAACTAGAGGTCATACCCAAAGTGTGCCAGATGTAGAAGAAGTAATCTGGGGGAGTTTCGGGCATATGCCTGCTTGTTATGTGGGATCATGGGGCATCTCAAGCAGGACTGCCCAAGAATGAAGAAATAGGAACCGAAGAAGGCAGACAACTTGACACTAGCTTGAGTGTTTGCATTGATGCAGGCTGAGGCTGAGGTTGAGGCTAGGCCATCAGTGGTCAGAGGTCAGCTTTCTAGTGATAGAATTTCTTATACTATGTTGATTTGCTCTGGTGCTACACATTCTTATGTTTCTAGTAGGATTATTGATAGACTATGTAGGCCATGTGACTACTAAGCTGTGGGGTTTGGGACGTTATTACCCACTGGGGAATTAGTGGTTTCTAGGAGATGGGTCAGATCACTGCCGATGATAGTGGACGACAGGGAGTTGTCAATTGCCTTGATAGAATTGGTTATGACAGACTTTGATATGATTTTGGGGATGGAATAGTTAACTAGATATGGGGCAACCATTGATTGTAAAAATAAGATGGTAACCTTTGAGACTGAGGGTGAGGACCCCTTTGTATTCGTTGGCACTGTGCATGGACCCTGAAAACCTATGATTTCAGCATTGAGGGCTAGAGACCTATTACGAGGAGGTTACATTGGATTCTTACCAACGTGGTGGATACCACTCAGGTCATGCTAGTGGGACAAGAAGAGACTAGGTTGGTTGTGAATTCCTAGATGTGTTCTTAGAGGAATTACCAAGGTTTCCGCCACACAGAGAGATATAATTTGTTATTGAATTGACACCTAGAATAGAGCCAGTGTTTAGGGCACCTTATAGAATGGCTACAACAGAGTTGAGAGAAGTAAAGGTACAATTACAGGAGTTATTATACTTGGGTTTTCTCAGACCCAATTTCTCGCCACAGGGTGCGCCAATATTATTTGTGAAGAAGAAGGACGGTTCTCTGAGGACGTGTATAGACTACAGTGAATTGAATAAGCTGACCATCAAGAACAGGTATCCTCTGCCAAGGATAGATGACTTATTTGACCAATTACAAGGTAAAATGGTGTTCTCGAAGATAGATTGTAATGCCCTAGGTAACCAAGACCGTTACACTGTGTGTTTAAAATAATGCAAGACTTACTAATCAAGTCGTTTGAACATAAATGTGTTTTTAAAGTCAACTGATAGGTTAGGGTTAAAAGATTTTGATCATAAAAAAGATGACTTTCATTAAAACAAGAGTTTGATACATAGGATCCCAAAAATAATGTTTACATGGAAGATACAACCCTCAAAAGTTAATACAACAGTAGCCAATCTAAATGGAAAAATTCAAGTTTGAGCTCTAGTCCCCATATTTTGCTCGGCTATGGCAGTCGAGCAGCTGCTGATGTACACTCTACCCCTAAAGCTCTCCAACTCATGGATGGTCCAGATTTTCCTTGCCTTTACCTGCACCACCTAGCACCCGTGAGCCATGGCTTAGCAAGAAAACCAAATTCAACAAGCATAGATAACAACAGAATGTACATAGTAAATTTTAGATCAATAAGTTCAATTAATCAGAAAAATACAAGTGCTAAGCTAGGCAACGATAATAGTTTAATCCAAACATATAAATCAACCTTAATATAGTTAAATTGGGGTCGACGACCCTAGGCTGAGCCCCCTTGTTATTTAGCTTATCTTGGCTAGCTTAGGCTGAGCTGCGTTCAGTAAGCTCAACATCATCCTCGGATCCATTAGGTCATATTTTCACATCACACATATCAGATATACAGGTTACAGAACACATATGTTAATTACAGGGAATCTCAGTCCCATTCACAACTTGGGTAAGGTTTTTTTACCTCAAGTCCCGAGCGAAGGATGTAGAGCGGTCCTGAGCACGATCCTCAGCCCCGAGCCTTCGGTAACCATAATCACAAGAGACAATGGATAACTATCAAAAATCTAATCCAATTAAATGCTTTGGAGTAAAAAATAACCTACTGGACCTCGAATTCTACTAAACCGGGTAGTAGAATTCATCCTGAGCGCTTAGGTTTAAGTCCCTGAGCCTAAGGGTCGTGGCGTGCCCCAAGTGAGAGGCACCAACCTCTTATCCTAAGGGGAGGCAGGCCGCGACTTGCCCCCTGGGACCACGGCCCGCCCACAAATCAGTAAGCCCCCAAGGCTTTTCTAGGCACGCGAGCCGCGACGCCCCTAAACTGGGTCACGACGCGCCCCCGTGTACCCAGAAATCCCTGTGTTTTTTGCATTTTTCCCCAACTCACAGCCTTAGAATTCAACCGTAAATATGTACCCAAGCAAAAAAAATAGGTCTAGAACTCGCAATATTACCTCATAAACAACACCCAAATAGCCTAAAACACTAGTTCAATCCTCCCTAGATGCAAAATTCAGAACCCCCCTCAAGTAACCCTCAGCATGATCAAAACCAACCAGAAATTCAACAACCTAGAACCTGAATTCTCACCTTAGTTAGAAGCTTTAATCCTTAGCAATCTCTAGGTTGTTCCAAGCTTAATTTCCTCAGATTTCCCAGTTTAAAACCTAGCTTTTCCTTTAAAAAATTCTTTCATCTTTAAAGCACAAGAGAGGGAGAGAGAGAGTGAACGTGAGAATAAGAGAGAGAGAGTGCTGGGGAATGTTATGATATGTTCTACCCTAAGTCTGATACTTTCTAACTATATCTATTAATTAAAATGACAAAAATGCCCCTTATACTAACCCAACCTCCCTAATTTCCCTTAAGGGTAAAATGATCATTAACCCCAATTCCCGCTAATTCCACGAGTAATCCTACAAATTCCCAATTAATCTCATCGTGTCCAACTAACTACCAAATACTTACCCATTACTCGATAAATCCCAAATATACATTAAACTTCCCAAAATACCCGTAAACTCACCCCGAGCCGGGTATCAAACATTGCTGTGACTATCCCGCTAATCAACTCACTAGGATCGCCTCGAGCTGTATACTGTGAATATATCCACATAATAATGTGGTCTCAATCATTTAACGCATATAATCACATTTATGCCCTTAACGGGACAAAATTACAGATATGAACTTATAAACAAGAACAGGCTGACATGCATATTTAATACTTAGAACTATGCATTTAAATATATTCATATTATCATATAAATCATGCATGCAACATAGTCATGCATTTAATCAATTAATCTAACATATATCCAATTATGCCCTCTCGGCACGTTAATCAAGGTTCTAAACTTTATTAACATTTTTGGGATGTTACAACTATCCCCTCCTACTGAAAATTTTGTCCTCGAAATTTACTTGAACAACTCAGGATACTGATCCCGCATGACCGACTCTAGCTCCTAGGTCGCTTCCTCGGCCTTGCTATTCCTCCATAATACATTGACTAAAGGAATCGTTTTGTTGCTCAGAACCTTGTCCTTTCTGTCTAGGATCTGAACTGGTTGCTCTTCATATGACAAATAGGTCTGTAGTTATAGATCCTCGTATCCCAATACATGGGTCGTATCTGAGATGTACTTCCAAAGCAGTGAGATGTGGAATACATCATGGACTCTTGACTGTGGAAGAGAAAATCTGTAGGCTACCTGCTCGATCCTCTTAGGGATCTCAAAAGGTCCTACGAATCTAGGGATTATCTTGCCCTTTTTCCCAAATCTCCTCACCCCTTGCAATGGTGAAATTTAAAGAAACACGTGGTCCCCCACCTGGAATTCCACGTACTCATCCCAATGAATGGGCGATCTACATTTCCTTCCATACAACATCTCTTATGGTGCTACTCCATTCGTTGATTGATAACTATTGTTGTACGAGAACTCAATCAACAGTATGTACTTACTCCAAGACCCCTCGCAGTCTAGCACACATGCTCTAAGCATGTCCTCCAATATCTAAATTGTCCTCTCAGACTCTCCGTCTGTCTGATGATGAAAGGAAGTACTAAACTTCAACTGAGTTCTCATAGCCTTCTGCAAACCACCGCAAAACTTGGAGGTAAATATGGGCTCCCAGTTCGATACTATAGACTTAGGAACCCCATGGAGGCATACAATCTCCCTCATATACAACTCCGCATATTGATCTACTGTATAGGTCGTCCTTATTGGGAGAAAGTGAGCTGACTTGGTGTACTTGTCTACTATCACCCACACTGAGTCATGTTTCCCCACCGCCCTAGGCAAACCTCCTACAAAATCCATAGTAATATATTCCCACTTCCACTCGAGAATACCCAAAAGCTGTAACAACCCTGCTGGTCGCTAGTGTTTAACCTTTACCTATTGACAGGTTAGGCACTTTTCTACATATTTGACCACGTCCTTCTTCATCCTAGGCCACCAATATAAAGTCCATAGATCCTGGTACATCTTCGTGGTTCCTGGATGAAGTGAGTGTAGTATGAGATTCATCAAGAATCTCTCGTGTAATACCCATATCCATCGGAACACAGATCCGATCCTTATACTTTAGTAAACTTGTCCCTGAGATGGAATAATCCCTAGCCACTCCAACTAGGACATTAGATCTAACCTCCTGCAACTGTGTATCACTCATCTGACCCTCTCTCATCCTCTCCAAGAGGGTAGACTGTAAAATAATATTGGCTAACTGGCCCACAACCAATTCTATCCTCGCTCTAGAAAGTATGGGGAATGCACAAAGGCAGCTGTCTTTTCCAGGCTGTCAGCGGAATAGTAGGCGAAATAGTACTTTTAGGCATGCTGGGATGTGTGCGGCCTCGACCTGTCGGGCGTGTCAGGCGGGATCCTGTGTCAGGTGGATATCATTCCAACTATGCCTCCTCCATGACTCGACCGCTTGGTCTTCTTCCGTGCGAGACACGGAACTGTATCCGCGAAGGTAACCTGAAGAGCTTCTCCTGGAAGGACCTTCCTTGAAGGATATCCCTTCGGGAGTCCGGGAGAATCGACGAGCTTCCGCGTCGCGGTTGCTTGAAAGAGTATGCTGGACACTAAATGGGAGAGGCAAAGCCTTTCTATCCATCCGCGAGCTCTGGTCACTGTCCGCGAAAGACTTTGATAATTTTGCTTCCCCGAGGCTATCCATTTAAACGCTATCCGGAAATCTGGATAACATTTACCCCCCAAGGTCACGGGGCTTGAGAGGTCCGGGAGCTTGTACAGTCCTCCGGGTGCTCTGGTCTCTAGATTAGGCGAGGGGTCACCTCCTGTGTTCCTGGAAGAGTTCCTTTTTCCCGCCTGAGTGTCAGTACAAAACAAAAGGAAATTTCTTCTGTTTGAACTCAAGCACTCAAGTGTGGCAAGGGCCACGCGTCATGCAGGGAATGGCTCTATGACCAAGACGTGTGCGTGAGGTGACTGGCTGAGTAGTGATTTGACGGTATTTAATGGTGCACTGGGCCCGAGATGGTATAATGATGGGAAATAAATACTTTATTCCCATCCGAGGAGTCTTAAATTGGACCGGCACTTCATCCCCAACCGTTGGATTTGATGCATGCGGTATGGGAAGATCGGGACCGTCCATTTGTGGAATTCGAAACGATTTCGTTATCGCTATAAAAACGAGGGAACGGACCTTTCTTCCTCTTTACGCTTTCAAATTCTCGAGTCTTTCAGATTCTTAGACTCTCAAATCTTCGAACTCTCAAGCTTCCAAGCTTCCTTTCCTTCGAATTCGCCACTTCTTTTGGTAAGGAATCCAGGAACTTTTCTTTCGATTAGGCAGTAGGTTTGATCGCCGAAGTTCTAGGTTTGAATCGTTGCTTGTCTTTGCAGCCTTTACTTCACGCGTTCGTGCAGTGTAGGGACCCGGTTACTCCCTCAATCTTCAACTACTCGAATACCAGTAAGTATTTTTACTTTGCTTTTCCCTTCTAAACCTCAGTTTGTTGGTAGTTGTTAGTGTTGAGTTTTCTGCCGGCGTCATCTTTATGCATGCGTGAATAGGGCTTTGATAGGCATGTGACTGATGCGAATCAATAAGTCATTTCTTTGCATGCTTTGACGATTTGCTTTTGGAAAGTTGTTTCTCGTCTGCTTGTGCTGTTCTGGTTTGTTATTTTAGGGCATAAGCATGAACGCATTTAGGGTGTTTTCCCCGGGGAAAACACTTCTCTCGGCGGGCTTAGGCTCGAAGTTTGAATCTGGTTCCTTGCTGCCCTCCGGGTGGCATGGTGCCAGTCCCTCGGCAAGCTCGGTGGGAGCCTCTCCAAGCAGTTTTCGGGGAGGGTCTCCCCGACGCCTTTAATACCGTTAGGGTATGGCAAGGGTGCTGACTGCTTGGAGTGTTTTCTTCTTTGTTTCTTTTGCTCAGTGACGAGCACCTCAAAGGAACAAGTCATCCCTGTGGTAGAGGCTGGATCTGCCCAGGAGCAAGGTCCCCCTGTTGCCAGCGCGAAGGGGAAAGCGAAAACTAAGGTGGCCTCGGCTAGCCCACCGAATATCAACAGCTCCATCTGGGAGATGGACCAGAAGCCGAACCTGCTCAGGAACTACGGCATGTTGGAGCTGTATTCCTCAGAGGCAGGCTTGAAGAACATCCCAGGTCTGATATGTCGGTGCTGGGTGAGTCTGCCAGTCAGAGTCACGAGGGTTTTGGTGCCTGGAGCTGGGCACACATAGTGTGTGGGGCACACTTGCCCCTAAGAAGTTATTTTGCCAACTTCTGCGTGAAGGCGGGGATTGCCCCCTTCCAGTTGATTCCCCCCAACTACAAGCTTCTAGCGGGGTGGTACATCTTTTGCAAATCCAGGAATCTGGAGGCCCCTACCCCGGAGGAGGTGCTATACTTTTATGGGCTGAAGTCTCAGCCCATGAGAGGTCATCCAGACAAGGTGGGGTTTTACAGGCTGGAGAGGTACCCGGACGTGATGTGTCCCACCTGTCATACTGCGAGGGTTCCAGATCTCCGGGAGTACTGGTTCCTGACGACTGGCTTCCCATTGAAGAGGGTGCTAGCCCTATCTTTGGACTTCAAAGTTCCTGGTAAGTGCTCCTTCCTCTCTTCTTTAACTTTGTTTCTTTAAGTTTGGTCTGCCTTCCGGGAGGATCTCTAACACTCGTGTTTGGATTTTGCAGAAGCCGTCCCGCGGACACCTCGCTGTGCGGAGATGATAAGGAGGTCAAACTTCTACGAGGGGCTCTCGGAGGAAGAGCTGAAGGTGGAGGGACTTGTGACCACCGAATCTTTGAGGGAGTATGGGCTACTCGCCTCTTTCCAAAATATTGAGCCAGTGAGTGGCAGGGGGCAAAGTCAAGTGTCAGCTGACATCCGGGAGTAGATTGCCCTGGAGCTGTCCAAGGTGATCTGCCAAGCGGCCCGGGACGAGAATAATTTATCTCCTAGTTGGGCGGAGAAGTTCCCCGACCCCCAGCCGGAGGAAGAAGAGATTGAGGCTCGCCACTCCGCAGCTTACCCCAATGAAGGGACTCCGGGAGCTGGTACCTCCGGGAGAGGTAAGACTAGTTTTCGATTGATCCACACCCCCAGCCTGTCTGAGGTTTCCCGGACTTCTCAGGCGGGGTTCGATCCCCGCTTCCTTAGGCTAGATCCGCGTAGGATACCCTTTGACAGATATTGCGATAGGGTAGATGAGCTCCTCGGGTGTTTGAGTGACGGTAGTCTGCCAGAAGGTGTCATCATGGTTGACCCTTCTTCCCTCAGCATGTCATTCCCGGACTTCAAGGAGTACGGGAGATTCCTGGAGCAGGAAGCGGTGTTTTGTTTTGCTCGGGGAAGGCCATCCACGTTTCTCGTGCATGGTCGTCCCTTTCAAACTTTTCCTTTTTTTTTTTTTTTTTTTTTTTGTTTCTTGTTCCCTGCTGGGGGACTTGTTCGTGCTGTTATGTTGTTGCTTGTTTTGTTTTCTGCTTATCTTTTTTCACATTGCTTGCTGGTTGGTTAACCTTGCTTCGCACATTCCTTGCAGAATATCCTGAAGCAAAGATGTTGGGGAGAGCTACCTCTCTTATCAAGAAGGCCGCCACCAGCCAAGACCCGTCCAAGGGGAAAAGATGAAAGGCCGGAGCTGGTAGGGGAGGTAAAGCTGCCACACCCAAGAAGACAAGTGGCGAGGCGCAAGGGTCTCCGGTGGTGGAGAGGTCAATCGTGCCCGTGGTGGAGAAGCCTCCTGTCAAGGGGCCTTCCGAGAACATGGTGGTCTCGAGCAGTAGCAGCGATGGGGAAGGTCTTGTGTTCCCCGCGAAGAGGCCCGGGGTGAGCAAGCGTTCCGGAGGAGAGGCTGAGGGCGACAAGAAGAAATGCCTTAGACACTCTTCTCCCGGAGGTGATGGAGACCTCCGGGCTACGCGCAGTCCCCACCAGATTACCCCCAACCAGCAGCAAACACAACTCCAACAGCAAAAGCAACAGCAACAACAACAACAACCACAAAGAAAATCAACATCGCCACAGCAGCAGCAAGAGCAACAGCAACATCAGCAACAACCACAAAGACAATCAACACCGCCACAGCAGCAGCAAGAGCAACAGCAACATCAGCAACAACCACAAAGCGGGGCGGTAGTGTCTTCGCTACCGTCCCCAATACCCCGTCTACTTCCTCCTACAGTCAAAAGGGAGTCCACCCTTTCGGGGTCTCCTTCTTCTTCTTCTCTTCCACTTTCTCAACAAACAAGCCTTCCTCGGCGTGGCCTGAAGTTCCACTTCCCTCAGAAACCAACCCGTTTCCCCGCTGTCCTCCTGGAGGGTCTAAGACGGGCCGATAATTTTTTGAAGAGGCGGTTGGAGGCCGAGAAGGCTGTTACTCAGGGAAGGGCAGACAACTTGTCTGCCGTGAAGAGAGCTGAGCTGGCCGAGGGGGTGAGATCCCTTCACCCGGCTGGAGCGGTTCTGGATGGCCCAGCCTTGGAGAACAGGCTGGTGCCTAGGCTCGGACGTTCATTGGCGCCGTTCGGAGCGGAGATGATGGAGGATATGGCCCTGAGCTTGTGCGAACTCAATTCTGAGAAATGGGCCATCAGTAGCAGTAAGGACCCGCTGTTGCTGACACATGCCGTAAAGCAGCAACTTTCGGGGGTAAGCTGTCAATTGTTGTGTTCCGGGATCAATTGTCTTAGTACATTTGGTTCTGCTTAACTCATTCTGTTGTCTTTCCTCGCAGGCCTCTCTCATCGCGAAACGCTCGTTCCGGGAGGTGGGTGCAGTTCTGGTTCAGCTGGAGGAGAGCGAGGTGGCTCGCCAGGCCTTGGAGGCGGAGAAGCAGAAACTGACCCAACAGGTCGAGAGCATAAAGGGGGAGGCTGTGGAGAAGCTTAACCAGGCCCAGCGCACGGCTGAAGAAGAGGCGGACAAGAAATATCTTGCCAAATATCGAGAGTATCGGGCCAGCGCAGAGAATGAGTTCAAGCAGCGGTCGGATGACTTGAAGGCCCAGAACTCCAAGCTCCAGGAAGAGCTATCCCAGGCCAGGGGGGAGAAGGACACCCTGGATGCCCGCTTGCAATCGAAAAACGATCTCCTCCTTAAGCAGAACGAGGAATACGCCATTCTTCAGAATAAGCTGCACGAGGAGGAGCAAGATCACAGGAGGAGCAAGGATCTCGCGTCTATGCTGGAGTTGGGGCTCGGTGAGAAGGATAAACAGATTGGAGCCTTGCAATTCACTGTCAGGGGGCATTTGACCGAGAAGCAATCCTTGCTGGATCAAAATAAGGTGCAGCGCAAGGAGATTAATTCCCTTAAGGGAGAGCGGGATGCATCCAAGGCCGAGCTGGAAAAACTGAGGGCTCAATTGGCTGTCGCGGAAGCAAAGCTGGCGACCTCTGAGGCGGAGCGCTTGAAGGAGAAGGAAAATGCCGAGGTGGTGCTGAATAGAACGATCAATCTATCCCACGTGGTCCTCATGCACCAACTTTGGAAAATAAACCCGGAGGTAGTAGGCTACCTGGGAGAGGACGCCGCCGCCATGAGGGAAAAGATACAGGCGTGGGATCAAAGCCCAGAGGTGTACGTCCAGACTTATAACATCGACGAGCCTGCTGGAGTCCCTGAGGCAGAGGATCCCGAAGAGGCGGGGACCTCTGAACTTGCCATTGATGACGTTCCATCTTCCAATGAGCTGACTCCGCCAGCCCCAGTTGAAACCGCTGTCTCCGAGACCCCGGTCGTGGATGCCGCTGCCACCCCCAGTGCTTGAAGGGGTCTTATCTTTTGTAAAAAATATTCTTTACTGATTATTATTTTTCATTTGTATTTTTCTTTGGGGCAAAGCTCCCTGTACTCTTTTCTCATTGCAGACATATTTGCCATAATTATAGCATTTTTCTTTCCTTTTCGGCCGAGTTCTCTTAACTTTGCGTTTAGGGTAGGCTTTTATACGGTAGAAACTGCTGTAGGGGCGCATTAGGTTTTGGTTCCAACGGCCAGAACCTATGCATTTCCAACTTGAAGCTCCAAAAGCTTATGCCTTTTCCCACGTAGTTTCTAGGTTACGTAGGTTTCTTGGTTCCAACAGCCAGACTTGGTTCCAACCGTATTTCAGCTTTCCTAAGGCAAATAGCCAATCCCGGGACTTGTAGTTATACTATTCGTTGGGATTGCTAAGGTGACCTGTTCCATGGTGCCGGAACGGGCGTTCTTTTGGTGAGCGTCGCTAGACTTCGGGTTAGATCTTTGTGAAGCAAAACTAACTGTCGTTGGGGACCTCATGGTGGCCGACTTCAGGGACCTGGCATGAAGCCCTGCGAGGCAAGGTTCGTTGCGGTCGGGGAAATCGCCACGCCTACTATGTGCGATCCCGTAGCAGGGGCTTTGCGAAGCAAGGCCTGCTGTAATTGGGGGATCGATCATATCTGCTCCTGAAACTGAAGCTTGTGAAGCGAAGCTTGCAGTGGTCGAGGAGCTTGCCATGTATTATTTGTGAGACCCGGAGCTGAAGCCTGCGAGGCAAAGCCAACAGCGGTCGCGGGCCTTGCCATGCATTGCTTTATGAAACCTGGAGCTGAAGCTTGCGAAGCAAAGCTTTACAGCGGTCGCGGAGTATTCTGCGAAGGACTTGTCAGGGAGCTGGGGGTGTTTCGGCGTAGCTCTCTGAATGTGCCTCAACCCCCAGTCCTGCTCATCGCTGGGCTACACAGGAGATAATTTTCATGATGCATAATGGCAGACATTGACATGGCAATTTTCACATAACCACATAATGCAAATATGTTCATGGCAACAAATCAACCTAAGCTTAATCAATTTTTAAAATTTTTTAACTTTGCTAGTACATAAGTGGTGTTCTCTTTATGTTTTTTTCAAGGGGCGTATGGCTATGCCTTAGCCATGTATACCCCCCCAAGTGAGCGTGGGGTCCGGACGTCTCCGGACCGCGTGGTCACTTGTTAAAACGCAGCTTGGAACAAAGGGATAAAAAATGCAGTAAAAGCGGAGTGAAGCTTTCCGTGTTTTATTAAATTAGCCTGTTAGGCATGTGTTTTACAGCCGGGAGGACTATCTCCGTATTTTACATTTTTGCTAAGTCCACCATGGACTTTCGACTAGATAGTCCGAGGCTTACTGATAGTAACGGCGGAGGTGCTCCGCGTTCCAGGCGCGCGGGACTTTAGATCCGTCGAGTCTCTTTAAGTGATACGTCCCATGGCCCACTTTTTCTTGGACTTCATAGGGGCCTTCCCAGTTGGGTCCGAGGACTCCCACTCCCGGATCCTGCGTTGTAGGAAATACTCTCCGTAGGACAAGGTCCCCAACTTCGAATGTACGGCTCTTGACTCTTGAGTTGAAGTGTCGGGCTATCTTTCCTTGGTACATTTTGAGTTGGACCTGTGACTGCTCCCGGAGCTCTTCGATCATGTCTAGGGACTCCTGAAGAAGGGCGTGGTTCCGGGTAGGGTCGTAGGTGTCCTGCCTGTGAGAGGTGATCATAGTTTCTACTGGGATGACGACCTCGCAACCGAAGGTCATGGAGTAAGGTGTGTGCCCTGTCGAAGTTCTCTCTGTTGTGCGATAGGCCCAAAGTACTCGCGGGAGCTCTTCCGACCAGTGAGCCTTGCATGCTTGGAGTTTTTTCTTCAACGTGGTCTTTAAAATTTTGTTCACTGCCTCCACTTGCCCATTAGCTTGAGGTCTGGCGACTGCGGAAAAGCTTTTGATTATTCCATGCGAAGCACAGAAGTTCGTGAAATGTTCACTATCAAATTGCTTCTCGTTGTCGGACACAATTTTACGTGGAAGCCCAAAACGACACACTATATTCCTGATGACAAAGTCCAGTGCTTTCTTAGACGTGACCGTGTTCATAGGTTCAGCTTCAGCCCATTTGGTGAAGTAGTCTACCGCGACTATGGCATACTTCACTCCACCCCTTCCAGTTGGAAGGGAACCTACTAGGTCAATGCCCCAAACGGCGAACAGCCAGGGGCTGGTCATTAAGGTAATTTCTGTAGGCGGCGCTCGTGGAACCTTGGCGTACCTATGGCACTGCTCACATTTTCTGACATAATCCACACAATCCTTCTTCATGGTGGGCCAGAAGTATCCTTGACGAAGGATCTTTTTGGAGAGGCTCAGCCCGGAGGTATGGTCGCCACAGAAGCCTCCGTGAATCTCATGGATGATGGTGCTGATTTCGATTTCGGCAACACACCTAAGGAAGGGTATGGACAACCCCCTGCGGTAAAGCTTTCCATCCATAACCACGTATCGAGGAGCTTGATATTGGAGCTTTCTTGCGTCAGCTTTATCAGTGGGGAGCTCTCCGGTGGTGAGAAATCTGAGGATGGGTCCTATCCAGGAATGGGAATGGTCGATGATGGCATTTACCCTCTGTGTCTCAGTACTAGGTGCTTCTAAGTGCCCGATGGGCACTAGGCCATATTATTCAATCTCCGGGTCTGTTGCAAGCTTGGCCAGTGTGTCCGCGAGTGAATTCTGGTCCCGGGGGACCTGTCAGATTTGGTAGCCTTTGAAATGCTGCAGGAGGCCGTGGGAGAGAGACACGTAAGAAGCCATTTTTTCGCCTTTCGTCTGGTATTCTCCGGATATTTGGTTTACCACAAGTAGGGAGTCACTGTATACTTCGATTTTTTGGGCTCCGACTTCTCTGGCCAGTTGTAATCCAGCTAGCATGGCTTCGTGTTCTGCCTCGTTATTGGATGCTGGGAACGCGAAACGGATGGCGCTCTGGAGCTGATGTCCTTGGGGAGAAATTAGGATAACCCCTGCTCCAGCTCCTTTTTCATTTGAGGCTCCGTCTACATAGACCTTCCATGTGGGAAGTTCCGAGACAGGATCTTCCGGGAGGTCATTCATTCCTGAGCATTCCACAATAAAGTCCGCGAGAGCTTGACCTTTTATGGAAACACGTGGCTGGTAGTGGATGTCAAACTGGCTCAGTTCCATGGCCCATTTAAGTAATCTTTCAGAAGACTCGGGCTTCTGCAGGACTTGCCGGAGAGGGTGGTTGGTGAGTACTCTGATGGTGTGCTCTTGGAAATAGGGCCTTAGCTTCCGCGAAGCGATTAGCAAGCAGAGGGAGAGTTTTTCGATCATTGTATATCTGGACTCGGCGTCCAGTAACCTCTTGCTCACGTAATACACAGGCAGTTGGAGGCGGCCGTCTTCCCGGACGAGAGCGGCACTTACGGCATGCTTTGTCACAGCCAAGTACAAGAACAACGCCTCTCCTTCGACAGGTTTGGACAGAATGGGAGCTCGAGTTAGATGTTCCTTGAGGTGTTGGAAGGCTGCTTCGCATTCGGGGGTCCATTCGAACTTCTTGTTTCCTCGCAACTAATTGAAGAAGGGGACACATTTGTGAGTGGCCTTAGATACGAAGCGGCTGAGAGCAGCTATCCTTCCGGTAACGCTTTGGACATCCCTATGCTTTCGGGGAGAAGGCATATCTATGAACGCTTTAATTTTCTCAGGGTTGGCCTCCACTCCGCGGAAGCTGACAATGAAACCGAGGAACTTCCCAGACGAGACCCCGAAAGTACATTTCTTCAGATTCAGTTTCATTCCGTACTTTCGGACCACGGCGAAAGCTTCCTCAAGGTCGTCACTGTGGTCCTCGGAGGTCTTGGATTTCACCAACATGTCGTCTACATACACCTCCATGTTCCTCCCCAGCTGATCCTTGAACATTTTGTTTACTAGACGCTGGTATGTCGCCCCAGCATTCTTCAAACCGAATGGCATGACCACGTAACAGTAGACACCCTTGTCCGTGAGGAAGCTGGTGTGTTCCTGGTCCGTGACATGCATCTTGATCTGGTTGTATCCGGAGTATGCATCCATGAAGGATAAGAGTTCATACCCGGAAGTAGCGTCTACCATCTGATCGATTCGCGGAAGAGGGAAACAGTCTTTTGGGCAGGCTTTGTTCAGGTCCGTGAAGTCAATACACATTCTCAAGGATCCATCGGGTTTCGGGACCAGAACCGGGTTGGCCAACCACACGGGATAGAGTGACTCCTGGAGAAAGCCTATGGACATCAGCTTGTCCACTTCGGCTTTGACTGCTTCGGCCCTTACTGGGTCTAACGGCCTCCTCTTTTGGCGAACTGGAGTTGCAGATGGGTCTATGTTGAGTGTGTGGCATGCAACATTAGGATTAATCCCCGTCATATCAGCGTGGCACCATGCCAGGATATCCTAATTATTCTTCACAGTGGCCACGATCTTTTCTCGAATGGCCGATGGAAGGTTTTTCCCCACCTGAATGACTTTGGTGGGATCTTCCGAGTTGAGGATCACCTCTTCGACTTCCTCCATCGGCTCTATCGCCCTCTCGACCCCCACTCTAGGGTCGAGCTCGTCAACATATGCTCCTTGGGCACCCCCAGTTTCTGGTAAATCCTCTGCCAAAGGTGTGGCAACAATCGCCTCCTGGACCGTGTAGACGGATCGGACGGAGACGTTATAACAGCTTCGTGCACTTCGTTGGTCTCCCCAGAGAGTGCCGATGCGCCCGTCTTCGCATGGAAAATTCAAGCATAAGTGGCGTATCGAGGTTATGGCCCCAACATCGATTAGGACCGGTCGACCTAGGATGGAATTATACGCCGTGGGGCAGTCGACCACCACGAATGTGCAGTGCTTGAAGGCACAAGCGTCGCTGTCTCCTCTGAGGGTGACTGGAAGTTGAATTTTGCCTAAGGGCATGAGTGCATCCCCATTGAACCCCTGAAGCTGGATGGGGCATGGGATCAGATCCGTTTCGGTTAATCTGATCGCGTGGAAGGCAGCTTTAAAGAGGATGTTAACGGAGCTTCCATTATCGACTAGGATCCGTGACACCTTCTTATTGGCGATCTGGGCTTCCACGACGAGGGGATCGTTGTGGGGGAAGTGCACATGACGGGCATCGTCTTCCGTGAAGGTGATGGGAAGATCCATCATTCGGGGACGCTGAGCAGGTGACTGAACCAAGGCGCACATCTCCCCGGTGTGTTCTAATTCCCTCAAGTACCTTTTCTGGGAGTTGCGGGTGCTTCTAGCAAGGTGCGGTCCTCTGGAAATGGTGGCCACGTGTCCGTCAACGGGTGGCGGAGCAAGGCCAGGCGGATATGGCTTTCCGGGTCCTGGAGTCAACATGGCAATGGGTGCCGGAGAGGTCGGAGCAGGAAGCGCTGGGAACTGAGATCCAGGAGCTTAGGGGTGACCGGCTCCAGGAGCGCTAGCGGTCCCCCTCTATCCCGGAGAGTATGCAGCTCTGTGAACTACTCATTGCCCGTGATAGATTATGGGTATCCTCACCCACTAACCGAGGTGTCCCGCTCTTGCCAGGGACTCAATCTCATCCTTCAGCTGAAGGCATTCGTTTGTGGTGTGCCCCACGTCTCCGTGGAACTCACACCTCTTATTGGAGTCTCGCGGACGCCTTCCTCCATGAGACACTTTCGGGGGCTTCCGATAGTTGACCATATTACAGGTCGCCCGATAGACGTTCTCTCGCGAGTCTATCAAACTGGTGTAATCCGTGAACTTGGGCTCATAGTTCTTCCGGGGTTTCTTTGAATGGTCCCCCCGGTTGGAGTTTTTTCCGCCTCGTTTATTCCGTGATTGGCTCAGATTTTGTTCTGGGCCTTCCGCTTGCGGTTGCGACGGACCGGGAGCGATACTACATCCGGTTGGTACAGCTCCGTACCCAGAGAAATGGGTTTGACTCGGCGTCTGAGCAGACGCGGAAGGTCCATACACGCTTGGAGTGAACTGGGCTCCTGGAAGCGTGAGGGCTGGCGCGGGAGCTTGCGAAGCAAAGCTCGGTGCAGTCACGGAGGGTGTCGGGGCTGGGGGAACTCCAAAGGCCTGTTGGTAGGCATCTTCAAGGTTGATGATTCCTTGAGCTTTTGATATGAATTCGGACAGAGTTTCTGCTCGCCTCCTTTGCATTTCTCCCCATAGCAGGGAGCCGACGGTAAGCCCCGATTGAAGGGCGATCAGCTTCATGTCATCGCTGACCTTGGTCTTAGCAGCAGCTTCCATCATTCTTTGAATGAAAGCTTTGAGGCTCTCATTGGGTAGCTGCTTGATGTTGGTTAAGGAACCAACCTCCATGTCGTGGTCCCGGGCAGCAATGAACTGCCTCCTGAATGCGGACTGTAGCTCCTTCCAACTGTGGATGGATCCGGGAGCTAATCTTTTCCACCAGTCTTCCGCGGACTTGGTAAGGGTGAGTGAGAAGCACATGCATTTGGCATCCTCACTGACGCGCGCCACTCGCATCATTTTGTTGTATTTAGCTAGATGGGTGCGCGGGTCTGTCCTCCCCTCATATAATTCTATGTGAGGCATTTTGAAGTTCTCCAGGAGGGGCGTTTCCGCGATCCTCCGAATACATGGTTCTGGGTCTTCTTCCTCAGAGTCTGACAGGGCCCCACTTTGCTTCCGGACCAGCTTGGTCAAGGCAGCGATCTGTTCCTCGAGCCTCTTTGTATCGCTCTCCGGGAGGTCACGTCCCCGGAGCTTGTCGTTGAGATGATTTCGCAGGTCATCTCCGCGAGGCCGGGCCTTTTCTCCTTTGGCCTTTTCGTACTTGGCCTCCAACCTTTTCCTTAGGTCCACCGTGGACCAGCTATCTTCGGAGTGCGTGTCCGCAACCCGACCGTCCTGGTTGATGGAATCACTGGGGCGGTTGTTCCTTCCCCTAGGTCTGGGTGCCTTAGCACCGGGCCCTTTAGGCACAGAGTGCCCCCTTGGGGCTGAAGGACGTCTGGGCTTAGGAGCGCCAGAGACCTTCTGCGCGCGGGGGGGGGGGGGGGGGGGCAGTCGGCCTGGTGATTCACGCCTTTAGGAGGTGCAGGGGCGTTAGTGCGCACAGGCTCCCCAACTTTTTCTTTGCCCTTGCTAGGGGCGGCTTTGGATGGTCCAACAGCGGCGGGATCTGCCATGGTGGCATCAGCACCACCTAAAACAGAGGCGTCCTCGTCCGAGTCGCCTAGATCTCCGAACTTACTTTGGAGGCGCTCCATCATGCGCTGCATTCTTCCGGAGACGCGCTCCTGCGCAGCGAGCTTGGCCTTAGTGGCCACCAGTTCTTCGGCTACTTGGACCAATTCTGGATCCTTCTCGTAGTAGTAGCCGTCTTTGTAGTAACCGTCTCGGACATACTCTTCTTCGTTTTCTAAGTATGTCGTATCTTCAGTACTGACCCGATCCTGGCGGGATGTCGGGTCTTCACCTTGGTAGTCCGAGTTGTGGGTACTTTCTCCTTCGGTCTGGGCTACCGAGGGTTCGTTTCGTACCGCATCTTCCATCATAGTATCGGGGTTGACCTTAGCATTTTTGTCAACCGCGGATTTTCTCGTAGTCACCATCTTTTCAGTACGCAGAAAAAGAGCTGACTAACAACTCCCTACAGCTCTCAATGAAAGCACCAAAATGTTTACCGAGTTTTTCGGAAACGAATACAAACAAAATAATAAAAAGATATGAACTGTAGAAGTGCAGAAATATAAATAGACAAACAGGTTTTTTTACGTGGTTCAGGCGTTAACGAGCCCTAGTCCACAAGTCGATGTTATTATACTTGTAGAGAATTACAGTAAGATGGCTGGTGTACAAGAACCTCACTAATTCACAGTATTTCTTTCTCGCTCTCTAGAAGAAGACGAAGCTAGAGATTTTGGCAAGGCTCTTGCTATGTAATCTGTTCTCCCCCCTTCTATTGCAAAATCAGGAGGTCTTTATAGCTAGAGTTTTTGATCAGGGTTTTACTCTGCCCCCATGAGTCTTAATTACACCAGCCATAAATAGGGGATACAATTACCGTAGTCGCCTGGCTACCAGGCTCTATGTGGGTATATTTACGTGAAAGTATGGGGAATGCACAAAGGCAGCTGTCTTTTCCAGGCTGTCAGCGGAACAGTAGGCGAAATAGTACTTTTAGGCGTGCTGGGATGTGTGCGGCCTCGACCTGTCGGGCGTGTCAGGCGGGATCCTGTGTCAGGTGGATATCATTCCAACTATGCCTCCTCCATGACTCGACCGCTTGATCTTCTTCCGTGCGAGACACGGAACTGTATCCGCGAAGGTAACCTGAAGAGCTTCTCCTGGAAGGACCTTCCCCGAAGGATATCCCTTCGGGAGTCCGGGAGAATCGATGAGCTTCCGCGTCGCGGTTGCTTGAAAGAGTATGCTGGACACTAAACGGGAGAGGCGAAGCCTTTCTGTCCATCCGCGAGCTCTGGTCACTGTCCGCGAAAGACTTTGATAATTTTGCTTCCCCGAGGCTATCCATTTAAACGCTATCCGGAAATCTGGATAACAAGAATCATATGAGTTATATTATGATATGACTATTTATGCATGTTTATATGTATTAAATATGTTTAAAGACTCGCTTTTGTTAAAAAGGGGCATTTTCGTAATTTTGACCAGTTGAGAGTATATCTCTAATTTTAATGTGTTATGTGCGTGGGACCACATTATTATATGGGTAGTCATGATATTTGCCAGGAGTCAATCCTTTTGAGAAAATTAGGGGAAAAGTCACGATGTGGATAAATACCCGAGGTGAGCCAAGGGGTATTTTGGTAATTATACATACTTCGGGACTTATTGAAAAATAAAGTGTTTTTAGGAAAATAATTGTATTTGATTGATTAGTTGATTAAATTGGAGATTAGAGGTATAATTTTAGGTTTAGTGGGAAATTAAACTAAATGACAAATTCCCATTGGGGGATTAATTTGAGGGTAATTTAAGCTAAGGGAAAAATGGTCATTTGCCCCATTTGATAGGAAAAATTGGCTAAGTCTAGTGCAGTCACGTTTTGGGCAACATTAGTCTCTCTTTGGTCATTTTCAAAGACTTTTCCAAGAACACAAAACACAATGCTAATCAAAGGCTTGAACTGGTGGGAGTTTCTAGAGGATTTTGAGTATTGGGGAGGATTAGGGGCAGCTCTATCACACACACTCTAATGGTTTCGAAATTTAGATGAGGTAAGTGATTTATTTGCTCTGTTTTAATTCTTAATTGAGGTATTCTTGGTTATGTTGAGATTAAGCTAAATTCTTAAACATTAAAGTTTCTAGGGGATTTTGGAGTTGTAAGTAATAATGGAAACATGATTTGGTGGCTGTTCTAAGCTTGGGCGTGAGTTTGAAATTTGAAATCTTTGCTTGAATTCTCAGATTTGGGTAAGTTTCTGAGCTTTAAAATCAAAGATGTGATTTTTGAAATTTGGTGTATATTTTTGTTAGTCTTTGTGTATTTTGAAGCTTGGAGTAGGTTTTACTAGTGAATTAAGGATGAATTATTGTCAAAATTTTGTTAGAAGTCTATTTGAATCGATTTTGAGTTTCGATTTAGGGCTAGAAAATCGCAGAATTCGCAGGGGAAATATTTTGGAAAGAACACTTAAGTTCTGCGTTTGTTTTGTGTTTCTAGGGACCTAGTGCGACCGCGCTAGTGTCACATAAGCCCCGAAATTTAAAGATAATTTAAGGGTTCAGGGCTAGTAGTGTGAATTCTCTGGGGTAGCGCGCGACCATGCCACTACCCCAGAAAGTTCAAACATTTTGTGGGCGCGATTGCGCCATTTTCTAAGTTTTTGAAATAAGGCTTGGAGTTTCTAGGATTCATTTCGGGGGAACATTTGGGGGCTCGGGGGACGTTCCTATCACCCTGTTGATTGGAGTTATTTGCTCTAAGGGCTAGATTTTAGATTGGAACTTAGGATCTAAGTTTAATTCTAAATGAGTGCTTTATTTACATTGTGAGTAGGGTTTCTATAGGGCTTAGGATAGGGATTGTAATCGTGGTCGTTCCATTATTTGCACCGAGTGTAGGACATTGACCCTGGTTAACGAACACAGTGATAACCATGTCTTGAACCTATTTAAAGTTAAATGTTTACTCTCTATATGCATATGTTGATATAGCTGTTTGTGAATGATTGGTTGGGGGATGTTATTGGCAATATGCATTCGTAAGGTAGGCAGTTATGGCATGACCATTATAGGGGTACAGTATGCATCTATTTGGAATGAGTCGCTATACTTGTTGGAAAATCAATGTGAATATTGTTATAAATTATAAAGTATGTATTTGATATAAATGCTTATATGGATATCTGTTTTACTTGATTGAGTTTTCTTGTTGGCCTTGGCTCACAGGTGCTTTGTGGTGCAGGTAAGGGCAAAGGAAAACTGGATCAGCCATGAGTTGGAGAGCTCTAAGGGTGATGGTACATACTCACCTGCTCGACCACCACGGTCGAGATACCTTTGGAGAATTTAGAGTGTTAGCTCAATTTTGCTGCTTATGTCAACTATTTTTTAAAGATTTGTTACAACTATATTTTGTTTAAGACTTGTGTGATCGCACAAGCCTTTATATATTTTCCATTTTCAAAATCTCAATATATTCGAGTTATGGTATTCCCGGGAATTCTCCATTTTATTAAGATTAATTGAATTATGGAATTTTCTCCCAGAGCAGCAGACTAACGACTCTATTAGAAAGTTGAATTTCCAACTTTAGTTTTCGGGTTTTCTTGTCGTTTTTGTTTGAACAGAGATTCTGTTAGTATTCCTTATACCTGGTTACAAGGTCTAAAAGAAAGAAAAAAATGTATAAAACCATCACATCTTAGGGTTAGTTCAGGGCACTTTAGTTTGTTGTGGTTCATTCGCTCCAAATTCCACCCTACTATGGTGTTAGAAAGCTAAGTGACTAGTTTACTGTTGAGAGGTAGCGAAGTGGACAGATAGGCAGGTGTTAGCGCTAGCTAGTGTTAGAGGTCTACAAGCCAACAGTGCCAGGGCATTTCCGCCCCCTGCATGTACTCACGGGCAGCGTGAGGATCCCTTGTAGACCCTTAAACAATTTTAATGAAAATAATTGTAATGACCCAAATTTCCTAATAAGGCTTAGGGCCTTGATTAGGGGGCTAGGATTGCAAATTTTGGAATTATGTGTATCATTATGTGATAATGTGAGTTATATTATAATGTGATGTGATATGCATGTTAAGGTGTATTAAATATGCATGTAGGCCCATTTCTATTTAATTAGGTGATTCTCATAATTTGGTCATTTCGGGTATATTTGGCATATATGTGGCATGTGTGTGGTGCTTCATTATTATTTGGTTATGCTAGGGTTACTCAGCACGAGACGATCCTAGGAGGTAAGCTAGTGGGAAAGTCACAACGGGATTCATTCTTGACTCGGAGTGAGTCAAGGGGTATTTAGTACATTACCGGGTTATTGGGTAATGGGAATAAATATTTGATGATAAATTGGGAGTAAGTGAGACCAGAAGGAAATTCTGGGAATTTTGACTATTTTACCCCCGGGGGAATTTTCGGGACCCCGAGCATTAGGATTTGCTTGAGGCTACTTAAGCTTGAAGTAATTTGTTAGAATTATAAAAGAACGTTTAGAACATTCTCTCATCCTCTCGTTCCCTTTTCATCAATCGATCGTATTTTCAAAGGAAACTTGAGTTTAGGACTCGAATTCCAGCGAGGATCGAGGAATAGCAATTCTAGGAAAGATTATAAGCTTATTAGCCAGAGGATTTAGTGAGAAACAACATAATCAAAGGTAATCCAAGTTTTAAGATCTTAATTTTTGAAAGTTTTTAATTTTTCATTGGATTTTATGTTTTGATGAGTTTTTGGATGAATTGAAGCTTGGGTTTTATTGGTTTTGGGAGATTAGGATGTTTTGGGAACTTTAATTTTGAGATTTGAATAGGTTGGGGTAGAATTTGGAGCTTTGAAGCTCGAAGAACACGAAGTTAGAACCCATAAATGTGGTTTGGGCGCTTTAGCGCTAGGTGCTCTATTTGGGGGGTTGAGGTTCTACCTGTAGCGTTGTCGCACCCATAAGTGGCGCTGTAGTGCTACTCAATCTTCAGAATGGGGTTTTTTTGGTGCTTTTTGGGGTTTCAACCTGAGGGCCCAGGGGATGATTTCACCACAATGTTTAGTGGGATTGGAAGTCCCGAGAGAGCGGGATTGGTCCCGGGATTTGGGTTTTGGAACTTGAACTCATTGAAACATCGTTTATGGTTATGACTAGGTTATTGCTAGGGGCTTGAAATCAGGATCGTGCTTGTGGCTCGTTTATTGGTAGCATGTGCTTGGACCAAAGGTAAGAAAACAACACCTAGTATGTTATGCATGTGATGCATAAGATACCTTAGATTAGGGCATGGCATGAATGTTGAATATGAGATTGATGAGAGCTTGAGTCTCTGTAATTTTTCATGATTATGATTGTTGATTAAGCATGCTAAATGCCTTATATTTGAATATTTGACATATGATATATGTCTATTTGCATTACCTCATTGAGGAAGCACTGACTTATTAGTCAAGGATCGACATTGGTGTCAGTATTGATTGTGAAGCTGTGACTTATCAATTAAGATCAGCAGTAGTACTGAGTACTGGTCATATGGTATTAGTAGGTTTAACGCAAGCCAAAAAGATTAGATCTAATTGACATAAGCATTATTATCATAAGCATGAAATTCTTGACCGACCTTAAGTTCGATGAAAACAAAAGCGCTTGTCTAGTCGAAAGTCTAGTTAAATAAAGCCAAAGCTATAATCTCAGGTGACTAAAACGTTACATGGATAGGAGGGCATTGAACGTTAGAGATAGACTTATTAGTCATCTACCAAGAGATAGACTTATCAGTCCTCTGAACAGAGATAGACTTATTAGTTATGTACATAGAGATAGACTTATTAGTTATGTACATAGAGATAGACTTATTAGTCATCTATACAGAGAAAGACTTATCAATCATCTACATAAGGATAGAATTATTAGTCATCTACACATAGATAGACTTATCAGTCATCAATGCAGAGATGGTGTAACGCCCTACTTCCTTAGAGCCGTTACTAAGTGAGTTTAAAAACGTGCTTTCATCTCGCTAATCGAGGTTTTAGATCAAACAGTGTAATTAAGCTATAAACAGAGGAAAAACCTTAGAAATAGTAGTTTCCATAGAAAATCATAAAAGGTTTACACTTGGGATCCCAAAATATAGTTTAGAAATGTTTACAACACTTTAATTAAACCAAGTCGACTAGACGACGAAATCAGAGTTTATTTACAAGCATCTCCCAAAATCCTCTGGCCGTAGCAGCCAAGCTGGCCAAACATGTACACGCCGCCCCACGTCTGCTATACTCATGGTTGGTTGATCTTCTCTTTACCCTTACCTGCACCACAGAGCATTTGTGAGCCGAAGCCCAGCAAGAAAACCCACAAATAGATAACATATGCAACACATATATCAGACATATAAATAGGCCACCTGTTATCCAGATTTCCGGATAGCGCTTAGATGGATAGCCTCGGGGACGCAGAATTATCAAAGTCTTTCACGAAAAGTGACCAGAGCTCGCGGATGGACAGAAAGGCTTCGCCTCTCCCGTTTAGTGTCAAGCTTACTCTTTCAAGCAACCGAAGGTCACGGAAGCTCGTCAATTCTCCCGGATCTCCCGAAGGGATATCCTTCGGGGAAGGTTCTTCCAGGAGAAGCTCTTCAGGCTACCTTCGCGGATACAGTCCCGTGCCTCGCACGGGAGAAGACCAAGCGGCCGAGTCATGGAGGAGGCATAGTTGGAATGATCTCCACCTGACACAGGATCCCGCCTGACACGCCTGACAGGTCGAGGCCGCACACATCCCAGCACGCCTAAAAGTACCACTTCGCCTACTGTTCCGCTGACAGCCTGGAAAAGACAGCTGCCTTTGTGCATTCCCCATACTTTCATGTAAATATACCCACATAGAGTCTGCTAGCCAGGCGACTATGGTAATTGTATCCCCTATTTATGGCTGGTGTAATTAAGGCTCAGGGGGGCAGAGTGAAACCCTAATCCAAAACCCTAGCTATAAAGACCCCCTCATTTTACGATAGAGGGGAGGGCCAAAAAGATTACATAGCAAGAACTCTGCTGAAATCTCTCTAGCTGGATCTTCTCCAAGAGAACCCGAGAGAAACACTGTGAGGTTGTGAGGTTCTTGTATACCAGCTGTTTGACTGTAATTCTCTACAAGTATAATAACATCGACTCATGGACTAGGGCTCGTTAACGCCTGAACCACGTAAAAACCTGTTTGTTTATTTACATTTCTGCACTTCTACAGTTCTTATCTTTTTACTATTCTGTTTGTATTCGTTTCCGAAAAACTCGGTAAACATTTTGGTGCTTTCATTGAGAGCTGTAGGGAGTTGTTAGTCAGCACTTTTTCTGTGTACGTTTTTTGTATTCGCTCCGTACTGAAAAGATGGTGACTACGAGAAAATCTGCGGTTGACAAAAATGCTAGAGTCAACCCCGATACTATGATGGAAGATCCGGTACAAAACGAACCCTCGAACTACCAAGGTGAAGACCCGACATCCCGCTAGGATCAGGTCAGTACTGAAGATACGACATACTTAGAAAGCGAAGAAGAGTATGTCCGAGACGGTTACTACAAAGACGGCTACTACTACGAGAAGGATCCAGAACTGGTCCAAGTAGCCGAAGAACTGGTGGTCGCTAAGGCCAAGCTTGCTGAGCAGGAGCGCGTCTCCGAAAAAATGCAACGCATGATGGAGCGCCTCCAAAGCAAGTTCGGAGATCTAGGCGACTCGGACGAGGACGCCTCTGTTTTAGGTGGTGCTGATGCCACCATGCCGGATCCAGCCGCTGCTGGACCATCCAAAGCCGCCCCTAACAAGGGCAAAGAAAAAGTTGGGGAGCCTGTGCGCACTAACGCCCCTGCACCTCCTAAAGGCGTGAATCACCAGGCCGACTGCCCCCCCTGCGCGCAGAAGGTCTCTGGCCCTCCTAAGCCCAGACGTCCATCAGCCCCAAGGGGGCACTCTGTGCCTAAAGGGCCCGGTGCTAAGGCACCCAGGCCTAGGGGGAGGAACAACCGCGCCAGTGATTCCGTCAACCAGGACGGTCGGGCTGCGGACACGCACTCTGAAGATAGCTGGTCCACGGTGGACCTAAGAAGAAGGTTGGAGACCAAGTATGAAAAGGCCAAAGGAGAAAAGGCCCGGCCTCGCAGAGATGACCTGCGAAATCATCTCAACGACAAGCTCCGGGGACGTGACCTCCCGGAGAGCGATACAAAGAGGCTCGAGGAACAGGTCGCTGCCTTGACCAAGCTGGTCCGGAAGCAAAGTGGGGCCCTGTCAGACTCTGAGGAGGAAGACCCAGAACCATGTATTCGGAGGATCGCGGAAACGCCCCTCCCGGAGAACTTCAAAATGCCTCATATAGAATTATATGAGGGGAGGACAGACCCGCGCACCCATCTAGCTAAATACAACAAAATGATGCGAGTGGCGCGCGTCAGTGAGGATGCCAAATGCATGTGCTTCTCACTCACCCTTACCAAGTCCGCGGAGGACTGGTGGAAAAGATTAGCTCCCGGATCAATCCACAGTTGGAAGGAGCTACAGTCCGCATTCAGGAGGCAGTTCATTGCTACCCGGGACCACGACATGGAGGTTGGTTCCTTAACCAACATCAAGCAGCTACCCAATGAGAACCTCAAAGCTTTCATTCAAAGAATGATGGAAGCTGCTGCTAAGACCAAGGTCAGCGATGATATGAAGCTGATCGCCCTTCAATCGGGGCTTACCGTCGGCTCCCTGCTGTGGGGGGAAATGCAAAGGAGACGGGCAGAAACTCTGTCCGAATTCATGTCAAAAGCTCAGGGAATCATCAACCTTGAGGATGCCTACCAACAGGCCTTTGGAGTTCCCCCGGCTCCGACGCCTTCCGTGACTGCGCCGAGCTTTGCTTCGCAAGCTCCCGCACCGGCCCTCACGCTTCCAGGAGCCCAGTTCACTCCAAGCGTGTATGGGCCTTCCGCGTCTGCTCAGACGCCGAGTCAAACCCATTTCTCTAGGTACGGAGCTATACAAACCGGATGTAGTATCGTTCCTGGCCCGTCGTAGCCATAAGCGGAAGGCCCAGAACGAAATCTGAGCCAATCGCGGAATAAACGAGGCGGAAGAAACTCCAACCGGGGAGACCATACAAAGAAACCCCGGAAGGACTATGAGCCCAAGTTCACGGAGTACACCAGTTTGATAGACTCATGAGAGAATGTCTATCAGGCGACCTGTAATATGGTCAACTACAGGAAGCCCCCGAAAGTGTCTCACGGAGGAAGGCGTCCGCGAGACTCCAATAAGAGGTGTGAGTTCCACGGAGACGTGGGGCACACCGCAAACGAATGCCTTCAGCTGAAGGATTAGATCGAGTCCCTGGCAAGAGCGGGACACCTCGGTCAATGGGTGAGGATACCCGTAATCTATCCCGGACAAGGAGTAGTTCACGGAGCTGCGTACTCTCCAGGACAGAGGGGGACTGCTAGCGCTCCTGGAGCCGGTCACCCCCAAACTCCTGGGTCTCAGTTCCCAGCGCTTCCTGCTCCGACCTCTCCGGCACCCATTGCCTTGTTGGCTCCAGGACCCGGCAACCCATATCCGCCCAGCCTTGCTCCGCCACCCATTGACGGACACGTAGCCACCATTTCCAGAGGACCGCACCTGGCCGGAAGCACCCGCAACTCCCAGAAAAGGTACTTGAGGGAGTTAGAACACACCGGAGAGATGTGCGCCTTGGTTCAGTCACCTGCTCAGCGTCCCCGAATGATGGATCTTCCCATCACCATCACGGAAGATGAAGCCCGACATATGCACTTCCCCCACAACGATCCCCTCGTTGTGGAAGCTCAGATCGCCAATAAGAAGGTGTCACAGATCCTAGTCGATAATGGAAGCTGCGTAAACATCCTCTTCAAAGCTGCCTTCCACGCGATCGGATTAACCGAGACAGACCTGACCCCATGCCCCATCCAGCTTCAGGGGTTCAATGGGGATGCACTCATGCCATTAGGCAAAATTCAACTTCCAGTCACCCTTAGAGGAGAAAGCGACTCTTGTGCCTTCAAGCACTGCACAATCGTGGTGGTCGACTGCCCCACGGCGTATAATGCCATCCTAGGCCGACCGGTCCTAATCGATTGTGGGGCCATAACCTCGATATGCCACTTATGCTTGAAGTTTCCATGCGACAACGGGCGTATTGGCACCCTCCGGGGAGACCAACGAAGTGCACGAAGCTGTTATAACGTCTCCGTCCGATCCATCTACACGGTCCAGGAGACTGTTGCTGCCGCTCCATTGGCGGAGGATTCACCAGAAACTGGGGGTGCCCAAGGAGCATGCGTTGACGAACTCGACCCTAGAGTGGGGGTTGAGAGAACGATAGAGCCGATGGAGGAAGTCGAAGAGGTGATCCTCAACTCGGAAGATCCCACCAAAGTCATTCAGGTGAGGAAAAACCTTCCATCGGCCATTCGAGAAAAGATCGTGGCCACTGTGAAGAATAATCAGGATATCCTGGCATGGTGCCACGCTGATATGACGGGGATTAATCCTAATGTTGCGTGCCACGCACTCAACATAGACCCATCTGCAACTCCGGTTCGCCAAAAGAGGAGGCCGTTAGACCCAGTGAGGGCCGAAGCAGTCAAAACTGAAGTGGACAAGCTGATGTCCATAGGCTTTCTCCAGGAGTCACACTATCCCGTGTGGTTGGCCAACCCGGTTCTGGTCCCGAAACCCAATGGGTCCTGGAGAATGTGTATTGACTTCACGGACCTAAACAAAGCCTGCCCGAAAGACTGTTTCCCTCTTCCACGAATCGATCAGATGGTAGACGCTACTTCCGGGTATGAACTCTTATCCTTCATGAATGCATACTATGGATACAACCAGATCAAGATGCATGTCGCGGACCAGGAACACACTAGCTTCCTCACGGACAAGGGTGTCTACTGTTACGCGGTCATGCCTTTCGGTTTGAAGAATGCTGGGACGACATACCAGCGTCTAGTAAACAAGATGTTCAAGGACCAGCTGGGGAGGAACATGGAGGTGTACATAGACGACATGTTGGTAAAGTCCAAGACCTCCGGGGACCACAGTGACGACCTTGAGGAGGCTTTCGCCGTGATCCGAAAGTATGGAATGAAACTGAATCCGAAGAAATGTACTTTCGGGGTCTCGTCTGGGAAGTTCCTCGGTTTCATTGTCAACTCCCGCAGAGTGGAGGCCAACCCTGAGAAAATTAAGGCGTTCATAGACATGCCTTCTCCCCGGAAGCATAAGGATGTCCAAAGCGTTACCGGAAGGATAGCGGCTCTCAGCCGCTTCGTATCTAAGGCCACTGACAAATGTGTCCCCTTCTTCAATGTGTTGTGGGGAAACAAGAGGTTCGAGTGGACCCCCGAATGCGAAGCAGCCTTCCAACACCTCAAGGAACATCTAACCCGAGCTCCCATTCTGTCCAAACCTGTCGAAGGAGAGGCGTTGTTCTTGTACTTAGCTGTGACAAAGCACGCCGTGAGTGCCGCTCTCGTCCGGGAAGACGGCCGTATCCAGCTCCCTGTGTATTACGTGAGCAAGAGATTACTGGACGCCGAGTCCAGATATTCAATGATCGAGAAACTCTCCCTCTGCTTGCTAATTGCTTCGCGAAAGCTAAGGCCCTATTTCCAGGCGCACACCATCAGAGTACTCACCAACCACCCTCTCCAGCAAGTCCTGCAGAAGCCCGAGTATTCTGGCAGATTACTTAAATGGGCCATGGAACTGAGCCAGTTTGATATCCACTACCAGCCACGTGTTTCCATAATAGGTCAAGCTCTCGCGGACTTTATTGTGGAATGCTCAGGAATGAATGACCTCCCGGAAGATCCTGTCCCGGAACTTCCCACATGGAAGGTCTATGTAGACGGAGCCTCAAATGAAAAAGGAGCTGGAGCAGGGGTTATCCTAATTTCTCCCCAAGGACATCAGCTCCAGAGCGCCATCCGTTTCGCGTTCCCAGCATCCAACAACGAGGCAGAACACGAAGCCATGCTAGCTGGGTTACAACTGGCCAGGGAAGTCGGAGCCCAAAAAATCGAAGTATACAGCGACTCCCAACTTGTGGTAAACCAAATATCCGGAGAATACCAGACGAAAGGCAAAAAAATGGCTGCCTACGTGTCTCTCTCCCGCGGCCTCCTGCAGCATTTCAAAGGCCACCAAATCCGCCAGGTCCCCCGGGACCAGAATTCACTCGCGGACACACTGGCCAAGCTTGCAACAGACCCGGAGATTGAACAATATGGCCTAGTGCCCATCGGGCACTTAGAAGCACCTAGTACCGAGATACAGAGGGTAAATGCCATCATCGACCATTCCCATTCCTGGATAGGACCCATCCTCAGATTTCTCACCACCGGAGAACTCCCCACTGATAAAGCTGACGCAAGAAAGCTCCAGTATCAAGCTCCCCGATACGTGGTTATGGATGGAAAGCTTTACCGCAGGGGGTTGTCTATACCCTTCCTTAGGTGTGTTGCCGGAACCGAAATCAGCGCCATCATCCATGAGATTCACGGAGGCTTCTGTGGCAACCATACCTCCGGGCTGAGCCTCTCCAAAAATATCCTTCGACAAGGATACTTCTGGCCCACCATGAAGAAGGATTGTGTGGATTATGTCAGAAAATGTGAGCAGTGCCAGAGGTACGCCAAGGTTCCACGCGCGCCGCCTATAGAAATTACCTTAATGACCAGCCCCTGGCCGTTCGCCGTTTGGGGCATTGACCTAGTAGGTTCCCTTCCAACTGGAACGGGTGGAGTGAAGTATGCCATAGTCGCGGTAGACTACTTCACCAAATGGGCTGAAGCTGAACCTATGAACACGGTCACGTCTAAGAAAGCACTGGACTTTGTCATCAGGAATATAGTGTGTCGTTTTGGGCTTCCACGAAAAATTGTGTCCGACAACGGGAAGCAATTTGATAGTGAACATTTCACGGACTTCTGTGCTTCGCATGGAATCATCAAAAGCTTTTCCGCAGTCGCCAGACCTCAAGCTAATGGGCAAGTGGAAGCAGTAAACAAAATTTTAAAGACCACGTTGAAGAAAAAACTCCAAGCATGCAAGGCTCACTGGCTAGAAGAGCTTCCGCGAGTACTTTGGGCCTACCGCACAACAAAGAGGACTTCGATGGGGCACACACCTTATTCCATGACCTTCGGTTGTGAGGCCGTCATCCCAGTAGAAACTATGATCCCCTCTCACAGGCAGGACACCTACGACCCTACCCGGAACCACGCCCTTCTCCAGGAGTCCCTGGACATGATCGAAGAACTCCGGGAGCAGTCACAGGTCCAACTCAAAATGTACCAAGGCAAGATAGCCCGACAATTCAACACAAGAGTCAAGAGCCGTACATTCGAAGTTGGGGACCTTGTCCTACGGAGAGTATTTCCTGCTACGCAGGATCCGGGAGTGGGAGTCCCCGGACCCAACTGGGAAGGCCCCTATGCAATCCAAGAAAAAGTGGGCCATGGGACGTATCACTTGAAGAGACTCGACGGATCTAAAGTCCCGCGCGCCTGGAACGCGGAGCACCTCCGCCGTTACTATCAGTAGGCCCCGGACTATCTAGTCGAAAGTCCTTGGTGGACGTAGCAAAAATGTAAAATATGGAGACAATCCTCCCAGCTGTAAAACACATGCCTCACAGGCTAATTTAATGAAACACGGAGAGATTCACTCCGCTTTTATTGCATTTTTTACCCCTTTGTTCCAAGCTGCGTTTTAACAAGTGACCACGCGGTCTGGAGACGTCCGGACCCCACGCTCACTTGAGGGGGGTATACATGGCTAAGGCATAGCCATACGCCCCTTGAACAAAACATACATAGAACACCACTTATGTGTTAGCATTGTGTTTGAAAATTTTAAATTGTTAAGCTTAAGTTGATTTGTTGCCATGAACATAAATGCATTACGTGTCGTATGTGCCTTATGTGGTTATGTGAAAATTGCCATGCAAATGTCTGCCATTATGCATCATGAAAATTATCTCCTGTGTAGCCCAGCGATGAACAGGACTGGGGGTTGAGGCACATTCAGAGAGCTACGCCGAAACACCCCCAACTCCCTGACAAGTCCTTCACAGAATACTCCGCGACCGCTGTAAAGCTTTGCTTCGCAAGTTTCAGCTCCAGGTCTCATAAAGTAATGACTAGCGAGATCCGCGACCGCTATAAGCTTTGCTTCGCAAGCTCCAGCTCCGGGTCCCGCAAGGCGAAAGATGGCAAGATCCGCGACCATTGTAAGCTTTGCTTCGCAGGCTTCAGCTCCGGATCTCACAAAATAATGCATGGTGAGCTCCTCGACCACTGCAAGCTTCGCTTCGCAAGCTTCAGCTCCAGGAGCAGATATGATCGATCCCCCAATTACAACAGGCCTTGCTTCGCAAAGCCCCTGCTCCGGGATCGCACATGGTAGGAGTGGCAATTTCCCCGACCGCAACGAGCCTTGCCTCGCAGGGCTTCATGCCAGGGCCCTGAAGTCAGCCACCATGAGGTTCGCAATGACAGTTAGTTTTGCTTCGCAAAGATCTAACCCTAAGTCTAACGACGCTCACCAAAAGAACTCCCGTCCCGGCACCATGGAACGGCTCACCTTAGCAATCCCAGCAAACAGTATAACTACAAGTCCCGGGATTGGCTATTTGCCTTAGGAAAGCTGAAATACGGTGAAAGGAGTCTGGCCGTTGGAACCAAGAAACCTTCGTAACCTAGAAACTACGTGGGAAAAGACGTTAGCCGTTGGAGCTTCAAGTTGGAAATGCATAGGTTCTGGCCGTTGGAACCAAAACCTCATGCGCCCCTACAGCAGTTTCTACCGTATAAAAGCCTACCCTAAACGCAAAGTTAAACAAAGAACTCGGCAGAAAAAAAAAATGCTATAATTATGGCAAATATGTCTGCAATGAGAAAAGAGTACAGGGAGCTTCGCCCCAAAGAAAAATATAAAAAATAATTAAAGATATGGCCCCTTCAAGCGCTGGGGGTGGCAGCGGCATCCACGTCCGGGACCTCGAGACCAGCGGTTTCAACCGGGGCTGGCGGAGTCGGCTCATTGGAAGGTAGAACTTCATCACTGGCAGGTCCAGAGGTCCCCGCCTCTGTGGGATCTTCTGCCTCAGGGGCTCCAGCAGGCCCGTCAATGTCATAAGTCTGGACGTACGCCTCTGGGCTTTGATCCCACACCTGTATCTTTTCTCTCATGGTGGCGGCGTCCTCTCCCAGGTAGCCTATTACCTCCGGGTTTATTTTCCAAAGTTGGTGCATGAGGACCACGTGGGATAGATTAATCGTTCTATTCAGCACCACCTCGGCGTCTTCCTTCTCCTTCAAGCGCTCCGCCTCAGAGGTCGCCAGCTTTGCCTCCGCGACAACCAATTGAGCCCTCAGCTTTTCTAGCTCGGCCTTGGATGCATCCCGATCTCCCTTAAGGGAATCAATCTCCTTGCGCTGCACCTTATTGTGATCCAGCAAGGATTGCTTCTCGGTCACATGTCCCCTGACGGTGAATTGCAAGGCTCCAATCTGTTTATCCTTCTCAGCAAGCCCCAACTCCTGGATAGACGCGAGATCCTTGCTCCTCTTATGATCTTGCTCCTCCTTGTGCAGCCAATTCTGAAGAGTGGCATATTCCTCTTGCCGCTTAAGGAGGAGATCATTTTTCAATTGCAAGCGGGCTTCCAAGGTATCTTTCTCCTCCCTAGCTTGGGATAGCTCTTCCCGGAGCTTGGAGTTTTCGGCCTTCAAGTCATCCGACCACTACTTGAACTCATTCTCTGCGCTGGCCCGGTACTCTCGGTATTTGGCAAGATATTTCTTGTCCGCCTCTTCTTCATCCTTGCATCGGGCCTGGTTAACCTCCTCCACAGCCTCCCCCTTTATGCTCTCGACCTGTTGGGTCAGTTTCTGCTTCTCCGCCTCCAAAGCATGGCAAGCCACCTGGCTCTCCTCCAGCTGAACCAGAACTGCACCCACCTCCCGGAACGAGCATTCCGCGATGAGAGAGGCCTGCGAGGAAAGACAACAGAATGAGTTAAGCAGAACCAAATGTACTAAGACAATTGATCCCGGAACACAACAACTGACAGCTTACCCCCGAAAGTTGCTGCTTTACGGCATGTGTCAGCAACAGCGGGTCCTTACTGCTACTGATGGCCCATTTCTCAGAATTGAGTTCGCACAAGCTCAGGGCCATGTCCTCCATCATCTCCGCTCCGAACGGCGCCAAGGAACGTCCGAGCCTAGGCACCAGCCTCTTCTCCAAGGCTGGGCCATCGAAAACCGCTCCAGCCGGGTGAAGGGATCTCACCCCCTCGGCCAGCTCAGCTCTCTTCACGACAGACAAGTTGTCTGCCCTTCCCTGAGTAACAGCCTTCTCGGCCTCCAACCGCCTCTTCAAAAAATTATCAGACCGTCTTACACCCTCCAGGAGGGCAGCGGGGAAACGGGTTGGTTTCTGAGGGAAGTGGAACTTCAGGCCAGGCCGAGGAAGGCTTGTTTGTTGAGAAAGTGGAAGAGAAGAAGAAGAAGGAGACCCCGAAAGGGTGGACTCCCTTTGGACTGAAGGAGGAAGTAGACGGGGTATTGGAGACGGTAGCGAAGACACTACCGCCCCGCTTTGTGGTTGTTGCTGATGTTGCTGTTGCTTTTGCTGCTGCTGTGGCGGTGTTGATTGTCTTTGTGGTTGTTGTTGTTGTTGCTCTTGCTCTTGCTGTTGGAGTTGTGTTTCTGCTGGTTGGGGGTAATCTGGTGGGGACTGCGCGTAGCCCGGAGGTCTCCATCACCTCCGGGAGGAGAGTGTCTAAGGCGTTTCTTCTTGGCGCCCTCAGTCTCTCCTCCGGAGCGCTTGCTCACCCCGGCCCTCTTCGCGGGGAACACAAGACCTTCCCCATCGCTGCTACTGCTCGAGACCACCATGTTCTCGGAAGGCCCCTTGACAGGAGGCTTCTCCACCACGGGCACGATTGACCTCTCCACCACTAGAGACCCTTCCGCCTCGCCACTTGTCTTCTTGGGTGTGGCAGCTTTACCTCCCCTACCAGCACCGGCCTTTCGTTTTTTCCCCTTGGACGGGTCTTGGCTGGTGGCGGCCTTCTTGATGAGAGAGGTAGCTCTCCCCAACATCTTTGCTTCAAGATGTTCTGCAAGAAATGTGCGAAGCAAGGTTAACCAACCAGCAAGCCATGCAAAAAAAGATAAGCAGAAAACAAAACAAGCAACAACATAACAGCACAAACAAGTCCCCTAGCAGGGAACAAGAAACGAAAAAAGGGAAAAGTCTGAAAGGGACGACCATGCACGAGAAACGTGGATGGCCTTCCCCGAGCAAAACAAAACACCGCTTCTTGCTCCAGGAAGCTCCCGTACTCCTTGAAGTCCGGGAATGACATGCTGAGGGAAGAAGGGTCAACCATGATGACACCTTCTGGCAGACTACCGTCACTCAAACACCCGAGGTGCTCATCTACCCTATCGCAATATCTGTCAAAGGGTATCCTACGCGGATCTAGCCTAAGGAAGCGGGGATCGAACCCCGCCTGAGAAGTCCGGGAAACCTCAGACAGGCTGGGGGTGTGGATCAATCGAAAACTAGTCTTACCTCTCCCGGAGATACCACTTCCCGGAGTCCCTTCATTAGGGTAAGCTGCGGCGTGGCGAGCCTCGATCTCTTCTTCCTCCGGCTGGGGGTTGGGGAACCTCTCCGCCCAACTAGGAGATAAATTATTCTCGTCCCGGGCCGCTTGGCAGATCACCTTGGACAGCTCCAGGGCAACTGCTCCCGGATGTCAGCTGACACCTGACTTTGCCCCCTGCCACTCACTGGCTCAATATTTTGGAAAGAGGCGAGTAGCCCATACTCCCTCAAAGATTCGGTGGTCACAAGTCCTTCCACCTTCAGTTCTTCCTCCGAGAGCCCCTCGTAGAATTTTGACCTCCTTATCATCTCCGCACAGCGAGGTTTCCGCGGGACGACTTCTGCAAAATCCAAATACGAGTATTAGAGATCCTCCCGAAAGGCAAACCAAATGTAAAGAAACAAAGTTAAAAAGGAGAGGAAGGAGCACTTACCAGGGACTTTGAAGTCCAAAGATAGGGCTGGCACCCTCTTCAATGGGAAGCCGGTCGTCAGGAACCAGTACTCCCGGAGATCTGGAACCCTCGCGGTATGACAGGTGGGACACATCACGTCTGGGTACCTCTCCAGCCTGTAAAACCCCACCTTGTCTGGATGACCTCTCATGGGTTGAGACTTCAGCCCATAGAAGTATAGCACCTCCTCCGGGGTAGGGGCCTCCAGGTCCCGAGACTTGCAAAAGATGTACCACCCCGCTAGGAGCTTGTAGCTGGGGGGAATCAACTGGAAGGGGGCAATCCCCGCCTTCACACAGAAATTGGCAAAATAACTTCTTAGGGGCAAATGCGCCCCACACACTATGTGTGCCCAACTCCAGGCACCAAAACCCTCGTGACTCTGACTAGCAGACTCACCCAGCACCGACAGACGGTGCCACATCAGGCCTGGGATGTTCTTCAGGCCTGCCTCTGAGGAGTACAACTCCAGCATGCTGTAGTTCCTGAACAGGTTCGGCTTCTAGTCCATCTCCCAGATTGAACTGTTGATAATCGGTGGGCTAGCCGCGACCACTTTAGTTTTTCCTTTCCCCTTTGCGCCAGCGACAGGGGAACCTTTCTCCTGGGCAGATTAAGCCTCTACCGCAGTGATGATTTGTTCCTTTGAGGTGTTCGTCACTGAACAAAAGAAACAAAAGAAGAAAACACTCTAAGCAGTCAGCACCCTTGTCATACCCTAACGGTATCAAAGGCGTCGGGGAGACCCTCCCCGAAAACTGCTTGGAGAGGCTCCCACCGAGCTTGCCGAGGGGTTGGCACCATGCCACCCGAAGGACAGCAAGGAACCAAACTCAAACTCCGAGCCTAAGCCCGCCGAGAGAAGTGTTTTTCCAGAGGAAGACACCCTAAAGGCGTTCACGCTTATGCCCTAAAACAGCAAACCAGAACAGCACAAGAAAGACGAGGAACAACTTTCCAAACGCAAATCGTCAAAGCATGCAAAGAGATCACTTATTGGCTCACGTCAGTCACATGCCTATCAAAGCCCTATTCACGCATGCATATAGACTACATTGGCAGAAAACTCAACCCTAACAACTACCAACAATCTAAGGTTTGGAAGGAAAGAGCAAAGTAGAAATACTTACTGGTGTTCGGATAGTTGAAGATTGAAGGAGTAACCGGGTCACTGCACCGCACGAACACAAGAAGTAAAGGCTGCCAAGACAAGGCAACGATTCAGACTTAGAACTTCGGCGAACAAACCTACGGTCAAGTCGAAAGAAAAGTTTCAGGATTCCTTACCAAAAGAAGTGGCAAATTCGCAGGAAAGGAAGCTTGAAAGCTTGAGAGTTCGAAGATTTGGGAATCTGAAAATCTGAAAGCTTGAGAATTTGAGAGCGTAAAGAGGAAGAAAGGTCCGTTCCCTCGTTTTTATAACAGGAACAAAGTCCTTTCGAATTCTACAAATGGACGGTCCTGATCTTCCCATACCGCATGCATCAGATCCGACGACTGGAGATGAAGCGCCGGTCCTATTTATGACTCCTCGGATGGGAATAAAGTATTTATTTCCCATCATTATACCATCTCGGGCCCGGTGTACCATTAAATACCGTCAAATCCCTACTCAGATGCCTGACGCACGCATACTCAGCCAGTCGCCTCACGCACACGTCTTGGTCACAGAGCCATTCCCGGCATGACGCGTGGCCCTTGCCACACTTGAGTACTTGAGTTCAAACAGAAGAAATTTCCTTTATTTTTCATACTAACACTCAGGCGGGAAAAAGGAACCCTTCCAGGAACACAGGAGGTGACCCCTCGCCTATTCTAGAAACCAGAATACCCGGAGGGCTGTACAAGCTCCTGGACCTCTCAAAGCTCCGTGACCTTGGGGGGTAAATGTTATCCAGATTTCCGGATAGCGCTTAGATGGATAGCCTCGGGGAAGCTGAATTATCAAAGTCTTTCACAAAAAGTGACCAGAGCTCGCGGATGGACAGAAAGGCTTCGGCTCTCCCGTTTAGTGTCAAGCTTACTCTTTCAAGCAACCGAAGGTCACGGAAGCTCGTCAATTCTCCCGGATCTCCCGAAGGGATATCCTTCAGGGAAGGTTCTTCCAAGAGAAGCTCTTCAGGCTACCTTCGCGGATACAGTCCCGTGCCTCGCACAGGAGAAGACCAAGCGGCCGAGTCATGGAGGAGGCATAGTTGGAATGATCTCCACCTGACACAGGATCCCGCCTGACACGCCTGACAGGTCGAGGCCGCACACATCCCAGCACGCCTAAAAGTACCACTTCACCTACTATTCTGCTGATAGCCTGGAAAAGACAGCTGCCTTTGTGCATTCCCCATACTTTCATGTAAATATACCCACATAGAGTCTGGTAGCCAGGCGACTATGGTAATTGTATCCCCTATTTATGGCTGGTGTAATTAAGGCTCAGGGGGGCAGAGTGAAACCCTAATCCAAATCCCTAGCTATAAAGACCCCCTCATTTTACGATAGAGGTGAGGGCCAAAAAGATTACATAGCAAGAACTCTGCTGAAATCTCTCTAGCTGGATCTTCTCCAAGAGAACCCGAGAGAAACACTGTGAGGTTGTGAGGTTCTTGTATACCAGCTGTTTGACTGTAATTCTCTACAAGTATAATAACATCGACTCGTGGACTAGGGCTCGTTAACGCCTGAACCACGTAAAAACCTGTTTGTTTATTTACATTTCTGCACTTCTACAGTTCTTATCTTTTTACTATTCTGTTCGTATTCGTTTCCGAAAAACTCGGTAAACACCACCAATTGGCTAAACACATACGGCCTAGCTATCCCAGGCATTTACCATGCCCTGGATTCGCGAACCATGCCATGAGGATATCCCAGGTATCCTTCTAGGGACTCGCCCTGGCAACTCGCACCCCACGTGCTCAACGCTATTCCCGGCCCCTTGCCGATCTCGGCCTTGCACTCAACGTGCCTGACGCCGTTCCCGGCCCCTCGCCATCCTCGGTCTACACCATTCCTAGCTCTTTCTGATCACTCGCATAATATCATACATGATATAACAACAAGTACAGAATTCTAGCATAAACAGATAAAGAGCTACGCTCAGCAGATCTAACATATTGGGCTCGACCCTGCATATCAATCCATTCAAACACATTGGGCTCAGCCCTGCATATCAATCCACTCAAACACATTGGGCTCAGCCCTGCACATAAGCTCTATGGGAACAGGGGTTTTCTTACCTGAGTCCCGAGCTCTCCGAGCACCGATGTCCCGAGCACAGTCCTCTAACTGGAGCCTCGCTGAAATCCCTAGTCACAACACATCACCAATATCCAGTCATCAAGTTCTAATCCAATGAATAACTTCGAGCCACAACTCTAACCTCCGCAACCTTGAATTCTATCAATCCGGGTGATAAAATCCATCCCGAACCTTAACCATTGAATTCCCAAGCCTAAACACCCTAAAAAAATGCAAACTGGCACTAAGGGTCGCGGCCCCACCCTCAAGAGCCGCGACTAGCCTCAAAACAGTGGCTAGCACCACACTGACCCCCACACGGGCAGCGGCGCGACCACCAAGCGCTGCGGCGCGCATGAACCTTCTCGGCCTCCCATGGCCGCGCACGCACATGGGCCGCGACGCTCCCCACCAAACCCAGATTTTCCACCATTTTTCCACACCTTTCCTCAAGCCAATTCACCAAAAACTCACCTATCTAACCCATATATTTAACACATATACTCCAGCTCAATAACAACACCAAAACCTCATCAAAAGCTGCTCCAAAACCCAACTAAAATACTCAAGAACATGTCAAACTTAACTAGCATGCATATTCTAGCAAACCAGTAACAATTCTCAACATAATCCGAATAATTAAAGCTTACATTGCTGAATTCAATCCCTGTAGTTGATCCTCAAGCCTTAAGCTTCAAGCTCCTATAATATCATAGCTGAATTCCCCTAGACCTTCAAGTTGATTCCCTTAGTTTTCCTTGTGTTTATCTTAGAGAGTGAGTGAGGAAGGAAGAGATAAACTATCCTTAGCTGAAAGAAAAGAGAGTAGGTCAGTTTCTATAGCTTCTAAATATTTCCCCTTTTTGTTTTATTTGACTTAAGTCTAAAGGGTTACCTCAAGGCTCGGGGTACCAAAACGTCCCCGAGGGCAAAATGGTAAATTTCCCCAATATTCTCGCCTAGACATTCTATCATCAAATATATCTCCAACTATTTATTTTCATGTCCCGATAATCCCATAACACACCTAGTACCCAAGTTATCCCTCGACTCACCCCGAGTTCGAGTCTCAACCCCGTTGTGACCCTCTGGCTAAGCGCTCCCCAGGACTGTCTCGGACTGTGCTGCACAGACATATCATACATATGACATTTATCACATTCATGCCCCTAATATCCAGACGGGGCCCACATGCACATTTAACTCACTAAACATGCATCACTATCATATATCCACATTAATTCACCCATTAACACATTAAAGCATAATAAATCATTTATTGCCCTCCAGGCACACTAATCAAGGCCCTAAGCCTGATTAGCAAATTCGGGTCGTTACAAATGGACTTATCAATCATCAATACAGAGATGGACTTATAGTCATCTACTCGGAGATGGACTTATCAGTCATCTACTCAAAGACAGACTTATCACTCATCTATACAGAGATAGACTTATCAGTCATCTAAACAGAGATAGACTTAACAGTCATCTAAACATTGAGAGACTAATTAGTCGTCTACCTCAAAGAGACTTATTAGTCATCTACCTGAGAGTGAGAGACTTACTATTCATCTACTCAGAGATCAGAACTCAACAAATATTTATTTGTACCTGCTTGCATGCATGAGTAGGGTTATTACTGCTAGGCATGCCTATTGTGATTTGGTGACATGTTATTACTTGTTCATGATTTGTAATGCCCTACTACCCAGGGACCATTACAGTGTTCATTTTAAACAGTGCTATACTCGCTAATCAAGTCATTTGGCCATAATCGTGTAACTAAGTATGATTAATGGTTTAGGGTTAAAAATTTTGGTTAAGAAACAACGTTTCACTAAAACGTTTACTGTATACATTGGGATCCCAAAAATATAATTTACAAGTTAATTACAATAAAATATTTACAACCAGCCAACTTAAGCGGCAAAATAGGGTTTAACCCTAGTTCCTCTTTAAACCCTCGGTCGTGGTGGTCGAGCAGCCGCATATGTACACATCGTCACCTAAGCTCTCCAACTCAAGGATGGTCCAACTTTCTTTTTCCTTTACCTTCACCACATAGCACCCGTGAGCCGAAGATCAGGAAGAAAACTCAATATGCTCATGAACAAGTAATAACATGTCACCAAATCACAATAGGCATGCCTAGCAGTAATAACCCTACTCATGCATGCAAGCAGGTACCAATAAATATTTGTGGAGTTCTGCGCTCTGAGTAGATGACTAGTAAGTCTCTAACTCTGAGGTAGATGACTAATAAGTCTCTCTGAGGTAGAGGACTAATTAGTCTCTCAATGTTTAGATGACTGTTAAGTCTATCTCTATTTAGATGACTGATAAGTCTATCTCTGTATAGATGACTAATAAGTCTATCTCTGAATAGAAGACTCCATCTCTGTATTGATGACTGATAAGTCCATCTCTGTATTGATGTCTAATAAGTCCATCTCTGTATTGATGACTGATAAGTCCATCTCTGTGTAGATGACTAATAAGTCTATCCTTATTTAGATGACTGATAAGTCTATCTCTGTATAGATGACTAATAAGTCTATCTCTGTGTAGATGACTAATAAGTCTATCTCTATGTAGATGACTAATAAGTCTATCTCTATATTGAATATGCTCATAATGTTTAATGGGTCAAGTTATTGACTGCAGATCAACCAGCAGGTATGTATCCAAGGTAGATAATGAGACCTGGTGGTGGCTATACCAGGGCTAGGGATTACAACCAGGGTTTGAGTTTTTCACCTACCCCTAAGAATTTCGAGCAGGTGTTTATAGATGTGCAATTAAGATTATAGAGGCAAGAGGAAGAGATTAGGTTTGAAGCAACTGCAGAATCTGTTAGGAAACACCTCTTCCTTTGTTTTGCGAGGAGTGGCACCAGTTTGGGCTCATCCTAGGGTTGAGAACAGGTGGGAATTTCTTTGTGGAAGATTCTAGGAGTACTACCCTCTAGTCTTTGAGGGAGGCCTAGATCCATTCAGAGCTGAGCAATGGATGGGCATGATCAGTTCCATTCTTGATAGTATAGGGGTAATAGGTCACGATAGGGTGATCTGTGCTACATATGTGTTGCGGGATGATGCCCGGACGTGGTGGGAAGTGGTATCCCAGACACGAGATACAACTGTGATGGACTGAAAAGAATTTAGGCAACTGTTTAATGAAAGATATTAATGTGATGCAGCCAAGACTGCTAAGATGAATGAGTTTCTGATCCTGGTTCAGGGAAATGCAACAGTAACCGAGTATGTTAACAAATTCGATGGGTTGGCCAAGTTTGCTTTTGATATGGTACCTATAGATGTTTCTCGAAAGGACATGTTTATCCAGTTATTGAATCTCAGAATAGCTTAGGGTGTTAGAGTCACCCCAGTGAATGAAATTTCTACCTACGCTCAGGTGGTAGGGAAGGCTCTTGCTGTTGAGAGCACAGGAAATGAGATTATAAAGGAGGGTGCTGGAGAGCGTAGTACTCAAGTAGTAACACCTCCATTTATTGGTCCGAGAAAGAATAATAACTAGAGGACTTATCCAAAATGTGCTCAGTGTAAGAGACATCATCTGAGAGAATGCCGAGCAAATGCATGTTTCTTATGTGGAATAGTTGGGCATTTCATGAGGGATTGCCTAAGGAAAGGGATAGATGAGCAAAAAGAGGCGGACAGCTCGACTCTAGCTCGAGTGTTCGTTTCGATGTAATCAGAGTCGAAGACCGAGACTGAGACCGAGGCTGGTTCCTCAGTGGTGGTAGGTCAGCCTTCTAGTTTTGATTTTTGTATTGTGCTAACTGATTATGGTGCCATGTTGTTCTTTGTTTGTTGCATCTAGAGAAGCATAGACTTGTTATACCGATTGCATGGTTATGTTGTGATGAGTTAGATTATGATGGAAAGGACTCATCAACTGTTTTGATAAAGTTGGTTATGACTGACTTCCGTATAATCTTGGATATGGATTGGTTAACCAAGTGTGGGGCAATGCTAGATTGCAAGGAAAGGATAGTAACTCTTGGGTTTGAGAGTGGGAAACCCTTGTGGTAGTTGGCAATGTGCATGGATTTTGTATTCTATGACATATGTATGTAGAGCTAGAGATCTATTGCAGGAGGATGCATAGAACTCTTAGCTAGTGTGGTGGATAACACTTAGGTTGTGCCAGTGGGATCAGGACAGACTGGATTAGTCTGTGAATTTCTAGATGTGTTTCCAAGGGATTTGTCAGAATTACATTTACCCAAGGAGATAAATGGTGATTTGATTGGTGTCAGGGATGGAATCAGGTCTAGGGCACTGTATTGAACGGCTTCAGCAAAGCTGTAGGAACTAAAGCCTCAGTTATTGAGTAAGATGGTATTCTCCAAGGTGGATCTTTGATCTGGTTATTACCAGCTAAAGATCAGGAAGAAGCATATGCAAAGGATTGCTTTCTATATTAGACAAGGGCACTTAGAATGCTGAGTTGTTTTGATGAATTAGATGAATAGAGTATTCAAGAATTATCTGAATTGGATTTGTGATAGTCTTGATCGATGGTATTGTGGTATACTCTCAGTTGGAGAATTTCCAAGGTCAAGGAACTCCTTAGAGGGAAAGAGTTCTGGGTCTTCTTACAAATTAGAATTAGTTTGTAGGTTGTTATGCCACCTCAGTGACAGGGAAAGGTGATTGCCTATGCATCATGTTATTTGAAGGATATGACCAGAACTGGAGTAGAGTTACTGGTGGGCCAGGTGACCAACATTACATTTGAGTTACTCTGGTAGAGAGGATCAAAGGAAAAATAGTTATGTGACCCACAGATGGGAAGAATTGAGGGGAAATTCTTAGCTATATTAGCTAAGTACTATACAGTGTCAGGTATGAGTTTATTGTGGCATAAGGATCGGACTTCGGATCCGATGGACACTGGGATTAAATGAGGGATTTTGGATGAATCTCATACTACTCTCTTATTCTCTTCGTCCAGGCATCATGAAAGATGTATTAGGATATGAAAGTTTAATAGTGGTGGCCTAGGATGGAGAGGGACATAATGGAATACATGAAAAAGTTCTTAACCTGTTAGCAAGTAAAGACAGAGTATCAGAAACCAGTAAGGCTATTGTAACCTTTGAGTATTCCATAGTGGAAATAAGGAAACATCACGATAGGTTTCGCGGTGGGGCTGCCCAAGATAGTGGGTCAGCATGAGTTGGTTTCGGTCATTATGGACCAGTATTTAAAGTGAATTAACTTCTATCAGTAAGGACAAGTAACACAGCTAATCAGTATTCAGATCTTTGTGTGTGAGAGAGGTAGTACGCCTTCATAGAATTTGAGGTCTATCTTATCAGATGAAGATTCTATTATTACTTCCAAGTTTTGGGAAAGGTTGCAGAAGGGGATGGGTATACAGTTGAAAGTTAATATAGTTTATTATCCTCAAACAGATGGTAAATCAGAGAGAGAGTTATCCAGTTATTGGAGAGGCGCTTTATGAGATGCTTTATCAGTCATGAATACAGAGATGGACTTATCAATCATCAATACAGAGATGGACTTATTAGTCATCTACTCAGAGATAGACTTATCAGTCATCTATACAGAGACAGACTTATCAGTCATCTAAATAGAGATATACTTAATGGTCATCTAAACAGATAGAGACTTATTAGTCGTCTACCTGAGAGAGACTTATTAGTCATCTACCTCAGAGTGAGAGGCTCACTAGTCATCTACTGAGAGTGCAGAACTCCACAAATATTTATTTGTACCTGCTTGCATGCATGAGTAGGGTTATTACTGCTAGGCATGCCTATTGTGATTTGGTGACATGTTATTAAGTGTCTAGTGATTTAATAACTTCTTGCAATTCAATCATCCAATAATTGGTTCATAATTAGAGCTCAATGAAATTACCATTTTACCTCTCTAATTACCTCTTTATCCTTAAGTATCAATAATTCACTAGCGAACATTTTTTTTATAAACAAATTAAAGGACTCAAACTATTCAGTTCCAAAATTAACAGTTAAGGGAACTATTATTCAATCTTTTTTTGAAAAAGGCGTGGATTCCATATCTATAAATCATGTCCCCATCCATTTACATCAATGAGCCCCCAAAACAAAAATTGTTAGCCTCATCATTCTGAGATACCCTAACGAGTGAAACAAATGACCAAAATAACATAAACAAGATTTCATGATAACTTCAGGATTTAGATCAATTTTCATATGATCATTGAGTGATATGATTATAACTCTTTAAGGTTTTTCATGTCAACAGTTTATATGATAATAACAATATATAATAAAGAGTTAAATACATACCAGATCAAGTCCTATATAATCATTATTATTTAAAGCACTGCTAATGAGATTAATATCTACATCAGTGATCTGGATCTAGATCACATGTATTCATAATACTAGTGGACCGTACTAGCAGTGTTTTATTAAAGATTCCATAATTTTAATATAAATTGTGGACTAATTAATTCATTCTCTATAATCTTAATCCTTTGGTGCGCTTTCAAGATTATAGCTACATTATGTATTTGGAATTTTATGATATTTATCTAAATATTATTCAATAATAATAAACATTAATTTTATAAAAATATTTCTTTTATAATTTTCATAAGTAATGAAAGACTGTCATTGCTTTAGGGGCACCATGCCCAACAGTAACGCCCTCCTAATCCAGGACCGTTACACAATATGTTTAAAGTTAAGCAAGTCATTTGGTCTTGATAGTGTAATTAAATTTAAATAATGGATAGGTATTAAAATTTTGGTCCAAAATTATGAAATTTTCCATTATAACCTTAAATGTAAAAAAGGGATCCTAAAAAGAGTTTAAACAAAGTATAATTACAATCAAAGATACTAAAATAGTCAGCCTAAGCAACGAAATTGAACTCATATCCTAAGTGTTACACCCATTTTTTGGGAATGATGATGTGTCAAAGAATAGCAATATTAATGATCTCGGACTTGCTAGTTATTTCCTTCAAAGGAATGATGAACATAACGTATAACATGCTTGTTCTCACAAGTTAGGCGTGTATCCGCTAACATGAAAGCATAGTGTCCCTGTTCGCTCATATCAAGTCATCTTCAGCAAACTGAGAAGTTCTTGTACTTCTGTTTCCACAAGGGAAAATTCTTTCACCACTGTTCGTACAAGGCAAGCTATCACACTCTAACAAGAAGATTATGGTCGCAAAGTAGCACATTCCTATTCTTGTACGTTCATGAGTGTCTCTAGGATTCTAACAGAGTTGCCTAACCGCAGAGCCTCATCCAAGTACCAAATAAAAATACCAAATGCTAACAAAAGGGGTTTGGTCACCTAGCCCTATTGTTCAACTCTTGTTCGCACAATAAAGTTGTAATTTACTGACAGAGACATTTGGTCATGCTCAAGGATTGATTCATGATGTTCGTTCAACACATACTATCTACGCTAACAAATTAGCAAAGAAGTGCAGAGTCATTATTTATCAAAATACAACTATGTTTGTGTTATTATAATGTGTTGTACCCACAAATAAATATGAATTGAATCACTCAGCCCGGGGTACAGCTGGAAGATAAACGCATGGAGGAAGTGTACAGGTAGAACATTTAGCTAACTCTAGTGTGAGTATTTGGAGCCATATGTGACAGTATGACAACCAGATAGTCTCCAGATTCCCTCTTGCGCCCACAACCTAGTTCGAGATGTATGATGGCTAGATCGCCTTCTATACTGAACTTGGCCCATGTCAGGTTAGGTTAGCTCTCTGACATCCCATTCAATGGAAGTGTTCAGCTCGTGGAAGCCTGATCATGATGCATAGTCAAGGATCCCAAAAGACTCGGAGATTCCTTATACATTCATTAATGCCCATATTTTACTACACATTTTTATCCGAGATAATGGATGTAAATTACACAGGAAATAATATCCCTATGTAAATGGGAGATTTTTCTGATTTATTATGTACCACATTTATGTACGCAGTTACACGAAGTTGTCCAGGAAAACCTTCTATAAATATCATGGGAATGGATAGAAAAAGGGATTGCTTCTTAAGATACAGAAACTCTGCTGAAATGGTAAGTAACAATCTCACCCAAAGCCTTGAAGAGATTAATAAGATTGTTTCATGGACTAGGTAGATTTTAACCACTGAACCACGTTAAAGTGTGAGTGTTTGTGATATTGTTCATTTGTCTAATCACGGTTTAGTAAGAAAGCCTAATATCTTTCTAATCAGATTTCTTAATCCACTGTTGGCAAAAAGCAGTGTCAACATAATGTTGTAATTTATTATTTACGGGCCAAGCCCAATAGCTTAGGCCCAATATTTAAATGTAACCCTAAACTCCTCACTATAAATAAGAGAGATGAGATAGAAATGAAGAAGGCAATTCATAATAAAAAATTGTATCTTGTATACACAATCCTTATGTAATGTAAAAGCGAAGGAGGACTATAGAACAAATATGTTTACCGGAAACTATGGTTCTTCAAGCTTAAATATCAATAATAATGACTAAGTGTACGTAGTTCATCTTTTTGGAGCCGAACCACTATAAAATACGGTGTTATTTTATATCCCCCACGCAAGTTTAACCCAACACTCACCATGGTGGTCAACCGGTCTATGCATGACAACAAGATTGAACAATCTGGTGATCAGGAGGTGCATCATACGGTCGTTTCAACTAGAAAAGGCCAAGACGCTGAGGACCATCCTTGAAAGTAACATGTGGGACAAGATGATACAGGGAGCTCAGTGTCATACCCACCAAATCCCAATCTGGGGTATCTGACAGCCATCGAGATGGAAAATGCCTAGTTAAGGAGCCATCTCACTTAGGCTAACAAGAAGATTGAGGAGATCTTTGCTCGATTACCCCCTCCTGCAACCGATGTTAATATCAAAAGAAGGCAAAGTGGGTCCCATAGGAATAACCAACCCAATGTTATAATGATTCACAGCTCGTGGCTAATCAGATATTAGGGGCGTATCAAGCTCGAGGTATCAAAATGGCAACTTATCTGGCTAAGGTTATAGATGAGTTGTATGAGTTTGAGTTCAGCTCCATTGAGTAGGTACCCTATGAGCAGAACTCCAACGCTGATGCTTTAGCCTGACTTGCCACCACCAAAGAGGTGGTTACACTAAACATATTCCCAGTGGATTTCTTAGAACAACCAAGCATAATGGAAGAACCGGTTGAGGTTGGAGTGATTAACACAAAACCGACTTGGATAACCCCCATAGTGGAATACATCACAACCGGTAAACTACTAGATGATCGAAATGACGCAAAAAAAATATTATATGATGTCCCACGGTATGTTATGGTTGAGGGAATTCTATACCGACAAGGGCATTCCGTATCCCTACTGTAGTATGTTCTGCCCGAAGAAGCACAGACCATCCTACAAGAGATACATGAAGGCTCTAAAGATATTGAGAAAGGGATATTTCTGACCTACACTAAAAAAGGATTCGGCCTCATACGTACAAAAATGGAAAAAAACTTAGAAGGCTCAGCAAACTCTCTCAACACTCTCCCTTTCATGTATAATCCCAATCTCTCTCAAATCTTTTAATTCCCTTACAATCTAAGAGGAATTGAAGCTAGCTAGGCTCGTGATTGCTTGGGGAAAAGCTTAGCATTGTTTTGGGCAACAAAGGTATCAATTTCTAGTCTTAAATCTATATGTTTTCTCTAATTTAGCTAAGTTTTAGAGTTTTGAAAACTCAAATCTTATTTTGGAGATATGGTGAGGTTTTGGTCAAGTTTAAGCTTGGGTTTTGTGTCTATTGAAGTGCTGAGTTGATGGGAAATTTGCTTTTGGGTTTTGGCTATGATTAGTTTTGTTTTTGGTGAGATTTGGCTTGAATAAACGAGGGGAAAAACTGGGTTTTCATGTCGAGCCGCGACCCTGTTCTTGGGGCATTGTGACTCTCATGAACGATGGGAGGAGTTGCTGAATTCCATTTTGAGCCACGACGCTTCTATTGGCACCCCCTGGCGCGTGTGTCCAAAGGAGAGCCCTTGGACTCTCTGACTTGGGCATGCCACGACTCCTTTGCCTTGGGCTGCGGTGCTTATAGGGCTTTTGATCCCTAGGAAGGTTTTGAGTACGAGAACTCAAACCTAAGGGCTCAAGATCGATTCTACCACCCGGTTTAGTAGAATTCGACGTCCTGAAGGATAGGACTCGGTCTGGAAGCCTTTATTCACTCGTTATTGACGGGATTCTAAATTATGGTTGAGACTAGATTACAGCTACGGGTTCGAAACCGAGATCGTGCTCAAGGGTCATTCTTATTATACATTGCACTCGATCCTGAGGTAAGAAAATTTAACCTAATAAGCGATAGTGATTAGGGATTGGCCCGGTTGTTAAATATAATTATGAATAGGGCTCGAACCCCTTGAGAATGAACATGATTAAGATTATGAATGTTAAATGATATACACTTGTTTGCCTTATCTGCGTAATTAGGGCTCGACCCTGTTAAGGAACATAGATAATACTATGTTTGTTTTTAATTGGTTGAAATATATTATTAACATGTATGCATACTTGTATTGTCTGAGGTATGCTTATATATGTATGGTTATCTCTTTATTTTGTTGTCTAAATATCTTGTTTAGGCATTGAATTATTAGTTAAGGGCGGCAATAGCGTGTTGTGCGATGGTCGAGTGGCTTAGGCCTAATCAGGGATGTAATATTACGTTGGCCAACCCTATGGCCGTTTGGAAAGAAACATAGCACCTGGCTAGCTCTATGGCTAGTTACTAAGAGCTAAGGGCAAAGGGCCCCAGGTGACCCTATGGTCACATAGCTGGGGCATAGGGCCCTGGGATGACTCTACGGTCATCTATTCAGGACAACAGGCCCCAAAATGATCCTATGATCATTTAACTGTAATTGTATGCATGCATGAGTAGGTTATTACTGCTGGGCATGCTAGATATGCATCTAAAATCTGTTTTTATTGTTCATGCACATGTTTAAGTTTTCTTGTTGAGCCTTGGCTCACTAGCTGAGGATCAGGGAGGAAGATATACCAAAGATAGCTTTTCGCACCAGGTATGTGCATTATAAGTTTCTGGTGATGTCATTTGTATTAACTAATGCCCCAGCAGCATTTATGGATCTGATGAATAAAGTGTTCAAGGATTACTTGGATTGGTTCGCGATTTTTTTTATCGACGATATATTGGTATACTCTTAGTCAGAGACAAAGCATGAGCAACATCTCAAATTAGTACTACAAAGGCTAAGAGAGCAAAGATTGTTTGAAAAATTCAAGAAGTGCGAGTTCTGGTTACCACAGGTGACTTTCTTAGGTCAAACAGTAAAAAAAGATTGAATTATGGTGGATCTAGCAAAGATTGAGTCAGTAAGATATTGGACAAGGCCGAAGAATGCTCTAGAGATTAGAAGTTTCTTGGGATTGGCAGGTTATTACAAATGCTTTGTGGAGGGGATTTCCAAGATTGTGTCACCACTAATAGAGTTGATACGCAAGAATCAGAGGTTTAAATGGTCAGACAGATATGAGGACAACTTCTGGAGGCTAAAGAAGAATCTGATCACCACTCAAGTTCTGAGTCTTCCCGCATATCAAAACAAGTTTGTGGTTTATTGTGACGCCTCGAGATAGGGTTTAAGTTGTGTCCTTATGCAGACAGGAAAGGTGTATGCATCATGTCAATAGAAGGAATATGAACAGAGGTACCCCACACATGATTTAGAACTTCCAGCAGTGGTTTTTGCACTGAAGGTGTGGCGACACTACTCGTATGGTGAGAAGTGTGAGATATACACTGATCACAAGAGTTTGAAAAAAAAATTCACCCATAATGACTTAAATATGAGACTGAGGCATTGCTTAGAGCTGGTGAAGGATTATGATGATGAGATCCTTTACCCCAGGGAAAGCCAACGTGGTGGCAGATGCCTTAAGCCGGAAGGGTTTGGGAAAGTTGTACAGTGTGAGACTGATATCTAAGGAGTTGGCAAAGGATATGACTAGAGCAAGTATTAAGCTAGTGGTGGGACAATTAGCCAACATCACCCTGCAGTCTACTCTTTTAGATTGGATCAAAGAAAAACAGTTGAGTGACCCTCAGTTGGGAAGGATTAGAGGGGACGTCCTAGCAGGAGTGGCTAAGGACTATATAGTGTAAGACATGAGTTTATTGAGGTACAAGGATCAGATTTGTGTACCGATGGACACTGGGATCAGACGGGAGATTCTGGATGAATCTCATAATTCTCTACATTCAGGCACCACGAAGATGTACCGGGATCTGAAAGTTTTATATTGGTGGCCTTGGATGAAGAGGGGTGTGACTGAGTATGTGGTGAAGTGCCTGACCTGTCAGTAGGTCATGGCAAAGCATCAGAGGTCAGCAGAGCTATTACAGCCTCTGGATATCCAAGAGTGGAAGTGGGAGGACATCAAGATGGATTTCCTGGTGGGGTTGCCCAGGGGAGTGGGCAACCATGATTTAGTCTGGGTCATCGTGGACCGATATGCGAAGTCAGCTCACTTTTTACCAGTGAGGATGAACTACACAATTGACCAGTATAAAGATCTCTATGTGAGAGAGATAATACGCCTTCATGGGACTTCGAGGTCTATCATGTCAGATAAGGACCCTATCTTTACTTCCAAGTTTTGGGGAAGATTACAGAAGGTGATGGGTACACAACTGAAGTTCAGTACATCTTATCATCCTTAGACTTATGGTTAGTCTGAGAGGACTATCCATATATTGGAGGACATGCTGAGAGCATGTGTATTGGAATTTGAAGGGTCCTCGAGTAAATATTTGCCTATGATAAACTTTTCCTATAATAACAGCTAGCAGTCACTATTGGGGTGGCACCTTATGAGATGCTATTTGGTAGGAAATGTTGGTCGGCTATTCACTGGGAAGAAATGTGTGAAAGGAAATATTTAGGTCCTAAGGCAGTTCAGAGGACCACTGAGGCTATTGAAAAGATTAGAGCTCGGATGCGCACGTCTCAGAGTAGACAGAAGAGTTATTCCGACCCAAAGTTGAGGAACATGGAGTTCCAAATGGGAGGCTATGTCTTCCTTAAGGTTTCACCACTGAGAGGGGTTAAGAGATTTTGGAAGAAGGGCAAGTTAAGCCCTAGGTTTGTTGGACCATTTGAGATCCTGGAAAAGATAAGACAGTGGAATATTGGTTTGTAAGAGATGACTTCACCAAAGTCTTTATTTTTAGACTTCCTCATATTGAGTATCTTCCTCTTGAATCTGCTCTCTGAATGAAAGCAACAAATTGTTGACATCATTTTGTGTTGGCTTGAGAACATAAGAGTGTGAATTCAAGAATAGAGATATGATAAACAAATAACACCATATTTTAGAGTTGTTCAGCCCCAAAAAGATGAACTACGTCCACTTAGTCACTATTATTGATATTTAAGCTTGAAGAACCATAGTTTCCGGTAAACAAATATTGTCGTTTGTTCTACGGTCCTCCTTCCCTTTTACATTACATAAGGATTGTGTATACAAGATAGAGTTTTGAATCATGGGCCTAAGCTATTGGGCTTGGCTCGTTAATACATTACAACATTATGTTGACGCGATTTTTCGCCAACAGTGGATTAAGAAATCCAATAACATAGATATTAGGCTTTCTTACTAAACTGTGATTAGACAGATGAACAATATCACAAACACACACACTTTAATGTGGATCACTGGTTAAAATCCACCTAGTTCACGAGACAATCTTATTAATCTCTTTAAGGTTATAGGTTAGATTGTTTCTTACCATTTCAGCAAAGATTCTGTATCTCAATAAGCAACCCCTTTTTTTATCCATTCCCCTGATATTTATAGAGGGTTTTCTTAGATAACTTTGGGTAACTGTGTACATAAATATGATAAATAATAAATCGGAAGAATCTCCCATTTACGTAGGGAAATGATTGCCTATGTAATTTGCTTTTCTTATCTTGGGTAATAAATGTCTAATAAAATCTGGGCATTAATGAGTGTATAAGGAATCTTCAAGTCTTTTGGGATCCTTCACTATGCTTCATGATTGGGCTTCCACGAGCTAAACACTTCCTTCGAGCTGGATGTCAGTGTAGAGTCCAAGAACTTTACTTAGCTAGTTAGATAGTAGTAGTAATAGTAATAGCTAGTAGTAGTTGTAGTATGTTTATGACTGTGGATTTTGGTTCAAGCCGGGACTTAGTTGGACACTCATAGCAACACTTGTAGAATTTATAAGTTTAACCTATAGTTTAAGAATATTAATTATAATCTAAGGTTTGATTAATATGACTGATTATGAAGATGATATTTATTATACTATAAGGTTTAGATAGATCCAATAAGATAATAACACTTGTCATGTGTATGTTTAATGAGAAATTAAGTACTTTTGAAGAATAGTTTATTAAGAGTAATATTTGAAAATCCTAGAGTTTGCCAGCAGCTTTGAAATCGTTAAAAGACTTAGTCAAGGTTGCTTACTCAATTCAAATTATGCTGAAAAAGTGTAATTACGTGTATAATATTTCAGCGTATGCCGATATATCGTAGCTCTAGGGGGCGATATATCGCCACACAGGGATACGAAAAACACGTAACTTCGCACGAACACTTCGACAAGCCTCGGGTAAATGAGCCCAGGAAATATATCACCTATGGTAGACGATATATCGGCCCTAGGGCATAAATTTTGAATAATTTTGAAACCGAGCTCATTTTAATCCTTATCCTTTTGATAAGTCCATAATCTTTTTGTCTGAGTCTTCAGCCTCTGCTTAACGATTATTCAAATGTTTTTCAATTAAAAAGCCATTATTTTATTCAAGCTGAATGAAGATCTTTTCATTCTTGAACTCTATAAATAGGACCTAGTACCCAACCATTTCTTCATTCATCAAGCTGAGTTCACAGCCTACAAGCTGCTAGGATTACTTTAGAGTGTTAAACACTTGGGTTGGGTTTATAAGCTTTATCATTATAAGCTTATCAAAAACTTGGGAAGTAAGGTTCATAGTATATTTTGGTTTCGAGGTGTAGTTCAGGTATAGCAATTTCAAAGGTATTCATATTCTTAGTTCTTTTCAATATTGTTTCATTAGTTTTCTCTACTCAAATCATAACTCAGTATTCTTTATTCTTGGCTAGGCATCTAAGTTCTTTGAACTTGAGGTTCTTGTTGGTAAGTATCTTCTCGATGGTTTAGTTCATTCCTTTCATCTTTTTCTTTTAGAATACTCACCTTTCTCAATTATGGTTATAGGAGTGTTCCAAAATCCCGACCTTGTTCTCATCATCCTGGTATTTTTGGTAAGGAAAATAGGATAGTTCTTATGTGATATGTGCTATGTTTATATAAAAGTGTTATAATTATGCTATAGTATGACTTTATGTGTTATGATATATGTATGTGTGGGGCTTATAGTTGTTATATAGCAAACCCTATCACTTTTATGTTTTGGGGCTTATAGTTGCTATATAGCAAACCCCAACACTTTTATGTTTTGGGGCTTATAGTTGCTTAACTAGCAAACCTCATTGTAGTATGAGGCTTATAGTTGCTTAGTTAGCAAACCCCAATAGTTACCATGTACATGGGTTAGAATTATGATATATGTTATAGTATTTGATATATGTTCATAGTTTATGTGTATGATTATGTTCATACTTGTAGTAGATTTTCCTTGCTGGGCATTAGGCTCATTCCTTTATGTTTTATATGTGCAGGAAAATTGTTATGGCAGCGGAAAGGTTCTTGGCAGCTTGGGAATGTGTATTGAGGGAGAATGGAATTGGTGGACTGCGTGAATGATTCGAGGACGAAGTTGTTTAAGTCTTCTAAATTATGATTTCTATGTATTTCCTCATTAAATTTTGTAACCAATTTATTTAAGTTATGTTCTATTTTATTTTTAAACAATGGGATCCCATATCCTAACTAAATTTTATGTATTTCAACCCTGGTTTTACAATTTTAATAAAGTTACGACTATTTTGTATGTAAGTTCTCTTAAGATTAGTATCTATGGGTAGTAGTTATTAATGGTCCAAAGTCTAGAATAAGTTGGGTCGTTACAGTCAGAGTGCTACCCTAACCTGACACGAGCCAAGTTCAGTCTAGTAGGCGATCCAGCCATCACGCATCTCGAACTAGGTTGTGGACGCAAGAAGCGAACTGGAGATTATCTTGCTATTGTACTGTCAAATTTGACTCGAGCTACTCACACTAGTGTTAGCTAAATGTTCTACCCTTACACTTTCTCCATGCGCTTATCTGCCAGCTGTACCCTGGGCTGAGTGATTTAGTTCGTATTTATTTTGAGGTACAACATTTCCCCCCAAGCTCCTGCTTGTGCCTGACATCACCTATGACACGCACAGTAGGGGCTTTTAGGCTTCTGTAATGTGAAATCGTGGCCACCCGCTACTCGAGTGCTAAACACGTGTCAGTCTGTAATAGGTGCTTGTTTGGCTTTTGAGTACTGTGACAACTGTCCTGTCAACTTTTTCCCGCCGCAGGGGTTATTTAATCTAGGCGCTTGGATCATGAACTGACCCAATAGAGTGGCCAAGATTCGTTACTGAAGTTGACGTATAAATAGGAGAAACAGACCTAAACCTCACCACATTTGCATTAAAAAAATTTACCTTTCCTTCTCAGAGCAGCTTCAGAAACCTTCGGCATTCTCTCATTCTCCAGAAGCTTTTAGGCTATTGTCTTCGGAGTTGTCATCACTTCCCTCGATCAAACATCTACGTTGTAAGTATTTCTATATCTGGTTTAAATTTGACCCTCTTATTTTTCAATAAGTTTTACAAAACTTTCTAGTATAGTGTCTTACTTCAACCACGTTCAATTTTAATAGTGGTTTTTGTTGGGCCAAAACAATAGTGCTAGGTCTGATAAGAAATAATGTGCATAAAAAATGGGTAAACTTCTGGGTTTTGAAAGAGGATCACCTGTGTATGCGTAAAAAATTGAGGGTTTTTAGGTTTAGTTCATGGTAGCTTAAGGGTTACGATTCCCCGAGCAGTTTTGCATTAAACTGCTTAAAAAAAGGTATTGGGTATGACATGCAAATCCCTAAGTATCAGGGGATTTCTCGAGTTTACAGCACGTGGTTACTGAACACGCATGGATACATGTGTTGTTGCTAGGATATATATTAGCTCATATGTTTCTTAGTTTGAATAAATCAAATTCAAACCCTCGGGTCACCATACCTTTATCACATCTAACAGGCCACTTTGTCGCCAGGCGAGCTAGATCATGGCCCATCAAAAGAAATCAGTTGCGAGCTCCTCTTCCCAAAGCAAGAGTAAGCGCAAGAAGATTTCCTCTGAGACCCTTATTCCCCACTTTGGTCCGGTATTGGATAGGGAGATCGTAGTTGACCCCAACACATTTCTTGAGGTTGAGCACATCGAATCCCGGATAAAGACTCAGGGAAAGTGATTACTGTAGGAATTAGAGTTATTTTAATGCTTTTGAAATTATATATTTATCAATAAAAGAGTGGTTTAGGGAGTTTTGTAGTATTATTATCATGGTTTTGTCAAATATTAATTATAATTAGATATTATTAAATAATTGATTAATGCTAGAAAAATATATCTTAAAATGCTGAATTTTGTCTTGATAGATGGTTGGTAGAACTGTGGATATTTTGAGAAGAATTTAAAGCATGAAGTGGAATCAAGATTTGGGGATGTTGCAGCATCGTAGCAGCATCACGTTGTTTCAGATATCTACTTGGAAGGCCAATGTTGGAAATTAACTAGTTGACTTATCCAACTCAGCTTTTGGATTTATTTTATTTGGGCTGAGCAATAATTAATATGGTATTGGGCCCTTAATTGCTTTTGGTCCATTGGTATTAAAAAGAAAAACAAGAAAATAAAAGAAAATGATGAAAGGCACGCGTGAAAGAAAAAGGGAATGGGAATTAACCTAACTTTTTATCACATTAACCTTCCCCTTTTTTGGTAGACACACACGTATAGAGGAGAAAAAAGGAGGCAAGAGAGGATGACCATTTTGGGAACATCTTTTTGGCTTGATTCTCTTACCCATCTCCTTAATATTTTATTTTCTTTTTCTTATATTTTCGAGACTATGATTTATTTTGTAATGGGTGTTTTTGAGATATTGATTATGAGCTAAACTTTAATTGCTAGGATAATTAATGAACTCTATTATGTAATTTTGATACTTGTTATTGATGCAAAATGTTAATTGAGTTTTATTCATTCAAGTATTTTTCATGCTTAGTGCTTGCTATTTCTTAATCACCATTAGTGAGTAATTAAATTAATTGTGACTCATGAAAAGAGTTATAATTAATAGACATAAGACTTGAATGATGCAAGATTAATTTCTTTTTATTTTAATTTTGTAATGATATAGGCATATATTGTTACCTTGCATAATATTTTAGAATTGGTGCTTGGGAATGTATCCTTGTAATTAGATTGCATAGACAGATGTTAGTTTAGTTAGAGAATTGATACCATAGTGACTTCGATGGAAGCCTATGAACTAAATTGGAATTCTAGATTAATTATTCCCAGTTTGCCATAGCATTACTGCAGCATTAGCATGAGATTTACATTTTAGGAGGAATTAATTATTCTAGCTCATCATCATTGTCTTCTTCTCTCATTCATTTGTTTATTTTATCTACTTTCTTGTTTAGTCTTTTAGAATTAATCAAATCATTATCATTGTTTTTAGAAATTTGTTAAGTGTTGATTTTATGCAATTTATTGTTAACACAATCTCTGTGGAGACGATACTCACTTATCACTTTATTACTTGTTTGTCTACTGTGTACACTTTCACAATTTATTCGCTTAAATTTACACCACATCAAGGTGAATAAGATTTTTTTGAGCCACAAGATCGAATTGGGGTCCGAGGGTCTCGTTGCCCAACCTATGTTGGATGGAGAGCGGAGATGCACTCTGCATCAGGATGACTTCAGGGCCTGGAGTGACGAGCATCTAAAGGGAGGCACCTTTCTCCCATTGGACCAATAATTCATGGATTTTCTAAACTTCGTAGAACTGGCGCCACTCCAGCTTCCCCCTAATTCATATCGGCTTTTGTCGGGGCTAAAATATTTAATTTTTGAAGCACGAGTGGGAGATCCCCACTTTTGCTGACATCATGTATTTCTTCTGTCACAAAGCCAATCCCGAAAGAAGGGGCGAGGTGATGCCTTCTACTATCTCACCAGATTCCTCAATATGGCCTTCGTCATTGACCTCCCCAACCACCCGAATGACTATAAGGATCAATTATTCATGTCAAACAGGTTTCAAGAACTACACCCATCGCTATTTTAACCTTCATCGTAAGTTTCTTAGCTCTTCGAATTTTGTACTAGAATTCATTTTCAATCAAGTTCAAACATATTATGACTGAGTTGTTACTTTGTGCAGCTATACACAAGAGAGAATAGGGAGATCAGAGATCCTTGGAGGTCAATACGAGACGATGTCATGTACTCCTGCCGAGGAGAAGGAGTTCAGGATGGTTGTTAATGATGCTACCATGGTGGCCTACAAACTGATCTGAAAAGATCAGACACTCGACATCAGAGCTTGAGGTCCTTCCCCAACGCTCCTTCCTCATCAGGAAATCACCCTGCCGTTGAAGACATTGAAGAGGAAGAAGAGGTTGCACATTTGTTGCGCAAAAGAAATCTCCCTAAAGATGGACAACATCCTGACCAAGACCAAGCTGAATCAGGGGCAGCAACAAGCACTTTCGGCCAAGGTAACCTATATAGAGAATTAAACCGAGCTACTGGAAGTTTTAGGCTAGTTCGATTCAACCCACGTTAGTTCGTGAGTCGACATCCAGTTAATTCGGACCTGAAAATTCCTCTCCTCCAGTGTATGGATCACTTGGTTGTATGCTACAACCATAGCTATCCCTAGTGCAAAATATTTGTAAATAACACCCTTCACTTTAGATCCACAATTTTTGAGGTGTAAGGTACAAATATTTTTTCATCGCCCTCTCTCCATCATTTTTTTTCCCCAGGTATTAGGTAAGCCGCACATAAATCTAGTTCGGATGAAGAGCTTGAATCCCATTGCACCCAAAACGTAACTATATTAGAGTCCCCCCCCACTTTCGATAGTTCAAGAGTTAGAGGTTTTACCTAGTCCGATTCGTAACCCAAAGCCGATCATAGTAGTTTTCTCCTCTAGCTTGGAGGGTAGGGTTCTTTCTCTGTTCTTTTCCTTGTATTACCCTAACTAATCATTTCTTAGATCTGAATTTTCTGCTTGTCCTTTTGCAAGCGTAGATATCGACCTGAAGGGCGCCTTCAAATCTGGTGGGGCTAGAACTGGGCCCGTAGTCAAGAAGGCGAGAATATCAAAGAAGAGTGCCCCCTAGATCTAGAGCTACTACAGAATCTCCTACAAAAGATAAAGGTGCTAGCTCCACTAAGAAACAGTAGCAGCAAACACAACCACCAGCTCTAGTAACTACAGTTATCATTCATGAGTTTCCTCCTTCTCATCTTCGTCATGAACCTGTTCCAATTCCCCAAGTTGATCAGGGCAAAGCCCCATCTGTGCAGCTCGTAGTCAAGCCACTCAAGGTTGCAAGGATCTCTGAACTGCTTCGAGGGCCCCTCCATGATGTGGCAAACTACATGGTGGGCCACGCCAACCAAGCAAACGGCAAGGACATGAGGGCCATAGAGGAGTGTTCCCCAGGGGATGTCCAGGAGTCAGCCTTGGGAATGAACCTGACTGTGAGGTATCTTCCTTCCTCCTATAGTATTTCCCTTTTTGTTTTTTTACTTTAGTGAGCTAATCCTCTCATCTTCTCTTGTAGTTTGTGTTGATGGTGAGAACTCGTCAACGATGTTAGGTCGGAAAACTCAAAGCTTAGTAAGAAGATAACTAAATAAGAACATAGAATATACTTGAGGAAAAATGAGTGCATATCAACAATGGAGTAAATATTCATATCTTGCTTAATAGCCTGAATATCAAATGAATTTTCCCAACCCCCTCGTGCGAGGAGTGGAGGTTTGTTTATAACTTGGCTCTAATGGCCTTCGATAAAAGGTGGTCCTAGGGGAGAAGAAAGTACATGGGTATACTTTCATGGTAGTGGCACATGTCGTGGTAGAGCAGAGGATTGTGGTGTCGACGCTTGTTCATGGTTATAGACATGCAGGTCATTCCACCACTCCTCGTACTTCCACTACTTGTCAGGCATAGATGTCAGAGTCACACCTCTTTCCTCCTCAGGATCGTACATCCTGTACTCATCCGAATACCTCATACGTGGTGGGTCTCAGGTCTTCAAAATATGTCTTTACAATAAATATTGTTATTTTCTACTAAGTTGTTTGAGAACTTATAGGTTCTTCAATGGGGTAGTGTGGGTTCCCTTTATGTGAACCCCATATTCCCTATATTGAGGCATTTGTTGGGAATCCTTATGCTGAGCTCGCGGCATAAGGCACGAGGGGCTTTGGCATCCTTACACACATTAGGGAGGTGTCATGGCACCTAGGTGAGTTGGGCCTCACTATGCGAGGCCCTTGCTCCTTGGAGGTGTGCTGCAGGCAATTAGGTATGCGCGAGGCGCGGGGTGCATGTGAGGCACTAGGTGCATCCAAGACGCTATGTATGCGCAAGGTGAATAATGCATGTGAGGCGCCAGGTGCGCGCAAGACGCTAGGGGCCTGTGAGGCGCCAGGTTCACGCGAGGCGCGAGGCCTCAGGTGCACGTGAGATGCTAGGCACGCGCAAGGAGATTGATGCATGCAAGGCACTAGGTGCATGGGAGACGCTAGGCACACGCGAGGCGCCTGATGTGCGTGAGACACCAGATGCGCGCGAGGCTCTAGAGAGGTGGGAGGTGACAGGTACGCGCGAGGTGCTTGATGCCTTGTGTTATATTCTTGCAATGAGAGTGGGCCTCTAGGGTCTCACTTATCAACAGAGTGAACCTTATAGGGCTTTAGACATGATTGCTTTGGACCTTCAAGGGACCCTAGACACATGATGTGGGTGTTTTACCGGTGTGGAATTCTTGCCTCGTATTGGCATGGAATGACTTTGTGAGGCCTGGGGCATCACAAATGTGAGGCCTCTTCGTGGCACGTAATAACCTTCTGCCTCTATCAGGTACTTGATGCCTTCAGTGCCCCTTAGCCGTTTACTTGAAAAAGGGACCAGATCTTTTTTCCTTGGTGGATTTTTGGCATCCACAGTCTGCGTTAGCTTAAATATTTTTCATAGCCTAGTTCCGAGCTCAAAGAGAGGAGCTCAAGGCTACCTTGGCTGCATCCTAGGAGAACGAGGGAATATCCAAGGGCTACGATGAGATCAGCTGCAAGTCAAGGTCAACAGCCTCAACAAGAAACTTGAGAAGTCAATGTGCTAAAAAATAAGCTGTCCGAGGTCGAGGCCAAAGCTGAGGAAGATGCCGAGAAGGAAAAGCAAGATGCCGAGAAGGCGAGGCAGGATGCTGAACAAGCGAAGCTGGATGTTGCAGAAGCAACTAATGCCCTGGAGGAGATGGTTTATCAAAGTTGGGCATACAACCAAGCAGGGGATTTGTAACGTCCTCCTAATCGAGGATCGTTGCACTGTGTAATTTAAATACTGCGAGACTTGCTAATCGAGTCCCTTGGTTATAAACATGTATGTAAGGTTAATGACAAGGATTAGGGTTAAAATTTTTGTTAAAAAGGAGTAACCGTTTCATTAAAATATTTACATTCATACATGGGATCCCAAAATAACATTAAAAGTTTTATACAGTTCAAAAGTTACAACCAGTTGACCTAAGCAGCAAAATAAGAGATACCACCCTTGTTCCTCCAAGATAACCTCGGTCGTGGTGGTCGAGCAGCTGTATATGTACACGCCGCCACCAAAGCTGTAACGACCCAACATTGCTAATAAGGCTTAAGGGCCTTGATTAACGTGACGGGAGGGCATAATTGATATATATGTGATTAAATGATGAAATGCATGATTATATGATTATATGGATATGTGAAATGCATGTTTATGTGTACTAAATATGCATGTGGGTCCTGTTTAGCTTATGAGGGCATATTTGTAATTTTGGCCGTTGAGGGCATAAATGTGATTATGTGTGATAAATTGTTGAGACCACATTATTATGTGGATATATTTGCACCATATGGCTCGAGATTGTCCTAGTGAGCGGATTGGCGAAATAGTCACAGCGGGGATTAATACCCGGCTCAGGGGAGCCTGGGGTATTTTCAAGAATTTAGAGGATATCTTTGGAATTATTAGGTATTCAATAAATAATTGGTAATTAATTGGATGACAGGATTACTTGGTAAATACTAGGAACAATTGAGGAATTTGCGGGAACTAGAGAAAATGAACAATTTACCCCTAGGGACAACTTGAGGACTAGTAAGCCTTGGAGGGAAAAATAGACTTTACGTAAGTCTAAGGATATACTTAGGAATCACCTAAGACTAAGGCAGAATGGTGTAGAAGCAACTCAGAAAACTCAAACTCTCTCATCACGTACTCACTCTCTATCACTCTCCCTTATTGAACTTTGAAGCTAAGGACACAAAGGGGGCATAAGTTTAGGCCTTGAGCTAGTGCTAATTAAAGGAGGAAATTGAAGGAAAGGCTTAGTTGTGGCTTGGAAGTCGGAAATTCAGCTTAGGAGCTTGGGGATTCAAGTGGGGTTTTGAGTTGGAAATCAGAGAAGGTTCAGTCATAATTAAGGTAAGAACTCTAGCTTTCATTTCTGATTTTTTGCTGGGTTGTCTAGGTAAAATTATGGATTCTTGAGTATGAATTTGGATGTTGAATTAGACTAAGTTTTTGGGTGATAATAGCTGACAAATTGGGATAGTGATTTTGATATTGTTGCTACGGTGTTGGTGATTATAAATATGTGATTTAATCTTGAATTTGTAGCTGGTTTGGTGTTGAATTGAGGAGATTTGTTGGGGAAAATTATGGGTTCAATCTTGGTGTTATTGGCTGGGAGTTGCAGGTGAAAAATCCAGATTTTCTAGGTTTGAAAGGGGCGCGCCGCGACCCAGCTCTGGGGTGTCGCAGCGTGTGTGGCCATTTTGGCCTGGGCGTGTTCTCTGAGATGGGGGCACGCCGCGACTAACTAAGGCAAGTCACAAACCACCTCCCCTTTGGCTTGGGTGGTTGCTCTCTGACTTGGGGGTAAGTCCCGACCCACTGAGGATTTTAGCCTTAAAATTGTTTCTAGAATTGGCAAGGCTCGGGGGTTCGAACCAAGGCGCTTGGGACAATTTCTATAACCTGATTTAGGAGAAATTGAGGTCCCGATGGCTAGTTTTATTCCCTATGTTTATATTTGGATTGAAAGTTGATGATTACCCTTTGGCACTATGACTAGGGTTGTCACCAAGGTTCGAGTTTGAGGATCGTGTTGGGACTGAGATTCCCTATATTTGAATACAAATGTTGTATGAATATGATATGCCATTTGAGCGTGAAATAAGCGGCCTAAGAGAGTCGGGGCTGATAATTTGCGCACAGGACGCGGCTCAGCCACTCAGAGCTGGGGTCAGCTAGATTACACTAGACTCAGCCTAAGCGAGCAGGAGTCAGTGGGTTAATAAGAGGGTGCAGCCTATGGGCGTTGACCTTGAGTATTGTATGATGATTGTGGTTAATTGTCAGATATAAATATGTTTACTGCTGTTAATCTTATGCTTATGGCTTGTTGAATACCGGAATGATTGGCTTGTGATCCAATGATTGTCATCACTAATTATGTGTAACGACCCAAAATTCACTAATAAGGCTTAAGGACCTTGATTAGTGTCCCGGGAGGGCATAATTGGTTTATATGTGATTTAAATGATTTTAATGCATGATTCTATGATAAGAATGCTTATGTGACTATATGTTATAATTGTGGAGATCACATTATTATGTTGATATATTTGCAGCATGCGGCTTAAGGCGATCCTAGGGAGCCGTTAGCGGGAAAGTCACAACGGGACCCAATACTTGACTCGGGGTGAGTCAAGGGGTATTTTTGGTATTAGATATTTATTTGGGTTATTAGGTTATGAAAAATAAATAATTAGAGGTATATTTGAAGTTATAGAGATTAGGAGGGAATATTAGGGAAATTTACCATTTTGCCCTCGGGGACGTTTTTGGTACCCCGACCCTTGGGATTAACTTAATTAATTAAGGATAGAGAGAACAAAACCAAGGAAAATAGTAGAAACACCTAAACCAACCCTTCCCTCTTCTTTCAGCTCACTCAACTCTCTCTCCCTCAAGGAAACCATGGAAACCAAAGGAAGATTCAACTATAAACTGAAGAATTTGAGCTGGAATTTTGGGGAATATCTCGGTAGCAAATTGAAGGTTCAGACAAGAATTTAGGTAAGCATTGAATTATGATTTTAGTTGTCTAAATTCTGTAGTTTTGGCTGGGTATTAAGTGTTCTTGGGTTCTTGATATTGAAGATTGAATTGAGGCTAAGGACTTGGGAATTAGCTCAGCAACAACTTGGTGGACTTGTTCTTCAGTAGAGGTAAGTCTCTAATTATGGTTTAGCACTTGAATTTTGGGAACTGTTGGCTGTTCTAGGTAGTTTTTGAGCTTTGGGGTTTCAAGGATTGAAATGTGATTTTGATGAGTTTTTAAGCTAGTTTCCCTATGGTTTTTGTTGCTGGGAGTATATTAGAACTATTGTGATAATTAAAGTATGATATTGAGATGGTTTTGGGTTAAATTGAGTGAGGTTTGGCTATTAGAAATTGTGATTTTTTATGGATTCGAAGGGGTCGGGTCGCGACTCTGTTCTTGGTGTGCCGTGGCCCTTTGGAACAGGTGGGAGCTAAAGAAGAAGGGCGGGTCGCGGCATGGGGAGAGCTGGGCCGCAACCTGTGTCTATTGTTTGGGGAGGCTGGGCCTCTGGATGGAGGCGGGTTGCAGCTCTTAAGGGAATTTTTGGCTATGAGAAGGTTTTAGGTGCGGGGACCTAACCTAGGGTGCTCGGGATCGATTCCACTACCGTGTTTGATGGAATTCAATGTTCCAAAGGCTAGAACTTGGACCGAAAGCCTTTATTCGTATATTATTGATGGAATTCCTTGTCTTGGTTGTGACTAGGTGTACGCTAGGGCTTAGGAAAGGGATCGTGCTCAAGGGTCATTTCTCGTAATCAAAGCGTTCAGAGTTAAAGGTATGAAAACTGCACTTGGTTTTGAGTTATGATGGGACTAAGGGTTCCCTATACATGTATGCATTATTGTATGATGGTATTATGCCATGTGAATATTAGACAAACGGCCTAAGAGTGCCGGAGTTAATGTTGGTGCATAGGGCGCGGTTTAGCCACTGGTAGCTAAGGGCAGCGTAATATTCACTAAGCTCAGTTTAAGTGGATTGGAGTCAGTGGGGTTAACAGAGGGCACAACCTGAGGACGTCGACCCTGATTATTATGACTTAGTTGTTAATGTTGATTTGATGAGTTTGGGTATGCTGAATGTTTGACTATGTGAATGTTATGTATGATTGAGTATACGGTTATGTTTTATAAGTTATCTGGTTATTGTCATTCATCATGCTGTGATAATATGGTTTTCTTAATGGGCCTTGGCTCATGGGTGCTACATGGTGCAGGTAAAGGCAAGGGTAAGCTTAATCAACCTTGATTTGGAGAGCTCTAGAGGCGGAATGTACATAGTCAGCTGTTCGGCCGCCACGGTCGAGGGATGGATAGGAACAGGAGAACTTTAAATGTTTGTTTTTCCCTTAGAGCGGCCAGTGGTTGTATTTATCAGAAAATTTTGTAAATTGTCCCTTAAACTCATTTACTTTTGGGATCCCATGTATAAAATATTTATTTAAATGAAATGTCTCTTTTGTGACCAAAACCTTTTAACCATAGTTCATTAATAGTGACTGACACGTTTTCAACTAAACAACTTGATTAGCAAGTCTTGTACATTTATAAACACACAGTGTAATGGTCTTGGCTACCCAAGGCGTTATGTTATGTGTCTGTTGTAGCTTGCTGAATACCTTGTTATTTGTTTTGTAAATCATTTTATTATTATTATTGATTATGCTATGCTATATAGTTTTCTTGCTGGGACTTGGCTCACGGGTGCTACGTGGTGCAGTTAAAGTGTAATGACCTAAATTTGCTAATAAGGCTTGGAGCCTTGATTAGTGTGCCTGGAGGGCAATAATTGTTATATTGCATTAATTTATGTGAATTTAATGAATATGTAATTAGTATGCATGTTTGGGTGAAATAAATATGCATGTGGACCCCGTTTGTGTGATAGGGGTAAATTGGTAATTTAAGCCCGCTGAGGGCATATATGTGATAATTGTATTCCGTGATTTGTACCACGTGAGTGTGGTGTTATTATGGTGATGCACGTGCCGAGACGGTCCTAGAGAGCAAGTTAACTTAAAATGTCACAACGAGATTTTATACCCGGCTCGGGAGGAGCCTAGGGGTAATTCGGAGATTTTGTAACTTAGTTCTTGGGAGATTTTGGTGACTAGTAATTTGGTAACTTATGTAACTGGTAGTAACCATAGAGAGTAACAGGTTTAGATGGTAAAATGGTAGAATTGTAATGGATAGGAAATGACAAGTAAGCCCTTGAGGTTTAGTTAGGAAATGATAGGTAAGGATGGGTAAAATGGTCATTTAGGAAGGGGTTTAGACAAATTGCAGCTGGGTTATATGGGGTGAACGGTTTAGCACTTAGCCATTTTGGTGGTTTTGTTTAAAAATTAAGAAAGGAAAAGCTAGAAGGAGACCTAGGGCAAGAAGAAGAAGAAGAAGAAGAAGAGGAGTGAAGGAGCTGAAATTTGAGACTTAGGAGATGAATCAAGGAAGCATAGGGTTGGATTCTTCATTCAAGGTAAGGATTCTAAGTAATTTAAGGCTTGTTTCTGTTATGGTTTGAGGAATTTAAAGCATGAGTTAAGTTTTTAAGTTTTGTATGAGTTGCTGAAATTAGAAATCTAAGGTGTGAATTTTTGGGTGTGATTGTGTTTTTGATCTTGATGATAGTGTCTATAAGTTGTTAGATGGTTCATTTGAGCTTTCAATTTGTTTTTGGGGTTGAGATATGTGTTTGGGCTGGTGTAGAGGTGTTTTGGATGAGGGAATTGAAGGAGAAAAACCCAGAAATTCTGGGTTCGCGTAGGAGCGCCGCGGCGCGAGGCTATTTCTGGGTAGGGGGAGGCTTCTGTCTTGCTGGGCGCCGCGGCCCTATTGGGCAGGGCGCCGTGGCCCTCTTGGGTAGCGCCGCGGCGCTAGGCCATTTTCAGGACTTGAAATTTTGCATTTTTGAGCTTTTGCTCCGGGGGTTCGGGGGATGCTTCCGATGAATTGTTTTAGGAATTTGGGAGTCCCGAGAGTGTGGGATTGGTCCCGGGAAGTGGTTATGAATTGATTAGTATTAAAGGATGTTTCATGTGTGTTGTGACTAGGTTATTGGAGAGGCTCGTGCTAGAGGACCGTGCTCGCGGCTTTAGTGCATCAGGAAGCTCGGAGTACAGGTAAGAAAACTATAGCACCCGTAGGATAGGGCGTGGGCCCATAGTGTGATTGCGGGGCACGGCCCTATATTGCATGATGAGATGATTGCAGGGCACGGCCCTATATTGCATTACATGTTAGGGTGCAGACTTAAATGAATTGATATTTGTCTGAATGTTGTTTGATTTTATGCTATATGTGATTATAGTGAAATGAACGGCTATGGCCGAGGGTAGCAAGGCCGAGAACGGCAGCGGGGCCGGAAGTAACACTTAGCACATGGGATGCTCATAGTCAGGGTAGGACCCAGTGGATACATGTGAGATCCTTACGGTGAGGACCGAGACCCTAGGCTTCGGTAAGGCTTCTGGGGCGGCATGGTCGTGTTTGCTTAGTCTATTGGTTGACTTGTTTATCTGTGGACTGTCTGATATGATTAACTGTATAATTTGCATATGTTATGTATTGCATAAGTTTTCTTGCTGGGCTTCGGCTCACGGGTGCTCTGTGTTGCAGGTAAGGGCATAGATTGAGTCAACCAACCATGAGTACGGAGAGCGTGAACGACGCGTACATGTTTGGCCTGCCTGACTGCTTTGGTTGGGGGTTTATTCGAGAAATGGCTGTAATAATCTATGATTTTATAACTAATTAGTTGTAAACTTATTTTAAGATGTAAATAGTTTTCAAACCTTATTTCGGGATCCCAAATGTTTAATACTAGAAGTTTTAATGAAACAACGCATTTTCAAAGATTACAGCCATAACTTTTGATTAGTCACACTTTCGTTTCAAAAACCTCGGTTAGCGAGTTCTTTGCACACTGTTTTGTCTTAAAACACACTTGGTAACGGCTCTAAGGAAGTAGGGCGTTACATAAAGGCAAGGTTAAGATGGATCAACCATGAATTGGAGAGCTCTAGGGGCGAGGTGTACATTGTCAGCTGCTCGTCCGCCACATTTGAGGGATTGTATAGGGACAGAAAACCTAAAATGTACATTTTGCCATTAGAGTGGCCTTCGATTGTATATAACTTTTGAAAGTTTATAAGTTAGTCCTTTAAACCCTATTTTTTTTGGATCGCATGTACTAAACATTTATTTTAATGAAAATTACCAGTTTATAACCAAAATCTTTTAACCCTAACTTAATTACGACCTTAGGATCACATATTTATTCAAATGACTTGATTAGCAAGTCTTGCACTATTTTAAACACACAGTGTAACGATCTTGGTTATCCAGAGTGTTACAACTTGGTATGAGAGTGGTCTAGGTTTAAGGGTTCCTGAAGACTGTCTGGACATGTACACACACTGCTAAAGACAAGCTCGATTTAGGGTTTCATAATTGTATACATGAGATTATATGCTTAGGTGCTTGAATGAAATATGAATGCTTTATTACATGATTAATAGAGAGCATGAGATTATATGCCACAGCTCAAAATGGAATTCAACACTTCCTTCTCCCATCGTTCTTGAGAGTCGCGACACCCCATGAACAAGGTCGTGGCTCGACATGAAAACACAGTTTTTCCTCTCATTTCTTTAGGCCAAATCTCACAAAAAACCAAACCAATCATAGCCAAAACCCAAAAGCAAAGTTCCCAATCAACACAACATTTTAACACAAACAAAACCCAAGCTTAAACTGGAAAAAAGCCCCACCATATCTCCGAAATCATATTTTAGTTTTCAAAACTCTAAAACTAAGCGAAACCAGACAAAACATATAGAGCTAAGAATAGAAATAGATACCTCTGTTGCCCAAAACATTGATAATATTTTCACCAAGCAATCCCGAGCCTAACCTAGTTTTGATTCCCTTTAAATCACAAGGAAATTCAAAGATTTAAGAGAGAGAGGGAGAGAGAGAGAGAGAGTTGAGAGAGTTTGTTGAGCCTTCTAAGTGTTAAACTGTTTTGTATGGTTTACTTAGGGATCAAGTAACCTTAAGCAAATCCCGAGGCTCAGGGTACCAAAAACGTCCCCGATGGTAAAATAGTCAAACTTCCCGAAATTCCCTCCTAATCTCACCAACTTCGAATATATCCTCAAATCTTTATTCCCATTACCCAATATCCCGGTAATGTACTAACTATCCAAAATACCCCTTGACTCACCCCAAGTTGGGTATTTGGTCCCATTGTGACTCTCCCGCTAACTTGCTTCCTAGGATCGTCTCGTGCCGAGCAACACAAATATATCCATATAATAATGTGGTCTCACGCATATATCTCATATAGTCCAAATATACTTGTAACGAGCAAAATTACGAAAACTGCCCTTCTAATAAGAAATGGGCCAACATGCATATTTAATACACCTAAACATGCATTTCTATTCATATTATAATATAACTCGCGTAATCATATAATGATACACATATATATCACATAAACACATATGTCATCATTTCCCATCCTGGTCCGTTAATCAGGGCCCTAAACCTTATTAGAAAATTTGGGGTGTTACAACTATCTCCTCCTTACAGAAATTTCGTCCTCAAAATTTTACCTGAACATCTCAGGATATTGATCCTGCATATCTGACTCTAGCTCCCAGGTCACTTCCTTGACCTTGTTTTTCCTCCATAAAACCTTAACCAAAGGTATAGTATTTTTCCTTAAGACCTTGTCTTTCTTGCCTAAAATTTGAATTGGCTGCTCCTCATAGGATAAATCTGTAGTTCCAAATCCTCATAACTTAAGACATGAGTCTCATCTGATACATACTTCCTCAACATGGAAATATGAAATACGTTGTGCACACTAGGCAGTGTCGGGGGTAAGGCCAACCAATATTCCACTGTCTTATCTTTTCCAGGATCTCAAATGGTCCAGCAAACCTAGGGCTCAACTTGCCCTTCTTCCGAAATCTCTTAACCCCTCTCAGTGGTGAAACCTTAAGGAAGACATAGCCTCCCATTTGGAACTCCATGTTCCTCAACTTTGGGTCGGAATAACTCTTCTGTCTACTCTGAGACGTGCGCATCCGAGCTCTAATCTTTTCAATAGCCTCAGTGGTCCTCTGAACTGCCTTAGGACCTAAATATTTCCTTTCACACATTTCTTCCCAGTGAATAGGCGACCAACATTTCCTACCAAATAGCATCTCATAAGGTGCCACCCCAATAGTGACTGCTAGCTGTTATTATAGGAAAAGTCTATCATAGGCAAATATTTACTCGAGGACCCTTCAAATTCCTTATGTTCTCAAGTCAACGCAAAATGATGTCAACAATTTGTTGCTTTCATTCAGAGAGCAGATTCAAGAGGAAGATATTCAATATGAGGAAGTCTAAAAATAAAGACTTTGGTGAAGTCATCTCTTACAAACCCTCAAATTTGCCAAGGACTAGATCAATTCATTTGTTCGATTGTGCCTAGACCATCTGCGGTTCAATTGTTAATCATAAGCGAGCACTAGATTCTTCCAAGGCAAAACACAGATCCATAGATCCATATATGGAAAATAATTTCACTTGATTTCGTTCAAGTTGGGGCACGAGGTTGAAATTAAATATCTGGCGATTAAGACTGGCAAGGTGGAGCGACCACGACAATTCAAGAAAAGATCCACCTATGGCATCGACTTGCTCAACCTGTAAACAATGATAAATTGATTACTTGAACCCTAATTGCATGTATGAATTTATGGAATCGATGGATATCAAAATAAAGCTTGTGAACCTCGAAAAAATTTCCAACTTGTTCACTTGTGCATAACACACGAGAACAAAATGAGTACAATCAGTTCGCCTAGTTGTATACATTAGGGGCAAACACAATTCCTACACAGAATTATCATGATTCAAAACGAAGACTATTAGCAAGATTCAAACTCATACGAGCCTGTTCCACTCCCAAAAGAAAGCATGTTCGTGCGTCTATGGACAAGAATCTTGTCTGCCACTCATCGCATGCAATTCTATGATGACGTATACGAGCTATCAAAAACATCAACTTGGGAACTTCATGACACCTATGTTAAAATTCAAGCTCTTATGGCAAAGAGATTTTGTTCGTTTATGGATCTTTAAAACTAGCAGAGTTGAACAGAGCTTTAGAAAACAAAGGGATCTTATGGAACTAATAGCTTGAAGTCATTAGTGACAATTCCAAGATTGTAGACATTCAAGCAATCAAAATTCATCTTTGAGCTGACCTATATGAGTCATTCGCACTGATCACCTCTCTACACGAGCCATCCGAGTACTATTTGGTACCCATACCCGAGCTGGTCATTAATCTTTACGAGCCATTTGAGATATAAAGGGAGTTCATCTCCGAAATAAACCACAGTTTACAACCGAGTTGGGGACAAAGTTTTTCTCCGAGATAGTAATCCCCGAGCTGAAACTATAATAAAAACATCTGTTCTCAACCGTACTTGTGTAAAATGAGCAAACAAGCAATTTCATGGTTTTCGAGATGACATAAATGCCTATTCGTGATGATTTGTTTTTTGAGATTCTGTTCACTCATTAAAAGCTCATGCTACGCGAATAGGAAATGAAGATTAGGCTCAGGACCATTTCTAGGTTGCCACAAAAGCCTATTCGCACACACAAGGGATAGTTTGAACTAAGCAAAGATTGTTAGATTTGTTCGCTCGAAATATTTTCTGGCTTGACTTACCCTATTAATGAGACCTGTTTGCCCACACATTCTTGTAAGGGGCGAACAAGAATAAGGGAATACAACTCGAAGTATTATGCTCAAAACATTTTGAGGTTACCTTTGGATGGTCGGACAAAAAAACTTATGGGCGAACCATTTTGAGAATTGAATCATGCTTTCGTTTACTTTTCCCTGTTGACTCACTAGGTTATTAGTATAAAATGTGGAAATATCCTAAGCATTTCATCTTATGCACGCAGGTGGAACTTTCCAGAGACTATTCTTGATCTCATATATTGATGATGAGATACTTGTACATATACTTTTACCAAAAACTCTTTCCACCAAAGCATAACTTAAGTTGCATTTACTAAATTGTTAGTTTGCTAATTTTAAACACAATATCTTATGGTGCTCAAGGCCCTGCAATCCTAATTCTATGGAACTTAGTGAAGCTATAATAGATGTGATAGGAATTGTAGAATAAAATATTCATAAATGATGCTTGGTAAGGAAATTAGTTGCAACTCCTTTCAATCTGTAAAAGAAATGTGAAAAATATATATTCATATATAGAAATTTGCAGATATTTTAGAATGGATATGATCTTATTCTTAATAGTGCCTACCCTAAAGTGAGAAGATTTTTCACTAACCTCTATTAAAAACTAACACATTAGTGTAGATAAAATCAGATTATCACCCCCACTTAGTTAGCATGATAATGTTTTCCTGTATTTTAGATCCTTCTCTGGCAAGCGACACTGGAAGTACAAACTAGAATTTGAACACTAAACTCTGAATGTGAACTAGTTGTAGTTTTAATAGATCTTTATGCTACTTAAATTCTTCCATGTACAGTTTTGAGATATTGTTGCAAGCTCAAATAAGATTCTGTTAGTAATGTTGCTCTAAATATTTTGCTATATGCATATACCAGCTTTGTATTCTGTTATAGACTATCAACTATATTGAATAAGGTTTCTTGAGTTTAATATTACTAATGAACCAATAGACTTTCCATGATTCTATTGTTTAGCCATAGCTTTGTCTTTCTATATATAAGAAAGGACTAAATCTTTACAAGAAAAACATATTATTCAACATTGCTTGGTTCTTTAATACACTTCACAACAACTTTGATAATCATGATTTTTCATATAAATGAATTTCTAAGCTTTGCCTTGTGAATGAGCTAGATGACAACTTGCTTCTTGTAGCTAGCTTCTTGGACTATGCTAATTGATTCCATGTATTATTTATTATCCCAAATCATAAATAATTTCTCTTTTAAAATAAATTATTTTTCATGTATTAAATCTGATTTTGTTTTTGATACAGTAATCATATACACATCCTATTTTCAAATATTCGATCCTCCTTTTGGTGTATTGGTTATTCTAGTAAATTTTATTGATTATAGGCTGACTTGTCTTGATGTTCGTTCTATTAGCTTTGTGCATTGAAATGGTGAGTATTTTGGCGGTCCTCGTTGTATTGTTGTTGGTCTAATACTCATAATACTAACTAATTTGAGTTATTGGGCTTAGTGTATCAATTAGCATGATGTTTAATATTGTGTTTAAAAAGTATGCTTTCTTTAATCTTTTTATGGCAAGGGGGATTAAGAAGTTTCAAGATATCTTTTTGTTGTTGGTTTAATATATATGCTCATGCTTGCTGATTTTTGTTGAATTTGATGTTTGTGGTTATTTTTTATTTAAGATATATATTGGTTCTTTAACTTTTATTGTGCTTGAATGCATTTTTAATTTAAGATATATTTTCTCTTCTGATTTTGTTTTCCCTCATAGAGAGGAAGGATCCTATGCCATTTGTTCTGATCAATTTCAAGTGATTCAATTGTATAAAGTTGTTTCTGCTATTTTTCTGTTTTGGGAGAGTCTTGTTTTCTGTTATGTTATTGGTCTCTATGGTCGTGGTTCATCTTTGACCTACTTCTGAGTATGGTATTTTGATTGCTGTTTTATAATGGTATTTTGGATCATACGACGTCTTGCCAAAAGTTTTATTATAGTTTTTTCATTAAAAAAAATTTGATTTATTTAGTATTAATTTCAAGTCTATGTGTCCATGTCACAAGGTGAAATTTACTTTGCAATTGATATTTGAGTTATTTGATTCTCTTTTAATGTGTGCAAATGGAGTTTTTTGACCTCATATGGAATGTCCATCAATTTATTTGATTTTCATGCTTTTTTTGTTAAAGAGTTGTAATGACCCAAATTTGCTAATAGGGCTTAGGGCCTTGATTAGTGTGCCCGGAGGGCAATAAATGATTTAATATGTTAATATGTGGATTTATGTGAATATATGATAATGATGCATGTTTAGTTGAGTTAAATGTGCATGTGAGCCCCATCTGGATATTAGGGGTATAAATGTGATAAATGCTATATATATGTGATATGTCTGTGCAGCACGATCCGAGACAGTCCTAGGGAGCGGTTAGCCAGAAAGTTACAACAGGGTTGAGATTTCGACTCGGGGCGAGTCGAGGGGTAACTTGGTTATTAGACTTGTTATGGGGTTATCGGGTTATGAAAATAAATATTTGGAGATATATTCGAGGATAGAATGTCTAGGAGGGAATATTGGGGAAGTTTACCATTTTTCCCTTGGGGGCGTTTTGGTACCCCAAGCCTTGAGGTAGCCACATAGATTAAGTTAAATAAAACAAAAAGGAAGAACCATTTAGAATCTTAAGGAACTGACACTTACTTTTTCCTTCCAGCTGAAGATAGTCCTAATCCTTTTCTCTCTTTCACTCTCTAAGAAAAACTCAAGGAAAATTCTGGTGGAATTAGTCAAGAATTGAGGATTTTGGGCTGTTAGAATTAAGGAGCTAAAGCTAGGCACTTGAGGAAGCAGTTCTGAGACTCAATCCAGCAAAGGTAAGTGCCTATTATGTTAAATTGTGTCAATTTATTAGCTGGTTTAAGGTTGAATATCTAAGATTGCATGTTGACTGAGGTTGTAGTTTGTTCTTGATGGTTTGGCTGAATTTGGAGCTAGACTCTGTTGGATTTTGAAGCTGATTCTGTGTTAGGAATTATTATGGTGATGAACTAGGATTGTTAGTTTAGTTTTGGGGAGGATTGGTTTGAAGAAAACGCAGGAAAAAGGGTGAGAAATCTGGGTTTGGAGGTGAAGGTCGTGGCCCTAGGAGGGGCACGCCGCGGCCCGTGTGCGCGCGCGGCCATGGGAGGCCGAGATGCTTGAGGCGCGCTGCGACCCATGTGTGTTGCAGGGAAGTGCTGGCCTCTGTTTCGAGGCTAGCCACGGCGCTTGTGGCTAGGGCCGCGGTTCTTATTGCCAGTTCGTGTTTTTAAGGGCGCTTAGGCTTGGGAACTCAATGGTTAAGGCTCGGGATGGATTTTATCACCCGGATTGGTAGAATTCAAGGTCCTGGAGGTTAGGGTTATGGCTCAAAGTTATTTATTTGATTATAACTTGATGGATGCATATTGTTTATGTGTTGTGACTATGGTTTCGGCGAGGCTCAAGTTAGAGGACTGTGCTCGGGACATCGGTGCTCGGGGAGCTCGGGACTCAGGTAAGAAAACCCTTCTTCCCATAGAGCTTGTATGCAGGGCTTAGCCTAACGTGTTTGAATTGCAGGGCGTAGCCCTTTGGTTGTATTTGCTAGTATTCTGTACTTGTTTATTATGTTATGAGTGCAATTATGTGAATGATCGGCAAGAGCAGCGTTGAGCACGTGGAGTGCGAGTTGCCAGGGCGAGTCCCTAAAAGGATACCTGGGATATCCTCACGGTGTGGACCGCGAACCCAGGGCCTGGTAATGCACTTGGGACGGCTAGGCCATATGTGTTTAGCCTATTGATGGCCAGTTTATATACTTGGTGTATGTTTTGCATATGTTATCTGTTTTGGGTTTTCTTGCTGGGCTTCGGCTCACAGATGCTCTGTGGTGCAGGTAAGGGCAAGGAGAAAGCCATCCAACCTTGAGTGTAGCATGCATGAGCGGCATGTGCATGTTTGGCTAACCTGGCTGCCATAGCCAGTAGATTTTGGGAGATGTTTGTAGATAAACCTAGATTTTTTCGTTTAGTCAACTTGGTTCAGTTTATATGTTGTAAATGTCTCTAAACTGTATTTTGGGATCCCAAGTGTTAAACTTTTATGATTTTCAATGAAATGAGATTATTTTTAAGTTTTCCTCTGTTTATGGCTTAATTACACTATTTGACCTAAAACCTCGATTAGCGAGTTGAATGCACGTTTTTAAACTCACTTGGTAACGGCTCTAAGAAAGTAGGGCGTTACAACTTGGTCTCAGAGCGAGCCAAGGTTATTGGTTCTAGAGATTGACCAAACATGTACACTCGCTGTCAGTGACAAGCTCGACTCAGGGTTGGTTGGTAAGATTGACTAATATGCTTGAATATGTGTTTAAATGCCCTGTTTGCCTGCTTATCTCAAATAGAGCATGATGAATGAGTTAACATATGCATGATGCTAGGGCATGGCCCGTTGTGTGTTATATGTAATATGAGTTATTACTTGTGGATGGTTAATGTGTTTGGGATGTGATTTTTGGATGTTGTTAGCATGCCTGATGAGCGGCGTTGTTGGTTGCAGGCATATTTGTTGAGATGCCTCGGAAATCAGCTAGACTCCGTGGCAGTAGGGCCGAGGATGACAACCAGGGTCAGGACCCTCCACCTGCCCCACAGAATTGGCAAGAGATGTTTGTCGAGATGAAAGCAAGACTGCATCGAATAGAGGAAGAGTTGCGATAGTTGAGGCAGCAGGCCACACCTCAAGTTACTGGGCTGCCAGTGCAACAGGTTGCAGCGCCAGTGCCAGTGCAGTCTGCTGCGGAGAATAAGTGGGAACCTTTGTATGAGAGGTTCAGGAAGCAACATCCTCCCACCTTCGAGGGTGGATCAGACCCACTGCGGGTAGAGCAGTGGATGAATATGGCTTCCTCAATTCTGGATTTTATGAGAGTTCAGGGGAATGAGAGGGTAGCCTGTGCTAGCTACATGTTTAGAGAGGATGCCCGCATTTGGTGGGACGTGGTGGTTCAGAGAAGGGATGTATCAGTTATGACCTGGGAAGAATTCAGAAACTTGTTTAATGAGAAGTATTACAGTGTGGCAGTTTGAGCTGCAAAGGTTGATGAGTTTATCAACTTGACTCAGAACCGATCGACAGTGTCAGAGTATGCTATAAAGTTTGACAGATTGGCGAAGTTTGCGCCATATTTAGTGCCGACTGATGCGGCAAGAAGGGGCAGGTTTGTGCAGGGTTTAATGTTATGATTGCCCGCGATGTGAATATTACCTTAGATCCAGAGACTACTACTTATGGCCAGGTTGTGGATAAGGCCCTTACTGCTGAGAGGGCCGAAGATCAGATTTGGAAGGAAAGTACTGTTAGATGCGATGCCAGAAGGACAGTGCCTCCTTTTGTTGGATTTAGTCGTGGTGGTGGTTCTTGTAACGCCCTACTTCCTTAGAGCCGTTACTTAGTGAGTTTTAAGACAAAACAGTGTGCAATGGACTCGCTAACCGAGGCTTTTAAAACAAAAGTGTGACTAATAAAAAGTTATGGCTGTAATCTTTGAAAATGCGTCGTTTCATTAAAACTTCTAGTATTAAACGTTTGGGATCCCGCAATAAGGTTTGAAAATTATTTACATCTTGAAATAAGTTTACAGTTGATTAATCATAAAAATCATAGATTATTACAGCCATTTTTCGAATAAACCCCCAACCAAAGCAGTCGGGCAGGCCAAACATGTACGCGTCGCTTCACGCTCTCCATACTCATGGTTGGTTGACTCAGTCTTTGCCCTTACCTGCAACACGGAGCACCCGTGAGCCAAAGCCCAGCAAGAAAACTCATGCAGAACATAACATATGCAAATATACAGTTAATCATATCAGATAGTCCACAGATAAACAAGTCAACCATTAGACTAAGCAAACACGCCCATGCCGCCCCAGAAGCCTTACCGAAGCCTGGGGTATCGGTTCTCACCGTATGGATAACACATGTATCCACCGGGCCTTGCCCTGACTATAGCATCCCATGTGCTAAGTGTTACTTCCGGCCCCGCTGCCGCACCCGGCCTACGCCGCTCTCGGCCCTTGCCGTTCATTTTATTATAATCACACATATAGTATAACACAACAACATTCTAACGAATAATAATTCATTTAAGTCTGCATCCTAACATGTCATGCAATATAGGGCCATGCCCGGCATTCATCTCATCGTGCAACATGAAATATAGGGCCGTGCCCCGCAATCACACTATGGGCCCATGCCCTATCCTACGTGTGTTATAGTTTTCTTACCTTTCCCTTCAGTAGCTTAGATCTCCTGACTCCTTTAGCACGATCCCGCTCGAGCCTTAGCGCACACCTAGGCACAAACATAGGTCAAAGTCAACACCGAACCCCAAGTCCGAATACCTAGCCTCGGGACCAATCCCGAGCCCCCGGGAAGTCCTAAATCCCCAAAACAAAGTGGCGGAATCGAGCCCCAAACCCTAGGTCAAAATCCCTCATCAAAAACCCAAAAATTCACCTCTGTGAATAGTGCAGCGCTACAGCGCTCTAAAGAGGGCGCTGTAGCGCTACAAGCAGAACCAACCCTCCAGAAACAGGGACTAGCGCTACAGCGCCCACTGACTAGCGCTGTAGCGCTAGTTGCAGCCCAGAAAACCCAAAATCGCATTTCTGCGATTTCTTTCAACCAATCTCAACCCAAACTTCCCCAAATCTTTACCAAACTCAAAATCAAGCTTATGAACACTCTCCATTCATCCCAAGCATCCCAAAGCCTCAAATCCCAAGAACATTTATCCCAAATCTCAAAATCTACCATGATCAACCCTAAACTCAAAAATTCAGTCAACAACAAGTTAAAGGCTTAGAATTCTTACCATTAATGAAAATTTCGACCTTGATTCAACCCTAGGCCTCCTTAGCTTGTTCATCATCAAAGCTTGCCCAGAAATTCCCTAAAATTCCCATCAACTCAGCTCAAAACACAGCTCAAACCATCAAAACCCTTAAAACTGAAATCTCTAAAGCTTACCTCAAAATTTGATGTGTTCTTGCCAAATCTTCAAGTCTAACCCAAGATCCTTGATGCACAGCCTACCATTGCTCTCCACTAAGCTTTGCTCCAAGAAAAATGGAGCGGAATGGTGCAAAAATGCACAAACCGACCCTTGTGAAAACCCCTCTGTTTTCTCTCCTTTCTTTCTTTCCTTTTTCTTTCTTTTCTTTTCTTTCTTTCCTTCAGCATTCTCACTCTCTAACAATCCCGCTCACTATATAAAACCTTATAAAAATCTATCTTTAAAAGCCAAATGACCAAAATTCCCTTCCTATTAACTCTAAATCCTTTTTGTCCAAATAGGGCCATTTTAGTCATTTTACCCAATTCCCGCTAATCCTCAAGTGTCTCTAATATTTTCCCGTTGCTTTCCAACACCTGATAAACCACCAAATAAGTATCCCCCATCATCAGAATAAATCTCAATCTATACTCCGAATTCCTGTTCATACCCCCAGGCTTGCCCCGAGCCGGGTATAAATTCCTGTCATGACTTTACCACTAGCCTGCTCACTGGGATCGTCTCGAGTCACAAATCACAGATACACCCACATACCACTGTGGTCTCCACAATCATCACATATCAATGCAGTTATGCCCAACATGGCCAAAATTACAATTATGCCCTTCTAACACGAACCGGGCCTACATGCATACTAATATACATAGCCATGCATCTCAGATAAACAAATAGTCATATAACATGCTTTAAATCATAACCATGCATTTAATTCATCAACTCACACATAAATCCTATCATGCCCTCCTGGCACGCTAATCAAGGCCCTTAAGCCTTATTAGCTAATTTTGGGTCGTTACAGTTCTAGTGAGCAGAAGAGGAAGGCCCCAGATTCCTTTGTTCCTCCCAGTTTAGATAGGAGGGCACGGGGTGCTTCCACTGGCCGTCAGGGTGGCAATGACAACTGAGGAGTTTTCTAGTGTGTCCGCGGTGCAGGCGACAACACCGGGGTGAGTGCAGGATCAGGGCCTGCTTTGTTTGTTGGAGTGCCAGTCATCTGAAGAGGGATTGCCCTCAAGTTAAGAAGGAGGAGTAGAAGCAGAGTGACAGTCTTGCTCCTGCCAGGGTATTCACTTTGACACAGACTGAGGCGGAGGCTAGCCCCTCAGTTGTGACAGGTCAGATCTCTAGTGCTGGTTCCTTGTATACTGCATTGTTTGATTCAGGGGCTACTCATTCATTTGTATCTGCTAGAGTGATAGATCAGCTTTGTAGACCTAGTGGTGTGTATGCTAGGGGATTTTAGACTTTGTTGCCAACAAGAGAATTGGTAGTCTCTAGGAAATGGATTAGAGCATTGCCAGTAGAGGTAGATGGTAGGGAACTGTCTATTGATTTGATTGAGTTAGAGATGGATGACTTTGATATGATTCTAGGGATGGATTGGCTATCCAAGTACGGGGCGACGATTGACTGCAAGCGCAGAATGGTGACATTTGAACCAGAAGGGGAGGTACCCTTTGTGTTTGTGGGGACAGTTAGTAGACTGCGAGTACCAATGATTTCAGCATTGAAGGCTAGAGACCTGATGCAGGAAGGTTGCATAGGATTCCTAGCGAGCGTTGTGGAAACCTCTAGGGTGGTGTCGGTTGGACCGGGTGAGACTAGATTGGTGTGTGAGTTTCCGGATTTGTTTCCAGCTGATTTGCCAGGGTTTCCGCCGCAGCGGGAGATTGACTTTGTTATAGAATTGGTACCAGGAGCGGAGCCAGTATCTAGGACACCTTATAGACTGGCTTCGGCGGAGTTAAAGGAGTTGAAGATTCAGCTGCAGGAATTACTTTATTTGGGGTTCATCAGACCAAGTTTCTCGCCATGGGGTGCTCCAGTGTTGTTCGTTAAGAAGGATGGATCCCTTAGGATGTGTATTGATTACAAGGAGTTAAACAAGTTAACCATTAAGAACAAGTATCCACTGCCTAGGATCGACGATTTATTTGATCAGCTACAGGGAAGAACAGTGTTTTCTAAGATAGATCTTCGATCAGGTTACCATCAGTTAAGGATTAAGGAGGACATACCAAAGACTGCTTTTCGAACGAGGTATGGACATTATGAATTCCTGGTTATGTCCTTTGGATTAACCAATGCCCCAACAGCCTTCATGGACATGATGAATAGGGTTTTCAAAGATTATTTGGACAAGTTTGTGATTGTATTCATCGACGACATCCTAGTGTACTCTCGGTCAGAGACAGAGCACGAGCAGCATCTACGATTGGTTCTACAGCGGTTGAGAGAGCACAAGTTATACGCTAAGTTCAGTAAGTGTGAGTTCTGGTTGCACAAGTTACATTTCTGGGCCATATTGTCAGTAAGGAGGGGATTCTGGTTGACCCAAGTAAGATTGAGGCGGTCAGAGATTGGCATAGACTGAGTAATGTTCCTGAAGTGAGAAGCTTTCTGGGTTTAGCAGGGTATTATCGGTGGTTTGTTGAGGGGTTCTCCAGAATAGCTATGCCATTGACAGAACTGACAAAGAAGAAGACAAGGTATGTCTGGACGGACATATGTGAGAACAGTTTCAAGGAACTAAAGCGGCGACTGATCACTGCGCCAGTGTTAAGCTTGCCGACCGAGAATGAAAAGTTTGTGGTTTACTGTGATGCATCTAGACAGGGTTTAGCGTGCGTGTTGATGCAAGCTGGTAAGGTGATAGCCTATGCATCGAGACAGTTAAAGGAATATGAGCAGAGATATCCTACGCATGATCTGGAGTTGGCTGCGGTGGTGTTTGCAGTTATGATTTGGAGGCATTATCTTTATGGTGAGAAGTGCGAGATCTACACTGACCATAAGAGTCTAAAATATTTCATTACTCAGAAGGACCTGAATATGCGCCAGAGGCGGTGGCTGGAGTTGGTTAAGGATTATGAATGCGATATCCTTTACCATCCTGGGAAGGCTAATGTAGTGGCTGATGCTTTGAGTCGGAAAGGCCCAGGACAGTTGTTCAGTTCAAGGCGGATATCTAACAAGTTAGCTGAGGAGATGACCAGAGCAGGTATAGAGTTGGTGGTTGGTTAGTTGGCCAACATCACTCTTCAGTCTACACTCCTTGAAAGGATCAAGGAAGCGTAGAAGAGAGATTCCCAGTTGAGAGGTCATAGGGAGAGTGCCTTAGTTGGAGCGACTAAGGACTTTTCCATTTCAGAGATGGCGTTACTGAAGTACAAGGGCCGGATTTGTGTTCCATTGGATTCTGATATCCGGCGAGAGATCCTAGATGAGTCACATACCACTCCCTAATCTTTGCACCCGGGTACGACTAAGATGTGCCAGGACTTGAGAGCTCTCTATTGGTGGTCAGGCATGAAGAGGAATGTTGTGGATTATGTGGCCAAGTGCTTAACCTGCCAGCAGGTTAAGTGTAACGACCCAAAATCGCTAATAAGGCTCAAGGGCCTTGATTAGTGTGCCTGGAGGGCATAATGGAATTTATGTGTTATTTTATGAGTTTAATGCATGGTTATGATTTAAAGCATGTTATATGACTAATTGAACATTGAGATGCATGACTACGTGGTTAGTATGCATGTTAGGTGAAATAATTATGCATGTGGACCCCGTTTGCATGATAGGGGTAGATTGGTAATTTTAGCCCACTGAGGGCATATATGTGATAATTGTATTCTGTGAATTGTACCACGTGAGTGTGGTGTTATTATTGTGATGCACGTGCCGAGACGGTCCTAGATAGCTAGTTAACTTAAGAGTCACAACGGGATTTCTATACCCGGCTCGGGAGGAGCCTAGGGGTACTTTGGGAATTTTATGGTTAAGATTGAGATTTAGCGGGTAATGGTTATTGGTGATTGAGTAACCTGGGTAACCATTAGTTACTGCTGAGAGTAACAAGTTCTAGATAGAAAATGGTAGAAATGAAATAGAAGTAAAAGGACTTAAGTGCCCTTGAGGTTTAGTTGGGAAAGGATAGGCAAGGAGGGGTAAAATGGTCATTTGGCTGGGAATTTGATATATGGCAGCTGGGTTATATGGGGTACACGGTTTGGGGCTTGGTCATTGTTTGGTTTTGTTAAAAATAAAGAGAAAGAAAAGCTAGAAGAAGAAGAAGAAGAGGGGAAGGAGCTGATTTTGGAGACTTGGAGATGGATTCAAGGAAGCAAAGGGTGGATTCTCCACTTAAAGGTAAGGATCCTAGACAATTTTAAGAGTTTTATCTGTTGTGGTTTAAGATTTTTGAGGTATGGTTTAGGTTTTTCAAGCTTGGGTTTGTGTTTTTGGCCTATGGGTTTAAGTTGTTGAAGTTGAAATCAATTGGGTGGATTTGTGAGTGTGATTGTGTTTTGAGCTTGAATCTAGTGTTTATGGGTTGTTAGATGGTCCATTTAAAGTCTTAAATTGATTTTGGGGTTTGGGTATTGGTTTGGTATGATTTGGGAAGGTTTTAACTCGGTGAAAACGCGAAGGAAAACCCAGAATTCTAGGCCTGCGAAGGCGTGCCGCGGCACAGTTTTTGCGTGCCGCGGCGTGGAGCCCCTGACTTACTGGGTGCCGCGGCACATGAAAGTTGTGCCGCGGCACAAGGCCAATTTCAGGATATCATTTTTGGCAATTTTAGGCCTTTGCTCCGGGGGTTCGGGGGATGTCTCCGGGGTGTTGTTTTAAGGTTTTAGAGGTCCCGAGAGTGCAGGATTGGTCCCGGGAAGTTGTAACGACCCAAATTCGCTAATAAGGCTTAAGGGCCTTGATTAGCGTGCCAGGAGGGCATGATGGGATTTGTGTGTGATTTTAATTATTTAAATGCATGGTTATGATTTAAAGCATGTTATATGACTATTTGTTTATCTGAGATGCATGACTATGTAAGTTAGTGTGCATGTAGGCCCGGATCGTGTTAGAAGGGCATAATTGTAATTTTGGCCATGATTGGGCGTAACTGTATTGATATGTGTTGATTGTTGAGGCCACAGTGGTATGTGGATGTATCTGTGCTTTGTGACTCGAGGCGATCCCAGTGAGCAGGCTAGCGGAAAGTGTTGATAGGAATTTATACCCAGCTCGGGGCGAGCCTGGGGGTATGAACAGGAATTCAGAGAATAGAATGAGATTTATTTTGATGATGGGGAATATTTATTTGGTGGTTAATCGAGTGTTGGAAAGCAACGGGAAAATATTAGGGACACTTGAGGATTAGCGGGAATTGGATAAAATGACTAAAACGGCCCTATTTGGACAAACGGATTGAGAATTAATAGGAAGGGCATTTTGGTCATTTGGCTTTTAGAAATTGATTTATGAGGCTTTACACTTATTGGGATTTATAGAGAGTGTTGGCTGTGGAGAGAAAGAAAGAAAAGAAAGAAAAGAAGGAAAAGGAAAGAAAGAGAAGAGACAAAACAGGGGGGGTTTTCTCAAGGAACGGTTTGTGCGTTCTTGCACCGTTCCTCTCCGTTTTTCTTGGGTAAAAGCTCGGTGGAGAGCTAGGATAGGCTGGGCATCAAGAATCTTAAGGTTATACTTGAAGATTTGGCAAGGATTAGCAAGAACACATCAATGTTTGAGGTAAGTTTTAGAGATTTTCGGTTTTAAGGGTTTTGATGGTTTGAGCTGTGTTTTGAGCTGGATTGATGGGAATCTCAGGGGATTTATGGGCAAGCTTTGGGGGAGAGCAAGCTAAGGAGGCCTAGGGTTGATTCAAGGTTGAAATTTGCAGCAATGGTATGATTTCTAAGACTTTATCTTTGTGGTTTGCATGAATTTCTGGTTTAGGGTTGTTCATGGTAGATTTTGAGATTTGGGATAAATGATCTTGGGATTTGAGGATTTGGGATGCTTGGGATGAATGGAGAGTGTTCATAAGCTTGATTTTGAGTTTGGTAAAGATTTGGGGAAGTTTGGTTTGAGATTGGGTGAAAGAAATCGCAGAAATGCGATTTTGGGTTTTCTGGGCTGCAACTAACGCTACAGCGCTAGTCAGTGGGCGCTGTAGCGCTAGTCCCTGTTTCTGGAGGGGTGTTCTGCTTGTAGCGCTACAGCGCCCTCTTTAGAGCGCTGTAGCGCTGCACTGTTCACAGAGGTGAATTTTTGGGTTTTTATGAGGGATTTTGACCTAGGGTTCGGGGCTTGATTCCGCCACTTTGTTTTGGGGATTTGGGACTTCCCGGGGGCTCGGGATTGGTCCCGAGGCTAGGTATTCGGACTTGGGGTTCGGTGTTGACTTTGACCTATGTTTGTGCCTAGGTGTGCGCTAAGGCTCGAGTGGGATCGTGCTCAAGGAGTCAGGTGATTTTAACTATCGCATTGTCAGGTAAGGAAACTATAACACCCGAGGTTAGGGCATGGCCCCAGATTGTATTATGTGCAAATGTTTAACCTTAAATGAATCATGATGTGTGTGAATGATTATTTCAAATGTACTATATGTGTGATTATGATGAAATGAGCGGCAAGGGCCGAGTACGGCGTAAGCTGGGGCAGCCGTGGGCCGAGTACGGCGTAAACCGGGGCGGCCGTGGGCCGAAAGTAACACCTAGCACATGGGATGCTATAATCAGGGCGGGGCCCGGTGGATACATGTGTTATGCTATATTCTGGGTGGGACCCAAGGGATACATGAGTTATCCTCGCGGCGTGAGCCGATACCCCAGGCTTCGGTAAGGCTCTGGGGCGGCTTGGCCGTGTGTGCTTAGTCTAATGATTGACTTGTTTATTGTGGATTATCTGTTATGATAAACTGTATACATTGCATATGTTATGTTCTGCATGAGTTTTCTTGCTGGGCTTCGGCTCACGGGTGCTCTGTGTTGCAGGTAAGGGCAATGACTGAATCAACCAACCATGAGTACGGAGAGCGTGAAGCGGCGCGTACATGTTTGGCCTGCCCGACTCCTTTGGTTGGGGGTTTATTCGAAAATGGCTGTAATAACATATGATTTTATGATTTCTTAACTGTAACCTTATTTCGAGATGTAATCAGTTTTCAAACCTTATTTTGGGATCCCAAATGTTTAATAATAGAAGTTTTAATGAGATGACGCATTTTTAAAGATTACAGCCTTAACTTTTAATTAGTCACACTTTTGTTTCAAAACCTCGGTTAGCGAGTCCATTGCACACTGTTTTGTCTTAAAAACTCACTTAGTAACGGCTCTAAGGAAGTAGGGCGTTACAACTTGGTATCAGAGCGAGCCAAGGTTTATTGGTTCTGGAGATCGACCGAACATGTACGCTCGCTGTCAGTGACAAGCTCGACTCAGGGTTGGTTGGTATGATTAATTGACATGTCTGAATATATGTTGAATGCCCTGTTTGCCTGCTTATTTATATGGAGCATGAGGAATGAGATGACACATGCATGAGATACTGATAGGGCCTGGCTATTGACTGTTGCATGTCGAGATCAATGTGTGCTAAATAACATTATTATGCATGTGGATGAAAATTGGCATAATGGTTCGCATATTGAGCGTATGTGGATAGTTTTCTTAATTAAATTCATATGTTATATCTGTTTATTAGCTTGTATGAAGCATGATGAGCATGGATATACTTAGTGGTGATAAATCTGGTAGCTAAATGTATATCATTGTGGATTTGAACTAGTATATGCTTGTGTGTGCATTATACCAGTGGATATTTGGACCTAGTGGTGGTTTGGTTCAGAGTAGGAACCCCAGAGTTCAGGAGTTGGTCGGTTTTGACAGATGAACTCGAGTTGTCGGTTCCTAGAAGGGTTTGGGGACCTGATATTGTGTTGAAAAGGGGGTTTCTAGATGTGAGTTGGAGTTGAGATCTCCAGTTATCCCTGAGAGCAGCAGCAAAGGGTCACTAGTGTGTGAGTTAGCTGTGGAGTTTGTTAGTTGAGATGGGATAGAAGAACAGCGGATTCTCTGGGGAGATGGTTGAATTAGATGTTTTAACAGTAAGGTTACCGGTGATGGTGTACTGTGAAGTATGGACAGATAAGGGTACTATATGAAAGGCGTATAGGGTGTTATCCTCTAGTGTTGAGGAAGGTACGAGTTGACAAGGAATTTATCAATAGATGAGCGGGGTTAATTCCACCCTTGGTTAAGAGGACGAGAGATCCTGATTAGGGGGTTATGTTAAATGTTGAGGTAGAGGGATGCCTGGAATTGGTACTCGGGCTGAGGTACTGGCTTAATGGGTTGGAAAGAACCTAGATGATGAATGGTTAGAAGAGATTTTAAAGACATGATTTAAACTGTGGAGACTGGTGGATTTATAAGTTTGGTTTGGACTGTTGGGGGTAACAACAGCGTAGATCGATGGGTGTGGTGATTTGGGTAATTCATTTCGGAAAGTTATACTGATGGATGTATCCTGAATTGATGGCGACCCATTTAAGGATTTGAGATCGGGAATAGTCTAAGGTAATTGGGCTGCGCTGAGGTATGAGGCTATCGTCTGTATGTGGATGGCGGAGAGGGCCATGATGTCGAGGAACTGATGGTTGATGATTAGAACATGAGTGCTAGAGCCGCAAGGGCAGTGCTTCCTTTGATGGAATTAGTAAAGATAGATTCGGGACAATCAAGTTAAAAGAACCCCGGATAGGGTTGTGGCTTCGGGAATTGCCAAGAAAGGGGAGAGGTCTGGGTGAAAGGATGGTACTGTTATTTGATAGAACGCAGCAAGGTTGGATTCACGATTGTTGAGGTAGAAGGACCCCAGACAGTGCTTGAGCACCTAATTTGAGATTTGAAAGAAGCTTGATTGCTAAGGTGGTTGTCGAGCTGGCGTCAGGAACCAGGGAGGTTAGTTAGTATGCGCTTGGGGGAGAGGATGCCACCTGAGAGGAGGTCAGGTGAGGACTTCTGCATAGAATGACTCGATATGTTGGGATGGATTTCCCATGGTGAGGGAACGGAGAGCCAGAGTGCAGCGATACATTCAAAGTTCGAGGCTGAGTCCTCAAGGGTGAGTATTTAACTGGCGAGCTTATGCTTTGGGCATGTATCGAATTAGAAGGGCTCGGTGTTGAGAATGTTCCGCGAGGGAGATGGACATAGAAAGGTTGCCTCAAAGGTGCCATTTGAGAGGCCGAGGACAGTAATACTTATTGAGAAGGAATTAGAAACTCTGGCAGATGGATTGTTGAGGATTTCATCTGGAGTATGTAAAGGAGACAGAGCTGACCAGTGGGAAAATTATGTGGGTATGCAAAGAAAGATTTAGGGAATACTTCAAGGTCAGACTATAGATAGGTTGGTATAAGGGATGTTGTAGAAGACGGTTTTGGCCGACAGAAAGTCTATTGAAGCAATCGAAGAAATTTGATCTTGGATTAGCCAGAGTGTTATACTGCGGGGATTGCTAGTATCGTCGGGTTAGGACGAAAAGTACAATGTTGGATACAAGATGGGACGATGTCCCCAAGAGTTGATCTACGACCTGGTTATTGCCAGTTGGAAACCAAGGATAAATACTTTTCGTGAATTGATTAGGTTGCACCGGGTAGGGTGTGAGGAATTGGTAACAAGGATTCTGGAACGGTTCAAGCTGCAGCAGCACAGGTAAGTTCTTTAGGCAGAGAATGCGTGAATGGTATGGGCAAGTCCCCTTCAAGCTCACGAGCAGTACATATGGATTACTCCCAGACAGAAATGGTGAGCAAGTGACTATGCGAAAGACGGTTGTACCCAGAAGGCAGAGTCTCAGGTAAGGTTCTACGGAGTGTTAGTTGAGCATCGTCAGGAGTTCTCAGATTACGGCTGCAAGAAGAAAGGACAGGTAAGAGAAGAATTGATCTGAAGTCGCAAAGAAGCTAATGAAGAGCGTCTGAAGAAGTGAAAGCATAACAAGATTGGTAAGCGCGACATCTATTGCAAGCACCTCCGGGGACAACTACATTAGAGATGAGGAGAACAGTAAAACTTGAGGTTAGACGGACCGAATGTGTCGAATCAGAAAGAAATTCAGAAGACAAGGTAAAAATTGATTAATATCTGGGAATGCTGGAATGTGTGTGTGTTATGGCTAAGTTAAGAGTGGTGGCATAAAGGACTTGGTCTATGATGAGGTACTTGAGTGTTGGGTATTAGTAAGAAGGTTAACGTTGAGACCCAGATGCGGTGAAAAGTAGCAAACGGACGACCAGTGCTTGAAATCCTCGAGTGAGCGAGGGGAGATATAATTGGAGGCGGAGCTCCTAGCTGTGAGGCGAGTATCAGCCAGGGAATAACGCCATAGATTGTGATGGAGGATATAAGGCAACGACTGAGATTGGCGTAACGTTAGCAGGTATGATTAGCTGGTGAGTGTCACTGAGCTATGGAACCCGAAGTGTCGGCTTTGGTTGAAGCAGGGAAGGACCCTGCTAAGGTGGTACAAGTTGGAATACCAGAAATGGACGAAGGATCCAATTAGATTCGGGTTGTGAATGAGAATTCTGAATGGACATCATTCCACCTCCTAGGGTACGTCGTACCGGGAGGGTCGAGCGGGTGCCGGAATATAGCATTTTCCTTTGGACCCTGAGGGGTTAGGTGATGTGGTGGTGTATCATGGGGATAGACCACATTAGACCTTAAGTAAGGTATTTGGACATGAAGAGTTTTAACTCGGTTGTTTGAAGTTAATGTTGATTGAGTCGAGTGGACTGGTTTCAGGATGGAGCATCGATGATATCGAATTGAGACCATTTAGTAGTTTAAATTTTGGAATGGGCCTAGAGGACGAAAAGAACAGAGTGGGAACCTGGTATTGTCAGTTGATTGGAAGTGAATTGGCAGTCTGAAAGTTATCAAAGATCTTAAAGAATTAAGCGCTGAGTAGGCGAATACTTGAGGTATTAAGGGAAGTGTAATCCCTGACGAGTTAGTCGCGGTGGCAGTTGTTGGTGTCTTGTTAATGTAACGCATAATGAATACTATGGTTTGGCTTTGGTTCAGAGAGAAAGCCAGAGAGGTTGTTGGAATCCTTAAGGCAGGAGTGTCTGCATATTCGAAAGAATAAAGAGCAGGTAAATTGTTAAATGTTTAGGAAATAAAGTTCCGGAAGGAAAGATTTGTAGCTCTACGTAATAACAGACGAGGATCTGTAAGGTGTTCAGAAAAAGAAGGGAGAGTTCTGACTCTTATTTCAACATGAAATTCGGAAGTTGTACTAAGGGTTAGGCCGGCGGGGCCTACAAGCTGGTCCCACCTAGTAGAGGTAATGACTTTTGAGTATCTCTGGAATCAGGAATAAGACAGTGAATTGGTCATTGTAATCTAGGCAGGCCCTGAGGCTTCAGCAGGATTGCTGTGTAAGCGAAAGGCTATCGAGAGTATGGCCGTTAGACAAGATCTTGAGAGGCAAGATTGTTACTCTCGTAAGACTGTTGTTGAAAAGGAAAGCAAAGGCGGTGGACCTTGGAAGTATGGTCAGAGTTGCGGGTTTATGGACTGATATGTTGGATAAATTTTGAGGACGAAATTTTTATGACGAGGGGATAGTTGTAACGACCCAAATTCGCTAATAAGGCTTAAGGGCCTTGATTAGCGTGCCAGGAGGGCATGATGGGATTTGTGTGTGATTTTAATTATTTAAATGCATGGTTATGATTTAAAGCATGTTATATGACTATTTGTTTATCTGAGATGCATGACTATGTAAGTTAGTGTGCATGTAGGCCCGGATCGTGTTAGAAGGGCATAATTGTAATTTTGGCCATGATTGGGCGTAACTGTATTGATATGTGTTGATTGTTGAGGCCATAGTGGTATGTGGATGTATCTGTGCTTTGTGACTCGAGGCGATCCCAGTGAGCAGGCTAGCGGAAAGTGTTGACAGGAATTTATACCCAGCTCGGGGCGAGCCTGGGGGTATGAACAGGAATTCAGAGAATAGATTGAGATTTATTTTGATGATGGGGAATATTTATTTGGTGGTTAATCGAGTGTTGGAAAGCAACGGGAAAATATTAGGGACACTTGAGGATTAGCGGGAATTGGATAAAATGACTAAAACGGCCCTATTTGGACAAACGGATTGAGAATTAATAGGAAGGGCATTTTGGTCATTTGGCTTTTAGAAATTTATTTATGAGGCTTTACACTTAGTGGGATTTATAGAGAGTGTTGGCTGTGGAGAGAAAGAAAGAAAAGAAAGAAAAGAAGGAAAAGGAAAGAAAGAGAAGAGAGAAAACAAGGGGGGTTTTCTGAAGGAACGGTTTGTGCGTTCTTGCACCGTTCCTCTCCATTTTTCTTGGGTAAAAGCTCGGTGGAGAGCTAGGATAGGCTGGGCATCAAGAATCTTAAGGTTATACTTGAAGATTTGGCAAGGATTAGCAAGAACACATCAATGTTTGAGGTAAGTTTTAGAGATTTTCGGTTTTAAGGGTTTTGATGGTTTGAGCTGTGTTTTGAGCTGGATTGATGGGAATCTCAGGGGATTTATGGGCAAGCTTTGGGGGAGAGCAAGCTAAGGAGGCCTAGGGTTGATTCAAGGTTGAAATTTGCAGCAATGGTATGATTTCTAAGACTTTATCTTTGTGGTTTGCATGAATTTCTGGTTTAGGGTTGTTCATGGTAGATTTTGAGATTTGGGATAAATGATCTTGGGATTTGAGGATTTGGGATGCTTGGGATGAATGGAGAGTGTTCATAAGCTTGATTTTGAGTTTGGTAAAGATTTGGGGAAGTTTGGTTTGAGATTGGGTGACAGAAATCGCAGAAATGCGATTTTGGGTTTTCTGGGCTGAACTAGCGCTACAGCGCTAGTCAGTGGGCGCTGTAGCGCTAGTCCCTGTTTCTGGAGGGGTGTTCTGCTTGTAGCGCTACAGCGCCCTCTTTAGAGCGCTGTAGCGCTGCACTGTTCACAGAGGTGAATTTTTGGGTTTTTATGAGGGATTTTGACCTAGGGTTCGGGGCTTGATTCCGCCACTTTGTTTTGGGGATTTGGGACTTCCCGGGGGCTCGGGATTGGTCCCGAGGCTAGGTATTCGGACTTGGGGTTCGGTGTTGACTTTGACCTATGTTTGTGCCTAGGTGTGCGCTAAGGCTCGAGTGGGATCGTGCTCAAGGAGTCAGGTGATTTTAACTATCGCATTGTCAGGTAAGGAAACTATAACACCCGAGGTTAGGGCATGGCCCCAGATTGTATTATGTGCAAATGTTTAACCTTAAATGAATCATGATGTGTGTGAATGATTATTTCAAATGTACTATATGTGTGATTATGATGAAATGAGCGGCAAGGGCCGAGTACGGCGTAAGCCGGGGCGGTCGTGGGCCGAAAGTAAAACCTAGCACATGGGATGCTATAATCAGGGCGGGGCCCGGTGGATACATGTGTTATGCTATATTCAGGGTGGGACCCAAGGGATACATGAGTTATCCTCGCGGCGTGAGCCGATACCCCAGGCTTCGGTAAGGCTCTGGGGCGGCTTGGCCGTGTGTGCTTAGTCTAATGATTGACTTGTTTATTGTGGATTATCTGTTATGATAAACTGTATACATTGCATATGTTATGTTCTGCATGAGTTTTCTTGCTGGGCTTCGGCTCACGGGTGCTCTGTGTTGCAGGTAAGGGCAATGACTGAATCAACCAACCATGAGTACGGAGAGCGTGAAGCGGCGCGTACATGTTTGGCCTGCCCGACTGCTTTGGTTGGGGGTTTATTCGAAAATGGCTGTAATAACCTATGATTTTATGATTTCTTAACTGTAACCTTATTTCGAGATGTAATCAGTTTTCAAACCTTATTTTGGGATCCCAAATGTTTAATAATAGAAGTTTTAATGAAATGACGCATTTTTAAAGATTACAGCCTTAACTTTTAATTAGTCACACTTTTGTTTCAAAACCTCGGTTAGCGAGTCCATTGCACACTGTTTTGTCTTAAAAACTCACTTAGTAACGGCTCTAAGGAAGTAGGGCGTTACAGAAGTGGTTTTGGGTTGGTTAGTATTAAAAATTGTTTTATGTGTGTTGTGACTAGGCTATTGGAGAGGCTCGTGCTAGGGGACCGTGCTCGTGACTTTGGTGCATTGTGAAGCTCGGGATACAGGTAAGAAAACTATAACACCCGTAGGATGGGGCATGGGCCCATAGTGTGATTGCGGGGCACGGCCCTATATTGCATGTTGCATGATGAGATGATTGCAGGGCACGGCCCTATATTGCATTACATGTTAGGGTGCATATTTAAATGAATTGATATTTGTTTGAATGTTATTTTGAGATATACTATATGTGTGATTATAGTGAAGTGAACGGCTATGGCCGAGGGCGGCAAGGCCGAGAACGGCAGCGGGGCCGGAAGTAACACTTAGCACATGGGATGCTTATAGTCAGGGCAGGGCCCGGTGGATACATGTGATATCCTTACGGTGAGGACCGAAACCCCAGGCTTTGGTAAGGCTTCTGGGGCGGCATGGCCGTGTTTGCTTAGTCTAATGGTTGACTTGTTTATATGTGGATTATTTGTTATGATAAACTGTATAAATTGCATATGTTATGTTCTGCATGAGTTTTCTTGCTGGGCTTCGGCTCACGGGTGCTCCGTGTTGCAGGTAAGGGCAATGGCTGCGTCAACCAACCATGAGTACGGAGAGCGTGAAGCGACGCGTACATGTTTGGCCTACCCGACTGCTTTGGTTGGGGGTTTATCCGAAAATGGCTGTAATAATCTATGAATTTAGAACTGATCAACTGTAAACTTATTTCAAGATGTAAACGGTTTTCAAACCTTATTTTGGGATCCCAAATGTTTAATACTAGAAGTTTTTATTGAATCTACGCATTTTCAAAGATTACAGCCTTAACTGTTAATTAGTCACACTTTCGTTTCAAAACCTCGGTTAGCGAGTTCATTGCACTGTTTTGTCTAAAACCTCACTTGGTAATGGCTCTAAGGCAGTAGGGCGTTACAACTTGGTATCAGAGCGAGCCAAGGTTTATTGGTTCTGGAGATCAACCGAACATGTACGCTCGCTGTCAGTGACAAGCTCGACTCAGGGTTGGTTGGTATGATTGATTAACATGTCTGAATATATGTTTGAATGCCCTGTTTGCCTGCTTATTTATATGGAGCATGAGTAATGAGTTGACATATGCAGGAGATATGGTTGGGCTGGGCCCTTGATTATTGCATGTTGAGATTGATGCATGCTAAATAGTATTTTTATGCATATGGATGAATATTGGCATAATTGTTCGCATATTGAGCGTATGTGGTTAATTTTCTGAATTAAATTCATATGTTATATCTGTTTATTTGCTTGTATGAAGCATGATGAGTGTGGATACACTTAGTGGTGATAAAAATTTGGTAGCTAAATGTATGACATTGTGGATTTGACCTAGTATAGGCTTGTGTGTGCATTATACCTGTGGATATTTGGATCTAGTTGTGGGTTGGTTCAGAGTATGAACCACAGAGTTCAGGAGTTGGTCAGTTTTGATAGATGAACTCGAGTTGTTTGTTCCTAGAAGGGTTGGGGACCCGATATTGTGTTGAAAAGAGGGATTCTAGATATAAGTTGGAGTTGAGATCTCTAGTTATCCCTGAGAGCAGCAGCAAAGGGTCACTAGTGTGTGAGTAATCTGTGGAGTTTGTTAGTTGAGATGGGATAGAAGAACAGCGGATTCTCTGGGGAGATGGCTGATTTAGATGTTTTAACAGTAAGGTTACCGGTGATGGTTTACTTTGAGGTATGGACAAAAAGGGGTATTAAATGAAAGGCTTAGAGGGTGTTAACCTCGGGTTTTGAGGAGAGTTCGAGTTGACAAGGAATTTATCAATAGATGAGCAGAGTTAATTCCACCCTTGGTTAAGAGGGTGAGAGATCCTGATTAGAGGGTTGTGTTAAATATTGAGGCAGGGAGATGCCTGGAAATGGTACTCGGGCTGAGGTACTGGCTTAATGGGTTGGAAAGAACCTAGATGATGAATGGTTAGAAGAGATTTTAAAGACATGATTAGAACCGTGGAGACTGGTGGACTTATAAGTTTGGTTTGGACTGTTGGGGGTAACAACAGTATAAATCAATGGATTTGGTGGATTGGGTAAATCATTTCAGAAATTTATACTGATGGAATGTATCTGGAATTGATGGCGACCCATTTAAGGATATGAGATCTGGAATAGTCTAAGGTATTTGGGCCGCTCTGATGTAAGAATTTATCGTCTGTATGTGGATGGCGGAGAGGGCCATGTTGTTCGAGGAACTGATGGTTGATGATTAGAGCATGAGTGCTAGAGCCACAAGGGCGGTGCTTCCTTTGATGGAGTTAGTAAAGAGAGAATTGTGATAATCAAGTTGAAGGGACCCCGGATAGTGTTGTGGCCTCTAGATTCGCCAAGAAAGGGGAAAAGTCTAATGGATAAGATGGTACTTTTGTGACAGAACGTAGCAAGGTCGGATTCTCAAATTGAGGCTGGAAAGAAGCTTGATTGAAAAGGTAACTATCAAAATGGTGATAGGAACTGGGGAGGTTATTTGGTATGCTCATGAGGGAGAGGATGCCCCCTGAAAGGAGGTCAGGTGAGGGCATGACTTCTACATATAATGACTCGATATGTTTGAATGGATTTCCCATGGTGAGGGAACGGAGAACTAGAATGCCTCGCTACATTCGTAGTTCGAGGCTGATTCCTCGAGGATGAGTGTTCAACTGAATGGTTATGCTCTGGTCACGTAACAAACTGAAGGAACTCGGTGTTGAGAATGTCCCGAGAGGGAGATGGACATAGAGAGGTTGCCTCAAAGGTGCTAATCGAGAGGCTGAGGACAGTAATGCTGATTGAGAAGGAATTTGAAACTCGGGTAGATGGATTGCAGAGGATATCATCTGGAGTATGTAAATGAGACTGAGTGGAAATTGGGCTGACCAGTGGGAGAATTATGTGGGTATGAAAAGAAAGATTCAGGAGTACTTCAAGATTAGACTACAGATAGGATTGGTATAAAGAATGTTGTAAAAGGTGGTTTTGGCTGACAGAAAGTCTGTTGAAGCAATCGAAGGAATTTGACCCTAGAGTAGCCAGAGTGTTGTACTGCGAGGATTGTTAGCATCGTGGAGTTAGAACGAAAAGTACAATGTTGGATACAAGAAAGGACGATGTCTCCAAGAGTTGATCTATGACCTGGTTATTACCAGTTGGAAACCAAGGATAGAGACATTTCATGAATTGTCTAGTTTGCACCAGGTAGGGTGTGAGGAGTTGGTAACAAAGATTCTGGAATGGTTCAAGCTACAGCAGCACAGGTAAGTTCTTTAGGCAGAGAATGCATGAACGGTATGGACAGGTCCCCTTCAAGCTCACGAGCAGTGCATGCGGATTACTCCCAGACGGAAATGGTGAGCAATGATTATGCTGAAGACGTTGTACCCAGAAGGCAGAGTCGCAGGTAAGGTTCTACAGAGAATTAGTTTGGGTTTCGTTAGGAGTACTCAGAATAGAACTATAAGAAGAAAGGACAGGTAAGGAGAATTGATCTGAAGCCACGAAGAAGCTGATGAAGAATATCTGAAGAGTAGAAAGCATAACAAGACTGGTAAGCGCGTCATCTATTGCACAAGCACCTCCGGAGACAACTACATCAGAGATGAGGAGAACAGTAAAACTCGAGGTTAGACGGACTGAGTGGTGTCAAATCAGAAAGAAATTCAGAAGACAAGGTAAGATTGTTTAGTATCTGGTAATTCTGGAATTTTTGTATGTTTTGGGTTAAGTAGAGAGTGATTGCATAAAGGACCTGATCTATGGTAGGGTTATGGAAATGGGGGTGTGTACCACAATTTGGGCACGCCCAGGAATAAATTGACGCGAGGATGGATTGAACCTTGCGGGAGGTGGCTGAATGGATCATGGTTGATACACTTGGAACGTTAAGTCGACTGTTGTGCAGAGCATAAGGTACTTGAGTATTGGGTATTAGTAAGAAGGTTAATGTTGAGACCTAGATGCGGAGAAAAGTAATAGACGGATGATTAGTGTTTGAAATCCTCGATTGAGCGAGGGGAGATATAATTGGAGGCAGAACTCCTAACAGTGAGGCGTGTGTCAGTCAGGGGATGACGCCATAGACTATAATAGAGTGGACAAGGCAACGACTGAGATTAGCGTAACGCTAGTAGGTATGATTAGCTGGTGTGTGTCACTGAGCTATGGAATCCGAAGTGTCGGTGTTGGTTGAAACAGGGAAGGACCCTACTAAGGTGGTACAAGTTAGGATACCAGGAATGGATGAAGGATCCAATTAGATTCGGTTTATGAATGGGAATTCTGAATGGACATCATTCCACCTCCTAGGGAACGTCGTAACGGGAGGGTCGAGCGGGTGACAGAGTCTAGTGTTTTCCTTTGGACCCTGAAGGGTTAGGTGATGTGGTGGTGCATCGTGGGGATAGACCACAATAGACCTTAAGCAAGGTGTTTGGACATGAAAAGTTTTAACTCGGTTGTTTGAGTTATTGTTGATTGGGTCGAGTGAACTGGTTTCAGGATGGAGCGTCGATGATATCGAATTGAGACCCTATAGTATTTTAAATTTTGGAATGGACCTAGAGAACGGAAAGAACAGAGTGGGAATCGGGGATTATCAGTTGATTGCAAGTGAATTGGCAGTCTGAAAGTTTATCAGATATCTTAAAGAATTGAGCGCTGAGTAGGCAAATACTTGAGGTATTAAGGGAAGTGTAATCCCTGATGAATTAGCTGTGGTGACAGTTGCTGGCGTCTTGTTAACGTAACACGACAAAGGACATGATAAGAGGTGAAGGATAATGAATACTACGGTTTGGCTTTAGTTTAGAGAGAAGGCCAAAGAGGTCGTTGAAACTTCTTAAGGCAGGAGTGTCTGCCTATTTGAAAGAATAAACAGCTCGTAAATTGTTAAATTAAGAGGAAATAAAGTTCCGGAAGGAAAGATTTGTAACTCTACGTAATAACAGACGAGGATCTGTAAGGTGTTCAGAGAACGAAGGGAGAGTTCTGACTCTTAATTCAACATATAAATTCTGAAGTTGTACTAAGGGTTAGGCCAGCGGGGCCTACAAGTTGATCCCACCTAGTAGAGGTGACGACTTTGAGTATCTCTGGAATCAGGAATAAGACAATGAATTGGTCATTGTAATCTAGGCAGACCCTGAGGCTTCGGCAGGGTTGCGGTGTAAACGAGGGGCTATCGAGAGCATGGCTATTAGATAAGATCTTGTGGGGCAAGATTGTTACTCTTGTAAGAGTGTTGTTGAAAAGTAAAGTAAAGGCGGTGGACCTTGGGATTCAGGGTCAGAGTTGTGGGTTTACTGACTGATGTGTTTGGATAAATTTCGAGGACGAAATTTTTATGAGGAGGAGATAGTTGTAACGACCCAAAATCGCTAATAAGTCTCAAGGGCCTTGATTAGTGTGCCTGGAGGGCATAATGGAATTTATGTGTTATTTTATGAGTTTAATGCATGGTTATGATTTAAAGCATGTTATATGACTAATTGAACATTGAGATGCATGACTACGTGGTTAGTATGCATGTTAGGTGAAATAATTATGCATGTGGACCCCGTTTGCATGATAGGGGTAGATTGGTAATTTTATCCCACTGAGGGCATATATGTGATAATTGTATTCTGTGAATTGTACCACGTGAGTGTGGTGTTATTATTGTGATGCACGTGCCGAGACGGTCCTAGATAGCTAGTTAACTTAAGAGTCACAACGGGATTTCTATACCCGGCTCGGGAGGAGCCTAGGGGTACTTTGGGAATTTTATGGTTAAGATTGAGATTTAGCGGGTAATGGTTATTGGTGATTGAGTAACCTGGGTAACCATTAGTTACTGTTGAGAGTAACAAGTTCTAGATAGAAAATGGTAGAAATGAAATAGAAGTAAAAGGACTTAAGTGCCCTTGAGGTTTAGTTGGGAAAGGATAGGCAAGGAGGGGTAAAATGGTCATTTGGCTGGGAATTTGATATATGGCAGTTGGGTTATATGGGGTACACGGTTTGGGGCTTGGTCATTGTTTGGTTTTGTTAAAAATAAAGAGAAAGAAAAGCTAGAAGAAGAAGAAGAATAGGGGAAGGAGCTGATTTTGGAGACTTGGAGATGGATTCAAGGAAGCAAAGGGTGGATTCTCCACTTAAAGGTAAGGATCCTAGACAATTTTAAGAGTTTTATCTGTTGTGGTTTAAGATTTTTGAGGTATGGTTTAGGTTTTTCAAGCTTGGGTTTGTGTTTTTGGCCTATGGGTTTAAGTTGTTGAAGTTGAAATCAATTGGGTGGATTTGTGAGTGTGATTGTGTTTTGAGCTTGATTCTAGTGTTTATGGGTTGTTATATGGTCCATTTAAAGTCTTAAATTGATTTTGGGGTTTGGGTATTGGTTTGGTATGATTTGGGAAGGTTTTAACTCGGTGAAAACGCGAAGGAAAACCCAGAATTCTGGGCCTGCGAAGGCGTGCCGTAGCACAGTTTTTGCGTGCCGCGGCGTGGAGCCCCTGACTTGCTGGGTGCAGCGGCACAAGAAAGTTGTGCCGCGGCACAAGGCCAATTTCAGGATATCATTTTTGGCAATTTTAGGCCTTTGCTCCGGGGGTTCGGGGGATGTCTCCGGGGTGTTGTTTTAAGGTTTTAGAGGTCCCGAGAGTGCGGGATTGGTCCCGGGAAGTGGTTTTGGGTTGGTTAGTATTAAAAACTGTTTTATGTATGTTGTGACTAGGCTATTGGAGAGGCTCGTGCTAGAGGACCGTGCTCGTGACTTTGGTGCATTGTGAAGCTCGGGATACAGGTAAGAAAACTATAACACCCGTAGGATGGGGCATGGGCCCATAGTGTGATTGCGGGGCACGGCCCTATATTTCATGTTGCATGATGAGATGATTGCAGGGCACGACCCTATATTGCATTACATGTTAGGGTGCAGATTTAAATGAATTTATATTTGTTTGAATGTTATTTTGAGATATACTATATGTGTGATTATAGTGAAGTGAACGGCTATAGCCGAGGGCGGCAAGGCCGAGAACGGCAGCGGGGCCGGAAGTAACACTTAGCACATGGGATGCTTATAGTCAGGGCAGGGCCCGGTGGATACATGTGATATCCTTACGGTGAGGACCGAAACCCCAGGCTTTGGTAAGGCTTCTGGGGCGGCATGGCCGTGTTTGCTTAGTCTAATGGTTGACTTGTTTATATGTGGATTATTTGTTATGATAAACTGTATAAATTGCATATGTTATGTTCTGCATGAGTTTTCTTGCTAGGCTTCGGCTCACGGGTGCTCCGTGTTGCAGGTAAGGGCAATGGCTGCGTCAACCAACCATGAGTACGGAGAGCGTGAAGCGACGCGTACATGTTTGGCCTGCCCGACTGATTTGGTTGGGGGTTTATCCGAAAATGGCTGTAATAATCTATGAATTTAGAACTGATCGACTGTAAACTTATTTCAAGATGTAAACGGTTTTCAAACCTTATTTTGGGATCCCAAATGATTAATACTAGAAGTTTTTATTGAATCAACGCATTTTCAAATATTACATCCTTAACTTTTAATTAGTCACACTTTCGTTTCAAAACCTCTGTTAGCGAGTTGATTGTACTGTTTTGTCTAAAAACTCACTTGGTAACGGCTCTAAGGTAGTAGGGCGTTACATTAAGGTTGAGCATCAGAGGCCAGCAGGGTTGCTGCAGCCTCTGGGGATCCCAGAATGGAAGTGGGAAGATATCACTATGGACTTTGTGGTTGGTTGGTTTGCCGAGGACTGTGGGACAGCATGACTCGGTGTGGGTGATTGTGGATAGGTATACCAAGTCCGCCCACTTTTTTCCTGTTAAGACAACTTATACTGTGGAGCAGTACGCTGCGTTGTATGTGAAGGAGATTGTTCAACTTCATGGGGCTCCGAGGTCGATAGTATCTGACAGGGACCCCACCTTCACTTCCAAGTTTTGGGAGAGTCTGCAGAAGGCTATGGGCACACAGTTACGGTTTAGTACCGCTTATCATCCTGAGACGGATGGGCAGTCTGAGAGGACGATTCAGATATTGGAGGATATGCTGCGAGCCTGTGTGCTTGATTTTGGGGGATCGTGGAGTAAGTATCTCCCTTTGATCGAGTTCTCATACAACAACAGTTACCAGGCTACCATCGGAGTGGCTCCGTACGAGATGCTTTATGGAAGGAAGTGTAGATCTCCTATTCATTGGGATGAGACAGGTGAGAGGAGATATCTGGGTCCAGAGATGGTTCAGAGAACCAATGAGGCAATTGAGAAGATTAGAGCGTGTATGCTCGCCTCCCAGAGTCGACAGAAAAGTTATTCAAACCTGAGCGTGGAATTTCAGATTGGTGACCATGTGTTCCTTAGGGTTTCACCCATGAGGGGTGTGAAATGGTTTGGTGTTCGGGGCAAGTTGAGCCCTAGGTTTGTTGGCCCCTTCGAGATTCTGGAATGGGTTGAGGAGGTAGCTTACAGATTACCGATGCCTCCAGCTTTATCAGGGGTTCATGTTGTTTTCCATGTATCCATGCTCCGAAAGTATATGTCAGATTCGACGCATGTTCTAAGTTTTGAGAATCTGGAGCTTGATCAGGATTTGTCCTATGGGCAGAAGCCGGTTCAGGTTCTTGACCAAATAGATAAAGTCTTGCGGAGCAAGACCATCGCCTTGGTGAAAGTGTTGTGGAGAAACAACAAGGTTGAGGAGGCGACGTGGGAACTTGAGTCAGAGAAGAGGCAGTGGTATCCCGAGTTGTTCAGGTAATTTTGAGGAAGAAATTTCTGTAAGGAAGGGATAGTTGTAATGATCCAAATTTGCTAATAGGGCTTAGGGCCTTGATTAGTGTGCCTGGAGGGCAATAAATGATTTAATATGTTAATATGTGGATTTATGTGAATATATGATAATGATGCATGTTTAGTTGAGTTAAATGTGCATGTGGGCCCCGTCTGGATATTAGGGGTATAAATGTGATAAATGCTATATATATGTGATATGTCTGTGCAGCACGATCTGAGACAGTCCTGGGGAGCGGTTAGCCAGAAAGTCACAACAGGGTTGAGATTTCGACTCGGGGCGAGTCGAGGGGTAACTTGTGTATTAGACGTGTTATGGGGTTATGAAAATAAATATTTGGAGATATATTTGAGGATAGAATGTCTAGAAGGGAATATTGGGGAAGTTTACCATTTTGCCCTCGGGGACGTTTTGGTACCCCGAGCCTTGAGGTAACCACATAGATTAAGTTAAATAAAACAAAAAGGAAGAACCATTTAGAAGCTTAAGGAACTGACACTTACTTTTTCCTTCCAGCTGAAGATAGTCCTTATCCTTTTCTCTCTTTCACTCTCTAAGAAAAACTCAAGGAAAATTCTGGTGGAATTAGTCAAGAATTGAGGATTTTGGGCTGTTAGAATTAAGGAGCTAAAGCTGGGCACTTGAGGAAGCAGTTCTGAGATTCAATCCAGCAAAGGTAAGTGCCTATTATGTTAAATTGTGTCAATTTATTAGCTGGTTTAAGGTTGAATATCTGAGTTTGCATGTTGGCTGAGGTTGTAGTTTGTACTTGATGGTTTGGCTGAATTTGGAGCTAGACTCTGTTGGGTTTTGAAGCTGATTCTGTGTTAGGAATTATTATGGTGATGAGCTGGGATTGTTAGTTTAGTTTTAAGGAGGATTGTTTTGAAGAAAACGCAGGAAAAAGGGTGAGAAATCTGGGTTTTGAGGTGAGGGCCGCGGCCCTAGGAGGGGCACGCCGCGGCCCGTGTGTGCGCACGGCCATGGGAGGCCGAGATGCTTGAGGTGCGCTGCGGCGCTTGGTGTGTGCGCTGCGGCCCATGTGTGTTGTAGGGAAGTGTTGGTCTCTATTTCAAGGCTAGTCGCGGCGCTTGTGGCTAGGGTCGTGGCTCTTAGTGCCAATTCGTGTTTTTAAGGGTGCTTAGGCTTGGGAACTCAATGGTTAAGGCTCGGGATGGATGTTATCACCCGGATTGGTAAAATTCAAGGTCCCAGAGATTAGGGTTATGGCTCAAAGTTATTTATTGGATTAGAACTTGATGGATGCATATTGTTTATGTGTTGTGACTAAGGTTTCAGCGAGGCTCAAGTTAGAGGACTGTGCTAGGGACATTGATGCTTGGGGAGCTCGGGACTCAGGTAAGAAAACCCTTGTTCCCATAGAGCTTGTATGCAGGGCTGAGCCCAACGTGTTTGAATTGCAGGGTGTAGCCCTTTGGTTGTATTTGCTAGTATTCTGTACTTGTTTATTATGCTATGAGTGCAATTATGTGAATTATCGACAAGAGCCGGGAACGGTGTAGGCCGGGGTCGGCAGGGGCCGGGAACGGCGTTAGGCACGTTGAGTGCAAGGCCGAGTACGACAAGGGGTTGGGAACAGCGTTGAGCACATGATGTGCGAGTTGCTAGGGTGAGTCCCTAAAAGGATACCTGGGATATCTTCACGGTGTGGACCGCGAACCCAGGGCCTGGTAATGCACCTGGGACGGCTAGGCCGTATGTGTTTAGCCTATTGATGGCCAGTTTATATACTTGGTGTATGTTTGGCATATGTTATCTGTTTTGGTTTTCTTGCTGGGCTTCAGCTCACAGATGCTCTGTGGTGCAGGTAAGGGCAAGGAGAAAGCCAGCCAACCTTGAGTGTAGCAGGCATGAGCGGCGTGTACATGTTTGGCCAGCCTGGCTGCCACAGCCAGTGGATTTTTGGAGATGTTTGTAGATAAACCTAGATTTTGTCGTTTAGTCGACTTGGTTTAGTTTATATGTTGTAAATGTCTCTAAACTGTATTTTGGGATCCCAAGTGTTAAACTTTTATGATTTTCAATGAAATGAGATTATTTCTAAGTTTTCCTCTGTTTATGGCTTAATTACACTATTTGACCTAAAACCTCGATTAGCGAGTTGAATGCACGTTTTTAAACTCACTTGGTAACGACTCTAAGGAAGTAGGGCGTTACAAGAGTCTTGATTGATTTTTTCTCTTTTTCTTTCTAAGTATTATTTTCATGAAATTGTGACTGCTTGATTGTGTTGACTTTTACTTTTATAGTTGTCCCGATGTCGATATTTGTACTTTAGCTTTAAACATTTCATGGAGAGAAACTAACTTTGAAATTTTAACTTCGAATGAATTCTGATAACTTGGGATATGTTGTTAGTTTTATTTGGATTTAAATTTTATTTGCATAAACTGAGATGGGGAATTGTGGGTCTGAATATGAGCTGTGTGCAAATTGATTTTTGTGTATATTGATTGTGTTCAAATTGGGTATTAATTATGATATATAAATGCTTTAGTGATTCTTGTAAAGCATTGGATTGGTAGCTAATTTCAAGAGGTATGTTGTATTTGATTTTTTTTTTAATTTTCAATCTTTTATAATTTTGAATATAATTTGTATAAATTTAGTGGAGTTTGAATATCTTAGATATTCATCCGTAGTGAAGTAGGTTCTGAAAATTTTGTGTTTTGTGGGGATAACGGAAGGTTGAAAACTTGCATGTCTTAGTGAAGTAGGTTGTGAGAATTCTGTGTGCTGCGGTGATATATGGATGAAAACATGTGTGTTGTTTGATTTGTTTGAATTGTTGGTGTTGATTATCTTATGGAAACTAGGTCTGGATGATTTTGAGAAACCTTTAAATAGTGAAATCTACAATAAGAATGGCAAATTCATTGCTCTTGCTATTTGGAACATTATATTTGATCTAATTCTAGTTCATGTGTCTATGCTATTGGGTTTTCTTTATAAATTAGTTGTTGTATTGTATATATATATTTATATGTTTGGTTGGTGTATCATTTGCATTTTCATTTCATAATCATAAAGTGTTTAAGCTAACTTTTCTAATGAGTATTTTACCAAACATAAATCTTCAATCTTTCATGCCTATGTGTTGTAGTTAGTGTAATTGCATGGCTATTTTATAAAGTCGTAATGAGTATATTAACTTTGTTTCTTTTTGTACTCTTTTAGTTTACTATTAACTCTAAGTTTAAGGATTAATTATTTAAACTCTTGTGTAACTAAGCAAATCAACTTCACAACAAAGACAAGTGCACAATGGAATGGATGATGAATTGGAGGGTGGAGCAAGCTTCATGGTTTACTTTTTGTGTATCTTGTTATGTTTCTGATTTTTACTTTTGAAGCACAAGATGTGAAAGACTATAGAATTTTATTATGTATGCTTTCAAACTCAAGTTAGAACTAAGAACTTTTGAAGTGGATAGTGTCATGGTTTGAAGTAGTTCGTCTTCAAATGTAAAAATACTCCTGGTTTATCATATATATTGAATATTTTAAATTTTTTGATCTATTTAATATTACACTTGTGATCAATTGTGATTTTTTTAATCAAAATACAATAATAAAAACTTATTATAACAATTAAAAATGCATATTAAAAAATAACAAAATGTTGTTACCGGGAGAATTTACAATAATTATGGTTGTTTTGTATAATATATAATAATTGGGACAAAAAGTTATGATTTATATAATAGAATGAACTAAAAACGTTATAAAATGATCAAATATAACAATTTTCATAATAGTTGGAAAGTGTTATGCATAAAGTATAAGATTAAACTCCAAAGTTATAATCAAATACTCTAACTAAATGTTATTATTTGAATATTATAGCAACTAAAAATGTGTTATTGAATAGTTTAAGATAACATCGAACATAACATTTGAATACTGTTATAGAAAAGACAGGACTTTTAATAACAGGGGCTATGTTAGCGTTTTTAGAAGCCTTATCAATACTCCCGGTTAGCAGCTTTTAAGTGTTATGAATACTATTTTTTCTTGTAGTGAATTGTCTTGAAGTTTTGGAAAAAAGTTAGTGTGGAGAAAACCGAGTACCAAAAGGAACAATATTACAAATATTTTGTGCAACAAAATTTTAAGTAATATCTTAAGTCGCTTCTATGAATAAAGAAGTATGAATTTCGAGCAGTTATAAACTCATCGTACTTATATGTTTAAATAAGGATGCAAAGTGATTGTGAGAATTAATGAAACAAGTAGACGTAGTTGAAAGTTTAAATAATGAAATAGAGCTTTGAAATATTCAAGTTAGTATAAAAAGGAAATTTGGAAATAAAAACCGAGCTAGTACAATAACTCAGGTTATAAAGTATGATTCCAAATTAGACTTAAAAAACTAACATGAAAAAATCAAAGGTATAAAATCTTGGTCTGAACCAGGAACAAGGCTTGAATGATAACAAGTAAGCTATTAAGCTATAAGATCCTGGTCCTAACAAGGAACAAGGACTAAATGATAACATGTAAGCTATTAAGCTATAAGATCATGGTCTAACTAGGTATAAGACTTGAAACTAACATGTAGCTATTAAGCAAATGCTTAATCTTGGGTGAACCAAGCTCGAACCGAGTAGATAACATTAACTCGGAAGCATCCTTAGAAAAGAAGATAACATTGGACATAGATCAAGGATAACTTCTATTTATTTAAACTATGATTGATCACCATTAAAGGACAACCTCCAATTCTAGTCGCCTACCAGTTGAAGGAATAACCTTTAATGGCATGTTCGCATACAATAGCCTACTTGACTATGTTTATATACATGAAGCAAACTGAGTGATTCTGTTAACCTATGGTGTCGATAAATGATTTATGCTAACAAGCGATTAAGGAATGCGACTCCTCAATAACTTGGGGGACATATAGGGTATGAGAAAGAACATAGAAGATAAATTTTTTACAAACTTTCCAAAAAAGTGTTATGTTCGTTCTGCCCAAAAAGGAAAAAGTGTGCCTACTTATGTCTTGTTCGTTCTACTTTTAAAGGTGAAATGGTGTGCTTGTTTGTTCTACTTATAAAGGGGAAATTTTTTCAACTCTCCTAAGCATAAAGGCAAGACAATAACACAAGTCATGAAGAGACAAATAGCAAATATAAAAAACACACAAGACTGTTCACACCATGCACAAAAGGTAAAACGACATGTTCATTTGCATACAAGTACAGATTACAATGGAAAATAAAGAGTCAAAAGTGTGCTAGATACTCAAACATAAGGTCCACTAGAGACTAAATTATCAGGGCTCTGTCTTACGGGTCTAGTCACGCGAGGTAGCTAAAGGGTCGGTAGAAGTGCTATTCACGAGATCTTCAAGTCTTAAACTAACATCACCATCGCCTGATTGTACTAGGGAGGTGCGAACAAAAGTATTTCCCTCTTCAACAAGTCTTTGTTCGCAAGCCTCTAGTAGGTACTTTTCTCTGCCATTCAGAAATGATAAATCAATATTGTGCTTGTGTTTCTATACCTGAAAGAACATGTTATTTAAGATCTCTCCTTCTTCTTTTTAGGGTTTGACGGCGATCAGTTCAACATCATCATTAAGTTGCTCAACCTCAGCAGCATGAGACTTTTTAGGGTTGGTCAATCTTAGCCTTTAGTTGATTGATCTCGGTATAAGAAGAGCTTTTGAGTTGCTCAAGCTCAATCCTACAACTTTTCCTCTCACCATGAAAAGTGTCTATATCAGACGCGAGGGTACAAGATCTATCTTCCTTATCCTTCTTCAACTGCTCGAATAAACTCTGATAGATTGGTAAAAATGATAATTATCTGCAAAGGTTAATAAGAGATCAATGTAGGATATTAAATGGGACATGTCACTTGTAGAGAAGGTAAATCTTGATGTTACAAAACCGTCTGGGCTAAAGATTTCTCCATGCTTTTTTTCGGCATATTCAACCTTTTTTGTAACGACCCAAAATTACAAATAAGGCTTAAGGGCCTTGATTAGTGTGTTGAGAGGGCACAATTGGAAGTTATGTGAATTATTGGTGAAAATGCATGATTATGTGATAAGCATGCTTATATTATTATTTGGATATATGTGATGCATGACTATGCGTATTAGTATGCATGTAGGCCATGATTAGGTTATAAGGGCATATTTGTAATTTTTCCCCGTTGAGGGCATAAATGTAAATATTTGTGATAAATTTTTGAGACCACATTATTATGTGGATATATATTTGTAGCTTGTGACTTGAGGCGATCCTAGTGAGCGGTTTAGCAGAAAAGTCATGGCGAGGATTTATAACCGGGTCGTGGGAATCCGGGGGTATTTCTGGGAAGTTAGATAATATATTGGAGATTATTTATTATTGAGGAAAATAATTGGTAATTAGATAGGTGAGGTAAGTGGTAATTATTAAAGACACTCGAGGAATTAGCGGGAATTGGGAGCAATGACCAAAATGCCCTTAGAGTGATTTAAAGGTTTAGTTATTATTGGGAGGGCAATGTGGTCATTTGGTTTAAAATGAGGGATAAGTATTACTCTGCTTTATTGGCTTAGTTGAATGTGTAGATTATTTGGGAAGCCTAAAGGAAAACAAAAGCGACAAAAGAAAAGAAGGAAGGAAAAACAGAACACCTAAGTTAACCCTTTCTCTCTCATTCGGTTCTGTCTTTTTGCATCATTTCTTGGGGGGCTTCTGGAGCTGTAGTTCAGAGGAAGGTTAGGCCAAAGCTTAGCACCTGGATCCTTGGTAAAGCTAGGAGGTTCTACATGAAGTAATTCTAATTGAGGTAAGCTTCAAGGCTGTTTTTGAGTTTCTGGTTTTGTGTTGAAATAGATTTTTTAATTTAATTTTGGATGGGAATTCTAGGGAATTAAGGCTGAGGTTTTGAGGAGGGAAAGCTAAGGAAGTGTGGAGGATAGCCTAAGGTCAAATTTCTCCATTGAAGGTAAGAAACTCTGGACATGGTCACTTGAATTCTGAAGTTTTTTTTGGTGTTTTGTTGAGATTTTGAGTTTCAAGATCAATCATGGTGGTTTCTCTATTTTGTGGTGCATGTGGTTGAGTTTTGTATGGTTGGGTCATATGGGGTGAGTTATAGATGTTGGTAGGCTTGTTTCGGGGTATGGTTGAGGTTTGGATGAGTTTTGGAGAGGTTTGGTTCGAGGAAAATCGAAGGAAGAATTTTGGGGTTTGGCTGTGCCTCAGACTAGCGCTAGTCATTGAGTGCTACAGCGCTAGGCCTTGTGTTTAGAGAGCTTTTTGGCTCTGTTTGTAGCACTATAGCACCCTCTTTAAGGCGTTGTAGTGCTGCCCTATTTCCAGAAGGGGGTTTTTGAGTTATTTCCTAGGGTTTTTGTCCGGGGGCTCGGGGTTTGATTCCACTACCCCGTTTGGTGGAATTAGGGCTTCCTGAGGGCTCAGGATTGGTCCCGAGGCTAGGTTTTAGAATTGAAGTTTGGTGATGATTCTGATCTATGGTTGTGGCTAGGTGTACGCTAGGGCTCGGAAGGGATCGTGCTTGAGGGTCGGTTTCATTGATCAAAGCTAACGGAATCGAATGTGAGAAAAATGCACCCGGATATGTGATTATGTTGGGACTAAGAGCTCCCTATATTTGTATGATGCCATGGGACATGTGATTAAATGACCTAAGAGTGCCAGAATCAATATTTGTGCATAGGGCGCGGCTCGGCCACTGGTAGATGAGGACAGCTTGGTATTCACTGAGCTTGGTTTAAGCAGACCGGAGTCAGTGGGATAAATAGGGGGTACGACTGAAGGGCATCGACCCTGGTTGTTATATGTGAATTGGTTGTTAATGTTAGTTGATAAGATTGGTATGCTGAATGCCTGATTATATGGATGTTTTGGACTGTTGAGTAAATGATTACACTGTATGAATTATCTGATTATTTGATTGATGATTATACTCTGTTATTGTGTTTTCTTGCTGGGACTTGGCTCACGGGTGCTACGTGGTGCAGGTAAAGGCAAGGGTAAAGTGGACCAATCCTGAGTGGGAGAGCTTTGAGGTTGAATGTGTTGGAAATGTGCCCTGAAAGCTTACGTAGTAGACATTGTTTTTATGAAATAAATAAATAAATTGAATTTGTTATGCATATATTTTATGGACTGTATTATTCTATGATAATATTATGTAAATATCACGAAAATTCCTAAGTTCATATATGTAATCTCAAACACGTATTGGTACGGGAGGATTGTGTTTGAGATAAATGAACTTGAATAGTTCGCAGTAAAATAAAGTTATGGAATCTTTAGATTCATTACTGCAAGTACGGTCCACTAGTATTATGAATACAAGTGATCTAGATCCGGATCACTAGTGTGGTAGGACACTTTAGTGGAGGTGCTTTATATATTAGAGAATATATAGAACTGGACCAGATATGTTTATTAATACTTAGTTAAATACCGTTTCGAAGTATTAATTAAATATATCAACTGATGATCATATACAAATAGATCTTAATCCTGAAGTTACTATAAACTCCTGTTTATATTATATGAGTTCTTTGATTCACTTGTTAGGGTCTGTCAGAATGATCAGGCTAGAAACTTTTGTTTTGGGAACTCATTAATATAGATGGCTGGGGACATAGTATACAGATATGGAATCTATACCTTCTCGCAAGAGATTGAATTATGGTTCTCTTAAGGGTTGACTTTTGGGACTGAAAGGTTATTGAGCTCAAATTTATAATTTATTATGAATTAACCTTCACTAGTAAAGTCAATGGTACTTAAGGAAATAAGAGATAATTAAAAGGGTAAAACGGTAATTTTATTCCCAATTAATTATGAACCATTATTAGAGGGTCAAGTTGTATGCAATGATTATATCAATGGACGCTTTATGAATATAAAGTACTCAGTAAATGAAATGTCTATAATTACAAGAGTGCAGTCTCATATTTATAGTGGAATAATCATGAGATTAATAAATTAAGATTATTTAATTAAAGAGTTTAATTAATAATCTCAAATTTATTGGAGCTTGGAATTATAGGTCCATAGGTCCCCATAGTGGCTCTATCAACACTGTTCAAGGTAAGAGTTGATATGAAGGGAAAATAGTTTAAAGACATATTTAAGAAGAAATTTGTTCTTCAGGCCAAATATGCAATTATATGATAATAGTGATTAATTAATTAATCACAAATTAGTTGTAGTTAATAAAATTAATTAATATTTAATTATTGTATAATTTTCTAAATTATATTAAATAATTAAATTAATTTTCGAAATTTAATTAATTAATTATAATAAATTAAATATTTATTTTTGAAAATTTTGGATTTAATTAATTGGTAGAATTAATTAAATATCTTTATTTGAGTGGGAGATAATTATCTGATAAGTTCATATTGGATTTGAATTTAAAAGATTAATATTTATTCAAATAATTAATTATATTTGATAATTAATTAAAAAGATAATTAATTTGAATTAGTTATCAGGTTGCTAGATCTTATCTGACAAAGTAATTTGAATAAATAATTAAATAAATTTTGAAAAATCAACATCCCTAGAAATTAGGAAGCTACACGTTCACACACAGTCCAGGACTGTGTGTGGTGTGTAGGACCAGCATTTTTCAGGGATGGGATTTTCAATTTTATTTATTTAATTAATTAATTAATGGATAATTCAAAAATTGGTTTTTAGATTTTTTCATTAATAGAATAATTAATTAATTAAAAAGTAAATTGTAAAATGGTTACAGATTTATTTTTTAAATTTTGAATATTTTCTGTTAAGTGTGACTGATCAAAAAATTATTCAGATAAGAGAGGTGAAGAGAGTGAGACTACTCTGAATATTCGCTCTGTGAAAAATAGAACGATAGTTTTCTCTCCCTGAAAATAAAGAACCAATTCTCAGGCCTATTCTCTTGATCTCATGAGTTGAGTACATCAAGTAGAATCACAAATAAACTATCCTTCATTCTCTAAGTGCCCACACATTTCTTGAGGTGTAGAGAACGCTTTGGATGATCTGGGTGTGAGTACGTGGGAGCGGCTTGGATAGGAAGATCGTTCTAAATACGAAAAGATAGCAAGGACACTTGATAGGCTTCAAGAGGTATGAATTCTATCCTTGCCTTGTTTATGATTAATGTATGTATATTGATGGATCCTCATATTTAAAGGTAGTTTAAATATGTTACAAAATTTTTGCTGATGGAAGAATCTGGGATATTTAGATATTGAAGGGTAAGATGTTATGACGGTGGGTCATAGGAATGAACCACATTAGACTGTAAATAAGGTGATTGAACAGGAAAGAAGTTATAACTCAGCTGAATAATTTAGTGAATGTGGTTCGTGTGAACTGATTATGAGGTAGAGCATTGATAATGTTAAAATGAGACCCTATAATCTTCTGAGTTTTGGAAGGGAACCAGAAAGTGAAGAAAATAGAGTGGGGATTTGGAAGTACTGATTGACTGCAAATAAGATATCAATCGGAGGGCTTAACAGTTATGTTAAAGGGTTAGACATTGAATGTGCAACATTTGGGTTATCAAGAAAAGTGTATTCTTTGATGGGACAGTCATGGTATTGGGTGCTGAAATACAACTAAGGTGACATGGCATAGAACCTAGTAAGATAAAAGCAAGGAACACCATGCGAAGTAAAGGATTGAGGGATTTGTATCTCTCCAAGTTAGACAGCAAGAAAGAGTGTGATAGCTGGGGAAAGAAAGGGGAGTTTTAACTCCCGATTCGACAAGAGTTTTAAGAACGTAACAAGGGTTTGGCCAAGGGCCTATGTGCTGATCTTACTCTGGTAAAGGGAGATGATTTATAAGTATTTCTGGCATTGAGAATAGATCAATGAATAGATCGTTGAGGGTTAACAGACTCTAGAATTACAGCCGATCTGGTGTGCGAGTAAAAAATTAAAGGAGGTATAGTTATCAGTTGAGATCATATGAAATGATATAGATACTCATGTTTGAGTATTTTTTAAGCTTAAGAATAGAGACGTTGGTTCTTTGGAATTTTGGTCAGAGGTATAAAGTTTACTGTCTGACATGTTCAAGTAAATTTCGAGGACGAAATTATTGTAAGGAGGGGATAGTTGTAACGACCCAAAATTACTAATAAGGCTTAAGGGCCTTGATTAGTGTGCCGGGAGGGCATAATTGGAGGTTAAGAGAATTAATGGTAAGAAAGCGTGAATATGGGTATTGAATAAGTATGCGGGCCCTGTTTGGCTGGTGAGGCATAATGGTAATCTTGGCCCGTTAGGGCATAAATGTGAATGTGTGTGATAATTGTTGAGACCACATTATTATGTGGATAGATGGATAAATATATGTGCGTGTACAGGTGTGTGCGTTTGTAATTAGCGGCACGAGGCAATCCTAGGGAGCAGGTAGCGGGAAAAGTCACAACGGGGCTTAATAGTTGACTTTGGATAAGTCAGGGATATTATAGGTATCGGGTAATTATTTAGACTATCGGGTTATGAAAATAAATATATGGAGATATATTTGAGGTTAGGAAGTCTAGGTGGGAATGTTGGGGAATTTTACCATTTTTCCCTCGGGGACGTTTCCGGCACCCCGAGGCTCGGGATTGACTTAACGGGATAAAGGATAGACTTAGTTAAAATAGAAGCTAGTTGAAAGAAATATTAGACTGACTCTTATTCTCTCTCCCTCCTCTCTCTCAAGAAAACTAAGAAAAACACAAGAAAAACAAAGGAAATTTGGAGGATTTAGGCTGGGATTTCAGAGGATTTCAGTGGGGATTTAAAAGCTTAGCTCAAGGATTATCCAAGGAACATTTAATCAAAGCCAAGGTGAGAATCAAACTGTGTTTTTGAGGTTAGAAACTCTGAGTTTTCTGAGTAGTAAGATAATTGTAATTTTGATGTTTAAGGTGGAATTGAAGCTAGAAACTTGGGAACTAGCTGGGATTCTGCTTAGAAAAGGGGTTCAGCTGAAAAGGTAAACTTTAATTTATGATTTAGAAGTTTAAATCTGAGTTTTGAATGGTTGGTTATGGTGTTTGATGTTCTTGAGTTTCAGAGATTGAAACATGGATTGCAATGAGTTTTAGATTGGGTTTCCTATTGAATTATGATGTTAAAGTTGTCTTAAAAGTGTTGGGAATGATTGATATTGAAGTAGGGAGCTTTGGGATGATTTTGGGTAAGGTTTGGAGGTTGGAAATGGTAGAAATTCTGGGCTCAGAGGGAAGGGCCGCGGCTCTGTTCTAGAGCGCTGCGGCCCTAGGATGAGGATGAGCCAGGAAGGCTCGGCCAAGGGGGAGCGCCGCGGCACCCAAGGCAAGGGCTGCGGTGCATGTCTTCCTTCAGGGAGGGCCTTGGTTTTGTTTTGGGGAAGGGCCGCGGCTAGGCTTCAGGGGCCGCAGCCCTTGGTTGCACACATGAGTTTTTGAGGGTTTTAAGCACGGGAAGGTAGTCTAGTGTGCTCGGGATTGGTTTCGCCATCGTGCTTGGTGGAATTCGGTTGCCCGGGAGTTAGTTTTATAACCAGAAACCTATATCCGAGTATTAATGGAATTTATTATCTTGGTTGTGACTAGGTGATAAGCTAGGGCTCGGGAATGGATCGTGCTCGGGGGTCGTCCTCTCTAATTAAAGCATTTGGAATTAAGGTAAGAAAATTGCACCTGTGTATGTCGATAGGATGGGACTAAGTGTTCCCTATATTTAAATGTATTGTTATGTGATTGTGATACACCATGTGAATATGTTGGGACAAAGAGTTCCCTATAATGGTATGAATGTCATAAGGTGGTATTATGCAACGGGGACATGTGGTAACGGCCTAAGGGTACCGAAATCCACACTTGCGCACAGGGCGCGGCTCGGACACTGGTATCCGAGGACAGCTTATTATGCACTGAGCTCGGTTTAAGCGGGCCGGAGTCAGTGGGTTAAACAGAGGGTGCGGCGTAAGTCGTCGGCCCTAAATATTATGTGGTATGAGTGTATTTTGTGATTGATTGTGTCTTGAATCTGAATGTATGTGCTGAATATCTATTGTAGAATATTGTCTATGACTTAATGAGTATCTGGAGCTGGATTATTGGTTATTGACCAGTGTGTTGTCTTAAATGGAATTAATGGCTTGAAAGAACTGAGTAATGCTTTGTGGTTATTGGATTATACTCTGTGAACTGTTTAGCTGTTAATACTGTTACGATATGATATTATGTTTTCTTGCTGGGCTTCGGCTCACGGGTGCTACATGGTGCAGGTAAGGCAAGTTGGCCATGGGTTGGAGAGCTCTAGGGGCAAGGTGTACATTGTCAACTGCTCGGCCGCCACGGTCAAGGATTTGTAAAGGAACGGGAACCTAAAACGTATATTTTGCCATTAGAGTGGCTTGGTCATTTATTTGTAATTAAGAGTTTTATATTTACGTTATTTAAACCCTAATTTGGGATCCCAGGTAACAAACATCCGTTTTAGTAAAGTTTAACCGTTTATAAATCAAAATTCTTTTTTAACCTAAACTTTTGTGTCATTAGATACACAGTTCCAACTAAATGACTTGATTAGCAAGTCTTGCACTATTTCAAACACACAGTGTGACGGTCTTGGTTATCCAGGGCGTTACAACGATAGTTTTCTCTCCCTGAAAATAAAGAACCAATTCTCAGGCCTATTCTCTTGATCTCATGAGTTGAGTACATCGAGTAGAATCACAAATAAACTATCCTTCATTCTCTAAGTGCCCACACATTTCTTGAGGTGTAGAGTACGCTTTGGAAGATCTGGGTGTGAGTACATGGGAGCGGCTTGGATAGGAAGATCGTTCTAAATACGAAAAGATAGCAAGGACACTTGATAGGCTTCAAGAGGATTGAAATCTATCCTTACCTTGTTTATGATTAATGTATGTATATTAATGGATCTGCATATTTAAAGGTAGTTTAAATATGTTACAAAATTTTTGTTGTACACTGGGCCAACCACACCACCATTCCGCTGCGTATTAGGAAACTCGTTCCTAACAATTGGTACCAGAGCGGTCATTAATCTCTGCATACATTAATTACTGTGTGGGCATAATATGCATTCTTATGTTATTGTAATATATGTGAATGGATGGATGTATGTATGATGATAGTTTATTCTTAAGGGTCGTTAATTATATGGTGTTTTGGGTTTAGGAATTGTTCTTAAAATTCTAAATGAAAAATGTAAGCCATTTTTGGGGCATAGGAATTTTTGTAATTTTAATTTTCTGTGTTAAAATTATTTGAAAAATTCGGTAAGGCCCGAGCCCCGGGTTCCGAGCCCCGAAGCCTGAGCCTCACCCAGCTACTCTGCTGCGTGCCCAGCCCCAGCCTGCATGCCCAGCCATTGCTGTGTGCTGCTAGGCCAGGCGTCCCGCACCTGCGCTCCTGCCCAGGTCGTGCGCCCCTGCGCCATGCCCCTGCACACCAGCCCAGCAGCCTCGCCCAGCCCATGCCCCAGCGCCCCTGCGGCTACCGCACCCCAGCAGCCTGTGCACCCCATGCCGAGCCACCATATGCAGCCGCCTCTAGGGTTTCTAAACCGTAGGGCTTGCATCCAAAAATTGTCCATTTAAATTATGGGCTTAATTAAGTTAGCCCATAATTAAAAATTGTTTTATTTTGAATTAATTGTATGAGCCCAAATTCAAATCTGGGCCTAATAACTTATTGGGCATCAAACCCAAGTTAATTATTCTTAAAATTTGTTTAAGATAATTAAAAGTTGTTTTAATTCAAAATTAAATGGATAAGTGGCTTAATGGAGCAAGACTACTTGTGAAGGCCCTAAGTAATAGATAGAGATCTATTTAGGTCTTATTTAGTTTCTTACATTTTTGTGTATATTTTTGCAAGTGTTGTAATTTTTCTAGAAATACCCAAGACACCCGGCCCACATTTATTTATTTATTTAGCTAGTATTTATTTATTTAAATGTTTGAATGTGATTAAATTGTTTAATACTTTATCATGCATTTTTTGACATGCCATACATATAACCCACACAGTATTTAAAATTGTGCATGCATCTCATATGAGTAGAAACATGCCTTAGGATTATCCTATGTGATTATATGCTGGTCCATATAATAATAAATCTAGTTTTTAACTAGTTCAAGAGTGGAAATAGATTTTAAAAGTTGTTTAAATTCTAGTATTTAATAAAATTGTTTTATTAAATTATAAATGATATTCTTAGTAATTATGGCAAAATAAAATTGAACTAATTAGGGCATAGTTCTATAATTTTAATTTTGCTTAATTTGATTAGTAATTATTAGAATATCATTTGGTAAAAATAGATCACTTTATTTTTACAACCAATTAAAAAGCATAGGATGTTTTGAGAAAACACATGTTCTAAAATAGTGAGTGGGAGAGGGAGTTATGACAATAAGTCTCATGGTCTCCCTTATTAGTTAGCACCAAGGTAACATGGAGAGGGTCTCGTGGCACCATTGCTTGTGTCCCCCTAAGGAAGGCTTCCGACTATGTTATTCTCAAGGCAAACTTCTTTTTCAAGAATAAGATTTAATGATGTATTTCAAGTTTGACTGACCCTAAGGCACACTCTTGAGTTAAGTCATTGATCTAAAATAATGGGTTACACTCACAAGGTACATTAGGCTTTCGAGCGGACTAGTGTATTCTTGACCAAACAAGCGGTTGTTGATAAGTCAAAAGAGAAATATTGATTTAAGTTTTAACTTATAAATTTGAGAGCTTGTCTCAAAATTGATTTGGAATTAGTTTGACCTACCCTAAGGCTGGTCCATTAATGTTCAAATTAATTAATCGTGGAATTAGTAATTATTTTTTATGTGTTTTTTGTTGCATTCATGCATCACGTTTATTATTCCGAAAATAACTGATATTTATTATATGCATAGATTCATTTTGTTTATTTATTTATTTTCAGCAATTATGTCTAGCTCAATTCTTGTATCTTCTTTACTTGCTAATGAAAAGTTAACTGGTGAAAATTACATGAAATGGAAATCAAACCTGAACATTGCATTAATATGTGAGAAGCCTAAAAAGTCATCCAAAAGCAAAGAGAACAAGAACACTAAAACCTCCAAAAGGAAGACCCCAAAAGGGACTTGCCTTCATTGTGGAGAAAATGCTCACTGGATAAGAAATTGTTCAAAGTATCTCACTGAACTCAAAGAGAAAAATACAAGTAAATTTTATTTACTTGTGTTAGAAGCTTGTTTAGTGGAAGATAATTCCTCAACCTGGATAGTAGATTCAGGAGCCACTAACCATGTCTGCTTTTCTCTTCCGATTCTTGGTTCAACGAGGAAGCTTGCTGATGGAGAGGTGATTATGAGGGTAGGCAGTGGTCAGATTGTCTCTGCAGCAGTAGTTGGAACAGCCCGTTTGGAATTTGATAATAATAAATTTCTTGTTTTAGAAAATGTTTATTATATTCCTGGATTTTCTAGAAACTTAATTTCTGTTTCTATATTGCATGAACAAAATTTTAAAATATCTTTTAATAATAATTCGATTGTTATTTCAAGATATGGTTTTAAGATATGTTCTGAAAAATCTATCGATGGGCTTTATAAACTGCAAGCTAAAGAGAAATCTATAAATAATTCATAATTATTTTAAACAGCTAATCCTAGATCTATTAAACGACAAAAGATTGATTCTGATAGTGATACATATCTGTGGCATTTGAGATTGGGCCATATTGGTCTAGACAGAATAAATAGGCTTGTAAAGAATGGTCCTTTAAGAGAACTATCTATTGAATCTCTCCCTGTTTGTGAATCCTGTCTAGAAGGCAAAATGACCAAGAGACATTTCTCTGCCAAAGGTTCAAGAGCCACAGAACCACTTCAGCTAGTACATACGGATGTTTGCGGTCCACTTAATGTACAAGCAAGAGGAGGTTATGAATACTTCGTCACTTTTATTGACGATTATTCAAGATATGATTACCTATATTTAATGCAAAGAAAATCTGAAACTTTTGGAAAGTTTAAAGAATTTCAAGCAGAAGTTGAAAAGCAATTAGGTAAGTCACTAAAAGCTCTTTGATCTGATCGAGGAGGAGAGTACTTGGATTTTGAATTCAAGGACCATCTATGTGAGCATGGCATTCATTCCCAACTCACAGCACCTGAAACGCCACAGCAAAATGGTGTTTTGGAAAGACGGAACAGAACGTTATTAGATATGGTTAGATCAATGATGAGTTTCTTATCATTACCACTGTCATTCTGGGGCTATGCGATTCAATGTACTCTATACATATTAAATGTTGTTCCATCTAAGTCTGTCCAAAAGACACCCATAGAATTATGGAATGGTTGTAAACCTAGTTTACACCATTTTCGGATTTGGGGATGTCTAGCACACGTGCTTAAAGGAAAGACCGGGAAGTTGGAATCACGCTCTGAAGTGTGCATGTTTGTGGGTTATTCCAAAGAGACCAGAGGTGGAATTTTCTATAGTCCAAAAGAAAATAAAACATTTGTGTCGACAAATGCAACTTTTCTTGAACATGACTATGTGAATAACCATAAACCTCGCAGTAAAGTTGTTTTGGAGGAGATGGTCTCAAATGAAGTTGCAAAGTCACCAGCAACAACCAATGAAAAACAGCAAGAGGAAACTGCTAATTCTAGTCAGAATAGTAATGAACCTCGTCGTAGTGGGAGGGTTAGCAAGCAACCCACACGCTATGAACACGAAGTTCAAATGCTTGTGTCTGACACAAACAAAGACGATCCATTGACATTTAGAGATGCAATGAATGATTCTGACAAGGACAAATGGCAAGATGCCATGAACCAAGAAATGGAATCGATGTATTCCAATTCTGTCTGGGTTCTTGAAGATCCACCTGAGAATATTAAACCCATTTGTTGCAAGTGGATATTCAAGAAGAAAAGAGGAGCGGATGGGAAAGTAGAGACTTTTAAAGAAAGGCTTGTAGCCAAAGGTTACACACAGAAAGAAGTGGTTGACTATGAAGAAACTTTTTCTCCTGTAGCCATGCTAAAATCCATTCCTATACTCTTGTCCATAGCTGCGTGCATGGATTATGAGATTTGGCAAATGGATGTCAAAACAGCTTTTCTGAATGGCTACCTTGACGAAACCATTTACATGTCTCAACCAGAAGGGTTCGAGTTAAAAGGTCAAGAGAAAAAAGTTTGCAAGCTTCTTAGATCCATTTATGGACTCAAACAAGCTTCTAGATCTTGGAATCTTAGATTTGATGACACAATTAAAACGTTTGGTTTTGAACAAAACGTTGACGAACCTTGTGTCTATAAAAAAAATCAAAGATGGTGTAGTAGTATTCCTCGTTCTTAATGTTGATGATATATTACTGATTGGAAATGACGTAACATCATTATCAAAAGTAAAGAACTGGTTAGCTAAACAATTCCAAATGAAAGATTTGGGAGAAGCCAAGTATGTTCTGGGCATTAAGATTCTTAGAGATAGACAGAACAAAATTTTGGCATTGTCTCAAGCAACTTATATTGATAAGATGCTAGAACGCTTTAATATGCAAAACTCCAAAAAGGGTGATATGCCAACCCGTTCTGGAGTATTCCTTTCCAAAGAGCAGTGTCCCAAAACACCTTAGGAAGAGGAAGACATGAGACAATATCCCTATGCCTCAGCAGTAGGCAGTCTAATGTACGACATGTTGTGTACAAGACCTGACATTTGTTATGCAGTAGGGATAGTCAGCCGTTATCAATACAATCCTCGATTGAGTCATTGGACTGCTGTAAAGAATATTCTCAAGTATCTTAGAAATACTAGATATTATATGCTTGTATATTCAGGTGGAGACCTGAACCCCACTGGTTACACTGATTCTGATTTTCAATCAGACAGAGATAGTCAAAAATCGACTTCTGGATCAGTGTTTTCTCTTGGAGGAGGAGCGGTAGTCTGGCGAAGTATTAAACAAACTAGCATTGCAGACTCCACCATGGAAGCTGAGTATATAGCAGCTTGTGAAGCAGCTAAGGAGGCTGTGTGGCTCAAAAAGTTCTATTCTGATCTGGAAGTTGTACCAGATGTGGATAAGCCACTAGTCCTATACAGTGACAACAGTGGGGCAGTAGCTAACTCAAAGGAACCATGGAGTCACAAGAGGGGAAATCACATCGAGAGGAAGTATCACTTGCTAAGAGAGATAGTTCATCGAGGAGATGTTGCAGTTATGAAGATAGCTTGAGAGCATAATCTTGCAGATCCTTTCACAAAGACTTTATCTATAAAATCTTTTAAGGATCATGTAAGAAACATGGGAATGAGAGAGATGCATCATTTTCTTTAGGGCAAGTGGGAGATTTTTGGAAATGTGCCCTGAAAGCATATGTGGTAGACATTGTTTTTATGAAATAAATAAATAAATTGAATTTGTTATGCATATATTTTATGGACTGTATTATTCTATGTGTTGACGCGGTTCTTCGCCAACAGGTAATTAAGAAAATAAAAGGAAGGGATTAGTGCTTAACAATGAACCGAAATAGATGAATGATCTTTTAATGGACTGATGACACAATTACGTTTTTTAGGTGGTTCAAAGGTTAAAATCCATCTACTCCACCAGCCAATGTTATTGCTATATGCCTGATATTCTTTTACAGGGTATTTCTTTACACAATAGGATCCCACCCTTTGCAACTCCCAAGGTCTCCATATTTATAGGAGAGGGCACCTGGGAGTTGGTAGGGGGGGTCATCCTGTGACCTTCTTACCTATCATGTCACTTCTGTGACATTCATGATTAATTCATAAAACCTGACATATGAAGTGTGGTCTAATCAATAGGTAAGGTAATAATGGGCCGCACAGCCCAACCCAATCGTGGGTGCCTGAATACGCACGTTCATGCTGCGTGTCCGAAAAGTCAGGGATATATCAGACACGTGATGTCTGATATATGCACGTTTACCTTGCATGGTTGACTTTATAAAAGGTCATAGCCTCCACCTCCAGCTCGTACCACGAGCTGGATGCCTCCTCGACCTGTGGCCTTCACAGTCCTGACTCAGTCCTTAAGTAATCTTGGCGAACCTTTGGATATCCCGAGCTAACGAGGTAGGACATGACGACAACAGCTCCGGTCATGGGGGATCCACGTGGCTGATATAATTGGGCCGTATCTCAGCTCGCTAATAGCCCGTTGGAAAATTAGGGCGTACATTTGCCCCCCAAGCCCCTGCTCGTGGTACACGACGTCGTGTAGGGCCACAGTAGGGGCTTTTAGGCTTCTCCATGGGCTCTCCATATTCCACCTTTTACGTAGGCGCCGAGTACGTGGAACATCATGGTTGGTGACGGTACGTCTTACGAGAACCGCATTAAATGGCCTAGCCTATACTCAGCCGTCGTTTCGCCTTTCGAGTGGAGAGTCTTGGATCCCACATCAGGGCAATCCAATGGCCCTCCTCACGTGGCCTTTCACGTATATAAAAGGGGTGGCCACCTTACGCATGGGCCACCCAGTTATTCGATAATTTTCTGAACTTTCCATTTTCTTCTCTCTTCTCATCTTCAAAAGAAAAACCCTCTTCTTTCCGGCCACTGTTCCCAGCACTCTAGAAGTTCAGGTGCAAGGGCTCCCTTGAAGCTTTGGAATCAACTACTCCGACGAAGCCCCAACCCAGACGACCCCTTCATCCTCTTCTCAACCAGAATACTCCGTAAGTCTCCTGACTGTGCATGTTTTGGATTTCTTTTTCACTGTAGCCTAGGTAAATAATTCCTGTAGCTGCATGCAAGGTTTTGTTGGTTTTTTGTGGGTATGAAGGGAGAAAGCTTTTAGGTTAGGGTATCTCTTGTAGTAGAAAACCATTTAGGAGCATGGTTTATAGGGTGCATTTTCTGGGGAAATTTTCTGGGTAGGATTTTTGGTATGCTTGTTTAAAATATCCAGTACTTTGGGTGCAAAACCGGGTAGCTTAGGGGACACGCTTCACAGGCTATTTTGCACCTCTTGCCTACTGAAACTTTCCTTCCAAGGAAAATTTCTATCCTGACCCTCCTGACACACGAATTCCGAGTAATCGGGGATCTGTTGGGAGCACAGGCGCATGTTCATAGAACCGCGTTGTCTCACTCTCCACGGGCTGAGATTACCTCAGCTCGTGCAAAGGAAACACCCCTTTTGATTCTCCCTTATGCTTAGGTCGCCTTTTCTGAAATTTCTTCTTTTGTTCGCTAGGCGACTAGATGGGACCCAAGAAGAACGCTCCTAAGAGGATCGCAGGTAGCTCGTCCTCCCAACAATCCAAAGGAAAAGAAGTGATGACAGACTCCCCAATCCCTGTCTTCGGGCCGGCCGTGGAGCAGGAGCTCGAGGTGGCGCCCGATGCCTTCTTCGAGGCTGAGAGGATCGTCTCAAAGATCACTGACCAGGGGAAAGTAAATAAAATATTCCTTTCCACAACATCGAACTGGGGAGGGGCGCCCTGATCGCCTGACCTCCGGCAGAAGGTGAGCGGAGCTGCGTGCCGCTCGACGAGGAGTTCGCGGCCTAGAGTGATGAGCACGTCAAGGCTGGGGCTTTCCTCCCGCTAGATCAATACGTCGCCGACTTCCTCAACTACGTGAGGTTGGCTCCTTTCCAGCTCCCCCCCAACTCTTATCGTTTGTTGGCGGGGTTGAGATATCTGTTCTTGAAATAGGAGTGGGAGGTCCCCACTCCAGCAGATATCCTATATTTTTTCTGCCTCAAGGCCAGCCCGAAGCAGTAGGGGCGAGGCGACGGGTTCTATTACTTGACCCGGTTTCCAAATACGGCTGCGATCATCGAGCTGCCCAGCCACCCCAACGACTTCAAAGACCAGTTCTTTATGTCCAAGGGGTTTCGCAACTGCGACCTGCACTACTTCAACCATCCTCGTAAGTATCTTTCATCCTTAGCTCGTAAGTTAAGTATCGATTAGCTCCCCCCTGTATCCATTTCTGACTTAGAATAATTTTGCAACCATTTTCGCGAGGACAGATAAGTCTGTGATCCTCGGGAGTCAGTACGAGACACTGGCGGGCTTGGCCCCCAGTGAAAAGGACTATCACCAGCTCGTGACAGACGAGACGATGCTGGCATGCAAGCTGATCTCTCCAGGCCAGACTTTGAACCTGAGGAGACCTCGGGTGCCTCCCCCAGCTCGCGAGATGAGGCCTATCCCTGAGGAGGAGGCCGCGGGGGATAAGGACGAGGTGCCCCTCGTGAGGAGGAAGCGGGCGCTGGAGGAAGCCCAAAGAACGGACGAGGATAGGATCTGGTCCGGAGTAGCTGCAGGTCCCTCCGGCCAAGGTAACCCATATCTATTCAGGGGCTTAGATAGGGCCACCACAGACCCCCAGCTAGCTAGGTTCAATCCCAAACAGCTCGTCCAACGCCATCGAAGTGACCCAGACCTTGACATAACCCTACTCCATTGTGTCGACCGGCTCGTGTTGGATTACGAAAATAGCCGCCCTAGGGGTACCATAGTCGTAGACAACACTCTAGCCTTTAGGTCGGCCTTATTTGAGGAGTATGGGACCAACCTTCGGTCATGGCCCTCGCTCCGAGAGGGCATCGTAGCTCCGGGTCTTAGGCAATATGTAGAAGAGTCTAGTCCTGAGCCAGTCTCGAACCCAGAACCCGCGCCAGCTCGAGAAGTAATTGTCTTAGATTCCCCCACAAAAGCTCCGGGGCTGATGGTCGTGACCATAGATTCCTCTTCTAGCTCGGGGGGTAGGATTCCTTTTAGTACATATACTTGAGTTTCGCTTTTTCCCCCTTATTTTTTTTTCACATGAATGCTTACTTGTATATTAATGTTGTCTTTGTTTTGCCAGAGGAAATGTCTCAGCCCGAGAGCAGAGATCTGCGATCTATGTTTGCCGGAGGGAACTCCTCAGCTGGGGCCTCCGGGCCCAAAATGAAGAAGCTCCGGGTGGCGAAGAAAGCTACTGGGGCCTCAATCAAGTCCCCTACAAAGGGGAAAGACCAGACCCCAGCTGCCCAGGCCAAGGAAACTGCACCTCCTGCTGCAGTGGAGAACATGCCCCCGCCCCCTCTGCGAGCTCCAGCCTTTGTTCGGGACACAGGGGCGGAGCTCGGGGCCTCGGCAACCGAGGCCCCTGAGGTGCGCATCCCGATGGACCCCCAGGCCATGGAGAAGATTCCAGACGTCTTTCGGGGGACAGTGTATGAGACAACGAGCTACGCCGTCGACCACTTCTACCGCGCCACTGAGAGAGATCTGCGGGCCATCGAAACAAGGAGCCCGGAGGGTGTAATGGATTCTTCATTGGGAATGGCCTTAACGGTAAGCTGACTTTACCCTTTTATGATCTTTGACTATCATGCCTTGCCCTATTTCTCCTCTTTTTTTTTTCTAAGGAAGTTGCCTCTCTATTTTTGTAGAGTGTCTTGGCCCTTCACCGGAGCATATCCAGGTCCAGGGCCCGGCTTGAGGGGATGAGGGGCGAGCATCAGACGGTTTTGGCCGCCCATCAGACTTCCTTGGGGGCCCTGCAAACGGCCCAACAGAAGGAAAAAGAAGCCAAGGATGCATTGGCAGCCGCACAGGCTGAGCTGGAAGAAGCCCGTCCTAAGCTTCAAGAGGCCGAGGCCACCAAAGCCGCCCTTGCTGCCACGCTGGTCGAGCTAGACTCTGCGAAGACTAGGGCTGAGGAGGCCAAGGCCGCCTTGGAAATGGAAAAGGCAACTTCCAGCTCCGCCATGGAGGACATGCTCTACCATTGCTGGGTCTATAACCCGAACGTCAACTTCTCCTTCCTAGGAGCGGACTGGGAGGTCTTCCAGGAAGGGTTCAAAGCCCGTCTCCAGCAAGAGGCACCTTCTGAGACTGAGGAGGCATCCGCCGTGGCCGAGCAGGAGGGCGAGACAACGACCTCCACGGGGCAGCCCGGTGGAGCCTATGACCTTTCTTTTTCGCACCCACTCCTTTATTATTATCATCATTTTTTTTTGTGTAACTTTGCATGAGGTTTTCCCACCTCGAGACAATTGGTTTTATCAATGTTTACTTTTAATTGGTTTATTTCCTTTTGCCTCTACACATTTTAGTTACTACTTTGAAAAACTTAGTTCGGGTTAATTTTTTACTAATATTTTGTGCTTTTTAAGAAAAACACCGATTAATCAATTTAAATTAACCTCTAAGTTTTATGACCTGGTCATGTCCAGGACCTTAGTTTGAAAACTTAGTTCGTGTTAATTTTTATCAATATCTCGTGCTCTTTAAGAAAAGCAACGATCAATCAATTTAAATTAACCTCTAAGTTTTATGACCTGGTTATGTCTAGGACCTTAGTTTGAAAACTTAGTTCGCGTTAATTTTTATCAATATCTCGTGCTCTTTAAGAAAAGCAACGATCAATCAATTTGAATTAACTTCTAAGTTTTATGATCTGGTTATGTCGAGGACCTTAGTTTGAAAACTTAGTTCGCGTTAATTTTTATCAATATCTCGTGCTCTTTAAGAAAAGTAACGATCAATCAATTTGAATTAACTTCTAAGTTTTATGACCTGGTTATGTCGAGGACCTTAGTTTGAAAACTTAGTTCGCGTTAATTTTTATCAATATCTCGTGCTCTTTAAGAAAAGCAACGATCAATCAATTTGAATTAACTTCTAAGTTTTATGACCTGGTTATGTCCAGCACCTTAGTTTGAAAACTTAGTTCGCGTTAATTTTTATCAATATCTCGTGCTCTTTAAGAAAAGCAACGATCAATCAATTTGAATTAACTTCTAAGTTTTATGACCTGGTTATGTCCAGCACCTTAGTTTGAAAACTTAGTTCGCGTTAATTTTTATCAATATCTCGTGTTCTTTAAGAAAAGCAACGATCAATCAATTTGAATTAACTTCTAAGTTTTAAGGCGACCTGGTTATATCCAGGCACCATATGCCCCCCAATTAACTAGGAAAGAGTCTTTTGTGGTTACTTTAGATTACACTTGCAAATATATTCAATCATGAACGAAAAGTTAATTCTCATTGCTCAATACATAAAAAATGGCCTTTAGGCCTTACAAGGGTGTCATTGATAATATCTCTTCAAATGGATGGCGTTCCAAGTTCGTGGGACTGCCCCTCCATTGAGCCGAGCTAATTTGTAAGTTCCTTCTTTAATGACCTCGATGATTTGATATGGCCCTTCCCAGTTTGGTGCCAATACCCCATCCTTGGGATCCTTACCGGCTAAGAAAACTCTTCTGAGGACCAGGTCGCCAATGCTAAAGGCGCGCTTTTTGACTTTTGAGTTGAAATAACGAGTGATTTTTTGCTGGTAATGTGCGAGCTGAAGTTGCGAATCTTCTCATCTTTCATCAACCAAGTCAAGGGAAGCGGAAAGTAGTTCGTGGTTGCGGTCCTGGTCATATGCCTAGATTCTATGCGAAGGTACCTTAATCTCCACCGGGAGGACTGCCTCACTCCCAAAAGTCAAGGAGAAAGGAGTATGACCCATAGTAGTCCGATGCGAGGTCCGGTATGCCCACAGAACCTGGGGGAGTTGTTCTGGCCAGACCCCCTTGGCTTTGTCTAGTCTCTTCATAAGGCTCGCCTTTAGGGTCTTATTGACGGCCTCGACCTGGCCATTTGCCTAAGGATAGGCCACAGACGAGAAGCTTTTCACAATCTCGTACCTTTCGCAAAATTCGGTGAATAGGTCGCTGTCGAACTGAGTCCCATTGTCGGAAACGATTTTCTTGGGCAGCCCGAATCGGCAGATAATGCTCTTAACCACGAAGTCGAGGACTTTTTTGGAAGTTATTGTTGCCAAAGGTTTTGCCTCAGCCCACTTCATAAAGTAGTCGATGGCCACCACAGCGTATCGGACCCTGCACTTTCCAGTAGGGAGGGCGCCAACCAAGTCGATTCCCAGACCGCAAATGGCCATGGGGAAGAGATCATCTTCAGCTTGACTGGGGGAGCTCGGGCAACTGCGGCGAACCGCTGGCACTTGTCACATTTCTTGACATACGAGATCGAGTCCTTGGATAGAGTGGGCCAGTAATACCCTTGCCTTAAGACCTTTAGGGCCAAGCTTTGCCCCCCAGTGTGATCCCCGCAAAAACCCTCATGCACTTCCTACAGGATGGCCTTTGCTTCGCTTGGAAGAACACATCGTAGGAGAGGTAGGGAGTGCCCACGTCGATATAGCACCCCGTCTAACATCGTATACCCTGGGGCCTGGTACAGTACCCACCGTGCATCATTACGTCCCTCAGGTAGCTTCCCTTCGGTGAGATACTCAAGGATGGGGGTCATCCAGGTCGGCCTGGCGTCGATCATCTCGACCTCCGCCCCGACTCCTTCTATACTTGGTTTTTCCAAGAACTCTACCGATACTAACCCCAAAGCCTCAGTCTCCCCGGAGGTGGCGAGCTTGGCAAGAGCGTCTGCATTAGCGTTCTGCTCCCGAGGTATCTGCTCGATTGAGCCTCGCCCAAACGCGGACAATTCGACTTTTACCTTTGCCAGGTAAGCAGCCATCTTGGTTCCTCGTGCCTGATATTTGCCTAGCACCTGGTTTACCACGAGCTGGGAATAACTGAAGCACTAAACGGAGCTCGCCTTCAGCTCCTGGGCTATTCTCAGTCCGGCCAGCAAAGCTTCATATTCGGCCTCGTTGTTGGAGGCCTTGAATCTGAATCTCAGCGCCGAGTGGAATCTATGTCCCTTAGGGGATATCAAAATGATTCCAGCCCCGGAGCCGTTCTCATTGGATGAGCCATCCACGAAGATCCTCCACGACGTCTGGGCCGAGGTGACCTGGGGTGAGTCTTCTACAGGATCCTCCCAGAATCCTGTGCACTCTACCACAAAATCGGCCAGGGCCTGACTTTTTATAGCAGTTCATGGGGTGTACAAAATCTTGAACTGACTGAGTTCGATAGCCCACTTTAACAGGCGTCCCGATGCTTCAGTTTTTTGCAGAACCTGCCTTAAAGGCTAATCGGTCATGACGTGTATTGAGTGGGACTGGAAGTACGGCCTGAGCTTTCGAGAGGCTGTGATAAGACAGAACGCCAATTTCTCCATCAACGGGTATCGGGATTCAGCTCCGAGAAGTCTCTTACTGATGTAGTAGACTGGTTTCTGAACTCGGTCTTCTTGTCGGACCAATACGGCACTAGCTGCATCCTCTGTGACAGCTAGGTAGAGAAAAAGGGGCTCTCCTGCCTTTGGTTTGGACAATACGGGTGGTTCGACCAGATGTGCCTTCAGGGCGAGGAAAGCACTTTTGCACTCTTCTGTCCATTCGAATTTCTTATTTCCTCTAAGTAGGTTGTAGAATGGCAGGCACTTGTCAGTGGATTTTGAAATAAACTGATTGAGGGCTGCAACCCTTCCTGTCAGGCCTTGGATGTCTTTGCGCGACCTGGGTGAGGGAAGCTCGAGCAATGACTTGATCTTATCGGAATTGGCTTCGATCCCTCTAGTGTTGACAATGAAACCCAGGAATTTTCCAGATGCGACCCCGAAAGTGCACTTCTGAGGGTTAATCCTCATGCCGTATTCTTGTAGTATCTTGAAGCATTCCTCCAGGTTGGAAACATGGTTATCGGCAGTCTTTGACTTGACCAGCATGTCATCCACATACACTTCCATGTTTTTCCCGATATGGTTGGCGAACATTCTATTTACTAATCTCTGGTATGTGGCACCGACGTTCTTCAGCCCGAACGGCATGACCTTGTAACAGTAGACGTTAGTCGGGGTCATGAAGCTGGTGTGCTCCTGGTCCGCCGGATTCATGGCGATCTGGCTATAGCCTGAGTACGCGTCCATAAAGGACATGAGCTCGTGCCCCGCCGTGGCATCTACCAATTGGTCAATCCTTGGCAAGGGAAAACAATCTTTGGGGTAGGCTTTATTTAGGTCGGAGAAATCGATGCAGGTCCTCCATTTCCCGTTGGGCTTCGGGACCAGCACGGGGTTGGCGACCCAAACTGAAAACTTGGCTTCTTGGATAAAGCCACACTTCTTGAGCCGGGCTACTTCTTCTTCTAAGGCCTCAACCCGAGTTGTTCCCAGGTGCCTCTGCTTCTGGGACTTTGCAAGCACACTCTTATCCAAATGAAGGGTGTGCATGATGACATTCGGACTAATTCCCACCATGTCCTCGTGTGACCATGCAAACACATCCAGGTTATCCTGCAGAAACTTGATAAGCTCCGCTTTCTTCTTGTTACAGAGGTTTTTCCCGAGCTTGACCATCCGTGAAGGATTTTGTGGATCGATCTTTACTTCCTCGACCTCTTCAATAGCCTGGAGCTCGGACTTATCCTCGCCTATTCGGGGGTCAATATCCTCACTTAAGATGATATTTTCCCCTTCAGCGCTCTGAGGTTTTTCAATCTCAGGATCAGTTAAAGGTTCCTGAGATTCCCCTCCTCCACCTTGTATATCCATTGCTAGCTGCCCGGGTTTCGATTTTCCCTACATGGAAATGTTGTAGCATTCCCTGGCGGCAAGCTGATCGCCACGGACCACGTGGAAAAAGGGAATTTCAGCGCAAGGTGGCGAATGGAGGTGATGGCCTCAAAAGCTATGAGTGTGGGTCGGCCCAAAATAGCATTGTACGCAGCGGGGCAGTCGATGACCACGAACTCGAGGAGTTTGGAGACTGTCTGAGGTCCTTCTCCTAAGGTGATCACCAGCTCGATCATCCCTATAGCCGTTGATCCTTCGCCCGAAAAACCATACAGCATCATGGAGGTCGCCTTCAGCTCGGCGACAGCCAAACCCATCTTCTCCAGCGTGGACCGGAATAGAAGGTTTACCGAGCTCCCATTATCAATCAGCACTCTCCTAACCCTCCGATTAGCGAGCTGCACTGCTACGACCAGGGGGTCGTTATGAGGGAACTGAATGTGGTTGGCATCTTCTTCAGTAAAAATGATTGGTTGCCTCTCCAATCGCTGTTGCTTTGGCAGACGCTGCTCCGGGACGAACTCCACTCCATTATGCGCCTTGAGTTCATTTACGTACCTCTTTTGGGCACCCCTGCTCGCGCCAGCCAAATGTGGACCTCCCAAGATTGTGGATATCTCTCCTCCTATCACTGGAGGAGGGACGTCTTGATCTACCCGAGACCCGGGCTGACTGATCGGGACTTCCGGAGCAGGTCGGCCTGTCGGAGCTCTGTTCCGCTAGTACTGAGCCAAGGGGCCGGCTCTGATGAGAGTTTCGATCTCACCTTTCAAATGCCTACAATCATCGGTATTGTGGCCAACGTCGTTGTGAAAACGACAAAACTTGGAGGTGTCTCTATTCCCCTTCTGGTGCTTTAACGGCTCCGGCTTCTTCCAGGGGAGGCGAGTAGAGTTCGCTAGGAAGATGTTCTCCCTAGAGTGGGTGAGCTCTGTATAAGTCGCGTAGACCGACTTAAATTTGTCTACGAACTTATTCTTCTTTGGGCCGTGCTGGTTGCCCTCGCCGTTCCCCATTCTCTTGCCTCCACCGAACCGGTTATTCTGTGTAACGTTCTTGGTCGCTGTCACGACCTCCGTTCCCACTCCAGCGGGCTGCTCAGGGACCTGGTTGGTTCCTGCAGCTGAGGCTTGGGCTTCCTCCAAGTTGATCCATCCTTGGGCCCTATTCAGTAATTCATTTACTGAGCTGACTCCCTTCCTTTGTATTTCGTTCCAGAGTCCCCCTCCGACGAGGATTCCAGTCCTCAAAGCCATGAGCTTGGAGCTATCATCTGCGTCTCTGGCCCGAGCAGCGACATTCGCAAACCTGCTCAGGTAAGCCTTCAGAGGCTCATCGGGTTGTTGCCTCACGTTAGCCAGAGAGTCGGCCTTGACGCGGGCGGCCTGGGAGACGCGGAATGCCCTTTTGAAGTCGGCAGAGAAAGTTTTCCAGGAGCTGATTGATTATTTCTTGCTTTGTTTGAACCACTGCCTGGCTGGTCCAGTCAGTGTGGAGGGAAATATCAGACACCTCGGCTTAGGGCCAATGTTGTGGGCCATCATCAGGGTATTGAACATCCCCAGATGATCCGACGGATCTCCGTCTTCGTTGAATTTTGATAGGTGCGGCATACGGAAACCAGGTGGGTATGTCGTTGCTCCTATGTTGGGGGCAAAGAGCTCAAGCTCGTCCCCCGAATCATATTCGTCTTTCTCTTTCTCCAACAGGAGCTTCCTCATTAGCTCCTCCATCTGAGCCAGGCGCTCAAGGGTTTTGTCCTGATTTCCTTGGTTATTCCTGGGCTGCTCGACAGCTTCGGATCCATTGTATACGTTTGGTGGTTATTGCCCCTCCTATCTAGAGATAGGTTATTTGGGGCGTTCCCGCCGTTACGCACCTCGGACAAGTTTCCCCCTGAGCGAGCATGGCTGCCACCTCCTACTGGTTCCCCCCTATGAGAGTTAAGGCAATCTCGAACGTCGCCCCTCGGGGTGGCTTGAGGACTCTGTGCCGAGCTTAAGCGTTGACGCAGGTCTCCGCCAGAAAGGTCGCTCCGGCAACTGCCGGTCCAGTAGCTCCCGTTAGAGAAGCTCGGAGTCCGCCTTTGGGGGTGAGGATCCGGGCTCCCTCTTGTCGCCCTGCTACGTCGGGAAGGTCCTGCGGATGGCGGGTTTCTCCTACTGCTTCCATAAGCTGGAATATCTCGGATAGGCCGAGGAGGAGACGGATATCTTATTGGTGACGGAGGATGCCTGACCGGAGATGCAATCCTGGTTCCATCAGGGAGGATCAAGTTAGGTGGGGGCCTTTCGGACCTCAGGAACTTGTTCACCGGAGATGGCGGCATGATGAGCCTCCTGCCCATCCTGTTGTTCCGCCTCGTTACCATGTCTTGATCGAGTGGTCACCGTAGTTGGATGTTTGCGATAGCACCAATCTAACTAGCTCTCAACGAGAGAACCAATCTGTTGACGCGGTTCTTCGCCAACAGGTAATTAAGAAAATAAGAGGAAGGGATTAGTGCTTAACAATGAACCGAAATAGATGAATGATCTTTTAATGGACTGATGACACAATTACGTTTTTTAGGTGGTTCAAAGGTTAAAATCCTTCTACTCCACCAGCCAATGTTATTGCTATATGCCTGATATTCTTTTACAGGGTATTTCTTTACATAATAGCATCCCACCCTTTGCAACTCCCAGGGTCTCCATATTTATAGGAGAGGGCACCTGGGAGTTGGTAGGGGGGGTCATCCCGTGACCTTCTTACCTATCATGTCACTTCTATGACATTCATGATTAATTCCTAAAACCTGACATATGAAGTGTGGTCTAATCAATAGGTAAGGGGGATAATGGGCCACACGGCCCAACCCAGTCGTGGGTGCCTGAATACGCACGTTCATGCTGCGTGTCCGAAAAGTCAGGGATATATCAGACACGTGATGTCTGATATATGCACGTTTACCTTGCGTGGTTGACTTTATAAAAGGTCATAGCCTCCACCACGAGCTGGATGCCTCCTACCTGTGGCCTTCACAGTCCTGACTCTGTCCTTAAGTAATCTTGGCGAACCTTTGGATATCCCGAGCTAACGAGGTAGGACCTGACGACAACAGCTCCGGTCATGGGGGATCCACGTGGCTAATATAATTGGGTCGTATCTCAGCTCGCTAATAGCCCGTTCGAAAATTAGGGCGTACACTATGATAATATTATGTAAATATCATGAAAATTCCTATGTTCATATATGTAATCTCAAACACGTATTGGTACGGGAGGATTGTGTTTGAGATAAATGAACTTGAATAGTTCGCAGTAAAATAAAGTTATGGAATCTTTAGATTAATTACTGCAAGTACGGTCCACTAGTATTATGAATACATGTGATCTAGATCCGGATCACTAGTGTGGTAGGACACTTTAGTGGAGGTGCTTTATATATTAGAGAATATATAGAACTGGACCATATATGTTTATTAATACTTAGTTAAATACCGTTTCGAAGTATTAATTAAATATATCAACTGATGATCATATACAAATAGATCTTAATCCTGAAGTTACTATGAACTCCTGTTTATATTATATGAGTTCTTTGATTCACTTGTTAGGGTCTGTTAGAATGATCAGGCTAGAAACTTTTGTTTTGGGAACTCATTAATATAGATGGTTGGGGACATAGTATACAGATATGGAATCTATACCTTCTCGCAAGAGATTGAATGATGGTTCTCTTAAGGGTTGACTTTTGGGACTGAAAGGTTATTGAGCTCAAATTCATAATTTATCATGAATTAACCTTCACTAGTAAAGTCAATGGTACTTAAGGAAATAAGAGATAATTAAAAGGGTAAAACGATAATTTTATTCCCGATTAATTATGAACCATTATTAGAGGGTCAAGTTGTATGCAATGATTATATCAATGGACGCTTTATGAATATAAAGTACTCAGTAAATGAAATGTCTATAATTACAAGAGTGCAGTCTCATATTTATAGTGGAATAATCATGAGATTAATAAATTAAGATTATTTAATTAAAGAGTTTAATTAATAATCTCAAATTTATTGGAGCTTGGAATTATAGGTCCATAGGTCCCCATAGCGGCTCTATCAACACTGTTCAAGGTAAGAGTTGATATGAAGGGAAAATAGTTTAAAGACATATTTAAGAAGAAATTTGTTCTTCAGGCCAAATATGCAATTATATGATAATAGTGATTAATTAATTAATTACAAATTAATTGTGGCTAATAAAATTAATTAATATTTAATTATTGTATAATTTTCGAAATTATATTAAATAATTAAATTAATTTTCGAAATTTAATTAAATAATTAATTAATTATAATAAATTAAATATTTATTTTTGAAAATTTTGGATTTAATTAATTGGTAGAATTAATTAAATATCTTTATTTGAGTGGGAGATAACTATCTGATAAGTTCAAATTGGATTTGAATTTAAAAGATTAATATTTATTCAAATAATTAATTATATTTGATAATTAATTTGAATTAGTTATCAGGTTGTTAGATCTTATCTAACAAAGTAATTTGAATAAATAATTAAATAAAATTTGAAAAATCAACATCCCTAGAAATTAGGAAGCTACACGTTCACACACAGTCCAGGACTGTGTGTGGCGTGTAGGACCAGCATTTTTCAGGGATGGGATTTTCAATTTTATTTATTTAATTAATTAATTAATGGATAATTCAAATTTTGGTTTTTGGATTTTTTCATTAATAGAATAATTAATTAATTAAAAAGTAAATTGTAAAATGGCTACAGATTTATTTTTTAAATTTTGAATATTTTCTGTTAAGTATGACTGATCAAAAAATTATTCAGATAAGAGAGGTGAAGAGAGTGAGACTACCCTGAATATTCGCTCTGTGAAAAATAGAACGATAGTTTTCTCTCCCTGAAAATAAAGAACCAATTCTCAGGCCTATTCTTTTGATCTCATGAGTTGAGTACATCAAGTAGAATCACAAATAAACTATCCTTCATTTTCTAAGTGCCCACACATTTCTTGAGGTGTAGAGAACGCTTTGGAAGATCTGGGTGTGAGTACGTGGGAGCGGCTTGGATAGGAAGATGGTTCTAAATACGAAAAGATAGCAAGGACACTTGATAGGCTTCAAGAGGTATGAATTCTATCGTTACCTTGTTTATGATTAATGTATGTATATTAATGGATCCGCATATTTAAAGGTAGTTTAAATATGTTACAAAATTTTTGTTGTACACTGGGCCAACCACACCACCATTCCGTTGCGTTTTAGGAAACTCGTTCCTAACAGAATGTACATAGTTGGCTGATTGATCACCACGGCCGGGGAGTAGTACAGGACGAGAAAAGCCTAAATGTCTGTTTTGCCCTTAGAGTGGCTAGTAGTTGTGCTTATAACTTGGAATTTTGTAAACCATCTCTTAAACGCTATTTCTTTTGGGATCCCATGTACTAAAATGTGTAATTATATGAAATGCAACTTTTGTGACCAAAATCTTTTAACCGTAGTTCAATTATAGTTTCAGTAACACGTTTCTAACTAAATGACTTGATTAGCAAGTCTGACACATTTATAATCACACAGTGTAGCGGTCTTGGCTATCGAGTGCGTTACATTTTTCCTCTTACTTAAGGCTCTTAATTTCTTGGGAGGCATGGAATTAGTCATAGATCAGAAGAAAATAGGGATGAACAGATCCCTATACACTTTGAAGAGTGAGGCCAATCTAGATTGTAAAGGAAACCGGATAACTTTGAGGTCATGTAAATCAAGTACCTTAAAAGGAAAGTAAAAAGCAAGATTTCATTCACACATATGAGACTTGTTTGACTATAAGTGTAAAGATAGGGCGAACATAACCAAATATAAGGAAAGCGAGGAAAAGAGTATTCAGCTACTCATATAAGTAGGAAATAGAGCCCACAAAAACAACATGAAAAGAGCTCTTACGTAGTCTTCATTGAAAAGTTTCATTGTTGGCAAATTAATTAGTCATGTTAAGAAACTGTTCGGCTTAAATAAAGCAAATGAGGGTGGAATATGCCTAAGTAAATTCATCTGTTTGTTTCCCATAGTAAAGACGAGCTTTAGAAAGCCTTTACTCATGTATGAAACAAATAGGATACTTGTTCTATGTATAAGAAACTAACAAGGTTGAGGTTGGAGACGACATACGAACCCATTGGGATTCCTGTTCGTTGGTTAAGTATGCAATGGGCATCTGTACGTTCTCATTCACATGAGCTACCAAAGTAAGGCTATTCGTGTGTGTGCTTTAGAGACAAGCGATTCGCAAGTCAAAACTATACAATTTGAGGCTTTGGAAAATGCATTGAGAACATATTCAAGAAAATGACAAATGACAGTCTGCTCGTGCTATGTCAAGATGGTACTTTATAAACATAAAAAGAAGGGTTTGCTCATTTCTAGTCTTATGCAAGAGGCGGACAAAGGAGGAGTTGTTCGTATATCTGCCTAAAATTGAAGGTACCGTAAAAGGAGAGTTTATGCAGGATTTGAAACTTGTTCGTGATATTCACACCCAAGAGGGTATTTGTTTGCATGTGGTCATGGATGCAATCTATTCGCTTGTGGATTTTTTAGAAACAACTTATGTGTCCGCCTATAATATAAATGGTGCGAATAAAAGGTTAAGGCCCTGAAGCAACAAACAGAATTTCGTATGGAGCAAACTCTTGTTCGCTTAAGGTCATATATATATATATATATATATATATATATAAATATCATTTGGGACTTCAAAATAGTTAAGAGTGGTTGTTCATTCGTAGATAAATGTATAAGCAAAAGGGGAATCTGTTAGTTTAGATCATTATGTCTATAACCATGAAACGAATGGGGTACCTATTCATCTACTAGTGTATACAAGAAACAAACAAAGCAAAAAAGAATAACATATTGTTTAAAGAACGATCAGAAGGATGAATTATATGTGTTTGATCACCTAGTCTTAGCAAACAAAATATGTTCGATTGCTTGAGAAAAGTATACGTTCATCCATGTGTGTATATGTGGTAAGTAGTACAAAACCCACTTTAAATGACAAGAAGTGTTAGTATCTGTCAGCCATTTCTATTCTACTAAAGCTTGTGGAAAATTGGAGACAAATTGTGGTAATAGCAATAAGGGATGATGGTCACTGTACTCTACATATTTGGCGACAAAATGGCAAGAAATGTTCTGTTTATACTTACGAATATTCTAGAAGCTATCAACATTGTAAATCTATTCGCCTACACCAAGTCAGAATAGGCAGGTAAAAAAAAGAGGAGTATTCCTAGAATAATGCCAAGCTATGTTTCAAAATAGGTCACTTACATGCCTTTAAGAGAAACGAACATAGTAATATGCAAGGATCCTATTCGCTTCGATCAGGTTACAAGGGATTTTGCCCATATCGGTGTACAAGAAATGAACAGGACAGTGCGCTCCTATTCTAATCAGTTACCAACTTGTTCAAATGTGAGTTCTTGGCAAACAAGAATCAATGTCTAATATGTTTGGACTTGTTCGTTGCGCATTCTGTTCATTCTTAACAGAATAGGAGCGGCAACAGTAGCTAAGAACCTTCCTTGGTGATGTCAACTTCACTCTGGCAAGCCATATAAGCATCTCCAGCTGCGGCGTCGAGTTCTCCTCAGAATAGTGGGGTCGGCGACGGATTGCTCATGATCTTCCTTCTAGTTGTTTTCCTTCAGAAGGGTATTGGTTCTACAACCATAAGTCTCAAAGTGATGGGCTGGGGTTAGCAACAGGCCTTAAAGTCCTATAGCATAATGGTCCCCCTACTACTCAATTGTTAAAAAGAAGGGATTTTTTCATAAACATGATTTTTTTTAGCCCTTAATATGCAAAAATATAGTAATTAAACTTTTTTTAGTTTGTATGGACAAATTTAATTAAAAAAAAATCAGATTATGAGAAAAAAAAAATGGCATAATAATGATTTTTTACAAAAATATGGCATAATAATGATTTTTTTACAAAAATATGAGAAAAAAATCTCATAGAAGGGACACAAGTTTTAAAAAGCCATAAAATAATACTTCATATTTTTTAAAACTTTATTAAAAAACTCATATAAAATGTAATTTTCACTAAAAAGAAAAAGATCAATTGTGGACAAGCCCAAAATCTAATTACAAAGGTCTTAATGAACAATAAGAATGGATGATGTATTTTGAACGATTAAGTTATTATTTTGTTACAACTATTTTATTTAAAGGTCACCTGCTTATATAACCAAAAAAGAATTGGGACATTGTTCATATAACTAAGTCAGAATTGTGCAAAACAGAAAAATTGACTTGGGAGGCATATTTTATACCCATTTTTTGGGCATGATGACGTGCCAAAGAATAGCAATATTACTGATCTTGGGCCTGCTAGTTATTTCCTTCAAATGAAAGATGAGCAGAACTTATAGCATGCTTGTTCTCACAAGTTAGGCGTGCATGTGGTTACAGGAAAGCATAGTGTCCCTGTTTGCTTATATAAAGTCATCTTGTGCTAACAGAGAAGTTCTTCTACTTCTGTTTGCACAAGGCAAGTTCTTTCAACTCGGTTTGCACAAGGCAAGCCATCACACACTAACAAGAAGATTATGGTCACCCAGTAGCACATCATGTTCCTATTCCTTCATGAGTGCCTGTTGGATGCTAACAGAGATGCCTGATCGTAGAGCCTCGAGTTATTGCATTCCTGTTCTCAGAATGTACCAAGTAAAACCACCAAACGCTAACAAAAAGTGTTTGGTCGCCTAGCCATATTCTTCAACTCCTATTCACTCAAGTAGGTTGTAATCCATTGGCAGAGACATTTGGTCAGGCGCAAGGATTGATTCATGCATGTTCGTTCAACACACACTATCTACGCTAACAGAATTGTCAAAGTAGTACAGAGTCGTTATTTATCAAAATACAACTATGGTTAGTAGTATACCTCAAAGACATTAACCAATTCATATCAGAATATAAATAATTTATACGGCATGTGTCGAGCAAGTGGGTAAAACACCCTCTTGGTGGCCCTGCCGTCACGACCTGCATTTTGCATGCTTGTTGCGAAATACGACCCACGCCGATCAATCATATATAAATACAAACAATCAGTTGGAACAGATTCAATTATAAAACAAGGGTACATAACCCTAAACAAATGCAATGCACGGTTATGAACACATTCAGATACTAGGACCAATGCCCAACTCTAGGTGCATGTATCAATTTACTTACCTCGATTTGGTGCAAAAATCAGGAAGACCCCGAGTGTGATCCTCTCATGGCCTCTAGAAAACCCTACTCACAACAACATATTATAGGTTTATTTTCTCATAAACCACAACTCTCCGAAACTATTCTATAAACCTCTCTAGGCCCGAAATACCTTCAAACATTTCCAATTATGTCCTAGGGACCTCAGCTTATGATCCCTCAAGGTTACCCATCAAAACCCATTGAAAATCACCCCAAAACACGGCTGCCAGTACCAGCCGGTCGACTGGCCTGAAAACCCTAGCCGACCTAAACCATAGGCCAGTCGAATGACTCAAGTCGGAGAGCCATTTCTACATTTTTTTTCAAAATTCGAACCTATCCCAATTTCAACTCAAAACCTATTTACAGCCAATTACAAGTACAGATTCAACCTCAAAATAGTTACCCAACTAGCACACAACATAAAAGCATCATCAAAACTTCCAGTTACAACTTAAAACCACCATTTGCAAATTTAGGGTTCTTATACCCATTTTCCCCAAATCCAAAAATTATATCCCGAAATCATGATTTCCAACAAGAATTCCAGCTGCAAAAGAATCTACAAACCTAATTCTAACACCTATCGACTCATCCCAACCATTTAAAATCATTAATTTTTTAAATTAAATCAAAATCCCCAACTTCCCTCAAGAACATATAAGAACAAAAGTAAAGAACTTCAAGAATTACTCACATTGCTTCAAATTTTGAAAGCCCTATCAGACTTATGGCCTTGGAAGCTGCTAAGTCTTCCCATTGATGTTCAATTCCTTCTAAAATCCTCAAAATTAAAGCTTAGTAGAAGAACTTCAAGTGGACCTTGGTGTATAAAGAGAAGAATAAACTAGAAAGAGGGAGAGAAAAAGCATGAACGTGTGAGACCAAGTCTTCAACATTGGTTTTCCTTTTCCCTACTTATTAATCAAATGACCGATTTTCCCCTCCAATAACTTAACCTCAAAACTAACACCCAAGGGCATTTCAGTCATTTTCCTAGAAATCTAACTACACCCCCAATCTCCTAATTAATCAATTAATCCATCAATTATAGATATTTTACCACCAATTTTATTTTACCAATTATTCTAAATAAGAAATTCTCAAAATACACATAGCTCGAGCCAAGCTAGATATTTATCCTCGTTGTGACTTTTCTGCTAAAACCGCTTGAGAGGATCCACTCATGCCGAAAATTACATATATCCACATAATAATGTGGTCTCACGCACATAGCCCATAAAAATTACAAATATACCATCAATGAGTCAAAATTAAAAAAATGCCTTTTTTTAACAAAAGCTGGTCTTTAAATACATTTAATATACATAATCATGCATACTGAATCATATAATAATATAATCACATAATTACCCCATGTACCCTCCTGGAACGCTAATTAAAATACTAAATAATATTAGGAGTTTCAGAACGCTACAATAAAGTAACCCTAATCATCTATAGAACTAATAGAGCTAACCCCCAGTGTGTCACTAATCGAAAAGTAGACCACTCACTAGCTTATCTTAAACATCACTTAGTTTATAAACCTTGAAAATTAGTATTTTCCTTAAGATAAGAGGTCGAAGATGGTTATACACAAAATATTAACCTAAGTCTCCTATTAATTAATATAAGTGAGTTTGTAAAGAAATTTATTTACTAAGATTTGATATTTGGTTAAAACAAGGCTTTGGAGTTTGGACCTTTTTTTAATTTCTTAATATTAAGTATTATAAAAATAGATAAATTTCCAATCAATTAAAAATCATAAATAAATCTCTAAATTTTAATAAAATATTTTGGGTTGAAAAAGTAATCACTTAGGGTTTATTCCTACTCTCAAAATGTCAGTTTTTGTTCACCACTTCGAAAAATCATAACTTAAAATGTAAAAATTGGGAACATTATGAAACTTTCCAAGACTTAAAGTTGATATATTTGTAATAACTTTATAAAATTTTATGTCAAAATAACATGTTTTGCCTATTGAAATAATTTTCCATAAACTGTTTCTCAAATCTGACAGAGACAAAATAGTTTTTCAGACCAATTTTCATAAAAATATAACATACTCATTTCTGAATAATTTTTTAGTATTTTAACTCACTAAGAATATATAAATATCGTAAATAATATCATAGTGTTGACTACCGACTTGGTCAACGACACATAGTCACTAAAAATAATAAAAATAAGATGAATTGAACTCAAGAAGGTAAACGACACCAAGATTTATAGTTTTTCGGCCCCAAGGAATGGTAATGACTTGCATCCACTTCGTGTTCTTATTAATGTAGAACTTCAAAACCTGCGATCAGTGAACTAGGGTTCACGAGTTTCACAAGGTTGAAGATGAGTACAAGTTTGTGGATAAAAACACTATCTCTCTCTTAATTACAAAAAAATATGTCTGAATACAAAAAATTGCCTCTCCCTCAAATGAATCCCGCTAGACCTATTTATAGGCTATAGGATGTACATATGGGCTTATGGGCCGTCCTTAACTTGTGTTACATGCATATTTGAATAATAATTGAAATAATAATTTTTACATATAAAGTTAAACAAATATCCTAGAAATATCCAACTCATAACTGTATTTGAATCCTAGCATCGTTCCTACGAGCATATATGGTCACATATGTCAACACATCGACTTCCCTTTTACTTAGCATGTCTCTCGTGCCTATCGCGCAACATAATTTCCTGGTCGTTGGTCGACCAGACTATCATCAAAAAAGAGTCATGTGCTGCTCACACACGCCTCAATCGTGCCATGTCATCAAGTAAATATTTTGGGTAAACACATAGTATCAGAAAACCCAAAAAAAAAAGGATTTCTTTTGACTCTACTTGACTCATTGGAAGTCAAGCCCTAAATTTTTGAAAACCCAAAATTATCCACAACCTAAAGGAACTTTGAGTTCCTTAACCAAACTGTCAAAACCCAAATTGTCCTACCCTTCATACATATATCTATCGTTACTATTAGTATAAGAATCTACTTCTAAAAATGCGAGGTAGAACACACTCCCGAGGCTATTGCACATAACACATCAAAGACATAAAACACCAAAGGTTCTATTCCCACACCCGACAATTTCAATGGGGACACCAATAAAAGAGTGCCCCTTCCTAGCACATAACACTTTGTCATGGTTCATCAAAGTATTACGATTCAGTGTCTTACACTAGGGACATAGCCCAATAGGTACTCCCTTCTTATCATACACTAGGGACATAGCCCAATAGGTACACCCTTCTTATCACCCTACATCCCCCCCCCCCCCCCCCCCCCCCACACCCCACATGTAGCACTTGATGATCCTTAGACGGATACACAACTAGAAAATATTAGGCCAACCAATCCTAATACTCTACAATCCCCAAATAAATAAATAGTACCATGATAGCATTTTCTCACTCTACTATCCACCAAATTGTCTCAAACACTTAGTCAACTTTTAGGCAAAATACGACAACTTGAGGGATTGTCAAGCGCCAAATTAGGAGTCCGTATACATCTAGATTGGGACCACGATATTGATGTCGAACATTGAGAATGTATGGATTCAAAGATGGAATAGACCAAAGACAAAAACAAAGGCCCACGAAACCCAAAAGCAGATGTCGCGTGGCATATTCAAATTACATAAATGTTACTTTTAATATAGGGAATATACTCATTTGGTACCCTGTATTTTTGCAAAATATCATTTTGGTACCCTCTGTTTTCAATAATGCTCATATGGTACCCTGTATTTTAAAATCGTACATATTTGGTACCCTAAACTCAGATTTGATAGATAAAATTTTATCAATATGATCAAACTGTCATTAGTTATATGTAATTATGTAATTAAATTTAAATTTGTAACTTACATAATTGACAACAGTTTGATTAAATTGACAAAATTTTATCTATCAAATCTGAGTTTAGGGTACCAAATATGTACGATTTTAAAATACAAGGTACCATATGAGCATTATTGAAAACAGAGGGTACCAAAATAATACTTTGCAAAAACATAGAATATCAAATAAGTATATTCCCTTTAATATATATATATTTAATCCTATATAAAACTATAGTCACGTGTATCCTAGCTAAGGTAAGCAATCTTCCAAGTATATTCATATTTATATATAGATAGTCATATAAATATTGTTAAATACATCATATAATTATAAATATATATATTTATGTATGTCACATCTCAAATAATAAAGGAGTCCACATAGTAAAATAATATAATATGATTAAAATATATATAAATATATATATTTTTAACCACTGACTTGATATTTTTATACAAACTTCCAAAATAACACCAAGGGTACTTTGGTCTTTTACTTATAATTCCCACAAAATCTTCAAATTACACTTCAAATTCCCAATTAAATCATTAATCCATAAAACACAAATATTTCCCCCATTTACTTTATTTACCAATAATTTCCAAAATATACAGCATTCTGAAAATACCCCTAGACTCGACCCAAGCTGGGCATTTTTTTCGATTTTGAATTTTTAGCTTAATTGCTCGAACGGATCCACTAATGCCAAAAATCACAAATATATGCACATAATAATGTGGTCTCAAGCACATAGCACATAATATTAACAAATATACCCTCGACATGTCAAAATTACAAAAATATTCATTTCTAACAAACGTGGGTTTTTAAACACATTTAATACACACAATCATGCACACTCAATCATATAATTATATACCCATATAATTACCCCACGTGCCCTCCTGACACGCTAATCAAAGTATTAAATCTCATTAAGATTTCTGGAACGCTACAATATTCATCGCTACATTAGGTTGGGATGTATTTACCCATAATTTTTCTCTTTCAAGAACTTAAAATGGTAGTATTTTCAAGGATTAAGGTTATGAATCTTTATATTATTTGGTAAAGTTCTTGAAACTTTGTGTTACTTCACAATGGAAATGACAAAAAAAAATATTGATGAGTATGAGATTTGAGGATGAGAGGATGAGAATAGAGACAATGGGTTTGAATAATAATGACAGGGTCATTATAGTCCTAAACTAAATTTTAAGCATAGTTTAAAAACTTGGAACATGAAGGGGTATTTTTTTTAATAAAGGTATCTAGAAGCGTAAAAACTCAAATTTCCGAACACAAAATAGTCGGCTCCACTAGCACGACATAACAAATTAACCCTTGTCTGCTATAACAATAATACGAATGATTGGCATGAAATTTTCATTCTGACAGAAATCTTCCTAAAATTATAATCAGTTCATTATAAACGGATTGACCAAATAAATAATATGAATATTTATAGATTCATGTGAAAGGGGTTGGCGAGTGTAACATGCCGGCCTTGATGGCATGTTACAAGCTAGGATGGTGCTCGGTCAGAGGCGTATGCGAGGGTGCAGGCTGGTGAGCATGCTGATGCCTAGTTTGTACGGTAGTGGCATTTTCGTAAATATCTTCAATATTGCCCGAAAATGGACGGGACTTGGTAGGTTCCATATTGAAGGGTCAATGAACGCAATGGTCCGATCAAATTTGGGAGATTCGGAGAATTGGCGAGCTGGAAGCCAAATATGTCTCCCAAGCAAAAATCATATATGTTCCTGGTAGAAGGCTAAAAGCTTAGAAGGCTCTTTATTGGGGGAGCACCTGGTGTCAGCTCTCCACCACCCCCTGGCGCAGGTGCGTCAAGTGAGCTACTACTAGTTGGGAGGACTAGTAGGGCGGGCATATGAGGACCACGAGGGGACTCATATGTCTCCATGAGTAGGAGTACTCATGGACATTACCGGGCCGCCCCGGTAGTGCATCGAAGTGTGCTGCCAGAGGTTTAAGGGTAGGGTTCCCTTGGCTTGTCGAGATGCCTCTTGCATGGAACGTGGCCCAAACCTTCGAGAGATGTCGTGGCGCGCCATGGCCATGAATCTCTACACGAGATGGCACGGGAAGTCATTCGTGGGACTTGTTAGCATGCAAGCATTGGAGGGTGCACTATGCTTGAGCAGGACAGAGGTCCAGTGTGTGCTACTTGTAACGCCCTACTACCTTAGAGCCGTTACTAAGTGAGTTTAAAACACAACTGTGCAACTAACTGACTCTACGAGGTTTTCAAAGACCAAAGTGTGACTAACCGAAAGTTAAGGCTGTAATCTTTGAAAATATTTAGTTTCATTAAAAACTTTAAGTATCAACATCTGGGATCCCAAAACTAAGGTTTACAAAGTATTTACAACTCAAAAATAGATTTACACTTGATTGACTATCAAAAGAACAAGTTAATACAGCCATATTCAAAATGCCCCCAACCAAAGCAGTCGGGCAGGCCGAACATGTACGCGCCGCCCCCACGCTCTCCATACTCATGGCTGGTTGACTGACCCCTTGCTTTTACTTGCAACACGGAGCACCCGTGAGCCAAAGCCCAGCAAGAAAACTCAAACAGTACATAACATATGCATATATTATACCAGCATATAATCCATTGATAAACAGGAAAACCAGCCATGAGTATGGAGAGCGTGGGGGCGGCGCGTACATGTTCGGCCTGCCCGACTGCTTTGGTTGGGGGCATTTTGAATATAGCTGTATTAACTTGTTCTTTTGATAGTCAATCAAGTGTAAATCTATTTTTGAGTTGTAAATACTTTGTAAACCTTATTTTTGGGATCCCAGATGTTGATACTTAAAGTTTTTAATGAAACTAAATATTTTCAAAGATTATAGCCTTAACTTCCGGTTAGTCACACTTTGGTCTTTGAAAACCTTGTAGAGTCAGTTAGTTGCATAGTTGTGTTTTAAACTCACTTAGTAACGGCTCTAAGGTAGTAGGGCGTTACAACTTGGTATCAGAGCGAGCCAAGGTTTATTGGTTCTGGAGATTGATCGAACATGTACGCACGCTGCCATTGAAAAGCTCGACTCATGGTTGATTGGTATGGTTGATTAATGTACTTGAATATGTGTTTGAATGCCTTGTTTGCCTGCTTAGATTGTAATGAGCATGATGAGTGAAATAACATATGCATGATGTCAGGGCAAGGCCCATTGTGTGTTATATGCTATCTATATGTTATTTGGATGGTTGATCTTGGTTGTTGTTGAGATTGAGAGGTGGATTTGGATCTTGTTATCATGCCTGATGAGCGATGTCACTGATTGCAAGCATTTAGTTGTAATGCCTCGGCAATCATCTAGACTCCGCGGCATTCGGGCCGAGGATGACAATCAGGGTCAGGACCCTCCACCTGCTCCTCAGAAGTGGCAACAGATTTTAGCTGAAATGGAGGCTAGATTGAAGAAAACAGAAGATGAGCTTAGTCAGTTGAGGCAGCAGGCTCCTCCACCAGTCACCGGGTTACCACTACAGCAGAGTGTAGCACCAGCTCCGGTTCAGCCTATGGTTGAGAACAGGTTGGAACCTCTGTATGAAAGATTCAGAAAACAGCAACCTCCTACCTTTGAGGGTGGAACAGACCCACTGCGGGCTGAGCAGTGGATGAATACGATTTCTGTAATCTTGGATTTCATGAGGGTTAAAGGAAAGGAAAAGGTTGATTGTGCCAGCTATATGCTTAGAGATGATGCACGAATATGGTGGGATGTAGTAAGGCAGCGAAGGGACACTGCAATTATGACTTGGGAAGAGTTTAAGGGCATTTTTAATGAGAAATACTACAGTGTAGCAGTTCGAGCTGCAAAGGCTGATGAGTTTATCAGCCTGACTCAGGGCCGGTTGTCAGTCACTGAGTACGCCCTGAGATTTGACAGGTTGGCAAAGTTTGCGCCAAAGTTAGTGCCGACTGATGCGGCCAGGAGGGATAGGTTTATACGGGGATTGAATGTGATGATCGCTCGAGATGTGAGTATTACATTGGTTCCAGAGACTACTTATGCTCAGGTAGTGGATAAAGCCCTTACTGCAAAGAGGGCTGAGGATCAGATCTGGAAGGATAGCGCTGCTAGGCGCGATACCAGGAGGACGGTGCCTCCTTCTTTTGGGCCTAGTCGGGACAGTGGCCCCAGTGAGCAGAAAATAAGAGCACCAGATTCATTTGCTCCTTATGGTTCTGATAGGAGGGTTCGCGGTTCTATAGGTGGCCGTCAGGGCAGAAATGACAACTGGAGGAGCTTTCCAATGTGTCCTCGATGCAGGTGGCGACATCAGGGCGAGTGCCGAACCAGGGCCTGTTTTATTTGTGGGAGCATCAATCATTTGAAGAAAGACTGCCCACAAGCTAAGAAAGAGGAGCCAAAGCAGGGAGACAGCCTCGCTCCTGCTCGGGTATTCACTTTGACTCAGACTGAGGCGGAGGCCAGTCCCTTAGTTGTGACAGGTCAGATTTTTAGCGCTGGTTCTTTGTATACTGCATTGATTGATTCTGGTGCTACTCACTAATTTGTATCTGCTAGGGTGATTGATCAACTTTGTAGACCTAGTATTTTGTATGCTAGGGGTTTTCAGACTTTATTGCCAACAGGGGAACTGGTAGTCTCTAGGAGATGGGTTAGAGCATTACCAGTAGTGATAGATGGTAGGGAATTGTTTGTTGACCTGGTTGAACTAGATATGGATGATTTTGATATAATACTAGGAATGGATTGGCTAACGCGGTATGGAGCAACAATTGACTGTAAGCGACGAATGGTGACTTTTTAACCAGAAGGCGAGGTACCCTTTGTGTTTTTGGGGACGGTGAGTGGACCGTGGGTGCCTATGATCTCAGCACTAAAGGCTAGAGACCTGATGCAGGAGGGTTGCACAGGATTCCTAGCGAGTGTTGTAGATTCCTCTAAGGTGACGGCAGTGGGACCGAATGAAACCAGAGTGGTCTGTGAGTTTTCAGACTTGTTTCCAGCAGATCTGCCAGGATTGCCGCCATAGCGAGAGATTGAGTTCGTCATAGAGTTGGTTCCGGGAGCAGAGCCAGTGTCCAAGGCACCTTACAGAATGGCTCCAGCAGAATTAAAGGAATTGAAGATTCAGTTGCAGGAGCTACTGGATTTGGGGTTTATCAGACCGAGTTTCTCGCCATGGGGTGCTCCAGTGTTATTTGTTAAGAAAAAGGATGGATCGCTCAGGATGTGCATTGACTACAGGGAGTTGAATAAGCTGACCATCAAGAATAAGTATCCATTGCCTAGGATTGACGATTTATTTGATCAGCTTCAGGGGAGTACAGTGTTTTCAAAGATTGATCTCCGATCAGGCTATTATCATTTGAGGATCAAAGAAGAGGACGTGCCAAAGACTGCTTTTCGGACACGGTATGGGCATTATGAATTTCTGGTTATGTCCTTTGGATTAACCAATGCCCCAGCAACTTTTATGGATTTGATGAACATAATTTTCAAAGATTATCTGGATAAGTTTGTGATTGTATTTATCGATGATATCTTAGTGTACTCCCAGACAGAGACAGAGCATGAGCATCATCTGCGCCTGGTGTTGCAGCGGCTGAGAGAGCATAAGCTATATGCTAAGTTTAACAAGTGCGAGTTTTGGTTATCGCAAGTTTCATTTCTGGGCCATATTATCAGTAAGGATGGGTTACTGGTCGACCCAAGTAAGGTAGAGGCAATAAGAGATTGGCCTAGACCAAACAATGTTCCTGAAGTTAGAAGTTTCCTTGGACTAGCAGGTTACTACCGGCGGTTTGTAGAGGGGTTCTCCAGTATTGCTACTCCATTGACAGAATTGACAAGAAAGAAGACCAAGTATGTGTGGACAGATCGATGTGAGAACAACTTTAAAGAGTTGAAGCGGCGATTGATTACTGCACCAGTGCTGAGCCTGTCGATGGATGATGAGAAGTTTGTGGTCTACTGTGATGCTTCTAGACAGGGTCTGGGTTGTGTGTTGATGCAGGCTGGGAAAGTGATAGCTTATGCATCAAGGCAATTAAAGGAGTATGAGCAGAGATATCCCACGCATGATCTGGAGTTGGCTGCAGTGGTATTCGCACTTAAGGTTTGGAGACACTTAAAGTATTTCTTTACCCAGAATGACTTGAATATGCGCCAGAGGCGGTGGCTAGAGTTGGTAAAGGATTACGATTGTGATATCCTATACCATCCTGGGAAAGCTAATGTAGTGGCTGATGCATTGAGCCGGAGGGGCCCAGGACAGTTGTATAGTTCGAGGCAGATATCTGACAGATTAGCTGAAGAGATGACCAGAGCAAGTGTAGAGTTAGTGGTTGGTAGGCTAGCCAACATTACTCTTTAGTCAACGCTCCTTGAGAGGATTAAGGAAGCACAGGGAATGGATCCCCAGTTAGTTGAATGTAGAGAGAATGTCCTAACTGTAGTAGTCAAGGACTTCTCTATCTCTGAGATGGGTTTATTGAAGTACAAAGGACGGATTTGTGTTCTGATTGATCCAGATATTCGGCGAGAGATTCTGGATGAATCTCATACCACTCCCTACTCTTTGCACCCAGGTTCTACGAAGATGTACCATGACTTGAAAGTTTTGTATTGGTGGTCAGGCATGAAGAGGGATTTGGTGGACTATGTGGCCAGATGCTTGACCTGTCAGCAGATTAAGGCTGAACATCAGAGGCCAGCAGGGTTATTACAGCCTCTAGGGATTCCCGAGTGGAAATGGGAGGATATTGCCATGGACTTTGTGGTTGGATTGCCGAAGACCGTGGGTCAGCATGACTCGGTGTGGGTGATTGTGGACAGGTATACTAAGTCTGCCCACTTCTTACCTGTGAGGACAACTTATACTGTGGAGCAGTATGCTGAGATATATGTGAAGGAAATTGTTCGACTTCATGGGGCTCCGAGGTCGATAGTTTCTGATAGAGACCCTACCTTCACCTCCAAGTTTTGGGAGAGCCTGCAGAAGGCAATGGGCACACGACTACGGTTTAGTACCGCTTATCATCCTCAGATAGATGGACAGTCTGAGAGGACGATTCAGATACTGGAGGATATGTTACGAGCTTGTGTGTTGGATTTTGGGGGATCTTGGAGTATGTATCTCCCTCTGATTGAGTTCTCGTACAATAATAACTATCAGGCGACTATCGGAGTGGCTCCGTATGAGATGCTGTATGGGAGAAAGTGCAGGTCACTGATACACTGGGATGAGACAGGTGAGAGAAGATATTTAGGTCTTGAGATGGTTCAGAGGACCAATGAGGCAATTGAGAAGATTAGAGCTCGTATGCTCGCCTCCCAGAGTCGCCAGAAGAGTTATTCAGACCTGAGACGCAGGAGCGTGGAATTTCAGGTTGGTGATCATGGGTTCCTCAGGGTTTCACCCCTGAGAGGAGTGAAACGATTTGGCATCCGGGGCAAGCTGAGTCCCAGGTTTGTTGGCCCCTTTGAGGTGCTTGAGCGAGTTGGAGAGGTGGCTTACAGGTTAGCAATGCCTCCAGCTCTATCAGGGGTTCATGATGTGTTTCATGTATCCATGCTCCGGAAGTATGTATCGGATACTACTCATGTGTTGAGCTATGAGAATTTGGATTTGGACCAGGATTTATCATATGAGGAGAAGCCGGTTCAGATCCTTGATAGTAAGGACAAAGTCTTGCGGAGCAAGACCATCTCCTTGGTTAAAGTGCTGTGGAGGAACAGCAAGACTGAAGAGGCGACATGGGAGCTTGAGTCTGATATGCGGGAGCGGCATCCCGAGTTGTTCAGGTAATTTTGAGGACGAAATTCTTGTAAGGAGGGGATAATTGTAACACCCCAAGTTGCTAATAAGGTTTAAGACCTTGTTTAAGCATGCCTGGAGGGCAAGAAGTAAATTGACATGATATTATATGAATTTGATTGAATATGTGATTAGAATGCATGATTAGGTTGTATACAGATGCATATGAGTCCCGTTTGTATGTTAGGGGTAAACTGGTAATTTTAGCCCATTGAGGGCATAAATGTGATAATTGTATTATATGATTTGTGCCATGTGAGTGTGGTGTTTTTATTGTGATGCACGGGTCGAGACGGTCCTAGTGAGCTAATTAGTCTAAAAGTTACAACGGGATTTTGTACCCGGCTCGGGAGGAGCCTAGGGGTACTTTAGGAATTTTGTAAGTTGAATTGAGAACTAAAGGTTATAGTTATTGGCGATTTAGTAACCTGTGTAACCATTTGTAACTGCTTTGAGTAACAAGTTTTAGATGGAAAATGGTAGAATTGAAATAGAAGTGAAAGGACAAGAGTGCCCTTGAAGGTTTAGTTAGGAAGGATTATTAGGAAGGGGTAAAATGGTCTTTTGGCAAGGGATTTAGACAATTTTCAGCTGGGTTTTTGGGGTACATGGTTTGGGCATTGGGTCATTTGTTGGTTTTGATAAAAATTGAAGAGAAGAAAAACTAGAAGAAAGAAAAAGCTAGGGCAAGAAGAAGAAAAAGAAGAAGAAGTGTAGAAGGGGCTGAAGTGGGAGTTTAGGAGGAGATCAAGGAAGCTTTTGGGTGAATTCTCCACTTGAGGTAAGGATTTTATGCACATTTAAGTTTGGTTTCTGTTTTGATTTGAGAAATCTAAAGCATGAGTTAAGCATTTTAAAGTTTTGGTTTGAGTTTGCTGAAATTAGAAATCAAAGGGTGGATTTTGGGTGTGATGGTGTTTTGATCTTATTCTAGTGTCTATAGGTTGTTAGATGGTTCATATGAAGTTTTAAATTGATCTTAGGATTTAGGTATTTGTTTGGGATGATTTGGGGAGGTTGTAGCTCGGGAAAAACGCAAGAGAAAACCCAGAAATCTGGGTTCGCGAAGGAGCGCCGCGGCCCTGTTCTTGGGCGCCGCGACACGAGGATGCTTCAGGATGTGGCCTAGTCGCTGGGCGCCGCGGCCTTTGAGGGGAGTGCCGCGGCCCTAGGCCATTTTGGCAGCCAAAAAGTTGGGTTTTTAGGGCTTTTGCCCGGGGACGCGGGGGATGGTTCCAATGTATTGTTTTAAGGAATTAGAGGTCCCGAGAGTACGGGATTGGTCCCGGGAAGTGGTTTTGGGTTTGGTTAGTATTAAAAGTGTTTTATGTGTGTTGTGACTAGGATTTCGGAAAGGCTCGTGCTAGAGGACTGTGCTTGTGACCTTGGTGCATCAGGAAAGCTCAGGATACAGGTAAGAAAACTGTAGCACTCGAGAACAGGGCATGGGCCCATAGTGTTATTGCAGGGCATAGCCCTAGATTGTATTATGTGCTAATGTATAACCTTAAATGAATTATCATATGATTGAAAGATTATTTCGAGATGTACTATATGTGTGATTATAATGAAATGAACGGCTAAGGCCGAGAGCGGCGAAGGCTGAGAACGGCCGTGGGGCCGGAAGTAACACCTAGCACATGGGATGCTTATAGTCAGGGTGGGACCCAATGGATACATGAGTTATCCTTACGGTAAGGACCGAGACCCCAGGCTTGGGTTAGGCCTCTGGGGCGGCATGGCCATGTTTGTTCAGTCTGATGGTTTTCCTGTTTATCAATGGATTATATGCTGGTATAATATATGCATATGTTATGTACTGTTTGAGTTTTCTTGCTGGGCTTCGGCTCACGGGTGCTCCGTGTTGCAGGTAAAAGAAAGGGGTCAGTCAACCAGCCATGAGTATGGAGAGCGTGGGGGCGGCGCGTACATGTTCGTCTTGCCCGACTGCTTTGGTTGGGGGCATTTTGAATATGGCTGTATTAACTTGTTCTTTTGATAGTCAATCAAGTGTAAATCTATTTTTGAGTTGTAAATACTTTGTAAACCTTATTTTTGGGATCCCAGATGTTGATACTTAAAGTTTTTAATGAAACTAAATATTTTCAAAGATTACAACCTTAACTTCCGGTTAGTCACACTTTGGTCTTTGAAAACCTCGTAGAGTCAGTTAGTTGCACAGTTGTGTTTTAAACTCACTTAGTAACAGCTCTAAGGTAGTAGGGCGTTACACTACTAGTCTGGCAGCCAGCCTCGAGGGCCTGCCAACATGCAAGATGGTATGGTGCCTTGAGGATTAGACCATGGACGTATTAAAATCCTTGGTCTGTGATGTGAGCTAATCAGATAGCATCGAATGGGGCATGATGAGAGGTGTTGGCACGTCAGCTTGGTGTTAGCTCTTGGCCACACATGCTACCTTGTCTTGCGAATGTTTGGGTGAGCATCGGTGTTGGGATTTGCCTTGCCATAGTGAGAACCTATGGACAGCGTGAGTGTCTTGGCTAGATTGCCTTGATGCCTGATTGCACTCATAGATGCTTGAGAGCATGACTCAGCGAGAGTTGTTCGAGAGACGGAAGTGTGCAGAGGCACACGGTCGCGCGAAAAATGTGCCCATTATTATTCGAATGGTTGGAAGGCTGACCTTGGCTCAAAGGAGTCAAGGTGCCGCACAGGCATTTCCGCTGTCAAAATGTCAGCTCGTGACAGCGAGCACCTACACGGAAGGTATATTATTCATTTGGCGAGATGCTAACAACATGGTGTGAATATGAAGTTGACATTATATCTACTATTAAATTTTTAATAGTTTTCCTTATGAAAAAGACAATATATATAAAAATTTTGGAAAATTTTCTTATAGGGACCTCACTTTAAGCCCAATAGGTGGGGTTTTTAGTATTTCTCGACCCATGAACAATTTTCGGCGCAATTTTTTTATGATTGTGTATATTATAGCTATTTAGAGCATCCTACAAATTTTCAGAAAATTCTGAATAGTTTACAATACTGAAAACTAGGTTCAAACATGTAACTTTCCACAGACATAAAAAAAATTAGTCATACGTGCAACAACATGTTTGAACTTAGTTTTCGGTATCGTAAACTATTCAGAATTTTCTGAACATTTGCAAGATGCTGTAAATAGCTACAATATACATGGTCATAAAAAAATCGCACCAAAAACTGTTAACGGGTCGAGAAACATTGAGAGCCCACCTGTAGGATTTGAAGTGAAGCCCCTATAGAAGAATTGTACTAAAATTATATTTATAGGAATTTTCTTTGGTAGTGACATCACTTTTATCTCATAGGAATAATTTCTATTTTCAGCACGGGAATAAATTATAATATAATTTTTTTATATGGTGGCGTATACTATAGATATAACAGACATTCTGTCGATTTTTCAAGAAATTCCAAATAATTTACAGTGCCGAAATCAGAGTTAAAACAGCCTGTTTTTCACACGTATAAAAATAATAAAAAATATTTAATTATAATTTCTCAAAATACAAAAAATAAAATATATCACTACAGTTTGGGGAAAAAGTAATACCCAACATAAAAAGCTCCCAATATTTATATGGTTAACAAACAGTTTCGTTAAAACATCTATAAATTTTATCAGTCAAACGAATAATACATCTGATTGCTTAGTACGTAATTCCTCCAAAAATAGGTCACTAAAATTGTTTGGATTAAAATAGTGTAACTAAAGAATTGTTTTAATTTAAAAGGTGTCACTGTGATGTTAACATAAATAAGAAAGGCCGAGAAGCAAAATTTAATTTTCTATTTCTATTATTTTTTCTTGATAAAATTACATCTACTAGAAAGATTTTTTTTCTTTCATTTTCTTTCAAAAATACGGCAATAACTTTTTCTACGTGTCATCTTGATAGCAATGTTAGAAATTAATCGTAACAAAATGTGTAGAAAATAAATAAGGATCGTAAAGAAAATAATCCAAGAACATTACTTTCAGTCATTGATAAGCTCTCTTTCACACATTTGTTATTTTCTCACTTATGATTTCTAAGTACTCCCAAAGGATTAATTTTTTAATGCAAAAATACGGTCTCTTTCTCGAAGCACTACTACAAATATAGTCTTTCTCTGTGTTTCTTTTTTAACCTTAAAGAAAAAACGTGGAGAAAATATTTGAATGAGTTTAAAATATCACATTTAATACTTGCACCTTATTTTATTGCGGTTTAAAAAAAAACGTAGTGTAAAGCTGTAAACTTTTCTCCGCGGTTTTGGCTATATAACCGCGGAGCAAAACCCTGCCCCCTCCAAAAGCTACCCGAGGCCCTAACTTCTGGTCACTTCCCTCATTTGACAGAACACAAAGCAATGACTCCACCTTCGTCCCTAGTCACGGGTAAGCCCCATTTTCACCATTTTAGTTTTTTTTTTTAAATTATCTTGCATATTAAAGCTTTATATCATGTAAATATACCTAATATTGATTTATTTTGAAGTTTTAGGGCAAAAAATGAAGAATTATTGAGTGAGTTTAATGGAGTTTCAATGTATGTTTATAGAGTGATTTTCAAATTTTTTTCTAACGTTTTTGAAAGTTTATATAGGATTAGAAGACACTTTCATTGTTCAAAACATTATTGATCACTAAAACTTGATTTTTTTAATATATATTTCAGTTTTGGAGTATTTTTTTAATAAAGTTAATATTCATTATGTTGAATCTTTAGAATGTATTGTATTTTACATAATTTTTTATATTATTTACATAATGAATTTTTTTAAAAGTTTATTTTTGTTAATTATTTTATTTTAGGATCAATTCAATTATCATATATTTAATAACCAATGTTTAAACTTTTATTGTAAGAAATATTTATTTGAATTTGAGGTGTGTTGAAATTGTTGAAGATTAATTTTGAAGGTGAGTAATAATTACTACTTAATTTTTGTTTATATTTTTTATATTTACAAACTATTGTTAGAGGAGTTGGAATATATTAGATATTCATTTGTAGTGAAGTAGGTTCTGAGATAAAATTGTGTGCTGCGGAGATAACAGGAGGTTGAGAACATGTGTGTCTTAGTGAAGTAGGTTCTGCTAATTCTGTGTGTGCTGCGGTGACTTATGGTTGAGAACATGCATGTTGTTTGTTATATGTTTTGTTTGATGTGAATTTATAGGTAAATAACTTGGGATATGCTATAAAAACAGAGGAAACTCTGCCCAATTTTTTTTGAAGATTAATATATTAATTGAACATGTTTTATAGGTTAATATATGCCATAACTATGTTTGTTTATGTGAAAATTGTAAATACATATTATTTTTTTATATGTTATAGAAAAATAGAAAACTCTGCCCTTTTCATTTTATAATTTATTAATTGAACATAATTTTGTTCAATTACAATATTAATTTTCTTTTCATTATTGACTTAGGAATTATGTAGATATTATCATTATGGATAAATCATGAATTTTTGAGAATAGAGAAACACAATAATTTCAAGATGGATTCAACCAATTTTTAGAATTTTGCAAAACAAATTGTAGTAATCCAGAAAGAATTCATTGTCCATGTATAGATTGTGGTAATGGATCAAAAGGAAATATTACCATGATAAATAATCATGTCTTTTGTCGGGGATTTGATATAAGTTATTGTACATGGTATTGGCATGGGAAATCATTGAAAAATAATAATCCATATCCATTCGGGAGGTGAGGGGTTGATGATTTGGATTTCAGTGATTTTGACGATCATCCTATGGAATTGATCGATGAAGCACAAGAAGAGTTTGTTGATGATCCTTCAAAATTCGATAAATTGGTTAGAGATGCAGATAAACCATTATTCAATGGTTGTCTGAAACAAAGATTACCAACGATGGTAAAGTTTTACAACCTAAAAGTAGAAAATGGAGTTAGCGATAAATGTTTTAGTCAATTTTTAGCTGCTTTTAAGGAGATTTTGCCGTCATATAATTGCTTCCCTAAGTCTACGTATGAAGTGAATAAAACTTTAAATTGAATGGGGTTGAAATATGAGAAGATCCATGCATGTCCGAACGATTGTGTATTATATCGTAAAGATTATGCAGACATGGATACTTGCCCAGAATTTGATTTACCCCGCTACAAACCTAACAAGAGTAAGGAGATTAGGAAACTTATTCCTCAGAAAGTGATGTGGTACTTGCCTTTGATTTCACGATTTAAGTGATTATATCGAAGTGCAGAACACTCTGAAAACTTAATATGGCATGAGACTAGGCGAGTGAAAGATGATAAACTACGACATCCTGCAGATTCGTAGGCTTGGAAAAAAGTTAATAACTTAAATCTAGAATTTAAAACTAATGCAAGACATCTTCGTCTAGGTCTAGCTGTTGATGGTGTAAATCCACATAAATCTCTAAGTAGTAGGCATAGTTCATGGCCTGTCTTCCTTGTTATGTACAATCTTCCTTTGTGGTTAGTGATGAGAAGAAATTTTTGATGCTCACGTTAATGATTTCAGGCCCCATCAACAAAAACACAATATAGACTTTTGTTTTTGCACCATTAATTGATGATTTGAAAGATTTATATGAAAATGGTGTTGAGGCATATGACAGTTTTAAGAAAGAAGTCTTTAACTTAAAAGTTTTTTTGTTGTGGACTTTTAATGATTTCTCGGCATATGGTAATCTATCAGGGTTAAGCACAAAATGTTACCAGGGATGTCCAATATGTTGCACTAACACAAGGGTTCTTCGTTAGTCGAATGGGCACAAAATGTGTTATATGGGTCATAGACGATATGTAACGCCCTACTGCCTTAGAGACGTTACTAAGTGAGTTTAAGATGTGCAATTAACTCATTAATCGAGGTTTTAGGAAAAAAGTGTAACTAAATCATAAACAGAGTCATAAACTTGCAAATAAACCTTTCATTGAGAATTATAAAGCGTTTAACATTTGGGATCCCCAAAAAAACATTGTTTAGAAATATTTACAACTCAAAATATAAACAAAGTTGACTAAACGACAAAATCAAGTTTGGTACAATAATCTCCCAAAAACACCCCTGGTCGTGGCTGCCAGGCAGACCAGACATGTACGCGCCGCTCGTCACGCTCACCATACTCAAGGTTGATCGACTTTCCCCTTGCCTTTACCTGCACCATAGAGCACCCGTGAGGCAAAGTCCAGCAAGAAAACCCTCACAAGCAGATAGTATATGCATATTAAACACTTAACATAGAATCAAGCCGTCATTAGGTTATACACGTATGGCCATGCCGTCCCAGGCGCTTTACCAGGCCCTGGGTTCATGGTCTATACTGTAAGGATATCCCAGGTATCCCTTGAGTTCTGACCCTGGCAACTCGCACTCCGTGTGCTAAACGCTGCTCTCGGCCCCTCGACGTTCTCGGCCTTCGCCAGTCCTAGCCCTCGCTGTTCCTAGCCATCGCCGTTCCATCATTTATTTACACACATTATATAACTAACCAGACAAGTAAACACATGTAAATTCAATCGAAGGGCCACACCCTGCAACTGTAACGCCCTGGTTACCCCAGAACAGTTACGGTGAACAGTGAACCAGAAATTTGACTCGCTACCCGAGTCCTTTGGTTAAAAACGTGATCTAAGTACTGTTATCAGGTTAAGGTGAAAACCAATAAAAAGGAAAGGGTACATTTCATTACGTAAATAAACTGCTCATGAGCCTTTTAAAATGTTTACAAGATGTCCACAATACAAAAGAGTCGCTACAGTTTCAAATTTACAATCCCCGCCGGCCTAAGCGGCAAAAATAGGGTAAACCCCTAGTCCCTCTGACAACACCTTGACCGTGGCGGTCAAGCGGCCCTGTATGTACACAACATCGCCCAAGCTCTCCACTCAGGGTTGGTTAAGCTTCTCCTTTCCTTTACCTGCACCACATAGCACCCATGAGCCAAGGCCCAGCAAGAAAACACAAGAAGACATGATATAATATCAACAACGATTATAATAACCATTCAGGACTATCAGTCCAAACAAATAGGTGACAATGGCCAAAAGTCACAATAATGAGCATCGCTTCCTCTAGCCATGTGACGATAGGGTCACCAAGGCTTAACGGGTAAGTGATTCTTTCATAAGTTTGTTCAGGACAGGTGCATGGTGATTGGTCACCAACATAACCTTCCTCTCGACTCTAGAGTCGAAGCTATGGACAATGTCCCCTAGCCATGTGACAAACGGTCACCGGGGTCATATACCTTGGCTATTGTCATCTGGTCGTATACTAGGCAAGAGCTTATAAGTTCTTCGACCCTAGGGTCGGTCCCGCATTAATGCCATAGAGCTATTCAATGCGTGATTCTCGACTTTATAGTCGGTCCCTGACTAGTCAGTGTCCTAAACAGGTAATCAGCGTACATCAGCATTTAATATGCAATCCACATCCACAGATATCAATCAACATGCTCCAATATCAAATCATGCATGTCATATACCTATACAGGGTGCAACTGTATTCATACACCGTTTTCTTACCTTAGATTCGAGCTAGAAAGATTAAAAGAACGACCCGTGAGAACGATCAACCTTTAGTCCTTTAGCAGTCACCTAATTAAAACCAAACACGAGACATCATTAATAATAATGATCAACATATGTTCCCACACAAATATCTAGCCTCTGGAAGATCAATCCCAGCTAATCCAAGTAGTAGGAACACTCCCGAGGCCTATAACTAAGTTCCCGGGGACAAAATGAGGAATAGGGCGAAAACAGGGCAAGGGCTGCGGCCCTAGCACCTTGGACCGCGGCCCCCAGGGTTCCCAGAGGCAAGGGCCGCGGTGCCCTCCATCAAGGGCTGCAGCTCCCAGCAAGCACAAAGCCTCCACCTGCTTCTTCAAAGAAGGGCCGCGGCGGCTCAAGAACAGGGCCGCGGCTCTCCACCCTGGGCCATTCCCAAACGTGATTTTATCACTCCAAAGCCTCCAAAATCATACCTAAACATTCCCCAATCATCAAAACAAAGTTCCCAAGCTTCCCCATGCATCAAAACCCTCAAAACCCAAGGTTCAAACAAATCGGAAACTCAACAATTCACAAAATCAATTGAAAGCTTAGAAACCCGGAAAAACTCAAAACTTAAACCTCGATTACCTTCGATTGGGTTGTTTTCCGTCAAATCCTTCGGTTAAGAAGCTTATAATCTTTTCTAGGATTGCTATGCCTCAATCCTTGCTTGATTCCGACTCCTAGAACTCGAGATATCTTCGAAAATGCTCAAACGGTAAAACGGGCTATCAAAAGGAAGAACGAGAGGTTTTCTTATCGTACGATCTATCTGACAGCTACTTCAAGCTTAAGTAACCTCAAATAAAACCTAGTGCTCGGGGTCCCAAAAACACCCCCGGGGACATTATAGTCAAAACCTCCGAAATTTCACCCTGATCTCAAATATTCCCAATTTTTCATCAAATAAGCATTTCTATTACCCAAAAATTGACCCCGTTATGACAAAACCACTAATCCATCAAATATGACCGTCTCATGCTGAATAGCTCGAATATATCTCCATAATAATGGGATCTCATTCACAAATCAAGTTATGCACCCAAATACACAAATTCACCCTCAATGGGCCAAATTATCAGAATAGCATAATTATTTAAATGTGGACCCACATGCATGCATATAACATCATATCATAATATAATTCTCATAAACATGCATAAATACACTTAATGGCATAATTAAGCAGTTATGGCCCTCCCGGCCTACTAATCCAGCCATTAAACCATATTAGGGAATCCGAGGCATTACAGCAACACAGTCATATAGGGTCGAGCCCTGCAACTCAATCATATAGGGTCGATACCTGTAATACAAGCTCTATGGGAACAGTAGTATTCTTACCTGCGTCCTGAGCTTTCTAAGCACTGATGTCCCGAGCACAGTTCCCTAGTTCGAGCCCCGTCGAAACCCTAGTCACAACACATTAACAATTTCCACCATCAAGTTCTAATCCATTAAATAGCTTTAGATTATGATTCTAGTCTCCGGGACATTGAATTCTATCAATCCGGGTGATAAAAATCCATCCCGAGCCTTAACTATTGAATTCCTGAGCCTAAAACTCCTCTACAACCCAAAAATGCACTAAGAGCCGTAGCCCTAGGGACTCATGCCACGACCCCCAGCTCAACCCGAGGCCCTGCCTCAAAATAGCCCACATGCGCTGTGGCCCTTCCTGAAGGGTGCTGCGGCGTGCCTCCAATTCCAGACGCCCCAAGTTCTAAGGGACCACGACTCAGGAAGAGCAGAAAAACCCTTCGAATCCAGAAAATTCCTCCATTTACTCTTCTAAAACCAAGCCAATTATCCATAAAAATCAACCTAACAATCCAAACATTCACCTCAGAGGTTATACTACAGATTCAGCAGCAAAACCTATCCAGAATTCTAGTTCAAAACCTCATCGAACTCAAGGTTAAATCTTTTTCTCTCCAACATGAAAACTCTTAGTACACCAGCAGAAATTCAAGCATAATTCAAACAATTTAGAAACTTACCCTTGCTTAGTTAAGTCTCTAAGTTGATCTCCTAAGCTCCAAACTCCAAGCCTCAAGCTCACCAAAATCCCAGCTCCAATTCCTTAGTTTTTGACTAATTTCCTCCAAGATATCACAAGGCCTCCAAGCTTCCAAGGGAAAGATGAGAGAGGGAGATAAAATGGGTGGGTCGATTCCTCAATTTTGAATGTTTCCTTATTTTTGCTTTTTCAACTTAAGCTTCTAAGGTTGCCCCAAGGCTTGGGGTGCCAAAAATGTCCCCGAGGGCAAAATGGTAAATTTCCCCAATATTCCCTCCTAGGCACTCTAACCTCAAATATATCTCCAAATATTTATTTCCATAACCCGATAACCCCATAAAACGACTGACACCCGAAATACCCCTCGACTCGCCTCGAGTCGGATTTTCGACTCCGTTGTGACTTTCTAGCTAACCGCTCCCTAGAACTGTCTCGGATCGTGCAACACAGATATATCACCATTATCACATTTATGACCTCAGCGGGCTAAAATTATAATCATGCCCCTAATAACCAGACGGGGCCCACATGCATATTTAATTCACCTAAACATGCATCACTAATCACGTATTCACACAAATTAACATATTATACAGTAATTCACTTATTGCCCTCCGGGCATGCTAATTAAGGCCCTAAGCCTTATTAGAAAATTTGGGTCGTTACAACTATCCCCTCCATACAGAAATTTCATCCTCAAAATTACCTGAATAACTCGGGATATCGTTCACGCATCTCTGTTTCTAGTTCCCATGTCGCCTCCTCGACCTTGCTGTTCATCCACAGCACTTTCACCAAGGCGATGGTCTTGCTCCGCAAGACTTTGTCCTTTCGATCGAGAATATGATCTGGTTTCTACTCATAAGACAAATCTTGATCCAACTCCAAATTCTCATAACTCAGAACATGCGTCGAATCAGACACATACTTCCGAAGCATGGGCACGTGAAACACATCATGAACCCCTGATAAGGCTAGAGGCATCGCCAATCTATAAGCTACCTCTCCAACCCATTCCAGAATCTCAAAGGGGCCAACAAATCTAGGGCTTAGCTTGCCCCGAACGCCAAACCGTCTCACTCCCTTCAAAGGAGAAACCCTAAAGAACACATGGTCAGCAACCTGAAACTCCACGCTTGTGCATTTCAGATCTGAATAACTCTTCTGGCGACTCTGGGAGGCGAGCATTCGAGCTCTGATCTTCTCAACCGCCTCATTGGTCCTTTGAACCATCTCAAGACCTAAGTACCTCCTCTCTCCAACCTCATCCCAATGGATAGGTTATCTGCACTTCCTCCCATAAATCATCTCATACGGAGCCACTTCGATAGTCACCTGATAACTGTTTTTGTACGAGAGCTCAATCAAGGAAAGATACTTACTCCAAGATCCCCCAAAATCCAGCACATAGGCTCGTAGCATGTCCTCCAATATCTAAATCGTTCTCTCAGTCTGACCATCTGTCTGAGGATGATAAGCGGTACTAAATCGTAACTGTGTGCCCATAGCCTGCTACATGCTTTTCCAGAACTTGGAAGTGAAGGTGAGGTCCCTGTCGGATACTATCAACCTCGGAGCCCCATGCAGTCGAACAATCTCCTTCACATATAGCTCAGCATGGTATTCCACAGTATAAGTCGTCCTGACTGGTAGAAAGTGAGCGGACTTGGTGTACCTATCCATAATCACCCACACCGAATCATGTTGTCTCATGGTCTTCGGCAACCCAACCACGAAGTCCATGGCGACATCTTCCCACTTCCACTCCGGAATCCCTAGAGGCTGCAGCAGCCCTGCTGGCCTCTGATGTTCAGCTTTGACCTGCTGAAAAGTTAAGCACTTGGCCACATAATTCACCACATCCCTCTTCATGCCCGACCACCAATACATAGCTCTCAAATCCTGGTACATCTTGGTCGTACCCGAATGTAAGGAATAAGGAGTGGTATGTAGTTCATCTAGAATCACTTGCCGGAAATTTGAATCCATCGGAACACATATCCGACCCTTATACTTCAGTAATCCCATCTCCGAGATAGAAAATTCCTTAGCCGTTCCGACTAAGACATTCTCCTTGTGACCTCTTAATTGGGAATCCTTCCCCTGCGCTTCCTTGATCCTTTCAAGGAGCGTAGACTGAAGAGTGATGTTGGCTAACCGTCCAACAACCAACTCTATACCTGTTCTGGTCATCTCCTCTGCTAACTTACTAGATATCTGCCTCGAATTGAACAGCTGTCTTGGGCCCTTCCGGCTCAATGCATCAGCAACTACATTAGCCTTCCCAGGATGGTATAAGATATCACAATCGTAATCCTTAACCAACTCCAACCACCGTCTCTGGTGCATATTCAGATCTTTTGGAGTAAAGAAGTACTTCAAACTCTTATGGTCGGTGTATATCTCGAACTTCTCACCATATAGATAATGTCTCCAAATCTTAAGTGCGAATACCACCATTGCCAATTCTAGATCATGGGTAGGATATCTCTATTCATACACCTTTAATTGTCTCGATGCATAGGCTATCCCCTTCCTATCTTGCATCAACACACATCCCAAACCCTGTCTAGAAGCATCGCAATAAACCACGAACTTCTCATTGTCCGTCGGCAGACTCAACACTGGAGCGGTGATCAGTCACCGCTTCAACTCTTTGAAACTGTTTTAACATCTTTCTGTCCAAACATATATCGTCTTTTTCTTTGTCATTTTTGTCAATGGTGTAGCTATTTTGGAGAAGCCCTCAACAAACCACCGATAATACCCTGCCAATCCAAGAAAACTTCACACTTCATGAACATTGCTCGGTCTAGGCCAGTCCCTCACTACCTCAATCTTATTTGGGTCAACCAGAATCCCCTCCTTACTGACAATATGGCCCAGAAATGTAACTTGCAGTAACCAGAACTCGCACTTACTAAACTTAGCATATAACCTATGCTCCCTCAACCGTTGCAATACCAGACGTAGGTGCTGCTCATGCTCCGTCTCCGACTGAGAGTACACCAAAATGTCGTCGATGAACACAATTATGAACTTATCTAAATAGCCCTTGAAGACCCTATTCATCATGTCCATAAAAGCTGCTGGGGAATTGGTTAATCCAAAGGACATAACCAGAAATTCATAGTGACCATACCTCGTGCAAAAAGCAGTCTTCGGTATGTCCTCCTCTTTGATCCTTAACTGATGGTAATCTGACCGGAGATCTATCTTAGAAAACACAATCTTTCCCTGCAGTTGATCAAACAAATCATCAATCCTAGGCAGTGGGTACTTATTCTTAATGGTCAACTTGTTCAGCTCCCTATAGTCAATACACATCCTCAGAGATCCATCCTTCTTCTTAACAAACAAACACTAGAGTAGCCCATGGCGAGAAACTCGGTCTGATGAACCCCAAATCCAGTAACTCCTGCAGCTGAATCTTCAACTCCTTTAACTCTGCCGGAGCCATTCTGTAAGGTGTCCTAGATACTGGCTTCGCTCCTGGTACCAACTCTATAACAAAATCAATCTCCTGCTGCGGCGGCAGTCCTGGCAGATCTGCTAGAAATAAATCTGGAAACTCGTATGCCAATTTGGTATTCTCCGGTCCAACCAACATATCCTTAGAGGTATCCACAACACTCACTAGGAATCCTATGCAACCTCCCTGCATCAGGTCCCTAGCCTTCAATGCTGAAATCATAGGTACTCGTGGTCCACTAGGCGTACCCACAAATACAAAAGGCACCTCCCCTTCTGGTTCAAAAATCACCATCCTACGCTTGCAGTCAATTTTTGCCCCATTCTTCGATGGCCAATCCATCCCTAGAATTACATCAAAGTCATCCATCGCAAGTTCAATCAGATCACCAAACAATTCCCTACCATCTACCTCTACAAGTAAATCTCTAATCCACCTCCTAGAGACTACCAGTTCCCCAGTTGGCAACAAATTCTGAAAACCCCTAGCATATAGAACACTAGGTATACACAGCTAATCTATCACTCTAGTAGACACAAACAAATGGGTAGCTCCTGAATCAAACAATGCAGTATAAGAGGAACCAGCACTAGAGATCTGACCTGTCACAACCAAGGGGCTAGCCTCTGCCTCAGTCTGAGTCAAAGTAAACACCCTGCCAGGAGCAAGACTGTCACCCTGCTTTGGCTCCTCCTTCCGAGATTGTGGGTAGTTTTTCTTTAGATGATTAGCACTCCCACAGACAAAGCAGGCCCTAATCCTGCACTCACCCTAATGTCATCGTCTGCACCGAGGACACACTGGGAAACTCCTCTAGTTGTCACTTCCGCCTTGACGGCCACTAAAACCACCCCGTGCCCTCCTGTCAGAACTGGGAGGAACAAGGGAATCTAGGGCCTTCCTCTTCTGCTCACTGGAGCCATTACCCCAGTTGAATCCAGAATTGTGAGTTCTGGTTATCTCAGGTATCCTTTCTTGGGCACATTGTCAGTAAGGAGGGGATTAAGGTAGATCCAGCGAAGATCGAAGCGGTCAGAGATTGGACAAGGTCAAAGAATGCTTCTGAGGTTAGAATTTTCCTTGGATTGGCAGGTTATTATAGGAATTTCGTGGAAGGGTTCTCAAAGATTGCTACTGCATTGACTGAGCTGACACGCAAGAGCCAGAGATTTGTGTGGTCAGATAAGTGTGAGAACAGCTTCCAGGAACTGAAGCAGAGATTGATTACAACTCCGATTTTGAGTCTTCCGACAGACCAGGAGAAGTTTGTGATTTACTGTGATGCTTCTCATCAGGGTTTGGGCTGTGTTCTGATGCAATCAGAGAAGGTAATAGCTTATGCTTCTCGTCAGTTGAAGGAGTATGAAAAGAGATATCCTACTCATGATTTAGAGTTGGCGGCTGTGGTTTTTGCTTTAAGGATTTGGAGGCACTGTCTCTATGGAGAGAAGTGTGAGATTTATACAGACCACAAGAGCCTGAAGTACTTCTTCACCCAGAAAGACTTAAATATGAGGCAAAGGTGTTGGCTGAAGTTAGTAAAAGTTTATGATTATGAGATTTTGTACCATCCAGGAAAGGCCAACGTGGTAGCTGATGCTTTAAGTCGGAAGGGTCTGGGGCAGATTCATGGTATGAGGCTGATAGCCAGAGAGTTAGCAGATGATATGACCAGAGCTGGTATAGAATTGCTGGTGGGGCAGTTGGCTAACATTATGCTTCAGTCTACGCTGTTGGAGAGGATCAAGGAAGGTCAGCTGAGTGATCCACAGCTGATCAAGATCAGAGAGGATGTTCTGGCTGGAGCATCCAGAGATTATTCAGTGTCTAAGTTAGGCTTGTTGAGGTACAAGGGGTGGATATGTGTTCCGCTAGACACTGCTTTGAGTCGAGAGATTCTGGATGAATCTCATCCTACACCTTACTCTTTGCATCCAGGCACCATGAAGATGTATCAGGATGTGAGATCATTGAATTGGTGGTCAGGGATGAAGATAGATGTAGTAGAGTATGTGGCTAAGTGCTTGACCTGTCAACAGGTCAAGGCTGAGCATCAGAGGCCGGCAGGGTTGTTGCAGCCTCTGGATATCCCAGAGTGGAAGTGGGAAGACATCACGATGGATTTCGTGGTGGGCTTACCCAGGATTGTTGGTCAGCATGATTCTATTTGGGTGATAGTGGATCGCTACACCAAGTCAGCTCACTTTCTGCCAGTGAGGACTACTTATACAGTTGATAGTATGCAGATCTCTATGTGAGAGAGATCGTGCACCTCCATGGAGCACCTAGGTCGATCATGTCAGATCAGGACCCTACTTTTACTTCCAAGTTATGGGGGAGTTTGCAGAAATCCATGGGGACACAGCTGAAGTTCAGTACTGCTTATCATCGTCAGAAAGATGGGCAATCTGAGAGGACGATCCAGATTCTGGAAGACATGCTGAGAGCATGTGTGCTGGACTTTGGTGGATCTTGGAATAAGTATCTACCTTTGATAGAGCTCTCCTACAACAACAGTTACCAGTCTACCATTGGAGTTGCACCTTATGAGATGCTGTATGGTAGGAAGTGCAGATCTCCCATTCATTGGGATGAGATAGGTGAAAGGAGATACTTAGGTCCTGAAGCATTTCAGAGGACCAGTGATGCCATTGAAAAGATTAGAGTTCGGATGCTTACTTCTCAGAGTAGAAAAAAGAGCTATGCAGATCCCAAGCGCAGGAACGTGGAGTTCCAAGTGGGAGACTATGTTTTCCTTAGAGTCTCTCCATGGAAAGGGGTGAGAAGGTTTGGGAAGAAAGGCAAGCTGAGTCCTAGATTTGGAGGTCCATTTGAGATCCTGGAGAGGATTGGTTAGGTGGGTTACAGATTGGCTTTGCCTCTGGCGTTGTCAGCCGTGCATAATGTATTTCATGTATCAGCTCTTCGGAGGTATGTCTTTGATGTGAATCATATTCTGAGTTATGAAGATCTAGAGCTTGAGCCAGATCTCTCCTTTGAGGAGCAGCCATTTCAGATACTTGACAGAAAGGATAAGGTCCTCAGGAATAAGACGATACCTTTGGTAAAGGTATTGTGGAGGAACAGCAAGGTCGATGTAATGCCCCAAATTTCCTAATAAGGTTTAGGACCTTGATTAGGAGGCCGGGAGGGCCATAATTGATTTAATATGTTATAAAATGAATATATGCATGTTAATGTGAATTATATTATTATATGATGATAAATGCATGCATATGGGTGTATTTATAATGATAAGGGCATTTTGGTAATTTGGCCTATTGGGTGCATATTGAAATCTGTGAATGAGATATTATTATTATGGAGATATATTCGAGCTATGCGGCATGAGACAATCTTAGATTATGAGTTAGCGGTTTTGTCATAACGGGGTCAATTTTGGGGTAATAGGAATGTTTATTTGGTGATAGATTGGGAATATTTGAGATCAGGGTGAAATTCTGGAAGTTTTGACTATAATGTCCCCGGGGGTGATTTCGGGACCCCGAGCACTAGGTTTTATTTGAGGTTACTTAAGCTTGAAGTAGCTTGACAGATAAGAACGTACGTTAGAAACTTCTCGTTCTCTCTCAGAACAGACCATTTTACCGTTTGAGCCTTTTTGAGGAAATCTTGAGTTCTAGGAGTCGGAATCAAGCGAGGGTCGAGGCATAGCGATCCTAGGAAAGATTAGAAGCTTCTTAACCGGAGGATTTGATGCGAAACAACCCAATCGAAGGTAATCTAAGTTTGAAGTTTGAAGTTTTTAAAGTTTTAAAGCTTAGAATTGGACTTTGTTAATTGTTGAGTTTTTGGTTGGTTTGAGCTTTGGGTTTTGAGGGTTTTGGAGTATTGGGAAGCTTGGGAACTTTGATTTGATGATTGGGGAATGTTTGGGTATGTTTTTGGAAGATTTGGAATGTTTAAAACGCGTTTGGGAATGGCCCAGGGTTGGGGGCCGCGGCCCTGTTCTTGTGCGCCGCGGCCCTAGTTCGAAGAAGTAGGTGTCAGGAATTTACCCTTGCTGAGCGCCGCGGCCCTTGATGGAGGGCGCTGTAGCCCTTGCCTCAGAGAACCCTGGGGGCCGCGGCCCAAGGTGCTAGGGCCGCAGCCCTTGCCCTGTTTTCACCCCGTTTGCTCGTTTTGACCCCGGGAACTTAGCTATGGGCCCCGGGAGTGTCCCTACTATTTGGATTAGTTTGGATTGATCTCTTGGGGGCTAGATATTGGTGTGGAACCTTTGATTATCATGTTATTAATGGTATTCCATATATGGTTATGATTAGGTGACCGCTAAGGACTTAAATGTTGATCGTTCTCAAGGATCATTCTCAAGGATCGTTCTTATATTGGCACTAGCTCGAATCTGAGGTAAGAAAACTGCACCCCGTGTACATGTGACATGCATGGCTATCATTGAAGCATGTTGGTTGATTATTGAGTATGACATGCATGGTTATTATTGATGCATGTTGGATGTTTAAATGCAAATGTTGATAGTATAATGAATGCTTGGCAATCTTGCCCATTTGCATATGACTGTTGTTGAGGCATGCTTGAGGATTAAATGAGATGCATGTGATGCACGAGAAACATGTGATTAGGGCATGCCATGAATGATGAATATGAGATTGGCCAGAACTTGAGTCTCTGAATTTGTGCATGATTATGATTATGCTAGAAACTGTTTAGTAAGCATGTTGAATGCCCTATTCTTGGATAACTGGCATATGATATATGTTGATAGCATTGCTTACCTGTGTATGGTACTGACTAATTATTCAGAATCGACAAAAGTGTTAGTATCAGCTGTGAGGCTGTGACTTATTTGTCAGGCTCGGCAGTGTTACTGGACACAGGTCAGGAAGCGCTGACTTATTTGTCAGAACGGCCTTAGCGTGAATCACGCAAGCCAACAGAGATTAGATCTAATCAATTACTGGCATTTAATGACTCAAGGAGCATTAATGCCAAACAGAGCTTGGAGGCTGGTGGCTTACCTAACAGCCACTCTCCCGCTAGAAAAGAGAGCTTGGAGGCTGGTGGCTTACCTAACAGCCACTCTCCCGCTAGAATCATGTGATGATCACCCATTGGTTTGAAAGCTTTATGCTCCGTGTGATTATAATGATAATCATTTGATAATGTTTATGAAAAGTGTTATGTTTTCTTGCTGGGCTTCGGCTCATGGGTGCTATGTGGTGCAGGTAAAGGCAAGAGGAAGCTGGACCATCCTTGAGTTGGAGAGCTTAGGTGATGACGTGTACATATGCAGCTGCTCGACCGCCACGGCCGAGGTTTAAAGTGGAACTAGGGTTGAACCCTGTTTTGCCGCTTAGAACGGCTTGTAGTAAATATTTTATGTAATAAACTCTGAAATTTATATTTTTGGGATCCCAATGTATATATTAAACATTCTAGTGAAACGTTACATCATTACCAAAATGTTTAAACCCTAAACCGCTAATCATACTTAGATCACGTTTTGACCAAATGACTCGATTAGCGAGTTTAGCACTGTTTACAAGGCACACCGTAACGGTCCCAGGAGTTGGGGCGTTTCAACTTGGTATCAGAGCGAGCCAAGGTTTATGGTTCCTGAAGACAAGCTGGGCATGTACACTCATCACTGAAGATGGCTTCACTCTAGGAATGGTAAATATTTCTGTAGCTATGTGTATAGCTGTTTGAATAAAATGTGAATGCTTTACCTGTACATTGTATTAGGGAGCATGAGATTCTGATAGAGCTTGGCTCTTGACTATATGATTATATGCTCCATGGAAATGTTTATGAACATGATTATTTGATTGCCTGCTCCACGAATATATATAATTGTGATATTTGCATGCTGGAGTATGAGGCATGGTTGAGTATTGGAGGAGCAGGGAATATGAGTAAAGTATGAATGCCATGGGCATGTTTGCAGCACTGCAAGTGGTTTATGATTGTGGTGTGGTAAGATTTATCCCGTGGGGAAAGCCCTTGATATGGTTATTGTGACTAATGGGTCAAGTTATTGACTGCAGATTGAATCAGTAGGTTACATATTCAAGGCAAATTATGAGGTCTGGTGGTAGTTACACAGGGGCTGGGAGTTACAGCCAGGGTATTAGTTCTTCGTCTGCATCTCTGAATGTTCAGCAGACGCTTACAGATTTGCAATTAAGATTGCAGAGGCAGGAGGAAGAGATCAGGTACTTGAAGCAGCAACAGAGTCTGTTGGGGAGTACCTCTTCCTTTGCTATGCCAGAGGTGACATCAGTTTCAGCTCAGCCTAGGGTTGAGAATAGATGGGAATTTCTTTGTGGAAGATTCCTGAGGTTTTATCCTCCAGTCTTTGAGGGAGGCCTAGATCCATTCAGAGCTGAGCAATGGATGGGTATGATCAGCTCCATTCTTGATAGTATGGGACTGGTAGGTCATGATAGAGTGATCTGTGCTACATGTGTACTGCGGGATGATGCCCGGACATGGTGGGAGGTAGTATCCCAGACACGAGACACAGCTGTGATGGACTGGAAAGAATTTAGGCAGCTGTTTAATGAGAAGTATTATTGTGACGCGGCTAAGACTGCCAAGATGAATGAGTTTCTGAATCTTGTTCAGGGCAATGCATCAGTGACCGAGTATGTTACTAAATTTGATGAGTTGGCCAAGTTTTCCTTAGACATGGTACCCACAGATGTGGCTCGGAAGGAAAGGTTTATTCAGGGGTTGAATCCTGGAATAGCTCAGGGCATTAGAGTTGCCCCAGTGTATGAAGTTTCTACCTATGCTCAGGTGGTAGAGAAGGCTCTTGCTGTTGAGAGTATAGTAGTTGGGCAGCAGAGTGCTGGAGAGCATGGAGCCCAGATAGTGATATCTCCACTTATTAGAACAAGTAAAAGTGAAAGTTGGAAAACTCGTCCAATATGCACGCGGTGCAAGAGACGTCATTTGGGAGAATGCCGAGCGAGGTCATGCTTTGCTTGTTGCATGGTTGGACATTTCAAGAGGGATTGCCCAAGTCGAGGGACAGAGCATGAGTTAAAGGGGATAGACAACTTGACTCCAACTCGAGTGTTTATTCCAGAGCAAACAGAGTCTGAGACTGAGACTAGTTCATCAGGAGTGGCAGGTTAGTTTACTAGCTCTGAGTTTTGGGTTATGTTGTTTGGTTTTAGTGCCATGTTATTCTATTGTTGGTATGTATATAGAGAAAGGTAACTGGATGGTATATGGGGATCACATGGTTACGTTGTGATGGGAAAAGTAATACGGTATTGGTAACTTAAGAGTTGAGTTGGGTTATGACAAGGACCCATCGGGGATTTTGGTAAAGCTGGTTATGACAGGCTTTGGTTTGATCCAGGGTTTGGATTGGTTAAGTAATTAAAAAGCAGTCTTGAATGGCAGGGAAAGTGTGGTAATTCTTGAGCTTGTGAGCAGAAAGTCTTGTGACAATTGATATGTTTATGATACCGGACGTGAGGGCTGGAGATTGTGCAGGGGAGTGCATGAAATTCTTAATAAGTAGGGTGGATACCACTTAGGTTGTGCTAGTGAGATCAGGACAGACTGGACTAGTCTGTGGATTCTGAATGTGTTCCCAAGTGGTCTGCCAGGGCTCCTTTTTATGAAAAGGGACTAGTATGGTGTTTAATTCAGTGCCAGAGAGGGAATCAGATGTAAACACTGTTTCGAGTGGCTCAGTGGGGTTGTAGGAATTAAAGAGTTAGTTGCTGGGTAAGATGGAAACTCTTTAAGGTGGATCTTGGATCTGGTTAAGACCAGTTATAGATCAGAGTGAGAAAATTATGTAAGGGATTAAATTGGTATCAAATTAGAGCACTGAATATATCTTGAGAATTGGCTTAATACTAAGTGTTTGTGAGTCAGATGAATATAGCATTCAAAGGTTTATTTGAATGGGATTTATGATCGTCTTGGACGATGAAATAGTGGTGTTTTCTCTGTGGAGAATTGCCAAAAGAGAAGAGTGCCTTGGGGACAGGAGTGTCCATGGATGGTAAAAAGATATTTTAGGTGCCTTGGGGAGAAAGTGCTGGGTCTTTATAGACCAGGACCAGTTAGTGGGTTGTTATGACATCCCAGTGATAGAGAAAAGTGATTGCCTATGTAACATATTGATTAAAGAATTAAGACCGGGACTGGATAGAGCTTCTGGCGGCCCGAGTGGCCAGTTTATTGTTTGAGATTATTATCTCAAGAAGGATAAAAGGAAAGATGATTGAGTGAGCCACGGATGGGTAAGGTTGAATGGAAAGCTTTAGCTGGATTAGCTAAAGGTTATATAGTGACAGACATGAATTTATAGTGAGATAGAGGTCGGACTTGGGATCCGATGGACATTGAGATTAACTGAGAGATTCTGGATGAATCTCATGCTACTTCTTTTGTTCGTTTCATTCAGGCATGTGTAAAGCTCTTACCTGTTAGCAGGTCGAGACAATGTATCAGGAAACAGCAAGGCCATTACAGTTTTTGGGAATTTCATAGTGGGGAATGAGTGAGCATCGCGATGGGTTTCGCGGTGGGATTCCCAGGTTGAAGGATTGAAATGATTTGGCATTAAGTCATTGTGGACTGGTAGTCCAAGTGAGTCTAGTGTATCAGTAAGGACAGGTGAATAGTATAGCTGATCTATATTTGAATCTCCTTGTGAGAAGGATAGAGAGCCTTCGTGAACTCAGGGTCCATCTTATCAGATGAAGACTCTAATGTTACTTCTAGGTTATGGAAGGGTGAGAGAAGGCGATGAATAAGGTTATAGATAGAATTTTGTACAGACCTTTGTTCTCGGACTGATCATAATCAGAGGGAGAACTGTTCAGTGTTGAAAGGGTACCTTATGAGATAAGACTTGGTAGAATATGTTCATCACCTGTACATTGGAATGAGATGGGTGAGATGTTACATCTGGATCATGAGATGGTTCAGGGAACCATAGAGGTCATTAGAGGTTGGAGCAAGGGTGCTCACTTCTTAGATTAAATGGAAAGTGATACTAAATTGAAAAGCAGGAACATGGAATTCCAAGTAGGGAATTGTGTCTTCCTAAAGAATCACCATGGAAAGGGGTGATGAGTAAAGGCAAGTTGAGCCTAGATTGGTATGGCAGTTTGAGTCCTGGACAGGACTGGTCAGATTATCTTTTGTAGGACCATAGTTTTGGTTCTGGTAGTTGTACATTGTGTTATGTATCTCCATGCAGTGGACATGGGTTAAAAGAACTCATGAGTTGAGTTACAAGGTTCTGAAGAACAAAGTATACCATGATTTAAAGTATATTGCAGAAACAATGAGGTCAAGAGAATGACCTGGGAAACTGGAATCGGTTGTGCGGAATTCTTATTCCGGGCTGTTCAGATAAATTTCGAGGACGAAATTTCTGTAAGGAGGGGATAGTTGTAATGCCCTAAATTTCCTAATAAGGTTTAGGACCTTGATTAGGAGGCCGAGAGGGCCATAATTGATTTAATATGTTATAAAATGAATATATGCATGTTAATGTGAACTATATTATTATATGATGATAAATGCATGCATATGGGTGTATTTATAATGATAAGGGCATTTTGGTAATTTGGCCAATTGGGTGCATATTGAAATCTGTGAATGAGATCTTATTATTATGGAGATATATTCGAGCTATGCGGCATGAGACGATCTTAGATTATGAGTTAGCGGTTTTGTCATAACGGGGTCAATTTTGGGGTAATAGGAATGTTTATTTGGTGATAGATTGGGAATATTTGAGATCAGGGTGAAATTCTGGAAGTTTTGACTATAATGTCCCCGGGGGTGATTTCGGGACCCCGAGCACTAGGTTTTATTTGAGGTTACTTAAGCTTGAAGTAGCTTGACAGATAAGAACGTACGTTAGAAACTTCTCGTTCTCTCTCAGAACAGACCGTTTTACCGTTTGAGCCTTTTTGAGGAAATCTTGAGTTCTAGGAGTCGGAATCAAGCGAGGGTCGAGGCATAGCGATCCTAGGAAAGATTAGAAGCTTCTTAACCGGAGGATTTGATGGGAAACAACCCAATCGAAGGTAATCTAAGTTTGAAGTTTGAAGTTTTTAAAGTTTTAAAGCTTAGAATTGGACTTTGTTAATTGTTGAGTTTTTGGTTGGTTTGAGCTTTGGGTTTTGAGGGTTTTGGAGTATTGGGAAGCTTGGGAACTTTGATTTGATGATTGGGGAATGTTTGGGTATGTTTTTGGAAGATTTGGAATGTTTAAAACGCGTTTGGGAATGGCCCAGGGTTGGGGGCCGCGGCCCTGTTCTTGTGCGCTGCGGCCCTAGTTCGAAGAAGTAGGTGTCAGGAATTTACCCTTGCTGAGCGCCGCGGCCCAAGGTGCTAGGGCCGCAGCCCTTGCCCTGTTTTCACCCCGTTTGCTCGTTTTGACCCCGAGAACTTAGCTATGGGCCCCAGGAGTGTCCCTACTATTTGGATTAGTTTGGATTGATCTCTTGGGGGCTAGATATTGGTGTGGAACCTTTGATTATCATGTTATTAATGGTATTCCATATATGGTTATGATTAGGTGACCGCTAAGGACTTAAAGGTTGATCGTTCTTATATTGGCACTAGCTCGAATCTGAGGTAAGAAAACTGCACCCTGTGTACATGTGACATGCATGGCTATCATTGAAGCATGTTGGTTGATTATTGAGTATGACATGCATGGTTATTATTGATGCATGTTGGATGTTTAAATGCAAATGTTGATAGTATAATGAATGCTTGGCAATCTTGCCCATTTGCATATGACTGTTGTTGAGGCATGCTTGAGGATTAAATGAGATGCATGTGATGCACGAGAAACATGTGATTAGGGCATGCCATGAATGATGAATATGAGATTGGCCAGAACTTGAGTCTCTGAATTTGTGCATGATTATGATTATGCTAGAAACTGTTTAGTAAGCATGCTGAATGCCCTATTCTTGGATAACTGGCATATGATATATGTTGATAGCATTGCTTACCTGTGTATGGTACTGACTAATTAGTCAGAATCGACAAAAGTGTTAGTATCAGCTGTGAGGCTGTGACTTATTTGTCAGGCTCGGCAGTGTTACTGGACACAGGTCAGGAAGCACTGACTTATTTGTCAGAACGGCCTTAGCGTGAATCACGCAAGCCAACAGAGATTAGATCTAATCAATTACTGGCATTTAATGACTCATGGAGCATTAATGCCAAACAGAGCTTGGAGGCTGGTGGCTTACCTAACAGCCACTCTCCCGCTAGAAAAGAGAGCCTGGAGGCTGGTGGCTTACCTAACAGCCACTCTCCCGCTAGAATCATGTGATGATCACCCATTGGTTTGAAAGCTTTATGCTCCGTGTGATTATAATGATAATCATTTGATAATGTTTATGAAAAGTGTTATGTTTTCTTGCTGGGCTTCGGCTCATGGGTGCTATGTGGTGCAGGTAAAGGCAAGAGGAAGCTGGACCATCCTTGAGTTGGAGAGCTTAGGTGATGACGTGTACATATGCAGCTACTCGACCGCCACGACCAAGGTTTAAAGTGGAACTAGGGTTGAACCCTGTTTTGCCGCTTAGAACGGCTTGTAGTAAATATTTTCTGTAATAAACTCTGAAATTTATATTTTTGGGATCCCAATGTATATATTAAACGTTCTAGTGAAACATTACATCATTACCAAAATGTTTAAACCCTAAACCGCTAATCATACTTAGATCACGTTTTGGCCAAATGACTCGATTAGCAAGTTTAGCACTGTTTACAAGGCACACCGTAACGGTCCCAGGAGTTGGGGCGTTACAGTCGAGGAGGCGACCTGGGAGCTGGAGTTAGATATGCAGAGTCAGTATCCCGAGCTGTTCAGGTAAATTTCGAGGAAAAAATTTCTGTAAGGAGGGGATAGTTGTAATGTCTCGAATTCTCCGATATGGTTTAATGGAGGGATTAGTAGGCCAGGAGGGCCATACTTGTTTAATTATGCCATTAATCGAATATATGCATGCATGTGGGTCCACATTTTAATTACATGGGTATTTTGGTAATTTGGCCCGTTGATGGCGTAATTGTATATTTGTATGCATGTCGGTGATATGTTGTTGAGGCCACATTATAATGTTGATTTGTTCGAGCTATTCGGCATGAGACGATCTTTGAATATTAAGTAGCGCTTTAGTCATAACGGGATTAAGTTTGAGGCTCGGGGTAAGTCTCGGGATGTTTTAATGATTAGAGCGTTGCCGGGAATAAAAGGGTAACGGGATATGAATTATTGGTGTTTGGGATTATCGAGAATAGCGGGAATTGGAGAGCGTTAATTATGATTAACGAAATAGGCGGTGACAATTTTACCCTTAGGGAGACTTTAGAAGCCTTAAATGACCTAGGGGCATTAGGGTCATTTGGCTTGGGATATATATGGTTTAAGTTGGCTGTAGAAGCATATAGAACAAAAACAGAGCAAGGTTCTCCTTCCCGTACATCATCTTCTCCCTATCCCCCTTTGAGGATTTTGGTCCCAAATTGAAGTATCAAGCTAGGAAATCAAAGCTTGGAGGTTATAGACTTAGTTCATCTACTAAGGAGGATTCAAAACCAGCTGGAGGTAAGAAATTGTCCATGGGTTTTAAGTTATACTCTATTTCTCTTTTAGTTTTCAGCCTATAGATTTTGATGTGGATAGTTGGAATCAATGGGAGTTTTTGTGTATGTTTGATTGGGTTTTGGTGAGGGGGTGATGTAGATGAGGTTTAGGGGTTGAATTAGATGTTTTGGTAAGGTTTGGGATTGGTTTGGAAGGTTGGTTTCAAGGGGAATCGCAAGGAGGGAAAATCAGTGTAGCTGCTGGTCTGAAGCTGGCGCCCCAGCGCCAGTCCTAGCGCCCAGCGCTATGCAGGGCAGAGAGTAGCCCTCTCTGTTTCTGGGGCAGCGCCCCAGCGCTGGTTGGCAGCGTCTAGGCGCTAGGTCAGTTGCAGGGAAAGTTATTTTTAGGGCTCGGGATGGTTTTCAAGGCTCGGGGGTTGGTTCCTTTACCCCTTTTGAGTAGTTTGAGAGTCCCGAGAGTGAGGGATTGATCCCGGGAGTGTGGTTTAGATTGTGAACCATTCATTGAATTACTTTATTGATGGTTTCTAATTAGTTATGATTAGGTAACCGCTAAGAAATTTAAAGGTTGATCGTTCTCAAGGGTCGTTCTTATATTATTTCTCACTTGAACTTGAGGTAAGAAAACTGTACCTTGTGTATATATGACATACGTGTTTGTATTGAGGCACGTTGATTGATAATTGTGGACATGGATTGCCTATTAAATGCTAACAAATGTTGTTTACTTGTATATGTACTGACTAGTTAGGGACACTGACCTAAGTCAGAAATGGCATAGCGTCATGAACGTTGAGCCAAATGAAGATTAGAACTAATCGATATCAACGTTGAAATGCTCTAAGGCATTAGCGCTGGACCGACCCTAAGGTTGATGAACTTATAAGCACTTTTCTAGTCTAAGACCAGTTACTAGAGCCAGGGCTTAAGGCCCCGGTGATTGCTTGTCACATGGCTCGGGAACGCTGTTCCAGGGTTTTGACTCTAAGGTCATGAGGAAGGTTATGTTGGTGACTAGTCACCATGCACCTATCCTGTTCGAACTAATAAAAGTTCACTTATCTATAAAGCCCCGGTGACCCTATCGTCACAAAGCTAAAGGGAGCTGGACCCAATTTAGTGACTTTTGCGACTGTCACCTATTTGTTTGGACTGATGGTCCTGAATGATTATTACGATCATTGTTGATATTATATCATGCTTTATTGTGTTTTCTTGCTGGGCCTTGGCTCATGGGTGCTATGTGGTGCAGGTAAAGGGAAAGAAAAACTCACCCAGCCTTGAGTGGAGAGCTTAGGTGGTGATGTGTACATATGCGGCCGCTTGACCACCACGGCCAAGGAGTTCTCAGAGGAACTAGGGGGTTTACCCTATTATTGCCACTTAGGTCGGCGGGTTTGTAACTTTGAAACAGTAATGACCTCTTTGAGTTGTAAATAACTTGTAAATGTTTTTATGGGCCCATGAACAGTTTTATGTATTCAATAAAATATATCCTTTCCTTTTTATTGATTTTCCACCTTAACCTATTAATAACACTTAGAACACGTTTTTAACCAAAGGACTCGGGTAGCGGGTCAAATTTCCGATTCACCGTAACTGTTCTGGGGTAACCAGGGCGTTACATCAACCTTCACAGCTCAAATTGCAACACTATAATACTTCTCGTTGAAAATGTTCTTGAACTCTTCCCAGGTCATAACAATCACATTTCTCCTCTGAACTACTACATCCCACCAGATGCGGGCATCTTCTCTGAACATGTAGCTTGCACAAGCTACCCTCTCGTTCCCCTCAACCCTCATAAAATCGAGAATAAAGGAAATCATATTCATCCACTGCTCTGCCCGCAGTGGGTCTGGTCCACCCTCAAAGGTGGGAGGATGCTGCTTTCTAAACCTCTCATATAAAGGTTCCCACTTGCTCTCCACAACAGGTTGAACTGGCACTGTCGCCATAACCTACTGGATTGGCAACCCAGTGACCTGTGGAGGGGCCTATTGCCTCAACTGTCGGAGCTCTTCTTCTATTCGTTGCAGCCTTGCTTCCATTTCAAAAAACATCCGTTGCCAATTCTGTAGGGCAGGTGGAGGGTACTGACCCTGGTTATCATCCTCGACCTGAATGCCGAGGAGTCTAAATGATTGTCGAGGCATCTCAAAAAATATGCCTAAAATCAATGATGCTGCTCAACAGGCATGATAAAAACATCCAAAACCACCTCTTAATCACATCACTCATCCATAAGCAACGATCCACATAACTCAGAGATAACATATAGCACACAACGGGCCTTGCTATGACATCATGCATACATTACATCATTCATCATGCTCTATATGGAAAAAGTAGGCAAACAGGGCATTTAAGCACATAATCAGACATACACTTCAATTATTACCAACCGACCCTGAGTCGGACTTGCCATTGACAGCGAGTGTACATGTTCGGTCATTCTCTAGAAACCATAAGCCTTGGCTCGCTTTGATACCAAGTTGTAATGCCCTACTACCTTAGAGCCATTACTAAGTGAGTTTAAAATGTGCAATTAACTTGCTAATTGAGGTTTTAGGACAAAAGTGTAACTAAACTATAAACAGAGTCATAAACTTGCGAATAAAACTTTCATTGAGAATTATAAAGCGTTTAACATTTGGAATCCCAAAAAAAACATTGTTTAGAAATATTTACAACTTAAAATATAAACAAAGTCGACTAAACGAAAAAATCAAGTTTGGTACAATCATCTCCCAAAAACACCCCTGGTCGTGGCTGCCAGGCAGACCAGACATGTACACGCCGCTCGTCACGCTCACCATACTAAAGGTTGATCGACTTTCCCCTTGCCTTTACCTGCACCATAGAGCACCCGTGAGCCGAAGCCTAGCAAGAAAACCCTCACAAGTAGATAATATATGCATATTAAACACTTAACATAGAATCAAGCTGTCGTCAGGTTATACAAGTATGGCCATGCCGTCCCATGCGCTTTACCAGGCCCTGGGTTTGCGGTCTATACCGTAAGGATATCCCAGGTATCCCTTGGGGTCTCGACCTGACAACTCGCACTCCATGTGCTAAATGCTGCTCTCGGCCCCTCGCCGTTCTCGGCCTTCGCCGTTCCCGGCCCTCGCCGTTCTCGGCCTTCGCCGTTCCCGGCCCTCGCCGTTCTCGGCTCTCGCCGTTCCCAGCCATCGCCGTTCCATCATTTATTTACACACATAATATAACTAAGCAGACATCTAAACACATGTAAATTCAATCAAAGGGCCACGCCCCTGCAACACAGTCATATAGGGCCGAGCCCTGCAACTCAATCATATAGGGCCGAGCCCTGCAACACAAGCTCTATGGGAATAGTAGTTTTCTTACCTGCGTCCCGAGCACTCCAAGCCCCGATGTCCCGAGCACAGTTCCCTAGTTCGAGCCCCGCCGAAACCCTAGTCACAACATATTAAAAATTTCCACCATCAAGTTCTAATCCATTAAATAGCTTTAGATTATGATTCAAGTCTCCGGGACAATGAATTCTATCAATCCGGGTGAAAAAAATCCATCCCGAGCCTTAACTATTGAATTCCCGAGCCTAAAACTCCTCTAGAACCCAAAAATGCACTAAGCGCCGCGACCCTAGGGACTCATGCCGCGGTCCCCAGCTCAACTCGGGGCCCTACCTCAAAATAGCCCACACGTGACGCGGTGCGATTCCAGACGCCCCAAGTTCTAAGGGGCCATGACTCAACAAGAGCAGAAAAACCCTTCGAACCCAGAAAATACCTCCATTTCCTCTTCTAAAACCAAGCCAATTATCCATAAAAATCAACCTAACAATCCAAACATTCACCTCAGAGGTTATACTACAGATTCAGCAGCAAAACATATCCAGAATTCTAGTTCAAAACCTCATCGAACTCAAGGTTGAATCTTCTTCTCTCCAACATGAAAACTCTTAGTACACCAGCATAAATTTCAAGCATAATTAAAAAAATTTAGAAACTTACCCTTGCTTAGTTGAGTCTCTAAGTTGATCTCCTCAGCTCCAAACTCCAAGCCTCAAGCTCCCCAAAAGCCTAGCTCCAATTTCTTAGTTTTTGACTAATTTCCTCCAAGATATCACAAGGCCTCCAAGCTTCCAAGGGAAAGATGAGAGAGGGAGATAAAATGGGTGGGTCGGTTCCTCAATTTTGAATGTTTCCTTATTTTTGTTTTATTCAACTTAAGCTTCTAAGGTTACCCCAAGGCTCGGGGTGCCAAAAATGTCCCCGAGGGCAAAATGGTAAATTTTTCCAATATTCCCTCCTAGGCACTCTAACCTCAAATATATCTCCAAATATTTATTTCCATAACCCGATAACCCCATAAAACGATTGACACCCGAAATGCCCCTCGACTCGCCTCGAGTCAGATTTTCGACCCCGTTGTGACTTTCTAGCTAACCGCTCCCTAGAACTGTCTCGGATCATGCAACATAGATATATCACAAATATATCACCATTATCACATTTATGCCCTCAGCGGGCTAAAATTACAATCATGCCCCTAATAACCAGACGGGGCCCACATGCATATTTAATTCACCAAAACATGCATCACTAATCACGTATTCACACAAATTCACATATTAAACAGTAATTCACTTATTGCCCTCTGGGCAGGCTAATCAAGGCCCTAAGCCTTATTAACAAATTTGGGTCGTTACACGATACTTGCCCCTAAATCATCGTTATATGAAATTTTTTTTGATGATAAAGAACAAGGTGGTTCTCCTTTGCCACTTTAGGGGCAAGAAAATCTTAAAGAAGTAGAGAAAATTGATTTCAAGTATAGATAAATGAAGAAAAATAAGAAAGTAAATGGATGTTTCCAAAGGAAATAAATTTTTTTCATCTCCCTAACTGGAAAGATTTACTTGTTCGACATTGTTTGGTTGTCATGCACATAGAAAATATGTGTGCGAAAGTATTATAGGTACATTACTTGATATTCCCGGTAAAACTAAGGATGGTTTAACTAGTCATTTAGATCTTGTTGAAATGAGTATACGAACTTTTTTAGCACCTGAACAGAAAGGTAAACACACATATTTACCTCCTGCTTGTTTCACGTTGTCCAAAGAAGAGAAACAAGTTGCATGTAAATCATTTGCAGAGATGAAAGTGCTAGATGGCTATTCATCCAACATTCGAAACTTGGTATCCATAGGGGGATTTGAAGCTGATGGGTATGAAATCACATGATTGTCATATGTTAATGTAACAATTACTTCTGATTGCTATTCGACCAGTCTTACCGAAAAAAGTTTGAGATTGTGTTGACGAATGTTTGCATATTCTTCAATCATTTATGCGGAAAATAATTAGAAATGAAAAAATTGGATGCATTGCATTGTAAGATAGTGGAAACTCTATGCAACCTTGAAATGTTTTATCTGTCATCCTTCTTTGACATTACGATACATTTAATGGTCCATCTAGTAAGGGAAGCCAAGTTCTATGAACCTGTTTGGGTGAGATGGATGTATCCATTTGAAAGGAGTATGAAGGTGTTGAAAATTTATGTGTGTAATCATTATCGTCCTGAAGCTAGTATGGTTGAATGTTATATATCGTCAGAGAAAATAGAATTTTGCTCAGAATACATGAGTGGGGTTGAGGCAATTGGAATCAGCAAACCACAAAATAACTCAGATGGAGTTGATAAAGGACTACGAGGGAATGGAACAGTGATCACCGTATCTAGGGCAGAATTAGATCTAGCTCAATTAGTTGAGATGCAAAATAATCCTGAGATTCAATCATATATAATGTAAGTTGATAATATATTTCAATCATATATATTAGAGTAGCGATTTTCCTTTTGTTGTTTAAACTTTTTTGCACTTTTTTTTTTTATGTTTTAGTGATCACATGGAGTTATTACAGTCGATGATTCCAAACAAGGTTATAAATAATCATAAATGGGTTATAGATGAGCATAATAAAACGTTTTTTTGGTGGCTGAAGAATACAATTTTGACGAAGTTGGGAGAACAAATCATGGAGTGTCGACTGAGTTGAAGCGTATATCTCTTGGAGAAAGCATTGATGTAATAAAGTATCATGCTTACATTGTCAGAGGGAAATGATTTCATACTAAGTCAAGAGATGATGCTTGACTGGTTCACAATAGTGGAGTAAGAATATTTGCAGAAGCTATACATTTTGCAAGTGAAAATATAATAACCAAATTTCAGGCACAATGACATACTACGGGATTGTTGAAGAAATATGGGAGCTAGATTATTCATTATTTCATATTCATCTTCTTAAATGTTCTTGGGTAGACAACAATACTGAAGTTAAAACTGAAGAACTTCGATTCACTCTGGTTGATTTAAGTAAGAAGGGAAGCAAGAATGATCATATATCATGGCTGCCCAAGCAAAACAAATATTTTATATAACTGATCCAGTTAATGATAAATGGTCAATCGTTTTATTAGTTCCCGAAAGGAAGTTCTTAGAAAAAGAAGATGACGATGAAAATTATGATTTATATCATGACTGTTTCATTGTTGGACAACCGATACATGAACAAGTTGAAAATATTTAGGATAATGATAATGATAGCGATAGCGATAACGATTATCGTGATTATATTAGAAACGACATTGAAGTAGGAATAGGGGTCGAATGTGAATCGACCAAAAAGAAAATAAAAAAAGAAGAAAACAAGTTTAGTAAGTTATTTAATACTTGTGTTTATTTATTTGTGTAATTCACTAATACTTATAATTATTTATTTGTGTAATGCATTAACACTTGTGAATATTTATTTATGTAATTCATTAATACTTGTGATTATTTATTTGTATAATGCATTAACACCTGTGATTATTTATTTGTGTAATGCATTCATTTAAAATAATTTTAATTATTTATGAGTTGCAGGTGGCAGATAAAAGAGATGACAATGAGAAACATGAGGGTCGTGGTATAACAAGAATGAGTTACATGACCCAACAAAAAGCCAAAGGAATCAAGAAAGTTCTTGAATGGAACGATTTGGGACAACCAATAGGTGATGTGTATACAAATATGATATGATATCTTGGATCTAGAGTACGAGCCATGGTTTCTATCAACTCAGGTGATTGGAGGAAGGTCCCACAAGATCTGAAAGACAGTCTATGGGAGGATATCATTGTAAGAAATTATCATTATGATATTTATTTATTTATTTGTGTGTGATATCAAATTTAAATAATTACTTTTCTTGATTATATTCTCAGGATGGTCACAACATTCCTCAAACCTTCAAATGTGAGATTTTAAAAAACCTGGTTATATAATGAGGGATTTTAAAAGTGAACTCACTACTGAGACATCAAACCTTTGGCTGAAATGGGTATGATAGAAGAACTCAAATTTCCTCCGAAGAAATATAGCATTATACTTGACGAAAGAGAAAGGTTAAATTTTGTATCTAGATGTCAATGTCCAGAGTTTCAAAAAGTGCATCAAGAACAAAAAGCACATGCATTACAAATGAAGTCAAGGTATCGAACATCTCTTAGAGAAATGGCTAACATAAGAGAAGATTTGGTAAGTATAATTGATATTAAAATTTAAATAATGGTTGATAATATCGCAACATATAACGATAATTATCTTGTATGTTGTAGAAAAAAGAACGAAATATTCAAAATCCGGAGAGGTATCAACTTTGGCTTAGATCGCGTGAAAAAAATAAAGTTCTCGTGACAGAGTTGGGCCGACAGATTGACAATAAGATGTAAGTTTTCTACCGTTTTATAATTAACATATTGATTTCATTTATATAAACTAATTTGACCAAACAATATCTTGAGTAGGAGGAGGTCAAATAAAAATTGAGTCGTGGCGAAATTACAGCTCAAGGTCGAGATGACATCTTGACTCAAGCATTAGGTACACCGGAACAACCAGGTCATGTTCGAGCTGGCGGGTATGATACTTTATAATAGCTATGTTCTTTTAAGAATTATTTAGCTTGATTTATTGATTGACTTGGTTGACTATTTTGTAGGTTCATTGCGACCATGTCAAAAATGTTTGGAAAAAAACAAAAAAAAAATGATTGCAAAAAAGGAGATTGCTCGGATAAAAGCTGATATTGAAGAGCTAAAAATACATTAATATACAACAAAAGAGGAATTAGCTCAAAATGAGGAATACAATGAGGAAAACGATGAGTGGGGATACTATGATGAAGGACAATTTTAGAAACCAAATGATGAAGGATAATATTATGAGAATCCAAATGATGAGTGGCAACGCTATGCGAATCCAAATGATGAAGTCTATCGACCTGCCTCCTACGCAGATTATCATTTTCATCAAACTGAAGACTATCCTATTGGTTAATTCTACCAAACAATAGCGAATCCTTTTGATGAAGATGATGGATCATCAATTTATGAGTCTCCGCCACCACCGAGCTATGAAGTGCAATTGTATTATGATAATATTGACAATGTAATGGCTAAGGGTGTAATCATTATACCAAACATGGGTAGTCAAATTACCATCCATGGAATTGTAATTGATGATTCACTTGTGAGGATTTGGCTTATAGATGTCTTACAAGAAGAAGTTGAGATTGCTATTCCCTTTGGTAACATACGATATATTGGGGACGCACGAGACACATATTTATCATCAGCTGGATCTCACGTAGGTTTGCTCAGATATTTAAATTTTATTTTTAAATGGGTACACTATATTGATATGTTAAATGATATTATGTAGGGTCCATTGACATCTAAACATAAATCCCTATCACCAAGCCTACATTTATCATCAGTTGGATCTCACATACTCGTCCCCGCTAAAATAGCTCAATCAGAACCTTCAAATTGGTTAACTGATGACCAATGAGACAAAATTGATCTTAGTCTAAAATTTATAATGAAGGAGTATTATTCCATTAAATGAATAGATAGGGTTGTACAAGTTCCCGTTGACCCAGAGTTTATAGCAGATTGCGAGGCTATCTTCATCACTTTGAAAGATGTTTATCAAGTAGCCTCCATGGATAATATTGGATCCTTAGCTTTGCTGTTTGGTATGAGGTATGTATCAATTAAAATTGAACTCAATTTGTTATGTCATAACAAACTATTAGAGGAGTTTGAATATATTAGATATTAATTCGTAGTGAAGTAGGTTTTGAGATGAAATTATGTGCTGCAGAGATAACAGAAGGTTGAGATCATGTGTGTCTTAGTGAAGTAGGTTCTACGAATTCTGTGTGCTGCGGTGACTTATGGTTGAGAACATGCATGTTGTTTGTTGTATGTTTTATTTGAATTGAATTTATAGGCACTAATAATTTTGGATATTTTATAGATAAAGATGAAACTTTGCCCAATTTTTTTTTATGATATTAATTGAAAATGATATTAATTTATTAATTGAACATGTAATATGCATGATTGATTCTACAGGTGCATTTGGGAAAGCATGCACCCAAATTCACGACAGCTATACAAATTTTTTGACACCGAACATCTTTCTATTGGCAATGATGAAAGTAAAAATTATACGGTGGATCTTATAGCCAAATGGATGATGTCTATTGATAGACAAGGCCAAATATATGTCATTCCTTGGATTGTTGACTAGGAATGAACTACTTAAATATTATCACTACTATGGTTGGATTTTAATCTTATAATAATTATAATTTATTATTGTTTTAGTCGACATTGGATGTTGGTGCTCGTGATGATGCAGGGGATGACCATAATTTTGGACCCTTTGAAAAATCATAAATCTCCACCAATAATTAAGGAGGTTATGGAAAAATAAGCTCTTCAATTTAATGTATGCATTGTTAATTTTTAAGAGTTGAGAGTACAATATGTATTTAATTAATTTTAATGTTTGTAGAGCATACGCAAAATGTTCGGAAAATGAATACATTGGCACATTTACAAAATTGTTGAGAGGTTCTTGTCCAAAACAACCTGAAAGTCATGAATGTAATTATTATGTACCAAGATACATTTATGATCTTGTAAATACACTGAATCCAGTAAAAGTTATCAAGGAAAAAATATGTCATATTTTATACTCTTTTTAGCTTAAGAAAAACTAGATATAGTATTTAATCATCTAATCTATATTAACTTTTCAATTTTGCAGTGATTTGAAAAAAAATGAATACAATATTAAAGACGATCAACTACCACTACAAAGCAATTGGTTAGCAAGATTAATGCCATTTATTTATGAAGTCTAATTGTTCATATGTATGTAACTTTCTAACTTATTGACTTATATGTTAAATGATATTTGTATGTTCTTATTATGTATATACAAACTACTTATATGATATGTGAATGTATATAATAACATTTTATCTTTTAATTAGATAATAATTTATCAAATTAGCTATTTTATATTATTATATAAAATTTGGGTATATAAATGGAATTGAAAATTAGGTAGTTAATAAAATTAGGTAATATATACAGAATTGAAAATATAATAGTAGTTGGGTATATAACAATAATTAATAAAATTAGTTAATATAAATGTATTATAAAAAAATATATAAAGAAGCACGTCCAAAATTAAAAAAAAAACAAATGATTTCTATGCGAGAATTTCTTTCTTCGTGGTTTTGTTAAAAGAACACTTTTCTCAACGGTCTCAAACACTGCGGCTCTTGGTACTCCCAAAAATAGCAGTGTATTAAGGAGAAAAAGCCTTTTTATAGTAGTGAAGACTTATTTAGCGACAAATCAATGAAATTAATGTGAATTCACTTTTGTTGATTAATACAAATCTATCCACACACAAAACAAATAAACAAAGAAAAAAACCCAAACCTATTTGATTATATATTTAACATAAAGAGCATATGCATTATTTAATATTATAAGACAAAAATGATCAATGTTGTGGCAGTAAAGCGACTTTTTACCTTTGAATAGTCAAAGACAGTAGATAATTCTTAAAAACTATAAAGGCTTCAATGCTTCTTGATTAAGATATTGACTAAGTCAAATGTTATTCAATACGTGCCTAGAGTACTTGATCAAAGAATCTCATTTAAAGCATCTCTTTGAAAGAAAGAGACTCAATGAAGAAAGGGAAAAAACTGGAGAGTGTTAGAGAGAAAATAAAGTGAGTTTTTTCCTACACACTTGTATTAGAGAGAGAGTATTATTATTTGTGCTCTCCTTGAGAATTATTATAATCTTTTTGTTAAAGTGAAATTATTAATTTTATTTCAAATTCTCATTTTTATTATCTAGACTTCAGTTGTAATTGAGTGCTTAGTACCATAACATACCTAACAAATGGTTTGGATTGTAAAACTTGGTTTGGATTATCATTTCTAAAGCAACTCTTGAAACTCATTAAGCAATCCATAAAACAAGTAATAAGAAACTCATAAGCAACCTATTAAACAACCCTTGAAAGCTGAAAGTTCAAAGCCACCCCTAAATCAACATATTAAGAAACTATTAAAACTCTAAAGCAACCCTATATAGCAACTTGATCCATAAAGTTGATAATGTTGATTAAATCCATAAAGTTAATTAATTCCACCACACTATAAAATGATTATGTTGATTTGGTGGAGTTAATTTGTGTATGTAGTTATTAGATTGCTGCAACGAAAAAAAAGAAATAACAATTAATTGATATCAAAAGGTTGATTCGGTAGTATTGGTTGTGTAAAGGTTGTTCCAATAATATTCATAAAATAATTTTGTTGCTTCATAATTTGATATGGTTGCGAAATTTGGTTGCTTAAACTAAGAAAATTACGTAACTATAAGCAACTCATAAATTTCATAAGTCCCATAAAACTCCTTAAGCAACCCTCTAAAGTTGCTTAGAAATTTCAAGGGTTGCTATATAGTTTCTTAGAAATTTCAAGGGTTGTTTATGAGAACCATGGGTTTGTTAACACGTTGTTGTATGGGTTGTTTATCAAGTTCCTTTTGGGATTGTAGGTTGCTTTAAGGGTTGCTCAAAATTTGGTGATAGTAAGGATTATGGGTTGCTGAAGGGTTGTTGCTTAGAAATTTCAAGAGTTGCTTAACATGTTGCTTTATGGATTGTTTATCAAGTTGCTTTTGGGATTACGGGTTGCTTAAGAGTTACTTTAAGGCTTGCTAAAAATTTGGTGATAGTAAGGATTATGGATTGCTGACGGGTTGTTGCTTAGAAATTTCAAGGGTTCCTATATAGAGTTGCTTAGAAATTTCAAGGGTTACTTAACACGTTGCTTTATGGGTTATTTATCAAGTTCCTTTTGGGATTGTAGATTGCTTAAGAGTTGTTTTAAGGGTTGCTAAATACTTTGTGATAGTAAGGATAATGGGTTTCTGAAGGGGTGTTGCTTAGAAATGTCAAGGGTCGCCATATAGAGTTGTTAAGAATTTTCAAGGGTTGCTATATATAGTTGCTTAGAAATTTCAAGAGTTTCTTATGAGGATCATGGGTTGCTTAAACGTTTCAAATGTTACTTAACATGTTGTTTTATGGGTTATTTATCGAGTTCCTTTTGGGATTGTGGATTGCTTAAGAGTTGCTTTAAGGGTTGCTAAATTTTTTGTGATAATAAGAATTATGGGTTGTTGAAGGGTTGCTTCATTTGCTGCTTAAGTAATTGTAAATGTTGCGTAATGGTTGTTGAATAGGTTGCTAGAAGGTTGGTTCTTTTGTTGTTTAATTAGTTTTAAATGTTGTTGTATAAGTTATTTATAATAATCATGAGTTGCTAAATAGGTTGCTTTAAGTTTTGTTTATATTGCTATATATAGTTGTATTCGATTTTTTAGGTGTACTAGGCATGATATTTATGTCTCCAATAAAGAAGAGGTAATACTAATAACACCTCAATCTCAGTCACTGCAGTAAATCAAATCCTACCAGAAATGATGTTAATAGGAGATTCCCAAGATCTTGTCATATAAAAAAAAGTTCATTTAGAACCAAATGAACCTCTACACTAAATCAAATCCAACTAGTAGTAGATGAATGCCTTACTTTCTTATGGAATATTTCTATTCACATCTTATGATGGGTTTTCATCTCAGGATTGCTTAAGGAGTTTCAAGTGTTACTTTAAGGGTTGCTTTATATGTTGTTTATAAGGATTATGAGTTGCTTAATAAGTTGTATAGGGTTGCTTTAGAGTTTTAAGGTTTGTTTAATAAGTTGCTTTATGGATTGCTATATAGGGTTGCTTTAGAGTTTTAAGGATTGCTTAAGAGTTTCAAGAGTTTCTTAACAAGTTACTTTATGGGTTGTTTATTAAGTTGATTTATGAGTTGCTTAAGTAGTTTTAACGATTGTTCTATATGTTGCTTATAATAATTATATAATACTTAACAAATTTTTGTACATGGTTGCTTTAGAGTTTTAAAAATTGCTTAATATGTTTCTTTATGGGTTGCTACATAGACTTATTTTAGGGTTCTAAGGGTTCCTTTAGAGTTTTAAGAATTGCTTTATGAATTGTTTATCAAGTTGTTTTATGGATTTATTAAGGAGTTTCAAGTGTTACTTTAAGTTGATTGTATAGTTTTAAGGGTTGTTTATATAGATTATGAGTTTCTTAATAAGTTGTTGTATATGATTGCTTTATGGGTTGCTATGCAAGGTTACTCTAGAGTTATAAGGGTTGCTTTAGATATTTTTTTTTACTTAGAAATTATTTAGAGAAGATTTAATTGTAAAACACAAACTATTTAGAATATTTATTTCCACTTTTATCTAAAATTCTCAGCTCTTCTTAAAATCCCTTCTTTTTGTTCTCTCCTCTCATTAGTTATGAACAAAAAGTAGATAAGCTAACATAAAGCGGGAGAAAAGTCATACAAGTGCATAGTAATATAACAATATGATAACTTTAAACCAAATCATTTTCTATTACAACTAAGCTAAAGGATAATTATGTCACGAAATTAAGGAGCCCTTGGCATATTCATAAAGAGAGAGTTTGTAAAAAAAAAATACATTTATGATAATCCAAAATCTGCGGCACATTAATGGCAGATACCTATGATGAACGTGGAAGACAATAAGACCAAAAAAACTCAAGAATTCCATTAGAAAAAAATGTATACTTAGATGGGAAGAAGAAATCGTAAAAATGAATTAAATAAAACTTATAAATTGTATATTTGAAAAAAAAAACTTTTATAAAATGAAATAGAAAAAAATAAACGTAAAAAATGAAAAAATATAAAAAAAATAACCGTAGATGAGACGATTTCCATACTCCTAATTCTCTATTTGAATGGTCTAGGTAATGAATGAAAATCATTGTGTATATAGTAGTATAGATATTTATAATGTTGGTCCATTGATCATGTTAGTTATTGGTCCATTGAGCTGAACGAGCGCATACAACACTTTCGAATTGGCCCTGCCATAACACCCTGCATTCCACATGCTAATGCCAACCACGACTTATAAGTCGAGTTTTCCTAACAAATACAAACAGATATGCATCTCACATACAATACAATTATATACAGTTCAATACATTCACATGTAACCAGGTATTCAAAGCGTGGTTATAACCACTTTCAACAATCGGAGCCAATGCCCTAATCTCAGTGTAGGTTTAGTTTTCTTACCCCGAGTCCTCAGAGATTTAATAAGGTGACCCCGAGTACGATGCTTTCCTCACGAGCCTAGCGATAATCCCTAGTGACAACACATTGAGAATGTAATGTCCCAATTTCCCTAATAAGGCTTAGTGGCTTGATTAGGGAGGCCAGGAGGGCAATAATTGATTTAATTACATTATTATGTGGTTTGATGCATGATTATATGAATTATGTGAGTTATATTATAATATGACTTTATTTGCATGTTTAGATGTATCAAGCGTGCTTGTGGGCCCGTTTCTTATTAGAATGACATTTTTATAATTTTGGCCAATTGAGGGCATATTTGAGTATATATGCGTTATATGTTTAGATCACATTATTATGTGGATATATTTGGGTTATTCAGCACGAGGCGATCCTAGAGAGCAAGTTAGCTGTTTAGTCATAACAAGGTCAAATACCCGGCTCAAGGTGAGCCTAAGGGTAATTTGATAATTTAGCACATTACTGGAATTTATTGGGTAGTGGGAAATTATTTAGTGACTATTTGAGGATATTGGAGACAACAAAAATTTACGAGGCATTAAATATGATTAACGGGGAAAAGTGGCAAATGACAAATTTGTGCTAGTGATAATTAGAGAATAGCTAATGGGCTTGAAAATGACGAACATTAGAGAATAGCTAATGGGCTAAGGGGCATTTTGGTCTTTTCATGGCAAGACAGTGACTTAGTCAGTAGCTTACTTAAGGGAAGGAAATATAGCATTTAGGAAAACACTCTCCACTCCTTCTCTCTATCTCTCTCACTCTCTCTCTCTCTCATTAGCACTTGGGGGATTTTGTTGAATTTTGAGGAGGAAAGGCTCAAAACTTGGAGGATTGAAGCTAAGAAGTTATTAACAGCAGCATAGGGGTGTGATTCTTCTTTGAGGTAAAGTGATGCTCTATTTTCTTGGTAAATTCCTATTGTGGTTTAAGTTTTAGTAAAGTTTTAAGCTTTGGTTGGGTTTTGATTTGGGTTGCTTTTTAAGGTGTTTGTACTGCTTATGATGTGTTGGTTAGAGTTTGAGACTCATTTGGGACCTTGGTGTAAGTTTGGGGGTGAGATTTTGAGAGTTTTGGTTCGGGGAAAATGGTGGAAAAAACTAGTTTTTTTGGGTTCATGTAAGTGCGCCGCGACGCTATTCTTCCGAACCGCAATGCTGGGATGTTCCAGGGCAGATGGCCCTGGCTGGATGTTGTGGTTTCTGTTAGACTATGTCGCGATGCTAGGCCATTTTCACGGGCCTTGGTTTTGTATTTTTAGGGCATTGGCCCAGGGGCTGGGGGACGATTTCATCACCCCGTGTGAGGGAATTGGAGGTCCCAAGAGCACGAGATTGGTACTAGGGTCCAATCATGGAATTGAATGGTAATGAGAACATTATTTGTGGGTTGTGACTAGGTTATCGCTAGGGCTCGGGAGAGGATCGTTCTCAGGGGTTGTGCTAGCTTGCTTATTTGCTTGCGCTCAAACCAAAGGTAAGAAAACTGCACCCAATATTAAATGTATGTGATTAGGGCTTGGCCCAATTGTGAGATATAGTTATGATTAGGGCTTGGGCCCCTGTAAATGGGAAAGGGAAGTTGGACCAGCCATGAGTTGGAGAGCTTTAGTGGCAACGTGTACATATGTGGGTGCTTGACCACCATAGCCGGGGTTTCTCAGAGAAACTAGGGTCCAACCATATTTTGAACATTTAAGTTCTAATTAGCCCTTTTTGAAGTGTAAATGACTTCGTAAATGTTTATTTTGGGATACCATGTACAAACATAACGTTTTAATAAAATGATTGTTTCCTTTTGTCCAAAATTTCTAACCCTAAGGCGTTAATCATGTTTATGCCTAAATGTCTCGATTAGCGAGCCTAGCACTATTTAAAATAGACAGAGTAACGGTCTTGGCTAACCAGTGCGTGCCAAGGTTAAGGGTTTCAGAAGACAGGCTGGGCATGTACACTCACCACTAAAGACATACTCGACTTAGGGTTTGGTAACTATTTATGTGGTTATGTGTTCAACTTCTTAAATAGGATATAAATTCCTTGTCTACCTTCCTTATTAGGGAGCATGAGATATTCTGATAGGGCCTGAACCTTGATTGTTGAATGTGAATGTTTGTTTGTTCGATCTTGGACCTTAGGCGGCAAGAGATATAGTTATTACTACCTAATTGGCCGAATTTATTACTGCAGAAAGGTATATGCTTGGAAGTATGCTTCCAAGGTAGATAGATTCAACAACTGGTCTAGAGGAATAGAGCCAGAATGATAGACAGGGCCAGAATGATATTCAAGGTCAGACCCCTTTGCCATCATTGAGAACTGACACCAAGTGCAAACTGATATGCAAGTCAGATTCCTGCACGGGACGTTCAGTCAGAGGTACCCCCTTTGTTGGTGCGGACGGTAGATCGGGTGCCAGAGGCTGGGAAAAGATGTGAAGCTCTTTATGAAAGGTTCAGGAAACAACACCCTCTTGTCTTTGAGGGTAGTACAAATTTGGCTAAGGCCGAGCTGTGGATGAGCATGGTTACCACCATCTGGGATTTTATGAGGGTGGTTGGTAATGAGAGGGTGGCATGTGCCACATATAGCTTTCAGGAGGATGCCTGAATCTGGTGGGAGGTGATATCTCAGACCAGGAACGTCAATACCCTGGATGGGGAAAAGTTCAGAACCCTGTTCAACGAAAAGTATTACAATGATGAAGTTAGGGCTGTAAAAGCTAAAGAGTTTAGTAAAATGTTTTAGGGGAATATGTTAGTGTCTAATTATGCACTGAGATTTGACAGGTTAGCCAAGTTTGTTGCAGACTTGGTACTCAATGATGGGAGTAGGAGGGAAATATTCCTTTAGGGGCTACAACCTATGATAGCTTTGGATATCCGTGTTACCACTGTGCCAGGGGTGAAAACATATGCATAGGTGGTGGAGAAGACTCTTACTTCATAGGGCGTAGAGAACAAAATTTGGCGTGAGTATGTGGCCAGGAGAGGCACTAGGGGATGGGACATCCATTCATGGCTTCAGGTAGGGGCAGAGGCCCTAATGATCAGAAAAGGAAGGCTCTAGATGCCATTTTAGCTCCATGCCCTAACAAGAGACCACGTGGTATTAAGATAGGCCACTAGGGAGGCAATGAGGACTGGAGGACCTTTCCAGAGTGCCCATGATGTAGGAGGCGCCATGTGGGAAAGTGCGGGCAAAATCCTGCTTCTTGTGTGGGGTAGTGGGACACTTAAAGAAGGATTGTACGACAGCAAGAAAGGAAGAACCATGGAAGGCGGACAACTCGACCCCAGCTTGAATGTTCACATTGACAGAGGTAGAGGCTGAGGCTGAGGCTAGTCCCTCAGTAGTGACAGGTCAGCTTTTTACTACTGGAACCTCTAATACTGTTTTGATCGATTCTGGTGCTACACAATCTTTTGTTGCTAGTAGGATTATTGATAGACTGTGTAGTCCATGTGATTATTATGTTGTGGGGTCGGGAACCTTATTTCCCATTCGGGAGTTAGTAGTTTCTAGGCGATGGGTTAGAGCATTGCCGGTGACAGTGGATGGCAGAGAGTTGTCAGTTGACATGATAGAGTTGGTTATGAGTGACTTTTACATGATTCAAGGTATGGATTGGTTAGTGAAGTGTGGGGAAACCATAGATTGCAAGAAGAAGATGGTAACCTTTGAACCTGACGATGAGGATCCTTTTGTATTTGTTGGTACTATGCATGGACTCCGTGTACCTATGATATCAGAACTGAGGGATAGAGTCTTACTGCAAGGTGCTTGCATAGGATTCCTAGCCAGTGTGGTAGATACCACTCAAATTGTGCCAGTGGGACCAGAAGAGACTTGATTAGTCTATGAGTTCCTCGATGTGTTTCCAGAGGATTAGCCAAGGTTTCCACCACACAGTGAGATAGAGTTCGTTATTGAACTGGCGCCAGGGACAAAGCCAATGTCTAGGGCAGCATACAAAATGGCCCCAGAAGAATTGAAGGAACTAAAGATATAGTTGCAGGAGTTGTTAGACTTGGGTTTTATTAGACCTACTTTCTCACCATGGGGTGCACCAGTCCTGTTTGTGAAGAAGAAGGATGGTTCTCTAAGGATGTGAATTGATTACAGAGAATTGAACAAGTTAACCATTAAGAATGAGTATCCTCTGCCAAGGGTAGATGTCCTGTTTGATCAGCTGCAGGGTAAGCCGGTATTCTCAAAGATAGATTTTCAATCTGGTTATCACCAGCTGAGGATCAAGGAGGGAGACATACCAAAGACTGTTTTTCGTACCAGATACGGGCATTATGAGTTCTTAGTCATGTCATTTGGTTTAATTAAAGCCCCAGCCACTTTTATGGATTTGATGAATACGGTGTTCAAAGATTATCTGGATTGGTTTGTGATTGTCTTCATCGGTGATATTTTGGTTTATTCTCAACTAAAAGCAGAACATGAGCAGCCTCTCAGGTTGGTTCTACAGAGGCTTACAGAGCATAGACTCTATGCAAAGTTCAAGAAGTGTGAGATCTGGCTACTGCAGGTGACTTTTCTTGGTCTCATTGTAGTAGGGATGGGATCTAGGTTGAGGTAGTCAAGGATTGGACAAGGCCAAGGAACGCCTCAGAGATTAGAAGTTTTCTTGGATTGGCAGGTTCGTATAGGCGTTTTGTGGAAGGGTTCTCAAGGATTGCTACCCCATTGAGGGAATTGACACGCAAGTATTAGAAGTTTGCGTGGTCAGAGAGGTGTGAGAACAACTTCCAGGAGTTGAAGCGACAGTTGATTACATCTCCGGTACTAAGTCTTCCAATAGATAAGGAGAAGTTTGTAGTATATTGTGATGCCTAGCGACAATGTTTGGGTTTTGTTCTGATTCAGACGGGGAAAGTGATTGTCTATGCATCATGATAGTTGAAGGAATATGAGCAGAGTTACCCTACTCATGATCTAGAGTTAGCAACAGTGGTCTTTGCATTAAAGGTATGGAGGCATTACCTTTATGGAGAGAAGTGTGAGATATACACTGACAACAAGAGCTTGATGTACTTCTTACATAGAAAGACTTGAACATGAGACAGAGGTGTTGGCTGGAGTTGGTAAAGGATTATGACTGTGAAATCCTGTATCACCTAGGAAAGGCCAACATGATGGCAGATGCCTTAAGCCAAAAGGGTCCGAGGCAGTTATACAGTGTTAGACAGATATCCAAGGAGTTGGCAGAGAATATAACTATAGCTGGAATAGAGTTGCTGGAGGGCCAGTTGGCCAACATCACGCTACAGTCTACACTGTATGAGATGGTAAAGGAAAGTCTATTGAGTGATCAATAGTTGACGAGGATCAGAGGGGGCATCCTAGCTAGAGTGGCTAGGGATTATACAGTGTTAGATATGGGTTTGCTGAGATATAAGGGTCGGATCTGTGTTCCGATGGACACTGTTATCAGACAGGAGTTTTGGACGAATCTCATACCACTCCTTAGTTTTTGCATCTAGGGACCACGAAGATGTATCAGGATTTGAGATTTTTATATTGGTGGCCTAGGATGAAGAGGGATGTGACAGAATATGTGGCTAAGTGCTTGACATGTCAGTAGGTCAAGGCTGAGCATCAGAGACCAGTAAGGCTACTACAGCCTCTTGATATCCAAAAGTGGAAATGGGAGGATATCATGATGGATTTTGTCGCTGGGTTACCTAGGACCGTGGGTCAACATGATTCAATGTGGGTTATCGTGGATTGATACACTAAATCAACTCACTTCTTACTAGTGAGGATGGCATATACAGTTGGCCAGTACGCAGATCTCTATGTAAAAGAGATGGGGCTCCGAGGTCGATCGTGCCAGATTAGGACCCCACCTTTACTTTCATGTTTTGGGGAAGTTTGTAGAAGGCTATGGGTACACAGTTGAAAATCCGTACAACTTGTCATCCTTAGAAAAATGGTCAATCTTAGAGGACGATACAAATATTAGAGGACATGCTACGAGCATGTGTACTAGACTTTGAAGTGTCCTGGAGTAAGTATTTGCCTTTGATAGTGTTTTTCCTACAATAACAGTTATCATTCGACCATTGGGGTGGCTCTTTATGAGTTGTTGTATGGTAGGAAATGTAGATCGCCCATTCATTGGGATAAGATAGGAGAAAGGAAATACTTGGGTCCTATGGCAGTTCAGTGGACCAATGAGGCTATTGGGAAGATCAAAGCTTGGATGCTCGCTTCTCAAAGTAGACAGAAAAGTTATGCTGACCCGAAGCGCAGCAACGTGGAGTTCCAAGTGGGAGACTATGTCTTCCTTAGAGTCTCACCATGGAGAGGGGTGAGGAGGTTTGGGGAGAAGGCCAAGCTGAGCCCTAGATTTGTAGGACCGTTTGAGATCCTAGAGAGGATTAGTCAGGTGGCCTATGGATTGGCCTTACCTTCGACACTGTCAGTTGTACATAATGTATTCCATATTTCAACAATTTGGAAGTATGTGTTAGACGTTACTCATGTGTTGAGTTACAAATATCTAGAGCTACAGGCAGATCTTTCCTATGAGGAACAACCAGTCCAGATACTAGATATGAAGGACAAGGTCCTGAGGAACAAAACCATATCGTTGGTTAAGGTATTATGGATGAACAAAAAGGTCGAGGAGGCAACTTGGGAGTTAGAGTCCAACATCTAGGATTAGTATCCCAAGTTGTTCAGGTAGAATTGTGAGGACAAAATTCCTATAAGGAGGGGATAGTTGTAACGTCCCAATTTCCCTAATAAGGCTTAGTGCCTTGATTAGGGGGCCAAGAGGGAAATAATTTATTTAATTACTTTATTATGTTGTTTGATGCATGATTATGTGAATTATGTGAGTTATATTATAATATGAATGTATTTGCATGTTTAGGTGTATTAACATGCTTGTGGACTCGTTTCTTATTAGAAAGGTATTTTTATAATTTTAGCTTTTTGAGGGCATATTTCAATAAATATTCATTATATTTTTAAACCAAATTATTATGTGGATATATTTGGGTTATTCGGCATGAGGCGATTCTAGGGAGCAAGTTAGCGGTTTAGTGATAACGGGGTCAAATACCCAGCTCAGAGTGAGCATAGGATTAATTTGGTAATTTAGCACATTGTCGGGATATATCAGGTAGTGGGAAATTCTTTAGTGACTATTTGAGGATATTGGAGAGAATGCGAATTTAGATGGCGCTAATTATGATTAACGGGGAAAAGTGGAAAATGACGGATTTGCCCTTGTGAGCATTAGAGAATAGTTAATAGGCTAAGGGACAATTTTGACTTTTCATGCTAAGAGAGCGACTTAGTCACTAGTTTACTTCAGGGGAAGGACACAAAGTATTTAGGAAAACGCTCTCTACTCCTTCTCTTTCTCTATCGTTACACACTCTCTCTCTTTCTCTTTCTCTTTCTCTATCATTACACACTCTCTCTCTCTCAGCTCCTTCTTTTTCTCTATCGTTACGGAGGAAAGGCTCAAAACTTGGAGGATTGAAGCTCAGAAGTGATTAACAGCAACACAGGGGTGTGATTCTTCTTTGAGGAAAGGTGATGCTCTGTTTTCTTGGTAAATTCTTACCATGGGTTAGGTTTTAAGCTTTGGCAGGGTTTTGATTTGGGTTGGTTTTTGAGGTGTTTGTACTGCTTATGAGATGTTGGTTAGACTTTTAGACACATTTGGGACCTTGGTGCAAGTTTGTGGTGAGATTTTGAGTGTTTTGGCTCGGGGAAAATGGTGGAAAAATCCAGTTTTTCTGGGTTCGCATAAGGGCGTCACGGAGCTATTCTTCCGAGACGTGGCACTGGGATGTTATAGAGCAAGAGGCGCTGGCTAGATGTAACGGCGCCTGTTAGCATGTGCCGTAGCTCTAGGCCATTTCCAAGGGCCTTGATTTTGTATTTTTAGGGCATAAACCTAGGGGAAGATTTCACCACCCCATGTGGGGGAATTGAAGGTCCTGAGAGCATGGGATTGGTCCCATGGTCCAATTATGGAATTGAATGATAATGAGAACATTATTTGTGGGTTGTGACTAGGTTACCGCTAGGGCTCGAGGGGTCGTGGTTGCTTTCTTATTTGCTTGCGCTTGGACCAAAGGTAAGAAAACTACACCCAATACATGATGTACGTGATTAGGGCTTAACTTGATTGTGAGATATAGTTATGGTTAGGGCTCGAGCCCTGTAAATGTGCATGATTATGGTTATGCCTATGATTGTTTGATTAAGCAAGTTGAATGCTCTATATCAGAATATTTTCTATACAATGTATTCCTGTTTTCATTATCTAATTGTGAAAGGCTTGATGTGTGAGTCAAGGACGGACATAGCGCTGGTTGAAAGAATTGACTTATAAGTCAAGGGCGGCAATAGCGCGCTAAGCTCTGGTCGTTGTTGTTAGGCCTAATTAGGAGCACATAATATGCTTGTCCAACCCAATAGTTGTGGAAATTAAGCGCCACGTATGCTGGGCCAGCTCTAAGGCTGGTTATATATAGGATAGGGCAATGGGCCCTAGGGTGACATATTAGTCCCATATCCTAGTGTTGGGCCCAGTATGACTCATTAATAATTTATTTAGGGCAATGGGCCCTGGTGTGACGCTGCAGTCACTTATCTGAATATAATGCATGCATGAGTAGGGTTATTACGACTTGGCATGCTTATTATGATTCCGCAATATGTTATTAACTGCTTATGAGCATGGTTAAGTTTTCTTCCTGAGCCTTGGCTCATGGGTTCTGTGTGGTGCAAGTAAGGGAAAAGGAAAGTTAGACCAACCATGAGTTGAGAGCTTTAGTGGTGATGTGTACAACCCTATTTCTCAGAGGAACTAGGGTCCAACCCTATTTTGTCGCTTAACTTTTAGGTTGTAATTACCCCTTTTGGATCTGTAAACAACTTTGTCAATGTTTATTTTGGGATCCCATGTACGAACTTAATGTTTTAATAAAATGATTGTTTTTTTTGTCCAAACTTTCCAACCCTAAGTCGTTAAACGGTTAATTGCAAGTTTATGCCCAAATGACTCGATTAGTGAGCCTAGTACTATTTAAAATACATAGTGTAACAGTCTTGGCTAACCAAGGCATTACTGAGAAATTCCATCAAGAACTAAAACTAATAAAGGGCTTCAAGACCAAGCCTTAGCCCTTGGAACCACAGATTCCACTAAATCGAGTAGCTGAATCATTTCGAAGCCCTGTTATTTGGTTGCCCAAAACCCAAACTCAAGATATTCTAAAATCACATTTAGCGCCGCGACGTCCCCTAGATGCGTTGCGACACCACAATAGGCCGAGAAGCCTCCAAGAAATCATAAGCATTTTGAGCCGCGACACCCATGACTAAGGGCCGCAGCGCCGTACTGGCCGAGACTTTGACCCAAAATTTCTCCCCACTTTGAGCTGCAGCGCTCCCTACTAAGGGTTGCGACGCCATGGCGGTCCGAGGGAAACCCACCGTTGAAGACATTCAAGCAAGCCTCCACGCTCTTGCCAAGCATCGCGGCATCACTGCGAGAAACACATAAATTGTAATTTTCAAAAATCGTAAACCGACCCAAACACCCAATTCAAGTAAATTTTTACTACCCAATGACCACAAAGCAATTCTACAACATTAATACTGTAATGACCCAAATTCGCTAATAAGGCTTAAGGGCCTTGATTAGTGTGCCTGGAGGGCATATTGGGATTTATGTGTGACTTTAATGAGTAAAATGCATGATTGTGATTTAAAGCATGTTATATGACTATTTGAATATTTGAGATGCATGACTATGTGTATTAGTATGCATGTAGGCCCTGATTGTGTTAGAAGGGAATAATAGTAATTTTGACCATTTTGGGCATAACTATATTGATATGTGATGATTTTTCGAGACCACATTGTTATGTGGATGTAACTGTGATTTGTGACTCGAGACAATCCTAGAGAGCTGTTTACCGAGTTTTTCGGAAACGAATACAACAAAATAATAAAAAGATAAGAACTATAGAAGTGCGGAAATATAAATAAACAAACAGGTTTTTTACGTGGTTCAGGCGTTAACGAGCCCTTCCAGGAACACAGGAGGTGACCCCTCGCCTAATCTAGAAACCAGAATACCCGGAGGGCTGTACAAGCTCCCGGACCTCTCAAAGCTCCGTGACCTTGGGGGGTAAATGTTATCCAGATTTCCGGATAGCGTTTAGATGGATAGCCTCGGGGAAGCAGAATTATCAAAGTCTTTCACGAAAAGTGACCAGAGCTCGCGGATGGACAGAAAGGCTTCGCCTCTCCCGTTTAGTGTCAAGCTTACTCTTTCAAGCAACCAAAGGTCACGGAAGCTCGTCAATTCTCCCGGACTCCTGAAGGGATATCCTTCGGGGAAGGTTCTTCCAGGAGAAGCTCTTCAGGCTACCTTCGCGGATACAGTCCCGTGCCTCGCACGAAAGAAGACCAAGCGGCCGAGTCATGGAGGAGGCATAGTTGGAATGATCTCCACCTGACACAGGATCCCGCCTGACACGCCTGACAGGTCGAGGCCGCACACATCCCAGCACGCCTAAAAGTACCACTTCGCCTACTGTTCCACTGACAGCCTGGAAAAGACAGCTGCCTTTGTGCATTCCCCATACTTTCATGTAAATATACCCACATAGAGTCTGGTAGCCAGGCGACTACGGTAATTGTATCCCCTATTTATGGCTGGTGTAATTAGGGCTCAGGGGGGCAGAGTGAAACCCTAATCCAAAACACTAGCTATAAAGACCCCCTCATTTCACGATAGAGGGGACGGCCAAAAAAAGATTACATAGCAAGAACTCTGCTGAAATCTCTCCAGCTTCATCTTCTTCAAGAGAACCCGAGAGAAACATTGTGAGTTTGTGAGGGTCTTATACACCAGCCATTTCACTGTAATCCACTACAAGTATAATAACATCGACTCGTGGACTAGGGCTCGTTAACGCCTGAACCACGTAAAAAACCTGTTTGTTTATTTATATTTCCGCACTTCTACAGTTCTTATCTTTTTATTATTTTGTTGTATTCGTTTCCGAAAAACTCGGTAAACATTTTGGTGCTTTCATTGAGAGCTGTAGGGAGTTGTTAGTCAGCTCTTTTTCTGTGTACGTTTTTTGTGTTCGCTCCGTACTGAAAAGATGGTGACTACGAGAAAATCCGCGGTTGACAAAAATGCTAGGGTCAACCCCGATACTATGATGGAAGATGTGGTACAAAACGAACCCTCGGACTACCAAGGTGAAGACCCGACATCCCGCCAGGATCGGGTCAGTACTGAAGATACGACATACTTAGAAAGCGAAGAAGAGTATGTCCGAGACGGTTACTACAAAGACGGCTACTACTACGAGAAGGATCCAGAACTGGTCCAAGTAGCCGAAGAACTGGTGGTCACTAAGGCCAAGCTTGCTGAGCAGGAGCGCGTCTCCGAAAAAATGCAACGCATGATGGAGTGCCTCCAAAGCAAGTTCGGAGATCTAGGAGACTCGGACGAGGACGCCTCTGTTTTAGGTGGTGCTGATGCCACCATGCCGGATCCAGCCGCTGCTGGACCATCCAAAGTCGCCCCTAACAAGGGCAGAGAAAAAGTTGGGGAGCCTGTGCGCACTAACGCCCCTGCACCTCCTAAAGGCGTGAATCACCAGGCCGACTGCCCCCCCCCGCGCGCAGAAGGTCTCTGGCGCTCCTAAGCCCAGACGTCCTTCAGCCCCAAGGGGGCACTCTGTGCCTAAAGGGCCCGGTGCTAAGGCACCCAGGCCTAGGGGAAGGAACAACCGCCCCAGTGATTCCGTCAACCAGGACGGTCGGGCCGCGGACACGCGCTCCGAAGATAGCTGGTCCACGGTGGACCTAAGAAGAAGTTTGGAGGCCAAGTATGAAAAGGCCAAAGGAGAAAAGGCCCGGCCTCGCGGAGATGACCTGCGAAATCATCTCAACGACAAGCTGCGGGGATGTGACCTCCCGGAGAGCGATACAAAGAGGCTCGAGGAACAGATCGCTGCCTTGACCAAGCTGGTCCGGAAGCAAAGTGGGGCCCTGTCAGACTCTGAGGAGGAAGACCCGGAACCATGTGTTCAGAGGATCGCGGAAACTCCCCTCCCAGAGAACTTCAAAACGCCTCATATAGAATTATATGAGGGGAGGACAGACCCGCGCACCCATCTAGCTAAATACAACAAGATGATGCAAGTGGCGTGCGTCAGTGAGGATGCCAAATGCATGTGCTTCTCACTCACCCTTAACAAGTCCGCGGAGGACTGGTGGAAAAGATTAGCTCCCGGATCAATCCACAGTTGGAAGGAGCTACAGTCCGCATTCAGGAGGCAGTTCATTGCTGCCCGGGACCACGACATGGAGGTTGGTTCCTTAACCAACATCAAGCAGCTACCCAATGAGAACCTCAAAGCTTTCATTCAAAGAATGATGGAAGCTGCTGCTAAGACCAAGGTCAGCGATGATATGAAGCTGATCGCCCTTCAATCGGGGCTTACCGTCGGCTCCCTGCTGTGGGGGGAAATGCATAGGAGACGGGCATAAACTCTGCCCGAATTCATGTCAAAAGCTCAGGGAATCATCAACCTTGAGGATGCCTACCAACAGGCCTTTAGAGTTCCCCCGGCTCCGACGCCTTCCGTGACTGCGCTGAGCTTTGCTTCGCAAGCTCCCGCACCAGCCCTCACACTTCCAGGAGCCCCGTTCACTCCAAGTGTGTATGGGCCTTCCGCGTTTGCTCAAACGCCGAGTCAAACCCATTTCTCTGGGTACGGAGCTGTACAAACCGGATGTAGTATCGCTCCTGGCCCGTCGCAGACGCAAGCGGAAGGCCCAGAACGAAATCTGAGCCAATCGCGGAATAAACGAGGCGGAAGAAACTCCAACCGGGGAGACCATTCAAAGAAACCCCGGAAGGACTATGAGCCCAAGTTCACGGAGTACACCAGTTTGATAGACTCACGAGAGAATGTCTATCGGGCGACCTGTAATATGGTCAACTACAGGAAGCCCCCGAAAGTGTCTCACGGAGGAAGGCGTCCGCGAGACTCCAATAAGAGGTGTGAGTTCCACGGAGACGTGGGGCACACCACAAACGAATGCCTTCAGCTGAAGGATGAGATCGAGTCCCTGGCAAGAGCGGGACACCTCGCTCAATGGGTGAGGATACCCATAATCTATCCCGGACAGGGAGTAGTTCACGGAGCTCCATATTCTCCGGGACAGAGGGGGACCGGTAGCGCTCCTGGAGCCGGTCACCCCCAAGCTCCTGGGTCTCAGTTCCCAGCGCTTCCTGCTCCAACCTCTCCGGCACCCATTGCATTATTGGCTCCAGGACCCGGAAACCCATATCCGCCCGGCCTTGCTCCGCCACCCGTTGACGGACACGTAGCCACCATTTCCGGAGGACCGCACCTTGCCGGAAGCACCCGCAACTCCCAGAAAAGGTACTTGAGGGAGTTAGAACACACCGGAGAGATGTGCGCCTTGGTTCAGTCACCTGCACAGCGTCCTCGAATGATGGATCTTCCCATCACCTTCACGGAAGATGACGCCCGACATGTGCACTTCCCCCACAACGATCCCCTCGTGGTGGAAGCTTAGATTGCCAATAAGAAGGTATCACGGATCCTTGTCGATAATGGAAGCTCCGTAAATATCCTCTTCAAAGCTGCCTTCCACGCAATCGGATTAACCAAGACAGACCTGACCCCATGCCCCATCCAGCTTCAGGGGTTCAATGGGGATGCACTCATGCCATTAGGCAAAATTCAACTTCCAGTCACCCTCAGAGGAGAAAGCGATGCTTGCGCCTTCAAGCACTGCACATTTGTAGTGGTCGACTGCCCCACGGCGTATAATGCTATCCTAGGCCGACCGGTCCTAATCGATTGCGGGGCCATAACCTCGATACGCCACTTATGCTTGAAGTTTCCATGCGACGACGGGCGTATCGGCACCCTCCGGGGAGACCAACGAAGTGCACGAAGCTGTTATAACGTCCCCGTCTGATCCGTCTACACGGTCCAGGAGACGGTTGTTGCCGCTCCTTTAGCGGGAGATTTACCAGAAACTGGGGATGCCCAAGGGGCATGCGTTGACGAACTCGACCCTAGAGTGGGGGTCGAGAGAGCGATAGAGCCGATGGAGGAAGTCGAAGAGGTGATCCTCAACCCGGGAGATCCCACCAAAGTCATTCAGGTAGGGAAAGACCTTCCATCGACCATTCGAGAAAAGATCGTGGCCACTGTGAAGAATAATTAGGATATCCTGGCATGGTCCCACGCTGATATGACGAGGATTAATCCTAATGTTGCGTGCCACGCACTCAACATAGACCCATCTGCAACTCCAGTTCGCCAAAAGAGGAGGCCGTTAGACCCAGTGAGGGCCGAAGCAGTCAAAACTGAAGTGGACAAGCTGATGTCCATAGGCTTTCTCCAGGAGTCACACTATCCCGTGTGGTTGGCCAACCCGGTTCTGGTCCCGAAACCCAATGGGTCCTGGAGAATGTGTATTGACTTCACGGACCTAAACAAAGCCTGCCCGAAAGACTGTTTCCCTCTTCCGCGAATCGATCAGATGGTAGACGCTACTTCCGGGTATGAACTCTTATCCTTCATGGATGCATACTCTGGATACAACCAGATCAAGATGCATGTCGCGGACCAGGAACACACCAGCTTCCTCACAGACAAGGGTGTCTACTGTTACGTGGTCATGCCTTTCGGTTTGAAGAATGTTGGGGTGACATACCAGCGTCTAGTAAACAAGATGTTCAAGGACCAGCTGGGGAGTAACATGGAGGTGTACGTAGACGACATGTTGGTAAAATCCAAGACCTCCGGGGACCACAGCGACGACCTTGAGGAAGCTTTCGCCGTGATCCGAAAGTATGGAATGAAACTGAATCCGAAGAAATGTACTTTCGGGGTCTTGTCTGGGAAGTTCCTCGGGTTCATTGTCAACTCCCGTGGAGTGGAGGCCAACCCTGAGAAAATTAAGGCCTTCATAGATATGCCTTCTCCCCGGAAGCATAAGGATGTCCAAAGCGTTACCGGAAGGATAGCTGCTCTCAGCCGCTTCGTATCTAAGGCCACTGACAAATGTGTCCCCTTCTTCAATGTGTTGCGAGGAAACAAGAGGTTCGAGTGGATCCCCGAATGCGAAGCAGCCTTCCAACACCTCAAGGAACATCTAACCCGAGCTCCCATTCTGTCCAAACCTGTCGAAGGAGAGGCGTTGTTCTTGTACTTAGCTGTGACAAAGCACGCCGTGAGTGCCGCTCTCGTCCGGGAATTCGGCCGCATCCAGCTCCCAGTGTATTACGTGAGCAAGAGGTTACTGGACGCCATGTCCAGATATTCAATGATCGAGAAACTCTCCCTTTGCTTGCTAATCGCTTCGAGGAAGCTAAGGCCCTATTTCCAGGCGCACACCATCAGAGTACTCACCAACCACCCTCTCCGACAAGTCTTGCAGAAGCCCGAGTCTTCTGGCAGATTACTTAAATGGGCCATGGAATTGAGCCAGTTTGACATCCACTACCAGCCACGTGTTTCCATAAAAGGGAAAGCTCTCGCGGACTTTATTGTGGAATGCTCGGGAATGAATGACCTCCCGGAAGATCCTATCCCGGAACTTCCCACATGGAAGGTCTATGTAGACGGAGCCTCAAATGAAAAAGGAGCTGGAGCGGGGGTCATCCTAATATCTCCCCAAGGACATCAGCTCCAGAGCGCCATCCGTTTCGCATTCCCAGCATCCAACAACGAGGCAGAACACGAAGCCATGCTAGCTGGATTACAACTGGCCAGAGAAGTCGGAGCCCAAAAAATCGAAGTATACAGCGACTCCCTACTTGTGGTAAACCAAATATCCGGGGAATACCAGACGAAAGGCGAAAAAATGGCTGCCTACGTGTCTCTCTCCCGCTGCCTCCTGCAGCATTTCAAAGGCTACCAAATCCGCCAGGTCCCCCGGGACCAGAACTCACTCGCGGACACACTGGCCAAGCTTGCAACAGACCCGGAGATTGAACAATATGGCCTAGTGCCCATCGGGCACTTAGAAGCACCTAGTACCGAGACACAGAGGGTAAATGCCATCATCGACCATTCCCATTCCTGGATAGGACCCATCCTCAGATTTCTCACCACCGGAGATCTCCCCACTGATAAAGCTGACGCAAGAAAGCTCCAGTATCAAGCTCCCCGATACGTGGTTATGGATGGAAAGCTTTACCGCAGGGGGTTGTCCATACCCTTCCTTAGGTGTGTTTCCGGGACCGAAATCAGTGCCATCATCCATGAGATTCACGGAGGCTTCTGTGGCGACCATACCTCCAGGCTGAGCCTCTCCAAAAAGATCCTTCGACAAGGATACTTCTGGCCCACCATGAAGAAGGATTGTGTGGATTATGTCAGAAAATGTGAGCAGTGCCAGAGGTACGCCAAGGTTCCGCGAGCGCCGCCTACAGAAATTACCTTAATGACCAGCCCCTGGCCGTTCGCCGTTTGGGGCATTGACCTAGTAGGTTCCCTTCCAACTGGAAGGGGTGGAGTGAAGTATGCAATGGTCGCGGTAGACTACTTCACCAAATGGACTGAAGCTGAACCTATGAACACGGTCACGTCTAAGAAAGCACTGGACTTTGTCATCAGAAATATAGTGTGTCGTTTTGGGCTTCCACGTAAAATTGTGTCCGACAACGGGAAGCAATTTGATAGTGAACATTTCACGGACTTCTGTGCTTCGCCTGGAATCATCAAAAGCTTTTCCGCAGTCGCCAGACCTCAAGCTAATGGGCAAGTGGAAGCAGTAAACAAAATCTTAAAGACCACGTTGAAGAAAAAACTCCAAGCATGCAAGGCTCGCTGGCCAGAAGAGCTTCCGCGAGTACTTTGGGCCTATCGCACAACAGAGAGGACTTCGACGGGGCACACACCTTATTCCATGACCTTCGGTTGTGAGGCCGTCATCCCAGTAGAAACTATGATCCCCTCTCACAGGCAGGACACCTACGACCCTACCCGGAACCACGCCCTTCTCTAGGAGTCCATGGACATGATCGAAGAACTCCGGGAGCAGTCACAGGTCCAACTCAAAATGTACCAAGGCAAGATAGCCCGACACTTCAACACAAGAGTCAAGAGCCGTACATTCGAAGTTGGGGATCTTGTCCTACGGAGAGTATTTCCTGCTACGCAGGATCCGGGAGTGGGAGTCCTCGGACCCAACTGGGAAGGCCCCTATGAAGTCCAAGAAAAAGTGGGCCATGGGACGTATCACTTAAAGAGACTCGATGGATCTAAAGTCCCACGCGCCTGGAACGCGGAGCACCTCCGCCGTTACTATCAGTAAGCCCCGGACCATCTAGTCGAAAGTCCTTGGTGGACGTAGCAAAAATGTAAAATATGGAGACAATCCTCCCAGCTGTAAAACACATGCCTCACAGGCTAATTTAATGAAACACGGAGAGATTCACTCCACTTTTACTGCATTTTTTATCCCTTTGTTCCAAGCTGCGTTTTAACAAGTGACCACGCGGTCCGGAGACGTCCGGACCCCATGCTCACTTGGAGGGGTATACATGGCTAAGGCATAGCCATACGCCCCTTGAACAAAACATACAGAGAACACCACTTATGTGTTAGCATTGTGTTTGAAAATTTTAAATTGTTAAGCCTAGGTTGATTTGTTGCCATGAGCATATTTGCATTACGTGTCATATGTGCATTATGTGGTTATGTGAAAATTGCCAAGAAAATATCTGCCATTATGCATCATGAAAATGATCTACCGTGTAGCCTAGCGATGAACAGGACCGGAGGATGGGGCGCACTCAGAGAGCTACGCCGAAACACCCCCAACTTCCTGACCAACCCTTCGCAGGATATTCCGCGACCGCTGTGAGCTTTGCTTCGCAAGCTCCAGCTCCGGGTCCTGCAAGGCGAAAGGTGTCAAGATCCGCGACCGCTGTAAGCTTTGCTTCGCAAGCTTCAGCTCCGGGTCTCATAAAGTAAAGCATGGCAATATCCACGACCGCTGTAAGCTTTGCTTCGCAAGCTCCAGCTCCGGGTCCTGCAAGGCAAAAGGTGGCAAGATCCGCGACCGCTGTAAGCTTTGCTTCGCAAGCTTCAGCTCCGGGTCTCATAAAGTAAAGCATGGCAATATCCGCGACCGCTGTAAGCTTTGCTTCGCAAGCTCCAGCTCCGGGTCCTGCAAGGCGAAAGATGGCAAGATCCGCGACCGCTGTAAGCTTTGCTGCGCAGGCTTCAGCTCCGAATCTCAAAAAATAACACATGGCGTGTCCCTCGACCACTACAAGCTTCGCTTCGCAAGCTTCAACCCTGGAAGCAGATATAATCGATCCCCCAATTGCAGAAGGCCTTGCTTCGCAAAGCCCCTGCTCCAGAATCGCACATGGTAGGTGTGACGATTTCCCCGACCGCAACGAACCTTGCCTCGCAAGGCTTCATGCCAAGTCCCTGAAGTCGGCCACCGTGGGTTCCGCGACGACAGTTAGTTTTGCTTCGCAAAGATCTAGCCCTAAGTCTAGCGACGCTCACCAAAAGAACTCCCGTTCCGGCACCATCCCGCGGAAACGTATTAAGTGTTTGCCTCGCAAGCTTTGAAAAGATCGCAATGGAGAGATGGAACGGGTCACCCTAGCCATCCCCGCGAACGGTATAACTACAAGTCCCGAGATTGGCTATTTACCTTTGGAAGGCTGAGTACGATGAAAGAGGGAATCTGGCCATTGGAACCAAGAATCCTCTGCAACCTAGAAACTACGTGGGAAAAGACATAAGCCGTTGGAGCTTCAAGTTAGAAATGCATAGGTTCTGGCCGTTGGACCCAAAGCCTCGTGCGCCCCTACGGCAGTTTCTATCGTATAAAAGTATCTACTCTAAGCGAAAAATTAAACAAGGAACTCAGCAGAAAAGGAATGAAGAATTCTACAATTATTATAATGAAGGCCCTGCGGACTGGGCATCTGTAATGTTCCCGCAATAAAAAAAAAAAAAAATACAAGGAGCTTCGCCCCAAAGGAAAATAAAGAAAAAAAAAAATATAAAAATAATTAAAGATATGGCCCCTTCAAGCGCTGGGGGTGGCAGTGACATCCACGTCCGGGGCCTCGAGATCAGCGGTTTCAACCAGGGCTGGCGGGGTCGGCTCATTGGAAGGTGGAATTTCATCACTGGCAGGTCCAGAGGTCCCCGCCTCTGTGGGATCTTCTGCCTCAGGGGCTCCAGCAGGCTCGTCATAAGTCTGGGCGTACGCCTCTGGGCTTTGATCCCACACCTGTATCTTTTCCCTCATGGCGGCGGCGTCCTCTCCCAGGTAGCCTATTACCTCCGGGTTTATTTTCCAAAGTTGGTGCATGAGGACCACGTGGGATAGATTAATCGTTCTATTCAGCACAACCTCGGCATCTTCCTTCTCCTTCAAGCGCTCCGCCTCAGAGGTCGCCAGCTTTTCCTCCGTGACAGCCAGTTGAGCCCTCAGTTTTTCCAGCTCGGCCTTGGATGCATCCCGCTCTCCCTTAAGGGAATCAATCTCCTTGCGCTGCACCTTATTGTGATCCAGCAAGGATTGCTTCTTGGTCACATGTCCCCTGACAGTGAATTGCAAGGCTCCGATCTCTTTATCCTTCTTGGCGAGCCCCAACTCCAGCATAGACACGAGATCCCTGCTCCTCTTATGAAATTGCTCCTCCTCGTGCAGCTTATTCTGAAGAGTGGAATATTCCTCTTGCTGCTTAAGGAGGAGATCATTTTTCGATTGCAAGCGGGCTTCCAAGGTATCCTTCTCCTCCCTGGCTTGGGATAGCTCTTCCCGGAGCATGGAGTTTTCGGCCTTCAAGTCATCCGACCGCTGCTTGAACTCATTCTCCGCGCTGGCCCGGTACTCTCGATATTTGGCAAGATATTTCTTGTCCGCCTCTTCTTCAGCCGAGCGCCGGGCCTGGTTAAGCTTCTCCACAGCCTCCCCCTTCATGCTCTCGACCTGTTGGGTCAGTTTCTGCTTCTCCGACTCCAAGGCCTGGCGAGCCACCTGGCTCTCCTCCAGCTGAACCAGAACTGCACCCACCTCCCGGAACGATCGTTCTGCGATGAGAGAGGCCTGCGAGGAAAGACAACAGAATGAGTTAAGCAGAACCAAATGTACTAAGACAATTGATCTCGGAACACAACAACTCACAGCTTACCCCCGAAAGTTGCTGCTTTACGGCGTGTGTCAGCAATAGTGGGTCCTTACTGCTACTGATGGCCCATTTCTCAGAATTGAGTTCGCACAAGCTCAGGGCCATGTCCTCCATCATCTCCGCTCCGAACGGCACCAATGAACGTCCGAGCCTAGGCACCAGCCTCTTCTCCAAGGCTGGGCCATCCAAAACTGCTCCAGCCGGGTGAAGGGATCTCACCCCCTCGGCCAGCTCAGCTCTCTTCACGGCAGACAAGTTGTCTGCCCTTCCCTGAGTAACAGCCTTCTCGGCCTCCAACCGCCTCTTCAAAAAATTATCAGCCCGTCTTACACCCTCCAGGAGGGCAGCGGGGAAACGGGTTGGTTTCTGAGGGAAGTGGAACTTCAGGCCAGGCCGAGGAAGGCTTGTTTGTTGAGAAAGTGGAAGAGAAGAAGAAGAAGGAGACCCCGAAAGGGTGGACTCCCTTTGGACTGAAGGAGGAAGTAGACGGGGTATTGGAGACGCTAGCAAAGACACTACCGCCCCGCTTTGTGGTTGTTGCTGATGTTGCTGTTGCTTTTGCTGCTGCTGTGGCGGTGTTGATTGTCTTTGGTGTTGTTGTTGCTGTTGCTTTTGCTGCTGCTGTGGCGGTGTTGATTGTCTTTGGTGTTGTTGTTGCTGTTGCTTTTGTTGTTGGAGTTGTGTTTGCTGCTGGTTGGGGGTAATCTGGTGGGGACTGCGCGAGGCCCGGAGGTCTCCATCACCTCTGGGAGAAGAGTGTCTAAGGCGTTTCTTCTTATCGCCTTCAGCCTCTCCTCCGGAGCGCTTACTCACCCCGACCCTCATCGCGGGGAACACAAGACCTTCCCCATCGCTGCTACTGCTCGAGACCACCATGTTCTCGGAAGGCCCCGTGACAGGAGGCTTCTCCACCACGGGCACGATTGACCTCTCCACCACCGGAGACCCTTGCGCCTCGCCACTTGTCTTCTTGGGTGTGGCAGCTTTACCTCCCCTACCAGCTCCGGCCTTTCGTCTTTTCCCCTTGCACGGGTCTTGTCTGGTAGCGGCCTTCTTGATAAGAGAGGTAGCTCTCCCCAACATCTTTGCTTCAGGATGTTCTGCAAGAAATGTGCGAAGCAAGGTTAACCAACCAGCAAGCAATGTGAAAAAAGATAAGCAGAAAACAAAACAAGCAACAACATAACAGCACAAACAAGCCCCCTAGCAGGGAACAAGAAACGAAAAAAGGGAAAAGTCTGAAAGGGACAACCATGCACGAGAAACGTGGATGGCCTTCCCCGAGCAAAACAAAACACCGCTTCCTGCTCCAGGAAGCTCCCGTACTCCTTGAAGTCCGGGAATGACATGCTGAGGGAAGAAGGGTCAACCATGATGACACATTCTGGCAGACTACCGTCACTCAAACACCCGGGGAGCTCATCTACTGTAAAGACCCAAATTCAGTGTTAAGGCTTAAGGGCCTGGAGTAGTGTGCCTGGAGGGCATGATGGGATTTTGTGTGTGACTTTATTAAGTTTAATGCATCATTATGATTTATTGCACGTTATATGACTATTTGATTATTTGAGATGCATGACTATGTGAATCAGTATGCATGTAGAACTGATTGTCTTAAAATGAGCATGATTGTAACTTGGCCATGTTAGGGCATAACTGTGATAATTGTACTATGTGAATTGTGCCATGTGAGTGTGATGTTTTATCAGGATGCACGCATCGAGACGGTCCTAGAGAGCCAGTTAGTCTAAAAGTCACAACGGGATGTTGTACCCGGCTCGGGAAGAGCCCAGGGGTACTTCGGGAATCTTATAAGTTGAGTTTAGAAAGAGTGATTAGTTATTGGTATTTTGGTAACCATTTGTAACTGCTGTGAGTAACAAGTTTTAAGATAGGAAGTGGTAGAATTGAAATGAAAGTGTTAAGACTTAAGTACCCTTGAAGGTTTAGCTTAGAAGGATTAGTAAGGAGGGGTAATTTGGTCTTTTGGCAAGGCAAATAGACTTTATGCAGCTGGGATTTAGGGGGTACGGTTTGGGCATTTGGGTCACTTGTGGCTTTGATAAAATTAGAAGAGAAGGAAAAGAAGAGGAGAGAAAGGCTAGGGCAAAGAAGAAGAAAGAAGAAGAGGTGTAGAAGGGGCTGAAGTGGGAAGCTTAGAAGGAGATCAAGGGAACTTTAGGGTGGATTCTACTCTTGAGGTAAGGATCTTATGCTTATTTAAGTTTGTTTTCTGTGTTGGTTGAGGAATTTAATGCTTGAGTTAAGATTTTCATGGGTTTTGGTTTGGGTTGTTGAATTTGAAATCAAAGGAGTGGATCTTGTGTGCATTGATGTTTTGGATTTGATTCTAGTGTTTATGGGGTGTTAGATTGTTCATATGATGTTTGGATTTGAGTTTTGGGGTTTAGGTTTTGGTTTGGGATGATTTGGAGAGGTTAAAGCTCGGGGAAAATTGCAGGAAAAACCCAGAATTCTGGGTCTGCGAAGGCGTGCCGCGGCAGGGTTTTTGTGTGCCGCGGCAAGGGAGCTTCTGTCTGATGGGTGCCGCGGCACAAGGATGTGGTGCCGCGGCACAAGGCAATTTTCAGGGTAGCTCTTTTGGCAATTTTAGGTCTTAGCTCCGGGGGTTCGTGGGATGCCTCCGGGGTGTTGTTTTAAGGTTTTAGAGGTCCCGAGAGTGCGGGATTGGACCCGGGAAGTGGTTTTGGGTTTGGTTAGTATTAAAAGTGTTTTATGTGTGTTGTGACTAGGATTTCGGAGAGGCTCGTGCTAGAGGACCGTGCTCGTGGTCGTGGTGCATCGGAAAGCACGGATTACAGGTAAGAAAACCGTAACACCCGAGTTTAGGGCATGGCCCCACTGTGTGATTGTAGGGCGTGGCCCCGGATTGTATTACGTGCAAATTCTTAACCTTAAATGAACCGTGATGTGTGTGAATGTTTATTTTGAATGTACTATATGTGTGATTATGATGAAACGAGCGGCAGAGGCCGGGTACGGCATAGGCCGGGGCGGCCGTGGGCCGAAAGTAACACACAACACATGGGATGCTTATATTCAGGGTGGGACCCAAGGGATACATGAGTTATCCTCGCGGTGAGAACCGAAACTCCAGGCTTTGGTAAGGCCTTGGGAGCGGCATGGCCGTACTTGTTTATTATGATGGTTTTCCTATGTGTCAGTGAATTATTGCCAGCTATTTGTTTTGCATATGTTATGTGTTATTTGGGTTTTCTTGCTGGGCTTCGGCTCACGGGTGCTCCGTGTGGCAGGTAAAAGCAAGGAGTCAGTCAACCAGCCATGAGTATGGAGAGCGTGGGGGCGGCACGTACATGTTCGGCCTGCCCGACTGCTTTGGTTGGGGGCATTTTGTATATGGCTGTATTTAACCATTCTTTTGATAGCTGATCAAGTGTAAATCTATTTTGAGTTGTAAATATTTTGTAAACCTTATTTTGGGATCCCAGATGTTTTATAATTAACGTTTTTAATGAAACTAAACATTTTCAAAGAGTACAGCCTTAAACTCTGGTTTATTCACACTTTTGGTTTTAGAAACCACTTGAGTCAATTAAATGCACGATTTCTGTTTTAAACTCACTTAGTAACGGCTCTAAGGTAGTAGGGCGTTACAACTTGGTATCAGAGCGAGCCAAGGTTTATTGGTTTTGGAGATCGACCGAACATGTACGCACGCTGCCATTGAAAAGCTCGAGTCAGGGTAGTTCGGTATGATCGGTTGATATATTCATGAATATGTGTTTAATGCTTTGTGTGCCTGCCTAAATTATTATGAGCATGATCATTGAAATAACATATGCATGATGCCAGGGCAAGGCCCGTTGTATGCTGCATGATATTTGTATGGCACTTTGGTCGATTGATCTTGGTTGTTGTTGAGTTTGAGAGGTGGAAATTGGACCTTGTTATCATGCCTAATGAGCGGTGTCATTGATTGCAGGCATTTAGTTGCAATGCCTCGCCAATCATCGAGACTCCGCGGCATTCAGGCCGAGGATGATAACCAGGGGCAGGACCCGCCACCTGCTCCTCAGAACTGGCAACAGATTTTAGCAGAGATGGAGGCTAGGTTGAAGAAAACAGAGGATGAGCTTAGTCAGTACAGGCAACCAGCTCCTCCACCGACCACTGTGATACCACCACCACCGCCTAGTGTGGTACCGGCTCCGGTTCAACCTGTGACTGGGAACAGGATGGAACCTCTATATGAAAGATTCAGAAAACAACAACCTCCTACCTTTGAGGGGGGAGCAGACCCACTGCAGGCTGAGCAGTGGATGAGTACAATGTCGGTAATCCTGGACTTCATGAGGGTTGAAGGAAGGGATAGGGTTGATTGTGCCAGTTATATGCTTAGACATGATGCACGAATATGGTGGGAGATAGTAGGGCAGCGAAGGGATACAGCTATTATGACCTGGGAGGAATTCAAGAGCATTTTCAACGAGAAATACTACAGCGTAGCCGTTCGAGCGGCGAAGGCGGACGAGTTCAACAGTCTGACTCAGGGCAGGTTATCTGTCACTGAGTACGCCTTGGTATTTGATAGATTGGCGAAGTTTGCGCCAGAGCTTGTGCCGACTGATACGGCCAGAAGGGATAGATTTGTACGGGGATTAGGTGCAATGATCGCCCGTGACGTGAGTATTACAATGGCTCCAGAGACTACCTATGCGCAAGTGGTAGACAAGGCCCTCACTGTTGAGAGGGCTGAGGATCAGATCTGGAAGGATAACGCTGCTAGGCGTGATACCAGGAGGGTAGTGCCTTCTTCTTCTGGGCCTAGTCGGGGCAGCGGCCCCAGTGAGCAGAAGAGGAGAGTACCAGACTCATTTACTCCCTATGGTTCTGACAGGAGGGTTCGCGGTTCAGTGGGTGGCCGCCAGGGCAGTAGTGACAACTGGAGGAGTTATCCATGGTGTCCTCGATGCAGGCGACGGCATCAGGGCGAGTGCCGGTCCGCCTCTGGAGCGGGTGCCGACATCAGGGCATGTTTTGTTTGTGGAAGCACCAGTCACTTGAAGAAAGATTGCCCGCAGGCTAAGAAGGAGGAGCCTAGGCAGGGAGACAGCCTCGCACCTGCTAGGGTTTTCACCTTGACTCAGACTGAGGCAGAGGCCAGCCCATCAGTAGTCACAGGTCAGATTTTTAGCGCTGGATCCTTGTTTACTGCATTGATTGATTCTGGTGCTACGCACTCATTTGTTTCTGCTAAAGTGATTGATCAGCTGTGTAGACCTAGTATTTTGTATGCTAGGGGTTTTCAGACTATATTGCCTACAGGAGAGCTGGTAGTCTCTAGGAGGTGGGTTAGAGCCTTACCAGTAGTGGTAGACGGTAGAGAATTGTTTGTTGACCTGATTGAACTAGATATGGATGATTTTGACATAATACTAGGGTTGGATTGGTTGACGCGGTATGGAGCAACGATTGATTGTAGGCGACGAATGGTGACCTTTGAACCGGAGGGCGAGGCACCCTTTGTGTTCGTGGGAACGGTGGATGGACCGCGGGTACCTGTGATCTCGGCACTGAAGGCTAGAGACCTGATGCAAGAGGGTTGCATAGGATTCCTAGCAAGTATAGTGGATTCCTCTAAGGTGGCGGCAGTGGGACCGAATGAAACCAGAGTTGTCTGCGAGTTTCCAGCGGATCTACCGGGGTTGCCGCCACAGCGGGAGATTGAGTTCGTCATAGAGTTGGCTCCGGGAGCAGAGCCAGTTTCCAAGGCACCTTACAGAATGGCTCCAGCAGAATTAAAGGAATTGAAGATTCAGCTACAGGAACTACTTGATTTGGGGTTTGTCAGACCGAGTTTCTCGCCGTGGGGTGCTCCAGTTTTATTTGTTAAGAAAAAGGATGGATCGCTCAGGATGTGCATCGATTACAGGGAGTTGAATAAGTTGACCATCAAGAACAAGTACCCATTGCCTAGGATCGACGATTTATTTGATCAACTTCAAGGGAGTTCAGTGTTTTCGAAGATTGATCTCCGATCAGGCTACTATCAGTTGAGGATCAGAGAAGAGGACATACCAAAGACTGCATTTCGGACACGGTATGGGCATTATGAATTTCTGGTTATGTCCTTTGGATTAACCAATGCCCCAGCGGCATTTATGGATTTGATGAACAGAATTTTTAAGGATTACTTGGATAAGTTCGTGATTGTGTTTATTGATGATATCCTAGTATACTCCCAGTCAGAGACAGAGCATGAGAATCATCTGCGCCTGGTGTTGCATCGGTTAAGAGAGCATAAGTTATATGCTAAGTTTAGCAAATGCGAGTTCTGGTTATCGCAAGTTTCATTTCTAGGCCATATTATCAGTAAGGATGGGTTACTAGTCGACCCAAGCAAGACTGAAGCAGTAAGAGATTGGCCTAGACCCAGCAATGTTCCTGAAGTTAGAAGTTTCCTTGGACTAGCAGGTTACTACCGGCGGTTTGTAGAGGGGTTCTCCAGAATTGCTACTCCGTTGATAGAATTGACAAGGAAGAAGACCAAGTTTGTGTGGACAGATCGATGCGAGAATAACTTCAAAGAGCTGAAGCGGCGGTTGATTACTGCACCAGTGCTGAGCTTGCCAACAGATAATGAGAAGTTTGTGGTCTACTGTGACGCTTCCAGACAGGGTCTGGGATGCGTGTTGATGCAGGCTGGGAAAGTGATAGCGTACGCATCAAGGCAATTAAAGGAGTACGAGCAGAGGTATCCCACGCATGACCTGGAATTAGCTGCAGTGGTATTCGCACTTAAGGTTTGGAGGCATAATCTGTATGGAGAGAGGTGCGAGATATACACTGATCACAAGAGTCTAAAGTATTTCTTTACCCAGAAGGACTTGAATATGCGCCAGAGGCGGTGGCTAGAGCTGGTAAAGGATTACGATTGTGATATCCTATACCATCCTGGGAAGGCTAATGTGGTGGCTGATGCATTGAGCCGAAGGGGCCCAGGACAGTTGTATAGTTCGAGGCAGATATCTGACAGACTAGCAGGAGAGATGACCAGAGCAGGTATAGAGCTAGTGGTTGGTAGGTTAGCCAACATTACTCTTCAGTCAACACTCCTCGAGAAGATTAAGGAAGCACAGGGAAAGGACCCCCAGTTAGTTGAACGTAGAGAGAATGTCCTATCGGGAGCAGCTAAGGACTTCTCTATTTCTGAGATGGGTTTGTTGAAGTACAAAGGACGGATTTGTGTTCCGATTGATCCAGACATTCGGCGAGAGATTCTGGACGAGTCTCATACCACTCCCTACTCTTTGCACCCAGGTTCTACGAAGATGTACCATGACCTGAAGGTTTTGTATTGGTGGTCAGGCATGAAGAGGGACGTGGTGTATTATGTGGCTAGATGCCTAACCTGTCAGCAGATTAAGGCGGAACACCAGAGGCCAGCAGGATGATTACAGCCTCTTGGGATTCCCGAGTGGAAATGGGAAGATATTGCCATGGACTTTGTGGTAGGATTGCCAAAGACCGTGGGTCAGCATGACTCGGTATGGGTGATTGTGGACAGGTATACGAAGTCCGCCCACTTCTTACCTGTGAAGACGACTTATACTGTGGAGCAGTATGCAGAGCTTTATGTTAAGGAGATTGTTCGACTTCATGGGGCTCCGAGGTCGATAGTATCCGACAGAGACCCCACTTTCACTTCCAAGTTTTGGAAGAGCCTGCAGAAGGCAATGGGCACGCAGCTTCGGTTTAGTACCGCTTATCATCCTCAGACGGATGGACAGTCTGAGAGGACAATTCAGATACTGGAGGACATGTTACGAGCTTGTGTGTTGGATTTTGAGGGATCTTGGAGTAGGTATCTCCCTCTGATCGAGTTCTCGTACAATAACAGTTATCAGGCGACTATCGGAGTGGCTCCGTATGAGATGCTGTATGGAAGAAAGTGCAGATCGCCGATTCACTGGGAGGAGGCAGGTGAGAGAAGGTATTTAGGTCCTGAAATGGTTCAGAGGACCAATGAGGCACTTGAGAAGATTAGAGCTCGTATGCTCGCCTCCCAGAGTCGCCAGAAGAGTTATTCAGACCAGAAACGCAGAAGCGTGGAATTCCAGGTTGGGGATCATGTATTCCTCAGGGTTTCACCCCTGAGAGGAGTAAAATGATTTGGCGTTCGGGGCAAGCTGAGTCCCAGGTTTGTTGGTCCATTTGAGGTTCTAGAACGAATTGGGGAGGTGGCTTATAGGTTAGCAATGCCTCCAGCTCTATCAGGGGTTCATGATGTGTTTCATGTATCCATGCTCCGGAAGTATGTTTCGGACACTACTCATGTGTTGAGCTATGAGAACTTGGAGTTGGATCGGGACTTATCATACGAAGGAAAGCCTGTTCAGATCCTTGATAGGAAGGACAAGGTCTTGAGGAGCAAGACCATCCCCTTGGTTAAAGTATTGTGGAGAAACAGCAAGGTCGAAGAGGCGACATGGGAACTGGAATCAGATATGCGGGAGCGGTATCCCGAGTTGTTCAGGTAAATTTCGAGGACGAAATTCTCATGAGGAGGGGATAGTTGTAACGACCCAAATTCAGTGTTAAGGCTTAAGGGCCTGGAGTAGTGTGCCTGGAGGGCATGATGGGATTTTGTGTGTGACTTTATTAAGTTTAATGCATCATTATGATTTATTGCACGTTATATGACTATTTGATTATTTGAGATGCATGACTATGTGAATCAGTATGCATGTAGAACTGATTGTATTAAAATGAGCATGATTGTAACTTGGCCATGTTAGGGCATAACTGTGATAATTGTACTATGTGAATTGTGCCATGTGAGTGTGATGTTTTATCAGGATGCACGCATCGAGACGGTCCTAGAGAGCCAGTTAGTCTAAAAGTCACAACGGGATGTTGTACCCGGCTCGGGAAGAGCCCAGGGGTACTTCGGGAATCTTATAAGTTGAGTTTAGAAAGAGTGATTAGTTATTGGTATTTTGGTAACCATTTGTAACTGCTGTGAGTAACAAGTTTTAAGATAGGAAGTGGTAGAATTGAAATGAAAGTGTTAAGACTTAAGTACCCTTGAAGGTTTAGCTTAGAAGGATTAGTAAGGAGGGGTAATTTGGTCTTTTGGCAAGGCAAATAGACTTTATGCAGCTGGGATTTAGGGGGTACGGTTTGGGCATTTGGGTCACTTGTGGCTTTGATAAAATTAGAAGAGAAGGAAAAGAAGAGGAGAGAAAGGCTAGGGCAAAGAAGAAGAAAGAAGAAGAGGTGTAGAAGGGGCTGAAGTGTGAAGCTTAGAAGGAGATCAAGGGAACTTTAGGGTGGATTCTACTCTTGAGGTAAGGATCTTATGCTTATTTAAGTTTGTTTTCTGTGTTGGTTGAGGAATTTAATGCTTGAGTTAAGATTTTCATGGGTTTTGGTTTGGGTTGTTGAATTTGAAATCAAAGGAGTGGATCTTGTGTGCATTGATGTTTTGGATTTGATTCTAGTGTTTATGGGGTGTTAGATTGTTCATATGATGTTTGGATTTGAGTTTTGGGGTTTAGGTTTTGGTTTGGGATGATTTGGAGAGGTTAAAGCTCGGGGAAAATTGCAGGAAAAACCCAGAATTCTGGGTCTGCGAAGGCGTGCCGCGGCAGGGTTTTTGTGTGCCGCGGCAAGGGAGCTTCTGTCTGATGGGTGCCGCGGCACAAGGCAATTTTCAGGGTAGCTCTTTTGGCAATTTTAGGTCTTAGCTCCGGGGGTTCGTGGGATGCCTCCGGGGTGTTGTTTTAAGGTTTTAGAGGTCCCGAGAGTGCGGGATTGGACCCGGGAAGTGGTTTTGGGTTTGGTTAGTATTAAAAGTGTTTTATGTGTGTTGTGACTAGGATTTCGGAGAGGCTCGTGCTAGAGGACCGTGCTCGTGGTCGTGGTGCATCGGAAAGCACGGATTACAGGTAAGAAAACCGTAACACCCGAGTTTAGGGCATGGCCCCACTGTGTGATTGTAGGGCGTGGCCCCGGATTGTATTACGTGCAAATGCTTAACCTTAAATGAACCGTGATGTGTGTGAATGTTTATTTTGAATGTACTATATGTGTGATTATGATGAAACGAGCGGCAGAGGCCGGGTACGGCATAGGCCGGGGCGGCCGTGGGCCAAAAGTAACACACAACACATGGGATGCTTATATTCAGGGTGGGACCCAAGGGATACATGAGTTATCCTCGCGGTGAGAACCGAAACTCCAGGCTTTGGTAAGGCCTTGGGAGCGGCATGGCCGTACTTGTTTATTATGATGGTTTTCCTATGTGTCAGTGAATTATTGCCAGCTATTTGTTTTGCATATGTTATGTGTTATTTGGGTTTTCTTGCTGGGCTTCGGCTCACGGGTGCTCCGTGTGGCAGGTAAAAGCAAGGAGTCAGTCAACCAGCCATGAGTATGGAGAGCGTGGGGGCGGCACGTACATGTTCGGCCTGCCCGACTGCTTTGGTTGGGGGCATTTTGTATATCGCTGTATTTAACCATTCTTTTGATAGCTGATCAAGTGTAAATCTATTTTGAGTTGTAAATATTTTGTAAACCTTATTTTGGGATCCCAGATGTTTTATAATTAACATTTTTAATGAAACTAAACATTTTCAAAGAGTACAGCCTTAAACTCTGGTTTATTCACACTTTTGGTTTTAGAAACCACTTGAGTCAATTAAATGCACGATTTCTGTTTTAAACTCACTTAGTAACGGCTCTAAGGTAGTAGGGCGTTACATCTACCCTATCGCAATATCTGCCAAAGGGTATCCTACGCGGATCTAGCCTAAGGAAGCGGGGATCGAACCCCGCCTTAGAAGTCCGGGAAACCTCAGACAGGCTGGGGGTGTGGATCAATCGAAAACTAGTCTTACCTCTCCCAGAGGTACCAGCTCCCGGAGTCCCTTCATTGGGGTAAGCTGCGGCGTGGCGAGCCTCGATCTCTTCTCCCTCCGGCTGGGGTTCGGGGAACCTCTCCGCCCAACTAGGAGATAAATTATTCTCGTCCCGGGCCGCTTGGCAGATCACCTTGGACAGCTCCAAGGCAATCTGCTCCCGGATGTCAGCCGACACCTGACTTTGCCCCCTACCACTCACTGGCTCAATATTTTGGAAAGAGGCGAGTAGCCCGTACTCCCTCAAAGATTCGGTGGTCACAAGTCCTTCCACCTTCAGCTCTTCCTCCGAGAGCCCCTCGTAGAATTTTGACCTCCTTATCATCTCCGCACAGCGAGGTGTCCGCGGGACGACTTCTGCAAAATCCAAATACGAGTATTAGAGATCCTCCCGAAAGGCAAACCAAACGTAAAGAAACAAAGTTAAAAAGGAGAGGAAGGAGCACTTACCAGGAACTTTGAAGTCCAAAGATAGAGCTGGCACCCTCTTCAATGGGAAGCCAGTCGTCAGGAACCAGTACTCCCGGAGATCTAGAACCCTCGCGGTATGACATGTGGGGCACATCACGTCCGGATATCTCTCCAGCCTATAAAACCCCACCTTGTCTGGATGACCTCTCATGGGTTGAGACTTCAGCCCATAGAAGTATAGCACCTCCTCCGGAGTAGGGGCCTCCAGGTCCCGGGACTTGCAAAAGATGTACCACCCCGCTAGGAGCTTGTAGCTGGGGGGAATCAACTGGAAGGGGGCAATCCCCGCCTTCACACAGAAATTGGAAAAATAACTTCTTAGGGGAAAATGCACCCCACACACTATGTGTGCCCAGCTCCAGGCACCAAAACCCTCGTGACTCTGACTAGCAGACTCACCCAGCACCGACAGACGGTGCCACATCAGGCCTGGGATGTTCTTCAAGCCTGCCTCTGAGGAGTACAGCTCCAGCATGCCGTAGTTCCTGAATAGGTTCGGCTTCTGGTCCATCTCCCAAATTGAACTGTTGATAGTCGGGGGGCTAGCTGCGACCACTTTAGTTTTTCCTTTCCCCTTTGCGCCAACGACAGGGGAACCTTGCTCCTGGGCAGATTCAGCCTCTCCCGCAGCGATGATTTGTTCCTTTGAGGTGCTCATCACTGAACAAAAGAAACAAAGAAGAAAACACTCTAAGCAGTCAGCACCCTAGCCATCCCCGCGAACGGTATGAAAGGCGTCGGGGAGACCCTCCCTGAAAACTGCTTGGAGAGGCTCCCACCGAGCTTGCCGAGGGGTTGACACCATGCCACCCGAAGGACAGCAAGGAACCAAACTCAAACTCCGAGCCTAAGCCCGCCAAGAGAAGTGTTTTTCCAGAGGAAGACACCCTAAAGGCGCTCACGCTTATGCCCTAAAACAGCAAACCAGAACAGCACAAGCAAGACGAGGAACGACATTCCAAACGCAAATCGTCAAAGCATGCAAAGAGATTACTTATTGACTCACATCAGTCACATGCCTATCAAAGCCCTATTCACGCATGCATATAGACGACACCGGCAGAAAACTCACCCTAACAACTACCAACAATCTAAGGTTTGGAAGGAAAGAGCAAAGTAGAAATACTTACTGGTGTTCGGATAGTTGAAGATTGAAGGAGTAACCGGGTCACTGCACCGCACGAACACGAGAAGTAAAGGCTGCCAAGACAAGGCAACGATTCAGACTTAGAGCTTCGGCGAACAAACCTACGGTCAAGTCGAAAGAAAAGTTTCAGGATTCCTTACCAAAAGAAGTGGCGAATTTGCAGGAAAGGAAGCTTGAAAGCTTGAGAGTTCGAAGATTTGGGAATCTGAAAACCTGAAAGCTTGAGAATTTGAGAGCGTAAAGAGGAAGAAAGGTCCGATCCCTCGTTTTTATAACAGGAACAAAGTCCTTTCGAATTCTACAAATGGACGGTCCTGATCTTCCCATACCGCATGCATCGGATCCGACGGCTGGAGATGAAGCGCCGGTCCTATTTATGACTCCTTAGATGGGAATAAAGTATTTATTTCCCATCATTATACCATCTCGGGCCCGGTGTACCATTAAATGCCGTCAAATCACTACTCAGATGCCTGACGCATGCATATTCAGCCAGTCGCCTCACGGACACGTCTTGGTCACAGAGCCATTCCCGGCATGACGCGTGGCCCTTGCGACACTTGAGTACTTGAGTTCAAACAGAAGAAATTTCCTTTCTTTTTCATACTAAAACTCAGGCGGGAAAAAGGAACCCTTCCAGGAACACAGGAGGTGACCCCTCGCCTAATTTAGAAACCAGAATACCCGGAGGGCTGTACAAGCTCCCGGACCTCTCCAAGCTCCGTGACCTTGGGGGGTAAATGTTTTCCAGATTTCCGGATAGCGTTTAGATGGATAGCCTCGGGGAAGCAGAATTATCAAAGTCTTTCACGAAAAGTGACCAGAGCTCGCGGATGGACAGAAAGGCTTCGCCTCTCCCGTTTAGTGTCAAGCTTACTCTTTCAAGCAACCAAAGGTCACGGAAGCTCGTCAATTCTCCCGGACTCCCGAAGGGATATCTTTCGGGGAAGGTTCTTCCAGGAGAAGCTCTTCAGGCTACCTTCGCAGATACAGTCCCGTGCCTCGCACGAAAGAAGACCAAGCGGCCGAGTCATGGAGGAGGCATAGTTGGAATGATCTCCACCTGACACAGGATCCCGCCTGACACGCCTGACAGGTCGAGGCCGCACACATCCCAGCACGCCTAAAATTACCACTTCGCCTACTGTTCCGCTGACAGCCTGGAAAAGACAGCTGCCTTTGTGCATTCCCCATACTTTCATGTAAATATATCCACATAGAGTCTGGTAGCCAGGCGACTACGGTAATTGTATCCCCTATTTATGGCTGGTGTAATTAAGGCTCAGGGGGGCAGAGTGAAACCCTAATCCAAAACCCTAGCTATAAAGACCCCCTTATTTCACGATAGAGGGGACGGCCAAAAAAAGATTACATAGCAAGAACTCTGCTGAAATCTCTCTAGCTTCATCTTCTTCAAGAGAACCTGAGAGAAACATTGTGAGTTTGTGAGGGTCTTATACACCAGCCATTTCACTGTAATCCACTACAAGTATAATAACATCGACTCGTGGACTAGGGCTCGTTAACGCCTGAACCACGTAAAAAACCTGTTTGTTTATTTATATTTTCGCACTTCTACAGTTCTTATCTTTTTATTATTTCGTTGTATTCGTTTCCGAAAAACTCGGTAAACAAGAGCAGATTAGCGGAAAGTCAAGGCGGGAATTTATGCCCGGCTCGGGGCGAGCCTTGGGGTATGAATAGGAAATTTAGTAAGTATATTGGGGTTTATTTTGATAACGAGGAATATTATTGGTGATTAATCAGGTATTGGGAAGCAAGCGGGAAAATATTGTAGACACTTGAGGAATTAGCGGGAATTGGGTAAAATGACTAAAATTACCCTACATGGACAAAAGGGTTTAGAATTTATAGGGAGGGCATTTTGGTCAATTGGCTTCTTACAGATAAGTTTATTGAGGCTTTATATACTTAGTGGGATTGATAGAGAGAGTTAGATGGCTGTGGAAAAGAAAGAAAAAGAAAGAAAAAGGAAGAAAAAGAAAAAGAGAGGAAACAGAGGGGTTTTTCCAAAAAGGGGCAGTTTGTGGATTCTAGCACCAGTTCTCTTCTATTTTCTTGGAGCAAAGCTTAGAGGAGAGCTAGGATAGGCTGAGCATCAAGGATCCTAAGTTAGACTTGAAGATTTGGCAAGGGATTAGCAAGAACACATCAACTTTTGAGGTAAGTTTTTAGAGTTTTCAGTTTTTGGGTTTGGCTGGTTTAAGTTGTGTAATTAAGCTGAATGATGGGAACTTTAGGGGAATTTCTGGGCAAGCTTTGAGGAAGAGCAAGTTAAGGAGGTCTAGGAATTGAATCAAGGTAGAAATTGCATCAACGGTATGAATTCTAAGCCTTTAACTTTGATGTTTGACTGAATTTATGGGTTTAGGGTTAATCATGGTAAATTTTGAGATTTGGGATGAATGTGCTTGGGTTTTGAGTATTTGGGATGCTTGGGATGAGTGGAGAATGTTTATAAGCTTGATTTTGAGTTTGGTAAAGATTTGGGGAAGTTTGGGTTGAGATTGGCTCAAAGAAATCGCAGAAAAAGAAAATGGGGGTTGCTTGCCTGCAACTAGCGCTACAGCGCTAGTCTTTGGGCTCTGTAGTGCTAGGCCCTATTTCTGGGGAATGTCAGTTCTGCTTGTAGCGCTAGAGCGCCCTCTTTAGAGCGCTGTAGCGCTGCCCTGTTGCCAGAAAGGGGTTTTTGGGTTATTTTTAAGGGATTTTGACCTAGGGTTCGGGGTTCGTTTCCACCACCTTGTTTTTTGGAAGTAGGACTTCCCGGGGGGCTCGGGATTGGTCTCGAGGCTAGGTTTTGGACTTGAGGTTTGGTGATGACTTTGACCTATGGTTGTGTTTAGGTGTGCGCTAGGGCTCGAGTGGGATTGTACTCAAGGAGTCAAGTAATCAAAGCTATCAAATTGACAGGTAAGAAAACTATGGCACCCGTAGGACAAGGCATGGGCCCATAGTGTGATTGCAGGGCACGACCCTATATTGCATTACATGTTAGGGTGCAGACTTAATTGAATTGATATATGTTTTAATATTATTTGAGTTAAACTATTTGTGATTATAGTAGAATGAAACGGCGAGGAGCCGAGAACGGCAAAGGAGCCGAGAACGGCAAAGGAGCCGAGAACGGCAATGGAGCCGAGAACGGCGAAAGGCCGAGAACAGCGAAAGGCCGAGAACGGCGAAAGGCTAAGAACGGCAGTGGGGCCGGAAGTAACACCAAGCACGTGAAGTGCTTGTAGTCAGGGTGGGACCCCAATGGATACATTTGATATCCTTACGATAAGGACCGAGGCCCCAGGCTCTGGTAATGCCTCTGGGACGGCATGGCCGTGTTTGTTTGGTCTGATGGGATATTTGTTTTTTTTTGTGTGGACTATTTGATATGTTAACTATATAATTCGCATATGTTATATGCTGTATGAGTTTTCTTGCTGGGCTTCGGCTCACGGGTGCTCTGTGTTTCAGGTAAGGGCAATGAATGAGTCAACCATCCATGAGTGCTCTGCGTATATGTTTGGCCTGCCCGACTGCTTTGGTTGGGGGTATTTTCGAGAAATGGCTGTAATAATTTGTGATTTTAATAACTAATCAACTGTAAGCTTATTATAAGTTGTAAATAGTTTTCAAACCCTATTTTGGGATCTCAAATGTTAAATACTAGAAGTTTTCAATGAAACAATGCATTTTTTTTAAAGTTTACAGCCTTAACTTTTGCTTAGTCACACTTTTTTTTTTAAAAAACCTCGGTTAGCGAGTTCATTGCACAAATTTTCTTTTAAAACTCACTTAGTAACGGCTCTAAGGTAGTAGGGCGTTACAACTTGGTATCAGAGCAAGCCAAGGTTTATTGGTTTTGGAGATCGACCGAACATGTACGCTCGTTGTCAGTGACATGCTCGACTCAGGGTTAGTTGGTATGAATGATTGACATGCTTGAACATATGTTTGAATGCCCTGTTTGTCTGCTTATTTATATGGAGCATGAGGAATGAGTTGTCATATGCATGAGATACTGTTGGGGCTGGGCCCTTGACTATTGCATGTTGAGATTAAAGTGTGCCGAATAACATTATTATGCATGTGGATGAATATTGGGATAATGGTTTACATATTGAGTGTATGTGGTTAATTGTCTGAAGTAAATTCATATGTAATATATGTTTATTGGCTTGTATGAAGCATGTTGAGACTTGGGTATACTTGGTAGTGCTAAAATTTGGTAGCTAAATGTATATCATTGTGGATTTGGCCTAAATATGCTTTGTGTATGCATGATAACTGTGGTTATTTGGATCTAGTTGTGGTTTGGTTCAGAGTATGAACCACAGAGCTCATGAGTTTGGTCAGTATTGGCAGATGAACTCAAATTGTTTGTTCCTAGATGGTTAAGTGGACTTGACATTGTGTTGAAGGGGGGTTCTAGATAAAAGTTGGAGTTAGAGATCTCCATTTATCCCTGAAAGCAGCAGCAGAGGGTCACTAGTATGTGAGTAAGTCGTGGAGTTTATTAGTTGAGATGGAAGAGAAGAACAACAAACTTCTCTGGGAAAATAGCTGATTTATATGTTTTAACAGTAAGGTTACCAGTGTTGGTTTATTGTGAGGGTATGGAAAGATAAGGGTATTATATGAAAGGCTTAAAGGGTGTTATCCTCAGGTTTTGAGGATAGTTCGGGTTGACAAAGAATTTATCAGTGGATGGGCAAAGTTAATTCCACCCTTGGTTATAAGGGGATGAGAGCCCATGACTAAAGGGTTGTGTTAAGTATTGTGCTAGAGGGATGCCTGGAAACGACACTTGGGCTGAGGCATTGGCGTGATGGGTTGGAAAGAACCTAGATGATGAATTGATAGAAGAGGTTATAAAGACATGATCTGAACTGTGGAGAATGGAGGCCTTATAAGATTGGTTTGGAATGATAATGTAGCAACAGTGTAAATTTATGGGCTTTGCGAATTGAGTAATTCATTTCGGGAAATTGATACGGATGGATGCAGTTGAAAATGATGATGACCCATTTAAGGATTTAAAATCTGGAATAGTCTAAAGTATTTGTGCCTCTCCGATGTGTGTACTCACCATCTGTATGGGGACAGTGGAGAGGGCCATATGGTTCGAAGAACTGATGAATGATGTATAGAGCATGAGTGCTAGAGCTGCAAATAGCAGTGCTTCTTTTGATGGATTATAGGAAGGATAGATTTTCGGTAATCAAAACAGAAGAACCCCGAAAAGCTTGATAGCTCTTAGTTTTGCCAGAAAGGGGGGAGAACCTGATGGACTAGATAGTCGTCAAGATAGTGATGGAAATCGATGAAGTTATCTGCTATACATCAGAGGCAGGAGATGCCACCTGGGAAGAGGTCAGGTGAAGGCATGACTTCTACATAGAATGACTCGATATGTTAGAATGGACTTCCCATGGTGAGGGAACAGAAAACTAGAATGCCTCGCTACATTCGAAGTTCGAGGCTGATTCCTCGAGGATGAATATTCAACTGAATGGTTTATGCTTTAGTCATGTAACGATCTGGATGAACTCGGTGTCGAGAATGTTCCGAGAGGGAGTTAGACATAGAGAGTTTGCCTCATGGGTGCTATATGAGAGGCTGAAGGTAGTAATACTTATTGAGGAGGAATTAGAAACTTCTGGCTGATGGATTGGGATACAAGTAATCAAGAAGTTCATAGTAATATCAACAGAGTTTGTCTTAAGGAAGCCTCAACATAAGTCATAGTGATAGAGTTAATCAGTTAAGGGATAATCATGGATTGTAGAGGATATCATCTGGAGTATGTTAATGAGACTGAGTGGAACTGAGCTGACCAGTGGGAAAATTATATGGGTATGTAAAGAAAGATTGGGGGTACTTTAAGGTCAGACTACAGATAGGATTGGTATCAGGAATGTTGTAAAAGATGGTATTGGCTGACAGAAAAATCTATTGAAGCAATCGAAGGAATTTGACCCTGGAGTAGCCAGAGCGTTATACTGCGGGGATTGTTAGCATCGTCGGGTTAGAACGAAAAGTACGATGTTGGATAGAAGATGGGACGATGTCTCTAGGAGTTGATCTATGACCTGGTTATTACCAGCTGGAAACCAAGGATAGAGACATTTCATGAATTTTTATTTTGCACCGGGTAGGGTGTGAGGAGTTGGTAACAAAGATTCTAGATTGGTTTAAGCTCCAGCAGCACAGGTAAGTTCTTAAAGTGGAGAATACAAGAATGGTATAGTCAAGTCCCCTTCAAGTTCACAAGCAGTATGTGTGGATTACTCCCAGATGGAAAGGGAGAGCAAATGACTATTATGCGAAAGACGTTAGTACTAAGGGAGCAGGGTCACAAGTAATGCTATACGAAGAATCACTTTGGATTTCGTTAAGAGTGTTCAGAGTAGAGCTACAAGAAGAAAGGACAGGTATGAGGAGATTTGATCTGAAGCCACAAAGGAGCTAATGAAGAATAGAAAGCATAACAGGAGTGGTAAGTGCGTCATCTATCACATTAGTATCTCTACGGACAACTACATCAGAGATGGGGAGAATAGTAAAACTTGAGGTTAGATAGAATGAATGGTGTTAAATCGGAGCTCAGGAGATAAGGTAGGAGTTGATTGGTACCTGGTGATGCAGATTTGTGAGTGTGTTATAGTTAAGTATAGAGGGGTAGCCTAAAGGACCTGATCTATGATGAGGATATGGAAATGTGGGAGTGCATCACGGATTGGGCACGCCCAGGCGCAAATTGACGCGAGGATGGATCGAACCTTGCGGGAGGTGAAAGAATGGAACATGGTTGATATACTTGGAACGTTAAGTTGACAGTTATGCAAATTATAAGGTACTTGAGTGATGGGTATTAGTAAGAAAGATAACGTTGAGACCCAGATGTGGTGAAAAGTAGCATACGGATGATCAGTGTTTAAAATCCTCGATTGAACGAGGTGAAATTAATTGGAGGCGGAACTTCTAAATGAGAGGCGTGTGTCAGTCAAGGAATAACGCCATAGATTGTAATGGAGTGGACAAGGCAACGACTGAGATTGGCATAACGTTAGTAGGTAATGATTAGCTGGTAAGTGTCACTGAACTATGGAATCCAAAGTGTTTGCTTTGGTTGAAACAGGGAAGGACCCTGCCAAGGTGGTACAAGTTAGGATACCAGGATCGAGTGAAGGATCCAATTAGAATTTGGTTTATGAATGAGAATTCTTAATGGATATCATTCCACCTCCTAGGGTACGTTGTACCGAGAGGGTTGATCGAGTGAAGGAATTTAGTGATTTCTTTTGGACACTGAGGGGTTAAGTGATGTAGTGGTGTATCGTGGAATAGACCACATTAGACCTTAAGTAAGGTGTTTGGACATGAAAAGTTTCAACTCAGTTGATGGAGTTAATGTAGTTGGGTCAAGTGAATTGGTTTCAGGGTAGAACGTTGATGATACTGAATTGAGACCCTATAGTATTTTAAATTTCGGAGAGGATCTAGAGAACGAAGCGAACAGAGAGGGAATCTGGAATTATCGGTTGATTGCAAGTGGAATAGCAGTTTGAAAGCTTATCAGATATCTTAAAGAATTAAGCGTTGACTATGCGAATACTTGGGATATTAAGAGAAGTGTAATCCCTGATAAGTTAGTCATGGTGGAAAATACTGGCGTCTTGTTAAAGTAACACGACATAGGACATGGTAAGAGGTGAAAGATAGTGAATACTACGATTTGGCATTGGTTCAGAGAGAAAGCCAAAAGAGGTTGTTGGAATTCTTAAGGCAGGTGTGTCTGCCTATCTGGAAGAATAAAAGAGCTTGTAAATTGTTAAATTTTGAGAAAAATAAAGTTCCGGAAGGAAAGATTTGTATCTCTCTACGTAATAACAGACGAGGATTTGTATGGTGTTCAGAGAAAGAAGGGAGAGTTCTGACTCTTGATTCAACATAAATTCTGAAGTTGTACCAAGGGTTAGGCCAGCGGGGCCTACCAATTGATCCCACCTAGTAGAGGTGATGACTTTTGGGTATCTCTGGAATCAGGAATAAGACAATGAAGTGGTCATTGTAATCTAAGCAGACCCTGAAGCTTCAGTAGGGTTGCGGTGTAAACGAGGGGCTAACAAGAGTATGGCTATTAGACAAGATCTTGTGGGGCAAGATTGTTACTCTTGTAAGAGTGTTGTTGAGAAGTAAAGTAAAGGCGGTGAACCTTGGAAATCATGGTCAGAGTTGCGGGTTTACTGACTGATGTGTTTGGGTAAATTTCGAGGACGAAATTTTTATGAGGAGGGGATAGTTGTAATGACCCAAATTCGCTAATAAGGCTTAAGGGCCTTGATTAGTGTGCCTGGAGGGCATATTGGGATTTATGTGTGACTTTAATGAGTAAAATGCATGATTATGATTTAAAGCATGTTATATGACTATTTGAATATTTGAGATGCATGACTATGTGTATTAGTATGCATGTAGGCCCTGATTGTGTTAGAAGGGCATAATAGTAATTTTGGCCATTTTGGGCATAACTATATTGATATGTGATGATTTGTCGAGACCACATTGTTATGTGGATGTAACTGTGATTTGTGACTCGAGACGATCCTAGAGAGCAGATTAGTGGAAAGTCAAGGCGGGAATTTATGCCCGGCTCGGGGTGAGCCTAGGGGTATGAATAGGAAATTTAGTAAGTATATTGGGGTTTATTTTGATATCGAGGAATATTATTGGTGATTAATCAGGTATTGGGAAGCAAGCGGGAAAATATTATAGACACTTGAGGAATTAGCGGGAATTGGGTAAAATGACTAATATGGCCCTACATAGACAAAAGGGTTTATAATTTATAGGGAGGGCATTTTGGTCAATTGGCTTCTTAGAGATAAGTTTATTGAGGCTTTATATACTTAGTGGGATTGATAGAGAGAGTTAGATGGCCGTGGAAAAGAAAGAAAAAGAAAGAAAAAGGAAGAAAAAGAAAAAGAGAGGAAACAGAGGGGTTTTTCCAAAAAGGGGCAGTTTGTGGATTCTAGCACCAGTTCTCTTCTATTTTCTTGGAGCAAATCTTAGAGGAGAGCTAGGATAGGCTGAGCATCAAGGATCCTAAGTTAGACTTGAAGATTTGGCAAGGGATTAGCAAGAACACATCAACTTTTGAGGTAAGTTTTTAAAGTTTTCAGTTTTTGGGTTTGGCTGGTTTAAGTTGTGTAATTAAGCTGAATGATGGGAACTTTAGGGGAATTTCTGGGCAAACTTTGAGGAAGAGCAAGCTAAGGAGGTCTAGGAATTGAATCAAGGTCGAAATTGCATCAACGGTATGAATTCTAAGCCTTTAACTTTGATGTTTGACTGAATTTCTGGGTTTAGGGTTAATCATGGTAAATTTTGAGTATTTGGGATGCTTGGGATGAGTGGAGAGTATTTATAAGCTTGATTTTGAGTTTGGTAAAGATTTGGGGAAGTTTGGGTTGAGATTGGCTCAAAGAAATCGCAGAAAAAGAAAATGGGGGTTGGCTGCCTGCAACTAGCGCTACAGCGCTAGTCTTTGGGCTCTGTAGCGCTAGGCCCTGTTTCTGGGGAATGTCAGTTCTGCTTGTAGCGCTAGAGCGCCCTCTTTAGAGCGATGTAGCGCTGCCCTGTTGCCAGAAAGGGGTTTTTGGGTTATTTTTAAGGGATTTTGACCTAGGGTTCGGGGTTCGTTTCCACCACCTTGTTTTGTGGAACTAGGACTTCCCGGGGGGCTCGGGATTGGTCTCGAGGCTAGGTTTTGGACTTGAGGTTTGGTGATGACTTTGACCTATGGTTGTGTTTAGGTGTGCGCTAGGGCTCAAGCGGGATCGTTCTAAAGGAGTCAAGTAATCAAAGCTATCAAATTGACAGGTAAGAAAACTATGGCACCCGTAGGACAGGGCATGGACCCATAGTGTGATTGCAGGGCACGGCCCTATATTGCATTACATGTTAGGGTGCAGACTTAATTGAATTGATATATGTTTGAATATTATTTGAGTTAAACTATTTGTGATTATAGTAGAATGAAACGGCGAGGAGCCGAGAACGGCAAAGGAGCCGAGAACGGCAATGGTGCCGAGAACGGCAAAGGAGCCGGGAACGGCAATGGAGCCGAGAACGGCGAAAGGCTGAGAACGGTAGTGGGGCCGGAAGTAACACCAAGCACGTGAAGTGCTTGTAGTCAGGTTGGGACCCCAATGGATACATGTGATATCCTTACGGTAAGGACCGAGGCCCCAGGCTCTGGTAATGCCTCTGGGACGGCATGGCCGTGTTTGTTTGGTCTGATGGGATATTTGTTTTTTTTTTCTGTGGACTATTTGATATGTTAACTATATAATTCGCATATGTTATATGCTGTATGAGTTTTCTTGCTGGGCTTTGGCTCACGGGTGCTCTGTGTTTCAGGTAAGGGCAATGAATGAGTCAACCAGCCATGAGTACGGAGAGCGTGAGGCGACGCGTACATGTTTGGCCTGCCCGACAGCTTTGGTTGGGGGTATTTTCGAGAAATGGCTGTAATAATTTGTGATTTTAATAACTAATCAATTGTAAGCTTATTTTAAGTTGTAAATAGTTTTCAAACCCTATTTTGGGATCCCAAATGTTAAATACTAGAAGTTTTCAATGAAACAACACATTTTTTTTAAAGATTGCAGCCTTAACTTTTGCTTAGTCACACTTTTTTTTAAAAACCTCGGTTAGCGAGTTCATTGCACAAAGTTTCTTTTAAAAATCACTTAGTAACGGCTCTAAGGTAGTAGGGCGTTACAAATACAACATTAAAAGACCATAAACACTCCCAATAACACCCTACAACTACCAATGAACAAACCTATAGTCTAAACTCAAAGGATCCACCAAGAACACCATTAAAGAATAAAAGAACCAAAGAATTACCTTAGAATAAGAAAATCGTAGACTAAATGGTGGCCTTTAACAACTTGTAATCCAACTGCACCCTTCAATTCCCACCAAAGATTGCTTCTAAGCTCAGAGCTTCAAGAATTTTTCTTTGGAACAAAGAGGAGTGAGGGAGATCAAGAGAGAACATGAAGTAGTGAGGGAAAGCTTCAAAATTTACTAAGTCTTTAGCTATATTAATGGCAAAAGACCATTTTGCTTATTCCTTAGTCAAACCTCAAAGCTAACCACCGAGGGCGTTTTGGTCATTCGACATCGATTCCCACTAAACCTCAAATTACACTTAAAATTCCCAATTACTCCACTAATCCACCAAACACTAATATATTTCTCAAATATATCCATTGCCCAATAATTTCATGGTAATTCACCAAATTACCAAAATACCCCTATGCTCACCCCGAGCTAGGTATTTATCCCCGTTGTGACTTTTCCACTAACATGCTCAAAAGGACCGACCCCTATCGAATATCTCATATATATCCACATAATAATGTGGTCTCAAACACATAGTACACAAAATTACAATTACACCCTGAACGGGTCAAAATTATGAAAATGGCTCTGTTTGACAAAAGATGGCCTTTAAACATACTTAATACCCCTAAGCATGCATAATTACTCATATCATAATATAACCCATATAATTCATTTAATCACATATTTATTCACTTACTTAACACAAAATTACTCCACGTGCCCTCTTGTCATACTTATCCATGCATTTTATTGCATTAGGGATTTCGCGGTGTTACAACTATCGCCTCCTAATATATGACTCTATCTCCTAGGTTGCTTCCTTGACCTTTTTGTTCCTCGAAAATACTTTAACCAAAGGAATAGTCTTGATCTTCAAGACCTTATCCTTCTTGTCCACAATCTGAATTGGCTACTCTTCATAGGACAAGTCTATCTATAGTTCCAGATCCTCATAACTTAACACACGAGTTGTATCTGACACATACCTCCTAAGCATTGATAGGTGAAACACGTTATGTACTCCTGAAAAAGTTGGAGGCATAGCCAGTCTATAGGCTACCTGTCCAATCCTTTCCAGGATCTCAAAAGGTCCTACAAACCTAGGGCTCAACTTGCTCTTCTTTCAAAATTGTTTCACTTTTCTCAATGGTGAAACTTAAGGGAAAACATTGTCCCCAACTTGGAACTCCCCATTCCTACGCTTAGGATTAGCGTAGCTTTTCTATCTACTCTATGAGGCTAGCATCAAAACTCTATTCTTCTCAATGGCCTTACTGGTCTTCTACACCGCTTTAGGATCCAAGTACTTCCTCATCCCAATGAATCAGTGATCTACACTTCCTACCATAAAACATTCCGTATAGAGCCACTCCAATCGTTGATTGATAGTTGTTGTTTTAGGACAACTCAATCAAAGGTAAATACTTACTCCAGGACCCTTTAGAACTCCAATACACGCGCATGAAGCATGTCTTCCAATATCTTAATTGTCCTCTCAGACTGTCCATCTGTTTGAGGATGGTAAGCAAAACTAAACTTTAACTATGTACCCATAGCGTTCAGCAGACTCCCCCAAACCATGGAAGTAAAAGTGGGGTCCCAATCCGATTCAATAGACTTCAGAGCCCCATGGAGATGTACAATCACCCTGACATACAACTCAACATACTAATCTACTTTGTAGTTTGTCCTCACATGCAAAAAATGAGCTGACTTGGTATAGTTGTCTACAATCATCCATACCGAGTCATGTTGCTCCACCGTTCTAGGAAAACCCCCTACAAAGTCCATAGTAATATCTTCCCACTTCCACTCAAGAACACCTAAAGTCTGTAACAACCCAGCTGGCCTCTAGTGTTCAGCCTTCACCTATTGACAGGTTAAGCACTTTGCCACACACTCTACTACATCTCTTCTCATCCCTGGCCACCAATACAAAGATTGCAGATCTGCCTCAAGATGTAAAACCCATTGGGTGAAAATGGATATATACAGAAGATATGAGTTGATTGGAAAGTAGAGACTTTCAAAACGAGGCTAGTAGCTAAAGGCTACACACAGAAAGATGGTGTGGATTATGAAGAAACATTTTCTCCTCTGGCCATGCTAAAATTCATTTGGAATGCCTTATCGATTGCCAATCATTTTGACTATCAAAATTTGCAAATGGATTTCAAAACGAATTTTCTGAGTGACAACTTTGATGAAAGTTTCTTAATGGTACAACCAGAGGGTTTCATAGAACAAGGCAAAGAGCAATTGGTTTGCAAACTGCAAATGTCCATTTATTGACTTAAGCAAGTGTCTAGATCATGGAACATAAGATTTGACAAAGCTGTTAAATCTTATGGTTATGATCAAAATGTTGATGAACCTTGTGTATACAAGAAAATTCATCAGGACAAAGTGGTCTTTCTAATTTTCTATGTAGATGATTATTTGACGTAAAAGTCTAGCTAGCCAATGACTTTTCTGAGTGACAACTTTGATGAAAGTATCTAAATGGTACAACCAGTAGGTTTCATAGAACAAGGCAAAGAGCAAATGGTTTGCAAACTGCAAATGTCCATTTATGGACTTAAGCAAGTGTCCAGATCATGGAACATAGGATTTGACCAAGCTGTTAAATCTTATGGTTATGATCAAAATGTCGATGAACCTTGTGTATACAAGAAAATTCATCAGGACAAAGTGGTCTTTCTAATTTTCTATGTAGATGATTATTTGACGTAAAAGTCTAGCTAGCCAACCAATTCCAAATGAAAGATTTGGGATAGGCAAGCTACGTTCTTGTGATACGATTAATTCGTGACTGAAAAAAGAAGTTGTTGGCACTGTCTCAAACATCTTATAGTATGCGATGCAAAACTCCAAGAAGGGAAACCTCCCATCTCGTCATGGTGTTCACCTCTCCAAGAACCGATGTCCTAAGACACCCTAAGATGAAGAGGAAATGTGACAAATACCCTATGCTTCTGCAGTAGGAAGCTTAATGTATGCAATGTTATGTACCAAACCTGACATTTTCTATGTTGTGGGTATAGTTAGTACGTACCAGTGAAATCCAGGATTCGATCACTGGACTGTAGACAAACACATTCTCAAGTAGCTAAGGAGAACTAGAGACTTTATGCTAGTATATTCCTGAGAGAATTTGATTCCAACTAAATATACAGATTTTGATGCATCTGTTTTCACACTTGGGGTTGGAGAAATTATACAGAGGAGTATAAAGCACTCTTTCATTTTTAACTCCACCATGGAAGCAGAATACGTTGCTGCAAGTGAAGAAGCAGAGGAGGTTGTATGGCTTAGGAAGATTTTGGGCAATCTATAAATTTTTCCAGATATGGATAAACCAATTACACTCTACCGTGACAACAATGGAGCAGTTTCCAACTCAAGAGAATAGAGAAGCCATAAGAGAGCCAATCATATAGAGTGTAATTACCACCTCATAAGAGAGATAGTACACAGAGGGGATGTAATCGTTCAAGAGATTAAGTCAGCAAACAACCAAGTTGATCCCTTTACGAAGACGCTGCCTGCTACGAGTTTTGATAGTCCTTTCTTAGATATAGGATTACGCGACATGTCTCATTTGCTTTAGGGAAAGTAGGAGATTGTTGGGATTTATGCCCTCAAAGTGTATTTCTGTATGAACGATTACTGTTAATTAAATAAAGTTAATATTTTTTACCCATATTTGTATTTAATTATACATGCCTTTTATCATGAATATCAAATATTATTGATGTGGTCTTGCATTATGTATGTTGACTTCCTTTTTCTCTATCAACCTAATGTGAGAGTTTAAAAAAATAATGGAAATGAACACAAGGGTTTTACGTGGTTTAGGCGATAAAAGAGCTCTAGTCCACGAGTCTCTAGTATTTAGTGAGCATGAAGCTTGTTTGATCGAGCATCAATGGTAGTTCTTAGGCAACATATATATTGCATTGAGTTACAGATTTTCTCTCTCTAAAAATCTGAACCCTTTAAAAGGAGATACCTCATCCCTATTTATAGAGGTTGGGGTCATTAATGCTAATCATCTATCACTAATACAAATTCCCCCATTCTAGGGTGTTAATGCTGAATTAATACAAAAAGGGCTTCACTAAATAGAGATTACGACCCAGACAGATTGCACTGGGCCCATTGCAGAAAGTCGTGTACCAACTTTAGGAGGGACATACACTACACCAATTTTAACATTCAATGACTCCCTACAATGTCTTACACCAATGGTGTAAGAAATTAAAAATTAGGAGAGATTTTAAATGCCTTATGTTGGGAGAAATTGAAATTTTTTATTAATTACTAAAATTGTAAGACATTAAAAGTTCAGGAAGACGTTGAAAATTTGGGTATAAACTCGTGTCTGAGGGGACATCCAACGTTTCCCACTAGGAGACGTTGAAATTCATGGACATCCAATGTCTCCCACCGGAAGACATGGGATACGTGGCATGTCTTCGAGTGGGAGACATTGGAAGTGATGGACATCCACCATCTCCCACTCGGAGACGTGCCACGTGTCCCATGTTTTTTAGTGGGAGACGATGGATGTCCATAACTTCCAACGTCTCCCACTAGAAGACGTCGGACACGTGGCATGTCTCCCAATGGGAGACGTTGGATGTTCCCACTAATATACACCTCCTTCCCCCTCTTCCTTCCCTCTCAGACGCACAAATGCACAAATAGAGGCAATCTAGAGGCGAATTTCTACGATTTCTAGGGCTCAAAAGGTAAGGTTTTCTCTCCATTTTCATGGTTTTAATTAATTTTTAAAAAAAACCAAATATCTTAGATTATGCATAAAAATGAAATGCAATTTTGTGTTTCTAAGAAATTTTTAACTTTGTTGAAAATGTAGATTTTTTTTTAATTTTACATATCACATTGTGTATATTTCATTAAACATATATGTTTATGATTATTTTTAATTTTGATTATTATTTATTTTAAAATTTATCTATATTTGTATATATATATATTTATTTTTATTTAAATTCTAGCTATTTTGATTATACACAGTTATGTTAAAATAAATTTATTAAATAATTTTTAAAATATAAATATATGAAAAGTTTTATGTTTTTGTTGATTATTGAGTTTGTCGGATATGAAAAGTTTCATTGATTATTTGTTTAGGTTAGTTAGTGGCTCATTGGAATTATTTTTATTTGTTTAGCAATCATTCATTTATTAGATATTTAGTAATATTTGTTTAGTAATATTTTATATATCAATTAATTTAATTTTGTAGGTTGTAATTTTGTTGGTGAGATTTTAGGGTATTTTTTGCATCAAAATTTCTATAAAAAGCATACATTTGAGGTAATTAAGTTTCTAAAATTACAATAATAAGTTATATATTGCTAGATATTTAGTGATATTTTATTTATTAATTATTAATTTTATTTTTTTGGTTTTTGGATTTAATAGCAAATTCTATTGCTACGTGAAGTAATTTTTCTAGCTTTTGGATTATTAATTGCAAGAGGTACATATATATTCTCTAACTTCTACTTTTAATATTATTAAACAAATGTTAGAGGAGTTTGAATATCTTAAATATTCATCCATAGTGAAGTAGGCTCTGAGATTAAAATTGTGTGCTGCGGTGATAGCGGAAGGTTGAGAACTTATGTGTTTTAGTGAAGTAAGTTCTGAGAAATTTGGTTGTGTGCTGCGGAGCTATAAGGAAGAAATTTATTGTATGTTGTTTAAATTGTTTGGTTTTCTATTCACATTCAGATGGTTAGGTCACTATTATAGGGGAAATGTGGCCCGATTTTATCTAGGATTATAAACAATTAACTTTATATAGACATACAGCTCTATCACGTGCTTATTTAGTGTCATTTATTTTATTTTTCATAAACATAGGAGAAGATATGGATAGAAAGTGGATGTCAGCGAATAGGTTATCTACGGAATATAGGAACGGGGTCGATTTGTTCTTAAGGTTTTGTTCGAAAAATGTAAAAGATCCAAATTTTACTTATTGTCCATGTCTTAAGTGTGGAAATGTTAAAAATATTAATCTTAAAAAGATTAAAGAACACTTATATTTCAATGAGATTGACAAGAGTTACACAATTTGGTATTACCATGGGGAGATAACTCCTATTGCTTCAACTCTACCAAGTAGACCAAAAGGAGTGAGTAGGAATACAGTAGAGGAGAACTGGGATCCATTAGATGAAATGATTGACGACGCACATTATGGATCAGGAGTAGACCCAAATAAGTTTGAGACACTCCTTAGTGATGCTGAGAAACCGATTTACCCTGGTCCTACTAGATTTGCAAAATTATATGCGCTTCTTAGGTTGTACAATCTAAAATCTAAACATGGCTGGAGTAATAACATTATTACTAATTTATTTAGATTTTTTAGGGAGTTATTGTCCGAAGATAATGAAATGCCAATTTCATTTTATGGACAAAAAAGATGCTATGCTCATTAGGCATGCAGTACGAAAAAATTCATACATATCCTAATGATTGCATATTATATCAAAATAGCTTTGTAGACGCAAAATCATGTCCTACTTGTGGTGAGTCATGATGGAAAAAGAAAATAAATGGTGAAGATGTCAAGGAAGGAGTACCTGCAACTGTTTTGTGGTACCTTATGCCAATTCCTTGTTTCATCTGATTGTCTAGAAATGTCGAACATGCTAAAAGTTTGTCGTGTCATGCTAATGAGAGAATAAAGGATGGTAAATTAAGACATCCAACTGACACACTAGCTTGGAAGAGAGTTTATTTGAAGTGGCCTTCTTTTGGAAATGAATCTTGTAATATTCGTATAAGTCTTTCGACTGACATGATTAATCCACACACATCTCTTAGCAGTAAGTATAGTTGTTAGCATGTTTGCTTGTTATTTAAAATCTACCCCCATGGTTGTGTATGAAACAAAAGTTTACGATGTTGACCTTGTTGATATCAGGACCTAAACATTAGCTTTGTATATTATACAAATTCATACATATCCTAATGATTGCATATTATATCAAAATAGCTTTGTAGATGCAAAATCATGTCCTACTTGTGGTGCGTCACGATGGAAAAAGAAAATAAATGGTGAAGATGTCAAGGAAGGAGTGCCTACAACTGTTTTGTGGTACCTTCCGCCAATCCCTCATTTCATCTGATTGTCTAGAAATGTCGAACATGCTAAAAGTTTGTCGTGGCATGCTAATGAGAGAATAAAAGATGGTAAATTAAGACATCCAGCTGACACACTAGCTTGGAAGAGAGTTTATTTGAAGTGGCCTTCTTTTGGAAATGAAACTTGTAATATTCGTATAGGTCTTTCGACTGACATGATTAATCCACACACATCTCTTAGCAGTAAGTATAGTTGTTAGCATGTTATGCTTGTTATTTACAATCTATCCCCATGGTTGTGTATGAAACAAAAGTTTACGATGTTGACCTTGTTGATATCAGGACCTAAACATTAGCTTTGTATATTATACAAATTCATACATATCCTAATGATTGCATATTATATCAAAATAGCTTTGTAGATGCAAAATCATGTCCTACTTGTGGTGAGTCACGATAGAAAAAGAAAATAAATGGTGAAGATGTCAAGGAAGGAGTACCTACAACTGTTTTGTTGTACCTTCCGCCAATCCCTCATTTCATCTGATTGTCTAGAAATGTCGAACATGCTAAAAGTTTGTCGTGGCATGCTAATGAGAGAATAAAGGATGGTAAATTAAGACATCCAGCTGACACACTAGCTTGGAAGAGAGTTTATTTGAAGTGGTCTTCTTTTGAAAATGAATCTTGTAATATTCGTATAGGTCTTTCGACTGACATGATTAATCCACACACATCTCTTAGCAGTAAGTATAGTTGTTAGCATGTTATGCTTGTTACTTACAATCTACCCCCATGGTTGTGTATGAAAAAAAAGTTTACGATGTTGACCTTGTTGATATCAGGACCTAAACAACATGGTAATGACATTGATGTCTATCTAGTTCATCTTATAGATGACTTGAAAACTTTGTGGGATGAATGGGTTAAGGTTTATGATGCGTATAGGTGGGAAGAATTTAATCTTAGAGCGATCTTATTATGGACAATTAGTGACTTTCTTACTTATGGAAATTTATCTGGGTTTAGTGTGAAAGGTTATAAGGCTTGCCCTGTATGTGAAGAAAAACATCTTCTGAATACTTGAAACACTCTCGGAAAATATGTTATATGGGACATAGGAAGTTCTTGCCTAATATGCAAAATCTTTGGTCTTGGAAGAAGGAATTCAATGGTAAACAGTAGTTTGAGAAGGCTCCTGAGCCTTTGAATGGGATCCAAATACTTGAGAAGATGTCTAAAATTGTGTTCATGTTACAGAAGCCTAAAGTTTGTACACCTACAAAAATGAAACGTAGTCGTAAGGCTAAGGTTGTGGAGGAGCCAAAAGGGTGCTATAAAAAGGAATCTATTTTCATCGAACTTTAATCTTGGCCTTTCTTACTTATACGCCATAATTTAGATGTTATTCACATAGAGAAAAATCTATGTGATAGTTTGATTGGCACTTTGTTGAATATTCCTGAGAAAATTAAGGATGGAATTAAGGCTAGACAAGACTTGGTTGCAATGGGTATAAGGCATGAATTAACTCCAAAACAAGAAAAGAGACGAACATATTTACCTTCTCCTACTTACACTCTTACTAAAGAGGCAAGAATGGAAATTTGCAGATTTTTGTTTAATATAAAAGTTCCAGATGGATATTCCTCAAATATAAGGTCGTTGGTAGACATGAAAAGTTGTATTCTAACTGGTATGAAATCTCATGATTGTCATATTCTAATGCAACATTTACCACCAGTGACCATTCGATTTGTGTTTCCTAGGAAAGTTCGAGATGTAATCACAAGGTTATGCTTGTTTTTTGTAATGACCCACTACTCTAGACTTTTTGGACCATTAACGAAACTATACATAAAACTTACATTTTTGCAAAAATACCATACTTTATCAGAAACTTGTAGAAACAAAGGTTACTTTCATAAATAATAAGTAGGATATGGGTACCCATCGTCTTTAAAACAAAAACAACTTAAAGTAAAAAGGGTTACATAGAAAATGCGGAAAATACATTTAAAACCATAAAAAAAACATAAACAAGACTACATCCTCGAATCGAATAACGCTCGGCCCCTTGACTCCATTCACCATCGATACACATCCTCTAAGCGTCACGAATCTTTCCGCCTCTAAAGCTTATTTCCTGCACATAAACAGAAAGGAATGAGCCTAATGCCCAACAAGGAAAATCTAACACATAGTCATACACATAAATTTCATAATGAACGTAAAGACATATCATAACACATAATACACTTATTATAATGGCCATTATTACTTGGGGTCCCATAGACTAAACAAGCTTATGCCCATGAGATTAGTGGGGTCCTACCAGCTAAATAGGCTTATGCCCACAATCTTTTTGGGGTCTTGTTAGTCAAATAGGGCATATGCCCAAGCCTACAACATACACATCAATAACATATTCATAACATGTGAAAACATAACACATAAGATAACATAAACATAAACATATAGATTCTAGCCTATTTTCCTTACCAAAGTTACCGGGATATAATGGACTGAGTTGGGACTTTTGGAACACTCCTAAAACCATAAGAAAGAGTGAGTCTAAAGAAAGGAGACGAAATGAAAGAGATGGAAAGACTAAACCATAAAAACATACTTACCGACTTATATGCTTAAGAACTTGGATTCCCTAACCAAAATAAGAATGAGGTTAGGGGACTGAGTAGAAGGTTTTGAGAAAGGAAATAACATGAAATAAATGAAATAGAGTTTCGGGTTTACCTCAAAGATTTGCAAGATCAATCTAACCTCCACCGAAATACTATAGAACTCACTTCCCAAAGTGTTTGATAAGCTTATGATGTTTAAGCTTATAGTTTTTCCCAAACCAAGTGTTTACACTCTCACACTCACTTAACACTAGCAGCTTCTGAACTTAGAGCAAATGGTGAATAATGGCTGGGTACTAGGTCCTATTTATAGAGTTTGGGAATGAAAGTATCTTGATTTTACTTGAATAAAAATAATGGCTTTTTAGGTGAAAATCATTTGAATAATCGTTCAGCAGAGGCTGAAGACTCGTTCAAAAGATGCTGGACTGTTGAAGGAGTTTGAATGGCTGAAAGGAAATGAATTCAAAAGAGTTTGAAAACATGCTGGTGGAGGCGATATATCGCCCCCTGTAGGCGATATATCGCCTGGGCCAGTATGCCCGAGGCGACCGTGCATCGTTTCGTGTTTTCCGTATCTACGTGCTGCGACATATCGCCCCCTAAAGCTGCGATATATCGGCATTCGCTGAATATTTAAACACGAAATTACACATTTTTAGCTAAGTTTGAATGGAGTAAACAGCCTTGACTAAGCCCTCAACGTACTCAAAGCTGCTGACTGACCCTATAACATTCAAACTTTACCCTTATTTAATTTAATCCTCAAAAATACTTAATCCTTAATTACCATTCATAACATGTGCTTAAAATCCTATTGGTTGATGTCTAAACCTTATAAATAAATATAATCCTTAATATCAGTCACTTTAATCAAACCTTAGGCTATACTTAATATTCTTAAACTATAGATTAAACTTAGAAAATCTATAAGTACTACTATGAGTGTCCAAATAATTCCCGGTCTGAACCAAAAATCCATAGTAACAAAGATAATGCTATAAATACTATCATACTACTATCTATCTTAGCTAAGTAAAGTTCTTGGACTCTACATTTTTAAAGTCATTGTGTTGTAAGGGGATTGATCCGCTTAAGTTACCCAAGTTAAGAGATGAAATTGTTGAGGTATTGTGTGAGTTAGAGAAATATTTCCCGCCAACATTTTTTGATATAAATATCCATCTGACAGTTCACTTGGATATAGAACTAAGAAACTGTGGTCCCATTTATTTATGATGGATGTATCCATTTGAGCGATATATGAAGATTCTTAAGGGGTATGTTAGGAATAGAAGTCGGCTAGAAGGATGCATCTTCGAATGCTATATTACATAAGAGGCAGTTGAATTTTCTTATGAATACATGACTGGTGTAAAAAGAATTGGGTTAAATGATTTTGAAAATGTTGAGATTCAGAGTCGTCCTCGTAGCGTTATATTCGCGGTAAGTCGAGATATACTAGATGAAGCGTATCATCTTGTGTTGCATAATATAAATGAAATTCAGCCGTATATCGAGTGAGTTATATTCATATAATACATTAAGTTTAAGTTGTGTAATTTTGTATATTCAATTGTCTAACAACATATGTATAATTTATGGGAACATTTTAATTGGATAAAGACCAAATTTCAATCCAAGTCAAGGAACTCAAAATGGTTACAAGACGAACATTATCGAACTTTTAGTAGTTGGATAGAACAAAAGTTAAATTGTGTTGATTATGGAAGCTTGTCATTTATTGGTAATTATAAGATGGCATGGTTGGTTGTTTTTAGTAATTTGTTTTTGGTATGTTGATTTAATAGGTTGTGTCAGAATTACAAAACACATCAAATAAGGTTTCAAACATCGTTAAGTGGATTTCTCGAGGACCTTCTGCTAATGTCATCAAGTTTTCATCATACATGATTAATGGTACTCTATTTAACACTAGGGAGCGCGATAACAATAGAAACACACAAAACAATGGTGTAAGCCTTGTTGCTAAAACTTTGCAAGTCTCTAGTGCAAAAGACAAAAATCCTATTGAATGTGATATGGATTTTTATGGAGTAGTTAATAAAATTTGGGAGTTAGATTATATCACAACTCGAGTACCTGTTTTCTTTTGTGATTAGGTGAAAAGTGATAGCGGCATAATATATGAAGATTTTTGTTCCACATTATTTAATCTAAAACGAATTGGGCACAAATCTGACCGATTTATATTAGCTTCACAAGTCAAACAAGTATTTTATGTGAATGGTCCTTCAGACTGTTGGGGTTTTATGCCCTAATTAAAACCCAAAATCTTTGTAATCTCATTTATTATCAATAAAAGAATAAAAATCATTTTTTGACTTGATCAATCACTTTGCTCATATGTTTTATTTTCATGATTATTTATTTAATATAAACTTTCTATTAAATCCCGAACATATAGCTAATCATTTTTATAGTGACGTAATCACAGTGGAATATAAATATGATTAAATATTCAAAATAAGTTGGTTATAAGATTAGTCACTGCACATGATTTACACTGACTTGCCAATCGACGATATGTTCTACTTACACATCATAGTGTTATGTTCTTTCTAGAACATTAGCAAAGTAGATTAGATCAGATGTATTTGTTACATCGGAGTGGACCGATAGTAACAGAACATAAGATAAGTAAACATATCGTTTTTATCTAGTCAAATCATATCATATAGTTGACCATAGGTCAATTCAATCTCAATTCTGAGTGGTTAGTATTCTAACTGATTGTATTATTTGAGTTCTTTGACTTTTTCATTAACAACTTACCCTACGGACTAGCGCATACTTAAATCTTGGGAACTCGGTAGTATAATTGAGTGGGAATGTTAATCATAGGATTTGAACATCTATAGCTTTTGATGAAGAAGTGAAACGATGGTTTCCTATTAGTTTGGTTCAAGGTGTTAAATGATAGAGATCTCATTTCAGTAATTAATAATAGTATACTGAAATATCATTTACAACGAACTAAGTTTTTTAAGGAAAAATTACAATGAGGGGTAAAATGATATTTTAGTCCCATCTCATTGTAGACCGTCTATACAGGATTGAGTGACAATTATGGTTGTAACAATGGATAGTTAATAGCGTATCTATATTTGTTATAGAGCCTTCTATGAATTCAAGAGTGCAATTCCGAGTCTTTAGTGGACTCACGAGGAATTTATTTGTTAGATTTATGATAACTTATTGGAGCTTGATTTCATAGGCCCATGTTCCCTGTACCTTGGATAAAATAATCTAGATAGACTAAATTAATTGATTTAATTATCAAAGTTGACCAAGTCAATTTTGGATAGTTTCACAGAGTTATGTAATTTAGGGAAGAAAAGAGAAATTATAAAAGATTTATTAATTAAGATAAATTGGTATCAAAATTAATAAATAAGTTTCAATCAAGGTTCAAATTGTAAATAATTAATTTGATAAAGGATTTAAATAAATATTTAATTAAATTAAATCAATAGAAAATAATGTAGGCCTTGATTTTAATTCCAACAGGCTTATAATTAAATGAGAAATTTCACGGGCCTAAAGCCCCTGAAAATTTTGATATAGGGCTGTTAATTTGCTATTATTTTATTGATTTTTTAAATAAATAAATGACCTAATTGACTGTATAAAAGGAGTGCTTAGTGAGAGTTGAAATAAGACGACAGACACTGGTTTTCTGATAGCTTTTAGATTCTCTCTCTAAACATAAGTCCTTTTCTAAGCCTTATTGTTATTTTATCTTCTTCTCTCTGTATCTGTCTCATGTGTTGAGAATTGCCCACCCTAATCTAGGTGATTCTAAGGATACTTAGGAAGACTGTGAAGATAATTGAAGAACAATTCAGTTTCTTGGTAATACTCTGCGACAAAAAGGATACAAGGGTTAGAGAAACTGAAGCAATGAATCTTTCATTCCATAGCGTATATTGTAAGTATTCTTATCATTATTTCTCTTGGGTTGACGGTGAAATCTAATCAACGAAATTAGATCGGAAAACTCAAAGATAAGTATGGCGATGTTTAGATTTAGATAAGAACTTATAATAAGCTTAAGGAAAGGTAAAACATAGATCAATAATGGAGTAAGCCTTTGTATATTGCACAATAGCCTAAGTGTACAATGAGTTTTCCAACCCCTTATTCTAAGGGGTCAAGCTCTATTTATATCTGGGCTCTAATGACCCCTTACACATGGTGGTCCCTCGGGACAAAATAGTACATGAGTACACTGTCAGGGTAATAGCACAGGTGGTAGTGGTGTTGGAAGAGTGGTGGTTTGCTCTAGTATGTGTCAGGGGTCTGCAAAAGTACTCCTGTCTTGGTACCATATTATGCCTCCACTACTTGTCGGGTACGGACCTTATAAGTGGGCTAAGGGAGTCCTGACCATGTACCAATCTTGTCCCACCACTACCTGTCTGGCGTGGGCACCGTATCCGTACTCTAACTCTTCTTGGTCTATAGGCTCATTCCGTATCTCTTATGACTTCATGTCGAATCATTGTGAGGCCCTTGGTGCAAGGTCAAGGGATGTTTGGTGCGAGACCCATGTCACAAGGCCCTTGGTGCGAGGCCAAGGGTTGCTTGGTGCATTTGAAAGAGATGAGGATCTTGGACCCTAGGCCTGAGGCGCTTGTGGGGGAGGCGCATGGCGAGGCATGCGAGGGTGCGAGGCCCATTGTGGTGTGAGACCCTCGGGTGTGCGAGGCGCGAGGTGCCTGGTTATGGGGGCACGCGAGGCGCATGAGGTACCTGATGGTGCAAGTGCACAAGGCGCGCGAGGCGCCTAGTGACACTGGCACCCGAGGTACCTGGTTGTGGAGGCACACAAGGCGTGCGAGACACCTGATGGTGTAGCTGCGCAAGGCGCACGAGGTGCCTAGTGGTGCTTGCGTGCGAGGCGCCTGGTTGTGGAGGCACGTGAGGCACGTAAGGCACGCGAGGAACTTGATGGTTCAAGTGCACAAGGCGCGCGAGGCACCTGATGGTGCCGGTGCGCAAGACGTTTGAGGCGCCTGGTTGTGGAGGCACGCGAGGCACCTGATTGTGCAGGTGCACAAGGTGCGCGAGGCGCCTAGTTGTGCTGGCGCGCAAGGCGCCTGGTTGTGGAGGCACGCGAGGCACCTGATGGTGCAGGTGCGTAAGGCACGCGAGGCGTCTAGTGGTGCTAGTGCACGAGGCGCTTGGTTGTGGAGGCGCGCGAGGCACCTGATGGTGCAGGTGCGCAAGGTACGCGAGGCGTCTAGTGGTGCTGGCGCAGGAGATGCCTGGTTGTGGTGCCACGTGAGGTGCCTAGTTGTGGTGGCGCGCGAGGCGAGGTGCATGGGCGGCTAGAGCACCCACACGAGACCCTCCTGGCCGAGACACCGGTGCGCGCGTGAGACCCTCTTGGCCGAGACACCAGCATGTGTGCGAGGCCACCAGTGTGCGCGTGAGGCCCTCCTGGCCGAGGCATTAATGCGCAGGGCTCCTTGGCCGCATGTGAGGTGGGATGGTCCCGTTGAGCATGCGGGTCTCTCCAAGCGTAATGGTGCGTGGTTCCTTGGCATAAGGTGACTTAGTCTCCAGAGAGGCAGAGACTTACGGGGTTTTAAGAGTTTTGGCCAGAATGTGGTCTCATGAGACCTATGGGCACGAGCCGAGTGACATGACTAAGTGACTGTTATCCCTGTGCTCCCACCAGGGACTAGATTTTTTTCCTTGGTGGATTTTTTGCATCCACACTTGCCCCTAGTCTACAGGGAGGCCTTTAGGCGTTCTTGTAGACTCTTCTCTTCCTTTTTATTATTATTTTTTTTTTTTGTATTTATCATGCTCGAGGTCCTTTGGAACCCACGCGAAAGGGGGTTCGGTAGGTCTCTCTTTGGTTCACCTTGATTGTATCTATAAGGATATGTTGACCCCTTGGGTTCTAGTTATCATTTTACATACTTTTGCACGCGCTTATTTTTTCTTGCGAGAAACGTCCTTCCCGTCATTAGGCATAGTACTATTTTTGCAAGCGTCTTCTTTGAGACCCTTTTTACAAGCGTCTACTTTGAGACCCTTTTTGCAATCGTCTACTTTTGAGACCCTTTTTGCAGACGTCTACTTTTGAGAACCTTTTCAAAGGCGTCTACTTTTGAGACCCTTTTTGCAGGCGTCTACTTTTGAGACCCTTTTTGCAGGCGTCTACTTTTGAGACCCTTTTTGCAGGCGTCTACTTTTGAGACCCTTTTTGCAGGCGTCTACTTTTGAGACCCTTTTTGCAAGCGTCTACTTTTGAGACCCTTTTCGTAAGCGTCTACTTTTGAGACCCTTTTTGCAGGCATCTATTTTTGAGACCCATTTCAAAGGCGTCTACTTTTGAGACCCTTTTTCTAGGCGTCTATTTTTGAGACCCTTTTCAAAGGCGTCTACTTTTGAGACCCTTTTTGCAGGCGTCTACTTTTGAGACCCTTTTTGCAAGCGTCTACTTTTGAGACCCTTTTCGTAAGCGTCTACTTTTGAGACCCTTTTTGCAGGCGTCTATTTTTGAGACCCTTTTCAAAGGCGTCTACTTTTGAGACCCTTTTTCCAGGCGTCTATTTTTGAGACCCTTTTCGTAGGCGTCTACTTTTGAGACCCTTTTTGCAGGCGTCTACTTTTAAGACCCTTTTTGCAAGCATCTACTTTTGAGACCCTTTTTGCAGGCGTCTATTTTTTAGACCCTTTTTGCAGGCGTCTACTTTTGAGATCCTTTTAGCATGCATCTATTTTTGAGACCCTTTTCACAGGCGTCTACTTTTGAGATACTTTTTGCAATTTTTGAGGTGATCTCCCCTCGGGTCGGGACTTTCATGGCTAGATGGTCTTCGTTTAATCTCAAACTTGGTCAGCGACCCCTCTAGCACGACGCCCCCTTCTATATGGAATCTTCAGACGTATCGGTTGTAGGGCAACTGAAGGAAGGTTCACTTTCTTCAACATGCAAGTTCTTACAACCCTCGTCCACCCGTATGTACTTCTGTGCTCTTCCGAAGAAATCATCTAAATTTAAAACTTCTCTTAGGAGCATGTTATCCCATAGCTTGCTCCCTGGACGAACTCCGGCTGTAATAGCCATCTTGAGCTCCGCTTTGGTTAAACTTCCCACCTTTGTTGCTTCTATATTGAACCTATGGATATAGTTCTTTAGACTTTCATTCTTGCCTTGTTTTATGTTAGCGAGGCTGGTAATTGGCATGATGTAATCACAGGCTGCATGGTGTTGCTGAAGAAATTCATCAGAGAATTGCTACCGTGACTTGATTGTTCCAGGCCTTAACCTCTTGAACCACTTGTACGCCACTCCTTTAAGCGTAACGACAAAGCAATGGCACTTCGCCCTGCTGTTGACCCCTCTTAACCTCATCAGGTTATTGAAGGAGTCTAAGTGATATTTTGGGTCTGTAGTACCCTCGTACGGAGTCATGCGAGGCTCTCTGAGGCCAATGTGAATTTGCTCAGCCTGGATCTCCCTTGTGAAGGGCGAATCACTGTCAAATTCTTCGTCATCTTTATGCCCCCCAAGTGTAGTGGTAATCTTGCCTCGAGGGCTCCACATTCTGGTGTCTAGTCCTCTCCTCTTTTTGATTGAGGAGTCTCGCGGGTCCTCAGACTGAACCCTTGCTTTGGTTGTGTTCCTCGGGGGAACTGCGGGGGCTGTTTCTTTTGAGGTGATTTCTGCTTCATTCTTGCGACCATTGTCTTCCTTCCGCCTTTGCTCTTGGTGGCATTTCGTCGGCCCAGTTTCCCCATGGGACCTTGTCGGGGGAGTTTTACTGGTGGAAAGTCAGGTTCCCCCATCGTCTATGGGGATAGTGTTTTCCCATTATTCATGCTCCTTCTCTTTACGCTTAGGAAGGGGTGTTGACGGTGAGAACTCGTCAACTAAGTTGAATTGGAAAAATTGTCAAGTCAAGATCGCTAATGGAAAAGCTGTAGAAACTTAACCAATAACTCAGGAACAATGATAGAACAATAATGGAGAATTCAGTCTTTCATTCACACTCAAGCTTTTGCTACAGTAAAATTTCCAACCCCCCCTCAGGTGGTGTTAGAGTTCCTTTTATAGTAGGCTCTAATGGCCTTAGATACATGGTGGTCCAAGAGACCAAGTGGTACATAAGTACTATGCCAGGGGAGTGGCTTCAGTGGTTGTGGTCGTACATCCTATACAGGAGCAGGTGTCAGGAGGATGTCTCCACTACTTGTCCGTACCCATGCCTAACGAGTGGTGGTAGGACTAGTGGCGCAGGTGGTTGTGGTGTCAACCCTGACCCTTGGCCGTAGGCGTACGGGCCATAAATCTTATCCCAGCAGTCCCACTGGCACTGGTAATCGTACTCAGTACTAGGTCATACAAGTACGTCCCATTCGACTCGTACTGGAGCCTCTAAGCATAGGGGTCTCAAGGTGTAAGGAATGGGACCCTTGGTGTGTGTTATGGTCCTGGGGTGAGGTGGAGATCTTGGGTCCTTGGCACGAGATGCCTGAAGCCTCCCGAGGTCACTCACGAGTTTGGTTGATAGGCATGTGGCCTTGACGAATGTCTAAGGATGCATAGCGAGACGCCTTCCTTGTGACCCCCTTGGTGACTCGGCTCCCTAGCTACTCACGAGGCCCCCCTCCTCTCGCGAGGCCACGCGAGGCCATGCTTGGGCGAGGCCATGCGAGGCCATACTTGGGCGAGGCCATGTGAGGCCACACTTGGCTGAGGCTATGCGAGGCCATACTTGGGCGAGGCCATGCGGGGCCATACTTGGGCGAGGCCATGCAAGGCCATATTTGGGGCCATGGGCGCGACGCCGAGAGGCTCCAGCGAGGCCACGGGCGCGACGCCGAGACGCTTCAGCGAGGCCACGGGTGCGACGCTGTGGGCACTCCAGCGAGGCCATGGGTGCGACGCCATGGGCACTCCAGCGAGGCCATGGGTGCGACACCGAGGGCACTCCAGCGAGGCCATGCGGGCTTGAACGCGAGCCTATAGGCGATGGGGCGTGAGCCTATGTGCGCGAGATCACCTTGCGCGGCATGATCCTAGGCCTGCTAGGTTGTTGCGAGAAGGTGGCGGCTCGATTGCCTCGTGGCTCAAGTATGCACTTGGGCCTCCAAGGGACCTTAGCGCCTGTCCTAGTTCTTTTATGGGCGCAGAATATTGAGCGTCCACAAGGGGTATGCTTGACTTTCCTTGCAGTAGGTCGTTTAAGACCTCCTGCATGTTCTCTATCGTGGTTTATAGCCTTCGAGTCTTTTTATGTAACTCTTGAATCTCATCCTTGTAGAAGCGAGTCCTTGAGGTGGAACTTACCGAGCATACCCTGGGACCCTTGCCTAGCCCGTGCGTCGATGGTTCTGGGTCTTGGTGGCCTGAGCGTGGTGCCACCAAGGGCCGGTGAAGTGGATGCACTGGCGGCTCTGAATGACCTCTGTCGGGCCGGATAGCCGGGGACGATGCTTCCTTCTCCTCCCTTGGGGGGAAGAGGTTCTTCCGGTCTACCTCCATGCTTAGGCAGAGGGGGGTCTTTCTTGGAAGCCCTCCGCTCTACTCCGTCCTGGCGAACCTCATCCTCTTGCATTAGCCGTAGGCGTTTTGAACGTCTTAGCGTCTCCTTTTGTTGGAAGTGATGAAAGAATGTTGGCTTGATGCTTGTTCTTCCCACAGACGGTCCCAAACTGTTGACGGTGAAATCTCATCAACGAAATTAGATCGGAAAACTCAAAGTATGGTGATGTTTAGATTTAGATAAGAACTTATAATAATCTTAAGGAAAGGTAAAACACAGATCAACAATGGAGTAAGCCTTTGTATATTGCATAATAGCCTAAGTGTACAATGAGTTTTCCAATCCCTTATTTTGAGGGGTCAAGCTCTATTTATAGCTGGGCTCTAATGACCCCTTATACAAGGTGGTCCCCCGGGACAAAATATTACATGAGTACACTGTCAGGGTAATAACACAGGTGGTAGTGGTGTTGGAAAAGTGGTGGTCTGCTCTAGTACGTGTCAGGGGTCTGGAAAAGTACTCCTGTCTTGGTACTATATTATGCCTCCACTACTTGTCGGGTACGGACCTTATAAGTGGGCTAAGGGAGTCCTGACCATGTACCAATCTTGTACCACCACTACCTGTCTGGCGTGGGCACCGTATCCGTACTCTAACTCTTCTTGGTCTGTAGGCTCATTCCGTATCTCTTATGACTTCATGTTGAATCATTGTGAGGCCCTTAATGCAAGGCCAAGGGATGCTTGGCGTGAGACCCATGTCACAGGGCCCTTGGTGCGAGGCCAAGGGGTGCTTGGTGCGTTGGCACGAGACGGGGCTCTTGGACCCTAGGCGCAAGGCGCTTGTGGGCGAGGCGCATGGTGAGGCATGCGAGGGCGCGAGGCCCATTGTGGTGCAAGACCCTCGGGTGTTCGAGGTGCGAGGTGCCTGGTTGTGGGGGCACACGAGGCGTGTGAGGCACGTGATGGTGCAGGTGCAGAAGGCGCGCTAGGCACCTAGTGACACTGGCGCGTGAGGCCCCTGGTTGTGGAGGCACCGGAGGCGTGTGAGACTCCTGATGGTGAAGGCGCGCAAGGCGCCTAGTGGTGTTGGCGTGTGAGGCGCCTGGTTGTGGAGGCACGCAAGGCGTCTAGTGACACTGGCGCGCAAGGCACCTGACGGTGCAGGTGCGCATGGCGCACGAGGTGCCTAGTGACACTGGCGCACGAGGCGCCTGGTTGTTGAGGCACGTGAGGCACCTAATGGTGCAAGTGTGAAAGGCGCACGAGGCACCTGGTTGTGGAGGCACATGAGGCGTACGAGGTACACAAGGCACCTGATGGTGCAGGTGCGCAAGGCACGCGAGGCGTCTAGTGGCGCTGGCGCACGAGGCACCTGGTTGTGGAGTCGCATGAGGCACCTAATGGTGTAGGCGCGTGAGGCGCCTGGTTGTGGTGGCGCGCGAGGCGAGGTGTATGGGAGGCTGGAGAACCCGTGCGAGACCCTCCTGGTTGAGACACCGGTGCGCGCGTGAGGCTCTCATGGCCCAGACACCAGCATGTGTGCGAGGCCACCAGCTTGCACGTGAGGCCCTCCTGGCTGAGAGATCAGTGCGCGAGGCTCCTTGGCCGCATGTAAGGCGGGATGGTCCCGTTGAGCATGCGGGTCTCTCCAAGCGTAATGGTACATGGCTCCTTGGCATAAGGTGACTTAGTCTCCAGAAAGGCAGAGACTTATGGGTTTTAAGAGTTTTGGCCAGAATGTGGTCTCATGAGACCTATGGGCACGAGCCCAATGACATGACTAAGTGACTGTTATCCCTGTGCTCCAACCAGGGACTAGATTTTTTTCCTTGGTGGATTTTTGGCATCCACATCTTGGAATTCAATTTTAGAAACATGTTCTAGGTTATCTCATATTAACTTGTTTAATATTAGATCTACATGAAAATAAATATAGATCATGTATAAGTTTTTCTAACAACTGGCCTCAGAGCCTTTGGTAAACTTTATTGTCATCATGAACATGTTAGAAATTGAATAGATGATGTGTTGAGTAATTGAATGGATTTCATGATTTTATGATGCATATTGAAATTTATGTTATTATTAGCAATTTTTTAGGTTATTTTGGTGTGTTTTCTATGCCATTAATTTTTATATATGCTTTATTTTGTGTAAGACATGGTAGAATTTTAATGCCCCGACTAATTCTATACTTCGGACATTAAAAGCTACTAAACATAACTACTAATTTAAATACATATATAAGAAATGACATAACTTTATTTAAAACCCAAAATATTATGCCAAATACAAAGTAAAGTATGGGTACCCATTGTTATAAAACATAACTTTAAATTAATTGTTTAAATACTAAATGCGGAAATATATAAAAGCATAATTTAAAAGACTTTAAACAACGTCATCCTCGATTTTCCATCAGTCCATTTAGTCCATTCATCCCCAACACACATGCCAAGCTATCATGAATCTTTCCCACCTTCCGTGTTCATTTTCCTGCATCATTCTAAAAAGAATGGAATGAGTCTAATGCCCAGCAAGAAAAATCTACTAACAATATATATCATAAATCATAAACGTAACACTATATCATAAACATATGACTATAAAAACGTATAACATATAGGACTACAATATTAATGGCCATTAACTCATTAACATGGTATGTGATAAAACAATCTAGGTCCTCTGTCTACTAATCGAGGTAGGTTAAATCACAACTATAGTATATGATAACCCATATAGGTCCTCTGTCTACTAATCGAGGTAGGGTAAATCATAACTCTAACCATGAAAATGATAGAAATTCTTGGGGTTTGCTGTCTAAGCAACTATAAGCCCCAAGTGACTACAAAATATTATTATACATATTATAGCATAAAACATGTCATAACATAAACATATAAACACATATACTCTAACCTATTTTCCTTACCAAAAATCAGGATATTTGGGAACAAGAGTGGGATTGGAACACTCCTAAAAACCAACAGCACAAACCATGGGTTTCTAAAGAAAAAGAGATGAAAAGAAAACTAAACCATCTAAGTAGAAACTTCCCAAAAACCTTAAGTTTCAAGAAACTTAAACACCTAATCAAGAATTATAAACAAGAGTTAGGATCTGAAAGAAAATAAAAGAAAGCAAAAGAACCATGAAGAACTGAACTTAAGGATATGAATACCTTGAATGAACTATGACTTTGATCTATACCTTGATACCGAAATAACACTATATCTCACTTTCCAAGTGTTTAGAAAAGCTTAGCTTGAAAAAGCTTTTATCCCAAAACCCAAGTGTTTCTCTCTATAGTAATCTTAGTAGCTTGGAGGCTCTAAAGAATGCTTGAAGAATAAAGGAAGTGGCGGAGTACTAGGTCTTATTTATAGAGTTCAAGGAGTGAAACTAACTCCTTTTTAATTTGAATAAATAAATGAATATAAAATGAAAAAGATGTTAATTTTCGCTTAGCAGATGCTCAAAACTCGGCCAAAATCGTTCAAAGGCAGGTTCAAGTAGTTAAGGCTATTTTAAAAATTAAATCCTCAAATTTCAATAATTAACGCCCAGGGTCGCTATATCGCCTACCCTGGGTGATATATCGGCTAGGCCTATATCCCGAGCCCAGTTCATTCATTCGTGCGAAGTCGACTTGTTTTCCATATCTCCTGTAGGTGATATATCGGCCCCTACAGCTACGATATATCGACATACATTGATATATCAAAAACATATTTACATTTTTTTAGCATATTTTGAATTGATTAAACCGCTTTGACTGAGTCAAAACATGATCCTAACAGCTGCTGGAAGGTTCTAGAGCTTCTAAATCATTCTCTTAATTAAACTATTCATAAAAAATACTTAAATTATTAATAAACATGATTATGACAAGTGTCACGTTCTTAATAATTCTATCTAAACCTTATAATAAATAATATTTCTAGGACCAGCAATATTAATCAAACCTTACGTTATAATTAATATTTCTAAACTATAGGTTAAACTTATAAAATCCATGACTGTTGCTATGAGTTTCCAACTATGTCCCGGCTTGAACCAAAATCCACGGAAACTAACATACAACAGTCTACAACTAGCTACTACTATTACTACTACTATCTAGCTAGGTAAAAAAATTCTGGGACACTACAAATCTCCCCTACTTAAAAGAATTTTGTCCACGAAATTTACTTACCAAAAAATTCCGGAAACTGTGCCAACATGTCTCCCTCCAACTCCCAGGTTGCCTCCCGTTCAGAACAATTACTCCATAGGACCTTGACTATCAGAATACTCTTAGTCTACAAGGGTGGTGTTCTGAACCCTGTAGGCTATACCGATTCAGATTTCCAGACTGATGTCGATGACAGGAAGTCTACTTTTGGAATGGTGTTTACTCTTGGGTGTGGAGCTATGATATGGAGAAGCATAAAGCAGTCTGCTATCTCAGATTCCACCATGGAGGTTGAGTACATAGCTGCATCAGAAGCAGCTATGGAAATAGTCTGGCTAAAGAAGTTCTATTCAGATCTTGGTGTTATTCTAGAAATGGATACATCGCTTGTGTTGTTTTGTGACAATACATGAGCAATAACCAACTTGAAAGAACCTCATAGTCACAAGAGGAGTAAGCATATAAAAAGAAAGTATCACATTATTCGAGAATATGTGGCTAGGGGAGATGTGAAAATTATGGAGATTGCATCTGAAGAAAATCTTGCAGATCTATTTACAAAGACACTACCAGAAGATACATATGATAACCATATCGAGGAAATTGGATTAGTAGAATTAAGGCATTTGTTTCAATTAGTGCAAGTGGGAGTTTTTTGGGGTTTTATGCCATAATTAAAACTCAATTTCTTTGTAATCTCATTTATTATCAATAAAAGAATAGAAATCATTTTTTGACTTGGTCAATCTCTTTGCTCACATGTTTTATTTTCATGATTATTTATTTAATATATAGCTAATCATATTTATAGTTTTAGTGTCCAAGAACTTTACTTAGCTAGTTAGATAGTAGTATTATAGTATTTATAGTATTATCTTTATGACTGTGGATTTTTGGTTCAGACCGGGATTTATTTGGGCACTCATAGTAGTACTTATAGATTTTCTAAGTTTAACCTATAGTTTAAGAATATTAATTTTAACCTAAGGTTTGATTAATATGACTGATATTGAGGATAATATTTATTATACTATAAGGTTTAGATAAGAACCAATAGGATTTTAAGCACATGTTATGTATGGGTGATTAAGGATTAAGTATTTTGAGGATTAAATTTAATAAGGGTAAAGTTTGAATGCTCTAAGGTCAGTCAGCAGCTTTGAATACGTTTGAGGGCTTAGTCAAGGCTATTTACTCAATTTGAATTAAGCTAAAAATGTGTAATTTCGTGTTTAAATAATCAGCGAATGCCGATATATCACAGCTATAGGGGGCGATATATCGCAGCACGTAGATACGGAAAACACGAAACGATGCACGTTTGCCTCGGGCATAATGGTCCAGGCGATATATCGACTCCTTCAGCTTATTTTGAAAAGTTTTGAAATCATTTTCCATTCAGCCCTTCAACCTCTTGATAAGTCCAGTACCTTTTTGAACGAGTCTTCAGCCTCTGCTGAACAACAATTCAAATTATTTTCACCTAAAAAGCCATTATTTTTATTCAAGTAAAATTAAGATCATTTCATTCCTAAACTCTATAAATAGGACCTAGTACCCATCCATTATTCATCTTTTGCTCTAAGTTCAGAGGCTGCAAGTTGCTAGGTGAGTGTGAGAGTGTAAACACTTGGGTGGGGAAATCATAAGCTTGATCATCATAAGCTTATCAAACACTTGGGAAAGTAAGGATTTGTAGTATTTCGGTTCGAGGTTTAGATTGGTCTGACAAGTCTTCAAGGTAACCCAAACTCTAGTTCGTTTCTGTACTCTTTCTTTAAAAGTTCTCATAGTCTTCTACTTATTCTAACCTTATTCTTATTTTGGTTAGGAAATCTAAGAACTCACACATAAGTTTTTGGTAAGTATTTTCTCAATGGTTTAGTCCTTCCATTCCTTTCAATTCTCTTCTTCTCTATACTCACTCTTTTTCAAATGGTTCTTAGGAGTGTTCCAATGTCCCACCTCTGTCCTCTTATCATGATATTTTGGTAAGGAAAATAGGATAGAATTCATATGTTATATGTTTTATATGTGTTATCTTATGTTTTTATGATATGAAATGTGTTATGATATGTATGTATGTAGGCTTGGGCATATGACCCATATGACTAACAAGACCCCAAATAGATTATGGGCATATGACCTACTTAGCTAGAAGGACCCCACTAATCTAGTGGGCATATGACTTGTTTGGTCTATGGGACCCCAAGTAATAATGGCCATTATAGTATGTGTATGATATAAGTGTTATGTTATGTTTTTTTTTATGTTTCATATGAAATTTATGTATATGAACTATGTGGTAGATTTTCCTTGCTGGGCATTAGGCTCATTCCTTTTTGTTTATATGTGCAGGAAAATAGCTATAGTGGCGGGAAAGATTCGTGGATGCTTGGGAGAATGTGTATCGGTGATGAATGGATTCAAGGAGTCGAGAGTTCGATTTCGAGGATGTAGTCTTTTATTTATGGTTTATGTGTATTTTTCCGCACCTATTTATGTAATCTCTTTTCATTTCAATTAAGATATGTTTTCTTTTTAAAACAATGGGATCCCATATCCTACTTTGAGTTATGTAAGTTTTAACATTGGTTTTTTACAAGTTTTTAATAAAGTATGATCTTTTTCACTTGTAAGTACTATTAAAGGTTAGAGTCTATGTATGGTTTTCGTTAATGGTCCAAAGTCTAGAGTAGTTGGGTCATTACAATAGTGACGTAATCACAGTGGAATATAAATATGATTATATGTTCAAAATAAGTTAGTCCTAGGATTAGTCAGTGCACAGGATTTACACTTGCTTGCCAATCTATGATATGATCTACTTACACATTGTAGTGTTATGTTCTTTCCAGAACATTAGCAAAGTAGATAAGATTGGATGTATTTGTTACATCGTATTGGACCGATATTGACAGAAGATAAGATAAGTAAACATACCGTTATTGTCTATTCTAGTCATATCATATAGTTGACCATAGGTCAATTCAATCTCAATTCTAAGTAGTTAGTATTCTAACTGACTGTATTATTTGAGTTCTTTAACTTGTTCGTTACCAGCTTACCCTACGGACTAGCCCATACTTACATCTTGGGAACTCAATAGTATAATTGAGTGGGAGTGTTAATCATTGAGATGAACATCTATAGCTTCTGATAAAGAAGTGAAATGATGGTTTCCTCTTAGTTTGGTTCAAGGTGTTAAATGATAGAGATCTCATTTTAGTAATTAATATTAGTTTACTGAAATATCATTTACAAGGAACTAAGTATTTTAAGGATAAAATACAATGAGGGGTAAAATGGTATTTTAGTCCCATCTCATTGTAGACCGTCTATAGAGGATTGAGTGACAATTATGGTTGTAACAATGGATAATTAATAGCGTATCTATATTTGTTATAGAGCGTTCTATGAATTTAAGAGTGCGATTTTGAGTCTTTAGTGGAGTCACAAGGAATTAATAAGTTAGTAAATTTATTTGTTAGATTTATGATAACTTATTGCGGCTTGATTTCATAGGCCCATGAAAATACTCTGCGACAGGAAGGATACAAGGGTTAGAGAAACTAATGGAAGGACTCTTTCATTCCACTGCGTATAATGTAAGTATTGTTATCATTATTTCTCTTTGAATTAAATTTTAGAAACATGTTCTAGGTTGTCCCATATTAACTTGTTTAGTATTATATCTACATGAAAATAAATAAAGATCTTGTATAACAACCAGTGGTCAATTGTTCTTCCAACGCAAACAAGAGAATGAAACATTAAAGATGATGATTTACATGATATATCTCTCGAAGAAGAACTTGTCACATTCACCGCAATAGAAGATAATGATGAAATTGATGATGATCGTATTTGTTTCCATGAAAATTGTGAAGGATTATGGGTTGATGATAATGCGTCTTGAGGTAACATTTAATTGGTCTTATATGTTTATGATATGTGACATTTTTAGTTTCATCTTTTGGTTTAATCTTTAATTCAAATGTTTGTATAACCTTTTTTCTTATGATTATGAGTGTCCAAAATGGTTATAATAATGATATTTATGTTTCAAAGATGGAGGGTGATCCTTTTTGTGGTAGTTTTGATGAGGGGGAGCCTTTTCCTCATTCTCAGCCAGTGGAAGATGAACATAAAAATGTGAGAGAACGCACATGGATGTCTAAAAACACCAAAAAAAAAAAAAGGAGTGAAGGACGTCAATATAATGAGTATGGTCAAATAGGGTGAGAGACTAGAAGTATTGTTTCGTTACAACTTTGAGCTATTGTTCGAGCCACTGTGTCCATCAACACTAATAGTATGGTGGATAAAAATAAGATATGGGATATAGTGAAGGTATGATTTTATTCATTATATTTCATTTAATTTTTTTAAAATATATATATTGTTGTGATAATATGATTCTTATTACTTTCAAACTTGCATAAAACTTTTTAGTTGGACCCTAAACAAAAGAAGCAGATATTGATGGATGCGGGAAAGTACTTTCAAAATTGGAAGACTAATCTCACAAGGGTACATGTGTATGACGCTTTGAGAAAATAACCAAATGAGTTCCCGCCAGCTATTCCATTTGGATTTGAGAATGTCATAAAGCAAAATGTATGGTTAAAGTTTGGGAGCTCAAGATTAACTCCTAAGTGGCGTAGAAAGAGAGAAGAGATGCATACTTATCGACCATTGAATAAATACAACTGCAACCTCTCTAGAGGAGGCTATGTGCGTATTGAAGAGATTTTAATGCAACATAGTGGGAAAAGCCTGACTGAACTTGATACGGCGGAATTGTGGTGCATGGGTCGTCAGAATGCAAAAGGAGAGCTAGTTGGAGAGGCCTGTGAGACTCAAAATGGTTGTATATAAAATTATTAGCTTCTATATATAATTTTCTAGGAATATTGTTTCATAGGATCATTACCGGCAACTCCAAGCTGAGGGTAAATGGGCACTTGATGGCCCTGATGATGAGCTGACGAGGGCGTTGGGCACTCCTGAGCCCCGAGGACGTGTTAGGGTTGGAGGGCACGTTGTTTCTCGCACAGTATACTGGAATACTCCAACACCTACCTCAATGAAAAATAAATCAAAATCCCCTTCTTCGAATGACGCCATTAGAAAATAGTTTAAAGAAATATTTCGGAAACAAGAAGAAGAACATCATCAACAAGCACAACATCTAGAATAACGCCTTAAGCAAGAAGATTAACTCTTGAGAAAATTCATGGCCTAATAGAGCAGGTCAGGATCCAACATTGGAGTCCTAGCAGTGCCACCATCCTACTGTGTGTCTGACCCACCAGTCCAACCAGTTCAAGCATGCCACTATACTCTTGACCCACTAGTGCCTCAAGCAGAAGATCAAATTATTGCATTACAACCCCTTTTGCAAGAGGTAATGAAACTTTCTTAAATATTCAAAACCCAAATAGATTTCTTTATTATTTCAACATGATCATTTGTATATAACTTATTTCTTACTCAGGGCCAAGCATGCCAATTAGCCATTGGTTCGGTTTCAAACGTTGTTACATCAGGTACACTCATTGAGAGAGAGGCAGGCAACAACTACCAAGTTATGATTACTAGCGTTCTTAAACCAACGACTCCTCTCCCTTTTGCATATCCTGAATTTGATATCTACATAGTTGCTTAAGCCATTGGGATGCCAATAGCATGGCCTAAAGATTTGGTCATTATATCTGAAGATATATATCATGAGGTGATGCCATATTTTTACATAAATATCATCACTATTGAATATTAATTTGTTTTCATTTTTTTAATTATTGAAATTATTGTATACAAGCTCCCTCTACAAGTAGGACCAGATCACAACGACCAAAAGCTCTGTCAACACAATAACCACAAGAAAGAAGATGACCACAAACTCTTCCAACACAACTGCCCCACACTCAATTGGAATGATTACACAATATCGTATCTTAGTGGGCTGATGGGGAGTGTGTCAATCCAGGCATAGAGTATGAAGTTTTTGATTAGGATATGTCTCACTATTACATATTTAAGGATGACATACTTTAGTTTGCTCAAAAGGAGAAGATTGGATAAGCAGTTGTCATCAGCAACAAATATGTGGTAGAACAAGATCGCCAAAATAAGTTTTATGTGTCAATCCTAATATTGTAGCCACTCAAGGGAGTTCATTAAAAGACTGTGTTCAAAATCTGTTCAGACAATGTAATGACGTAAAATCAAAAGAACAAGTTATGCTTGTCCCTTGGAACCATGAGTGTGTTTAAAACTTGGTCATTTGTCCGACCCATATCAATACTTTCTTTGTTTAACATTTGAGTTATAATATTTTTGTTTTTCTTATGCAGTGAACATTGGACGTTGCTTATTTTGGCAACATATGCATATCATGTTTATTGTTGTCATCTGGTGAATTCTAATTTGAATAACCATGGGGAGATTGTATCAGTGATTGTCAGCACTGCCAATCTTTTTTTCTCTATGAATCTTCCTCATGTCGAGATCCCTGATACTCTACGCATTAAACAACCTCAGGTAAGTAATTGCAACATAAATTTCTTTTATAGTTATTAAGTAGAATAATATGTATGCATTTTTTACCAAGTATCAATTTAATAATGAATTATTCATACTTTTAAATAATTATTGTCCACACCAATCGGACGATGTGACATGTGGATACTACATAATGAGGATGTTGAAGGATTTGATTAAACATGTGAGCCAAGGACATTACTTGAGAACGATGTTATTAATTAAAATTTACAAATTATTTTGGAAACCATATATATAAATGTAATCAAATAATTAATTAATATATTTTACTTTATATTTTTTGTAGCTAACAAGTACGCCATATACAGAGGCACAAATTGATGAGTTGCGACAGGAATGGGCGACATATGTGTTACCGATAATCCAAAGTTACCGACCTCGTTGTTAGGATTTCTTACTTTTTATTGCTTTCTTCATATATAGTGCAATATTTGTTAATTTTGCATATGTCTAACAAATATTGTTTTTCTTGCAAAACAATTTAAATTTTCATTAATGAAGATTTGCATTTTCATTTTATTAATTATGTCAATTTCAATTTAATTAATTATTCAATCAATTTAAATTAATATTAAATTGATTTCAATTCAATTAACTATTAAATCAATTTAAATTATTATTAAATTTAATTAATCATTGAATTCCCATGTCTCCTAGTGGGAGACATCGAAAGTATCCCAGGGACTTTCAATGTCCCCACTGGGAGAGGAGAGAGACTTCCCACGTCTCCCAGTAGTAGATATTGAAAGTATCCTTGTGACTTTCAAAGTCTCCCATTGGGAGAGGTGAGAGACATCCCACGTCTCCTAGTGGGAGAGGTTGAAAGTCCACGTTTTTGGACACCTTTCAACCTCTCCCACTGGGAGACGTGGGATGTCTCTCACCTCTCCCATTGGGAGACGTGAGATGTGCATTTACAATGTCTCCACCTACGATGTCTCCCTCCAAGGGAGACATCGTAGACGTTTAATTTCTCCCAAATAAAGTCATAAAACCCTTATATTGTTGTAGTGATATCTGTGACTGTCAGGGTGTGACTCAGGTTTCCCCATGTCATACGGTGTTGTGGGAAATGCCGATTGTCGAGAGTATGAACTCGACACAACTAATCTAGGCTTACTAAATGTTGTCAGATGATCTTCTGGTGGCCCATACCTGTAGTGACTGACACCTGGCATCTACAACAGGTCCAAGGACATGAGTCCTAGACTTGAAAGATGGTCCAGTGAAGAGAGCCTCTCGGGACGTGGCCTCACCTGAAGACATCCTCGGCTCGAGGAAAGGCCACAAGGCATGGCCTCACTTGGAGACATCCATGGCATGTATATTGGCTCGAGATGTGCTCAGGACATGGCCTCACCTGGAGACATCCTCGCCTCGAGAGCAGTCCTCGGGGCATGGCCTCATTTGCACAATACCACGACTTGGCCGGACTGGGCTTCCTCGAATAGTTCGTACTCTGAGAACTTCAGGACTTGTCACTAATTACTCATAATTGTCACGTGTTGGGTGGTGAAAACACGGACAACATTTGCCCCCAAGTCTTCACTCGTCCTCAGACATTGGAGACTTAGACCGAGAAATAATTAGGAAAGGTCTTCGAGGGGGGGGGGGAGATGTTTGGGCTTCTCTAGACGTCACTCTAGAAATCAACGCCTTGTGTTGACTCCCTATTTCTAGGCCCATCAATCCGTGTAATCAATGAGAGATCAACTCCACGACCTAAAATGTCAATTCCCTACTCTAGGCGTCCCATCACACTGTACCTGAGCGGTAATTTTTCAATGCTAATGATCACGATCCATGCCTTTTGAATCCTGACCATTGGATTGTTCTCGAGTACCTACATCGTTGGTAATCCAACACTCAAGGTGGAGTTTCTTCCTCTCCAATTTCTGTGAGTATAAAACCTCGAGAACCGCTTCTCATAATTCACCCGAACCATTTGAAATTTAAAATTTCCAGAATAAAAAACCCTCCTTTCTCTCTTAAGCTTCCCATGCCTTCAACCATTCCTCAGTTTTCTCTACAATTCAAGATGATTGGCGAGAATCCTTTTACTTCTAGTGAACGACAAAGGATTCTTCAAAGTTTGAACTCTTTTCAGCAGCTACTGACACTTTATCTCTCGAGTAAGTATTTACTGGTGAATCCTCATATTGGTGCATGCTTATCTTTTTGTTTGCATCGAGTTTCATTTGAGAGTTTAGGTGCATGCTTAGGAACAAGCTTTTTGTGGCCCTAGAAGGGTTATTTCGACCCTCTATAGGTCTTTTTACGCATTTATTTATGTTAGAAGTGGCGAAAATGGCCTACTACACACCTTATGAAATTTTTGTGTTTTTGAGCATTCGACCAGAATCTGGAAAATTCCTAGATTCCAATGATGTTCATAATCTTTGGTGGTGTTATTTGGCACCAATTCCTTGCCCGAGAGGACACCCCAAGTCTTTAGACATTCTCCTTTCTTCTCCCCGAGTAGTAGTTTTAGGGTTTCTAGTGTTCTGGCCTTATTTTCTTTGGTCAAAATACAAACTGCTTGGTTTTCATCTCAGATGTCTGAGGACTACGATTGCTACACGAATTAGGTTTTCACCATTTCGATCAAGAAATCCTTGACATAACTCGAGAGCACTAAAAACAACAAGATGGCACGAGGGTAGAGGCCTGACAACCAGTTAGGGATGGTTGTCCGTGTTGATGGTCTGGCAGCGAAGACGCCAGTGCTACCAATCCCAAGGATGTTGAATGTCGAAGAAGTAAACCGAGACCCTGTTCCACACACCACCCAGCTATAGGAGGAAGATGGGTTTAAAGCACAGAAATATCGCACCCTACTCTGACACCCTGAGGCGTTGAAAGCCATCATGAGGCATTACGCGATTGTAGAAAGATGTCTGGTGCGCCTTTATCAGGAATCCGAGAGGGCACACCACAACATGAATGGTCTTGGTATTACAAGGATTACAAGGATGCCTTCTTTCTCATGAATGGGTTTTTGACCCATAATAACCCGACCCTGATCCTCGACTTCTACAGGGTTGGTGAGTATCTTCTCGACCATTCTCTTTTTTCTTTATTTCTTTGATGACTTTGTGTTCTTTACTTAGTCATTCTATCGAATAAATCGCTTCCGCCGGACTCCATATGCCCATATCTTTGAGGACCACCTCTCGGAGATGAAATTCCTCCATCAGCAAGACCTGGAGCTTAGCTTTTTGGTGACAGAGGAAAGCCTTATCGGGTAGGGACTTCTTAGCATGGGGCAGAAAATCAGCAATCTTGAGCTGACCAAGTACCGCAAATCCAAGATGTCCCTGGAATTGGATGGAGAATATCCGGGCCGAAGAGGCCACTCGAGAAGCGCAAGAAGACCAGGAACTCGAGGAGGAGCTCCAAGCGGGGATGGAGGTTTCTCATCTTTGCCTAGGTAAATCTCCCCTTACTCTATACAATGTCACACATGTAGGGGATAGGGTAAGTCCCGAGCATGTTCAAGCTTCTCCCACCCTTCTCCATTGTGGCCAGATCGCGCACCAAAATTGGACTAGGGAAGAGTTTCGAGACTACTTAGATCTGATAGATGTCTGTCTTCACTGCCCGAGGAGACAATTTCCTCCTCGGGGCTTTATACCCATAGACCATGTGACATCTTCAACCCCAACTGGTTCTGCCAATATGGCACTAACTTGAGTTGTGCTAACTTGAGGAGAAAAGTTAGACACCTCCAATAATTGCACCAAGACATAACTTATGGTGGCTTCCAAGAAGCCTATAGTACTTTTATGAATTTGTGCTAATACTTTCCTTGTTCTTGCATATCACATCGGGCTAGCTACTATTGCCCAATCAACCCTAAGGCTAGGAGGGCCCCTAAGCTCCTTGACCACTAGAGAACCATCACATTCTTGGGAGGATCCCGACTCTCCTATACCAGCTAAGAGGCAGAGAGTTTCCTCTCCTTCTGCGGATGTTCCTACGGCAGTCTTACCCTAAGAGGCTTTTGAATTGGTCCACAACTCGGACCAACACGAGTTGGCTTCTCGCCCCCGACTCTTGCTATACCCTCTGCCATCATTTTAATGTGAGGATGGCAGAGGGTAACAAATTCCTTCATGAAACTGTGGAGGCCTTACGCCATCTGAAGCCTCCAAGAGAGCAACCTATTGTGCCTATGATAAGTCACGTTGAGCTGGAGACTCTCTTCTCCACCAAGCTAGGGGAAGTTGTCGCCCCTCTCGTGGCAAAGCTCCTCCAGGGGGTGAGCTCTAACCATGTGCTAGCTGACCACCCATAACTTTGCATAGTTGGGTGACAACAACAAGGCCTCTCTCATGGCTTCAAGTTGGTATGCCACTATCTGGGTAAGTCACCTCTTCTCGAGCTCTTACTTTACTTACCCGCCACACTTCTTGAACTAATTTTTCTTTTTATGCAGTTTGCCTTGGATTGTCAACACTTAGGCGATATCATGATGCAGAAGTCATATGAACTCCAACGGGCCCATGACAAGATAGCGGTTCTCAAGGAATATAACCGAGTCCCACTAGAAGAGCTCACTTGCCTTCATGCTGCCTTGGAAGACATTCGGAAACTCTCTCTGGAGCTCAAAGAGGCCGCCGTCAAGACCTCATAATAGTTGGAAAAGGCCAAGGAGGAGGCTAAGAAGGAAACGACAGAGTTCACTCAGGGAGTGCGGGAGATCCCCCAGCTTTAGGAGCAACTCAAGGAAGCCAACGACACAACTGATCTTGGTGAGAGAAAGGCCATCCAAGCAATGGTGATCAATAGTTCCTCTCAGCATCAGGTGGACAAACTCAAGCAGGAAGTTGATACAATTGGAGATAGCGTTCGAATATCCTATTCCCCACTTCAGCTCAATGGTGGAAAGGGTGATTGTAGGATCTTGACACTTTTTTCGAGGCCGAGCACATCGTGTCCCTAATAACGACTTAGGGGAAGGTGAACAAGACACTGCTGAGCCATGGGATCGAGATGGGGACTGAAGGCCTTATCTCTCTACCTCCGTTGGAATGAGAGCGAAGCTGCACCACACATCAAGATGACTTTGGGGCCTGGAGTGATGAGCACCTAAAAGCAAGTGCTTTTCTTCCTCTAGACCAGTACTTCATAGACTTCTTAAACTACATCGAACTGGCTCCATTCCAGCTCCCCCCAAACTCATATCGGCTTTTGGCGGGGTTAAAATATTTGCTTTTGAGGCACGAGTGTGAGTTCCCCACCCTGACTGATATTATGTACTTCATCATACTCAAAGCCAGCCCTGATCAGAAGGGACGAGGTGACGACTTTTACAACCTTTTTTGTTTCCCCAACACGACCTCCGTCATCGACCTCCACAACCACCCAAATGACTATAAAGATCAATTCTTTATGTTGAAAGGGTTCAAGAATTGCACTCACCGATACTTCAACCGTTCTCATAAGTCTCCTAGCTCTCTGAACTCCATAAGTGAATTCCCTTCTTTTTTTTTATTAAGTTTTAACCCTCCTAAATAAGTTTGTTCTTTGTGCAGCTATATTCAAGAAAACAAGTCAATCTGAGACCCTTGGAGGTAAGTATGAAACGGCCTTATCTTCCTTCGAAGGAGAAGGATTTTTGAAAGGTAGTGAACGATGCTACCATGGTGGCCTGCAATCTGATTCGCAAAGATCAGAAGCTGGCTATCACAACCCGAGGTCTGCCTAATTGTGTTATACCTATTAGGGATCAGGCCTTGAACCTGGTTGTGTCCAGGAGTTTTTTCTACTTAATAACATTGTACTTGTTAAGAATCACGCCTCAGACCTGCTTATATACAGGGTTTCCTAGTTGTATTCTAGCTTTTGTTTTGTCTTAGAAATTTTCCAACTTAGTTCGTATTTGAAATTATTTTGAAAATCCAAGCTTTAAAAAGCCGTTGAATAATCAATTTTTCCAAATTCTAAGTTTTTCAAAATTATAAGCTTCAATCTTTATTCAAATATGCTAAGCTTTTTTTTTTTTAAAAAAAAGCTCTCTTCGGTTATGTGCCCCCCAAGCGACCAGAAGTTATAAATGTTCTCAGTCGCTTTTACAAAATGAGCACGTGATACTTTACAATAATAAGATGTAAATATTGACTACGTAAAAATCCAATTGTTATTAAAATGAAACGACTTTTATAAATAAGCCTTACATGGAACAGTAGTACCAAAAACATTAAAGAAAAAAAAAAAGAAAATTGTGCCAATCGCTACTGATAGTATTTTTTAAGTGCAAGGCATTCCAGCTCTGTGGAACTACTTCTCGACTTAGCCGAACTAATTTAAAGGTCCCCTCTCATAGGATTTCCACGATCTGGTATGACCCTTCCTAATTCGGTCCTAACACACCATCCTTGGGATCTTTATTTGACAAAAACACTCTTTGGAGAACTAAATCACCGAGTTCGAGTCTGCCTCCTTTTTTCTTCGAGTTGAAGTAGTGAGTGATTCTCTCCTGGTAATGAGAGAGCTACAATTGTGACGCTTCTCGTTTTTCCTCGATCAAATCCAAGGATGCACTGAGTGGCTTGTGGTTTTGATCTTAATCAAAGGTTTTCTGTCTATTGGTTGTCACCAGTGCCTCAATCGGGAGCATAGCCTCACTTCCAAAAGGACAGAGAGAAGAGGATATGTCTTGTGGAGGTGCGATGTAAGTTCTACAGGCCTAGAGTACCTGTGGGAGCTGCTCGGGAAATAATCCCTTGGATTCTTCTAACCACTTCTTTAAGCTTGCCTTCAGGGTTTTGTTTACAGCCTTGACCTGCCCATTATTCTGCAGTCACGCTACCAACGATAAACTCTTGGTGATGCCATATTTTTCACAAAAGTTTTTCAAGACGTCACTATTGAATTGAGTTCCGTTGTTAGACACGATCTTCTTTGGGAGCCCAAATCATCATATGATATTCTTTATGATAAAATCCAAGACTCTCTTCGAGGTTATGATCGCCAGAGGTTAAGCCTCAACCAACTTCGTGAAGTATTCGATGGCAACAACAACATAACAAACTCCTCCTTTTCCTGTTGGTAAAGAACCAGTCAAGTCAACTCCTTATTCTGCAAAATGGCCAAGGGGATGAGATCATGGTTAACTCAATGGGCGCTGCTCAGGAAATTGTGGTGACGCATTGACACTTGTTACATTTATGCACATACGAGACAGAGTCCTTCGTCAGCGTAGGCCAAAAATAGCCCTATCTCATTAACTTTAGAGCCAAGTTTTGCCCCCCAGCTTGGTCTCCGAAGAAACCTTCATGTATTTCTTGTAAGATAATTTGTGCTTCCTCGAGCAAAACACACCGCAGAAGAGGTAGCAAATGCCCTCGTCGATATAGAGTCCCTTCAACCATAACTTAACGCGGAGCTTGACATAGAAATTTTCGTGCACTCTTTCGATCGTCAGGTAGCTCGCTGGTTGTGAGGTACTCCACTATAGGGGTCATCCAGGTCAGTTTTATGTCAATCATTCGACCTCAACCAATTATGCTACTATTCTTTGTTTTCCCAAGAACTCCATCGGGACTACGTTTAGTGTGTCTGCCTCTTGGGTGGTGGCAAGTCGAGCCAAAGCATCAACATTGGAATTCTATTCCTGGGGTACTTGTTCAACAGAGCTGAACTCAAATTTAGACAACTCGCCTTTAACCTTAGCTAAGTAAGTTTCCATCTTGATACCGCGAGCTTGATACTCCCCCAATATTTGATTAACCATGAGCTGGGAATCACTATAACATTGGATCGCCTTTGCTTTTAGTTCTTTCGCTATCCTTATTCCTATGAATAGGGCTTCGTACTCAGCTTCGTTGTTGGAAGCTTCGAATCCAAACTTGAGAGTTGTATGGAATCGATGCTCCTTAGGTGAGATCAGAATTATCCTAGCTCCTGACCCATTCTTAATAGAGGATCCATCAATGAAGATTTTCCACAACTCTTGCACCGGTTCTCTTATTGGCTCGTCCTGAAAACCTGTGCACTCGGCCACGAAGTCAGCGAGGGCATGACTTTTGATCGCTATGCGTGGCATAATTATCTCAAACTGGCTAAGTTTGATGGCCCACTTTAGAAGTTGTCCCGATGTTTCCGGCTTTTGCAAGACCTACCTTAAAGGGTGATCGGTTAAGGCGTGGATGGTGTGGGACTGAAAGTATGGTCTGAGATTTCTTGAAGCCAAAATAAGACAAAACGCGAGCTTTTCTATTAATGGAAATTGGGACTTAGCTCTAAGACGTCTTTTACATACGTAGTACACTGGTTTCTGCGCTCAATTCTCCTCTCCAACTAACACATCGCTGATCGCATTTTCCATCACAGCCAGATATAGGAGCAAACATTCTCCAGATGCTAGTTTCAAGTTGTGAAACGCCTGTTCGCATTCTTTGGTCCATTCAATTTTTTTGTCCTCTAAGCAAGTTGTAAAATGGAAGACACTTGTCAGTGGATTTTGCAACGAAGCGGTTTAGGGCTACCACTTTTCCAATTAAACTCTACCTCCTTATGCGACCTAGGCGAAGGCATTTCCAATAACGATATGATTTTCTACGGATTCATCTCTATCCCCCTTGTGTTGACAATAAACCCCAGAAACATTCTCGATGAGATTCCAAAAGTGCACTTCTAAGGATTTAACTTCATGTCGTACCTCTTTATTACACCAAAACACTCTTCCAGGCTAGACACATGGTTACTGACAGTCTTTGATTTAACGAGCATATCATCGACATACACTTCCATATTTTTCCCGATCTGGTTAATGAACATTTTGTTGATTAATCGTTGGTATGTTGCACCGACATTATTTAACACAAATGACATAACTTTGTAGAAATATACGTTATGCTTAGTCAAGAAGCTGGTATGCTCTTGGTTTGCAGGGTTCATCGCGATCTGATTATATCCAGAATATGCGTCCATGAAAGACATGAGCTTGTGACCAGCTATTGCATCTACCAACTGACCAATTCTAGGTACTGGGAAACAGTCCTTACGATAGGCCTTGTTGAGAAGTTCTCCACTTCATATTTGGTTTCGGGACCAGAACGGGGTTAGCAACCCAGGTTGGATATTTTTCTTCCCTTATAAATCCACATTAAAGTAAGCGAGCTACTTCTTCCTCTAAAGAGCCAACGTTTTTGGGAAATTGCAGGCACATTCCTGTCCAAATTCAAAGTATGCATTATTACATTCAGACTGATTCCCACCATATCTTTGTGTGACTAGGTGAAGACGCGTCCAGGTTCTTTCCCAAGAATTTGACCAGCTCCAAGAATTTTCCCAACTTTTACAACTCTTGAAGGTGTCTCTGGGTCGATACTGACTTCCTTGAGCTCCTCCACAGCTTGGAGCTCAGACCTATCCTCGCCTAATCACAAATCAATGTCATCCAATTAGGTGACCTCGTTATCTTCTTCTAGTGGTTCTTCCGCCCCATGGGTAACTCCATGACCCGGGGCTCCTCTCCTCCCTCGACTATGACCATTGCCTGCTGCCCAAGTTATGATTTTCCCTTCATGGAAATGTTGTACCATTCTCTAGTAGCGAATTGGTCTCCTCTTATGGTACATATACCTAAAGCTGAGGGAACTTCATCGCCAGGTGTCAGATAGAGGTGATGGTCTCAAAAACTATCAGCGCAGGTCGTCCCAAAATTGCGTTATACGCAGCTGGACAATCGATTACCATGAACTCGAGTATTTTAGAAACAGCTAGCGTATCATCCCCTAGCACAATCACTAGTCCAATTGTCCCTATGGGTGATGTTCCTTCATCTGAGAATCCATATAGTGTCATTGAGGTCGCCTTAAGATTGGTTATGGATAATCCCATCTTTTCTAGGGTGGACATGAATAGCACATTTACTGAGCTCCCATTGTCAACCAATATCCTTCATACCCTTCGGTTGGCGAGTTGAACGGTTACAACCACTGCGTCATTATGTGGGAACTGAACGTGGCTAGTGTCCTCTTCTGTGGAAATGATTGGTTATTTTTCAAAACACTGTTGTTTTGATAACGTTTGCTCCAAGAAAAATTCAATGTCGTTGTGAGTTTCCAGCTCTTGTGTATACATCTTTTAGGCCCTGCTACTCGTGCCCGCCAAATGAGGTCCTCCGACAATAGTGGTTACATCTCCTCCTACTATTGGAGGAGGCTCAACTTGGTTACCTTGATCCATCTGAGTTCTAGGTTGACCAATCGGAGTTTCCAGAGCTGGACAAGAATTCTACCCGGTTGATTGATTTGGAGCGACTCGATTTCAGGCATACTAGGCTAACGGTCTAGCTTGAATCAGAGTTTCTTTCTCATCCTTCAATTATCGGCAATCATCTCTGTTATGGCTGATGTCATTGTGGTATTGGAAACACTTAGAGGGGTCTCTATTCACCCTTTGTGCCTTAATGGCTCTGGTTTCTTCGAGGGAAGGCGATTACAGTTCGCCAAGAAAATATGCTCCCGTGTATTTGTCAAGTCAGTGTAGGTGCCATAAATTGGCTTGAATATTTCCCCAAGCTTGTCCTTTTTTGTGCTGACCTAGTCGCTCTCACCATTCCCTTTCCTCTTATTGTTTCTCACCTGATTATTCTGGATAACAGGTTGAGTCGTAGCTGTAACATCTATCACCGCTCAAGCGAGCTGAATGGGGACCTGGCTAGTTTTTACGACAACAAATCACGCCTCTTCTAAGTTTATCCATTCGTGAGCCCGGGTCAAGAACTCATCTACACTTTTAAATCTTTTTTGATGGAGCTCCTGCCATAAATCGACTCCTACCATAATTCTCGTTCTCATTCCCATGAGCTTGGAGCTATCATTAGAATCCCTAGCTCATGTTGAAACGTTGGTGAACTTGCTCAGATATGTTGTCAAGGACTCACAAGGTTGTTGTTTTATGTTGGCCAATGAGTTAGCCTCTACGCCAGTTTCCTTTGAAGCTCAGAACACTCTTTTAAACTCAGAAGACAACTTCTTCCATGAGCTGATCGAATGTCTTTTGTATTTTTTGAACCACTGTCTCACAGGACCGGTCAGAGTTGTGGGGAACAAAATACATCTTAGTTCAAACCCAATGTTGTTGGCCATCGTCAGCGTATTGAACAGCCCAAGGTGGTCAAATGGAAATGAGTTTCCATTAAATGTAGGCATGGTCGACATCCTAAAGCCAACATGATACAGAGTTGCTACAATGTTTGGGGTGAAAGGCTGGAGCTCCTCATTGGAATCACAATCATCAATTTCTTTTCTAGATAAAAACTTCTTCATCTACTCCTCCATCAAGGCCAGTCGCTCGAGGGTTGGATCTTTGGTCTCTAGGTCAGCTGGGGGCTATTCAGCAGACCCCATCCTATTGTATGCGTTTGATGGGTTGTTTTCCCTCCAAGTTCGAGATTGGTTAGGTGGGACATTCCCATTGTCGCGCAGGATAGACGGACCCCCACCCCAGATGTTGAGTATAATTCATACGATCATTGCGAGTTGGATACCTCCTTTGTGAATTCAAATGGTCACGCAGGCTAGGATGTGGATTAGAATGAGGATTTTGTGCAAAACGCAGATGATTCCTCAGGTCACTTTCAAACATGCCTCCACGCTGGCTTCCAATCCATTAGCTCCCATTATCAAAACTTACGACCCGCGACTGAGATCGAGGACATTGATTATCAACGCGAGCTCTTTTGACGTAGGTATCCACTAACGGTGGAGGATTTCTTTTGCTATTCCCATGAACTGGAGAGCCTCTTTATGGACGCAGTGGTGTTTGATGTCTAATCGGTGATGGCAGATGTCTTATTGGCGAGGCTATCCTCGTCCCATCAGGGTTGACTAAATTAGCCTATCTCGGTTCTACCCAGATATCCTGAGTCCTTTGCGCTTGTTGTTCTTATCGCGGCGCTGGTAGATTCGCTTGGGCGTTTTTCCTCTGTGAATTTGTCCCAGCTCACCCTGTTGGGTTGTTGTGAACATTCCTTGGAATCTGTGTAGAAGGCACGGAGTTGGGGGTCACAGTTCTAACCAATCGACTAACATGGGGATGATGGTTCCTGTGATGATTAGCAGGTTGAGCACTCCAATAATTTCGCTTTGAAGGTACAGAGCTCAATGTTGTAGTTCTGACAGAATGATTAGGATTGGGTCGGTTATTCCTATGGGACCTATGGGACCCAATTTTCCACTTTCCGACGTTAACATCGGTTGTAAGAGGGGGTAACTGAGCCAGGACCTCCCCAATCTGCCTGTTTGCCCAATCAAGATGGGTCCTTAATTGGGCATTTTATATCTTGATGGCTGTTAGATATCATGGATTAGGATTTGGTGGGAGTGATGCTGAACTCCCAGCATCTTCTTGACCGACCTGTTGTTTTCCAAGGCGTTGTTGAACGTCTGGGCCTTTTCAGTGGGAACGACCGTATGATGCACCTCATACCCACTAGGCTGCTCCATTTCATTGTCGTGCATTGATCGAGTGACAACCATGATGAATGTTGAATGAAACTTATAAAGGATTAAGCACTAATGGACTCACAACAAAAGCACTAAACTGTTGACGCAATTTTTCGCCAACAGTAGATTAAGAAATCTAATAACAAAGATATTAGTGCTCTTTTCTAAATCCTAATGAATTATATGAACAACTTATCACACTCACAATTTTACGTTGTTTAGTGGTTAAATTCCACCTAGTCCACGAGACAATATTATTATTCTCTCAAATTTTTTTCAGAGCTTTTGTATTATAAAAGATAGTCCCTTTTCTTGTCCATTATCCCTAATATTTATAGTTGATATTCCTTGACAGGTTTGGTGAACCATGTGCATAAATATGGGACAAAATTAATCAAGACAATTCCCATTTACATAGGGATATGATTGCCTATGGAAATTACTCCTGTTATCTTGGGCAATAAATGTGTAATACAACCTGGACATGAATAAGCGTATAAAGAGCCTCCATGTCTTTTGGGATCTTCACTGTGCATCATGACCAGGTTTCCACGAGCTAAACATCTTCATCAAGCTGGTGATTGAAGAGTGTACGAACTGTAGTTCAAATTAAGTTCAGAGCACCCTAAAGGAAATCTGGCCATTATATGTCTCAAACTAGATTATTGTCTTGCGAGGCGATCTGGAGATTATCTGCATGTCGCACTACCAAGTCCTAACTTGAGCTGCTCACATCAACATTAGCTAGATGTTTTACTCGCCTACTTTTTCCACGTGTTTATGTGCCAGCTGTACCCCAAGTGGAGTGATTGAATCCACGCTTACTTTTTGGGTACAACACCGGCATACCCAATTTATCACCAAATAACTACCCATTACCTGGTAAACCTCGAATACATACTACGTTCCTATAATACCCCTAGGCTCACCCCGAGCCAGGTATTTGACCCTGTTGTGACTATACTGCTAATCCACTCACTAGGAACACCTCGAGCCCAATATCACGAATATACCCACATAATAATGTGGTCTCAGTCATGACACAGGCATAATTACATTTATACCCTTAACGGGCCAAATTTTCAAACATGCCCTAATTAACTAAAATGGGCCCACATGAATATTTAATACACCTAAACATTCATAACTAGTCATATTATAATATAACACAAACAATCAAATAATGATACACATATATTAATATTAATTAACCTAATAATGCAATTAAATCATTTATTGCCCTCCCGGCATACTAATCAAGGCACTAAGCCTTATTAGGAAATTTGGGACGTTACAACTCGAGCCCCAATTCGTATCTCGAGATCGAGGGACTTGGTTATTACTTATCGGGCACAGAATCTATGGAAGGTAACCCTAAGTCCATTCTCCTACAATTTTTGGGTAACTAGTGCATGGTCTCGCAGAGTCTTTTGCTTAAGTCTTAGGCAACATAGGCTCATGCCCGAGTACGGATGACTTGGGCTTCTGTTCACATCTTGAGGATTAGGACTTTGCTATTACTCCTTGGGCATGCGATGTCCTCGGGAGAATATGCTATATCCAATCTCACGTTACTTGAATATCTTTGGGATAGGGTATTTCACCGGACAGTTAGTTATGGGGTCTCATGACACTAGGGACGCTCCTTGGGCATGACGTCCACAGGATGTAACCCAAGTCCATGTCTCATAACAAAGTACAGGGGACTTGGTCTTCCATTTGCATCTCGAGATTAAGGGACTTGGTCAGTGCTCCTTGGGCGCAATGTTCGCGGGAGGTGACCTCAGTTCATTCTTGCGGTACTAGGATTCTTAGCCCTCTATCTTTAGACACTAAAGCATGCTAAGCCTGCTCCGCTCTGAAGAAGCCTAGTTTCTCAGGTCACAAACTTAAGACTTATTAGTTTCTAAGGTTTTTCTACTCTCGGGGTATTTACATTAGGCTTACTCCACTTTTGACAAGCTTAGTTTCCTAGGTAACTCCTCCACGAGGTGTGGTACTCTGCGAGGCTACCCTAACCCCATGACCCCTAAGTGATCATAGACTAGTCTACTTTCACTTGTCATGGCCATCGAGCGGGCGCTCTACGAGTAGTACCTACAGAATAAAGGAAACTAACAATTATAAGTATAATTTAAAAAATTTTACCGTGTTTTGTCTACACTGTTTCCATTAACTATGCTCTTGAAGGCTACAAGGAGATTACAAAACATAAGAATTTCACTTCTCATATCACTGGTAATACCTGTGAAGATGCTCGGCATTCTAGGCCTGGGGTATCAATTCCCCATTCAATCTGGCTAATTTGTATGTCCCCGGACATACAATGCTCTCAACTTTGTATAGGCCCTCCCAGTAAGGTTCCAACACTTTCGCACCAGAGTCTTGAATGGCTAAGAAGACTCCTCGCAACACCAGATTTCCGACCCCAAAATTTCTATCATTCACTTTAGAGTTGAAATATTTGGCTACTTTATGTTGGTAGGACGCTACTCAAAGCTGAGAAGCTTCACAGAGCTCCTCCACAAGGTCTAGGGATTCTTGGATAAAAGTATGGTTTGCAGTTGGATCATACGTATCCCATTGGTGAGTGGAGATTACTACCTCAATCGAGAGCATGGACTCGTACCCATAGGCCATAGAGAATGGCGGGTGGCTAGTGGAGGTCCTCGTAGTGGTGCGGTAACTCCACAATGCCCTGGGCAGCTCTTCAGGCCATGCATCTTTCGTGTGTTCAAGCATTTTCTTCATGGTCATTTTGAGCATCTTGTTGACTGGTTCCACCTGCCCGTTTACATGCGAGTGGGCCACAGAGGAAAATCTCTTCACAACCCCGTGACACTGATAGAAGTCTGTGAACACTTTACTGTCAAACGGCAAGTCGTTGTTGGGGACTATTTTCCTCGGGAGCCTGTAGCGACAAACGATGTTCTTAATGATCAAGTCTAGTGCCTTATTAGAAGAGATTGTAGCGAGTGGCTCAACCTCGACCCACTTCGTGAAGTAGTCGACTGCCTTTGTTGCATACTTCACTCCTCCTTTTCTCGTGGGCAATGAATCGATAAGGTCAATCCCTTAGACAACAAAGGGCCAAGGGCTGGTCATCTGGGTGTGCTCATTCGGAGTAGCTCGAGGTGTATTTATGAAGCGCTCGCACTTGTCACACTTCTTGACATAGTCAACACATCTCTATTCATGGTGGGCCTATATTATCCTTGTCTCTAGATCTTGGCGAGGCTCTGCCCCCCGGCGTGGTCCCCACAAAAGCCCTAATGCACTTCTCGGAGAATCAGATTGGCTTCTTTCCTGGACACACATTGGTGCAAGGGCAACTATTATCCTTGCCTTTACAGATTGCTGTCCATGAAAACATGCCGTGGTGCCTGCTAAAGCAACTTCCAAGCTGCTTTCTCATCATGTGGTTACTCCCCGGAGACAAGATATTTCACTATGGGCTCCATCCAACCGTCCCAGGGTTTGACTGCTTCCACTTCGTCGGGAGCTGAGATGCTCGAAGTAGCTAAATGGTCAATGGGGACTACATTAATTATTTCATCATCCTTGGTTGTTGCAAGCTTGGCCAAGGCATCAATATTAGAGTAGTGTTCCCGTGGCACTAGTCGAATGGTGAATTTTTTGAAGCTGTGTAGCATTTCTTAGTCTTCGCCAAGTAAGTGGCCATTCTTTTCCCCTGGGCCTAGTACTCCCCGAGTACCTGATTAACTACAAGCTGCAAGTCATTGAAAATCTTGAGGCTCTCGGCCTTGAGCTCAAGTGCTACTCAGAGCCCAACAATGAGCGCCTCATACTCTGCGTTGTTGTTTGAGGCGTCAAACCCAAATCTCTGAGCACTGTGAGCTCTATCGGGGCATCCCCAGGTATCTTGTGGTTTCTCATGCACTCTCTGATGAAATCTACCAGTGCTTCTCCTTTTATGGCAGTCCTCGGGTGATAATTGATGTCAAACTGACTAATCTTGACTGATCATTTCAGGAGTCTCCTAGATGACTCCGACTTTTGGAGGACTTGCCTCAAGGGACTGTTCGTGAGGACCTTGATGGGATGCACCTTGAAATAGGGCCTTAGTTTCTAAGAAGCTACCATTAGGCAAAAGGAAAACTTCTCCATGAGTGGGTATCTGGACTCTTCTCCAAAGAGTCTCTTGCTCACATAGTACACGGGGTGTTGGGCAAGGCCTTCTTCGCGTACTAATGCAGCACTGGTGGCATTCTCTAAGACATCCATGTAAAGCAGGTGGAGCTCTCCATTGACAAGCTTTGACAAGATAGGTGGGTTTTCCATGTGCACCTTTAGCTATTGGAATGCCTGTTTGCACTCCTTCGTCCATTCAAACCTCTGACCTCCTCGAAGTATGTTGAAGAACAGAATGCACTTATTAGTTACCTTGGAAACAAAGTGACTCAAGGCAGCTATCCTCCCAGTGAGGCGCTAAACATCCTTATGCTTTCAAAGGGATGGCATATTGACTAGGGCTTTGATGTTCTCGAGGTTTGCCTATATCCCTAAAGGACTGAAAATAAAGCCTAGGAACTTCCCGAAGGCAACTCCAAAAGTGCACTTTTGGGTATTTAGTTTCATCCCAAACCTACAAAGTACTAAATATACTTCCGCCATGTCCTTTACGTGATCAGGGGCTGTTCTAGACTTGACCAGCATGTTGCCTACATAAACCTCCATGTTTCGTCCAAACTATTCCTTGAACATATGGTTCACATGCCTTTGGTAGGTGGCAACAACATTCTTCAACGCGAAAGGCATTACTTTATAGCAGTAAAATCCTTTCTCAATTTGGAAGCTGGTGTGTTCTTAATGCGCGACATGCATGGAAATCATGTCAGTACGCATCCATAAAGGACAAGAATTCATACTAGAAGGTGGCGTAGACTATTTGATCTATTTTTGTCAGTGGGAAACAGTCTTTAGGGCAAGCCTTGTTGAGGTCAGAGAATTCTATGCAGGTCTTCCAAGTGCTATCTGGCTTGGGCATGAGGACTGGATTGGATACCCACTTGGGATATTGGGCATCCCGATTGAATCCATTTGTGAGTAACTGGTCTACCTCCACCTTTAAGACTTCTGCTTTTGCTGAATCAGAGTGACGTTCAGATCAAAATTCAAGGCATTACAAATGATATTTGGTTCAATGCCAGTCATGTTGGAGTGAGACCAAGAAAAAACATCCTAATTTCCCCAAAGAAATCCCACCAGTGCTTCTCGTACTTCGACCACCATTACTAGTTGCCTGAGGGACACATTGTAGCATTGCTTGACCTCTTTCTAGTCTCCTTGGACTATGCCAATCCCCGATTCCGTGGGGCACTTCATGCACAGATGCAGAATGGAGGTAACCGCCCCGAACTCCACTAAGGATTGATGCACCAAGATGGAATTATACGCCGAGTAGCAATCAACCACCATGAAGGTACATTACTTTAAAGCTTGGCATGGTACCTCTCCAAGCATCACAGGCAGCTTGATCTAGCCCATCGGTATGAGACCTTCCTTTGAGAACTCATATAGAGTTGAGGTGCATGGGGACAAGTCACTTGTGGTCAACCCGATCTTCTCGTAGTCTAACTTAAACATGATTTTCACTGAACTCCCGTTGTACACCAGGATCTGAGCCAACATGTTATTGGAAACCTAGCTCTCGATCACCAAAGGATAGTGGTGTGGAAAGTGCACCCTCCGGATGTCGTCCTTGGAGAATGTGATGACTTGGTCAGTCATCATTGGCATCTGGGATGATAATTGAGTTAACGTCAACACTTCATCATCATGGTTTAAGGCCTGTGCATACTTATTTTGCGTGCCTCAGGAGGAGCCCCCCAAGTGAAGTTGTAACGTCCCAAATTCGCTATTAAGGCTGAGTGCCTTGGTTACTGTGGTAGACGGAAATAATCAGATTTATATGTGGAATCAATTAAATATATGTGTGATTATGTTTTATAAATGATTTATATGGTAATGTGAATAGTTATGCATGTTTATGTATTAAATATGCATTAGGGCCTATTTTTATAAATTGTGGCATACTTTTAATTTTTTACCCGTTGATGGTATATTTGTATTATGTATGTGCTATGATTGAGACCTAAGTGTTATGGCGATACATTTGAGATGCGTGGTCTGAGGTGATCTTAGTGAGCAGATTAGAAGAATAGTCACAACAGGGTTAAATACCCGACTTATGGTGAACCTAGGGGTATTTTGGGAAACTTAGTGCATATTCGAGATTTATTGGGTGTTGGGTTGTTATTAAGTGATTATTTGGGTATGTCAAGATTATTTGGGAATTTATAAGACAATTTGAGGATTAGCGGGAAATGTGGCCAATGATCATTTTTCCCTTGAGGGCATTAAAGGGAAACTTTGGCATCACGTTCATTTTGTCCATTTGCTAGCCTTTAGTTAGTCTTAGTGAGGCTAGAAGCCTTGGAAAGTAATCAGGAAAAACACTTGGCCTCTCCCTCTCTCTCTCCATTCGGTTCTCTCTTTCCCTCTTGATGTGCTTGGAGTTTTGTGAATTCTGAAGGGATTGGCTATGGGATCCAAGAAGCTGAAGCTAGGATTAGGATTAAAGGATAGTTGGGGGTTAAAATCATTGCAAAGGTAAGATCTATAACATAATTCTACTATGAATTCCTTAATTAGTTCAAGTTTTTGACTGAGTTTTACTCTAGCTTTGTTTTTTGAATTGTGTTAGACTTTTGGTTTAGTAGTTGGTTTGGTTGTGTTGCCTTAGGTGTAGTATTGGGGTATTGGGGTTCGATTTTGGTTGTATTTCACGAGTTTGGGTTAATTTTGGTGATTTTGCTCGAGAAAACGTAGGGGAAAACACTGGAAATATATAGGTTTCAAGCTTGAGTTGCGGTGTTGTTCTTCAAGCACTGCGACCCGTGTGCTTGAAAGGGCCTTGGCGGTTTTCTCAGGTTGCCTAAGCGCTGCTACGCTGGTTGGGGCGCGTTGTAGCCCGTGTCCCCCAGGAGAGAGCCTTGGGCTCTTTAACATGTAGCATGCCGCGACCCTATGTAGAGCCGCGACTCTAATTATGGAAAATACCCTAAAAAGAGTTTTTAGCTCGTGAACATATACTTAAGGGCTCTGGAGGGATTCTACTACCCAATTTAGTAGAATTCGAGGTCCCGGAGGCTAGTATATTATTTCGATGTTTTTAATTGGTTTAAGTTTGATGTTTTTTTTATTATTACGTTGTGACTAGGTTTTACTGCTATGGCTCAGGATTACCTTGCTCTGTCAGCTTGGGACTCAAGGTAAGAAAATTGTCTGTGCTCATAGAGCAGGGCATGGCCTGATTATCTATTCTTAAATTTTGCTTAGTGTTCTGTGTAAATGTTTGTAACTATTATGTCATATATGTGTTTATGACAGAAGGGTAAAGATCTCGAATGATCCTTGCTTTATGTTGGCCAATGCTTTGACCTCAAAGCTCACCTTGCAAGCAGCCATGACTTGTCTTCAGAAGGAAGATGACAGCTGGTGCCAAGAATGAATGGATCTCGATCTGTGCTTCTTGAACAAATCATCTGCTGGTCCTGTCAAGGTTATCGGGAACACACGACACTTGGCATCTTCAGAGATGCAATGCACTGACGTTAACCTATCAAACTTTGAAAGGTGGTCGGTGGGATCCGTACTGCCATCATAGGACGTGATTGCAGGCATCTTAAAGCCTCGAGGTACCAGAGCTTCTACAATTTTAGGAGCACATGGCTCCCTATCCTCATCGTCTGAGTCGGAGTCATGGCCCTGACGTTGGGCTATTATGAGAATTATCCTCTTCAAGCTCTCTAACTCCGCATAGAGGGGGTCACGATCTTGGTTGGCACTTTGTGCAAGGTTATCCCTTTTTCAGGCGTTGAGGCTATCCTAAAGGTCTGACTGGTCTTTCCTCCCAGTTTCTCACTCAAAAGACTTGTTACACATACAGGTGTTCAGGCCTTCTTATAGGTTAGCTTGGCCTCGGAATGCACCACTGTCCTCAGGGTATGCTACTTCCGTTTTTCCGTCGGACTCAACATTTTCATTGTTAACTGAGATGCTGATGTTGTGCTCTCTGTTAGCGGAGGTGTTTTGCCTGTTGGATCCTTCACTGTTGTTCCTATAAAACCTTCCTTTTCGAAGACTACGAGGTTTCCATGGTGATGGTAAGGTGATGGAGGGACACGAGCGCTGATGGTCTGGCAGTGTGATCTGTATTGGTGTGCCTGGGCATAACGCCCTGGCCTCCACGGGCGCTAATGGCCTGGTAGTGTCCTCGGACACCTAGGCCATAACCGTTACTAGTTGGTCTGAGGGCCTTTTTATCTTCGGGGTGCTGATGAGCCTTCTTTTTCTTGGGATCAGGGATGTCATCGATCTTACCCGTGCCACGATCTTGTGGTACAGGTCAGGCTCCAACTCAAACTGGGTGCACGGGAGGCACGCCAACTGGCGAATCTTGAGCCACATCATTCAGATGCCCAGGAGGCACAATAGCTTGGTCGACAGGTGACACTCCAGGTGGGTGCATAGGTGGAACACCAACTGGGTGCCTAGATGCTACTTCACCTTGGGCCGCCAGAGTAGCCCTCATGGCGTTAACCATCTCCTATAGGGCAGTGATATTACCCTCCTTGGTGACGAGTTTCTAGTACTGAGTGGCCACCTGGTCGCGGAGTGCCAACACTTCTGGCATCTCCTCTACGTCCATGTGCTAAGGGTATTCCTCCTCATAATACTCTTCATCGCCTCCGTCGCCCATGCCATTGTATTAAGAGTTTTCATCGTAGAATTTCACCATCTCAGGGAGGTCCTGTGGTGGTGAATGACTGGTTTCTCCTCCCTCAACTCTGGTGGGAGGAGCTGCATCATTTGGTGTGTTTCTCTGAGTAGTCACCATGATAATGTTCTTCAAGGGCTCTCAACGAAAGCACCAAAATGATGACTACCGTTTTTGCTATCAACCTAATCTGAGAGTTTAAAGAAAATAATGGAAAAGAACATAAGGGTGTTACGTTGTTCGGGCTATAAAATAGCCCTAGTCCACGAGTCACTGGTATTTACAGAGTTTCTCTCTCTAATAATCTGAACCCTTTACAAGGAGATATCCTTACCATATTTATAGAGGCTGGGGTCATTAATGTTAATCATCTATCATTAATTCAAAATTTCCCATTCTGGGGTGTTAATGTTGAATTAATACAAAAAGGATTGCATTAATAGAGACTACAACTTAGAAGGATTGCACGAGGCCCATTGTAGAAAGTCACGTACAACCTTTATGGGGAACATATCTCTGACTGTTAGGGTGCGGGGCACGTTTTCCCATGTCAGGCGGCGTTGTGGGAAATGCCAATTGTCGAGGGTACGATATTGACACCACTAGTCAAGGCTCACTAAGAGTTCTGATGGACCATACCCGTAGTGACTAACATCTGGCATCTACTATAGGTCTGAGGACCAGAATCCTAGACGTGAGAGATGGGTGAGTAAAGAGAGCCTCTCAGGACGTGGCCTAACCAGGTGACATCATCTCCTTGAGGAAAGGCCTCAAGACATGGCCTCACTTGGAGACATCCATGAGTTAGAGATTGGCTTGGGACGTGCTCGGGACGTGGCCTCACCTGGAGACATCCTTGGCTCGAGGGCAAACCTCGGGGCGTGGTCTCACTTGGAAAATTCCACGACTTGGCTGGACTGGGCTTCCTCAAAGCGCCATGAGGCCCCACTGAACTGTAACCTTGTTAAATCAATGGTGGAGATAGAATTCAAATTTTTAAAACTCACTATTAAGCTTTTAGTATTTTATTCTTTTTGAAAAATATCAAATTAGGTTTTCGAAATTATTAAAATAATTAATAAACCAACTTAGGTTTGCCAAATTATTAAAATAATCAATAAACCATAGTTTATAATTTTCTCATTAATTTTAAAATTACCATTGAAAATTATTCCAAAAAGTAGAATTAATTTGTTTCTAATCAATAATTATGTCCAACTAAAAGAATAACCTAATACAATTAAGTCCAACTTAGGTAAATAGGCCTTAACAATTCTAGCTTGCATGGAGGAGAGTTGGATTCAGTATGTCGGACCCACTAATAAGGCTTCCTAACTTCCACACAAAGCCAAAAAAGACATGAATTAAAACATTCGTTGTATTAATTGTTATTCAATTGATTAAGCCCAATCTAGTAATGCAAAACAAATGGGCATTTACCTAAATAAAACCTAATATTTTATGAAAGTTTTATTTGAGTTTTCTCACAATTTTTCAAACAAAAAATTGGGCCATCATTATACTTATATATAAAGCCCAAATGCAAAATATAACTTAATAATAATGCTTGATATGTTAATAATTTGATTGGTCTAATTGTTACTATATGAGCATGTATTATTAAATTATGCAAATATGCCACAATAATATACTATTTTACAAAAATATCATAATTAATTAACATATAATTCATCAGACAAAATTCAATATAATTAATTAAACATGTTACAAAATATTAAATTAATTAACATAGAATTTATCAAACAAAATTCAATTTGAAATAATTAAGTTAAACTAGGTTGTTAAGTTGATAGGAATGACAAGTGTTGACACGGTTTTTCGCCAACAGTGAATTAAGAAGTTCGACAACAGAGATATAAGTGCTCTCTTTCTAAATCGTAGCTAATAAAATGAACAATATCTTAAACACTCACACTTTAGCATGGTTCAGTTGTTAAAATATACCTAGTCCACGAGACAATATTATTAATCTCTTTTAGGCTTTGGATGAAATAGTTTCTTACAATTTCAACAGAGTTTCTGTGAATCAAGAAGCAACCCCTTTTCTAGTCCATTCCCCTGATATTTATAGTGGGATTTCCTTGACATCTTTTTGTAATCGCGTGCATAAACCATGTCTCAAGAGCCAACCTTGAGATTATCTGGTTGTCATACTACCAAGTTTGACTCGAACTACTCGCGCCAGAGTTAGCTAAATGTTCTACCTGTTCTCTTTCTCCACTCGCTTATCTATTAGTTGTATCCATTCCGTTTGTGTTTATTTTGGGGTACAAAATTTTCCTCACAAGCTCCTTCTCATACATGACGTCACCTATGACATGCACACTATGGGCTTTTAGGCTTCTGTTATGTGAAATCGTGCCCACTCACTACTCGAGTGTTAAACATGTGTCTGTCTATTTGTACGCCCTAATTCTCCACGGGCTATTAGCGAGCTGAGGTATGACATAATTATATCAGCCACGTGGATGCCACGTACCCGGAGCTGCTGTTACCAGGTCCCACCTCTTTAGCTCGAGATAACCAAAGGCTTACTAAGGTTACTAAGGAGTCGGGTCAGAAGTATAGACACCACAGGCTAAGAAGACATCCAGCTCGAGGCATGTGCTTGAGTTGGAAGCTGTGACCCTTTATAAAGTCAACCACGCAATGTAAACGTGCATATATCAGACATCACGTGTCTGATATATCTCTGAATTCTCGGACACGCAGCATAAACGTGCGTGTTCAGGCACCCACGACTGGGTTGGGCCGTGCGGCCCATTATCCCCTTTACCTATTGATTAGACCACACTTCATTTGTCAAGTTTTAGGAATTAGTCATGAATGTAGCAGAAGAGACATGATGGGTAAGAAGGTCACGGGATGACCCCCCTTGCCAACCCCCAGGTGCCCTCTCCTATAAATATGGAGACCCTGGGAGTTGTAAAGGGTTGGATTCTATTGTGTAAAGAAATACCTTGCAAAGAATACCAGAAAACTAGCAATAATATTGGCTGGTGGAGTAGAAGGATTTTAACCTTTGAACCACCTAAAAAAGTATTCATATCACCATTTTATTTCAAGATCATTCATCTGTTACGGTTCATTACTTAGCACTAATCCCATTCTCTTATTCTATTAATTACCTGTTGGCGAAGAACCGCGTCAATGGGACAATGGGACTCAGTTTGACAGCAACCTCTTCACCGAATTCTGTGAAAGGTACGACATCGTGAAAAGTTTCTCCTCTGTGGCCTATCCTTAGGCAAATGGGCAGGTCGAGGCCGTCAATAAGACGATAAATGCGAGCCTTATGAAGAGACTGGACGAAGCCAAGGGGGTCTGGCTAGAACAGCTCCCCCAGGTACTGTGGGCATACCAGACCTCGCATCAAACTCCCCCAGGTACTGTCGAGATAAAGATATCTTCGCATAGAGTCCAGGTGTATGAGCAGGACTGCAATCACGAACTGCTTTGCACGTCGCTCGACCTGATTGATGAAAGACGAGAAGATTCGCAACTCCAGCTCGCGCATTAACAACAAAAAATCACTCGTTATTTCAGCTCAAAGGTCAGAAAACACGCCTTTAGCATTGGTGACATGGTCCTAAGGAGAGTCTTCTTAGCCAATAAGGACCCCAAAGACGGAGTATTGGGACCGAACTGGGAAGGGACATATCAAATAACCGAGGTCATAAAGGAAGGAACCTATAAGTTAGCTCGGCTTAACAGAGAAGCAGTCCCACGAACTTAGAACGCCATCCATTTAAAGAAATATTATCAGTAATACCCTTGTAAGGCTTACTCAGAAAGGCCATTTTTTTTTGTTTATTAAGCAATGAGAATTAAATATTTTTTCATTATTGTGTATATTTGCGAATGTAATCTCAAGTAACCACGAAAGACCCTTTCCTAATTACTTGGGGGGCATATGGTACCTAGACACAACCAGGTCGCTCTAAAGACTTAGAAGTTGATTCAAATCGATTGATCGATGTTTTTCTTAAAAAGCACAAGATATTGATAAAAATTAACGCCAACTAAGTTTTCAAATTAACGTCCTGGATGTAACCATGTCCTAAAACTTAGAAGTTAATTCAAATTGATTGATCATTGTTTTTCTTAAAAAGCACGAGATATTAATCAAAAATTAACGTGAACTAAGTTTTTAAAGTAATGTCCAGGATGCAACCAGGACTTATCTTAGAAGTTGGCTCACCAACAAAAACTAAGACTATTACCGAAATGCATATAGGAAAAATGATGCGAATCAATTAAAAGCAAAAAGTTGGTAAAGCCAATTGTCTCGAGGTTAGAAAACTTCATACAAAGTTACAAAAAAATATATATATGTTCTTCGAAGGGTAGAAAGAAAAGAAGTCCTAGGCCCCGCCAGACTACTCCGATGAGGTCACCACCTCACCCTCCTGCTCAGTGGCTGCAGAGGTCTCCTTGGTCTCGGAGGGCGCCTCTTGCTGAAGGCGAGCTTTGAACTTCTCCAGGGAGCTGTCCCATGCATCCGCCCCCATAAAGGAGAAGTCACCATCTGGGTTATAGACCCAAAAATGGTACAGCATAGCCTCCATGGAGGAGCTAGTGGCTGCACTCTCCGTCACCAGGGCGGCCTTGGCCTCCTCGGCCTCGGCCTTCGCGGCGTCCAGTGCGGCCCTGGCCTACTCGAGCTCAGTCCTCGCAGTGGCTAGAGTAGCCTTGGTAGCCTCGGCCTCCTGCAACTTAGGTCAAGATGCGTCCAGCTCGGCCTGTACAGTCGCCAGGGCATCCTTGGCATCCTGTTCTTGCTTTTGGGCAGTCTTAATGGCAGCCAAAGTTTTATGGTGCTCGCCCCTCATATCCTTGAGCCGAGCCCTAGATCGGGATATGCTCCGATGGAGAGCCAAGGCACCCTGCAAGACAAAAAGATGATAAGGCAACTGCCTTAGATGTGATGCATAATGAGCATGGGATACAAATGGCAAGGCCAACTTTTCATGAGAGCCATCCCCAGTGAGGACTCCATCACGTTCTTCGGGCTCCTTGTCTCGATCGCCCGCAGGTCCCTTTCGGCGGCATTGTAGTAATGGTCCATGGTGTAGCTCGCCGTCTTATAGATCATTCCCCGAAAGACGTCGGGGATCTTCTCCAGAGCCCGGGGGTTCACTGGGACACGCACCTCGGGGGTTGTGGTTGACAAGGTCCTGGTGGGCACCTCCGTTTCCCGAGCAGGGTCGGGAACTCGCGAGGGAGGAGGAGGCATCTTCATTGCAGGAGGGGGCAGAGGCACTTTCTCCTGAGCTTTTGGAGCCTAGATTTTCCCCTTTGCAGGGGACTTAGAGGTACTCCTGATGGCCTTCTTCGCCAGCCGGAGCTTTTTCACCATGGGCCCAGAGGTCCCAGAGGAAGGGTTCCCTCCAGGGAACATAGCTCGCAGGTCGTTGCTCCCGGGATGAGACATCACCTCTGAGAAAGCAAAGGCAAAGTATTAATATACAAGTATAAATATTTAGGCAAGACAACAAAAGTTAAAGGGAAAACAGATCTCAAGTATATTGAAAGGGATCCTACCCTCCAAGCTAGAGGAGGAATCTATGGTCATGACCACCGGCCCCGGAGCTGCAGTGGAGGAATCTAGGATAATGACTTCGCGGGCTGGAAGAGGCTCTGGGTCCAAATCTGGCTCGGGACTAGACTCTTGTAAATATTGCCTAAGACCCAGAGCTACTATACCCTCCTGAAGGGAGGGCCACGACCGAAGATTGGTCCCATACTCCTCTTAAAAGACCGACCTAAAGGCTATGGTGTTATCTACGACTACGGTGCCCCTAGGGTAGCTACTTTCGTAATCCAGCACGAGCTGGTCGACACATTGGAGTAAGGTTACGTCGCGGTCTGGGTCACTTCGATGACGTTGAACGGGATGGTTAGGATTGAATCTAGCTAACCGAAGGTCTATAGTGGCCCTATCTAAGTCCTTAAACATATAAGGATTACCTTGCCTGGATTGACCGACTGCTGCTCCGGACCGGGCCCTCTCCTCGTCTGTTTCTTGGGCGACCTCCAGCACCCACTTCCGCCTCACAAGGGGCACCTCGTCCTCCTCATCCTCTTCTTCTCCCGTGCCTCCTCCTCAGGGATGGGCGCTATCTCGCGAGCTGGAGGGAGGCCCCGCGATCTCCTCAAGGCTAAAGTATGGATTGGGGAGATTAGCTTGCATGCTAGCATCGTCTCGTTCGACACAAGCTGGCGATAATCCTTTTTGTTGGGGGGCTACCCCGCCAATGTCTCGTATTGACCCCCGAGGTTCACGGCCTTGGCCATCCTCGCAAAAATGGCTGCATGGTTGTCTTTAAGTCAGGAATTAATAAAGGAAGATAATCAATAATCAACTTACGAGCTAAGAGCAAAGGGTACTTACGAGGGTGGTTGAAATAGTGATGTTCGCAATTGCGAAACCCCTTCAACATGAAGAACTGGTCTTTAAAGTCGTTGGGGTGGCTAGGCAGCTCGATGACCGTAGTCATTTTTGGAAAACGGGTCAGATAGTAGAACCTGTCGCCTCGCCCCCTCTGCTCCATGCTGGCCTTGAGGTAGAAAAAGTAAAGAATGTCCACAGGCATGGGGACCTCCCATTCCTGCTTCAGGAATAAATATCTCAACCCCGCTAACAAACTGTAGGAGTTAGGGGGGAGCTGGAAAGGAGCCAGCTTCACGTAGTTGAGAAAATCCGCGAAGTATTGGTCCAGCAGAAGGAAGGCCCCAGCCTTGAAGTGCTCATCACTCCTGGCTGCGTATTCCTCATCGAGCAGCGCGCAACTTTGCTCGCCTTCTAGGGGAGGTCGAGCGTTTAGGGCACCCCTCCCAATCTCAATATTGTGGGAAAGGAATATCTTATTCACTTTCCCCTGGTTGGTGATCTTTGAGACGATCCTCTCGGCCTCGAAGAAAGCGTCAGGCCCCACCTCGAGCTCCTGCTCCACGGCTGGACCGAAAACGGGGATTGGAGAGTCCATGACCACCTCTTTTCCGTTGGCTTGCTGAGAAGATGAGCTGCCAACAGTCTTCTTAGGGGCATTCTGCTTTGGTCCCATCTGGTTGCCTAACGAACAAAAGAAGAAATTTTAGAAAACGCGACCTAAGCATAGGAAAGAATCTGGTGCGAAGTCTTTCCTTTACACGGGCTGAGGTAATCTCAGCCTGTGGAGAGTGAGACCACGCGGTTCTATGAACACGTGCCTGTACTCCCAACGGATCGCCGATAACTCGGAATTCGTGTGTCAGGAGGGTCAGGATAAAAGTTTGCCTTGGAAGGAAAGTTTTAGTAGGCAAACAGTGCAAAACCACCTGTGAAGCGTGTCCCCTAAGCTACCCGGTTTTGCACCCAAAAGACTGGTTATTTCAAACAGGCATACCAAAAATCCTACCCAAAAAACTTCCCCAGAAAGCGTACCCTATGAGTCATGCTCCTAAATGGTTTTTTCTACGATCGATGCCCTAGAATAAAAACCTACGCCTATCATACCCACAAAAACCAACAGAATGTTGCATGCAGCTATAGAAACAATTTATCTAAGCAACAGTGAAGAGGAAATTTAAAGCATGCATGAGCGGAGAACTTACAGAATGTTTTGCAGTGAGGAGGCTGAAAGGGTCGTCTGGGTTGGAGCCTTGTCAAAATAGCTGGTGCCAAAGCCTCAAAGGAGCTCTCGCGCCTAAACTTCTGGAACACTGGGAACAGTAACCAAAAGAAAGATAGGGTTTTTTGAGACTGAGAAGGAAGAAGAAGATGGGAAAATAAGAAAATTTTCAAATGAACAGGTGGCCACCCCTTTTATATACGTAAGAGGCCAAGAGAGGAGGGTCGTTGGATTGCCTTGATGTAGGATACGAGGCTCTCTACTCGAAAGGCGAAACGATGGCCGAGTATAGGCTAGGCCATTTAATGCGATTCTCAGAAGACATACCGTCACCAACCACGATGCTCCACGTATTTGACGCTTGCGTAATGGGCGGGATGTGAAGAGTCCACAAGGAACCGTAAAAGCCTCCACTGTGGCCCCAGGTGGCGTCGTGTGCCACGAGCAGGGGCTTGGGGGGAAAATGTACGCCCTAATTCTCCACGGGCTATTAGCGAGCTGAGGTATGGCATAATTATATCAGCCACGTGGATGCCACGTACCTGGAGCTGCTGTAACCAGGTCCCACCTCTTTAACTCGAGATAACCAAAGGCTTACTAAGGTTACTAAGGAGTCGGGTCAGAAGTATAGACACCAAAGGCTAAGAAGACATCCAACTCGAGGCACGTGCTTGAGTTGGAAGCTGTGACCCTTTATAAAGTCAACCACGCAATGTAAATGTGCATATATCAGACATCACGTGTCTGATATATCCCTGAATTCTCGGACACGCAGCATAAACTTGTGTGTTCAGGCACCCATGACTGGGTTGGGCCGTGCGGCTCATTATCCCCCTTACGTATTGATTAGACCACACTTCATTTGTCAGGTTTTAGGAATTAATCATGAATGTCACAAAAGAGACATGATGGGTAAGAAGGTCACGGGATGACCCCCCTTGCCAACCCCCAGGTGCCCTCTCCTATAAATATGGAGACCCTGGGAGTTACAAAGGGTTGGATTCTATTGTATAAAGAAATACCCTGTAAAGAATACCAGAAAACTAGCAATAATATTGGCTGGTGGAGTAGAAGGATTTTAACCTTTGAAGCACCTAAAAAAGTATTCGTATCACCATTTTATTTCAAGATCATTCATCTGTTACAGTTCATTACTTAGCACTAATCCTATTCTCTTATTCTATTAATTACCTGTTGGCGAAGAATCGCGTCAACACTAGTATAGGTACCTATTTGGGTTTTGAGTACTTTGACAACTGTCCTGTCAACTTTTTGTTGCCGCAGGGGTTATTTAATTTTGACCTTTGCATCCCGAACTGACTTAATCAAATGGCCCAGATTGGTTCCTAAAGTTTACGTATAAATAGGAGGAACAGACCTGAACTTCACCACCTTCTCGTTCAAAAAATTTCCCTTTTCTTCTCAGAGAACTTTTAGAAACCTTTGACATCCTCCCATTCTTTAGAAGCTCTCAGGCTACTATCATTGTTGCTGTCACTATTTCTTTCAATCAACCATCTAAACTGTAAGTGTTCCTATATCTTGTTTAAATCTCTCCCTCTTATTTTTCTATAAGTTTTACGAAATTTCCAGTACAGTTTCTTACATTGGGAATGTTCGAGTTTAATAGGGGTTTGTAATAGGCGAAAAGCACAATACTAGGTTTGGTTAGAAATAATGTGCATACAAAATGGTTAATTTTCATTGTTTTGAAAGAGGGTTGCCTATGTGTGCGCATAAATTTGAGGTTTTTTGGTTCAGTTCTGGGTAGCTTAAGGGTTACGGCTCCTCTAGTAGTTTTGCATTAAACCTCCTTTACAGAGGTATTGGGTCTAACATACAAATCTCGAAGTATCAGGGGATTTTCTGAGTTTATAACGAGTGGCTACTGAACGCTCGTGGACACACCCATTGTTTCTAGGAGATATCATAGCTCAAGTGTATTTTTTAGGTTAAATAAATTGAATTCTAACCCTCGGGTTTTGTCTTAGGATGCCTCTAATAGGTCACTTTATCTTCAGAAGAGCTAGATCATTGCCCATCAGAAGAAAATAGTCGCGAGCTCCTCTTCTCATATTAAGAGAAAGTGTATCACCCTGAATAACCAAGGTCGTTACACTATGTGATTACAAAGGTGCAAAACTTGCTAATCAAGTCATAGAGTTGAAAACGTGACCCTAAAGTCGTAATTAGGTTAGGGTTAAAATATTTTGGTCATAAACAGGAAATTTCCCATTAAAATAAACATTTAATACATGGCATCCCAAAATAGGTTTTAAAGGACAGTTTAAAAAATTTCAAAGTTCATGTACAACCGAAAGCCACTCTAATGGAAAAATAGGCACTTTAGGTTCTCCTGTCCTTGTACCATTTCTCGGCTGTGGCGGCCGATCTACTGACTATGTACATTCTGCCCTAGAGCTCTCCAACTCAGGACTGGTCCACCTTGCCCTTGGCTTTACCTGCACCATGTAGCACCCGTGAGCCAAGGCCCAGCAAGAAAACCATAATGCAGAGCGTAAATGATAATCATCAGTCAGATAATTCACAAATCATCAATCAGATACTCAATGGGTCACATTATACACATAATGAATGATATCAATCTGCAAACAACATTCAATCATCCAAATAATGATCATGCAATAATTATCAGATTAATAACAATAAACATATCACACAATATCTAGTGTCGACGCCCTTAGGCCACACCCTCTGATTATCCCACTCACTCCAGCTCGCTTAGGCCGAGCTCAGTGATTGTATACTTAACCTCAACTAGCAGTGGCCGAGTCGCATCCTTGTGTGCCAATAATAATTTCAACACTCTTTGGCGATTTATTTCATGTTCACATTGCATAATACCATCATACAATATTACATGCAAGTATAGGGAACTCTTAGTCCCAACATAACCACATGACCGGGTGCAGTTTTCTTACCTTTGATTCCGAGCGCTTTGGATAATTGAGATGACCCTCGAGTATGATCTTGTCTGAGCCCTACCGTACACCTACTCACAACCATAAAATAGAATCCTCATTAACATTTCATTCTGTAATTCAACTTTGGAACCAATCCCAAGCTCTCGGGAAGCTCAATTCCACCAAACGGGGTGGTGGAATCGACCCCCGAGCCCCCACATAAAAACCCTAAGAAAAATACCCAAAACCCATTTCTGGAGGCAGGGTAGCGCTATAGCGCCACAAGAATGGGTGCTACAATGCTACAGTCAGAGAGCCAGCCAACCCAGAAACCAAGCATAGCGATGTAGCACTCCTATCCTAGCGCTACATCGCTACAACCAGCACATGCAAAACTTCTGGGTTTTTCCTTCGAACTTTCCCGAGCCAAAGCTCCAATAACCCATTCCAAAATTCAAGTAAACTTAAAATTGACCTTATATCTCACTATACCTCAGCTAAAACAACCTATCAACGTGAAAAACTTGGCTACAAGCATCATCAAACATAGAAAACTAGAATTGAGCTTAAAGCTCAAGAACTTCATCTGAAAAACAGAAACTCGAATGATCAAGACCAGAAATTATTACCTTTAATGGGAGAATCTGACCCTAGGTTGCTCTCAGTGCCCTTCCAACTTTAGTTCCTCCAATCCCCAAGCTAATGTCCTTAAATTTCCATCCAAAATTCAAGTTCAGAAATCAACCACAACAAAACTCATGATTCTCAAAAACAACCTTAAACCTTACCTTAATTTGAGAATTAATTCCAGCTAACCCCCTTCATTTACTTCAAGAATCAAAGTTCCAAGACTTAGCCTAGACTTTCTCTGAGTTCTCAGCTTCAAATTCACAAGAGAGGGAGAGACAGATAACAAATCGTGAGAGAGAGAGATATATAGGTTTGGTGCTCTGTTTTCTTCCTTCTTTTTCTTTCCTTTCCTTTTTAGCTTCTACCCTGTTCTACAACTTCCACTAGAGTCTAAAATGAGCATAATACATTATTTATCTCCTTTTAAAAATCAAAAGACCCTTTTTCCCTCCTAATTAAATCCAAGTCTCTTAATCACTCTAAGGGCATTTTGGTCATTTTCTCCCAATTCCCGCTAATTCCTCGAGTGTCCCTAACGTTTACCACTTAAATCCCATCATCTAATTAATCACTAATAATTTATCCCAATGTCAAATAGTCTCCAATATATTTTCCATATTCCCAGAAATACCCCCAGGCTCCCCCAAGCCGGGTATAAATCTCTACAGTGACTATTTCGCTAAACAGCTCACTAGGATTGCCTCGAGTCATATGCTGCAAATACATCCACATAATAATGTGGTCTTAACAATTTATCACAAATAATCACATTTATGCCCTCAATGGACCAAAATTACGAATATGCCCTTATAATCTAAACAAGGCCTACATGCATACTAATACTCATAATCATGTATCTCATATATCCATATAATTATATAAGCATGCTTATCACATAATCATGAATTAAATAATTTAAATCACATATAAACCATTTATGCCCTCCCAGCACACTAATCAAGGTCCTTAAGCCTTATTAGTGATTTTGGGTCGTTACAGTAAGGGCAAGCAGATTGCGTTTGAGACCCTTATTTCTGACTTTGAATCGGTGGATGGATAGGGAGATTGTAGTTGATCCAAAACCTTTTTTGAGGCTGAGCACATCAAATCCAGAATAAAATTCATGGCAAAGTGAAAAAAAATATTTCTGAGCAATGGGATCGATTTGGGGTCCGAGGGCCTCGTTGCCCGACCTCTACTAGAAGGAGAGCAAAGTTGCAGTCCACTTTAGGATGACTTAGGGGCCTAGAGTGACGAGCACCTAAAGGAAAGTGCCTTTCTCTCATTGGACCAGTACTTGGTGGATTTTCTTAACTACGTCGAACTGGCACCATTCCAGCTTCCCCCCAATTCATATCAGCTTCTGGCGAGGCTGGAATATTTATTTTTAAAACAAGAGAGGGAGGTCCTCACCCATACCGACATCATGTACTTTTTCTGCCTCAAGGCCAACCCGGAACCAAAAGGGCGAGGTGATGGTTTCTACTACATAATTAGATTCCCCAATACGGCCTCCGTCATTGACCTCCCCAGTCACCTGAATGACTACAAGGATCAATTCTTCATGTAAAACGGGTTCAAGAACTGCACCCATCGGTATTTCAACCAACCTCGCAAGTTTCTTAGATCTTCAAATTTTGTACTTAAATTCTTTCTTGATTGAGCTTAAACATATTATGATTGAATTGTTATTTTATGCAACTATATACCAGAGAACAGGGCGATCAGAGACCCTTGGAGGTCAATATGAGACGTTGTCTCGTATTCCTGCCAAGGAGAAGGAGTTCCAGATGGTAGTTTATGATGTTACCATGGAACCCTACAAATTGATCCGGAAGGATCAGACACTGGCCATTAGAGCTCGTGGTCCTCTCCCCGGGCTCCCTCCTCAGGATGTTTTCCCTGCCGTCGAAGACACTGAAGACGAAGAAGAAGTTTGCACAGCTGGTGTGCAAAAGAAAGGTCCCTGTAGATGGTCAACATACTGACCCAGACCGAGCTGAATCAGGGGTAGCAGCCAGCACTTCTGGCCACGATAACCCATATAGAGAATTAAACCAAGTTACTTCTAGTTTTAGGCTAATTCGATTCAACCCACGATAACTTATGAGTCGACATCCGGTTGACCTAGACCTGAACGTGACCCTCCTCCAATGTGTGGATCAATTGGTCGTATGCTATTACCATAGTTATCCCTAGTGTACTTTAGTGGTAGATAAAAACCTTCACTGTAGGTCCACCATCTTTGAGGAGTACGATACAAATCTTTCATCGTGACCTTCCCTCTGTCAGGCTATTTTCTCCCCTAGTATTAGGCAAACCATGCATGAATCTAGCTTGGATGAGCCTAAACACCATAGGACCCAAAATGTAATAATATTATAGTCCCCCCCTCCTCCAATAGCCCATGAGTTAGAGGTCTTACCCAGTCCGATTCGTAACCCAGAGCCGATCATAGTAGTTTCCTCCTCAAGCTCGGAGGGTAGGGTTCTTGCTCTATTATTTTCCTTGCATTACCTTCACTAGCTATTTATTGTATCTTAATTTTTTTCTCACCCCATTGTAGGCGAAGATATGGACCTGAATTGCTCCTTCAAGACTGGTAGGGCCAGAGCTCGACCCGTAATCAAGAAGGCAATCATAATAAAGAAAAGTGCCTCCAAATCTTGAGCTGCCACCGAATCTCCTACAAAGGATAATGGTGCCAGCTCTGCCCAGAAATAGAAACATCAAACACAACCACCAGCTCTGGTAACTATAGTTCTATTCTTGAGGCTTCTCCACCTCTTCCTTGCAATGAACATGCTCTGCTTCCCCAAGTTGTTTAGAGCAAAGCCCCATCTGTTCATATCCCAGTGAAACCCCTCGAGGTGGGAAGGATCCCAGAGGCGCTCCGAGGAACTGTCTATGACATGGTGAACCATATGGTGGGTCATACCTATCGAGAAAACGTTAAGTACCTAAGCACCATGGAGGAGCGTTCCCCAAGGGATGTTCTGAAGTTTTCCTTGGGAATGAACCTGACTGTGAGTCATCCTTCTTCCTCCTATAGTATTCCTTTTTTTTTTACTTTCGCGAGCTAATCTTGTCTTGCATCTTTCTTTCATAGTCTTATTTAGCTAAGATTTGTGGCATCGCGTGGTTCCGAGATGAAAGAGAGGAGCTTAAGGCCGCCCTGGCCACATCTCAAGAGAATGAACAGATAGCCAAGGACCAGGTTGTTGAGGTGAGCCAGTGACAAGATCAGCTGCAGGCCGAGATCGACAACCTCAATAAGAAACATGAGGAAGTTGATGTACTAAAGAACAAGGTGTCCGAGGTTGAGGCCAAATCCAAGGAAGATGCTGAGAAGGCAAAGCTAGACATTGCAGAATCAACGAATGCCCTGGAGGATATGCTCTATCAATGCTAGGCCTACAACCAGGAAGGGGATTTATCCATTATGGACACAAAGCTTTGGGGGTGCTATCTTGTCAAGTTTCAAATCCGATTCTCGTAAGAGCCCTCCGAGACTGCGGATGCTTCTGGGGCTATAGAAGGGGAAGGTGAAGAGTTGTCATCACATGAGCAAGTTGTCGGAGATCAGTGATGTTTTAGTGCGACCTCGTCTTTCTTTTTCTTATTCCATTGTTTTTCTTTGTAATTATGCTCAAACTGAAACAATCACATTTGGGTTTAGATCGAGGTTAATTCTCCTCGTGATAGTCATATACTTATTAGTACATGTTCATTAGTTTTCGATCTATTTTTCCCCTTAATCTATTAACTTGTCATGCTTATGAATTCCAAATTTTTGCACACTCATAATCATAGGGGTTATCTTTAGATTGAGATGGGTTTCTGATGGCTTGACCAGACAATTCTAGTCCATATCCTGGTTATACCTAGAATTTTGCCCGCCTAATATCGTTCTACCAGTTAGGAATCAGACCTCGGACCTGGTTATGTCCAGGAGTTTGTCTGCTTAATAGCATTATACTCATTAGGAATCAGGCCTCGGACCTAGTTATGTCAAGGAGTTGTCTACTTAATAGCATTATACCTGTTAGGAATCAGGCCTCGGACCTAGTTATATCCAAGATTCCCTAGCTAACATCTAGGCTTTGTTTTGTTTTTGAACTTTCCTAATTTAGTTCATATTTGGAATTGCTTTGAAAATTCAAGCTTTATGAAGTAGTTGAATAATCAATTTTCTAAATTCTAAGTTTTGAATATTATCCAAATATGCTAAATACTTTTGAAAGTACTTTGAGGGTTATATGCCCCCTAAGCGATCATAATTTATGGATATTCTAGGTCATTTTTACAAAATGAGTGCGTGATACATCACAAGAATTAATGAGATAAAAATATTGCTTCTACGTTTTAATTACGTAGGAATCAAATGTTATTTAAATTGAATGGCTTTTATAAATAAGCCTTACATGAAAAAGTACTGAAAACATAAAAAATTAACGAGTTCGTCTTATTACTGATAGTATTTTTTAAGATGTAGGGCATTCCAGGTCAGTGGGATCTACTCTCCACTTAGTTGAGCTAGTTTGAAGGTTCCTTCTTGTAGGATTTCCATGTTCTGGTAGGGTCCTTCCCAGTTAAGTCCCAATACACCTTCTTTTGGATCTTTATTCACCAAAAATACCATTCGAAGCACTAAATCACCCTGTCCGAGTCTGCTGCCTTTTGCCTTCAAGTAAAAGTAACGACTAATTCTCTGCTAATACTGGGCAAGTTGTAACTGTGACTCTTCCCCTTTTTCCTTGAACAGATCTAGAGATGCATTGAGTAACTCATGGTTTTGATCTTGAATGAAGCTTTTCTATCTATGTGTCGTCACTGGTGCTTCTACTAGGAGCATAACCCTAGTCCCAAAGGTCAAAGAGAAGGGAGTGTGCCTCGTGCTTGTGTGATGTGAGGTCATATAGGCCCAAAGTACTTACAGAAGTTTCTCGAGCCATAATCCCTTAGATTCATCTAGTCATTTCTTTAAGCTCTCCATAATCTCTAGGTTATGTTGTATTTCTCACAAAATTTTGTGAAGAGATTGCTATCGAATTGAGTTATGTTATCAGATACGACATATGATGTTCTTCATGATGAAATCTAGGACTCTCTTTGAGGTTATGGTCGCCAAAGGCTCGGCCACCACCCACTTCGTAAAGTGCTCGATGGCGACAATTGCATAGCGCACTCCTCCTTTTCCTATTGGCAATGAACCAATCAAGTCGATTCCCTGAGAAATTGTGGCGAAGCATTGGCACTTCTCGCATTAATTTACGTACGAGGTCGAGACCTTTTTCAGTGTAGGCCAAAAATAGCCCTATCTCAATATCTTTAGAGCTAAGTTTTGCCCCCTAGCACGGTCTCCGCTGAAGCCTTCATGTATCTCATGTAGGATAGTTTGTGCTTCCTCGGGCAGAACACACCAGAGGAGGGGTAGCGAATGCCCTTCTCGATATAGAATTCCCTCAACCACAACATATTGTGGGGCTTGGTATAGAAATCTTCTCGTGTCCTTTCGATCATCTAGTAGTTTACCAATTGTGAGGAATTCCACTATTGGAGTTATTCAGATCAGTTTTTTGTCAATCACTCCGACCTCAACCGGTATAGGAGCAAACATTATCTAGCTGGCGGTTTTGACGATATGGCGGGTTCAGCCAAATGAGTTATCATATCTCGAAATGCCTTTTTGCATTCTTCAGTCCACTCAAAATTTTTGTTTCCTCTGAGCAAGTTGTAAAATGGGAGACACTTGTCAGTGGATTTTGAAACAAAGCGGTTTAAGGCTACAACTTTTCCAGTTAAGCTCTGCAGTTCTTTACGCGACCTAGGTGAAGGAATTTCTAGTAACGACCTGATCTTCTCTGGATTTGCCTCTACCCCGCTTGTGTTGACTATGAACCCCAGAAATTTTCCCGATAAAACACCAAAGATACACTTCTGGGGGTTTAGCTACATGTCATACTTCCTGAGAATGCCAAAACATTCTTCCAGGTTGGATACATAATTATTGGCTGTAACGACCCAAAATCACTATTATGGCTTAAGGGCCTTGATTAGTGTGCCGGGAGGGCATAATTGGTTTATGTGTGAATTTATTGATTTAATGCATAATTATATGATAAGCATGCTTGTATGATTATATAAAGGTAAATGTGGTTGTATGTTATATTTGTGAGAACCACATTATTATGTGGGTAAATCTACAGCAAGCGACTTGAGGCGGTCCTAGGGAGCTAGATAGCGGGAGAGTCACAACGGGGCTTAATATTTGACTTCGGACAAGTCAAGGGGTATCTCGGGTATTGGATGGTTATTTAGACTATCGGGTTATGGAAATAAATAATTGGAGATATATTTGAGGTTAGGAAGTCTAGGCAAGAACATTGGGGAAATTTTACCATTTTGCCCTCGGGAACGTTTCCGGTACCCCGAGCCTTGGGATTAATTTAATTGCTTAAGGATAGACTTAAAAAGCTTTAGAAAATAGTAGAATAAAATAAACCGACCCTCCCTCTTTCTCCCTTTCTCTCTCAAAGGAAACTCTTGGAATCTAAAGGAACTCAGCTGAAAGCTCTGTGATTTAGGCTTGGGTCTTGAGGGATTAACTCAGTTTTAGCAAAGGAATTCAACCAGGACTAAGGTAAGGATTGATTCCCACTTTTTGTTATTGAAATTTAGTGGTTTTGATTGTGTTCTAAGAGGTTTTTGGGTTTTGAATTTGAAGACTGAATTGAAGCTAGGAATTTGGAAGTTAGCTCAGAAATTGCTTAAAGGATTGATTTTGCAGTGGAGGTAAGTTCGAATTTATGGTTTAATGGCTGAATTTTAGTGTTTCCATGGCTGGTTTTAGTGTTCTTGAGTTAATAAGTTTCAAAGATTGAAGTGGGTTTTTGATGGGTTTCTAGTCCACGTTTCAGCTGAGTTGTGTAGCTGGAATTGTGTTAGAAGTGTTGGGACGATTGAGTTGTGGAATTGGGATGGTTTTGGATGGGTTTGAGTGAGGTTTGAGAGTAAAAAATGGAGGTTTTTCTGGGTTCGAAGGGGTCAGGCCGTGGCATAGTTCTTGGCGATCCGCGGCCCTTTGAAGCTGGTGCATGTTGAGGAAGAAGGGCGGGCCACGGCATGGTCTGAGTAGGGCGGCGGCCCGTGTTTTGTTTTGGGCGTGGGGAAGCCTCTGGTCGGGGCCATGCCATGGCATGGGTGGCTAGTGCCGCAACCCTTAAGGGATTTTTGGATGTTGAGGTTTTAGGCATGGGAATTTAACCTAGGGTGCTTGGGATTGAATCTTTTACCATGTTTGGTGGAGTTCAATGTTTTGGAGACTAGAACTTTGTCTAGAAGCCCTTTTTAATATTTTTGATGGTATCCTTTATCTTGGTTGTGACTAGGTGCTAAGCTAGGGCTCGAGATCAGATCGCGCTCAAGGAGCATCACTCGTAGTCAGTACACTCGGAAGCCAAAGGTAAGAAAACTGCACCCGGATGTGAATTTGTAATGGGACTAAGGGTTCTCTATTATGTATGCTTTGAATGGATGGTAGTATGCCATGTAAAAATTAAATCAACGGCCTAAGAGTGCCAACATTTACACTAGCGCATAGGGCACGACTCGACCACTAGTAGTCGAGGACAACTTATTATGCGCTGAGCTCGGTTTAAGCGGGCCGGAGTTAGTGGGGTAAACAGAGGGTGCGGCCTAAGTTGTCGGCCCTAATTATCACGGGACTTGATTGTTATTAGTGATTAGTTGCATTGCTGGTTCTGATTACATGCTATGTGATTAATGTGGAATGTTAAGTGTTTAATCATGCTTAAAGGATTTTCATCTGTTATTGTTGTTTGTGATGTATATTATGTTTTCTTGCTGGGCCTTGGTTCACGAGTTCTACATGGTGCAGGTAAAGGCAAGGGCAAACTTGATCATCCCTGACTTGGAGGGCTCTGTGAGCTGAATGTACATGACCAGCTGCTCAGCCACCACGGTTGTGAGGATGACAGGAACAAGGGAGCTATAAACATCTGTTTTTCCTTAGAGTGGCCGATGGTTGTCTGTATTTTTGAGATTTTGTAAACTGACTTTTAAACACCATTTCTTTTTGGGATCCCATGTGTAAAACTGTTCAATTATATAAAAATGTGTCTTTTGAGACCAAAACCCTTTTAACCCTAGCACATTTATGGTTTGGTGACACGTTTTTAACTAAATGACTTGATTAGCAAGTCCTGCACCTTTATAAGTACACAATGTAGCGGTCTTATCCAGGGCGTTACATTGTCAGTCTGTGATTTAACGAGCATATCATTGACATACACTTCCATGTTTAATATGATCATGTTAATGAACATTTTGTTGACCAACTGTTGGTATGTTGCACCAGCATTCTTTAGCCCGAATGGCCTAACATTGGAACAGTATACGTTATGCTCAGTCATAAAGATAGTGTGTTCTTGGTCTACAGGGTTCATCGCAATCAGGTTATATCTAGAATATGCATCCATGAAAGACATGAGCTCGTGATAGGCTCTTGCATCTACCAACTGATCAATTAGGGGTAGTGGAAAACAATCCTTATTGAGATTGGAGAAGTCAATGCAAGTTCTCCACTTCCCATTGGGTTTGGGGACCAAAACAGGGTTAGCAACCCAAGTCAAATACTTTGCTTCCTTGATAAACCCACACTTAAGTAGGCGAGCTAATTCTTCTTCTAAAGCTTCTGATCGTTCTCTCCCCAGAAGCCTTCATTTTAGTGACTCTACATTGTTGTCCAAATTTAGAGTATGATTCCCACCAAGACTGATTCCCACCAAATCTTCATGCTACCAGGCGAAGACGTCCAGGTTATTTCTCAAAAACTCGACTAGCTCCTTCTTCCTTTTGGTTCCAAGGTTTTTTCCAACCTTTATTACCCTTGAAGGTACTTCTAGGTCGATGTTGATTTCCTCGAGCTCTTCCAACACTTGGAGCTCATACTTGTCTTCACCTAATCTTGGATCATTGTCGTCTTCCTGGGCGACCTTGTTATTTCCATGTTGAGGTTCTTCCTCCTCATGGGCAATTTCCATTGCCTGGGTTCCTCTCCTCATTCAATAACGATGATTGCTTACTGCTCAGGTTGTGATTTTCCCTGCATGGCAATGCTATAGCATTCCTTGGCAGCAAATTGGTATCCTCTTACAATACATATACCTTAGGTTGAGGGGAACCTCATTGATAGGTGTCACATCGAGGTGATAGCCTCAAAAGTCATCAGAGTGGGTCATCCCAAAATCGTATGTGAAGCGGTCAGACAATCGATTACGACGAACTCAAGTATTTTAGAAGTAGTTCGCGTATCATCCCCTAGCGTAACTACAAGTTTGATCGTCCCTATTGCTCCCATTCCTTCTCCTGAGAATTCATACAATGTCATTGATTAGATGGGCCTAACAAATTAGGTGGGCCTAAACAATTCGTTAAGATCTGCAAGAAACCTAAAAGAGAGGAGAAATATTCTTGGAGTCTTGAAAACAAGGCATAGGCTATTTTTGAATTTTTTTTATAGGTTGTAAATTTAGAAATACCCAATAGTACTTAGTTCATCATTTATTGTTTATTTATTTATATATTGTATTTATTTAATAAATGTTAATTAACGTTTGATTGATAACATGATCATGCATTATTCAATTATATGTCATTCATGAAACCCACAAATTTTTCATTAATCATGGATCTCTTAGAAACATGATTATTTAGGAATTTCGTAATTGTTTTTGTAAATTGTTTTGGAGAAATCAATTGCATGTAAACTACTAAGTATTAAATTAGTTTAAACTTGGTAACTCACATTATAATAAAGGCAATAGTTTTATAGGCCTTTAACATAACCAACTTTATTTAAAAAGTGATTTAGTAAAGTTAAATGAATGTAATGGGTAATTATCTATATCACACTAATTGTAGAAACATGCGCTTTTATAATTAAATGTATTTTGTAATTAATTACATTCATAGGTTATTAATAGACTAGTAATTAATTTGTAATAAATTGATTAGTTTAATAAAACACATTTTTTCTAAAAAAAAAGTAAGTGGGAGAAGGTGAACATCTCAATGTTCACCTTATTAGTACAATGCCGTGACCTATGAATAGGTCCTCAAGGCAGCTTTGTTTCCATCTCCCTAAGGATGGTTTCTAGACATATTAATACCAAGGTTGGCTTCTTACGAAGATAGGAAGGAGTGATGTATTTTAGCCTTGACCCATCCTAAGGTGGCACTCTCTAAGTTAAGTCGTGAATTCCAAAATAACGGGTTACACTTATAGAGATGCAATTAAGCTTTTGTAGTGGATAATTACATCTTGAACAAACGAACGGTACTTTATTCTTAAAAGAGAAAATAAAAAGTTATTTTGAGTTTTAAAATATAATGATAAGATAGTCTTATAAGCTATCTGAATTTAACTTGACCGACCCTAAGGCGACACTTTATTTGTTGGGTAGTTTTATCGTGGAAAAGTAAATATTTATTTATGTGTTTAAATTGTTGTATTCATGCATCATATTTAGATTTTGAATAATAGATATTTTTTCAAATAGTAATATTATTGTATTTTATTTCTTTCAAATAAAATGTCTGAAAACGACATCAATATAGTGATTGAACTTAATGATGAAAATATAGTATTTTGGAGAAATGATATCGATATATTATTTCAAAGAGATAACTTGATGGAAGCTGTTAAAATACCATCAATTCAAGATCCACCAATATAAGATTCAATGAATGATCAGTTTAAGTATGCCAAGTGGTTGAGGATAAATCATATGACTAGGTATTATTTGTTTCAATTAGTAAATATAGAGACCAAAAATACTCAGCAAAATCTAAAATCTGCATATGATATATGGGAGGCCATCCATGCTACATATGGACAAATATATGATAAGTGGTTTTATGAGAATGAAATCCTATCGGCCAAGCGTGAAATAATTGTTGAAATTATGAAGAATAAGAAAGGTAAATATGATTTATTCATTCTTATAACTAAGTGGAAAAAGATATGTCTTCTTGAATTTTTAGCTTTGTGTTCACTAACAATGTTTATTCTTCTATGCAAATAATTGAATATTACGATTCAAAGAAGGCTACTAATGATGTTCATGAAGTCAAAGAGAGAGAAAGAGTCTAGTTCAAGAAAGTATTTTTATTTTAAAATTCTTTAGTTATTATTAAAAGAAAACTTTATTATTGTTTGAACAATGTCTTAGTTTGTTTCTTTTAGTATTCTGAATTTTATTGCACGTATTAATTTTAGAATATTTTATTTATAATTTGATTATTCTTAATTTTTCTTTAGACTTTAAAAATGCTTTCATACAAATTGAACAAACCTTTAATAACTCAGAATTATTAAAGTAAAAAAACTACAAGGAAACAAAAGACAAAAGTTTCAACGGAGGATGACACATAACTTTGACATCTTAGACTTTTTCATGTAGGTCTAGACAAGATAAACCAGTTAACAAAAGATGGACCTTTGAGAGAACTAAGAGTTGAAACTCTTCTGGTTTATGAATCTTGTCTAGAAGGCAAAATGACCAAACATCATTTCTTAGTGAAAGGCAATAGAGCTAAAGAAACTTTGGAGCTTGTAGATAGTGATGTATGTGGTCCAATAAATATGTACAAGCAAGAGGTTGGTATGACTACTTCGTCACTTTTCTCGATGATTACTCAAGATATGCTTATACTTACTTAATGCTTAGGAAGTCTTGGTAAGTTTCAAGAATTCAAAGCAGAGGCCGAGAAGAATTTAGGTAATACTTTTAAAACACTTTGATCTAATCGAGGTGGAGAATATTTGGACTTAGAATTCAAAGATTTCTTGTTGGAGCATGGTATTCAATCCTAACTCACATCGCCATGAACACCACAAAAAAATAGTGTTTTTGAAAGAAGAAACAGGTCCTTGTTAAACATGGTCAGGTCTATGTTAAGCTACTCTTCACTTCCTCTCTCATTCTGGGGATATGCACTTCAAACGATGGCTTACATTTTGAATGTAGTCCCATCTAGGACCATAAGCAATATACCACTAGAATTGTGGAATGGAAACAAACCTATTTTGCCCCATTTCCGCATTTGAGGTTTTCCTTCTAATATTCTTAGACATAAATAAGGGAAACTTGATTCATGGTCTGAAGTGTGCATTGTTGTGGGCTACGCTCTAGAAACAAGAGGCGGTTACTTTAGTCCCAAGGACCAAAAGGAATTTGTTTCAAAAAATGCGACCTTCCTTGAACACGACTATATGAATAACTATAAACCTCGAAGCAAAGTAGTTTTGGAGGAACTCATAGTTGATAAGATTCCATCAACTTCATCTTCATCATTAAATGATAATCGATAAACCGAGGAAACCACTATTCCTGGAAAAGAAACCCCGGTGCAACGTCATAGTGGGAGAATTGTGAGACAACCTTGTTTACCCAAATATGGCTGCTGATGGCGTGGCAAGAATTTCTCATATGTGGTTGACATGTGGCAGCGTCATTATGAAGAGGTGTTATTCGTCTATCAATCAGCTCCCTATTGCTTCATCATACCTCACGATTAGATGCGACCAGACTGGTCGCATGCTTCGATTTATTTCCTTAAAAGATATGCAATCTTGTAATAATTACAATTATTATTTCCTCTTTATTGCCTTGATACGCTGAGATTAGGGATAATTAAGGCCCATTGGCCCATGTAACCCCCTTTCGCCTATAAATATGAATGAGGGAGCTCAAGGAAGGGACTTTTGAACTTTTTTCTAAATACTAAGAGAAAGGGCGTATAGTGTGATTATCCTCCAAACAGTTGTAATTCTCCCAAGGCTTGTGAAACTCAAGAACCCTAGTTCTTTGATCACGACATTGAGATTCAACATCAATAATAGCACTAAGTGGACGTAGGTCATTACCATTCATTAAGGCCGAACCACTATAAATCGTCTGTGTCATTTCTTTACCATTTGGTTCCATTCTTGACTATCATCTCATTTCTTGTCGTAATTCTGACTCCGTGTTGTTAGCCAAATCAAGGGTCAACATTCTGGTGCTTTCATTGAGAGTTTGATAAAAAAAGTTGTAAGAAAATCAAATGACAAAGACATCTAAGAGAGCTGGACAGGCCGCTGGCGCTGCATCATCTCAACCTCCTCCTCCGAATGTGGCAGAGAATGAACCAGATGTAGAGTTTGAAGAGGAGGATTTGGATACGGAAACACTGAGGGCAACACTGGGGGTGTTGTAGGATGAGTTGGCCAATCTGAGGGCCAATCAGGAGAGCACAACAGAGACAATGGCGCTGCAGCAGAAAGAGATTGGGCGTTAGCGCCAGGAGTTGAATGAGCGGCAGGCGGACATGGACCGTCGGCAGAGGGATGCCATGAGCGCTCTTGAGGCAGCCATTTAGTTGCCTTGTGGATAGGCTGTGCTGGCCTCTCAACCGAATCAGCCACCGAGTGCGCCACCACAGTGGGCTCCCAATCCAAGTCCTCCGCTCCAGCCAGCAAGCCCCCAAAACTTGGAGCAGTTAGGATGATGTCCGAATTCAGGATCTTGAGCAGTAGCCTCCATCTCAAGTTGGTCGAGACAATCCCCAGCACCAGAGGCATCATAGGGCCGGGCAGCCGCCCCATAGCCCTAAACGCCCAGGAGACGAAGAGCCAAATCCACCGAACAGGGGGCAACATCCTTCTACCAATAGAAGGAACAACGAGATAGGCTCTGCGGTCAGGGGCCCCCCACGACATAAGAATGCATGGGGACCCAACGACCAGCGTAGGCCTCCTCCTGACGCTCGGCAGATGCCAGCCCGAGGAGGAAACAACATGAATAGCCAATCGCACCATAGTCGGCCACAATTTAGAGACGGCCACGACTATAATGAGGCCGATTCTGGTAGGGGAAATTTTGGTCGGAGGTATGAAGATAGAGGTGGATTCAGAAACCCCCCACCTAGAGAAAATAGGCTGACAAGCCATAACATTGGGGGGCAACCCCGACAAAACAACGTCTTTGATCGGCTAGGAGTTAGAGAGCAGAGGCACATGGATGAAGATTTGAGGGACGTGCTCAACGACCGTCGCGAGAGGCACGATGAGTACGCTCCCCCGGCGTCAGTCACCCCAGCGATCCCAGATGCGATTCAGGCACAAATTGATGCCCTGAACCAAGCAGTACAACCACTAGTTGGGAGTCGAACATCCCACATAGAGTACGGTCGGAGGAGGGGCACTCCATTTGTGCAAAGGATTGTTGTGGCAGAAACCTCCAGTAAATTTAAAATTCCTGTATTGCCAAACTTTGATGGGTACGGAGACCCAGTATCTCATGTCAAAAAATTTGAGATACAATGTATATACAGAAAGTATCAGACGATGTCTGCTGCAGGATCTTCCCCGCAACCCTGTCTGACACTGCCCAGGAGTGGTTCTTTAAGTTCACTCCTGCTAGCATAGTATCCTGGGAGATGTTCGTGAAGGAATTTTACAGACAATTCTATGCGGGTCGCGTACACCCCACTGAGGTCAACCAGCCTGTCGAGATATGCCAGAATGAGGGAGAGCCCTTGAAGGAGTATGTCCAGTGCTTTATGCGAGCAGCAGCTGTAGCCAAAACAGTGGGTGACAAAGGCAAGATGATGGCCCTAACTACTGGGGTTAGGCACCATTCCCCTCTCTAGAGCAGCCTTGTCAGTTCTGTCAATGGCGTAGCTATTCTGGAGAACCCCTCAACGAACTGCCGATAGTACCCTACTAAGCCCAAAAAGCTTCTCACTTCAGGAACATTGCTCGGTCTAGGCCAATCTCTGACCGCCTCAATCTTACTTAGGTCAACCAGAATCCCCTCCTTACTGACAATATGGCCCAGAAATGTAACTTGTGGTAACCAAAACTCACACTAACTGAACTTAGCATATAACTTATGCTCTCTCAACCGCTGTAGAACCAACCGTAGATGCTGCTCGTGCTCTGTCTCTAACTGAGAATACACCAAGATGTCGTCGATGAACACAATCACAAACTTATCCAGATAATCTCTGAAAACCCTATTCATCATGTCCATAAAGGCTGCTAGGGCATTGGTTAATCCAAAGGACATAACCAGGAATTCATAGTGTCCATACCTCATTCGGAAAGCGGTCTTTGGTATGTCCTCCACTTTAATCCTTAACCGATGGTAACCTGATCGGAGGTCTATCTTAGAAAACACAGTTCTTCCCTGTAACTAATCAAATAAATCATCGATCCTAGGCACTGGATACTTGTTCTTAATGGTTAACTTGTTTAGCTCCCTGTAATCAATACACATCCTAAGGGATCCGTCCTTCTTCTTAACAAACAATACTGGAGCACCCCATGGCGAGAAACTCGGTTTGATGAACCCCAAATCAAGTAACTTCTGCAACTGAATCTTCAACTCCTTTAACTCCGCTGGAGCCATTCTGTAAGGTGTCCTAGATACTGGCTCTGCTCCTGGTACCAACTCTTTAACAAAGTCAATCTCTCGCTGCGGTGGCAACCTTGGCAAATCTGCCGGAAACAAATCCGGAAACTCACACACCAATCTAGTCTCACCCGGTCCAACCGGCACCACCCTAGAGGTATCCACAACACTCGCTAGAAATCCCATGCAACCTCCCTGCATCAGGTCTCTAGCCTTCAGTGCTAAAATCATTCGTACTCGCGGTCCACCAACTGTCCCCACAAACTCAAAGGGTACCTCCCCTTCCGGTTCAAAAGTCACCATTCTGTACTTGCAATTAATTGTTGCCCCATAGTTTGATAACCAATCCATCCCTAGAATCATATCAAAGTCATCCATCTCTAGCTCAATCAAATCAACAGACAGCTCCCTACCATCTACCTCTATTGGCAATGCTCTAATCCATTTCCTAGAGACCACCAGTTCTCCTGTTGGCAACAAAGTCTGAAATCCCCTAGCATACACACCACTAGGTCTACAAAGTTGATCTATCACTCTAGTAGATCTAGATACGAGCAGCATCACAACTCCTCAAGCGCTGTGGTGTGATAGCGGTTTAGAGAACTGCCCTGGCCCCTGACTTCGTGAGGGTTGCGGTGCGACCCCGCGAACCCAACTTTCTTCTAACCAATTCCTCCAAAAACTCACCCCAAAACCGTACCAAACCAACAATTAAATCCCAAAACATTAGCAGCATATCCCAGGCAACAAAACTCAACCTTAAAATAGATTAAAAACTGATCAAACCATAGAATCCAATCAAATCTTAAGAAACTAAAGGAAAACAAAACTCAGAAACATAAATCTCAAATTACCTCTAATTAAGTCATTTTCCAGCTAAATCCCTAAGTTATCAATCTTCTAATCTTCCCTAGAATCGTTATGACTCTAACCTTGCTTGAATCCGAGCTTTAAAACTCGAGTTTCCTTCAAAAAGGCTAATGAGGGTAATGTGAGAAAACAAGAAAGAGAACAAGAGAGCTTAACATGTTTTTTATTTATGTCAGGTTACTTAGAGCTAAAGTAACCTTAAGCAAATCCCAAGGCTCGGGGTACGCAAAAATGTCCCCGAGAGTAAAATGGTCAAAATCTCTAGAAATCCCACCTAATCTCACTAACTTCGAATATTTATTCACATTACCCAACATCCCGGTAATGTAGTAAATACTCCTTGACTCCCCTTGAGTAGAGTATTAGTTCCGTTGTGACTTTCCCACTGACTTGCTCCCTAGGATTGCCTCGTGCTGAGTAACCTAGATATATCCACATAATAATGTGGTCTCTCACATATATGCACATATATTCCAAATATATCCATAACGGGCCAAATTACGAAAATTTCCCTTCTGATAAGAAACTGGCCCACATGCATATTTAATACAACAAAACATGCATATCTAGTCATATTATGATATAACTCACATAATCATACAATGATACACATATATATATATCACATAAACACATAATTTCCATAATTTTCCATATTGGTCCCCTAATCGAGGCCCTAAGCCTTATTAGGTAATTTGGGACGTTACAACTATCCCCTCCATACAGAAATTTCATCCTCAAAATTTTACCTAAATAGCTCGGAATAACAATTTTGCATATCTGACTCTAGCTCCCAGCTCACTTCCTCAACCTTGTTGTTCCTCCATAATACCTTAACTAAAGGTATAGTCTTGTTCCTCAGGACCTTGTCCTTTCTATCTAGTTTCTGGAGTGGGTGTTCCTCATAGGAGAGATCTGCCTGAAGCTTCAGATCCTCGTAACTCAATACATGAGTCACGTTTGACACATATTCTGAAGGGTCGAAATATGGAACACATTGTGTATGGTCGACAGTGCCGGAGGTAAGGCTAATCTATAGGCCACCTGACCAATCCTCTCCAAGATTTCAAATGGTCCCACAATTCTAGGGCTCAGCTTGCCCTTCTCCCCAAATCTCCTCACCCCTTTCCATGGAGAGACTTTAAGGAAGAGGTAGTCTGCCACCTGGAACTCCACATTCCTGCATTTCGGATTAGCATTACTTTTCTGCCTGCTTTGAGAAGCGAGCTTCTGAACTCTGATCTTCTCAATAGCCTCATTGGTCCTCTAAACTACCTCAAGACCTAAGTAATTTTTTTCTTCTGTCTCATCCCAATGAATGGATGATCTACATTTCCTACTATACAACATCTCATAAGGAGCCACCCCAATGGTCGAATAATAGCTATTATTGTAGGAAAACTCTATTAAAGGTAAATACTTACTCTAGGATCCTTCAAAGTTCAGCACACATGCTCGCAGCATGTCCTTTAATATCTGTATTGTCCTCTCATATCATCCATCTATCTGAGGATGATAAGCAGTACTAAACTTCAATTGTGTACCCATATCCTTCTACAAACTTCCCCAAAACTTGGAAGTAAATGTGGGGTCCTGATCGGACACGATCGACCTCAGAGCCCCAGAAGGCACATTATCTCTCTCAAATAGAGATCTACGTACTGGTCAACTGTATATGTCATCCTCATTGGTAAGAAGTTAGTTGATTTGGTATATTGATCTATGATAACCTACACCGAATCATTTGACCCACATTCCTGGGTAACCCTACCTTAAAATCCATCTTGAAGTCCTCTCATTTCCACTATGGGATGTCCAAAGGCTGTAATAGCCCCACTGGTCTCTGAAGCTCAGCTTTGGTTAGCTGACATCTCAAGCACTTAGCAATATATTTTGTCACATCCCTCCTCATCCCAGGCCACCAATATAGTGATCTCACATCCTAATACATCTTTGTGGTGCCTGGATGAAAAGAGTAAGGGGTTTTATGAGATTCATCCAAAATCTCCCATATGATAATAGTGTCCATCAAAACACAAATCTGACGCTTGTATCTCAGCAAACCCATATCTAACACTGTATAGTCCCTAGCCAGTCAAGCTAGGATGTCCCCTCTAATTCTCGTCAGCTATGGATAACCTAATTCTCCTTCCTTTATCCTTTCTAATAGTGTAGACTGTAGCATGATGTTGGCCAATTGGCCCACTGACAACTCTATTCCAGCTCCAGTCATATCCTCTGCCAACTCCCTAGATATTTGTCTTGCATTAGATAACAGTCTCAGACCCTTTTGTCTTAAGCCATCTGCCACCACATTGGCCTTTTCTGGGTGATACAGGATTTCACAATCATAATCCTTCGCCAACTCCAACCAATGCCCCTGTCTCATGTTCAGGTCTTTCTGTGTGAAGAAGAATTTCAAGCTTTTGTGTTAAGTGTAAATCTCACACTTCTCCCCATAATAGTAATGCATCCATACCTTTAATGCAAAGACCACTGCTGCCAACATCTGATCATGAGTGGGATATCTATGTTCATACTCTTTCAACTAATGTGATTTATAAGTAATCACCTTCCACATTTGTTGTAAGACTTAGAACCGGAGCTGTGATCAATCGCCGCTTCAACTCCTGGAAGTTATTCTCACACTTATCTGACCACGTAAACTTTTGATTCATACGTTTCAGTTAAATCAATGGAGTAGCAATCCTTGAGAACCCTTCCACAAAACACATATAATAACCTGCCAATCCAAGAAAACTCCTGATCTCTTAGGCATTCCTTGGCCTTAACCATTCTCTAACTACTTCAATCTTGGCTGGGTCCATCTTGATCCCTTCCCTACTGACAATATGACAAGGAAAAGTTACCTGATGTAACCAAAACTCACATTTCTTGAACTTTGCAAACATTCTATGTTCCCTTAGCCTCTGTAGAACCAACCTAAGATGCTGCTCATGTTTTGCCTCTTTCTGAGAATAGACTAGAATATCGTTGATAAAGACGATCACAGACCGATCTAGATAATCTTTGAACACCCTAATCATCAAATCCATAAAATCAGCTGGGGCATTAGTCAAACCAAATGACATGACTAAGAACTCGTAATGCCTGTATTTAGTACGAAAGGCAGTCTTAGGCATATCTCACTCCTTGATCCTCAGCTGGTGATAACTAGATCGAAGATCTATCTTTGAGAATACCGTCTTACCCTGCAATTGATCAAACATGTCATCTTACCTTGGCAGAGGATACTTGTTCTTGATTGTTAACTTGCTCAACTCCCTGTAGTCAATGCACATCCTCAGAAAACCATCCTTCTTTTTCACAAAAAAGACTGGTGCACCCCATGGTGAGATACTGGGTCTAATAAAACCCAAGTCTAACAAATCTTGCAAATGTACCTTTAGTTCCTCTCTGCTGGGGCCATTCATTACGGTGCCTGAGACACTGGTTATGTCCCTGGTGCCAGTTCGATAACGAACACTATCTCTCTGTATGGCGGTAACCCTGGTAAATCCTCTAGAAACACATCTAGAAACTCACAGACTAATCTCATCTCCTCTAGTCCCACTGGCACGACCTAAGTGGTATCCACCACACTAGCTATGAATACTATGCAACCACCTAACAATAGATATCTAGCCCTCAATACAGATATCATAGGTACACAAGGTCGATGCACAGTGCCAACAAATACAAAAGGGTCCTCACCCTTAGGCTCAAAGGTTACCATCTTCCTGCTACAGTCTATGGTTACCCCATACTTTACTAACCAGTCCATACACAGAATCATATCGAAGTCAGTCATAACCAGGTCTATCAAATCTACTAACAACTCTCTACCCTCAACTGTCACTGGCAATGATCTAACCCATCTCCTAGATACTACGAACTCCATAGTGGGAAATAAGGCCCCAAACCCTACAACATAATAATCACATGGCCTACACAGTCTATAAATAATCCTACTAGCAACAAAAGAGTGTGTAGCACCAGAAATAATCAAATAGTATAAGAGTTTCCAACAATAGAAAGCTAACCTATCACTAGTGAGGGACAAGCCTCACCTCCTACCTGTGTCAATGTGAACACTCAAGCTGGGGTCAAGCTATCCGCCTTCCTTGATTCTTCATTTCTCCCTTTCGGGTAATCTCTCTTTATGTGTCCCACTATCCTCCAAAAAAAGCAAGCCTTTGCCCGAAAGTCCCCTATATGGCGCCTCCTACATCCGGCGCACTCTGCAAAGGTCCTCCAGCCCTCATTCCTACCTTGGCAGCCTGTCTAAATACCATGTGGTCTCTTGTCAAGGCCTAGAGCTGAAAAGGCATCTAGAGCCTTCCTTTTCTGATCAGTGGGGCCTCCACCACTTCCTGAACCCATAAATAGAGGTCCCTTCCTCCTAATATCTCTTCTGGATGCATTCTCGGGCCATATTTTATTCTCTATGCCCTTAGTAGTAAGGGCCTTCTCTACAACCTGTGCATAAGTCATCACCCCTCGCACGGTGGTAATACAAACATCTCGGGCTATCACAGGTTGTAGCCCTTGAAGGAGTCTTTCCTTCCTCGTCCCATCAGTGGCACCAACTCTATAGTGAACTTGGCTAGTCTATCAAATCTTAGTGCTTACTTTGTCAGTGACATAATTCCCTGAAGCAGTTACTGAACTCTTCAACTTTTGCAGCCCTGATAGCATAATTGTAATATTATTATTTGAACAGAGTTCTAAACACTCCCCAATCTAAGGTATTAACGTTTCTAGTCTGGGATATCACCTCCCACCAGATTCAGGAAACCTCCCAAAACATGTATATGGCACCGGCCACCCTCTCATCACTAGCCACCCTCATAAAGTCCTGGATGGTGGTAACAATACTCATCCATTGTTTGGCCTTAATCGAATCTGCACTGCCCTAAAAAACTGGAGGGTGATGTTTTCTAAACTTTTCATAAAAGGGTTCCCATCTGTTCCCAGCCTCTGGCGGCTGTTGTACGGTTGGTACCATCACATGTGGTACCTCTGGAAAAATGTTCCCTGCAGGAACCTATTGTTGTCTCAGGAGGCAGATTTCTTCTTTCTGCCTCAATAGCCTTGCTTGCATATCAGCAAGCACTTGCTGCCAGTTCTTAGGATCTGGCAGAGGGGTCTAAACCTAATTATCATTCTTACCATGTCTATCATTCTGGTCCTGATCTTCCTGGCTAGTTGACGACTCTATCTGCCTTGGAAGCATTCTTCCAAGCTTATACCTTGCTGCAATAATCAATTCGGCCAGTTAGGTAGTAATGACTAAACCTCTTGCCGCCTCACGGTTGAAGATTGAACAAACAATCATTCATATTCAACAATCATGCTAATAAGCATGTCGATTCATATTCATATCCAAGCATGGTGCTAATACACACTTTCTAACATTCGTAACCAAATAACAATGTTAATAAACATTTTTTGGCATACATGTATCTATGACAACGTTAATGAGTGTGTCCTGACCTACATATCCATATAACAATGCTAATATGGGCTTCCTTTTCATTCACAGGCAATATCAGTGCTAATAAGCACATCCTGATCATTCATGCAACAATGAAGGGCCAGGCCCTATCAGAATATCTCATGCTACCTAATAAGGCAGACAGATAAGGCATTTATATCTTATTTAAGTAGTTAAACACATAACAACATAAATAGTTACTAAACCCTGAGTTGATCTTGTCTTTAGTGGCGAGTGTACATGCCTAACCTATCTTCAAGAACCCTCTAATACCAAGTTGTAATGTCCTGGATAGCCAAGACCGTGACACTGTGTATTTTAAATAGTGCTAGGCTTGCTAATCAAGTCATTTGGCCATAAATGTGCAACTAAATGTGATTAACGGTTTAGGGTAAGAAATTTTGGTCAAAAGGAATAGTTATTTCATCAAAATGTTAAGTTGTACATAGGATCCTATAATAAACGTTTTCAAAGTTGTTTACAGTTCCAAATGGGTAATTACCACTCAAAAGTTACAACCAGCTGACCTAAGCGGCAAAAATAGGGTTTAACCCTAGTTCCTCTGAGAAACCCCGACTATTGTGGTCGAGCAGCCTCATATGTACACGTTGCCACTGAAGTGTGCAACTCATGGCTGGTCCAACTTCCCTTTCCCCTTAACTACACCACATAGCACCCGTGAGCCAAGGCTCAGCAAACAGTCTCATAAGCAGTTAATAACACATTACCAGGTTATAATAAGCATGCCTAGCAGTAATAACCCTACTAATGCATGCATACCATTCATATAAATGAATACAATGTCATATGTGGGCCAGTTTCCCTAATTAAATGATTTACTGAATCGTATCGAGTCCCGTTGCCCAAAATATATTATTGCTGAATCATACTAGGGGCACAACCCTAGGATATGGGACTAATAAGTCACCCTGGGGCCCACTGCCCTATCCTTTGTATAACCAGCCTTGGAGCTGGCCCAGCGTACCTAGTGCTTAATTTTCCACAATCATTGGGTCAGACAAGCGTATGATGCACTCCTGATTAGGCGTAACAATATCGACCAGTGCTCAACGTGCTATTGTCGCGCTTGACTTATAAGTCAATACTTTTCAATCAGATAATGCAGACAAGCATATATCATATAACAAATATTTGGATATAGAGCATTCATCATGATTAATCAACAATCACAGGCATAATCATAATCATGAACATTCTCAAGGGACAATGCCCTAATCAAGTCTTGTTGACCCTCGATTTATTCAATGACACGGAGTCACAAAATATGATAAGAATGATAGAACTTAATATAAGAATTAAAATGATACAATGGGTTTATAGTGGTTTGGCCTCAAATATTGGTAATAACCTACATCTACTTAGTGTTTTATTGATATAAACTCCAAGACTTGTGATCAACAAACAAGGGTTCACTAAGTTTCACAAGCTCCAAAGTTGAATACAAAGATTGTGTATTGAAACACTTGCTCTCTCTGAATACAAAATATTGCGCCCCTATTAATGAATCATAAAAGTCCTATTTATAAGCTCATGGATGAACATATAGGTCTATGGGCCGTCTAACTTGTGTTACTAACATAACCAAACTGTAATAGAAATAATAATATTTACATATAAATATAATCAAATATCTAGGGAATATCTAACTCATAACCGTCCTCGAGCATTTGCCTCGGTCCTACGAGCAAATCTGGTCACATGTGTTCGCAGATCTTCTTTTCCTGTGGCTCAGCATATTCCTTGTTCCTATCGAGTAGCTTTAATTTGCTCTTGATAACCTGGTCGTTGGTCGACCAGGTTTTCATCAATAACTAGTCATGTACTGTCCATGTGCCTCTTAAACATGCCACATCATCATGCAACTATTTTAGGGGAACATTTTCCCCCCAAGTTTATTTCAATGCAATCAACATTTAATAAACTTATTTGACCAGTAATTCTGGTGACCCGTCACATCTGTCAGTACTTACTTTCTCGAAAGGGTAAGTAATCATAGCCCTTTCACTTTCACAGACACAATTTGACGGTTATTGCGATTTCCCATGCATCGAGACCCTATTCTCATCATTACTCACCATTAATTCCCTGAGTAGTATAAATATAAGCTCATTCACTCCTTTTCACATTTGCCCAAACTTTCTCTCTCTCTTTAAGAACACTCCGAACTCTCTCAAGACTGTCAAGCTTTTCTCAATGCAATCTGAATCTTTTGGAGCGATTTTGAGCAATTTCTCTGTGATTTCTTCAACATTCTTCATTCCAAGTAAGTTTTCGAGCAACCTTTTTAGATTTTGTAACAAGAATTTTGGTTATGATTTACCAGTTTTTGTAACTGGTTTTACACTATTCTTGGCGAGTTTTTGTGTAGATCGGGTCTAGGCAAAAAACACATAAAAAATTATGCTAGAATAGGGATTTTATGCAATATAATGCATACAAAAAATGTTTAGACAGAGTATTGGGTTTATTTAGACTGATTTCGAGTCCAAAATTGACGTGAAAATTCAATTTCGGGTATTTCGGGAAAACTGTGTTTTTTCCGTCCATTTTCAAAGTTGAAATGTTTTTCGGAATTTTTTTTTCATATTCACTTTTTGATTCATTTTTCCAACTTGTTCGCATGTTTGTTATGTTTTTATCATGATGTTGTTGGTCGTATAAAAGCTAAACTTTTATACACGAGCAGTGCTATCCTTATTTTTCTTTTTCTTCTTTCTTTATTGGTCATATATTCTCACTTCCCCTTTGCTCTTCTCAGATATTCATGCATGATCCCTGGGGAGGTGAGAGACCAATTGACAGTGACCTGCTTGCTCTGCTATTCAAGGATTAGGAACAACCTTCTCTACCTTTTCTAGAGCCTTCTGCACCACCTCCAATTCCTACAACCAGCCTTCCTCAGAATCCTCCAAAGAAACAACCAAACACGGGTCGTGTTAAATACATTGCTCATAGAAAAGAAAACCCACAAACTCCCCTAACACCAAGGGTCCTTCGAATGACCCTTAACCCTTGAATGTTGTGCCACCAGAGATCCAACCTAAAGCCCATCCACATGAAGGCCTACGAGCTATAATACCTTGGTACATTGCCCCTCCAATCGTCATATCTACCAGGATGGTAGTAAAATATCCCAAGAAGTACGGACTTCCTGGGATTATTCTACAGAAACCAACACCCGACAAAAGGGCGAACGTACCCAGGGGAACATTTAGCGCCTGGTCGAGGCAATTCTGCCCTAGCAAAAAAAGTTTCGAGGGGTAGCCAATTATTTTGATGTGGTCCCATTCCAAATAACTCCCAACGAATATAGAGTGCTTTCAGAACACTATATCTTGTATAATCATACAAATTTGCATGTACCTACCCCTCAAGAGATGAACTACCTGTTGGATCTCAAATCCAACCCCAACCAAAGTAACATGGGGTTCTTCCATTTTTATCCCATGTCCTAATCAAGTCTATATTCATCAACCGAGCAAAGCCCTAATCATGTTTATCACGTACTGGGTGCAGTTTTCTTACCTCAAGTCAGAGTGTAATGTTTAATAAGAAAGACCCTTGAGAACGATCCTCATTATGAGCCCCCAGCAATAACCTAGTCGGACTGAGTCCTAGCCTCCGAGACATCAAATTCTACTAAACCAGGTAGTAGGGTCGACCCCGAGCCCTTAGGTTTGAGTTCTTGCACTCAAAATCCTCTTTGGCCAAAATCCTCTATTTGCGCCCCGTCGCCCCACAATTAGGGTCGCGACGCCCACAATTAGAGTCGCGACTCTCCATAAAAAGGAGAGCCCAGCCCAAATTACTCTAGATACGGGCTATGGCGTAACTCCACAAGAGCCGCGACACGACAGCGGTTCAGAGAATTGCCCAAAACTCACCCCAAAACCTTACCAAACCCACAATTCTATCCCAAAACATCATCAGCATATCCAGGGGAACAAAAGCCAACATTCAAATGCATTAAAAACTAATCAAATCATAGAATCCAATAAAAGCTTAAGAAACTCAAGGAAAACAAAACTCAAAAACTTAAAGCTTAAATTACCTCTAATTAAGTCATTTTCCAGCTAAATCACTGGTTATCAATCTTCTAATCTTCCATAGAATCGTTATGACTCTAACCTCATTTGAATCAGAGCACTAAAATGCGAGTTTCCTTTGAAAGCGCTAACGAGCGTAAAGTGAGAGAACTGGAGAGAGAGAAAGCAAGAGAGTTGAACGTGTTTTCTATTTATGTCAGGTTACTTCGAGCTCAATTGACCTTAAGAAAATCCCAAGGATCGGGGTACCCAAAAACGTCCTCTAGGGTAAAATGGTCAAAATCCCCATAACTACCTCCTAATCTCGCTAACTCCGAATATATCCTTGAATATTTATTCCCATTGCCTAATATCCCGGTAATGGACTATATACCCCTTGCTTACCCCGAGTTGAGTATTGGTCGCGTTGTAACTTTCCCGCTAACTTGCTCCCTAGGATCACCTCGTGTCGAGTAACCTAGATATATTGACATAATAATGTGGTCTCTCACATATATCACATATATGCACATATACTCCAAAAATACCCATAATGAGCCAAATTACGAAAATTGCGCTTCTGATAAGAAACAGGCCCATGTGCAAATTTAATACACCTAAATAGGCATATCTAGTCATATTATAACTCTCATAATCATACAATGATACACATATATATCAGATAAGCACATAATTTCCATAATTTTCCATCATGGCACCCTAATCAAGTCCTTGAGCCATATTTGGTAATTTGGGACGTTACAATTATTATGTTGTGTCTACTCCCATCCTTTCTCAACTTTCTATTGAGAAACTAATTGGAGAAAACTACCTTAAGTGGAAGCAGAGTATCAACATAGTGTTGATTGGTGGCAGCCCCAAGTTCGCCTATGGTCAGTCTCCAGAAGTTTTAGGTGAAGGAGCTACCAAGAATGTTAGAGATAAATACGAGCATTGACAAACGGCTAATAACAAGGCACGGTACTACATGTTGACTTGTATGGTCGACACTCTCAAGACAAAGATGGAGAATGTCGAGACAACCTACGAAATCATGGATCAGCTCCAAGACATGTTCGGGGAAAAGTTTGTGCAGACTCGTTTTGAGGCCTCCAAGAAAGATGCCAATGCATGGATGGCACCATCTCTGCATATTCGTGATCAACTCAACTATGGTCTAACGTAGCTCATGAATGAGCTTCATATTTATGAGTCAATCATGGGTGGACCAAGTAAGGGAGGAGAAAAGAAGACTATTGATGTTGTTGCTGATCAAGCAATGGCAGAAGCTAACCTAGCTTCATCTTTGAAAGCTAAAAACAAGAGGAAAGGTGGACAAAACACCAACCCCAGGCCTGCAAAGGCTGAAAAGACGAGTGCACAGACGCATAAGGGGAAGAAAAAGAAAAACAAGAAAGGTAAGTGCTTTCACTTAAATGAGAGAGGGCATTGGAAACATGATTGCCCCAAGTTTCTAGCAGCGAAAAACAAAGGCAATGATTATAGTTAATTTATCTTAGAAACATGTGTTTTAGAGAATGATAAATCTATTTGAATTATTGATTATGGATCTACTAACTGTAACGCCCTCCTAATCCAGGACCGTTACACTGTGTACTTAAAATTCTACCAGACCTGCTAATCAGGTCATTTGGTTTAAAGTGTGTAACTAAGATTAATGACAAGGGTTACGGTTAAAAAATTTGGTCAAAGAACCATTGAATTTTATTCCAAAAATTTTATATAACATGGGATCCCAAAATATTACAACTCAACTATTAAACAGGATAGATACGTATCAAAAGTTACATCAGTCGGCCTAAGCGGCAAAGCAGGGCTAAAACCCTAGTTCCTCTGAGATAACCCTAGTCGTGATGGTCGAGCAACCGCATATGTTCATGTCGCCACCGAAGCTCTCCAACTCAAGGCTGGTCAAGCTTTCCCTTTCCTTTACCTCCACCACAAAGCACCCATGAGCCAAGGCTCAACAAGAAAACAAAACTTGTAACAACAGAGAATATAACTTTAAAACAACCATTCAACAATAATCAGTAACATTAATTCACAAATAATATCATTTAAGTTCAATCACATGATCATTGGATCAACCTGGGGCTGGTGCCCTATTCCGTTGGCTTTTAGGCCAATTCCCGGGCTTATGAACTAGATACGTGACCATATAGTCACCTAAGGCCTTGCATTTAGCCCTATCTAAGTAGCCATAGAGCTAGCCCAACCCTCGTGGTTCACCATCGACCTTAGAGTAAATCAATGTAATAGTACGTTGCTGGTTTAGGCCAATGCCTCTCGACCAGCGCATAGCGCGCTATTGCCATCCTTGACTTATAAGTCAAGCCCTGATCCAGGATTACATATCTTACTTATAAGAAACAGATGTGGATAGGCACATCCCAAAAAATTAAGCACATATTCATGCTAATCATATAATCCCATTGAATAACCATTTTCATAATACTAATATATTCATATAACGGGGCCACATGCCCTAACCATAGAATTCATGCAATGAATATAAGCACTTAAGCATTTATCAACATGAATTTAGAACAATAGCCTAACATAACAAATCCTAGGGCCCAAGCCCTAATCATAATAATATATAATAGATGGGCCAAGCCCTAATCACATACAACACATTCTAGGTGCAGTTTTCTTACCTTAGGTCCAAGCAAGCGTAAATAAGAGTGACCCTCGAGTACGATCCCGGTTCCAAGCCCCTAGCGATACCCTAAGTAACAACCATAAAATAGGATTCTATTAATATCGACCGATCAAAGGCTTTTGGACTAAGGCCTAGCCTCCGGGGCCTCGGGTTCCACCAAACTTGGTAGTGGAAACAATCTCAAGCCCCTAAGGTTGAGTTCCCATGCTCAAAATCTTCTCGGGGTCCAAAAATCCCCTAAGAGTCGCAGCGCGCCTCAACCAGAGGCTCAGCCTCCCCAAACATCAGACACGCGCCGCGGCCCAGCCATAGTGGCACCACGACACACCAAGAATAGAGCCGCAGCCCGACCCCTTTGAACCCAAAAAAACCTCCATTTTCAACAACCAAATCCCATCCAATTTAACCCAAAACCCAAAATCATCCCAATAACATAATTCAACTATCCCAGTCACTCTAATATGTTCCCAGCAACAAAACCCAACAAAACCTAGTCTTAAAATCTCATCAAAACTCCAATTCAATCCATAAGATAAAAGGGTTCAAGAATAACCTTAAAACAGCCAAGAAGCTTAGAATTTAAATGCTTAAACCATAATTCAATGCTTACCTCTGATAAAGATTGAATCCCCCAAATTACTACTGAATTCTTTCTCAAGTTTAGAGTTCCAATCCCATTTAGCTTCAAAGCTTTTCTTAGAAAAGTGTCTAGAGAAAACAAGAGTGAGAGAGCGAGGAAAGAGTCAGTTTAAGCAGAGTTCTAAGTGTTTCTAACTTAAGTGACTTAAGTTAATCCCAAGGCTCAGGGTACCAAAAACGTCTTCGAGGGAAAAATGGTAAATTTCCCAAATACTCACTCCTAAACTCCTTAACTTCAATTATATCTCCAAATATTTATTTTCATAACCCAATAACCCAATTAAATATCTAATACCCAAAATACCCCTTGACTCACCCCGAGTCGGGTATTGGGTCTCGTTGTGACTTTCCCGCTAGCTTGCTCCCTAAGATCACCTCGTGCCGAATAACCCAAATAAACCCACATAATAATGTGGTCTCACACATATAACACATATATGCACATAAATGCACAATTATGATCACAACAGGCCAAATTACCAAAGTCGCCCTTCTAATAAGAAGCGGGCCCACATGCATATTTAATACCCCTAAATATGCACATCTAGTCATATTATCACATAATTCACATAATTACAATTACATAGCAATTAAACACATATTTTCACATATTTCCATCCCGACCCCCTAATCAAGGCCCTAAGCCTTATTAGGTAATTTTGGGACGTTACACTAACCATGTTTGTAACTCTATAGAACTTCTTTAATCATGGGAGGAAGTGAACAAAGGCAGCTTAAAGCTTAGAGTTGGGATCAGAGCATTCGTTGCGGTCCAAGCTAGAGGAAAAGCTTGCCTGAAGTTCAAAAATAAATATTTAATTTTGAAAAATGTATTTTTTATTTCGAATTTTAGTAGAAATTTAATTTCAGTACCAATATTGCAATTAGAACAATTTTTCATGACTTTCAAAAATTCTAATATATCTTTTTCTTTCAATGGATCACAATTGTGTATTGCATGTTTGGAAAATGGGCTTTATATTTTGCGACCTAATGAACCCCTCGCACTTAATAATGATTTATTCAAAGTAAGTAAACCTAGGACCAATAAACGTCAAAATACTGATAATGATAAGATGACGTATTTATGGCACTAGCGACTAGGTCACATTGGCTATGATAGAATTCAAAGGCTTACAAAGGATAGGCCTTTGAGGGAACTCACCTTAGGTTAATTCCTGGGTGGTTCTGACCCCATCCTTACGAAGACTTTTCCATAGGGGCGAACGGCATCTCACTCCCGCGGTTATAGCCATCATCTTTCCTTCGTCCCCGACTGTCTTTGCTCCGGCTGCCGCTCGCATAAAGCGCTGGATGTAATCTTTTAGTGATTCTCCATCTTGCTGGCGGATCTCAACCAGTTCGTTTGCTTCGGTCGGGTGGACACGACCTGCGTAGAACTGTCCGTAGAACTCCCTTACGAACATTTCCCAGGAAACTATGCTTGCAGGTGGGAACTTAAAGAACCATTCCTGTGCGGCGTCAGAAAGTGTTGCAGGAAAGATCCTGCACCGAGCGTCTTCGGATACCTTCTGAATGTCCATCTGGATTTCAAACTTATTCACATGCGAGACGGGATCTCCGTATCCATCAAAGTTCGGGAGCGTGGGCATCTTGAACTTGCTGGGAGTCTCTGCGTTGGCTATTCTTTGGATAAATGGAGTGCCCTTTCTTCTATCGTGGTCAATATAAGAGGTTCTTCCTCCGACCAATTGTTGCACAGCCTGATTTAATGCGTCTATCTGGGCTTGCAAGGCAGTAGGAATAGCTACGTTCTCTGCTGCTGGGGGGATGTTCTCACCATGCTTCTCTTGACGATCATTGAGTATGTCTCTTAGATCTTCCTCTCTTCTCCGTTGCTCGCTACCTCCGAGCCGGTTGAAGACATTATTTTGCCGGGGTTGCCCCCCAGCATCTTGTCTATTTGGCTGATCATCTTGAGGTATTTGGCTCCTGCTCCTACCTTTATTTCCGTTCCTCCCATCAGCATTGTTCTTGCCTGAGTCAGCCTCGTTGTAGCCGTGGCCATCTTTGAACTTTGACTGGCTATGGTAAGACTGGTTGTTCCCTCTATTCCCGTCTCTGGCAGAAACACCCTGAGCGTTAGGGGGTGGCCTGCGCTGGTCGCGATGTCCCCGTGCATTATCATGCTGCTGGGATCCACGGACCGCAGAGCCTAACTCCGAGTCTCTCCTGTTACCAGGAGGGTAGTGACCCCTGTTCGCTTGGTGTGGCCCATCATTCTCGCGGCGTCTAGGACTACGAGGCTGTCGCTCGGCCCTATTCTGCCTTTGCTGCGGGGGATTACCTCGAGCAGCGTGGGATGGTGGATCTGCCTCGGGGTCCAGTGGGACGTCGTCATGGGGCATCTGGGGCTGTTCAGGCCTTTGCGGACTTGAAGGATGGACTGGTGGGCTAGGATTGGGACCTCCCTCGGGTGGCCCAGTTTCAGGTTGATTAGGCTGCGAGGCAGGCGCGGCCTGATTTCTGGCCAACAGCAAGGCCGCTTCAAGGGCTGCCATGGCCTCAGTCTGGTGGCGATCCACCTCCGCCTGTCTCTCGCTCAACTCCGCCCTCTGACGATCAAGTTCCTGCTGCTGCCTCGCCATAGCTTCTGCGGCAGTCTCTTGATTGGCTCTCAGACTAGCCAGCTCTTCCTGCAACGTGCCCAAGGTGCTCCTCAAAGTCGCATCGTCCATTTCCTCCTCTTCAAAATCTAGTTGCGGTTCATCTTCCGCCATGCTTGCTGGGGGAGGAGGAGGTGGCGGATTCGACGGTGCAGCGGCGGCGGTCTGAGCAGCTTTCTTCCCTGCTTTCGCCATTAGTTTTATCAACAATGATGAGTCGCCCTCTCAACGAAAGCACCAGAATGTTGACCCTCGATTTAGCCAACTGACACGGAGTCAAAATATGAATGATATAGACGAATATGTATAGATAATAACGTAATGACAAAAGTAAAGAAAACACAGTAATTTATAGTGGTTCGGCCCCAGAATCTGGTAATGACCTACATCCACTTAGAATGATATTGATATGGGAACAAAAGTGTGATCAGAGAGCTTGGGCTCAATGAGTTTCAACACTCCTCATAAACAATACTAGTTTTCACAGATAATTTCTATATTTCTATGGTTTTCTGGGCTGCCCAAAAAAGGTCCCTTCCCATGAGCCATCTCTTGCTTTTTATAGGCTCATGGAGGGTTGCCCAATATTGTTACAGATATTATCCCCTGAATCCTGGGATATTCAGAAGATTGCATGAAATAAATTTGGGATACATAAGATCTTTCCATAAATGTTGCTTTGCCAGCGGAACCACCGACCAGTCTGGTCGTGGTAAAAACAGGTATGTCCTGCTTCTGGTGTGTCTCCTGGTCGATACTCTAGTAGACGCTCCAGGTGTCAGGCACGTGTCAAGAGATTATTCGCCACGTCACAAATGCTAATTTATTGGATAACACAAAGTTTAAAGAATTCTTAGCTATGGCTCAGAACCAATTAGGTAAAACGTTAAAGATCTTTCGATTTGATGGGGATGGAGAATATTTAGATATGTAGTTCCAAGATCATTTAATTGAACTTGAGGTATTATCTAAACTTACTGCCCTCGGTACTTTGCAAAAAATTGGTGTAGTGGAATGCCAGAACAGAACTTTATTTGACTTGGTTAGATGCATGCTTAGTTATTCAACTTTGCCAACTTCATTTTGGGGACATGAAATTGAAACTGTGAACGAAATTATAAATTTCGTACCGTCCAAATTAATCCCCAAAGAACCTTTAGAATGCTGGAATGGTTGTGAACCTATTTTACGTCATTATAGAATCTGGGGTGTCCTGCCCATGTCCTGAGGAAAAAGGAAGGAAAGCTAGGACCGCGAACCGAACTTTGCATGCTTGTTGGCTATACTAAGGGCACTCGAGGTGGAATTTTTATAGTCCTTCAGAAAAGGTAGTGTTTTCTTTTACGAATGCTACTTTTTTTGAAAATGACTATCTCCAAAACTTCAAATCGCTTTGTCAAGTAGTTTTAGAGGAGATGGTTGAAGAATTAACTCCAACCAATGTTCCATCATCATCAACGCATGTTGATGGTGAAATTACCATTCTTCATGTCCAACTGACGCAAGTCAATTTAAATAAAGTATCGTTGTTCCTGAGAAAACAGTCACTGAGCCTTGTCGTAGTTGGAGGGTTTCTAGAAACCTAGTTCGCTATGGTTTGGATGGTGAAACCAATATTGTTGTTGGTGACACTAGTGATGATGATCCTTTGTCTTTCAAATAGGCAATGGTTAGCCCTGTAAAGGAACTATGGCTTGAAGCCATGAAACAGGAAATGGAGTCCATGTACTCAAATTCAGTTTGGGACCTTGTGGAAGCACCTAGTGACTTCAGAGCCATTGGGTGAAAGTGGATCTACAAGAAGAAATAAGGTGTTGATGGAAATATCAAAACTTATAAAGCTCGATTAGTGCCAAAGGGTTATACCCAAAGAGAAGGCATGGACTATGAGGAAACTTTTAGTATGGTAGCACTGCTCAAGTCCATTCGCATCTCTCTTTCCATAGCAGTCACTCTCGACTATTAGATCTGATAAATGGATGTCAAGACATCTTTTCTTAACAGGAAGCTTGACGAAGTCATTTATATGAATTAGGCAGAAGGATTTAAAGTAACTGGACAAGAAGGAAAAGTTTGAAAATTGAATAGGTCCATTTATGAACTTAAGAAAACTTCTGATTCCTGGAACCTTAGGTTTAATGAAATAATAAAAAACTTTGGCCTTGAACAAAATACTGATGAGGATTGTGTTTACCTACTGAAGGCAAATCAAATGGTGGTATTCCTTGTTCTTTATGTAGAAGATATCCTTTGCATTGGAAACAATGTTACAAATTATCAAATGTGAAGAATTTGTTGAGCATTCAATTCCATAAGAAGGATTTGGGTGAATAGAGTTATATTCTAGGTATCCAGATCATTAGGGATAGAAAGAACAAACTCTTAGCTCTGTCTCAAGCAGCTTACATTGATAAAGTGCTTGAACATTTTTCAATGAAAAATTCTAGGAAAGGACATCTACCGTCCCGCCATGGAATTCATCTTTCAAAGAAGTAGTCTCCCCAGACTCATAAATAGGAAGATGCAATGAGAAAAAGTTCCTTACGTATCTGCAGTTGGAAATCTGATTTACTAGACCAGATATCAGCTATACAGTGGGAGTTGTGAGCAGGTATCAGTTAAAACCAGGATCAGAAAATTGGATAATAGTTAAGCATATTCTAAAGTATTTAAGGTGGACTAGGGATTATATGTTAGTCTACATGGGTGGTGTTCTAAACCTTGTAGGCTACACCGATTCAGATTTTCAAACTGATGTCGATGACAAGAAGTCTACTTTTGGAATGGTGTTCACTCTTGGGGATGGAGGTGTGATATGGAGAAGTGTAAAGATTCTGCGATCTTAGATTCCACTATGGAGGCTGAGTACATAGCTACGTCGGAAGCAGCTAAGTAAATAGTCTGGCGAAAGAAGTTTTATTCAGAATTTGCTGTTATTCCAGATATAGAGAAATCACTTATGTAGTTTTGTGACAACACAGGAGAGATAGCCATGTCAAAAGAACCTCCAAAGTCACGAAAGGAGTAAGCATATAGAAAGGAAGTATCACATAATTCGAGAATATGTGGCTAGAGGAGATGTGAAGGTTATTAAGATTGCATCTGAAGACAATTTTGCAGATCCATTTAAAAAGACACTACTAGAAGCTACATTTGATAACCATATCAAGGAAATGAGATTAGTAGAATTAAGGCATTAGTTTCAATTAGTGCAAGTGGGAGGTTGATGGGTTTTATGCCCTAACTAAAACCCAATTTCTTTGTAATCTCATTTTACTATCAACTAATGAATAGAAATCAATTTTTGACTTGGTCAATCACTTTGCTCACATGTTTTATTTTCATGATTAATTTTTTAAAATAAACTTCTATTAAATATCGAGCATAAAGCTAATCGTATTTATAGTGACCTAATCACAGTGGATTATGAATATGATTATATTTTCAAAAATAAGTTAGTCCTAAGATTAGTCAGTGCAAAGGATTTACACTGACTTGCCAATCTACGATATAATCTACTTACACATTGTAGTTTTATGTTCTTTCCAGAACAATAGCAAAGTAGACAAGATCAGATGTATTTCTTACATCGGACTGGACCGATATTGATAATAGATAAGATAAGTAAACATACTATTATTATCTATTCTAGTCGTATCATATAGTTGACCATAGGGCATTTGTAATGCCCCGAATTCTCCGATGTGGTTTAATGGCGGGAATAGTAGGCCGGGAGGGCCATACTTGCTTAATTATGCCATTAATTGATAGAATGCATGTATATGTGAATTATATTATAATATGACGTTAAATGCATGCATGTTGGTCCACATTTGATAACAGAGGTGTTTTGGTAATTTGGCCCGTTGAGGGCATAATTGTAAAATTGTATGCATGTTGGTGATATATTGTTGAGACCACATTATAATGTGGGTTTGTTCGAGCTATTCGGCATGAGACGATCTTGGAATATTGATTAGTGGCCTAGTCATAACGGGTTTAAGTTCGGGGCTCGGGATGAGTCTTGGGGTGATTTTAATGATTAGAGCATTGCCGGGAATTAAAGGGTAACGGGATATGAATTATTGGTGTTTGAGATTATCGAGAATAGCGGGAATTGTAGAGCGCTAATTATTATTAACGAGATAGGTGGAAAATGCCAATTTTTCCCTTGGAAGCATTTAGAAACCCTTAATTGACCAAGGGGTATAATGGTCATTTCACCCCTAGGATTGGTATAAACTATGTTAGGCTGTGAAAAAGAGGGAAAACAGAGCAAGTTCTTGAAGCTTTCCCGTATCTCTTTCTCCTCCATTTCCTTTGTGATTTTTGAGCACTTGTTGAAGATTCAAGTTTGGGAAGTAAGCCTTGGGAGTTTGGGAGAGTGTTCCACCATTGAAGATCATCACACCTGAGTTTGAGGTAAGTTTCTAGCCACTAGTTCCCTGGTATGCTCTATTTTGGTTTTTAGTTTCAGCTTGTGATTTTGTTGTGGATAGTTGGAATTAATGGAAGTTTTGGTTGGGGTTTAACTTGGGTTTTGATGAGGGTGTGATGTAGATCAAGTTTAGGGGTTGTATTGGATGTTTGGGTGGTGTTTTGGCTTTGTTTGAAAGGTTAGTTCCAAGGAAAATTGCAAGGGAGGAAAAACCAGAGTATTGGCTGAACTGTAGGTTAGGCCGCGACATGGCCAGGGAGGGCCGCGGCTCTTGAGGGCTGCTGAAGGTGGACGCCTCTGTTTGAGGGGCGGGCCGCAGCATGGCCAGGGAGGGTCGTGGCCCTTAGTGGCATTTTGGCCAGAAATGAGTTTTTGGCTTGGGGATTCTAGCCTTAGACCTCGGGATCAATCCTACTACCTGCATTAGTAGGATTCGATGTCTCGGAGGCTAGGTTTTGGTGTGGGAACCCTTGTTATTCATTTTATTGATGGAATCCCATAATTGGATATGACCAGGCAACCGCTAAGGGACCAAAAGGTTTATCATTCTTAGGGGTCATTCTTATTATATTTCTCACTCGAACCTGAGGTAAGAAAACTGCACCCTGTGTATATATGACATGCGTGATTGTTATTGAGGCATGTTGATTGATAAATGTGGACATGGATTGCATATTAAATGCTAGTGAATGTTGTTTACTTGGATTGCATAAGCGTTCTAAACGCAGGGCCGAATGAAGATTAGATCTAATCGATATCAGCGTTGAATGGCTCTAAGGCATTAACGCTGGACCGACCCTAAGGTCGATGAACTTTTAAGCGCTTGGCTAGTCTAAGACTAGTTACTCAGAGCTAGGGCTTAAGGCCTAGGTGACCGTTTGTCACATGGCTAGGGAACGATGTTCCAGGGTTATGACTCTATGGTCATGAGGAAAGTTATGTTGGTAACTAGTCACCATGCACCTATCCTGTTTAAGCTAATAAAAGGCTCACTTATCTATTAAGCCCCAGTGACCCTATCGTCACAAGGCTAAAGGGAGCTATACCCAACTTAGTGACTTTTGCGACTATTACCTATTTGTTTTGACTAATAGTCCTGAATAATTATTATGATCATTGTTGATATTACATCATTCTTTATTGTGTTTTCTTGCTGGGCCTTGGCTCATGGGTGCTATGTCGTGCAGGTAAAGGGAAAGAAAAACTCACCCAGCCTTGAGTGGAGAGCTTAGGTGGTGATGTGTACATATGCGGCCGCTTGACCACCACGGCCAAGGAGTTCTCAAAGGAACTAGGGGGATTACCCTATTTTTTCCGCTTAGGTCGGCGGATTTGTAATTTTGAAACAGTAATGAACAATTTGAGTTGTTAATAACACTTAGATACACATTTTTAACCAAAGTACTCGGGTAGCGGGTCAAATTTCTGGTTCACCATTCACTGTAACTGTTCTGGGGTAACCAGGGCGTTACAAAATTTCAATCTTAATTCAGAGTGGTTAGTATTCTAACTGGTTGTATTATTTGAGTTCTTTGACTTGTTTGTGACCACCTTACCCTACGGACTAGCCCATACATACATCTTGAGAATTCGATAGTATAATTGAGTTGGAGTGTTAATAATAGATATGAACATCTATAGCTTCTGATGAAGAAGTAAAATGACGAATTCCTTTTAGTTTGGTTCAAGGTGCTAAATGACAAAGTTCTCATTTTAATAATTAATATTAGTTTGTTGAAATATCATTTACAAGGAACTTAGTGTTTTAAGGATAAAATACAACGAGGGGTAAAACAGTATTTTAGTCCCATCTCATTGTAGACCGTCTATAGAGGATTGAGTGATAATTATGTTTGTAACAATGGATAACTAATAACATATCTATAATGGTTATAGAGTGTTCTCTGAATTCAAGAGTGCAATTATGAGTCATTAGTGGAGACACGAGGAATTAATAAGTTAGTAAATTTATTTGTTAAATTTATGATAACTTATTGGAGCTTGATTTCATAGCCCCATGATCCCTAGTGTACCTTGGACAAAATCATCTAGATAGTCTCAATTATTTTGTTTAATTATCAATTAGAATGATCAAAGTTGACCACGTCAATTTGTGATAGTTTTACAGAGTTATACAATTTAGAGAAGAAAGGAGATTTTAGGGCAGATTTATTAATTAAGACCAATTGTGTCTAAATTAATAAATAAGTTTAAATCAAGGTTCAAATTATAAATAATTATTTAATTAATTAATCAATAGAAAATAATACGGGGGCTTGATTTTATGTCCAACACGCTTATAATTAAACGGGAAATTGCACGGGCCTAAAGCCCATGATAATTTTCTCCAAATGGATGATATTACCTATTGTTTTATTGGTTTTTTAATTTAAATAAGTGACCTAATTGAGCCTATAAAAGGAATGCTAAGTGAGAGTTATAAACAAATGATAAGAAGATCTAGAGATGAACAGATGATTAGAAGACCTAGTTTTGATGCTTTAGGGTTTTAGACTCTATCAATATTCTCTTCTTTTCTTCTCTTTGCATTTATCTCATGTGATGAGAATTTCCCACTCTAGTCTAGTTTATTCTAAGGATACTTTGGAAGGCTGTTAAGAAAATTTAAGATGGTTCAATTTCATGGTTATACCCTACGACAGATAGGATTCAAGGGTTAAAGAAACTGAAGGAAGGGCTTATTCATTCCACTGCGTATAATGTAAGTGTTCTTATCATTATCTCTATTTAAATTCAATTATAGAAACATGTTCTAGGTTTTTTTATATTAATTTGTTTAATATATGATTTACATGAAAATAAATAAGATCCTGTATATAAGAGTGACCCTTAAGCTTAGTTCCATGGCCCACTTAAGCAATCTGCCAGAAGACTCGGGCTTCTGCAGGACTTGTCGGAGAGGGTGGTTGGTGAGTACTTTGATGGTGTGCGCCTGGAAATATGGCCTCAGCTTCCGTGAAGCGATCAACAAGCAGAGGGAGAGTTTCTCGATCATCGAATATCTGGACTCGGCGTCCAATAACCTCTTGCTTACGTAATACACAGGGAGCTGGATACGGCCATCTTCCCGGACGAGAGCGGCACTTACTGCGTGCTCAGTCACAGCTAGGTATAAGAACAACGCCTCTCCTTCGACCGGCTTGGATAGAATGGGGGCTCGGGTTAAATGTTCTTTGAGGTGTTGGAAGGCCGCTTCGCATTCGGGGGTCCACTCGAACTTCTTGTTCCCTCGCAGAACATTGAAGAAGGGGATACACTTGTCGGTGGCCTTGGATACGAAGCGGCTGAGAGCAGCTATCCTTCCGGTAACGCTCTGGACATCCTTATCCTTCCGGGGGGAAGGCATATCTATGAACGCCTTTATTTTCTCAGGGTTGGCTTCCACTCCGCGGGAGCTGACAATAAAACCGAGGAACTTCCCAGACGAGACCCCGAAAGTACATTTCTTTGGATTTAGTTTCATCCCGTACTTTCGGATCACGGCGAAAGCTTCCTCAAGGTCGTTACTGTGGTCCCCGGAGGTCTTGGACTTTACCAACATGTCGTCCACGTACACCTCCATGTTCCTCCCCAGTTGGTCCTTGAACATTCTGTTTACCAGACGCTGGTAAGTCGCCCCAGCATTCTTCAAACCGAAAGGCATGACCACGTAACAGTAGACACCCTTATCCGTGAGGAAGCTGGTGTGTTCCTGGTCCGCGACATGCATCTTGATCTGGTTGTATCCGGAGTACGCATCCATGAAGGATAAGAGTTCGTACCCGGAAGTAGCGTCCACCATCTGATCGATTCGCGGGAGAGGGAAACAATCTTTCGGGCAGGCCCTGTTTAGGTCCGTGAAGTCAATGCACATTCTCCAGGACCCATCGGGTTTCGGGACCAGAACTGGGTTGGCCAACCACACGGGATAGTGCGACTCCTGGAGAAAGCCTATGGACATCAATTTGTCCACTTCAGCTTTGACCGCTTCGGCTCTCACTGGGTCCAGCGGCCTCCTCTTTTGGCGAATTGGAGTTGCAGCTGGGTCTATGTTGAGTGCGTGGCACGCAACATTGGGATTAATCCCCGTCATATCAGCGTGGCACCATGCCAGGATATCCTGATTATCCTTCACAGTGGCCACGATCTTATCTCGAACGGCCGACGTCAGGTTTTTCCCCACCTGAATGACCTTGGTGGGTTCTCCCGGATTGAGGATCACCTCTTCGACTTCCTCCATCGGCTCTATTGCTTTCTCGATTCCCACTCTTGGGTCGAGTTCGTCAAAGTATGCCTCCTGAGCATCCCTAGTTTCTGGCAATACTTCCGCCAAAGGAATGGCTGCAAACGTCTCTCGGACCGTGTAGACGGCTCGGATGGAGACGTTATAACAGCTCCGTGCACTTCTCTGGTCTCCTCGGAGGGTGCCAATACGCCCATCGTCGCAGGGAAACTTCAAGCATAAGTGACGTATCGAGGTTATGGCCCCACAATCGATCAGGACCGGTCGGCCTAAGATGGCATTATACGCCGTGGGGCAGTCGACCACCACGAATGTGCTATGCTTGAAGGCACAAGCGTCGCTTTCTCCTCTGAGGGTGACCGGAAGTTGAATTTTGCCTAATGGCATGAGTGCGTCCCCATTGAAACCTTGAAGCTGGATGGGGCATGGGGTCAGGTCCGTCTCGGTCAATCCGATCGCGTGGAAGACCGCTTTGAAGAGGATGTTCACGGAGCTTCCGTTATCGGTCAAGATCTGTGAGACCTTCTTATTGGCAATCTGGGCTTCCACCACGAGGGGATCGTTGTGGGGGAAGTGCACATGTCGAGCATCGTCCTCCATGAAGGTGATGGGAAGATCCATCATTCGGGGACGTTGAGCAGGTGATTGGACCAAGGCGCACATCTCCTCGGCGTGCTCTAACTCCCTTAAGTACCTCTTCTGGGAGTTGCGGGTGCTTCCGGCAAGGTGTGGTCCTCCGGAAATGGTGGCGACGTGTCCGTCAACGGGTGGCGGAGCAAGGCCGGGCGGATATGGGTTGCCTGGCCCTGGAGCCAACAAGGCAATGGGCGCCGGAGCAGGTGGAGGAGGAAGTGCTGGGAACTGAGACCCGGGAGCTTGGGGGTGACCGGCTCCAGGAGCGCTAGCGGCCCCCCTCTGTCCCGGTGAATATGCAGCTCCGTGAACTACCCCCTGTCCGGGATAGAATATGGGTATTCTCACCCACTGACCGAGGTGTCCCGCTCTTGCCAGGGACTCGATCTCATCCTTCAGCTGAAGGCACTCGTTCGTGGTGTGCCCCACGTCTCCGTGGAACTCACACCTCTTATTGGAGTCTCGCGGACGCCTTCCTCCGTGAGACACTTTCGGGGGCTTCCTGTAGTTGACCATATTACAGGTCGCCCGCTAGACATTCTCTCGCGAGTCTATCAAACTGGTATATTCCGTGAACTTGGGCTCATAATCCTTTCGGGGTTTCTTTGAATGGTCTCTCCGGTTGGAGTTTCTTCCGCTTCGTTTGCTCCGCGATTGGCTCAAACTTCGTTCCGGGGCTTCCGCTTGCGGCTGCGGCATGCTAGGAGCGATACTACATCCGGTTTGTACTGCTCCATACCCAGAGAAATGGGTTTGACTCGGCGTCTGAGCAGACGCGGAAGGCCCATACACACTCGGAGTGAATCGGGCTCCTGGAAGCGTGAGGGCTGGTGCGGGAGCTTGCGAAGCAAAGCTCGGCGCAGTCACGGAAGGGGTTGGAGCCGGGGGAACTCCAAAGGCTTGCTGGTAGGCATCCTCAAGGTTGATGATTCCCTGAGCTTTTGACATGAATTCGGACAGGGTTTCTGCCCGTCTCCTTTGCATTTCCCCCCATAGCAGGGAGCCGACAGTGAGGCCCGATTGAAGGGCGATCAGCTTCATGTCATCGCTGACCTTGGTTTTTGCAGCAGCTTCCATCATTCTCTGAATGAAAGCTTTGAGGTTCTCAGTGGGTTGCTGCTTGATGTTGGTTAAGGAACCAACCTCCATGTCGTGGTCGCGGGCAGCAATAAACTGCCTCCTAAACGCGGACTGTAGCTCCTTCCAACTGTGGATTGATCCGGGAGCTAATCTTTTCCACCAGTCCTCCGCGGACTTGGTAAGGGTGAGTGAGAAGCACATGCATTTGGCGTCCTCACTGACGCGCGCCACTTGCATCATTTTATTGTATTTAGCTAGGTGGGTACGCGGGTCTGTCCTCCCATCATATAATTCTATGTGAGGCATTTTGAAGTTATCCGGGAGGGACGTTTCCGCGATCCTCCTAATACATGGTTCCGGGTCTTCCTCCTCAGAATCTGACAGGGCCCCACTTTGCTTCCGGACCAGCTTGGTCAAGGCAGCAATCTGCTCCTCGAGCCTCTTCGTATCACTTTCCGGGAGGTCATGTCCCCGGAGCTTGTCATTAATATGATTTCGGAGGTCATCTCCGCGAGGTCGGGCTTTTTCCCCTTTGGCCTTCTCATACTTGGCCTCCAACCTTCTTCTTAGGTCCACCGTGGACCAGCTATCTTCGGAGTGCGAGTTCGCAGCCCGACCGTCCTGATTGACGGAATCACTGGGGCGGTTGTTCCTTCCCCTAGGCCTGGGTGCCTTAGCATCGGGCCCTTTAGGCACAGAGTGCCCCCTTGGGGCTGAAGGGCGTCTGGGCTTAGGAGCGCCAGAGACTTTCTGCGCGGGGGGGGGGGGGGGGGGGGGCAGTCGGCCTGGTGATTCACGCCTTTAGGACAGGGGTCAGCGCGCACAGGCTCTCCAACTTTTTCTTTGCCCTTGTTAGGGGCGGCTTTGGATGGTCCAGCAGCGGCTGGATCCGGCATGGGGGCATCAGCACCACCTCGAACAGAGGTATCCTCGTCCGAGTCGCCTAGATCTCCGAACTTACTTTGGAGGCGTTCCATCATGCGTTGCATTCTTTCGGAGACGCGCTCCTGCTCAGCAAGCTTGGCCTTAGTGGCCACCAGTTCTTCGGCTACTTGGACCAGTTCTGGGTCCTTCTCATAGTAGCAGCCGTCCTTGTAATAACCGTCTTGGACATACTCTTCTTCGTCTTCTAAGTATGTTGTATCTTCGGTACTGACCTGATCCTGGCGGGATGTCGGGTCTTCACCTCGGTAGTCTAAGGGTTCGCTTTGCACCACATTTTCCATCACGGTATCGGGGTTGACCGTAGCATTTTTGTCAACAGCGGATTTTCCCGTAGTCACCATCTCTTTAGTACGAAGTGAATACAAAAAACGTACACAGAAAAAGAGCTGACTAACAACTTCCTACAGCTCTCAATGAAAGCACCAAAATGTTTACCGAGTTTTTCGGAAACGAATAACTAACAGAATAATAAAAAGGTAAGAACTGTAGAAATACTGAAATGTAACTAAACAAACAGTGTTTTTACGTGGTTCAGGCGTTAACAAGCCCTAGTCCACGAGTCGATGTTATTATACTTGGAAAAGGTTACAGTAAGATGGCTGGTGCATAAGAACTTCACACACTCACAATGTTTCTCTCGGGTTCTCTTGAAGAAGATGAAACTAGAGAGATTTTGGTAGAGTTTTTTGCTATGTGATCTCTCGGTCCCCCCTCTTCTTGTAAAATGAAGGGGCCTTTATAGCTAGGGTTTCGGATTAGGGTTTTTCTCCACGTACATGGGTCTTAATTACACCAGCCATAAATAGGGGATACAATTACTGTAGTCGCATGGCTACAAGACTCTATGTGGATATATTTACGTGAAAGTATGGGGAACACACAAAGTCAGCCGTCTTTTCCAAGTTGTCAGCGGAACAGTAGGCGAAAAGGTACCTTTAGGCGTGCTGGGATGTGTGCGGCTTTGTCCTGACGGGCGTGTCAGGCGGGATCCTGTGTCAGACGGATATCATTCCAAATATGCCCTCTCCCGGACTCGACAGTTCGGTTTTGTTCTGTGCGAGGCACGGAACTGTTTCCGCGGAGACCACTCGAAGGGCCTCTCCTGGAAGGAGCCTCCCCGAGGGGTATCCTACGGGAGTCCGGGAGAGTCAACGAGTTTCCGTGTTGTGCTTGCTTGGAAGAGTAATCCGGATATCAAACAGGGGAGGCGAAGCCTTTCTGTCCATCCGCGAGCTCTGGTCACCTACCGTGAAAGACATCGATAATTCTGCTTCTCCGAAGTCATCAATCTAAACGCTATCCGGAAATCTGGATAACAATATTCACCACTTATTTGTCTTAGTTTTAAGACATAATTTGTTCTCCTTTAAGTTATTTATAAATCATCACAAAATATAAACAAAACAAAAAATATACTCATAGTCATTCTTAACAACTTTAATAAATTTAATCTAACATGCTTCCATTCCATTATGCATTTCAATATTACCATTATCATGCAATAAACAATTTAATCATCTCAAAACATAAACCCCAAAAAAGAGATGCCTTGGCCAAGACACACTAGCAAACATAAATGAAAATGCCAAACAAATTAAGACATTACTACTATGCTTCCTAACTCAAACATACACCTTGATATATTCAATACCAAAGCATTACAATATAATATCAATGGAAATTCTAACATGCTCCTTATTACAAAAACTTTTCTTGCTCACAATCTAAATAAGACAATGGAACCTAAAGCCTAATATATACCATTGCTGAAATACACATAGAATTCAATAGCAAGATTTATCATTCAACTCACCATTCTTCTTTATTCAAATCATTAAGACAATTAGTACCAATAACATGCACAAACCAAAACATGCTTAGTGCCAATAAGAAAAATTATACCACAAAACTTATCATGCTTCTATATAAAAAAAACATAACCATTTCTCCAATACATAAGCATGATTATGAAAATTCAAAAGAAATAACAAGAAAGAACATAAAACTAAGCCTATAAACATGTTGAGTGAAACCTATAAGCATTAACATCCCAATTCTATATTTTCAACGACAAAGGCTCACAATAAACTTCCACATAAAATCATAATTCCCACAAGCATTTTTGAAATCCTCAAAAATAAAACATCAAAGATAAAATGGTCATGTTTATAAAATCAAGGTAAAATCAATAACAAAATAATTAAACACAATATTTCCTACCAATACCAACCCATATTTCGAAACTATAACAAAATCAAGAAACCAAAACAACATAGATTGAGGGAAAAATCCATTACCCCCCTTTATTGTGTTCCAAGAGCACAAAAGCAAAAGATCACTCTTGGAACCTAAGATCTTCGAACACCACCACAAAGAAAAGAAAGAAACAAACCCTTATAATTGAGGAGAAGAACTAGACTTAAGAATCAAAACCAAAAATAATTAAAAGACATACCTGCCAATTCCAAACCCTAACCTTCCTCTCCTCCTTCTTCCCTTTCCTTCTCTTTTCTTCTCTCTATCTCGTGCCTTCTCTTTCCTTTTCTCTCTCGATGCTCGGCAACAAACAAAATGAGAACCCTCAAGTTCTCTTTGTTTTTTTTACAAAGGCCCTAGTGGCCAAAACCTAGCTAATGGGAAAAGGAAGGTTCCAAAATTATTTCCCTTGATCCTTGCCTAGAAATCACATAGGAATAAAGTGACAACCAACCCTAAAATGGAAATCACTCACCCCTTCTCTTCTCCCTTGACCGACACTCCCCTTCTCCCTCTCTATCTCTCATACACGACAACTAAGGAAAATTCACACACTAAATGGCAAGGTTTCACTTACTCAAAATCATTAACAATACATCTAAAATATTTGATTTAAATAAATAAAAAAGATGGAAGAGAAATCTCACCTTTTCCCTCTCTTCTCACGCCCCCTCTCTCTCTATTTTCTCCTCTTATTTATTTCTAAATATTTCCCTTTCAAAAAAAAATAAATAAAAGATAAACAAATAATCAATTGGAAAATATAAACAATGCATAGAAACTAATGGATGCTCACCATGCATACCATGCGCATGCACACACACAAGCACTCAAGTGTATCTTGTTAGGAACGAGTTTCCTACTACGCAGCGGAATGGTGGTGTAGTTGGCCCAGTGTACAACAAAATTTTTTGTAACATATTTAAACTACCTTTAAATATGCAGATCCATTAATATACATACATTAATCATAAGCAAGATAATAATAGAAATCATACCTCTTGAAGCCTATCAAGTGTCCTTGCAATCTTTTCGTATTTAGAACGATCTTCCTATCCAAGCCGCTCCCACGTACTCACACCAAGATCTTCCAAAGCGTTCTCTACACCTCAAGAAATGTGTGGGCACTTAGAGAATGAAGGATAGTTTATTTGTGATTCTACTTGATGTACTCAACACATGAGATCAAGAGCATAGGCCTGAGAATTGGTTCTTTATTTTCAGGGAGAGAAAACTATCGTTCTATTTTTCACAGAGCGAATGTACATAGTTGTCTCACATCACTCCTCTGAATAATTTTCTGATTAGTCATACTTAAAAGAAAATATTCAAATTTTAAAAAATAAATCTGTAACCATTTTACAATTTACTTTTTAATTAATTAATCATTCTATTAATGAAAAAATCCAAAAAACCAATTTTTGAATTATCCATTAATTAATTAATTAATTAAATAAAAATGAAAATCCCATCCCTGAAAATGCTGGCCCTACACGCCACACACAGTCCATGGACTGTGTGTGAACGTGTAGCTTCCTAATTTCTAGGGATATTGGGTTTTCAAATTTTGTTTAATTATTTATTCAAATTACTTTGTCAGATAATATCTAACAACCTTATAACTAATTCAAATTTGAATTCAAAATAATTATCTCTTTAATTAATTATTTGAATAAATATTAATCTTTTAAATTCAAATCCAATTTGAACTTATCAGATTATTTTCTACCACTCAAATAAAGATATTTAATTAATTCTACCAATTAATTAAATCCAAAATTTTTGAAAATAAATATTTAATTTATTATAATTTCGAAAATTATAATTAATTAATTATTTAATTAAATTTCGAAATTAATTTAATTATTTAATATAATTTCGAAAATTATACAGTAATTAAATATTAATTAATTTTGTTAACTACAACTAATTTATAATTAATTAATTAATCACTATTATCATATAATTGCATATTTTGCCTGAAGAACAAATTTCTTCTTAAATATGTCTTTAAACTATTTTCCCTTCATATCAACTCTTACCTTGAACAGTGTTGATAGAGCCGCTATGGGGACCTGTGGACCTATAATTCCAAGCTCGAATAAATTTGAGATTATTAATTAAACTCTTTAATTAATTAATCTTAATTTATTAATCTCATGATTATTCCACTATAAATATGAGACTGCACTCTTGTTATTATAGACATTTCATTTACTGAGTACTTTACAATCATAAAGCGTCCATCGATATAATCATTGCATACAACTTGACCCTCTAATAATGGTTCATAATTAATTGGGAATAAATTACCGTTTTACCCTTTTAATTATCTCTTGTTTCCTTAAGTACCATTGACTCTACTAGTGAAGGTTAATTGATAACTAAATTATGAATTTGACCTCAATAACCTTTCAGTCTCAAAAGTCAACCCTTAAGAGAACCATCATTCAATCTCTTGCGAGAAGGCATAGATTCCATATCTGTATACTATGTCCCCAGCCATCTATATTAATGAGTTCCCGAAACAAAAGTTTCTAGCCTGATCATTTTGACAGACCCTAACAAGTGAATCAAAGAACTCATATAACATAAACAGGAGTTCATAGTAACTTCAGGATTAAGATCTATTTGTATATGATCATCAGTTGATATATTTAATTAATACTTCGAAACGGTATTTAACTAAGTATTAATAAACATATCTGGTCCAGTTCTATATATTCTCTAATATATAAAGCACCTCCACTAAAGTGTCCTACCACACTAGTGATCCGGATCTAGATCACATATATTCATAATACTAGTGGATCCTACTTGCAGTAATTAATCTAAAGATTCCATAACTTTATTTTACTGCGAACTATTCAAGTTCATTTATCTCAAACACAATCCTCCCGTACCAATACGTGTTTGAGATCACATATATGAACTTAGGAATTTTCCTGATATTTACATAATATTATCATAGAATAACATAGTCCATAAAATATATCCATAACAAATTCAATTCATTTATTTATTTCATAAAAACAATGTCTACTACATATGCTTTCAGGGCACATTTCCAACAATCTCCCACTTGCCCTAAAGCAAATGATGCATCTCTCTCATTCCCATATTTCTTACATGCTCCTTAAAATATTTTATAGATAAAGTCTTTGTGAAAGGATCTGCAAGATTATGCTCTGAAGCTATCTTCATAACTGCAACATCTCCTCGATGAACTATCTCTCTTAGCAAGTGATACTTCCTCTCGATGTGCTTTCCCCTCTTGTGACTCCGTGGTTCCTTTGAGTTAGCTACTGCCCCACTGTTGTCACAGTATATGACTAGTGGCTTATCCACATCTGGTACAACTTCCAGATCGGAATAGAACTTTTTGAGCCACACAACCTCCTTAGCTGCTTCCATGGTGGAGTCTGCAATGCTGGTTTGTTTAATACTTCGCCAGACTACCGCTCCTCCTCCAAGAGTAAACACTAATCCAGAAGTCGATTTTTGACTATCTCTGTCTAATTGAAAATCAGAATCAGTGTACCAGTGGGGTTTAGGTCTCCACCTGAATATACAAGCATATAATCTCTAGTATTTCTAAGATACTTGAGAATATTCTTTACTGCAGTCCAATGACTCAATCCAGGATTGGATTGATAACGGCTGACTATCCCTACTGCATAACAAATGTCAGGTCTTGTACACAACATGGCATACATTAGACTGCCTACTGCTGAGGCATTGGGATATTGTCTTATGTCTTCCTCTTCCTGAGGTGTTTTGGGACACTGCACATTTCCAACAATTATTATATGTGAAACATGTTGTTTACTACTTATAATTCTTTGGATATTCGTTATGTCATGTGGGATTTTCTTTATGGACCTCAACTCACGGGTGCTTTGTGGTCCAAGTAAGGGCAAGGTGAATGATGATCAGCGATGAGTTTGATGGCTTTGGAGTGGTGAATACCACGGTGAGATATATCGAGGGAGTCAATGTAAAAGTTTAAATTTTGTCGCTTAGGTCAACTGTTTGTAAAACTACAATTGTAATTATGGTTTTAATCAGATTTTTGGGAACCCATGTAAACTCTTTTAAAGACTTAATTAAAAGTTAAATTGTTCTATCCAAATTTTTTACTACATGGGCCTTTATGTTATTTAAATTACACTTTTGAGTCTAAACAACTCGCTTAATGAGTTAAGCAAAGTTTTAAACACACAGTGTAACGACCCTGGATTAGAAGGGCGTTACAATCTCTATCTAGCATCTAGCACACATTAAACCACTTTGTGGAAAGATTCATAACCTGTGATGAAGAAAAAGAACAAAAATATAGTTAGTGGCATGTGTGAATACAATAATCACCGTAAAAAATATATGCAAATCTTATGTACCTTCGTTTCTTTCAAACGATTAGACATAGTAGCATCTTCAGCTTCATCTATAATTGAGTGCCATATATCATAGACCTTCTCAATATGTATGTATTTTCTTATCATTTCGTCAGGCAAGCTATAAAGGACGCAATAACGAGCCAAATGATTGGACTTACTCTAATAACTATTGTTAATCTGTTAAATTGGCCAACAGTCGTATCTATGATATATGAAACATTTTGAACGATATAAATGTAAATATATGACAGAGTAGAAATATCTAAACAAAACACATAGAAATTTATAGTGGTTCAGCCCTATTCTAATGAACAGTAATAACCTAATCCACTTAGTATTTAGTATTGAATCACTTAATTGACCATTACAAAGATGAACTGAAGAGTTCACTCATCACAGATTTTCCTAGAAGTTAATCAAATGATCGATCCCAAAGTTTCTCTCCAAAAGATCTCCAAAAAGACCTCTCCTTTTTTATGAAGCCCCGGGTCCTTTATTTATAGTACCCATGGGTTGTTACATGATGAGCAAGACTGGGGATCATGGTTTGGTACACAATCATTGGAAGTGGAGATACGTGTCAACCTTCCCATGATTATGAGATGATGGATCTTCTTGTCATTTCTCTGGATCGTGGTTGAATTCCTAAAAATATGGTTGGCCTGAGAGGCTATAAGTAGGGAATCACTCATCCAATCCCCGACCTATGTGCATACTTCAAAGAATTTATGAGCTGTGAAATTCTCCAACTCTGCGTATATTCTCTTGGGTAAGTATTCTCTCCTAATATTTACGTCTTTGATGAATCTGTCTGAATTTCCTTGCTTTGCTCTATTTTTATTTAAAACAGCTCACTTGTTTGAATAAAAAAAGTGTGTTTTCAATAAAAGATTGGCTTGATCCTTGATTCTTTTTGCGTGATGCTTTAGGGTTTAGAGGTATGTAGGCCGACCACCCATAGATTTTCCTTAGCCTGGGCAATTTCCAAGATTTCAAATCCATCATAGGCAGACCACCCCTAGGTTTCCCTATCCTAGGCGATTTCTAAGCCTAAAAATCTCATCATAGGCCGACCACCCTAGGGTTTTCCTAGTCAAGGCGATTTTCAGGCTTAAGGGATTAGGGTACAGGCAGACTACCCCTAGGTTTTCCTAGCATGGGTGATTTCTAAGCTTATAAACCCTATGATTCGGTGATTTCGAGGGTTACAGATCCAAGCATAGGTAATTTCCAAGGTTTCAGATCCAGGCCTAGGTGATTTCCACGGTTAGAAATATAGGCATAGGCGATTTCCAGGGTTACAAATCCAAGCCTAGGCAACATTCCTATGCCCTAGACAATTTCCGGGATTCTCAGGCTTGGGTGATCAGCCCAATCCTTAGCATAGGCCGACCACCACACTCCCTCGGCGATTTCCAAGGACCCAAAATCTAGGGCGGTCAGCCCCATCGTAGGCTGACCACCCTATACCCTTAACTTTTTTTTTCCTTTTTATTGATCTCCTTAAGGTCTTCCTTGTTCTGTATGATTTATTGGAGACTTGAACCTTAACCCTCTGGCATTTTTCTGAAGTTTGCATCCTAGGATGGTCAGCCGGAGGTGGTAGGTCGACCACCTATGTCCTTTCCTTTCCCATTTTGTAAGCTTAGGGCCAAGGCTGACCCTCCTTTACGAATTCGATCAATTTTTCTTTGATTTCTTCACTTTTGCTCCTTAGTAAAGGATAGTCCCCCAGCTACTTACATATATGGTTCATGGTAGGGAGCTTCATTACGTCGATATACTAACTTTAATTTTTATCCTTTCTGTAACACCCTGGATAGCCAAGACCGCTACACTGTGTGTTTATAAAGTGTCAGACCTGCTAATCAAGTCTTTCAATTGAAAGTGTGTCTTTGAAACTATAAGGAACTAGGGTTTAAAACGTTTTGGTCTCAAAAGCCACATTTTCACTAAGAAACATTATTTGTTTACACGGGATCCCAAAAATACAAGTTTAAAGATTGTTTACAAAAGTTATAAGGTTCAGATACAATAACCAGCCATACTAAGGCAAAATAAACAGTTAGGTAATCCCTGTTCTGATTCACTCCTCGACCATGGTGATCGAACAGCTGGCTATGTACATTCCACCTCAGAGCTCTCCACCTCAGGCTTGGTCCAATCTGCCCTTCCCTTTACTTGCACCACGTAGCACCCGTGAGCCAAGGCTCAGCAAGAAAACACAACAGCAGAGCATAAGCAATCAACAGACAAATTCATAACTCACATTGCATCACAAGTTCCCAATCACATAATCATTATGTATAACCAAGTATTCAACATACTAAGCATCAATTCATATCACATATCACTGCACAAATGATAACAAGGGCTAGCGCTCACAGGCTGCTCCCTCCGTTATCCCACTGACTCTGACCCGCTTAAACCGAGCTTAGTGAATATTAAGCTGTCCTCAGCTACCAGCGGCCAAGCCGCGCCCTATGCACAAATATTATGTACGGCACTCTTAGGCCGCTTTTACATGTCCCATGGCGTGATACAATCATTGACACGATACAAGTCTCGGGAGCACTTAGTCCCATCATAAACATATAATCGGGTGCAGTTTTCTTACCTTTCAATTTACTAGCTTTGATCCCTCGACTCCTTGAGCACGATCCCCCTCGAGCCCTAGCGCTCACCTAAACACAATCATGGGCCAAAGTCATCATCAATCCTCAAGTTCAAAACCTAGCCTCGGGGCCAATCTCGAGCCCCTAGAAAGACCTAGTTCCAGCAAACAAGGTGATGGAATCAAACCCCAAACCCTAGGTCAAAAGCCCTTGCAAATAACCCTAAAATCCCCTTCAGAAGACAGGGTAGCGCTACACCGCTCATGGGAGGGCGCTATAGCGCTACAAACAGAAGGAAAACCCCATCAGCAAACTTGGCCTAGCGCTACAGTGCCCAAAGGCTAGCGCTGTAGCGCTAGTCACAAATAGGCCAACACCAAATTTCTCTTCCTGCGACTTCCTCGAACCAAACTCAACCAAAACTTCCCCAAACCTTTGCCAACCTCAAAAACAACCTTATATACATACTCCACTCATCCCAAGCATCCCAAAATCTCAAAACCCAACCACATGCATCTCCAATCCCAAAATTCACCATAGTTGTCCCTAAGCTCAGAAACTCAGTAAAAACCAGTCAAAACATCAAGGTTAGAGGCATTTTAGTCATTTCACCCAATTCCTGCTAACTCCTCGAGTGTCTCTAATATTTCCCAGTTAACTCCCGATACCTAACTAATCACCAATAATTTTCCTCAATATCAAAATAGACCCCAACATATTTACTAAATTCCCATTTATACCCCTAAGCTCACCCCGAGCCGGGTATAAATCCCCGCCATGACTTTTCCCCTACTTTGCTCACTAGGATCGTCTCGAGTCACAGATCACAGATATATCCACATAATAATGTGGTCTCGACAATTGTGACATATCAAAGCTGTTATGCCCATAATGGCCAAAATTACGATTATGCCCTTCTAACCTAATCAGGGCCTATATGCATACTAATACACATAGTCATGCATCTCAAATATTCAAATAATCATATAACATGCTTTAAATCATAATCATGCATCTTAATCATTAAAACAACACATAATTCCCATTATGCCCTCTAGGCACACTAATCAAGGCCCTTAAGCCTTATTAGTGAATTTGGGTCGTTACAACTATCCCCTTCTAATGAGAATTTCGTCCTCGAAATTTACCTGAACAACTCGGGATACTAATCCCGCATATCTATCTCAAGCTCCCAGGTCACCTCTTCGACCTTACTATTCCTCCACAGAACTTTCACCAGAGGAATCGTCTGATTCCATAATACTTTATCTTTTCGATCCAAGATCTGAACTGGTTGCTCTTCATAAGCCAAATCTGCTTGTAACTCCAAATCTTCATACCTCAACACATGAGTCACATCTGAGATGTACTTCCGCAGCATGGAGACATGGAACACATCATGAACTCCAGACAACGATGGTGGCAACGCCAACCTGTAAGCCACCTGACCAACCCTTTCCATGATCTCGAATGGTCCAATGAATCTAGGGCTTAGCTTGCCCTTCCTTCCAAACCTCCTCACCCCTCGCAACGGTGAAACCCGGAGAAAGACGTGGTCCCCAACTTGGAACTCCACATTCCTACGCTTAGGATCAGCGTAGCTTTTCTGCCTACTCTGAGATGCGAGCATCCTAGCCCGGATCTTCTCTATGGCCTCACTTGTCTTCTGAACCATATCTGGCCCCAAATATCTCCTCTCACCCATCTCATCCCAATGAATGGGTGATCTACACTTCCTCCCATATAACATCTCATTGGGAGCCACTCCAATCGTGGACTGATAACTATTGTTGTACGAGAATTCAATCAACGAAAGGTACTTACTCCATGAACCCTCAAAATCAATCACACATGCTCTGAGCATATCCTCCAGTACCTGGATCGTCCTCTCAGACTGTCCATCAGTCTGAGGATGAAAGGCTGTACTGAACTTCAACTGAGTCCCCAAAGCTTTCTGCAAACCACCCCAAAACTTGGAAGTGAAAATAGGATCCCAGTCGGACACTATAGACTTAGGAACCCCATGGAGACGTACGATCTCTCTCACATACAACTCAGCATACTGATCCACAGTATAAGTTGACCTCACTGGAAGGAAATGGGCTGACTTGGTGTATCTATCCGCTATCACCCACACTGAGTCATGAAGTCCTACTGTCCTGGGTAAACCTCCCACAAAATCTATGGTAATGTCCTCCCATTTCCATTCAGGAATACCCAAAGGATGAAGCAACCCTGCTGGTCACTGATGCTCAACTTTCACTTGCTGACAGGTTAGGCATCTGGCAACGTACTCTACCACATCCCTCTTCATTACGGGCCACCAATACAAAGTTTGTAGATCTTGATACATCTTTGTGGTACCCGGATGAAGTGAGTATGGCGTCGTATGAGACTCATCTAGTATCTCTCGTTTGATCCCCTCATCAGCTGGAACACAAATCCTTCCGTGATACCGAAGTAAACCAACCTCAGAAACAGAATAGTCCATAGCTACTCCCGCTAAGACATCCTCTCTAACCCTCTGTAACTGAGCGTCTACCAACTGCCCTTCTCTGATCCGCTCTAGCAGGGTTGACTACAGAGTAATATTAGCCAATCGGCCCACCACCAACTCTATCCCTGCTCTAACCATCTCATCAGCTAACTCCCTTGAGATCTGAACAGAGCTATACAACTGACTTGGACCTCTGCGGCTCAATGCATCCGCCACCACATTGGCTTTTCCCGGATGGTAAAGAATATCACAATCATAATCCTTTACCAGCTCCAGCCAACGTCTCTGTCTCATATTCAGGTCCTTCTGTGTAAAGAAATACTTCAGGCTCTTATGGTCAGTGTATACCTCAAACTTCTCCCCATATAGATAATATCGCCAAATCTTCAGTGCGAACACCACCGCTGCTAACTCTAAGTCATGAGTAGGATACCACTGCTCATACTCCTTCAGCTGTCGTGACGCATAAGCTATAACCTTCTCATTCTGCATCAACACACAGCCTAAGCCCAATCTCGATGCATCGCAATAAACAACAAACTTCCCTTCCCCCGAAGGAAGACTCAACAATGGCCCTGTAATAAGTCGTCGCTTTAACTCCTGAAAACTGCCTTCACACTTGTCCGACCAGATGAACTTCAAATTCTTTCTTGTCAATTCCGTCATCGGTGCTGCTATCTTCCAGAAGCCCAATCCCGAGCCCCTGGAAAGACCTAGTTCCACCAAACAAGGTGATGGAATCAAACCCCAAACCCTAGGTCAAAAGCCCTTGCAAATAACCCTAAAATCCCCTTCAGAAGGTAGGGTAGCGCTACAAAGCTCATGGGAGGGCGCTACTACGCTACAAACAGAAGCAAAATCCCATCAACAAACTTGGCCTAGCGCTACAACGCCCAAAGGCTAGCGCTGTAGCGCTAGTCACAGACAGGCCAACACCAAATTTCTCTTCCTGCGACTTCCTCGAACCAAACTCAACCAAAACTTCCCCAAACCTTTGTCAACCTCAAAAACAAACTTATATACATACCCCACTCATCCCAAGAATCCCAAAAACTCAAAACCCAACCACATGCATCTCCAATCCCAAAATTCACCGTAGTTGTCCCTAAGCTCAGAAACTCAGTAAAAACCAGTCAAAACATCAGGGTTAGAGGCTTAGAATTCATACCTTTAATGGAGCATCGACCTTAAGACAACCTTTACACCTCCTTAGCTTGCTCTTCCTTAACCTTTGTCCTGAATTTCCCAAAGTCCCCATCAAACCCAGCTTACACACCACAGTTCAAAAACCAAAACTAGCAACTAAAGAATTTACAGAACCTTACCTCAAGTGATGGCCTAACCTTTCTAAACCCTTGATTGACATAGCTCTCCTTTGAATTTTACTCCAAAAAGAATGAAGAATAGTGGTGATAAAAGCACAAACCGACTCAGGGAAAACTTCTATGTTTTTCCTTCTTTTCCTTTTTCTTTCTTTTCCTTCTCTCTCAGACTTCTATAACTTTCTAAAATTCCAACTAACACAAAGCCTTGGTAAAAAATTTCTCCTGTAAGCCAAATGACTATTATGCCCTCCCTATTAAGTCTAAACCCTTTAATCCACTTAGGGGCATTTTAGTCATTTCACCCAATTCCCGCTAACTCCTCGAGTGTCTCTAATATTTACCGCTTAACTCCCGATACCTAACTAATCACCAATAATATTCCTCAATATCAAAATAGACCCCAACATATTTACTAAATTCCCACTTATACCCCTAAGCTCACCCCAAGCCAGGTATAAATCCCTGCCATGACTTTTCCGCTACTTTGCTCACTAGGATCGTCTCGAGTCACAGATCACAGATATATCCACATAATAATGTGGTCTCGACAATTGTCACATATATCAAAGCAGTTATGCCCATAATGGCCAAAATTACGATTATGCCCTTCTAACCTAATCATGGCCTATATGCATACTAATACACATAGTCATGCATCTCAAATATTCAAATAATCATATAACATGCTTTAAATCATAATCATGCATCTTAATCATTAAAACCACACATAATTCCCATTATGCCCTCCAGGAACACTAATCAAGGCCCTTAAGCCTTATTAGTGAATTTGGGTCGTTACACTTTCTTTGTTGCAGATGTCCAGCTCCTCTTCGTTTAACAAGTCTTTGAGCGAGCATACTCCCCAAGAGTTGTTGGAAAGGGTGAAAAGGATTCTCCCTCTCTCCGCTCTATATTTATTCAATGAGGAAGATTTCTTGAGAAGGTATAGACCAATGGCGAGAGTAAAACAGAAAACATGGTCCCCTTTCAAAGATGTTCCTCACATTGCCAGGCACATCATACAGGGCTCTTCGCCTGGCTCTTCTCAGCTCTATTCTCAGCATAGTACTACCCATGGCTCTGAGGACACATCGCATCGAGGTCATTCCTCTCAGTGGAGTTTATCTGATCAGCGAGAGTCCTCATAACGCCCTTCTCATCGGGATACCAGTCGGGTTCCCCATCACTCTTCCTCTCAGCGAGAGTATACCGAGGGCTCTCATCGCCAGGCTACTCACCCTCACTAACTGTTCTCCAGCCTAAGGTGGCTCGTACCTCTCCCAGGAGTAAGATAGTTTCACCAGCTGTGTAGCAGAAGAAGAGACGATAGGAAGAGTTACCTCCATCAGATTCTGGGCCCACCTTTTCTAGCAAGATTTTATGGAAATTGGTTGAGAAGCCTCGCCTGGCTGATTACGAGGTGGTTTTGTTCATAGGGGTGGCCTTTTACATGACTAAAGAGAAGGTAAAGAACTTGAGGAAGTCCTCCGACCTTTCTGGCGTTTCCATCACTATCCCTGGTCCAGACAATAGAGCTGAGGACCCCTTTATGGGTATGTGTGCCTGGAAATGCTCTACCATTAAGTCTGGCGCCCTACTTCCTCTTCATCCGTATTTCTGGAGTGTGGCGGATTATTTTGGTATTAGTCCCTCTCAGTTGGCTCCCAACGCTATCTTGGTCTTATCTGCATTGTACATTTTCTATCATCGTAGAAAATTGGATGCTCCAGTACCACATGAGATCCACTACTTGTTTGATTTGAAGATGTAGCCTTCTCAGCACAACTCGGGGTACATCCACTTCCACCATTATCCACGCAAGGGTACCGACATCTTCTTGGAAGAGATTTCTGGAAATAGTAAGACGTTTAGATATGACGAGCACTATTTCTTCACTGAAAATGCAGAGGCTAACTACTCCAAGTTCAAGCTCGTCGGGCCTTTCTATAGACCTCTCCCGACCCATGCCTGGAATGTTAGAGCAAAGACATTGATTGCCATGACCCCTAAGGAGAAGAACGTCAAGGTTCTCGTCACTTTAGAGAACCTTAGGAAGGTCTGGCTATTTCCTTATCCTGTCGCCGATATTTCAGATGGAGATGCTCCCGAGCCTGTGAATGCCATAGACTCCCCGGGGCCTATTCATACCGACGAGCTACCCTTTTTGTCCGTGTTAGATGGATAGGAAGGTGATGAGGTGGGTGCCTCTGCCCATTCACTACTTGCTTCAGATGACTTTGATGAAGCCATGCTCGAACCTGAATCTCATTCAGAAGGCTCGAAACTTTTATCATCTTTACTTTTATGTTTCATTTGTGTTTGGGATTCTTATAATATGGTAGCTTCCTTTGCAGGTTCAGATATGTTCGGCTTTGTTCACACCCAACAAAGGTCCACTCCAACCGATACTAGCTCTTCCGCCCAAGCGGCCAAGAGGGTAAGGGTTGAGCCTGAGTCGCTAACGGAGGCCCCTCCCGAGGTGCCACCTTCAGTTCCATTGGAATCTAGTCCTATTCCAAAGGTAGAGCCCTCCTTGCCCATGCTAGTTCCTCCCAGTGTCACTAATTCGTGCGCCTCCTCCTCAACGCTTGCTCCTATATCTGAGCCACAACAGTTGTAACACCCAAAGTTGCTAATAAGGTTTGGGACCTCGATTAGCGTTCCTGAAGGGAAATAAGTGAATTAATATGATAATATATGTGAATTTAAATGAATATGTGATTAGAATACATGTTTAGGTGGTATAAATATGCGTGTGGACCCCGTTTGTAATTTAGGGGTAAATTAGTAATTTTAGCCCGCTGAGGGCATAAATGTGATAAATGTGTTATGTGATTTGTACCACGTGAGTGTGGTGATATCAGTGTGATGCAAGTGCCGAGACGGTCCTAGGGAGCTAATTAGTTTAAAAGTCACAACAGGATTAAATACCCGGCTCGGGAGGAGCCTAGGGGGTATTTTGTAAATTGAGTTCTTGTGAGTTAATGGTAACTGGTAATTTAGTAACTTGTGTAACCGTTAGTAACCACTAAGAGTAACAGGTTCAGGAGGAAAAATGGTAGAATTGTAATATAGATATGAAATGACAAAAGAGCCCTTGAGGTTTAGTTAGGAAAGGATATTTGAGGAAGGGTGGAATAGTCATTTGACAAGATAGATAACCTTCAGCAGAAAGGAAAAAGGAATTTATGTATTATACTTGGTGATGGTTGGTTTATGCTAAAATTTGAGACCTAGAGATAGAGCAAAAGAGGAGTTGAAGAAGGAAGATGAATTTGAGTCTTAGGAGGAGAATCAAGAGGTTTGAAGTAACCAAGATCAAGCTTAGGCCAAAATTGTTCAGAGGTAAGAGTTTGTGCTCTGCTTTTGTTGAATTTATGCCTAAATTTTCAGAGATTGAGTGTGGGAATCTAAAGGGGGAATGGCTAGTTTTACTTGGAAATTCAACTAGGATAAACAAGAGGAAAGAGGTTGGGGGCTGGAATTGAGAAGAGTTCAAGCCAGGTTCTTGATTAAGGTAAGAGTTCTAACATGTTTACACTTTTGTTTCTGATGTGGTTTAAGATTTTTGAAGCAAGGTTCATATTTTTCAAGCTATGGTTTAAGTCTTAGAAGCCATGGTTTAGGTTTCTGAAATTTGAAACTCAAGAGTGGATTTTTGGGTGTGATTGTATAATTGAGTTTTTTTATGATGTTTATAGGTTGTTAAAGGGTTCATTTGGGGTTTTGAATTGTTTTTGGGGCTTAGGTACTTGTTTGGGATGATTTGGAGTGGTTTTGGCTCGGGAAGAATGCAGGAGAAAACCCAGAAATCTGTGTTTGCAAAGGAGCGTCGCGGCCCTGTTCTTTGGTGCTGCGGCGCAAGCATGCATCAGAATTAGGGGAAGGCCACTAGGCGCCGCGGCCCTTGAAGGGAGTGTCGCGGCCCTAGGCCTTTTTGACAGCCAAAAAATGCATTTTTAGGGCTTTTTCCCAGGGACTCGGGGGGTGGCTCCAATGCATTGTTTTAAGGAATTAGAGGTCCCGAGAGTGCCGGATTGGTCCCGAGAAGTGGTTTTGGGATTGGTTAGTATTAAAAGTGTTTTATATGTGTTGTGACTAGGACTTTGGAGAGGCTCGTGATAGAGGACCGTGCTTGTGACCTTGGTGCATCGGAAAGCTCGGGGTACAGGTAAGAAAATTGTAGCACCCGTAGAGCAGGGCTTGGCCCATAGTATTGCTGCAGGGCGCGGCCCTAAGATATATCATTGCTAGGATGTAGCTTTAAATGAACTATTATATGTTTGATTATTGTTTGAGAATGCTAAATATGGTTGTAGCAGAATGAACGACAAAAGGGCCGACCACGGCGAAGGCCGACAACGGTGAAGGCCGAGAACGACAATGGGGCCGGGAATACCACTTAGCACATGGAGTGCTTATGGTTAGGGTGAGACCCTAGTGGATACATGGGATATCCTTACGGTGTAGATCGAGATCCCAGGCTTTGGTAACGCTTCTGGGATGGCATGGTCGTATATGTGTTTAATCTTGTGGATTGCCTGATTGACTGTGAGCTATCTGTTATAGCAACTGTGTGATATGCATATGTTATGTACTGTGTGAGTTTTCTTGCTGGGCCTTGGCTCACGGGTGCTCTGTTTTGCAGGTAAGGGCAAAGAGAAAGTTAATCAGCCATGAGTACGGAGAGCGTGGGGGCGGCGCGTACATGTTTGGGCTACCCGACTGCTTTGTTTAGGGGAATTTTTTGAGAAATGGCTGTACTAAACTCTGTTTTTGATAATTTGTCAACTGTGTATCTATTTGGAGTTGTAAATAGTTTACAAACCTCGTTTTGGGATCCCAAATGTTAAAATACTGAGACTTTTAGTGAAATGGAGTACTTTTAAAGATTACAGCCTTGTCTTTTTGTTTAATCACACTTTTGTTCTAAAAACCTCGCTGAGTGTGTTAATTGCACATTTTAAACTCACTTAGTAACGACTCTATGGTAGTAGAGCATTACAACTTGGTATCAGAGCGAGCCAAGGTTTATTGGTTTTGGAGATTGACCGAACATGTACGCACGCTGTCACTGAAAAGCTCGACTCAGGGTTGATTGGTATGGTTGATTAATATACTTGACTATGTGTTTGAATGTCTTGGTTGCCTGCTTAGTTTATAAAGAGCATGATAAGTGAAATAACATATTCATGATGCCAGGGCAAGGCCCGTTGTGTGATATATGCTATTTGTATCTTGGTTTGTTGTTAAGATTGGGAGGTGGGATTGGATTTTGTTATCATGCCTAATAAGCGGTGTCACTGGTTCCAGGCATATAGTTGTAATGCCTCGACAATCGTCTAGACTCTGTGGCAATCGGGCGGAGGGTGATAATCAGGGTCAGGACCCTCCACCTGCCCCACAGAACTGGCAGCAGATATTGGCCGAAATAGAGGCTAGATTGCGGAGAACAGAGGAAGAACTCCATCAGATGAGGCAACAGGCCCTTCCACAGGTTACAAGGTTTCCAATACAGCAGAATGTAGTGCCAGTGCCGGTTCAGCCTGTGGTTGAGAATAGGTGGGAACCCTTGTACGAAAGATTCAGGAAGCAACAACCACCTACCTTTGAGGGTGGATCGGTCGCACTGCGGGCAGAGCAGTGGATGAACATGATTTCCTTGATCTTAGACTTTATGAGGGTCGAAGGAAGTGAAAGGGTAGCTTGTGCTAGCTACATGCTTAGGGAAGATGCCCGCATCTGGTGGGATGTGGTGAGTCAGCGGAGGAATATTGCAGTCATGACATGGGAAGAATTTAAGAGTATCTTTAATGAGAAATACTACAACATAGCAGTTCAATCTGCAAAGGTTGATGAGTTTATCAACCTGACCCAGATCAGGTTATCAGTTACTGATTATGCCTTGAGATTCGACAGACTGGCGAAGTTTGCGCCAGACTTAGTGCCGACGGATGCTGCCAGGAGAGATAGATTTATACGGGGGTTGAATGTGATGATCGCCTGTGATGTGAATATTACGTTGATTCCAGAGATTACTACTTATGCCCAAGTGGTGGATAAGGCCCTTACCGTAGAGAGGGACGAGGATCAGATATGGAAGGACAATGCTGTTAGGCGCGATGCCAGGAGGACGGTGCCTCCTTTTGTTGGGTCTAGTTGGGGCAGTGGCCCCATCGAGCAGAAAAGAAGGGTTCCAGATTCATTTACTTCTCCTAGTTCTGATAGGAGAGTGCGGGGTTCTGTTGGTGGCCGTCAGGGTAGTGGTGACAACTGGAGGAGTTTTCCAGTGGGTCCTCGGTGTAGGCGACGACATCAGGGTGAGTGCCGAATTAGGGCATGTTTTATCTATGGGAGTGCCAACCATCTGAAGAAAGACTGCCCACAAGTTAAGAAGGAAGAGCCAAAGTAGGGGGACAGTCTCGCTCCTGACAGGGTGTTCGATTTGACTCAGACTGAGGCGGAGGCTAGTCCCTCAGTTGTGATAGGTCAGATTTCTAGCGTTGGTACTTTGTATACTGCATTGATTGAATCAGGGGCTACCCACTCATTTGTATCTGCTAGGGTGATAGACAAGCTTTGTAGACCTAGTATTGTGTATGCTAGGAATTTTCAGACTTTGTTGCCAATAGGAGAATTGGTAGTCTCTAGGAGATGGGTTAGAGTACTACCAGTAGAGATAGATGGTAGAGAATTTTTCGTTGATTTGGTTGAATTGGACATGGATGACTTTGATATGATATTAGGGATGGATTGGTTAATGAGGTATGGAGTAACGATTGATTGTAAGCGGCATATGGTGACTTTTGAACTAGAAGGCGAGGTACCTTCTGTGTTTGTGGGGACGGTGAATGGACCGCGAGTGCCTATGATCTCAGTATTGAAGGCTAGAGACCTGATGCAGGAAGGTTGCATAGGATTCCTAGCGAGTGTTGTAGATACCTCTAAGGTGGTGACAGTGGGACCAAATGAGACCAGATTGGTCTGTGAGTTTCCAGACTTGTTTACAGCAGACTTGCCAGGATTGCCACCACGACGGGAGATTGAGTTCATCATAGAGTTGGCACCGGGGGTGGAACCAGTTTCCAGGGCACCCTATAGAATGGCTCCAACGGAGTTAAAGGAATTAAAGATCCAACTACAGGAATTGTTGGATTTGGGGTTTATCAGACCGAGTTTCTCGCCATGGGGTGCTCCAGTGCTATTTGTTAAGAAGAAAGATGGGTCGCTTAGGATGTGTATTGATTACAGGGAGTTGAATAAGCTAACCATTAAGAATAAGTATCCACTGCCTAGGATTGATGATTTATTTGATCAGCTTCAGGGGAGTACGGTGTTTTCAAAGATCGATCTCCAGTCAGGCTATCATCAGTTAAGAATTAAAGAGGAGGACATACCGAAGACAACTTTTCAGACAAGGTACAGGCATTATGAATTTCTGGTGATGTCCTTTGGATTAACCAATGCCCCAGCAGCTTTCATGGATATGATTAACAAAATTTTCAAGAACTACCTGGATAAGTTTGTGATTGTATTTATCGATGATATAGTAGTATACTCCCAGTCAGAGATAGAGCATGAGCATCATTTGCGCCTGGTGTTACAACGACTGAGAGAGCACAAGTTATATGATAAGTTCAGCAAGTGTGAGTTCTGGTTACCGCAAGTTACATTTCTAGGTCATATCGTTAGTAAGGAGGGGATACTGGTTGACCCAAGTAAGATAGAGGCAGTGAGAGATTGGCCTAGACCGAGCAGTGTTCCTAAGGTTAGAAGTTTTCTCGGATTGGCTGGGTACTACCGGCGACTTGTAGAGGGGTTCTCTAGAATTTCTACTCCATTGACAAAGTTGACAAGAAAGAAGACCAAGTATGTGAGGACAGATCGATGTGAGAATAGCTTCAAGGAGTTGAAGCGGCGATTGATTACTGCACCAGTGTTGAGCCTGCCGACAGGCAATGAAAAGTTTGTGGTTTATTGTGATGCTTCCAGACAGGGTTTGGGATGTGTGCTGATGCAAGCTGGGAAGGTAATAGCTTATGCATCAAGGCAGTTAAAGGAGTACGAGTAGAGATATCCCACGCATGATCTGGAATTAGCTGCGGTGGTATTCGCACTTAAGGTTTGGAGGCATTATTTGTATGGTGAAAAGTGCGAGATATATACTGACCACAAAAGTTTAAAGTATTTCTTTACTCAGAAATATCTGAATATGTGCCAAAGACGATGGCTAGAATTGGTAAAGGATTACGATTGTGACATCCTGTATCACCCTGAGAAGGCTAATGTGGTGGTTGATGCATTGAGCTGGAAGGGCCCAGGCCAGTTGTATAGTTCGAGGCAGATATCAGATAGACTAGCTGAGGAGATGGCCAGGGCAGGTATAGAGTTAGTGGTTGGTAGGTTAGCCAACATAACTCTTCAGTCAACGCTCCTTGAGAGGATTAAGGAAGCACAGGGAAAGGATCCCCAGTTAGTTGAACGTAGGGAGAATGTCCTAGTTGGAACGATTAAGGACTTCTCTATCTCAGAGATGGGCCTGTTGTCATACAAAGGACAGATTTGTGTTCCGATTGATCCAGATATTCGACGAGAGATTCTAGATGAGGCTCACACCACTCCCTACTCTTTACACCTGGGTACTACGAAGATGTACCAAGACTTGAAAGTTTTGTACTGGTGGTCAGGCATGAAGAGGGATGTGGTAGACTATGTGGCAAGGTGCCTAACTTGTCAGCAGATCAAGCCTGAGCATCAAAGGCCAGCGGGATTATTGCAGCCTCTAGGGATTCCCGAGTGGAAATGGGAAGATATTACCATGGACTTTGTGGTTGGATTACCAAAGACCGTGGGTTAGCATGACTCCGTGTGGGTGATTGTGGACAGGTATACTAAGTCCGCTCACTTTCTACTTGTGAGAACAACTTATACTGTGGAGCAGTATGCTGAACTTTATGTGAAGGAAATTGTCCGACTTCATGGGGCTCCGAGGTCGATAGTATCCAACAGAGACCCCACCTTTACCTCCAAGTTTTTGGAGAGACTGCAGAAGGCAATGGGCACACAGCTACGGTTCAGTACCGCTTATCATCCTCAGACGGATGGGCAGTCTAAGAGGACAATTCAGATACTGGAAGATATGCTACGAGCCTATGTGTTAGATTTTGGGGGATCTTGGAGTAAGTATCTCCCATTGATTGAGTTTTCGTATAATAACAGCTATCAAGCAACTATCGGAGTGGCTCCGTATGAAATGTTGTATGGGAGGAAGTGTAGATCACCGATACACTGGGATGAGACAGGTGAGAGAAGATATCTAGGTCCTGAGATGGTTCAGAGGACCAATGAGGCAATTGAGAAGATTAGAGCTCGTATGCTGGCCTCCCAGAGTCGCCAGAAGAGTTACTCAAATCTGAGACGCAGGAATGTGGAGTTTCAGGTCAGCGATCATGTGTTCCTCAGGGTTTCACCCCTGAGAGGAGTGAAACGATTCGGTGTTCGGGGCAAGCTGAGTCTCAGGTTTGTTGGCCCCTTTGAGGTTCTGGAACGAGTTGGTGAGGTAGCTTACATGTTGACGATGCCTCCAGCTCTATCAGGGGTTCATGACGTGTTTCATGTGTCCATGCTACGGAAATATGTATCAGATACTACTCATGTGTTGAGCTATGAGAACTTGGAGTTGGATCAGGATTTGTCATAGGAGGAGAAGCCTGTTCAGATCCTTGATCGGAAGGACAAAGTTTTGCGGAGTAAGACCATCGCCTTGGTTAAAGTGATGTGGAGGAACAACAAAGTTGAAGAGGCGACGTGGGAGCTTGAGTCCGATATGCGGGAGCGGCATCCCGAGTTGTTCAGCTAATTTCGAGGAAGAAATTCTTGTAAAGAGGGGATAATTGTAACACCCCAAGTTGCTAATAAGGTTTGGGACCTTGATTAGCGTGCCTGGAGGGCAATAAGTGAATTAATATGATTATATATGTGAATTTAAATGAATATGTGATTAGAATGCATGTTTAGGTGGTATAAATATGCATGTGGACCCCATTTGTATGGTAGGGGTAAATTGATAATTTTAGCCCGCTGAGGGCATAAATGTGATAAATGTGTTATGTGATTTGTACCACGTGAGTGTGGTGATATCAGTGTGATGCACGTGCCGAGATGGTCCTAGGGAGCTAATTAGTTTAAAAGTCACAACGGGATTAAATACCCAGCTCGGGAGGAGCCTAGGGGGTATTTTGGGGATTTTGTAAATTGAGTTCTTGTGAGTAAATGGTAACTGGTAATTTAGTAACTTGTGTAACCGTTAGTAACCGCTGAGAGTAACAGGTTCAGGAGGAAAAATGGTAGAATTGTAATATAGATATGAAATGACAAAAGAGCCCTTGAGGTTTAGTTAGGAAAGGATATTTCAGGAAGGGTGGAATAGTCATTTGACAAGATAGATTACCTTCAGCAGAAGGAAAAAGGAATTTACGTATTACACTTGGTGATAGTTGGTTTATGCTAAAATTTGAGACCTAGAGATAGAGCAAAAGAGGAGCTGAAGAAGGAAGCTGAATTTGAGTCTTAGGAGGAGAATCAAGAGGTTTGAAGTAACCAAGATCAAGCTTAGGCCAAAATTGTTCAGAGGTCAGAGTTTGTGCTCTTCTTTTGTTGAATTTAAGTCTAAATTTTCAGAGATTGAGTGTGGGAATCTAAAGGGGGAATGACTGGTTTTACTTGGAAATTCAACTAGGATAATCAAGAGGAAAGAGGTTGGGAGCTGGAATTGAGAAGAGTTCAAGATAGGTTCTTGATTAAGGTAAGAGTTCTAACATGTTTACATTTTTGTTTCTGATGTGGTTTAAGATTTTAGAAGCAAGGTTCCTATTTTTCAAGCTATGATTTAAGTCTTAGAAGCCATGGTTTAGGTTTCTGAAATTTGAAACTCAAGAGTGGATTTTTGGGTATGATTGTATAATTGAGTTTGTTTATGATGTTTATAGGTTGTTAAAGGGTTCATTTGGGGTTTTGAATTGATTTTGGGGCTTAGGTACTTGTTTGGGATGATTTGGAGTGGTTTTGGTTCAGGAAGAATGCAGGAGAAAACCCAGAAATCTGGGTTTGCGTAGGAGCGTCGTGGCCTTGTTCTTTGGTGCCGCGGCGCAGGCATGCATCAGAATTAGGGGAAGGCCACTGGGCGCCGCGGCCCTAGGCCATTTTTGACAGCCAAAAAATGCATTTTTAGGGCTTTTGCCCGGGGACTCGGGGGGTGGCTCCAATGCGTTGTTAGAAGGAATTATAGGTCCCGAGAGTGCGGGATTGGTCCCGGGAAGTGGTTTTGGGATTGGCTAGTATTAAAAGTGTTTTATATGTGTTGTGACTAGGACTTTGGAGAGGCTCGTGATAGAGGATCGTGCTTGTGACCTTGGTGCATCAGAAAGCTCGGGGTACAGGTAAGAAAACTGTAGCACCCGTAGAGCAGGACTTGGCCCATAGTATTGCTGCAGGGCGCAGCCCTAAGATATATCATTGCTAGGATGTAGCTTTAAATGAACTATTATATGTTTGATTGTTGTTTGAGAATGATAAATATGGTGGTAGCAGAATGAACGGCAAAGGGGCCGAGAACGGCGAAGGCCGAGAACGGCGAAGGCCGAGAATGGCAATGGGGCCGGGAATACCACTTAGCACATGGAGTGCTTATGGTTAGGGTGAGACCCTAGTGGATACATGGGATATCCTTACGGTGTAGACCGAGATCCCAGGCTTTGGTAATGCTTCTGGGACGGCATGGCGATATATGTGTTTAATCTTTTGGATTGCCTGATTGACTGTGAGCTATCTATTATAGCAACTGTGTGATATGCATATGTTATGTACTGTGTGAGTTTTCTTGCTAGGCCTCGGCTCACGGGTGCTTTGTGTTGCAGGTAAGGGCAAAGAGAAAGTCAACCAGCCATGAGTACGGAGAGCGTGGGGGTAGCACGTACATGTTTTGCCTACTCGACTGCTTTGGTTGGGGGCATTTTTTGAGAAATGGCTGTACTAAACTCTGTTTTTGATAATTTGTCAACTGTGTATCTATTTTGAGTTGTAAATAGTTTACAATCCTCGTTTTGGGATCCCAAATGTTAAACTACTGGGACTTTTAGTGAAATGGAGTACTTTTAAAGATTACAGCCTTGTCTTTTTGTTTAATCACACTTTTGTTCTAAAAACCTCACCGAGCGAGTTAATTACACATTTTAAACACACTTAGTAACGACTCTAAGGTAGTAGGGCATTACACCAGTCTGCCATACAGAATTTAGGTGCCATTATGTACCGAGCGTCCTATTTGGAGTAGACGAGAATACCTTTAATGGGATTAAGAATGAGGAGTTGAGCACCATCCTCATGAAGTCACTCCTTGACATTTAGAATGTAAGTTATCTAACGTTTTCTTTTGTCTGGTTAGCTTGTATGTTAATGTTATCTAACACGTGTATGTTTTTTGCAGGCACTGATGTTGGTCTCCCATGTCCATGATAGGTATACCTCTATGTTTTCCAACTTTCACTCTGAGTTTGAAGCTATACTACAGGAGGTACTGGACCTTAGGTGCGTTCTTGGCTCTACGGATGCGGACATTGCTTTGAACGATGAAAAGATGAGCACTCTGCGCACTACAGTGGAGCTCAAACAACAGGAAGTGACCGAGTTGACCGTTAGGGTAGCCCAGGCAAAGGGGAAACTCGCCAATCCGCTTAAACAGTCTGAAGTTGAGAAAGAGAAGTTGATCGCTGAAATGGACCAACTGTGAAAGGATGCTCTTGTCGAGAAGGAGCAAGAGTTCAAGGTTGCCAGAGACAAGGCACGAGAGGAGTATTCAGAGACTGCGTTCTCTTGCTTCCACTTGATATGGAAGTCTAACAAAAATCTGAACTTGGATTTCCTCCCCGAGAAGACACGAGCGTAGGAGCATAAGAAGTGTTTGGGTCATGAGGCTGTCGAGACTCAAGACGGTCTTTCAGATGATACTCCTTTCCCTAGTTAGTATTCTTTTGGTCTTTCCTTTTGTTCCATTGGTTGGGCACCTTGTACTTGACAGTTTTTACATACGACATTTCATGCCTTTATGCTTTTTTGTTATGAGTAGTCTACGTATTGATTGAATTTTTTTATTTCCAATGCTTACTAAGTATTTCAACTCATAACCCTAATTGGTTCGGGTATCAGTATAATCTGAACACATGAATTTCACGCGCCATACTAACCTTACTCTTTACGTTTTTCATGCTAACAACCATGGTAATGTGAGTAGTACGATACTTTACCAGGTACCACGAATCAGGTCAACCACCCCATGGGTGATAGGCCGACCACCCTATAGGGTTGATGGTCTCGCTGACCACCCTATAAGGGACATGGCTAGGAGTCTCCCTACCAATGACTTTTTTTTTTTTACGCTTTTGGAACACATGTTGAACAAATGTCCTAGAAAAACTTGAGCTTGCTTAGTACTTAGGGTCACGTCCTCATTGCTTGTGTATAACTCAATCGGTATGCACCATATGCCCCCACAAGTGATCATGGGGTTAAAAGCCTTGGTCACTTACTACTTGACCATGCCTTGCTTCGAGGATTCAGACACATAGTAATATCCTTTTCACCCAATGATGCAAGCAGAAAATGCTTGTCCCTTATTGGTAGTCAGGTGATGGTTTCATACTCAGTAGTAATTATACCTATACACATATGCAAATTGTGTAGCAAGTATCGATCACGATCCACGTAATCTCTCGTGCACTTGTTATAGTGATTGTAGATAGAAGTGTCTAAGTTGGACCAATTGGGTCTTGATGGGCTAATCGAACCCGTAACGAGTCCTAGATCAAATTATCGATTGGTCTCTCAAGGACAAGATTCGATTATGATTCGATGATAGTGACAGGCCTTCGGACCAGTCTCTTTTTTGATCGTATGGGCCGATAGGTTCCTCGAGAACCATGATCAAACATGATCAAATGATGGCAACTAGTCCTCGAATCAATCTTTTTTGTTGATCGTATGGGTCGATAGGTTCCACAAGAGCCAGGAATGAACATGATCAAATAATTTGGTTACAAGGTCCAGGACCGGTCTCTCTTAATGATCGTGTGGGTCATAGGTTCCTCAAGAACTAGGATCAAGCATGATCAAATAATTTGGTGACATGGTCCTAGGACCAGTCTATCTTTTGGATCGTATGAGTCAATAGGCTCTTCATGAACCATAATTGAACATGATCCATAATGGCGACAGGTCCTCGGACCAGTCTCTTGTTTGGATCTTATGGATCGATAGGTCCCTCAAGGACCAGAATCGAACATGATTCGATGGGGTTGACAGGTCTAAAGTGACTAGTTGCTCATTGAAAAATAAATAAAGAATTAAGCGAAACTTAAGAAATTAAATTCATTCATTCATTGTAAGAAAAATGATTGTTACATAGATAATTCGAAAATAATACATATGCAAATTAAAATTTGTGTTGGCGGAGAACAACTTCACTTATAGTATCGGCAGAGGTGTTCGCCATTCTAGTAGTTTTTTAATAGCTCTCCATTTAGTCGAGCTATTTTGTAAATGCCTGGTGGGATCACCTCCTCCACGAGGTATGGCCTTATCTAATTAGCTCCGAGTACCCCTAATACAATGTCCTTAGTGTTTACGAACACTCTCTTAAGTACTAAGCCTCCAACTTGGAATTTTCGATCTTTCACCTTGGAGTTGAAGTATCTTGCCACTTTTCCCTGGTGTTCTGCTACTCTAAGACTTGCCTTTTCTCATCTTTCTTTGATTAAATCAAGCGACTCTTCTATTAGTTGACGGTTCCTCCCTGGATTGTATGTCTTTCATCTATGCAGTGGAGGAGTGAGTTTGTTATCCCAAAAATCAGAAGTGAATGACATGGCAGGCATTAATTACACGTGGCTGACACCTGGAAAAACCTGTGTTCGACTATCGACCAGGAAGATATTCGGTATCATGCGATCAGTCTCTTCATACGATCAGTCTGGTCGTATGCACGTAATACGCGGAGGAAATCTTAGGCAGTTATGATGGAATCCGAAATTATCTCCCATGATTTCCTGAGTATCCGATTATTTAGGAAATAATATCTGTAACAAATCAATGTAAATCTTCCCTGAGCTTATAAATAGAAGAAGAGGGCTCAGGGAAGAGGATCCCTTTTTTCTTTTCTGACTTCTAGATCACTTGAGATTAGAGTTATCAAATTAATCATATTGTATTATTCTTCAGAGGTTGGTGAAACTCATTGAACCCTAGTTCTTTGATCACTCCTTTGGATCTCACATCAATAACAATCTAAGTGGACGTAGGTTATTACCAGATCCTGGGGCCGAACCACTATAAAATATCGTGTTCTTATTATTTTCGTCATCACGTTCTTTTCAACGCATTCATCCACGTCAAGCGTATTTTGACTCCGTGTCAGTTGCCCAAAATCAGGGTCAACAGAGTTCAACTGGCAACATAGCTTCATACCCAAACACCAAAGAGAATGGTGTATAGCTTGTTGCTGTTCGAGTCGTTGTTCGATGTAACCGTAGGACATCTGGAAGTATTTCTGGCCAAGCTGATTTGTCTTGTTCAAGGCGTTTCTTCAGAGTGTCTTTGATAGTCTTGTTCACTTCTTCTACTTGATCTTGTATTACTCAGTCAAAGTGGTTTAAACAACTTCAAGTGTGCTTAAAATGTGAAAAAACATGTTTAATATATCAGCGTAAGTCGATATATCGCAGCTATAGGGGTTGATATATCGCCTATGTTGATATAGAAAACACGTCGACTTTGCACGAACGAAACCACGGAAACTGTGGAAAATGGGGCAGACAATATATCGCCTATAGGGGGTGATATATCGGCTCCCTCAGCCATATTTCAAACTCCATGGAATCTGAAGCTAGAAACAACCCTCAATTACTTGGACTTACTTTTGAACAATTTTGCCCGAGTTCTGGGAATCTATTGAACAACGACAAGTTTCGAGCCTAAGAATTAAGTCATATAGGGTCGTTAGAAATAGACTTAGAAAATAATAAAGATGGCCTAATAGTCTAAGTATAGAAACACACCCTAATTTATAAAGATGACTTACATAAATTTTCTTAATAAATCATAACTAATAGGTTCGAGTTATGTTTGCTTAGACTAAGTTTTTCCTTAGAAGCTATTAGGGTAAGTTTTAACGTATTTTTCTCGACTATTAGAACTCCGTTGAAGATGTCGCTCCAAAGGTCTGCATGCACTAATGGCAATGCCCCCAGCATTGCCAATGAGACTCACGAGGCCCTTCTAGTTCGAAGAAGGGGCGAACGTACTGCAACTACTACTGCTAATAGAAATGCACCACCTCCAGTAGACAACGATACTGAAATTATCTGGTTACGACAACAAGTAAAAGAATTACTGCAACAACAACGAAAACCTCAGCAGCAGCCTCAGCTGCTCAGCCAGGGGTTTAAGCATCCTAGGAAGAGTAGAATGGAGGATATCTGTATAGGGGATGACCAATGGAAAATTATTCACCGTATCCAGCTCAGTACATAAAGCCAATCTGCGAGCGTTTCCGAAAGCAACACACTCCAAATTTTGAAGGGACAACAAACCCCTTCGAGGCTGAAAAAGGGCTCAAGAATGTAGAGCCGATTCAAGTACACATGAACCTCGCAACGTAGATTGTATATCCTGCGTTTCATCTCGACTGAAAATGATGCCAGAATTATGTGGGATCTGGTGCAGCAAACTCACGATATCACCACCATGACTTGTGCCAGATTTGTGGACTTGTTTCACAAAAAATACTACAACTCGGCAGTCATCACTACGAGGGTGGAAGAATTTTCCAGTCTAAAACAGGGAAATTTGACGGTAGTTGAGTATGCTCAACAATTTGATCGGCTAGCCAAGTTTGCACTAGAGTTAGTCCTAAATGACTACTTGACGGTAATTGTAACGCCTCACGTCACTATTGCTGCTTCCTGGAATGACGACTGCCCTCCAAACCAACACGAGTCTTTCCAGCATGCTTTGTCCGCACTCGCACGCTTCGTGGGAAAAACTTCCCAGGAGGTCACCCATCATGAGACTACTCTAGGTCAAGCATGCTTAACTTTGGAGTTCTCAAGTGATGGGCTACCGAAAAGAAGATACATCTTGCTGACATAGGTAGTACCCATCAATCCATTTAAGCATTATTCAACTGTGCAGTCCCATAACTACACATTCTTAGAATAATCACACTTGACCTTCCCCAGGCAATGTGGGATTGCACAGCTTTTACCCAGTCTTTTCCCATGCGGATCACGGGATTCTGACGGTCACAATCACCACCCCTTAGGGTTCTGACGTTTCCATCGGCCACACTTCCGACTGGGTCAAGGCTCTGATACAATTTGTAACACCCCCATGTCACTATGGCTGCTTCCTGGAATGACGAATGGCCCTGCAAACCAACATGAGTCTTTCCAGCATGCTTTGTCCTCACTCGCACGCTTCCTGGGAAAACCTCCCATGAGGTCACCCATCATGAGACTACTCAAGGTCAAGCACGCTTAATTTTTGAGTTCTCAAGTGATGGGCTATCGAAAAGAAGATGCATCTTGTTGGCATAGGTAGTACCCATCAATCCATTTATGTAATGCCCTGGACAACCAAGACCATTACACTGTGTGTTTATAAAGGTGCAAGACTTGCTAATCAAGTCATTTAGTTAGAAACGTGTTACTGAGACTAAAGTTAATCTAGGGATAAAAGTTTTCGGTCACAGAAGTTACATTTCATATATTCAAACATACTTTTACAGGGGATCCCAAACGCAATAATGTTTAAAAAGACAGCTTACAAAATTTCAGATTAAAAGTGCAGCTACTAGCCACTCTAAGGGAAAAACAGACATTTAGGCTTTTCCTGTCCTGTACCACTCCTCGGCCGTGGTGGCCCATCAGCTGACTATGTACATTTAGCCCCAAAGCTCTCCCACTCAGGATTTGTCCACTTTATCCTTGCCTTTACCTGCACCACGTAGCACCCGTGAGCCAAGGCCCAGCAAGAAAACACAATAACAGAGCACAATCATCAATCAAACAATCAAATAATTCATACAGTATAGCCTTATACTTAGCAGTCCAGTTTATCCATATAATTAGGCATTCAACATACCAAGCTTATTAATTAAAATTAATAACCAATTCACAAATAATAACAAAGGTCGACGCCCTTAGGTTGCACTCCCTATTTATCCCACTAACTCTGACCTTCTTAAACCGAGCTCAGCGAATATCAAGCTGTCCTCAGCTACCAGTGGCCGAGCCGCTCCCTGTGCGCAAATATTGATTCCGGCACCCTTAGGTCATTTATCACATGTCTCATGGCATAATACCATCTATGACATCATACAAATATAGGGAGCTCTTAGTCCCAACATAATCACATAACCGGGTGCAGTTTTATTACCTTTGAATTTCGGTAGATTTGATCAATGATGACAAAGCTTAAGCACGATCCCTTCCAAGCCCTAGCGTACACCTTTGATGGAGAAATCAACTTTAGGTTATCCTCCAAATCATTCCATCTTTAAACTCCTTAATTCCCAAAGCTTAATTCTCCTCAATTAAGTGACAAATCCCTGCTAAAACCTCTAGCTTCACCAAGATCTCTAGCCCCAAGCTCCAACCCAAGTTTTCCTGAGTTAAATCTTCAAAATTCCTCAAGAGGTCGTGAAAGATGACCAAACCGATTGGAGGAGAAGAGAGTAAGTCTAAGTGTTCTGTTTTCTCTTCTTTCTTTCTTCTTTTAGTTTCTACTTCTTTCTAAATATTCTACTAAGTCATAAAGCAGTACAATACTTATCCCTTATAAACCAAATGACCATATCGCCTTTCCAATAATAATTAAACTTTTAAATCATTCTAAGGGAATTTTGGTCATTACTCCCAATTCCCGCTAATTCCTCGAATGTCTCTAATATTTACCGCTTACATCTCGACCCCTAACTAATAACCTATTATATTCCTTAATATCAAATAATCTCCAATATATTTTCTAAATTCCCAGAATTACCCCTAGACTCACCCCGATCCAGGTATAAATTCCCACCGTGACTTTTTCGCTAGACCACTCACTAGGATCGCCTCGAGTCACAAGATACAAATAGATCCACATAATAATGTGGTCTCAACAATTAACACAAATATTTACATTTATACCCTCAACGGGCCAAAATTACAAATATGCCCTTATAACCTAATCAGGGCCTACATGCATACTAGTACACATAGTCATGCATCACATATATCCAAATAATCATATAAACATGCTTTTAATCATTTAAATCACATATAATCCAATTATACCCTCCCAACACACTAATCAAGGCCCTTAAGCCTTATTAGTAAATTTGGGTCGTTACAAGTTAAGCCTTCTTCAACTATGTAGTCCCATACCTACACATTCTTAGAATCATCACACTGTGTAGTCCTAGCTGCTAGCCCAAGTGATAAGCCAGCCGTGACCACCAGCAAGCCCGCGACCCTACGCCTGCAGCCTGCGCCCCTTGTTCCTGTGTGCTTGCTACCCCAGCCCTCGCCTGCATGCCAACACTTGTGTGCCTGCATGCCAAGCCACATCACTGCCTAGCTACACCTAGCCGCGAGCCACCCGAGCCTTTGAGGCTCCCATGTGCCACTAGCCCGAACTCTAGGGCACGACACTTGGTGCCTAGACCTAGTGTAACACCCTACTAACCTAGAGTCGTTACCATGTAATTTTAAAATGTGTGATTAACTCACTAATCGAAGTATTAGACAAAAAGGTGTAATTAAGTAAAGTAAAGACTCGTTTAAATAAGATTTTAGTATAAAAGGTTGGACATTCATTTAAATCATAAAAGTGTTACATTGGGATCCCAAAATATTATTTTAAAATATATTTACAACTCAAAAGTCTTTAAAGAGTCGACCTAGGCGACAAAATCAGTCATTTACAACACGTTCCTCAAAACTACCCCAGCCATGGCAGCTGGATAGGCCAAACATGTACGCGCCACTCCACGCCCTCCAACTCATGCTTGGTCGGCCTTTCCTTTGCCCTTACCTGCACCATAGAGCACCCGTGAGTCGATGTCATGCAAGAAAACTTCGCAACATAGGACACAATAATTTATTTCAAGAAATCCATATTTAATCATACATGACAAATAATCTACATGTTCCTATTGGAATTCACAACACCGCCCTGCGCCGATCATGGTGCGTTACCAGACACAAAGTTAACAGTCTTAACTGAGCAGGTGAGTACAACACCCTTAGAGGGTGTTGCCCAGGCAGCCTGCACTCAATATACTTGATGCTGATCCCGGCCTTTGCCGCCACAGGCCTTTGACGTTCCCGACCTCTGTCGATCCTAGCCTTTGTCGCTCCAGGAATTCGCCATTCCAGGCCTTTGCTACTCCCGACCTTTGCCATTCCCGACCTTTGCCACTCCGTCACAAACCCATGTTTGGCATAATAGTCACAAACAGTACACATAACACTAGGCACAATATAGCTCTACGGGCAAAGACAATATTCTTACCTTAGTCCCGAGCTGACCATATAGTGCGATCCCGAGCACGATCCCCTAAACCCGAGCCTTAGCGGCACAACCTAGTCCCAAGACAATAATAATTAATTTCCATCAAAATCTAAACCAATTAAAAACTTTGGAATAATATTCTTGCCTCCGGGACCTCGAATCCTACTAAACCAGGTAGTACAATCCTTCCCGAGCCCTTATGTTTGAGTCCTTAAGCTTAAAACCCTATTTTGGCCATTTCCCTTAATTTGAGACGCGGCCCAGCCCCCTAGAGTCACAGCGCGCTACAAGTTAGAGAACCCATGGCTCTCTCCTGGGGGTTAAGGGCCGAGGCGCTCCTCTACTTGTGCCGCAGCGCCTAGACGGTTTCAGAGACCCTAAGGCCTTTTGGGTTGATGGGGGTCGCAGTGCTCAAGAACAGCATCGCGGCGCGATCCCGCAAAACCATAATTTATGGGTTTCTTCTTACGTTTTCTAAAGCTAGAAATCACCAGTTCACACCCCAAACTTGCACCAAACTCAGAATTACATCTCAGTCTTATAACAACACAGTATAACCAACATGTAACCATTAAAACTAAGCTAAAACCTCATCATAATTTAGTATCCCAACACTTAAGATCAAAACTATAGAACACCCTAAAGACCATATCAAAGCTTAATCAATACAAAATTAAAGCTTACCTCCACAAGGATCACAACCCCTGAGCTGCTTCAACACCAATTCTAACCTTCAGCCTTCAACCACAGCCTCAAGAACTTAGGGAATTCCCAGCCTTTCCCTTCAATTTTCCAAAGCTTCCTCTAAGATAGAAAGAGAGAGCCCCAAACTTGGGAGAGAGAGATTGTCTTATCTTTTGTTTTTTTATGGTTCTTAAGGCTTCTAAGTGGTCAAGTCTATCCCTGGCACAAAAGACCAATTAAGCATAATCTTATCCTCCAATGGCCCCAAGGGAAAAATCATCATTTGCCACATTTCACGCTAATCGTCAAGTAGTCCTATGAATTCCCAATTAATCCCAAGACACCCAAATAATCACTAAATAATTACCCATTACCCGTTCAACCTCAAATACATAATACATTCCGAAAATACCCGTAGGCTCACCCCAAGCCGGGTATTTGACCCCGTTGTGACTATTCCGCAAATCTGCTCACTAGGATCGCCTCGGACCACACATCTCAAATATATCCCCATAACACTGGGATCTCACTCATAACACATACATAATTACATTTATGCCATCAACATGCCAAAATTGCAAACATGCCCTTAACAACCAGAATGGGCCCACACGCATATTTAATTTACCTAAACATGCATATATATTCACATTACCATATAATATCATTTATACCACATAATCACACATATATTAAATTAATTCTACATATAAACCCGATTATGCCCTTCTAGCATAGTAACAAAGGCACTCAACCTTAATAGCAATTTTGGGACGTTACAACTATCCCCTCCTTATTGACATTTCGTCCTTAATATTTATTCAAACGTCTCAAGATACTAATCCTGCAACTCTGACTATAGCTTCAGAGTCTAGTCCTTTACCTTGCTTTCTCTGTGTAACACCCTTGCTAGATTAACTATCTTATTCCATAAGACTTTTTTTGCATTTATCTAGAATTCCACTAGCTTTTCCTTGCATAGTAAATTCCACTAAAATTCTAGGGTCTCTTCACCCAATTAGTGGTAGTACTCAACACTTCTTCTCTTAACATTGGCACCAGGTGCACTTCATGAGCCTCTACCCATACTTGGGGTAAGGCTAATCTGTCGTGCCCCAGCCTAATCCTTATTAGGAACTCTCATGTTTATCAAATCTAGAGTAAAACTACTTCTTTCCTTCCCAAACTATTTTATCCCTCTTAGTCCAGAATATAAAGTCTCCAATTCTGGAACCCTACGTTCCCATACTTTATGTGTTCCAATACAACAAACACTTAAATTTATGAACTTTTATGTGTTCCAATACAACAAACACTTCTACCCTAACAATCCTTAATAATTTCACTGGTTCTTCAAATCGATTCTAAACCAGGATACTTCGTGTCTCTCATCTCATTTCTCCAGAATAGGAAATTTTCGTTTCTTATCCCTCAATATCTTATTTAGAGTCACTCTGACCGTCGGCTGGTATTCATCACTGTAATAGTCAATCCAAGGGACCGTATTTGCCATACTGTCCTCAAAACTTATATATTCCAACCAAAACACTTAGAGTGTAAGTTGTTCCTTCAAGTTGTCAGTCTATCTGAAGGTAACCGATAATTCCTAATACCAATCTTATACTCATCGCCCTCTATGACCCTTTTCAGGACTTGGGGACTAAAGGGTCCCAATCCGATACTATCGACTTTGGTGTCTAGTGGAGACGTTCGGTCTCCTTTCGTACACACTCCCTCTTCTTATATCTCACTCACAAAAACCATAGTGTGTTAATTCAATATGGGAAGTCACATTTTGTTGCATCCACTAATCTCATATTCAATCTTAGGTGATCCACCCTTACAGTATGTAATTATATTCCTCCATACCAACTCTAGGATACCCTAGAGTCATAATAGCCCTTCTGGCTTTTGTTTATCGTTTCTCACTTATTAAAAGATTAGGCAGTGCGCCTCGCACTATACAAATTTTAGACCTTAATGCCCATTCAATCTTCCTGGATACAACAATTATAAGGGGTAACATAAGACTCATCCTGAATCTCCCCCTTGACACCACTATCCATCATATAATTCATCTGATTCGCATATCTTAACCTATCCATGCCAAAGTGGTAGAATTCTTAACCATTCATACAAGATATTCATTCTGTGTTTCATCGTTATTCATAGAAGTATATCTGCCAATTATAAATCACAGGTTCCATACCAATCCCGGTAGTTACTTCACTCTAATCATGGCTAATCTGGCATTACTATCAACACAACATCCTATGTAGAACATCTAAGTTCTTATCCCTTCATCCGCTATAACATACGAACAATCACTCTTTCTGTTTAACCACGAGAGCCCCCTCCTAGTCCTTGATGTGCCACATTATAACTCCACATTTAAAACAAGGACAGTGTCCGTCGTACCATCCTCCTATGGTAGTCCATCAACATTTATTTCTAATACCATGGCTGCTAATCAACCTTTATTTTTACTTATGGAAACCCAACATATAACTATCCATTCATACAAACTATAAGTCCCTATGTTATTTCATTTAAAGGTATGGTAGTCCTTGGAGACATATCATGTGAAAGCCGATGTGTTTTTGCCAATCTCATCGTGCTTCTAACCCTTAGTGTGTTTCTTTAACAATTTCATTTCGGCTTCTATCGTAACTGAATCACTTCCCATAATATGACCTTGAATATCATTTGGAGAAATCGAAACCTATTCCTTCTAGAATCTTACCGGTGATTACCGGTTCCTCAGCCTCAGTAGTATCTACACAGGTATTACTCATATTCTGTTCTTAACCGGAAGTAGTCCAAAACATTCTCGATCAACCCAAATACGACTTGTCCACTCCATTCCTGTACTCTCTACTTGTTGAGTTTATGTGCGTCGTTGGAGCATTGGTCAGTTCGAGAGCCTTCACTGATAAGCCATCACATCATACTTTGTGCGAGCGACAATTCTTGGAATGTCTCATTCCTTGATTCTCAACTGGTGATAACCAAATCGAGGGTCAATTCTTAAGAGAAATGTCCTACTTTACAATTGGGCAAATAAATCCTTCATTCTTGGCAATTGATATTTGTTTTTAACAAATACTTTATTTGGCTATCCATATGTAGTACACACTCTCATAGACATGGCCTTCTCCTTAACAAATGGTGTTGACATGTCCCACAGTGAGATGCTTCGTCTGATCACCCTTAAGTCAAATAGCTTCTTTGACTAAACCTTTAATTATTTCTGCTCAGCTAGCTTCATTCTTCATAATGTCTCTGATACTGGTTTTATTCTCGCCTTAATCCCATAGCACACTCAATTTTCCAGTCGTGACAGCACTCCAGGCGAATCCTTGTAAACCTATTTGAAACATCACTAACCAATGCAGTTTCTCTTTGATCCAACTGATATAATTTTTGGTGGTACCTACCATAATAGCCAGGAATCTCGTGAACACAATTGGGTCCTAGCCTTTTAAACTCGGAAGTCACCATCCTCGCTCTTATAGACCATGGTTGTCCTTTATCTGGCAAGATAATCCATACTTAGGATCATACCAAGATCATCATATAACCATACATTATTAACACCTATCTATTTCTCCACTAAGAGATACGTAGCACTAGACTCAATCAGTACAATATAAAGGGACAAGAACTAGAAAGCCAACCTGTCATCTCCAAGGAACCAACCTGTCATCTCCAAAGCCAACCAGGCTCCTCTTCTCGATCACCCTCAGATCCTTCAGATTGGCCTTGTAAAAATGCTCCACCATATGGTTTGCCTTCTTGTAGAGAGTCCCCCGAAAGGTGTCTGGGATCTTCTCCAGGTCCTAGGCATTGACCGGGATACGTACGGTGGTAGCAGGGACAATAGGCACTGGGGGATCAGCTTCTGCCGCCTGATCCCAAGCAGAGGCTGGCAGAAATCATGGAGGAGGCAGAGGCAGAGGCGGACCCCTCTTTTCCTGAGCAGCAGTAGCTAGAGTTGTTGAGCTCTGGCCTTTCCCCTTAACCGGGGATTCGGAAGGCATCCCTGCCGCAGGAGGCACCTTCTTTACTGTAAACCGGGGCTTCTTTACGATCAACTTTGATAATTCTAATTGATAATTAAATCAATTAATTGAGACTATCTAGATAATTTTATCCAAGGTACAATGGGGACCACGGGCCAATGAAATCAAGCTCCAATTAGTTATCATAAATGTAACAAATAAATTTACTCACTTATTAATTCCTCGTGACTCCACTATAGACATAGAATTGCACTCTTGAATTCATAGAACACTCTATAACAAATATAGATATGCTATTAATTATCCATTGTTGCAACCATAATTGTCACTCAATTCTCTATAGATGGTCTATAATGAGATGGGACTACAATACCGTTTCATCCCTCATTGTATTTTATCCTTAAAACATTTAGTTCCTTGTAAATGATATTTCAGTAAACTAATTTAATTACTGAAATAAAATCTCTATCATTTAACACCTTGAACCAAACTAAAAGGAAACCATCGTTTCACTTCCTCATCAGAAGCTATAGATGTTCATATCTATGGTTAACACTCCCACTCAATTATACTACTGAGTTTCCAAGATGTAAGTATGGGCTAGTCCGTAGGGTAAGCTGGTAACGAACAAGTCAAAGAACTCAAATAATAAAATCAGTTAGAATATTGTCCACTCAAAATTGAGATTCAATTGACCTATGGTCAAATATATGATATGTGTAATGCCCCAAAATCCCTAATGTGGTTTAATGGTTGGATTAGTAGGCCTGGAGGGCCATAATTGATTTATTATGCCATTAAACTGTTATATGCATGTTTGTGTGAATTATATAATAATATGATGTTAAATGCATGCATGTGGGTCCACATTTCATGACAGGGGTATTTTGGTAATTTGGCCCGTTGAGGGCGTAATTGTATATTTTTATGCATGTCGGTGATATATTTTTGAGGCCACGTTATAATGTGGATTTGTTCGAGCTATTCGGCATGAGACGATCTTTGAATGTTAAGTAGCGGTTTAGTCGTAACGGGATTAAGTTCGAGGCTCGGGGTGAGTCTCGAGATGATTAAATGATTAGAACCTTGCCGGGAGTATAAGGGTAACGAGATTTGAATTATTGGTATTTGAGAATATCGGGAATAGCGGGAATTGGAGAGCATTAATTATGATTAACGAAATAGGTTGGAAATGGCAATTTTACCCTTGGGGAGACTTTAGAAGCTTTAAATGACCTAGGGGTATTAAGGTCATTTGGCTTGGGATATATATGTTTTTGGTTGGCTGTAGAAACATATAGAACAAAAACAGAGCCTCACTTCTTCTTCACGTACATCACCCTTTCCTTTATCTTCCTTTGAAGTTTTGGTCCCAAATTGAAGAATTAAGCTAGGAAATCAAAGCTTGGGGGTTATAGACTTAGTTCATCTATTGAGGAGGATTCAAACCAGCTTGAGGTAAGAAATTGTCCATGAATTTTAAGCTATACTCTGTTTTCTTTATAGTATTCAACTTATAGTTTTGATGTGGATAGTTGGAATCAATGGGAGTTTTTGTGTAAAATTGATTGAGTTTTGATGAGGGTATGATGTAGATGAAGTTTAGGGGTTGAATTGGGGGTTTTGGTAAGGTTTTGGATTGGTTTGGAAGGTTAGTTTCAAGGGGAATCGCAAGGAGGGAAAACAGAGGTGTTGCTGGTCTGAAGTTGGGGCAGCAGCGCCATTCCAGGCGCAGCAGCGGTAGGCAGGGTAGAGAGTTGGGCCTCTCTGACATGGAAATAGCGCCTCAGTGCCATTTAATAGGGCTGCGGCGCTGGTCCATTTTCCAGCAAGCCTATTTTAGGGCTCGAAATGACTTTTAAGGCTCGGGGTTTGGTTCCTTTGCCCCGTTTGAGTATATTAAGATTCCCGAGAGTGTAGAATTGATCCCGGGAGTGTGGTTTTATATTGTGAACCATTTATTGATTTAATTTATTAATGGATTATAATTGGTTATGATTAGGTAACCGTTAAGGGACCAAAAGGTTGATTGTTCTCAGGAGTCGTTCTTATTATATTTCTCGCTCGAACCGGAGGTAAGAAAACTGCACGCTATGTATATGACATGTATGATTGTTGTTGAGGCATGCTGGTTGATAACTGTGGACATTGAGTGCATATTAAATGCTAGCAAATATTGTTTACTTGTATGTGGCACTGACTAGTAAGGGACACTGACCTAAGAGTCAAAAACGGCATAGCATTTTGAACGCAGGGCCGAATGAAGATTAGATTTAATCAATATCAGCGTTGAATGATTCTAAGGTATTAATGCTGGACCGACCCTAAGGTCGATGAAACTTATAAGCGCTTGACTAGTCTAAGCTAGTTACTAAGAGCCAAGGCCTAAGGCCTAGGTGATAGTTTGTCACATGGCTAGGGAACGAAGTTCCATGGTTATGACTCTATGGTCATGAGGTTGGTTATGTTGATGACTAGTCATCATGCACCTAACCTATTTAAGGTAGTGAATGGTTCACTTATCTGTTAAGCCCGGTGACCCTATCGTCACATGGCTTAAGGGAGCTATACCCACATTCGTGACTTTTGTGACTATCACTTACCTGTTTTGGACTGAAGGTCCTGAATGATTATTACGATCATTGTTGATATTATATCATGCTATATTATGTTTTCTTGCTGGGCCTTGGCTCATGGGTGCTATGTGGTGCGGGTAAAGGGAAAGAAAAGCTCACCCAGCCTTGAGTGGAGAGCTTAGGTGGTGATGTGTACATATGTGGCCGCTTGACCACCACGGCCAAGGAGTTCTCAGAGGAACTAAGGGGTTTATCCTATTTTTGCCGCTTAGGTCGGCGGGTTTGTAAATCTGAAACATTAATGACCATTTTGAGTTGTAAATAACTTGTAAATGTTTTGATGAGCTCATGAACAGTTTTATATACTTAATAAAGCATATCCTTTCCTTTTTATTGGTTTTCCACCTTAGCCTGTTAATAACACTTAGAAGCACGTTTTTAACCAAAGGACTCGGGTAGCGAGTTAAATTTATGGCTCGCCGTTCACAGTAACTGTCCTGGGGTAACCAGGGCATGACAATATGACTAGAATAGATAATAAGAGTATGTTTACTTATCTTATCAACTATCAATATCAGTCTAGTTTGATGTAACGAATACATCCGATCTTATCTACTTTGCTAATGTTCTGGAAATATTATAACACTATAATGTGTAAGTAGATCATATCGTAGATTGGCATGTCAGTGAAAATCCTGTGCACTGACTAATCTTAGGAATAATTATTTTGAACATATAATCATATTTATATTCCACTGTGATTACGTCACTATAAATAAGACTAACTATATGCTCAGGATTTAATATAAGTTTATATTAAACAAATATTCATGAAAATAAAATATGTACCAAGTCAAAAAATGATTTCTATTCTTTTATTGATAATAAAATGAGATTACAAAGAATATGGGTTTTAATTAGGGCATAAAACCCCAAAAAATATATCGCCTAGGGATGGCAATATATCGGCTCTTGGAGCCATTTTTTAAATATTTGTGGATTTAAACTAGAAATAGCCCTTAACCACTTGGACTTGCTCTTGAATAATTTTGACCAAGTTCTGGGCATCTGTTGAACAAAAATTCAAATCTTTTTCATTTTATATTCATTTATTTATTCATTTTTAAAGGGGTTAGTTTCACTCCTTGAACTCTATAAACAGGTCCTAGTACTCAACCATTTCACTCATCTTTCTAGCATTCTTCAGAGCCTCCAAGCTGCTAAGTTTACTATAGAGAGAAAACACTTGGGTTTTGGGTTAAAAGCTTTTCCAATCTAAGCTGTTATAAACACTTGGAAAGTAAGTTATAGTGTTATTTCGGTATCAAGGTGTAGATCGAAGTCATAGTTCAGTCCACGTATTCTTATCCTCAAGTTCAGTTCTTCATGGTTCTTTAGCTTTCTTTTGTTTTCCTTCAGATCCTAACTCTTTGTTATGATTCTTGGTTTGGTGTTTAAGTTCCTTGAAACATTAAGGTTTACGATAAGTTTCTACTTTGATGGTTTAGTTCTCTATTTCATCTCCATTTCTTTAGAAAACTCATGGTTTCTGCTGTTGGTTTTAGGAGTGTTCCAAACAATCTGGATTTTCCCCTGTGAGTCACTCGAATTCTTATATTTTTCATTCTTTCACAGACAGCTTAACTCCGTAAAGCCTGTAGGAGTAGTGAAGCTTGCGGCATCTCTAACTATTCGGTTAGCGTCGAGATGTGAGGTACAGGTGGTGATGATCACCCCGGGGTATCCGCTAGCGCCCTTGACAGGCACTCCAGGTCTGGGAATGATAGAACAAGGTATGGAAAGAGGAAGATGTTGAGTAAAGCGTGATTGAATGATTTACGGAAGACACTTTTCCCCAGAAAAGCAAGATGGAATATCACGGTTTGTGGGAAGGAAAATTGGTTAGATTATATGTGTTTATATGATATGTTTTATGCTATGATATGATATGTGATATGATAAATGTTTTGTAGTCACTTGGGCTTATGATTTTCTTAGATAGCAAACCCCAAGAATTTTTATCATTTTCGTGGATTAGAGTTACGATTTACCCTACCTCGATTAGTAGACAGTGGACCTAGATGGGTTATCATATACTATAGTTGTGATCTAACCTACCTCAATTAATAGGCTGAGGACCTAGATTGTTTTATCGCATACCACATTAATGAGTTAATGGCCATTAATATTGTAGTCCTATATGATATACGTTTTTACGTCATATGTTTTATAGTATATGTTTTATGATGTAGTCTTATGTTTAATGATTTATGACATATATGTTTATAATAGATTTTCCCTGCTGGGCATTAGGCTCATTCCTTTCTTTTCAGATGGTGCAGGAAAATGAATTTGGATGGCAGGTCGGATTCGTGGCTGCTTGGCATGTGTATTGAGGATGGATGGATTGAATGGACTGCTGGAAGATCGAGGATGACGTGGTTTTTTTAAGTCTTTGTTTATTTATGTTTTTATGTATTTCTACACTTATTAATTAAACAATTGATTTAAAGTTTGTGTTTTATGTTTTATGTAAACAATAATGGGATCCCATACCTAATTTTGTATTTCGTACACTATTTTGGGTTTTAAATAAATTTCTATTATTTCTTGATGTAGGTATTAAAATTAGTAGCTATGTCTTAGTAGTTTTTAATGGTCTGAGGTCTTAGAAATAGTCGGGCATTACAGTTGGTATCAAAGCCACGGTTCATATGCATGAAGTTCTCCTTGATACACACGCACAAGCTCTGGATCTAACCGCCAATGTAAGTGTTTATGTTATTGTTATTATGTTTATGTTAATAGTTAATGTTTTAGTCACTATGTTTTCAGTGAAAATGGATGGAGCCTTGACCTATCAGGATATCCGAGCCATTAAGGCATTGAAAAGGATTAGAGTACCAAGGAATACAATAGGAGTGTTAGAAAGAATCACTCATTGATCTTATTTCACAAGGAGATAGTTCACCTTCATACTACTAAGCAAATTATGATGAGAGCTACGAAACAATATGTCCTAGTAATTAGGCTTTTCAAAGATTTTCCTTCTATAATTTCAACATTAGAAGAATTATGGGAGACTATAGATGATGAAGATGATTTACCAGTAGCCATGAGATATTATTTTCTCACACTTAGGTTCATCTCTATGTTTGAATTTCAATTCACTAATGAACAAAAGCATATCATCTTCATGAATCTTCCCCGAGGTAGTTTTAAGGCTCAAGATAATGATAATTATGAAGAAATAGATGATTATATGTTAGACGAAGGGTCAAATGTAGAAGATCCTGATTTTTAGAATTACCCTAGTTATTTTAAGTTTAGTTTAGTTTATTTATTTTGCATTTATGATTGTACTTAGTGAAAATATTTTTCCAAATGAACAAAGTTGTTATTTTTGAATGACATGTATGAGTTTGATTTTATTTACAATCATAATAGATAATAAATACAATACATAATGACTAAGTTCAGTGAGGGTGGATACAAATAAATGGACCGAGCTTTATATTGAGAGTTTAGGGGGCCATAGTAGTGGGAACGATTTTACTGAACCCAACCCTCCCTCAATATGGTTAACTTTGGAACAGCGACGAGTTTCGAGCCTGGGAGTTAAGTCATATTGGATGATTAGCTACAGACTTAGAAAATAATAAAGATGGCAAAATTTTCTAAGTATAGAAACACACCCTGGTTATAAAGAAGGCTTACATAATTTTTTTTCATAAGAAATCATAACTGATAGGTCCGAGTTATGTTTGCTTAGACTGCTAAGTTTTTCCTTAGAACCTATTAGGGTGAGTTCTAACATGTTTTTCTCGACTGTTAAAACTTTTCTGAAGATGTCACTCAGAAGGTCTGCACACACAGCCGACAATGCTTACAACGCTGCCAATAAGACTAACGAAGCCCCTCTAGTTCGAACAAGGGGAACGCATGCTACTAGTGCTGCTGCCAACAGAAATGTACCGCCTCCAGTTGACAACACCATCGAGATTGTTAGGCTACATCAACAAGTGGAAGAATTGTTGCAGCAACAATGAAAACAGACTTAGCCTCAACCTCAGTGGCAACTGCAGCCTTAACCAACAGCTCAAGCACCCCAGCAAGTAGGCCCATATTAGGGATGGCCAATGGAAAACTATGTGACTTACCCAGCTCAGTAGATAGAGCCAGTCTATGAGCGTTTTCATAAGCAACACACTCCAAACTTTGAAGGGACAACAAACCCCTTCGAGGTGGAAGAATGGCTTAAGAATGGCTCAGCAACGCAGATCGCATATCCTGCGTTTCGTCTCTTTTGAAAAAGGATGCTAGAATCTGGTGGGATTTAGTACAAAAAACTCACAACGTCGCCACCATGACATGGACTAGATTTTTTGAGCTCTTGCAAAAGAAGTACTGCAACTTGGAAGTCATCGCTACAAGGGTAGAAGAGTTCACCAATCTGAAGCAGGGCAACTTAACGGTAGTAGAGTATGCTCAAAAGTTTGATTAACTAGCCAAGTTTGTGCCAGAGTTGGTCCCAACCATCTTTTTGAGGGTCACCAAGTTTGTTAAGGGTCTCAGACCCAAAATTGAGCTAAGAGTCAAGCTAGCAAATCCTGGAACAACTTCTTATGCCGATGCTCTAGAAACTGCCATAGAAGTGGAAAGGCTTCAGGCAAATGTTAGTAAGGAGAAGGCCAGCAAGCCTGAACCTAAGCAGCAGAATTAGACGCAGAATGGTCAGAACCACAACAACAACCACCAACACAACAATAATAATGGCCTGAAGAGGAAGCATCTTGATAGCAAGCAAGCGGGCGGTGACAAAAGAGCACGGAATAGCAATGGAAATAATAGGCGGGTTATGTAGAATACCCGTAATGCTCCAAATGCCAAAAGAAACACCCTGGGAGTGTCGTGAAAACACTAAAGGATGTTACAATTGTGGCCAGGAAAGCCATCAGAAGAGAGAATGTACACAACTCAAGCAAGAAGAAAAGAGGGACAACAAGATAGTTCCAGCCAAAGTCTTTGCCTTGACCCAAGGAGAAGCAGAAGTTAGTAACAAAGTGGTCACAGGTCAGATTCCTATCCTCGATAATATATGTTCAGTATTATGTGATTCAGGAGCAACACACTCGTATATCTCGTTAGGAATGATAGAGAACTTAGACAAACCTTGTGAAAGATTTAGAACTAGGTTTGTGACAGAATTTCCTTCGGGCAAAATACTCCTATCATCACGAATAGTACGGGGTGTACCAATCAAAATCGAGGGCACAGAACTAGAAGGAGACCTGATAGAGCTAGAGATCAAAGATGTAACGATCCAAAATTATGAACGAGGCTTAAGGGCCTTGATTAGTGTGCCGGGAGGGCATAATTGGAGGATAAGATAATTAATGGTAAGAAAGCATGAATATGGGTATTGGATAAGCGATGTGGGCCCTGTTTGGCTGGTAAGGGCATAATTGTAATTTTGGCCCGTTAGGGCATAAACGTGATTGTGTGTGTGAAAAATTATTGAGACCACAATATTATGTGGATAGGTAGATATATATAAGTATGCATGTGTGTTTGAAGCTTTCGGCACGAGGCGATCCTAGAGCTAGATAGCGGGAAAAGTCACAACGGGGCTTAATAGTTGACTTTGGATAAGTCAGGGGTATTTTAGGTATCGGGTTATGAAAATAAATATATGGAGATATATTTGAGGTTAGGAAGTCTAAGCGGGAATATTGGGGAATTTTACTGTTTTGCCCTCGGGGACGGTTCCGGCACCCCGAGCCTCGGGTTTGACCTAAATGATAAGGTTAGACTTAAGAAAATAGTAGGACACAAATAAACCGAACTTTTTCTTTCTTCTCAGCTCTTTTCTCTTTCTCTCTCAAGGAAACTAGGAAAAACCACAAGGAAAGAAAAAAAAAAAGAGAAAACCAAGTGGATTGAGCTGGGAATTGCTGAGAATTCAGTGGGGATTTAGAAGCTCAGTTCAAGGATTATCCAAGAAATTTATAATCAAAGCCAAGGTGAGAATTAAACTGTGTTTGAAGTTAGAAACTTTGAGCTTTTGACTGTGTAGTAAGATGATTGGGTTGTTGATGTTTAAGGTTAAATTGAAGCTGATAAACTTGGGAATTAACTGGGATTCTGCTTAGAGAAGGGGTTCAGCTGAAGAGGTAAACTTTAATTCATGATTAGAAGCTTAAATTGAGTTTTTTTTTGTTGGTTTTAGTGTTTGAAGTTCTTGAGTTTCAAAGATTGAAACATGGATTTTATTGAGTTTTAGGTTGGGTTTTCTGTTGAATTATGCTGTTAAAGTTATCTTAAAAGTGTTGGGAATGATTGATGTTGAAATAGGGAGCTTTGGAATGATTTTGGGTAAGGTTTAGAGGTTGGAAATGGTGGAAATTCTGGGCTCGAAGGGAAGGGCCACGACTCTATTCTAGAGCGTTGTGTCCCTAGGATGAAAATGAGACAGGAGGGCTCGGCCAGGGGTGAGTGCCGCGGCGCCCAAAAGTAAGGGTCGCGGCGCGTTTCTTCTTCTAGGGAGGGCCTTAGGTTCTGTTTTAGGGCAGGGTCGCGGCTAGGCTTCAAGGGCCGCAGCCCTTAGTGGTATACTTGAACATTTAGGGTTTTAAAGCACGGGAATCTAACCTAAAGTTTTCAGGATCGATTTCATCACCATGGTTGGTGGAATTAGATTTCCCGGAAGCTAGTTTTGTACCCGAAAACCTATATTTGAATATTAATGGAATCCATTATCTTGGTTGTGACTAGGTGATAAGCTTGGGCTCGCGAAACGGATCGTGCTCGGGGGTCGTCCTTTCTAATTAAAGCACTTGGAATTAAGGTAAGAAAACTGCACCTATGTAGGTGGATAGGATGGGACTAAGTGTTCCCTATGCTTGTATGTGTTGTTATGTGATTGTGATAAACCATGTGAATATGTTGGGACTAAGAGTTCCCTATAACTGTATGAATGTCATGAGGTGGTATTATGCCACTGGGGCATGTGATAAACGGCCTAAGGGTGCCGAAATCAATACTTATGCACATGGTGTGGCTTGAACACTGGTATTCGTGGATAGCTTATTAATCACTGAGCTCGGTTAAGCTAGCCGAAGTCAGTGGGTATGTCATTGGGCTTGGCCTAAGCGAGCCAAAGACAGTGAATTAAATAGAGGGTGCGGCCTGCGGGCATTAACCCTAGTAATTGCTTGACATATGTTCTATTGTTGATTATCGTGTATGAGTTGATGAGTATCTGGAGCTGAATTATTGGTTATTGACCAGTGCACTGCCTTGAATGTATTTTATTGTTTGCTGGTAACTAATTAATGCCTTGTAATTATTGGATTATCCTCTACGAATTGTTTAGCTGCTAATACTGTTATGTTATGATATTATGTTTTCTTGCTGGGCCTCGACTCACGGGTGCTACCTGGTGCAGGTAAGGCAAGTTGACCATGGGTTGGAGAGCTCTGGGGGCGAGGTGTACATTGTCAGTTGCCCGGCCACCACGGTTGAGGATTTGTACAGCGACAGGAACCTAAATCGTATATTTTTCCATTAGAGTGGCTTGGTTATTTATCTGTTATTGAGAATTTTGTATTTATGTTATTTAAACCTTGTTTTGGGATCCCATGTATCAAACATGTATTTTCATAAAATTTAATCGTTTATAACCAAAATTATTTTTAACCTAATTTGTTTAAGTCATTAGATACACATTTTGATTTAAATGACTTGATTAGCCACTTGAAGAAAGACTGCCTGCAGGCCAAGAAAGAGGAGCCAAGGCAGGGAGACAGCCTCGCTCCTGCTAGGGTTTTCACTTTGACTCAGACTGAGGCAGAGGCCAGTCCCTCAGTGGTCACAGGTCAGATTCTTAGCGCTGGATCCTTGTTTACTGCATTGATTGATTCTGGTGCTACGCACTCATTTGTTTCTGCTAAGTTGATTGATCAGCTTTGTAGACCTAGTATTTTGTATGCTAGGGGTTTTCAAACTTTATTGCCTACAGGAGAACTGGTAGTCTCTAGGAGGTGGGTTAGAGCATTACCAGTAGTTATAGATGGTAGAGAATTGTTTGTTGACCTGATTGAGCTAGATATGGACGATTTTGATATAATACTAGGAATGGATTGGCTAACGCGGTATGGAGCAAAAATTGACTGTAAGCGACGAATGGTGACCTTTGAACCAGAAGGCGAGGCACCCTTTGTGTTTGTGGGAACGGTGTATGGACCGCGGGTGCCTCTGATCTCAGCACTGAAGGCTAGGGACCTGATGCAGGAGGGTTGCATAGGATTCCTAGCGAGTATTGTAGATTCCTCCAAGGTGGCGACAGTGGGACCGAATGAAACTAGAGTGGTCTGTGAGTTTCCAGACTTGTTTCCATCAGGTCTACCGGGATTGCCGCCACAGCGGGAGATTGAGTTCGTCATAGAGTTGGTTCCGGGAGCAGAGCCAGTGCCCAAGGCACCTTATAGAATGGCTCCGGCAGAATTAAAGGAATTGAAGATTCAATTGCAGGAGCTACTGGATTTGGGGTTTATCAGACCGAGTTTCTCGCCATGGGGTGCTCCAGTGTTATTTGTTAAGAAAAAGGATGGATCGCTCAGGATGTGCATTGACTACAGGGAGTTGAATAAGTTGACCATCAAGAACAAGTATCCATTGCCTAGGATCGATGATTTATTTGATCAACTTCAAGGGAGTACAGTGTTTTCGAAGATTGATCTCCGATCAGGCTACTATCAGTTGAGGATCAAAGAAGAGGACGTACCAAAGACTGCTTTCCGGACACGGTATAGGCATTATGAATTTCTGGTTATGTCCTTTGGATTAACCAATGCCCCAGCAACATTTATGGATTTGATGAATAGAATTTTCAAGGACTATCTGGATAAGTTTGTGATTGTATTTATTGATGATATCCTAGTGTACTCCCAATCAGAGACAGAGCATGAGCATCATCTGCGCCTGGTGTTGCAGCGGTTAAGAGAGCATAAGCTATATGCTAAGTTTAGCAAATGCGAGTTTTGGTTATCGTAAGTTTCATTTCTAGGCCATATTATCAGTAAGGATGGGTTACTGGTCGACCCAAGCAAGACAGAAGCAGTGAGAGATTGGCCTAGACCTAGCAGTGTTCCTGAAGTTAGAAGTTTCCTTGGACTAGCAGGTTACTACCGGCGGTTTGTAGAGGGGTTCTCCAGAATTCATACTCCATTGACAGAGTTGACAAGGAAGAAGACCAAGTATGTGTTGACAGATCGATGTGAGAACAACTTTAAGGAGTTGAAGCGGCGGTTGATTACTGCACCAGTGCTGAGCCTGCCGACAGATGATGAGAAATTTGTGGTCTATTGTGACGCTTCTAGACAGGGTCTGGGATGCGTGTTGATGCAGGCTGGGAAAGTGATAGCTTATGCATCAAGGCAATTAAAGGAGTACGAGCAGAGATATCCCACGCATGACCTGGAGTTAGCTGCAGTGGTATTCGCACTTAAGGTTTGGAGACACTATCTGTATGGAGAGAGACGCGAGATATACACTGATCACAAAAGTCTAAAGTATTTCTTTACCCAGAAGGACTTGAATATGCGCCAGAGAAGGTGGCAAGAGCTGGTAAAGGATTACGATTGTGATATCCTATACCATCCTGGAAAGGCTAATGTAGTGGCTGATGCATTGAGCCGAAGGGGCCCAGGACAGTTGTATAGTTTGAGACAGATATCTGACAGACTAGCTGAAGAGATGACCAGAGCAGGTATAGAGTTAGTGGTTGGTAGGTTAGCCAACATTACTCTTCAGTCAATGCTCCTTGAGAGGATTAAGGAAGCACAGGGAATGGATCCCCAGTTAGTTGAACGTAGAGAGAATGTCCTAACTGGAGCAGCTAAGGACTTCTCTATTTCTGAGATGGGTTTGTTGAAGTACAAAGGACAGATTTGTGTTCCGATTGATCCAGACATTCGGCGAGAGATTCTGGACGAGTCTCATACCACTCCCTACTCCTTGCACCCAGGTTCTACGAAGATGTACCATGACTTGAAGGTTTTGTATTGGTGGTCAGGCATGAAGAGGGACGTGGTGGACTATGTGGCTAGATGCTTAACCTGTCAGCAGATTAAGGCTGAACACCAGAGGCCAGCAGGATTATTACAGCCTCGAGGGATTCCCGAGTGGAAATGGGAAGATATTTCCATGGACTTTGTGGTTGGATTGCCGAAGACCGTGGGTCAGCATGACTCGGTGTGGGTGATTATGGACAGGTATACTAAGTCCGCCCACTTCTTACTTGTGAGGACAACTTATACTGTGCAGCAGTATGCTGAGATATATGTGAAGGAAATTGTTCGACTTCATGGGGCTCCGAGGTCGATAGTTTCTGATAGAGACCCCACCTTCACCTCCAAGTTTTGGGAGAGCCTGAAGAAGGCAATGGGCACACGACTACGGTTTAGTACCGCCTATCATCCTCAGACTGATGGACAGTCTGAGAGGACGATTCAGATACTGGAGGATATGTTACGAGCTTGTGTGTTGGATTTTGGGGGATCTTGGAGTAGGTATCTCCCTCTGATTGAATTCTCGTACAATAATAGTTATCAGGCGACTATCGGAGTGGCTCCGTATGAGATGCTGTATGGAAGAAAGTGCAGATCACCGATTCACTGGGATGAGGCAGGTGAGAGAAGGTATTTAGGTCCTGAGATGGTTCAGAGGACCAATGAGGCACTTGAGAAAATTAGAGCTCGTATGCTCGCCTCCCAGAGTCGCCAGAAGAGTTATTCAGATCAGAAACGCAGGAGCGTGGAATTTCAGGTTGGTGATCATGTATTCCTCAAGGTTTCACCCCTGAGAGGAGTAAAACGATTTGACGTTCGAGGCAAGCTGAGTCCCAGGTTTGTTGGCCCCTTTGAGGTTCTGGAACGAGTTGGAGAGGTGGCTTACAGGTTAGCAATGCCTCCAGCTCTATCAGGGGTTCATGACGTGTTTCATGTATCCATACTTCGGAAGTATGTATCGGATACTACTCATGTGTTGAGCTTTGAGAACTTGGAGTTGGATCGGGATTTATCATACGAAGAAAAGCCTGTTCAGATTCTTGATAGAAAGGAAAAAGTCTTGAGGAACAAGACCATCGCCTTGGTTAAGATATTATGGAGGAATAGCAAGGTTGAAGAGGCGACATGGGAACTGGAGTCGGATATGCGGGAGCGGTATCCCGAGTTGTTCAGGTAAATTTCGAGGACGAAATTTTCATGAGAAGGAGATAGTTGTAACGACCCAAATTCGCTATTAAGGCTTAAGGGCCTTGAGTAGTGTGCCTGGAGGGCATAATGGGATTCTGTGTGTGACTTTAATGAGTTTAATGCATGATTATGATTTAATGCACGTTATATAACTATTTGATTATTTGTGATGCATGACTATGTGAATTAGTATGCATGTAGACCTGATTGAGCATAATCGTAATTTGGCCATTTTAGGGCATAACTGTGATAATTGTATTATGTGATTTGTGCCATGTGAGTGTGGTGTTTTTATCAGGATGCACGCATCGAGACGGTCCTAGTGAGCTAATTAGTCTAAAAGTCACAACGGGATTTTTATACCCGGCTCGGGAGGAGCCTAGGGGTACTTTAGGAATTTCGTAAGTTGAAGTGAGAACTAATGGTTATAGTTTTGGCGATTGAGTAACCTGTGTAACCGTTTGTAACTGCTTTGAGTAACAAGTTTTAAGATAGAAAGTGGTAGAATTAAAATAGAAGTGAAAGGACTTGAGTGCCCTTGAAGGTTTAGTTAGGAAGGGTTATTAGGAAGGGGTAAAATGGTCTTTTGGCAAGGGAATTAGACAACTTTCAGCTGGGATATTGGGGTACACGGCTTGGGCATTGGGTCATTTGGTGTTTTGATAAAAATTGAAGAGAAGAAAAAGAAGAAGAAAGAAGAGCTAGGGCAAGTAGAAGAAAAAAAAGAAGAAGTGTAGAGGGGGCTGAAGTGGGAGTCTAGGAGGAGATCAAGGAAGCTTTTGGGTGAATTCTCCACTTGAGGTATGGATTTTATGCACATTAAAGTTGGGTTTCTGTTTTGATTTGAGGAATCTAAAGCATGAGTTAAGCATTTTAAAGTTTTAGTTTAAGTTGCTGAAATTAGAAATCAAAGGGGTGGATTTTGGGTGTGATGATGTTTTGATCTTGATTCTAGTGTCTATAGGTTGTTAGATGGTTCATATGAAGTTTTGATTTGATCTTGGGGTTGAGATATGTGTTTGGGTTGGTTTAGAGGTGTTTTTCATGAGGGAATTGAAGGAGAAAAACCCAGAAAATCTGGGTTCGCGAAGGAGCGCCGCGGCCCTGTTCGTAGGCGCCGCGGCGCGAGGCTGTTTACAGTCAGGGGGCTTTCTGACTTCTCTGGGCGCCGCGGCCCTTGCGGGTAGCGCCGCGGCGCTACGCCTTTTTCAGGACTTGAAATTTTACAAATTTTAGCTTTTGCTCCGGGGGTTCGGGGGATGTTTCCAATGGTTTGTTTTAGGAATTTGGGAGTCCCGAGAGTGCGGGATTGGTCCCGGGAAGTGGTTTTGGGTTTGGTTTGTATTAAAAGTGCTTTATGTGTGTTGTAACTAGGATTTCGGAAAGGCTCGTGCTAGAGGACCGTGCTTGTGACCTTGGTGCCTCAGGATACAGGTAAGAAAACCGTAACACCCGAGAATAGGGCATAGGCCCACAGTGTGATTGCAGGGCATGGCCCTAGATTGTATTATGTGTAAATGTGTAATCTTAGATGAACTATTATATGTTTGAATGGTAATTTCAAAATGTATTATACGTGCGTTTATAATGAAATGAACGGCTAAGGCCGAGAGCGGCGAAGGCCGGGTACGGCCTTGGGGCCGGAAGTAACACTCAACACATGGGATGCTATAGCCAGGGTGGGATCCAAGGGATACATGAGCTATCCTTACGGTGAGGACCGAGACCCCAGGCTTTGGTAAGGCCTTTGGGGCGGCATGGCCGTGCTTGTTTAGTCTGATGGTTTTCCTATTTATCAATGGATTATGTCAGCTATATTTTTTTCATATGTTATGTACTATTTGGGTTTTCTTGCTGGGCTTCGGCTCACGGGTGCTCCGTGTTGCTGGTAAAAGCAAAGAGTCAGTCAACCGGCCATGAGTATGGAGAGCGTGGGGGCGGCGCGTACATGTTCGGCCTGCCCGACTGCTTTGGTTGGGGGCATTTTGTATATGGCTGTACTAACTCATTCTTTTGATAGTTAATCAAGTGTAAATCTATTTTTGAGTTGTAAATATTTTTGTAAACCTTATTTTGGGATCCCGGATGTTTTACACTTAATGTTTTCAATGAAACTAAGCATTTTCAAAGATTACAGCCTTAAGTTCTGGTTTAGTCACACTTTTGGTTTTAGAAACCTCATAGAGTCGGTTAGTTGCACAATTTCCATTTTAAACTCACTTAGTAACGGCTCTAAGGTAGTAGGGCGTTACATATATGAAATAATATAACAGAACATATACGTTTTCTTTTGATAATGGAATCCAGAGTGATGGTTTTGTGGAAACGGGGAAAAACCCTATGAGCATAATACAAGATAAGGTACAAGGATCGGATGAATGGTCCAATGAGAGTTTGATGTGGAGATGAGAATTATAGGTGGGTGTTGTTGCACCTCCTAGGGTTTGATGTACCGGGAGGTTTTAGCGGATGGTAGAATTTTGCATACTCGAATATTGAAAATTAAAATAATATGATGATGGATCATAAGAATGGACCACATTAGACTGTAAATAAGGTGATTGAACACGCGAGGAGTTGAAACTTAGCTGAAATAGATAGCATAATTTGGTTTGTATAAATTAGTAATGAAGTAGAGCATTGGTAATGTTGAGTTGAGACCCTATAGTTTCTAAACTATGGAAAGGGACCAAAGAACGAAGAAAACAGAGTGGGAATCTGGAATTACCGATTGATTGCAGATAGGATAGCAATCTGCGGGCTTAACAATTATGTTAAGGGATTAGGCATTGAATGTGCAACATCTGGGATATCAAGGGAATTGTATTCTTTGATGAGACAGTCATGGTATTAGATGCTGGAGTACAGCTAAGGTGACACGGCATAGGACATGATAAGATAGAAAGCAAGGAGTACCATATAATGTAGAGAAATGAAAAATAATGGATACTACGGTTTAGTATTGGTTTAGGAAAAGACCAAAAAGGTTGTTGGAATCCTTAAGGCAAGAGTGTGTGCTTGTCTTAAAAGACATAAGAACTTGAAAGTTATTAACTTTAAAATACAAAGTTCCAGGAGAACAGATTTGTATCTCTCCAAGTATGTGAAGACAAGGGAAGTTCTGACTTTTGATTCAACAAGAATTTTAAGGTTGTATCAAGGTTTAGGCCGGGGGCCTATAAGCTGAGCTCACCTTGGTAGGGGTGATGACTCACCAGTATCTCTGGTAATCAGCACAAATCAATGAAGTGATCGTTGTGAACTAGCAGACTTTGGGGATTCAACAGATCTGATGTGTAAGTAGAAGTTAAAGAAAGTATAATTTTCAGACAAGATTATGTGAAACAATATTGTTACTCACGTTTGAGTATCATCAAATATTAAGAGTAAAGGCATTGGACCTTGGGAATTGTCGTCAGAGGTAGGAGGTTTACTGTCTAATGTCTTCAAGTAAATTTCGAGGACGAAATTATTAAAAGGAGGGGATAGTTGTAACGACCCAAAAGTACTAATGAGGCTTAAGGGCCTTGATTAGTGTCGGGAGGGCATAATTGGAGGTTAAGAGAATTAATGGTAAGAAAGCATGAATATGGGTATTGGATAAGCGATGCGGGCCCTGTTTGGCTGGTAAGGGCATAATTGTAATTTTGGCCCGTTAGGGCATAAACATGATTGTCTGTGTGAAAAATTGTTGAAACCACATTATTATGTGGATAGGTAGATATATATAAGTATGCATGTATGTTTGTAGCTTTTTCCACGAGGCGATCCTAGGGCTAGATAACAGGAAAAGTTACAACGGGGCTTAACAATTGACTTTGGATAAGTCAGGGGTATTTTAGGTATCGGGTAGTTATTTAGACTATCGGGTTATGAAAATAAATATATGGGGATATATTTGAGGTTAGGAAGTCTAAGTGGGAATATTGGGGAATTTTACCGTTTTGCCCTCGGGGACAGTTCCGGCACCCCGAGCCTCGGCTTTGACCTAAATGATAAGGTTAGACTTAAGAAAATAGTAGAACACAATAAACCGACCTTTTTCTTTCTTCTAAGCTCTTTTCCCTCTCTCTCTCTCTCAAGGAAACTAGGCAAAACCACAAGGAAAGAAAAAAAAAAGAGAAAACCAAGTGGATTGAGCTGGGAATTGCGGAGAATTCAGTGGGGATTTAGAAGCTCAATTCAAGGATTATCCAAGAAATCTTTAATCAAAGCCAAGGTGAGAATTAAACTGTGTTTTGAAGTTAAAAACTTTGAGCTTTTGACTGTGTAGTAAGATGATTGTGTTGTTGATGTTTAAGGTTAAATTGAAGCTGATAAACTTGGGAATTAACTGGGATTCTGCTTAGAGAAAGGGTTCAGCTGAAGAGGTAAACTTTAATTCATGATTAGAAGCTTAAATTTAAGTTTTGTTTGGTTGGTTTTAGTGTTTGAAGTTCTTGCGTTTCAGAGATTGAAACATGGATTTTAATGAGTTTTAGGTTGGGTTTTCTGTTGAATTATGTTGTTAAAGTTATCTTAAAAGTGTTGGGAATGATTGATGTTGAAATAGGGAGCTTTGGGATGATTTTGGGGAAGGTTTAGAGGTTTGAAATGGTGGAAATTCTGGGCTCGAAGGGAAGGGCTGCGACTCTGTTCTAGAGCACTGCATCCCTAGGATGAAAATGAGACAAGAGGGCTCGGCCAGGGGTGAGCGCCGCGGCACGTGTCTTCTTCTAGGGAGGGCTTAGGTTCTGTTTTAGGGCAGGGCCATGGCTATGCTTCAAGGGCCGCAGCCCTTAGTTGTATACTTGAACATTTGGGGTTTTAAAGCACGGGAATGTAACCTAAAGTGCTCAGGATCAATTTCACCACCATGTTTGGTGGAATTCGATTTCCCGGAAGCTAGTTTTGTACCTGAAAACCTATATTTGAATATTAATGGAATCCATTATCTTGGTTGTGACTAGGTGATAAGCTTGGGCTCGCGAAACAGATCGTGCTTGGGGGTCGTCCTTTCTAATTAAAGCACTTGGAATTAAGGTAAGAAAACTGCACCTATGTAGGTGGATAGGATGGGACTAAGTGTTCCCTATGCTTGTATGTGTTGTTATGTGATTGTGATAAATCATGTGAATATGTTGGGACTAAGAGTTCCCTACAACTGTATGAATGTCATGAGGTGATATTATGCCACTGGGACATGTGATAAACGACCTAAGGGTGCCGAAATCAATTCTTGCGCACATGGTGCGGCTCGAACACTGGAACTCGAGGACAACTTATTAATCACTGAGCTCGGTTAAGCTGGCCGGAGTCAGTGGGTATGTCACTAGGCTTGGCCTAAGCGAGCCAAAGACAGTGAATTAAATAGAGGGTGCAGCCTGCGGGCATTAACCCTAGTAATTGCTTGACATATGTTCTATTGTTGATTATCATGTATGAGTTTATGAGTATCTGGAGCTGAATTATTGGTTATTGACCAGTGCACTGCCTTGAATGTACTTTATGGTTTGTTGGTAATTGATTAATGCCTTGTAATTATTGGATTATGCTCTATGAATTGTTTAGCTGTTAATACTATTATGTTACGATATTATGTTTTCTTGCTGGGCCTCGGCTCACGGGTGCTACCTGGTGCAGGTAAGGTAAGTTGACCATGGGTTGGATGGAGAGCTCTGGGAGCGAGGTGTACATTGTCAGCTGCCCGGCCACCCCGGTTGAGGATTTTTACAGGGACGGGAACCTAAATCGTATATTTTGCCATTATAGTGTCTTGGTTATTTATCTATTATTGAGAATTTTGTATTTGCGTTATTTAAACCTTGTTTTGGGATCCCATGTATCAAACATGTATTTTCATAAAATTTAATCGTTTATAACCAAAATTATTTTTAACCTAATTTGTTTATGTCATTAGATACACATTTTGATTTAAATGACTTGATTAGCAAGTCTTGCACTATTTCAAACACACAGTGTAACGGTCTTGGTTATCCAGGGCGTTACAAAAGACTTTGACGTAATACTGGGCATGGATTGGCTAGCAAGGCTTGGCGCAAGCATCGACTGTAGATGTAAGCAAGTGACGTTTGAAACTCCTGACAGTCAGAGACTATGTTTTATGGGAAAGGTTTCAGGACTACGAACACTGCTTATCTCATCTCTCAAAGCTCTGAGAATGATAGAAAAAAGATGTCACGCATTCTTAGCAAGCGTCACGAATGTGGAAAAAGAAACAATACTAAAGGTTGAAGACGTCCGCATTATAAAGGAATTTCAAGAAATATTGAATGATAACATGCCAGGATTGTCGCCTACTCGGGAAATTTACTTCACAATAGAACTAGTACCGGGAACCGAGCCTATCTCAAAGGCACCATATCAGATGGCACCAAACGAACTCAAAGAGTTAAAGACGTAGTTGCAAGAACTCTTAGACTTGGGTTTCATTAGACTAAGCCATTCACCATGGGGAGCACTGGTTCTATTTTTGAAGAAGAAGAATGGAAGCATGCAGATGTGTATAGATTACTGGGAGTTGAATAAGGTGACAATTAAGAATAAGTACCTACTACCCCGAATTGACGACTTGTTTGATTAACTCCGAGGAGCAACCTTGTTTTCTAAGATTGATCTGGGGTTCGGTTATCACCAGCTCAAGGTACGGGAAGAGGATATTCCAAAGACAACTTTTAGAACTTGATATGGACATTACGAGTTTCTAGTTATGTCTTTTGGACTTACCAACGCTCCAGCCACATTTATGGACTTAATGAATCGTTTGTTCAAGGATTACTTGGACAGATTCATCGTAGCGTTCATTGACAATATTTTTTTGTACTCCAAGGATGAAGTTGAGCACGAGGAACATTTAAGAATGACCTTGCTGTGACTAGAGGAGCATCAACTTTATGCCAAGTTCAAGAAGTGCGAATTTTGGCTTTCGAAAGTAAAGTTCCTCGGCCATTTAGTACCCAATGATGGAGTTGTTGTAGACCTAACTAAGGTAGAGGCTGTAAAGGATTAGCCAAGACCGAAGAATGCGTCAAAAGTTAGAAGTTTTCTCGAGCTAGCAGGCTATTATCAAAGATTCGTAGAAGGCTTTTCTAAGATAGCCACACCGCTTACCAACCTGACCAAGAAATAGAAAAAGTTCAACTGGACAGATTGATGTCAAGAGAGCTTCTAGTGCTCAAGGATAAGCTATGATCAACACCAGTACTTTGTGTACCAACACCCTACGACAAGTTTGTAGTATATTGTGATGCATCGAAGCAAGGTTTGGGTTGTGTACTGATGCAAAATGACAAAGTGATAGCCTACGCCTTAAGGCAGCTAAAGGAATATGAGCAATGCTATCCAACGCACGATATGGAGTTGGCAACGGTGGTCTTCTCATTGAAAATCTAGCGCCACTATCTTTATGGAAAACGGTGTGAGATTTATATGGACCACAAGAGATTAAAGTATTTCTTCTCATAAAAGGGGCTCAACATGAGGCAGCGTAGGTGGTTAGAGCTAGTAAATGATTATGACTGTGAAATCCTATACCACCCAGGAAAGGTGAAGTTAGTTGCAAATGCGCTAACCAGGAAGAGTTACGGAAATCTAGCTGCGTTATCTGAAATTGAAAAGCTGCTTCAGCAAGAGTTGATCAATGCCAGAATAGAAGTAGTCATTGGTCAACTCGCTAACTTGTCCATCCAGTCAAGTCTGTTAGAAGATATATGGATCGGGAAAGGGCATGATGACACATTAGTAACACATATGGCTGCAGTCAAAGAAGGTAAGGCCACAGATTTCTCTATATCAGGACAGGGGTTCTTGAGATATAAAGGTCGGGTATGCGTGCCAAATGACCATGAAATTAAGATGATGGTTTTAGAAGAGGCACACACTATCCCATACTCAGTTCACCCGGGGTCAACCAAGATGACTCACGACCTTAAGGCACTTTATTAGTGGCCGGGAATGAAGAAAGGCGTAGCAGAATATGTGTCCAAATGCTTAGTATGCCAGCAAGTGAAAGCGGAACATCAGCGACCAGTAGGCTTACTGCAACCGCTTAGTATTCCAGAATGGAAGTGGGACAATATAGCCATGGAATTCGTGACAGGATTACCACGAAAAAATAAGCAGCACTACTCGGCTTTGGTAGTGGTAGATAGACTAACCAAGTCAGCTCACTTCCTGCCTATTAAGACTACATACATAGCAGACCGGTACGCATACATTTATGTTCAGGAAATAGTACGACTACATGGAATCCCTAAGGCCATAGTATCCGATAGAGGATCAGTGTTTACATCGAGATTTTAACAAAGCTTGCAGCAAGCTATGGGTACCAAGTTAAGTCTTAGCACGGCATTTCATCCTCAAACTGATGGTCAGTCCGAGCGTACCATACAAATTTTAGAAGATATGTTGCGCGCCAGTGTACTAGACTTGGGAGGATCGTGGAGTGAGTATTTGCCACTAATAGAGTTCTCCTACAACAGTAGCTACCAGTCAATGATTGGTATAGCACCCTATGAGTTACTTTATGGAAGGAAGTGCCGATCACCGCTACATTGGGACTAGGTAGGAGAAAGATAACTTCTTGGACCCGAAGCTGTTAGAGAGGCTCAGGATGCAGTGGTGCTGATTAGAAAGTGTATGCTTGCTGCTCAGAGTCGAAAAAAGAGTTATGCGGATGCCAAGCAGAGAGAGGTGAAATTCAAATTCGGAGATCAAGTCTTCTTAAAGATATCTCCTATGAAAGGAGTGAAGCAGTTTGGGAAAAAAGGCAAACTTAGTCCCCGGTTTATAGGTCTTTTTGAGATATAGGACTTGGTGAGAATAGTTGCATATAGATTAGCCCTACCGTCAACTCTAGTAGATAGCCACAATGTATTTCACATCTCGATGCTTCGTAAATATGTATGATACGATAGCACTCCAGAAAGACTTGAGTTAGGAGGAACAACTTGTTAGCATAATAGATAGAGGGATGAAGGAATTACGGTCTAAAAGTATTCTGATAGTCAAAGTCCTATGGAGTAATAGTTTATAAGAGGAGGCAACGTGGGAGTTGGAGGAAGACATCCTAGCACGGTGTCCAGAATTGTTTGGTAAGTAAATTTCGGGGACGAAATTCTTTTAAGTAGGGGAGAATTGCAGCGTCTCAGAATTTTACTTAGCTAGATAGTAGCAGTAGTAGCTAGTAGTAGCTTGTAGTATGTTAGTTTCCGTGGACATTGGTTCAAGATGGGACTTAGTTGGAAACTCATAGAAACAGTTATGGATTTTATAAGTTTAACCTATAGTTTAGAAATATTAATTATAAAATAAGGTTTGATTAATATAGCTGGTCCTAGAAATATTATTTATTATAACCTAAGGTTTAGATACAATTTACAAGAATGTGACACTTGTCACAAGCATGTTTATTAAGGATTTAAGAATTTTTGATGAATAATTTAATAAAGGATAAATCTAGAAGCTCTAGAACCTTCCAGCAGTTGTTAGGATCACATTTTTACTCAGTCAAAGTTGTTAAATCAGTTCAAAATATGCTGAAAGATTGCAAATACGTATTTGATATATCAACATATGTTGATATATCATAGCTATAAGGACCGATATATTGACTATGGGAGATACATAAAACACGTTGACTTCGAACGAACAAAAGCACGAAGGCTCGAGGCATAGGTAGGGGTGATATATCACCTAGGGATGGCGATATATTAGCTACTGGAGCCATTTTTGAAATGTTTGTGGATTTAAACTAGAAACAGCCCTTAACCACTTAGACTTGCTCTTAAATGATTTTGACCGAGTTCTGGGCATCTGTTGAATGAAAATTCAATTCTTTTTCATTTTATATTCATTTTAAAAGGGGTTAGCTTCACTCCTTGAGCTCTATAAATAGGACCTAGTACTCAGCCATTTCACTCATCTTTCAAGCATTCTTCAGAGCCTCCAAGCTGCTATGTTTACTATAGAGAGAAAATACTTGGGTTTTGGGTTAAAATCTTTTCCAATCAAAGATTTTATAAACACTTGGGAATAAGTTAGACTGTTATTACAGTATCGAGGTGTAGATTGAAGTCATAGTTCATTCAAGGTATTCTTATCCTCAAGTTCAGTTCTTCATAGTTCTTTAGTTTTCTTTTGTTTTCCTTCAGATCCTAACTCTTTGTTATGAATCTTGGTTAAGTGTTTAAGTTCCTTGAAACAATAAGTTTTTAGGTAAGGTTCTACTTTGATGGTTTAGTTCTCTTTTTCATCTCCATTTCTTTAGAAACTCATGGTTTGTACTGTTGTTTTAGGAGTCTTCCAATCCCATTCTTGTCTCCAAATATCTCAGTTTTTGGTAAGGAAAATAGGTTAGATTAGATGTGTTTATATGATATGTTTTATGCTATGCTATGATATATGTTTTGTAGTCCCTTGGGCGTATGATATGCTTAGATAGAAAACCCCAAGAATTTTTATCATTTTCATGGATTAGAGTTATGATTTACCCTACCTCGATTAGCAGACAGAGGACCTATATTGGTTATCTTATACTATAGTTTTGATCTAACCTACCTCGATTAGTGGACTGAGGACCTCGATGGTTTTATCACATGACCACATTAATGAATTAATGGCCATTAATATTGTAGTCGTATATGATATACGTTTTTACGTCATTTGTTTTATAGTATATGTTTTATGATGTAGTCTTATGTTTTATGATTTATGACGTATATGTTTCTAGTAGATTTTCCTTGCTGGGCATTAGGCTCATTCCTTTCTTTTTAGATGGTGCAAGAAAATGAACATGGATGGCGGGTTGGATTCGTGGCAGCTTGGCATGTGTATTGAGGATGGATGGATTGAATGGACTACTGGAAGATCGAGGATGACGTTGTTTTTTTAAGTCTTTTTTATTTATGTTTTTATGTATTTCCACACTTAGTTATTAAACAATTAGTTTGAAGTTTATGTTTTATGTTTTATGTAAACAATAATGGGATCCCATGCCTTATTTTGTATTTCGTACACTATTTTGGATTTTAAATAAAGTTCTATTATTTCTTGATGTATGTATTCAAATAAGTAGCTATGTCTTAGTAGTTTTTAATGGTTCGAGGTCTTAGAAATAGCTGGGGCATTACAATTACAATAATATAAGAATGCATATTATACCTGCACAATAATTAATGTATGCAGAGATTAATGACTGCTGTGGTACAAATTGTTGGTAACTGGTTTACCATGTGTGCAACGGAAAGCACGGGACGGTGAGCCCTTAGATTTTTAAAAAAAATTAACAATCTGTAAATAATGGATCCATAAATAAAAAAATAAGGATTTACCAGTTGTAGAACAATGAAGAATCTTTTCTTTCTTTTAGTAACTCCAACGAATAGCTAATCCAAAGCAGTCTTTTGAATACTCTGACCAATATCTTCCAAGATGTATATCTACACCTCAAGACGTGTGTGGGCACATAGAGTAGTGGTTGGAAAATTTCTGATTCACCAGATGTACTCAACTCATGAGATCTTGGAATATTAGTTCTGATATAATTTTCAGGGATAGAAAAATATTACATTATATTTTTCTCTTTGTGAAAAGCTTAGAATTTTCTCTCTTGATTATTCTATCAACTAAGCATATGATATAAAACAACTTCTATCTGATAGATTCAAAAAAAAAATTTAAATTAAAAAATTCAAATTATAAATCTATTATTAAATGATAACAGAAATATCCAAGACTTATTCTTGGACCTTGTTACATGCCCACTACAGTGCATGCACTGTAGTCGGCGTGTAACACATCCCTGATTTCAGGGATGTGCTCCAACCATTTTCTTTTAATTATTATTTATTCAAAAAATATATAAACCTGATAACTTATCTTATCAGATTAATTAAAGAATAAATATCATTTCAAATTCAAATCCAATTTGAATTATCAGAAATGTCTTTTCACATTATTTAAATTAATAAAACTAATTGTTACACCTAAATTTTGATGATATGAAAACCATCCTCAAAATTTAGGCTCGCAGGTGTTAAGATTAAATATGTAAAGGGTAGTCGGCATGACTACTAGTCGGTTGCGTCAAGGCGCCACATCATTCGTACCCAAGCTTCTAAGGGGAGTTCAAGGGAAAAGGCTTATTCAGAAGGGTAGTCTCGAAAGCCTTATGGACGAGGAGGCGACATTGGAGTCACGTTGAGCTCGAAACATGAAGCAGGCTCGAAAGCGTGTAAGCAGTTGTTGAATCCCTACAATCATGGGGATTTAATTTAAACCATGTAATAAACCCTATTCTTTATGAATATTTATTAATAATTACTCAAATTAATTGTATTTTAATATACAGATTTGTATTTCAAATTGAAATCTAATATATTGTAATATCCCTAAAATCAATGGAGGATATTTTGGTGTACTAGGCCTACAAATTGTCTGGACGATGGTCTTTAGAGGATAGGCTGGATTCTTTTATGCAAAAACTCTATGAAATTGCTTTCAAAGCTTTAACAAAAAAAGATAAATAAAAGTGACTCGTGGACTAGATAGATTAAACTATCGATACACGTAAAAACCTATGTTCTTCTTTTCTTTCTAAATTATACATTTTCTTAATTGCTCTTATTTTTAGTTGACGAAAAACGTCGTCAATGGTTTAATGCTTTCATTGGCAACATTAAGCATTCTTGTTCTTTCAAACTTTCCGTTGAATAAACAATAGTTGCACCCGTTGGAAACGTCCCTGGATGTGGAAATGGTCAAACATTTCCCAGAGTCCCTGAGGAAAACACTCCTCAAAAGGAACAACATCCCCAACGACCTGGCAAACAACCAATGAATGAAAAAAAATCATTCTAAAGGGAGTGCATCATCAGCACTGGAAGAACCTGGTCTGGAAGAACCTGGTTAGGGGTCAAGGCCACCTAACAAGGGTAATTATTATAATCCCAAGAGATATGTGCCAATAATGGATTTGGAAACCAGAGACTACGAGAGAGTCTGGCTGAAGCCATGCGACTGAACGAGGAGATGATGAGGAAGGTAGGGGAATTACAAGCTCCCCCACAACTAGGGGACGTCCTCGAGGTAGTACTGCGGCAAGGGTAGTTGAACAAAGAGCCCAACAAATTCAAGTAACAAGAGATGGAGAAAGTATTAAAATCAACCAGACTAGGGTATCATCTCGAAACCTCTCGCAAAACAACCAGCCAAGAGGGGTTCCAGTCACTATTGGGAATAACCAAGTTTCCCCACAAGCTGCTAGGAATAATAACGCAGAACCAGCGAGGCTAACCACAAACAACAAGAGACCACCTCCATCTCCAATCAGGCATCCTTCATCTCATGTCAGACATCCATCACCCATTCGAGTTGTACCGCTACAGGCGCCAGGTGGATCGTGAATTGATAGGGAAGCTCCGCAAAGGCCATGTTAGAGTGTTAGGAGTGGTAGCCGAGATAGAAACCATCGAGTTGGGCCCGAGCGTAGAGATGGTCGTGAAGCCCCTACAAAGACATGTCAAAGACAACCCCAGCCATCTGGAAGTTATGTTTCAAGGTCACGTGCTACGGGATCAAGGAACACATGGGAAATCCACCTCGAAACCAGGCCCCATGACAACAAAGGATTGTTATCTTCTAGAGAGATAGTCAAGCTTATAGTAAGTCGGTGAGTGTCTACAACACTGAGCCTAGGTATTATAAGGGTTATCCTAATAATGATCCAGATCTCTGAGATCATTTGAACCATAACAGGGGGCAATACAACCCCCCAGAACCAGGATCAAAGGGCACACATAAATGACCAAAGGGAGCCCTTATAGCTTGTGTACAGGAAAAACTATATCCCGATACTAAAACAAGGAGTTGGAGTTCCTGTGAACAATAACCAGGCCCCAGTAGTACAGGTTATGCCCATGGTAGATCTGGTTAAAGATAGGATAAGACAACTCAAGGAACAATTCAAGCTTCTCCGAGACGGAAAAGATAAAGAAAAGGCATACGACTCGGAAGAGGAAATTGAGCCTTTTGTTCCTCACATTTTGAGCACACCTTTTCCCCACGGGTTTAAGAAACCACACGTAGCGCCATATGACAGAAATACTGAACCGAGTAGTCATTTGAGCACATTTAACATCATCATGAGAGTCAGTAATATTGTCCTTGAGCTTAGGTGCATACTTTTCCCGACAACATTGTAGGGGTGGCAAAGACCTGGTTCGATTTGTTTTGACGACACTCGGTCTCGTCATGGGAACAATTATCAAATGATTTCAAGAAGCAGTTTCGAACTGCGAAAAGAATTAAACTCGAAGCATCCTCTCTGGCAAACATAAAGCAACAGCCAAGTGAATCACTAAAAAAGTAACTGGCTAGATTCAACATTGAGACAGCAAGGGGTTGAGATGTCGATGACAACAGACACTTAATGGTTGTTCGAATCGAAACATTACCAGTAAGCCCTCTTTGGGATGACTTACAAAGAAAATCAGTGCGGACTATGACTAATTTTACTCTTCGAGCTCAGAGGTTTATCAATGTAGAAGAGGCCAGGCCGGTGCCATAGTTAGCATGTCCTTCCCCAATAACTAGAACAACAAACATTAACTCTGGGCGACCTCGGCAGCATCCACCACAATTTATCCTTTAGGCATTAACTCTTCCAAGAGGAAGAAGAATGAAGGTAGTGCTCCCGAGGCCGAAGAGAGTAAGAAGAAAAGGGGGGATGAATATGTCTCTGTCTACACTATATACACTGAGCTAAGTGATACTCGGGAAAACATATGCGTAGCCAATAAAACACAGGTCTAGTTTCGATGACCTGAAGCGATGCGCATCCAACGTGCTTAGAGATCAAAATAAATACTTTCGATTGCACAGGGACATTGGTCACCTAACTAAGTAATGCAGGCAATTAAAGGACGAGATCAAAATATTTATCTCGAGGGGTTACCTTGGACATTAAGTCCAAAATAGAAACAACCAAGGGCAACCCCATCGAGATAAGAGGGCAGCTCGGGCCTAGCCGAAACAACGAGCTCATGCTACGACTTCCCCTGCCAGGGAAGATAATCGACCACCTCCAACCGATGGAGAAAACATGATAACCATATCTGGGGAACCTCACATTACTGGGACAACTAGAATTTCCCAAAAAATATATTTTCAGAAGCTGAAGACTGATGATGGATCTCCCCATGTTCTGGAATCTTCAACTCGAAAATAACAGAGAGTCGAATCCCAACCTATAACATTTACAGAATAAGATGCTTCACATGACAAATTTCCCCAAAATGACCCATTGGTCATAACCATGCAACTCTCTAACAAAAGATTCCACTGAATATTTATCGATAACGACAGCTCGGTTAATATCCTTTACAAATCGACGTTAGAAAAAATGGGCCTTTCAGTATGAGATCTAAAGGCCTATGCGACAACCCTTTACAGATTTTTGGGAGAATGGATACCCAGCACAGGAGAAATCAAAATTTTGGTAACCTTGGGAAAATAGCCAATCTCAGTGACAAGAATGATTAAATTTATAGTATGTCTTGCTCAGGAGACCAGCCTTGATTGGGTTAAGGGTAGTGACATCGGTAACACACTAGGCATTAAAATTCCAAACACCTAGCGGAATTGGGACACTAAAGGGAGATCAGTTGGTAGCCAAGAATGATATAGTATTTCTATGAGGGGTAAAAGTCAATCTAGTGCCCAAGCCCTAGAGTGGGAGAAGATCGAGTAAATCTCAGCCCAATAGAGGAGCTCGAAGACATCCAGCTCGATAACAAAGATGCCACTAAAGTTGTAAAGAAAGGGAACAATCTCACAAAGGAAGCGAAATAGCAATTAATACGCTTCCTGAGGGAGAATGAAGATTTTTTTGCATGGTCTCATTTGGATATGATCGAGATTGATCCCAACATAACAATCGATGCATTAAACATAGGCAAAAACTTCCCCTCGAAATAGCAGAAAAGAAGGCTCCTAGATGATGAGAGGAAAAAACATTGAAGGTGGAGGTCGATAGAATAAAAGAGAATAGTTATATAAGATACGCCTTTTCTCTGATTAGATTGTAAATCTAGTCATAGTTCCTAAACAGAATGGCAAATGGCGAACATGTGTAGATTATTTGGATCTAAATAAGGCATGCCCGAAAGATTGTTTTCCATTTCCTTAGATCGACCAGCTCCTACATGCAACCATGAGACATGACGTCATGTCATTCATTGATGCTTATTATTAATATAATAAAATAGCTATGCATGATCCCAATCAAGAACATACGAGCTTTATGACGGATAAAGGGCTCTATTGCTACAATGTAATGCCATTCGGGCTCAAAAATGAGGGAGCTACATATCAAAGGATCGTAAATTAAATGTTTGCTGAACAAATTGGGAATAACATGGAAGTGTACGTGGATGATATGTTGGTAAAATCAAAATACAATAATAACCATGTTGATGACCTCGCCGAGTGTTTTACTATACTTCAAAAGTATAACATGAAACTTAACCCACAAAAATGCTCCTTCGGGGTATCATTGAGAATGTTTTTTGGGGGTTCATAGTAAATGCTCGGGCCATTGAAGCGAATCCAAACAAGATTAAGGCTTTAATTGAAATTATATCACCTCGAAAGCATAAAATGTTTTGAGTTTGACTAGGCAGATGGCCTCTCTAAACAGGTTCATCTCAAAGTCCACTAACAAGTGTTTACCCTTTTTTAACTTTTTGAGAGGGGGCAAGAAATTTGAGTGAACGGAGGAGTGTGAGCTAGCCTTTTAGGCTTTGAAAAAGCACCTCGCTAAACCACCTATCTTGTTTAAACAAGTGTTGGGAGAAACACTGTACTTATACCACGCGACAAGCGAGCATGCCATCAGTTTAACGTTAGTTCGAGGGGACAAAAATGTACAAAGGTCGGATTACTATATCAGTAAACGAATCTTGGGAGCTGAATCTCGGTACCCCCTTTTGGACAAACTTGCGTTATGCCTAGTGCACTCATCTCAAAAACTGCAGCCTTACTTTCAAGCCTGCCAAATACATGTGTTGACTGATCTGCCATTGAGGCAAATATTGTCAAAACTCGAGGCATCTAGACGACTATTGAATTGGGCAGCCGAGCTCGGGCAATTCAAAATTACATACCTATCTGAGGAAAACTATAAAAAGACAGGTATTGGCCAATTTCGTAGTAGAATGCGCAGGAATATCCAACAAGGAAGTCATAACCCCTACTCAAGAGTTGTGGAGACTCTACGTCGATGGATCCTCCGATGAGAATTGATCGGTGGTAGGTATTGTACTCATCACCCCAATTGGGACATAGATTTCATTCAGAGTTTATATTTGGATTGGATGCATCCAATAACGAGGCTGAATATAAAGTACTACTAGTTGGACTCCGGGTGGCCACTGAGTGTATAGCTAAAGTGATACATTGTTATAGTTATTCACAATTAGTGGTATACCAAGTTCTAGGAGAGTACCAAGCTCGAGGAACAAATATGGCAACATACCTGGAAAAGTTAAAAACAACATTCGACCAGTTCAAATTTTATACAATCGAACAAGTTCGAAGATAATGAAATTGAAATGCTGATGCCTTGGCTCGACTTGCAACAACCCGGAGGCCAAGACACTGAATATGGTCCCAATCAAGTTTTTACCACAACCAAGTGTCACGGAGCTAGAAGCCAACGAGGTTGAAATGATTGATGCACAACCAACATGGATGACACCTATAATTGACTATCTCCAAACCGAAAATCTCCTCGATGACCGTAATACAGCTCGAAAGCTGATGTATAAAATACCAAGATATACTATCTTGGAAGGAAAGTTGTATCGAAGGGGATATTCCATGCCTTTATTATGATGTACAACTCCGCCTGACATAAAAAGAATCTTTGAAGAAATTCATGATGGGTTCTGCAGAGATCATGTTGGGGGGCATAACCTCTCTAACAAAGTAATAAGGCAAGGGTATTTCTGGCCTATCCTAAAAGCAAACACGTTTGAGTATGTAAAATGTTGCGACAAGTGTCAACGGTTCGCGTCGATACCAAGAGCTCCACCAACCGATCTCACCATGATGATCTCCCCATGGCCATTCTCAGTATGGGGGATATACCTCATAGGATCATTACCAATGGGAAAAGGTGGAGTTAAGTACGTAGATGTGGCAGTGGACTATTTTACCAAATGGACCGAGGCTGAACCTCTAGCCACTATCACTTCGAAAAATGTCCTTGATTTCATCGTAAGAAACATAATTTGCCAGTGTGGGGTGCCAAGGAAGATAGTTTCGGATAACATAACCCAATTTGACAGCGAACTGTTCACTTAATTGTGTAAAAGTAGAGGGATAATAAAAAGCTTCTCCTCAATAGCTTATCAGGAGGAAAATGGTCAAGTCAAAACTTTAAATAAGACCCTAAAGGGTTCGATAAGGAAACAAATTGATGAGGCAAAGGGAAGATGGCTAGAAGAATTACCCCAAGTTCTATGGGCTTATCGAACGACAACTCAAACTTTGACTGGACATACACCATTCTCGTTAGCTTACGGCTACGAGGCCATGTCTCCAATTGAGGTTGAGGTTTCAATACTAAGACGTGAAGAACATACACAAGACTCAAACCAATCCCAGCTCAAAGAATCATTAGATATTATAGAGGAAACTCGAGATGAAGCCCAACCTAAGAATGTCTTGTATCAACAACTCGCCACAAGATACTTTAACAAGAGGATTCGAGATAGAAGCTTTGGATTGGGAGACTTGGTGCTCAGAAGAGTATTTTTGGCCACAAGAGATACATCAACAGGCGTGCTCAGATCTAATTAGGTAGGACCTTACCAAATTTAATCCATCTGTGCAGGGGTTGACTCGCAATCCTTCTTACAAAGACATAAAATTAATTACTCTTTTAGTGCAGGGATAAACTCGGCATCCTCGTCCTTCTCTGCTTCACCCCCATCCTTAACTATAGTCACCTCACCCTCTTCCTCCTTTGCCAACTGAGCTCGCCATTTGGCCAAGAAGGCCTCTTATTTATCTATCAAAATGGAGGTGTCAATCTCCAGATTTAGGGACTGTATGCGATACATGCCCATGTTTGTAGACCAGTCCTTCTTCGCCTTGAACTCTTCTAGAAGACAGGCCTTTTCTTCTTTAAGGACATCATATGTGGCTTTCTTCTCCTTAAGTTTGATTGTTAGAGCCTGAAGATGTTCAATCTTGATAGTCTTCATATCGAGCTCAGTCTTGACAGTATCGAAGTCGAAAATCAATCTTCAGACAACTGGTCTCGCCCTCGGAAGAGGTGAGCTTGTCTTTAGCCTCTTTCAAGGCATCCTCGGCCCTAATCTAAGCTGCCTTGGAGTCGAAGGCAAGCCTCTCACTGGTGGCCACCTTTATTGATAAGAGGGATGTTGTATCCTAATTTTAGCCCGAGTTCATTCACTCAGGTCGGGTATAGCTGGAAAATATATATATACAGAGAAATGACCAAGGAAATGATATCTGCTTATTATCCACGTGGACAACTCGAGTTGCGCAATGGTCATACGTGGTGTCAGGCGTCTTGAGATTAACCCAAGCTAGGGATATGAAGGCTGTGTAGAGCGAGCTCAGAATGTTAAAATAGCTGTCAAAGCACGAGCTTGGAGGAGATATCCAGCTCGTGGTAATTCTAGTATATTGCATACCTGCGGATCCCCAGAGACTCGGGAGCCTTTATACATGTATTTATGACCAAATCATGTCCCAATATAAATGTGAAATATTTTTATTAAATGTAATAATTATGTAAATGCATGATTGACTCACGCAGTTACCCAAACCTGTCCATGGAATTCCCTTATAAATACTAGGAATATTGGACAAGAAAAGGGACATTATCCTGTAATACCAAAACTCTGCCAAAATAGAGAGAAAAACAGCAATAATATAGACTCGTGGACTAGGTGGATTTTAACCACTGAACCACATAAAAGTTCTGTGTTCTTGAGTGAAATTATTTATTTTTCATTACGGTTTATTAAGCACTAATCTACCTTATTATTTCTTAATAAACAGTTGGCGAAAAACCACGTCAACAGTTTGGTGCTTTCATTGAGAGGAAAATTAGCACTTCATCAAGATTCCTGTCTAATCTCCTCATGGTTCTAACTCGCTCAATGCACGATAATGAGATAGAATAGCCTTGTGGGCAGGAGGCCCATCATAGCGCTGTTTTGAACAAGTGTGGCCCTAAAATCCAGCAACATCTTGGAAAGCAATCGACGGGTCATGGAGACACTGGGAGTTCGACGTCATTGCCACTGAATCCAAATCCAGACTACTTAACTGTCGTCGAGATGGAAAACATACAATTAATAAGCCATCTCTCTAAGGAAAATAGGAAAATTGAGGAGGTTTTGGCTCGGTTACCCCCTTTTGCAACCGAAGTTAATGTCGGAAAGAGGCAAAGTGGATATCACAAGTCCCACAGAAATAACCGATCCAAACCAAGTCAATTAGTCATAACTACCACCCCAAGTTCTGTGCCTATAGGGCGAAATCACCCAAATTCTTAACCCAGTGGCCCTCATAGGGGTCATCAGCATGTCAGTCGATCGGTTAGAACCGCAACCCTAAGTTTGGTGCCTCCTTCACATGCACTGAGGAATGCCCATGTAAATCCACGAGGAGGGGATGGGATAGGCTCACAGAGACAAAATGTTCCAGCAAACCCTCCTACGTCGCGATAGGATCGTCAGGCGCAGAGAGCTACAAACAATGGGGTAGAACATAGGTTGACTAATCTAGTTCGCCCTGATGGGACAAGGATTGCCTCACCAATAATGCATCCCTCATCACCTATAACACATCCAATGCCACCTCGTCCTGCACAGGACATTCCAGCTTATGGAGACAGCAGGAGAAATCCTCCTCCATCTACCAATACATACGTTCGACGAACACGTGTTGAAAATCCAGATCCTCGACCCCAACCGCGAGTTGTAAGCTTCGCAAATGGGATATATTAGACCGAAATTCATCGTAGTGGTAGGTCCGAGAGCGATCTAATAAATCAGTTGAGTACAGGGCAAAGCCCTCGGTACGATCTATAACCCGATCTGCGCGATCGTCTGAATTCACAGAGAATGAATCCAGCTCTGAATGAAGATGTTATTTATACTCGACAAGATGGAGGTCCGTCCATAGTACGTGATAATGGGAATGCTCCACAAAACAAAGCTCGAGCTTGGAGAGAAAATAACCCATCAAACGCATACGATAGGATGGGAGCTGTTGAATAGCCCTCAAGTAACTTAGGGACCAGAGACCAAACCCTCGAGAGGCTAGCTCTGATGGAAGAGCAAATGAAGAGGCTTTTGTCTGGAAAAGATAAAGAAGATTGCGACTCAGAGGATGAGCTCGAGCCTTTTGCTCCAAATATCGTGGCGTCCACATATCTGGTAGGCTTCAAAATGCCACACTTGTAAAAATTTGATGGAGATGGAGATCCATTAGACCACCTCAGAATGTTTAACACGATGATGATGGCCCACAATGTCGGACTCGATCTATGGTGTATTTTATTCCCTGCAACTCTGGTTAAGGTTGATTCATTAGCTAAGGTAAAGCAGCAACCTGGCGAAACGTTGAAGGCATATCTAAGTAGATTTTCCAATGTCGCTGCACGAGCTAAGGATGTCGATGACAGCTCCAAACTCATGGCAATGAGGATGAAAATCCTTGTTGGGGGTGACCTGTGGTAAGAATTATAGAGAAAAAGAGTTAATAGTGTTGACGAATTCTTGGCCCGAGCTCAAGAGTGGATTAACCTAGGGGAGGCACGAGCTTCTATCGCAGGAACCAGTCAGACCCTTGTCCAGCCCGTTAGAGCGATAAGGGACGTTGCAGCTACGGCTCAAATTGTTACCTAGAATGACCAAGGGGGAAGTAGCAAGGGGAAGGGAAATGGCAAGGGTGACCAAAGCGGGACAAAGAAAGATAAGTCTGGGGAGAAATTCAAGCCTATTTACGCCACTTACACTGACCTAATAGAAACTAGGGAGCACATCTTCTTGGAAAATTCTAATTGCCTTCCATGGAAGAGGCCAGAGCCATTGAAGAACCAGAGGGCGAAGGGAGATTCTTCGAAGTTCTGCCAATTCCATAATGATATCGATCATAACACTGATGACTGTCGACAGCTGAAAGATGAGATCGAAACTCTCATTAGGGCGGGACTTATGGCCCAGTACGCCCAAAATCAGGTGGTCCCTAATCAGCCTGCTTGACCAAACCCACAATCAGTCCCTGAAGCTCCAATAAGTCAAACCGGAGCTCAGGCAAGTCAGGTCGACCCTCTTCTAATAGTAGGGGGAAATATAACCACCATATCTGGAGGACCTCATTTGGCAAGCACGAGCAGCGGGGCCCAGAAGAGGTACATCAACGAGCTGAAGTCCCATAACAGAGTTGATTTTGTCCCGGAACAGCAGTTGTCGAAACAACAGTGATTAGAAAAGCAACCAATCTTTTTCACGGAAGTGGATGCTAGCCACGTCCAGTTCCCACATAATGATCCATTGGTCATAACCGTTCAGCTCGCCAATTGAAGGGTCTAGAGGACACTAGTAGATAAAGGAAGTTCTGTGAATCTACTTTTCAGGTCCACCATGGAAAAAATGGGGCTGTTCGTAACTAATTTGATGGCGACCTCAATGACTCTGTACGGGTTTTTTGGTGAAGGGTCAGTAGCCATCGGGACGATCAATTTGGTAGTAACATTGGGAGAAGACTCACAAATTGTTTCCAAATTACTGGAGTTCATGGTAATCGACTGTCCAGCTGCATACAATGTGATTTGGGGACGACCTACGCTGATGGAATTAGAGGCCATAACCTCTATTCGCCACCTAGCAATAAAATTCCCCTCAACTGTGAGAATATGCACCATCAGAGGTGATCAGCTCACCACCAGAGAATGTTATAGCATTTCTATGAAGGGAAAATCACAACCCGGGTAGCAAGCTATGGTCATAAATGACGGAGGTGAGGATTCCCAGGAAGTAGAAGTTACTCGTGGGACGGAAGAACCTCAACAAGCAGAGGATAGTGATGTCGCCCCACGTGATGACATTGACCCACGAATGGGTGAAGACAGGTCAGAACTCCAAGATATAGAGGAGCTTGAGGAAGTAAACATTGATCCCAAAGAAGCTTCAAGAGTCGTAAGGATTGGGAAGAATCTTGATGATAAAAGGAAGAAGGAGCTGGTTAATTTCTTACAAGAGTATTTGGACGTTTTCGCCTGGTCACATGAATATATGGTGGGAATAAGCCCGAGTGTAATAATGCACACTTTAAATCTGGACAAGAACGTGCCTACAAAATCCCAAAAATGGAGACACTTGGGAACAATCCGAGTTGAAGCTCTTGAGGAAGAAGTAGCTCGATTATTAAAGTGCGGGTTTATCCGTGAAGCAAAATACCCGATCTGGGTCGCCAATCCCGTGCTGGTCCTAAAGCCAAATGGGAAATGGAGGACCTAGATCGACTTCTCCAATCTGAACAAACCTTGTCCCAAAGATTGTTTTCCACTGCCAAGGATTGATCAGTTGGTAGATGCTACGGCAGGTCACGAGCTCATGTCCTTCATGGATGCAAATTCTGGATATAACCAGATCGCGATGAATCCTACGGACCAGGAATGTAACGCCCTGGGTATCCAAGACCATTACACTATGTGTTTATAAAGGTGCAAGACTTGTTATTCATGTCATTTATTATAAACGTGTTACTGGAACCATAGTTGAACTAGGGTTAAAAGATTTTGGTCATAAGAGTTACATTTCATTTAGATAAACATTTCGTAGACGAGATTCCAAAAGAATTAGAGTTTAAAGGGCAGTTTACAAAAAATTCCAGGTTGTAAACAAGTAATGGCCACTCTAAGGGCAAAACAGACATTTAGGCTTCTCTTGCCCTGTACCACCCTTCAGTCGTGGCGGCCGATCAGCTGACTATGTACATTCAGCCTCAAAGCTCTCCAACTTAGGACTGGTCCACCTTGCTCTTTCCTTTACCTGCACCACGAAGCACTCGTGAGCCAAGGCCCGGCAAGAAATCCACAATACAGAGTATAAACGGTAAACAACAATCAGATATTTCATGAATTATCAATCAGATACACACAGGTCATATTACTCATATAAACAGTGATATCAATCTACAAGCCAATAATCAGGTATTCAGATAACATACTCGCCACAACCATCAGTTTAAACAACATTAAACATATCACGCCAAAATTCAGGGTCGGCGCCCTTAGGCCGCACCCTCTGATTATCCCACTGAATCCGACTCGCTTAGGCCGAGCTCAGTGATTATGTATTTAACCTCAGGTACGAGTTGCCGAGACACGCCCTGTGCACAAATATTGATTCCGGCACTCTTAGGGCGTTTATCACATGTCCCCATGGCATGATACCATCTCATAACATCACATACAAATATAGGGAGCTCTTACTCCCAACATAATCACATAATCAGGTGCAGTTTCTTACCTTTGATTCCGATAGCTTTGATTAGTGAAATCGACCTTCAAGCACGATCCCGTCCAGGCCCTAGTGTACACCTAGTCACAGCCATAAATTAGAACCATCACTAAACTTCAATTCCGTAACCTATCCTCGGGACCAATCCTGAGCCCTCGGGAAGCCCTAATTCCACCAAACGGGTTGGTGGAATCAAACCCCGAGCCCCAGGCAAAAAGCCTAAGAAAATACCCAAAAATCCATTTTTGGAGGCAGGGTAGCACTACAGTTCCACAAAGTGGGCGCTCTAGCGCTACAAGTAGGCACAAAAGCCCCCCAGGAAGCCAGCATAGCATTGTAGCGCTCCAAGGCTAGCACTACAGTGCTATAAACAACGATCTTCAACCTCTGGTTTTCTCCTTCGAATTTCCTCGAGCCAAAACTCCCTAAAACCTCTACAAACCTCAACCACACACCAAATTGAGCCTACCATCCTCTGCATCTCATCCCACATAGCCCAACAACATAAAACTTAACCACATGCACCATCAAACAAAGAAAACAAGAATTGAACTAAAAAATCAAGAACTCATCAGAAAGTCAGAATCAACCCAGCAACTCAGATGATCAAGCTCATAAATTCTTACCTTTAATGGGGAATTCGACCTTAGGTTGCCCTTAGTATCCTTCCAGCCTTTAGCTCCTCAATTCTTCAAGCTCAAACCCCTTAACATCCATTTAAAAATACAAATTCCAAACTCAAACTCACCAAAACTCAGAAATATCAACATAGCTTTAAACCTTACCTTTATTTGGGAATAAACTCTTGCTAACCCTCTTCATTACCTCAAGAACCAAGGTCCCAGCTCTAGCCTAAGCCTCCACTGAGTTATAGCTTCATAAATCCTCAAGAAATGGTGAAGAATGGGCAAACCGAGTGGAGGAGAAGGAGGTAAGCTCAAGTGTTCTGTTTTCTCTTCTTTCCTTCTTCTTTTCTTTTCTTTCATCTTCTATTACTTTCTAAAAATTCCACTAAGTCTATAAAGGCATTATATCACTTATCCTCTTTTAACCACCTAAAAGACCATTTTGCCCTCCCATTAAAACCTAAGCCTTAAAACATTCTAAGGGCATTTTGGTCATTGCTGCCAAAACCCGCTAATTCCTCAAGTGTCCCTAATAATTACAGCTTAAACCCTGCACCTAGTTAATCACCAATTATTTCCCTCAATTTCAAATAGTCTCCAATATATTTCTCGAATTCCCAAAAAATACCCCCAGGCTCCCCCGAGCTGGGCATAAATCCCCACCATGACTTTTTCGCTAAACAGCTCACTAGGATCGCCTCGAGTCACAAACTGCAAATATATCCACATAATAATGTGGCATCAATAATTTATCACAGATAATCATGTTTGTGCCCTCAACGGGCCAAAATTACAAATATGCCCTTATAATCTAAACAGGGCCTACATGCATACTAATACTCATAATCATGCATTTAATCATTTAAATTACACATAAACCAATTATGCCCTCCCGGCACACTAATCAAGGCCCTTAAGCCTTATTAATAATTTTCGGTCGTTACAACTATCCCCTCCTACTGAGAATTTCGTCCTCAAAATTTACCTGAATAACTCGGGATACAGATCTCGCATCGCTGACTCAAGCTCCCAGGTCGCCTCCTCGACCCTATTATTCCTCCATAACACTTTAACCAGAGGAATCGTCTTATTCCGTAGGAATTTATCCTTCTGATCTAAAATCTGAACCAATCGTTCCTCATAAGACAAATCTATCTGTAATTCCAGGTCTTCATACTTCAACACATGTGTTGTATCTGAGACGTACTTTTGGAGCATAGAAACATGGAATACGACATGAACTCCTGACAACGATGGTGGAAAAGCTAACATGTAAGCCACTTATCCGATCCTTTCTAGGATCTCAAAAGGTCCAATGAATCTAGGGCTCAACTTGCCCTTCTTCACAAATCTTCTCACTCCTCGCAGTGATGAAACTCGCAGAAACACGTGGTCCCCAACCTGGAACTCCACGTTTCTACGCTTTTGATCAGCGTAGCTTTTCTGTCTGCTCTGTGAGGCGAGCATTCGAGCTCGGATCTTCTCAATAGCTTCATTTGTCTTCTGAACTATGTCTTGCCCCAAGTACTTCCTCTCACCCATCTCATCCCAATGAATGGGTGATCTACATCTCCTCCCAAAAAACATCACATAGGGAGCCACTCCTATCATTGATTGGTAACCATTGTTGTATGAAAACTCAATCAACAGGAGATACTTACTCCACGATCCCTCAAAATCAATCACACATGCCCTAAGCATATCCTCCAACACCTGGATCTTCCTCTCAGACTGTCCATCAATTTGAGGATGAAAGGTCATGTTGAACTTCAACTGAGTCCCCGTATCTTTCTGCAAACTATCCTAAAACTTGGAGGTAAAGATAGGATCCCGGTCTGAAACTACAGACTTAGGAACCCCATGGAGACGCACAATCTCCCTCACATATAACTCTGCATACTGATCCACTGTATATGTCGTCTTTATTGGAAGAAAATGAACTGACTTGGTGTATCTGTCCTCTATCACCCACACAGAGTCATGAAGCCATACAGTCCTGGATAAACCTCCCACAAAGTCCATCGTAATATCCTCCCATTTTCACTCGGGAATACTCAAAGGCTGAAGCAACCCTGCTGGTCGCTGATGCTCAGCTTTTACCTACTGACAGGTTAAACATCTGGCCACGTACTCCACCACATCCTTATTCATCTTGGGGCACCAATATAACGTATGTAGATCCTGATACATCTTCATGGTACCCGGATGAAGTGAGTACTGCGTAGTATGTAATTCATCCAATATCTCTCATTTGATCCCCACATCAGCTGGGACACAAATCTGCCCTTGATACCGTAACAAACCAACCTCAGAGATAGAATAGTCCTTAGCTACTCCCACTAAGAAATTCTCTCTAACCTCCTGTAATTGAGCGTCTACCATCTGACCTTCCTTAATCCGCTCTAGCAGAGTCGACTGTAGAGTAATGTAGGCCAACCGGCCCACCATCACTTTTATCCCCGCTCTGGCCAGCTCATTAGCTAACTCTCTTGAAATCTGGGTGGAATTATATAGCTGACCCGGGCCCCTCTGGCTCAATGCATCCTCCACTATGTTTGCTTTCCCTGGATGATAAAGAATATCATAGTCATAGTCTTTCACCAACTCTAGCCAACATCTCTTCCTCATGTTCAAGTCCTTCTGTATGAAGAAGTACTTCAAACTCTTATGATCGGTGTATATCTCGCACTTCTCCCAGTACAGATAATGCCGCCAAACCTTCAGCGCGAATACCACTGCTGCTAACTCCAAATAATGGGTAGGATACTGCTGCTCATACTCCTTCAGCTGTTGTGACGCGTAAGCTATAACCTTGTCGTTCTGCATCAACACACAGCCCAAACCCAACCTTGACGCATCACAATAGACTACAAACCTTCCTCCCTTTGAAGGAAGACTTAACACAGGTGCAGTAATAAGTCATTGCTTCAATTCATGGAAACTGTTCTCACAACTTGTCTGATCAGACGAACTTCAAATTCTTCCGTGTCAATTCTGTCATCGGTGCCACAATCTTCGAGAAGCCTTCTACAAATCGTCTGTAATAACCTGTTAACCTGAGAAAACTCTGCACCTCCGAGGCATTCCTTAGCCTCGGCCAATCTCTCACTGCCTTCACCTTAGATGGATCCACCTTAATCCCATCTGCACCAACAATATGTCCAAGGAATGTCACTTCTGGTAGCCAAAATTCACACTTCTTAAACATGGCGTACAGCTGATGCTCTCTCAATCTCTGCAGAACTTGTCGAAGATGAAACTCGTGCTCTGCCTCTGAACTGGAGTACACTAAAATATTGTCGATGAAAACAATGACAAAATGATCCAAGAAGTCCTTGAACCCCCTGTTCATTAGGTCCATGAAGGCTACTGGGGCATTGGTCAAACCAAATGACATGACCAGAAACTCATACTGCCCATACCTCATTCGGAAGGCCGTCTTCAGTGTGTCCTCGTCCTTGATCCTCAACTATTGATAACCAGATCGAAGATCAATCTTCGAGAACACTGTCTTACCCTGTAGCTGATCGAACAAGTCGTCAATCCTTGGTAGAGGATACTTATTCTTGATAGTCAACTTGTTCAATTCTCTGTAGTCTATACACATTCTTAGAGTCTTGTCCTTCTTCTTTACAAACAAAACTGGAGCACCCCATGTCGAGTAGCTAGGCTTGATAAACCCCAAGTCCAGAAGCTCCTGTAATTGTATCTTCAATTCCTTTAGTTCTGCCGGTGCCATTCGATATGGTGCCCTTGACATTGGCTCTGTACCTGGTGCTAACTCGATAACAAACTGAATCTCCCTACACGGCGGCAATCCTGGTAAGTCCTCAAGGAACACATCCAAGATCTCACAAACCAATCTAATCTCCTCCGGCCCTGCTGGGAACACCCTGGTGGTATCCACCATGCTAGCCAGAAAGACTATACATCCTCCCTGTAATAAATCTCTAGCTCTTAGTGCTGATATCATGGGTACATGGGGTCCATATACCGCTCCAACAAAGACAAAGGGATCCTCGCCCTCCGGCTCAAAGGTCACCATCTTCTTCCTACCGTCAATAGTAGCTCCATATCTAACCAGCCAATCTATCCCAAAAATCATGTCAAAGTCCTCCATACCCAACTCAATCAAGTCTACTAACAATTCCCTACTGTCAACCATCACTGGCAGTGCTCTAATCCACCTCCTAGAAATTACTAGTTCTCCTATAGGCAATATTGTCCCAAATCCCGCAATATAATACTCACCAGATCTACATAGTCTATCAATCACCTTACTAGAAGAAACAAATGAATGTGTAGCACCAGAGTCAATCAATACAGTAAAAGGAGAGCCAGCACTAAAAAGCTGACCTGTCACTACCAAGGGACTAGCCTCGGCCTCTGCCTGCATCAGGGTGAACACTCAAGCTGGAGTCAAGCTATCCACCTTCCCTGCTTCCCCTTTATTCATTGTTGGGTAGTCTTTCTTGAGGTGTCTTACCACCCCGTACACATAACAGGCCTTAGCCCGACACTCGCCCGGATGGCATCTTCTGCACCTCGTACACTCGGGATAACTCCTCCATGAATCTCTGCCTCCCTGACGGCCACCCTGAGTACCCCGACCTCTCCTATCAAGAATAGGAGAGATCGAAGCATCAGGGGTCTTCCTTTTTAGATCACTGGGGCCTCCACCCCTACCAGACCCAGAATAGAGAGGCACCACTCTGCGTCCAGATCTTGTTCTCCGCTTCCTCAGCTGTAAGAGCCTTCTCAACAGCCTGGGCATAAGTTGTCCCCCTAGGAACTGTTGTAAGCCTCACATCTCGGGCGATCATAGCATGAAGCCCTCTGATAAATCTGTCCTGTCTCGCTACATCAGCAGGCACAAGATTTGGTGTGAACTTCGCAAGTCTATCGAACTTCAGGGCATATTCTGTAACTGTCATGCTGCCCTGAACCAGCCCCACAAATTCATTAACCTTCGCTGCCCTGATGGCAACATTGTAATACTTCTGGCTGAATAAATCCTTAAACCCTTCCCAACTCAATGTGGTAACATCCCTGGTCTGTGATGCCACTTCCCACCAGATGCAGGCATCCTCTCTCAGCATATATGCAGCACAAGCCACTCTGTTATGACCCTCTACCCTCATGAAATCCAGAATAGCAGTGACCATACTTATCCACTATTCAGCCTTTAGTGGATCTGGTCCCCCTTCAAAGGTTGGAGGATGTTGTTTCCTGAACCGCTCATACAACGTCTCCCATTTATTTCCAACCTCTACTGGTTGTACAACTAGTACCACTGCAGGTGGCAGAATAGGGGTAGCACTCCCTGATAGAGCCTATTGTCGCAGAAGTCGTGCTTGCATGTATGCCATGACCTACTGCCAGTTCTCAGGGACTGGCGGAGGGGTCTGGCCCTGGTCATCATCCTTTGCCTCAGACCTAATGCTAGTAAGTCTTACAGATCATCTTGGATGCATAGCTATCCAAGTTAATCTGCAATCAATGACTCGGTGGTCAGACTATGATGACAGGGTAATAATCCTTCCATAATGCACCATTGGAACTCAACCATTAACAAGCAGTCAAGATATAACAATTTATTCAAATATTCATTCACATACACAGTAATACTAATAAGCATGCCTCGATATCATCACACAATAGTCGAGGGCCAGGCCCTATCAATATCTCATGCTTCCTATTAATCACATAGATATCAGCATTCATAATCTATTCTAATCATTTAAGCATATAAACATGTATACACAATTACCAAACCCTGAGTTGAGCTTGTCTTTAGCGGCAAATGTACATATCCAGCCAGTCTTCAGGAACTCTTAAACCTATGACGCTCTGATACCAAGTTGTAACGCCCTGGGTAGCCAAGACCGTTACACTGTGTGTTTATAAAGGTGCAAGACTTGCTAATCATGTCATTTAGTTAGAAACATGTTATTGAAACCATAATTGAACTAGGGTTAAATGATTTTGGTCATAAGAGATACATTTCATTTAGATAAACATTTTGTACATTGGATCCTAAAATAATTAGAGTTTAAAAGGCAGTTTACAAAAAATTCCAGGTTGTAAACAAGTACTTGCCACTCTAAGGGCAAAACATACATTTAGGCTTCTCCTGTCCTGTACCACCCCTCGGCCATGGTAGCCGATAAGCTTACTATGTACATTCAGCCTCAAAGCTCTCCAACTCAGGACTGGTCCACCTTGCTCTTGCCTTTACCTGCACTACAAAGCACCCGTGAGCCAAGGCCCGGTAAGAAAGCCACAATACAGAGTATAAATGGTAAATAACAGTTAGATATTTCATGAATTATCATTCAGATACAAACAGGTCATATTGCTCATATAAACAGTGATATCAATATACAAGCCAATAATCAGTTATTCATATAACATACTCGCCACAACCATCAGTTTAAACAACATTAAACATATCACACCAAAATCCAGGGTCGGCGCCCTTAGGCCGCACCCTCTGATTATCCCACTGACTCCAGCTCGCTTAAGTCGAGCTCAATGATTATGTATTTAACCTCACGCACCAGTGGCCGAGCCGCGCCCTATGCGCAAATATTGATTCCGACACTCTTAGGGCGTTTATTACATGTCCCAATGGCATAATACCATCTCATGACATCACAAACAAATATAGGGAGCTCTGAGTCCCAACATAATCACATCACTGGGTACAATTTCTTACCTTTGATTTCGATAGCTTTGATTAGTGAAATCGACCCTCAAGCACGATCCCATCCGAGCCCTAGCGTAAACCTAGTCACAGCCATAAATTAGAACTATCACTAAACTTCAATTCCGTAACCTAACCTTGAGACCAGTTCTGAGCCCTTGAAAAGCCCTAATTCCACCAAACAGAGTGGTGGAATCAAACCCCGAGCCCCCGGGAAAAAAGCCTAAGAAAATTCCCAAAAATCCATTTCTGGAGGCAGGGTAACGCTACAGCGCCACAAAGTCGGTGCTACAGTGCTACAAGCAGAGATAAAAGTCCCCCAGGAAGCCAGCATAGCACTGTAGCATTCCAAGGCTAGCGCTACAGCTCTACAAATAGCAATCTTCAACCTCTTTTTCTCCTTCGAATTTCCTCGAGCCAAAACTCCCTAAAACCTCTCCAAACCTCGTACCTCAACCACACACCAAATTGAGCCTGCCATCCTCTACATCTCATCGCATATAGCCCAACAACATAAAACTTAACCACATGCACCATCAAACAAAGAAAACAAGAATTGAACTCAAAACTCAAGAACTCGTCAGAAAACTAGAATCAACCCAGCAACTCAGATGATAAAGCTCATAAATTCTTACCTTTAATGGGGAATTCGACCTTAGGTTGCCCTTAGTATCCTTCCAGCCTTTAGCTCCTCAATTCTTCAAGCTCAAACCCCTTAACTTCCATTTAAAAATCCAAATTCAGAACTCAAACTCACCAAAACTCAGAAACCTCAACATAGCTTTAAACCTTGCCTTAATTTGGGAATTAACTCTAGCTAACCCTCTTCATTACCTCAAGAACGAAGGTCCCAGCTCTAGCCTAAGCCTCCACTGAGTTACAACTTCAGAAATCCTCAAGAAATGGTGAAGAATGGGCAAACCGAGTGGAGGAGAAGGAGGTATGCTCAAGTGTTCTGTTTTCTCTTCTTTCCTTCTTCTTTTCTTTTCTTTCAGCTTCTAATACTTTCTAAAAATTCCACTATGTCTATAAAGGAAGAATATCACTTATCCTCTTTTAACCACCTAAAAACCATTTTTCCCTCCCATTTAAACCTAAGCCTTAAAAAATTCTAAGGGCATTTTGGTCATTGCTCCCAATTTCGCGCTAATTCCTCAAGTGTCCCTAATAATTACCGGTTAAACCCCGATACCTAGCTAATCACCAAGTATTTCCATCAATGTCAAATAGTCTCCAATATATTTCCCGAATTCCCAAATATTCCCCCAGGCTCCCTCGAGCCGGGCATAAATCCCCACCACGACTTTTTTGCTAAACCGCTCCCTGGGATCGCCTTGACTCACAAGCTGCAAATATATCCACATAATAATGTGGTCTCAACAATTTATCACAGATAATCATGTTTATGCCCTCAATGGGCCAAAATTACAGATATGCCCTTATAATCTAAACAGGGCCTACATGTATACTAATACTCATAATCATGCATCACATATATCCAAATAATCATATAGGCATGCTTATCACATAATCAAGCATTTAAATCAAACATAAACCAATTATGCCCTCCCGGCACACTAATTAAGGCCCTTAAGCCTTATTAGTAATTTTTGGCCGTTACAAGGAACATACTAGCTTCATGATCCCAAATAACGTATATTGTTATAAAGTTATGCCCTTCGGGCTAAAGAGTGTTGGAGCTACATATCAACGCTTGGTCAACAAGATGTTCGCTAATCAGATAGGGAGAAGTATGGAAGTGTATGTCGATGATATTCTTGTTAAATCAAACACTGCCGAAAACCATGTGTCCGATCTAGAAGAATGTTTTTGGGATATTGAGGAGGTATGACATGAAGTTGAATCCTCTGAAGTGCTCTTTCGGAGTGGCATCTGGAAAATTTCTAGGATTCATAGTCAACATGAGGGGGATAGGGGGGAATCCTGATAAAATCAGATCATTGTTAGAAATGCCCTAGCCCAGGTCGCGTAAAAAAGTTCAAAGCCTGACTGGAAAGGTGGCAGCCTTGATATGTTTCATTTCAAAATCTACTAACAAGTGCCTGCCATTCTACAACTTGCTCAGGGGAAACAAAAATTTTGAATGGACTAAGGAGTGCGAACAAGCATTCCTCGACCTAAAAATGCACCTGGGAGAGCCCCTAGTGTTGTCTAAGCCTATGTCTGGAGAACCTCTATTCCTTTATCTGGCCGTGACAGAAAATGCAGTTAGTGTTGTGTTAGTTCGAGTGGAAGACCGGACTCAAAAACTAGAATATTATATAAGCAAGAGACTTCTCGGAGCTGAGTCACGATACCCACTGATAGAGAAGCTGCCATTCTGTCTTATATTTGCTTCCAGGAAGCTCTGACCATATTTCCAGTCCCATTCAATCAACGTCATGACCGACAAACCTTTAAGGCAGGTGTGGCAAAAACCTGAAACGTCGGGACGTCTTTTAAAATGGGCTATTGAGCTTAGCCAGTTCGAGATATTGTACGTGCCATGAACCTCAATCAAAAGTCAGGCCCTTGCTAATTTTATGGCTGAATGCATTGGATTTTAAGAGGAGCTCTTGAAGGAACCGGTGCAGGAGTTATGGAAAATCATCATGGATGGATCATCAAACGAGAACAGATCGAGAGCTGCGATCATCTTAATCACCCCAGAAGGGCATCGATTTCATACAGCTCTGAGATTCGATTTTGAGGCGTCCAACAACGAAGCCGAATATGAGGCCTTACTAGCTGGGCTAAGAGTGGCAAAAAGGGTCAAGGCAAAGGTTGTCCAATTCTATTGTGATTCTCAGCTCGTGGTTAACCAAGTGTCGGGATAATATCAAGCTCGAGGTACCAAGATGGTGACCTACCTGGCTAAGGTGAAGGGATAACTATCAGAGTTTGAGTACAATATTGTTGAACAGATACCCCGCGAGCAAAAGTCTAATGTTGACACTTTGGCGCAGCTTGCCATAACCAAAGATGCTAAGACATTGAATGTAGTGTCAGTGAAGTTCTTGGAAAGTCCAAGTGTGACAAAATAAATTATAGAGGTCGAAATGATCGACACAAGACCGACCTAGATGACTCCCATAATGGAATACCTCACAACAGGGAGGCTACCTAACGATAGAAAGGACGCAAGAAACATACTTTATCAAGCTCCGTGGTATATAATAGTGGATGGGACCTTGTACCGACGTGGTCATTCATTTCCTCTCGTACGATGTGTTCTACCCGAGGAAGCTAAAACCATTTTACAAGAAGTGCACTGAGGCTTTTGTGGGAGATCATGTTGTAAAAAGTGTGGCATCACTAAGAGTTTCTCCTCAGTAGCATATCCGCAGACCAGTGGGCAGGTCAAGGCTGTCAACAAAACCCTTAAGGTGAGCTTGAATAAGAGGTTAGACAAAGCCAAAGGCTTATGGCCCGAACAGCTCCTGCAAGTACTTTGGGCCGACCGAACTTCTCACAGAACCTCCACGGGACATACTCCTTTTTCCTTAACTTTTGGAAGCGAGGCCATGCTCCCAGTCGAAGCCATGGTAGCCACTCACAAGCAAAGGACATTCAACAAAGAACAGAATGATGAACTGCTTAACGCATCTCTCGACCTGATTGAAGAAAAATGAGAAAAATTGTAGTTGTAGCTCGCCCATTATCAACAAAAAATCACTCGCTATTTTAATTCTATTGTTCAGAGGTGTAGATTTGGACTGGGTGACCTAGTTCTTCAAAGCGTCTTTTTGACGAATAAGGATCCTAAGGACAATGTATTACGTCTGAACTAGGAGGGACCATATCAAGTCGTTGAGGTTTTGCGTGAAGGAACTTTCAAGATAGTTTGGATAAATGGGGGAGTAGTCCCACGGACGTGGAACGCCCAACATTTAAAAAAGTATTATCAGTAGTACCACCATCAATGAAATGATTATTTATAAAAGCCATTTGATTAAATAAAGATGGATTATTAAATAATTTTTCTTTTTTAAGATTGTATTAGTTTGTGTTCTAATGTTTGTGAAAGCAACCAAGAAAGTTTCTGCATTCTGGTTACTTGGGGGGCATATAACCCGAGGTTGGCAAAATTATGATTGCTTGATAAGATTAACGAACTTAGAGCTTGGGAAAAATTGATTATTAGACGGCTTTTTAAGAGCTCGAGTTTTCAATAAACCTAGCGCGAACTAAGTTTAAATCATTTAAAACCCTTGATACAACCAGGTCGAAAACTTAGAAGCTTGGGAAAAATTGGTTATTCGAAGGCTTTTTAAGAGCTCGAGTTTTTGATAAACCTAGCGTGAACTAATTTTAAATCATTTAAAACCCTGGACGTAACTAGGTCAAAAACTTGGAAAGTTGGAAATATTGCTTAATATCAAGGGCTTCTTAAAGCTCGAGTTATCAATAAGCCTAGCACGAACTAAGTTTAAATTATTAAAAACCTCGGATATAACCGGGTTCAAGGCTTGATTCTTAAACAGGTATAATACAAATCAATACACAAAACTTGGATATAACCAAGCTCGATAAAATCTATCCCGATCTAAAAATCGATTCCTAAAATCTCAAATGTACAAGTCTAAGGATTCATAAACATGAGAGATGGTAAAGGAAAGATAAATGGATCAAAAGTTAGATGTATATTCAAATAAAGCAAGCAAATTATCCCGAGGAGAAAAAACCTCGAATTGAGCCCGAAGGCAATTGCTTAATAAAAAACTATTAAACAATTACAAACAAATTTTTTTAAACAATTACAAACGAAAAACAGATACAAAAGAGATTTCATTGAGCTCCATCAGCTTGCCCCGAAGATGTGACCTCCTCGCCATCTCCCTCCGCTACTCTGAAAGCCTCTCCAGTCTCTAACAATTCTTGTAAGAGTCGAGCCATGAATTTTGCAAGGTATGGATCCCACAGCCTGGGTTCCATGAAAGAGAAGTTCCCATCCGGGTTGAAAGCCCATCAGTGGTACAACATCTCTTCCATGGCCAATGATGAGGCCACCTTTTCTGCTTATTATCCACGTGGACAACTCGAGTTACACAGTGGTCAAACGTGGTGTCAGGCATCCTCAGATTAACCCGAGCTATGGATATGAAGGCTGTGTAAAGCGAGCTCATAATATTAAAATAGCTTTCAAAGCACAAGCTTGGAGGAGATATCCAGCTCGTGGTAATTCTAGTATATTGCATACCCGCGGATCCCCAAAGACTCGGGAGCCTTTCTACGTTTATTTATGACCAGGCTGTCATATTTAATATCCCAAATATTAGGAGTACATTTACATTGTGATCAAATCATATCCCAATATAAGTGGGAAATATTTGTTTTAAATGAAATAATTATGTAAATGCATGATTGACTCACGCAGTTACCCAAACCTATCCATGGAATTCCCTTATAAAAACTGGGAATATTGGACAGGAAAAGGGACCATTGTCCTGTAATACCAAAACTCAGCCAAAATAGAGAGAAAAACAGCAATAATATAGACTCGTGGACTAGGTGGATTTTAACCACCGAACCACGTAAAAGTTCTGTTTTCTTGAGTGAAATCATTTATTTTTCATTACGGTTTATTAAGCACTAATCTACATTATTATTTCTTAATACACTGTTGGTGAAAAACTGCATCAACAAGGGACCATGGGCATACGAACCCAAGGAATGCCTAAAATAAACAAAGAGATAGACAGACAAAAAGGCAAGATAGTTGTATATTCAAGAATAAAAAAAATCTTACCAAAAACCCGAGCTTGAGCCTCTGGTCGAATAAGGCATTGGTGACGTTACCCCTCAAAAACCTCCAAACGGGAGCTTCAATATTACTGAAAGATTGGCTTGCCATGGAAAGAAGTTCGAAGCTCAAATGGGCTCCAAAGGCACCAACCTCATTATCAAAAGGAAATTCCCAATCGTGAGTCAAGGATGAGAATTGATATCTCATACAGTTAAACACAATAGCGTAAGAATTTTAACTAACTTCCTTACCTCGAGTCCAAGCAAATTTAAAGAGCGGGATACTTCACAACGAAACTATAATCACAATCAAACAATCGTCTTAATGTCAAGTAAAACTAAGCATACTATACAAGCATGCCCCACGTGTGCATGGACCATGCAAACGTAGCATAGGTTGCACCACGCTATAAATATTCAATAATTTTACATAAAATCATAAAAGAATAATCTCAATTCTACTAGTGAATCCTCAATGTTTGCAAAACAAGAATCATACATTTAATTAAATGACATATATTTGAACGCAAAACAAATCTTGCATGTAACACGCATACCTGGGACATTTCTTAAAATTTGTCTTGAAGCTGGTAAATTCTACTTGTTTATTTTATGGTCACTTCCATAAAAAAAAATCAGCAAGAATTAGTTTACCAACTTATTAACGTTACCATATTACTTCATTAGATCTTAGGGTTCCATTTTAGATTTTATGTCGCAAAATTTGTTTTATTTTTAACTAGCCTTTTAGTTAAATTTGCACCAAAATAATAAAATCTCATTTATTATTCAAAAAGTGACCACATTTCTGTATTACACATAAAATAATTAATTTTAACAAAATTAATTAATTAAAAAAATACTCGTTCAATAATTAATAATATATATATTAACCTTACCTAGAAAATAAGACCTCAAGGCCACCACAGTTTTATATTAAGTTGTAATTACATAAAAGTTGAAAAAGATTTAACTATGTTCCCATTTATTAAATAAATTCTTTTATCATCCCTTTAAAAATAATTTTACTTAATTATTTTGTAAATAAATTTTTCATAATTATGTATGAGAAAATACTTATTTAATGTATGGAAAAATCATATTTTTCATGTATAAAATATGAGTCATAAATTAATAAACACATATATTTGATATCTTTTAATTAAAATAGATTTTAAGAATAAATCAAGAAACCAAAGACACAGCTCACAACCTCTTTAGAATACCATAGGTTGAAACCCCTTAACATGTTTCTAACACTCAGATTGCATCTTTATAATAAGACATCACCATTTCTCTAAAACAACCATGACTCAAAATATCTCATAGTTCTCAAAAGATTTTGAAACACTAAAAGTCACAACATTACAACAATATTAACATGCTTTCCATTTCCAAAATAAAACCAGTATTTCAACCATAGCATAGAACTCTCTAGCCAAAACCTATAGGTATTAGTATTCAATTTTCTCCTTCAAACTCAAATGTAATTCACTTAGCATGTTTCTAAACAAAAATACCATCATCAAAATACATAAAACTTCTCTTCATAAAAATAAACAACTTCTAAACTAAAATAACAAACAATATTACAAAAGTATAAACAAGAATCAAAACATCAAAACAACATAGACAATACATTATAGTCATATCCTAAGAGATTAGAATCAAACCATCAAAACAAACATAGATTAAGAGAAAAAGTCATTACCTTTCTTGATTGTGTTAAAAACACAAAAGCAAGAGAACACTTTTGGCACCTCGCAATTTCGAACCCCACAATGAAAAGAAAGAACAAATGCTTAGAAATGAGGAGGAGAACTATTCTTAGAGAATCAAAACAAAACAAAAAATCAAATAAAAAAAATGCCTTCAATTTTCAAACCCTAGCCTTTTTCTCCTCCTTCCTCTCTTTCTTTCTTTCTTCCTCTCTCTATCTCGAGTTGTCTATTTCTATCTCTATCTCAATCTCTCTCTCCCTCTATATCTATCTCTCTCACTCTCTCTCTCTCTCTCTATCTCTTCTCCTCTGTGTAGTTAGCCAACTCCCAAAATGTGCTACAAAGTCTCACTCTTTTCCTTATAAAACCCTAGAGACCTATCACAAAGCAAATGGGAAAGGAAAGGGAGATTTCTAGAATTTTAATTTCCTAATCATTTGCCTTGATAGAAAAATGATAAGTATGACAACTCAAAGGATCTCTTGGAAAACACAAAATGGAAAACCAACTTGATTCTCTCTCTCCCTTGGCTGACCATTCCTCACCCTCTCTCGCTCTTTCCCTACTCAACCACTAAGGCCATTCACTCTCTCAAATTTTCCAACTTTCCAATTAGATACAAGTCAACTAATGAAACCTTCCCTCTTTATTTTCTTATTTTCTCTTTTAAATTTTCAAAAATAAAAATAAATAAAGTGGAAAAACACATGGTAGCCTATTTCATGCTCACCATGCATACCATGCACATGCATATACCAGAGTACTGTAGTCCATCACAACTAATCATGCACCTTCTTGCACACAATCAAAACTCATAAACAACTTCAAAAAATAAAATAATTAAATGAAAAACAATTAAATTTCAATTCATACAATTATTACAAAACATCCAAATAATTAAAATGAAATTTTAACACTTAACAATTAACAAAAATGTATACATATATAATATAACACAAAATTGGTGCGCTACAATATACCCTCCTCAAAAGGAATTTAGTCTCGAAATTCTTTCTTACCAAATAACTCAGGGTATTTTTCTCTCATGTTTTCCTCCAGCTCTCATGTTACTTCTCTTTCCGTACTGTTATTCCACAGGCCCTTAACTAATGGAATCGTCTTGAACCTTAGTTCCTTGAATCCCTCTTTGATGATATGCTCAGGTTGTTCGTCATAACTCAAGTCTTGCTTCAGCTGTAACGGTCCGTAACACAAAACATGGGAGGGATCTGACACATATTTACGCAACATCGAGATGTGAAAGACGTTATGCATTTCAACGAGTGATGGGGGCAATGTTCAACTTTATGCAACTTGCCCAAATATATCCAAAATCTCAAATGGACCTATATATCTCGGGCTCAACTTCCCTTTCTTGCCAAAATGCATAACTCTTTTCATTGGCGAGACTCTCAAAAACACAAACTCATGTACTGAAAACTCGATGTCCCTCTTCTTAAGGCCTGCGTAACTCTTTTGCCTACTATTAGCAGTAAGTATTATGTGGAAAAGTTTCTCAATGGCCTTACATACTTCCCTGACAGCCTCGGGCCTAATATCTGCTCCTCCCAAACTCCATCCCAGTGCAAGGGAGACCTACACTTGTGCCCATAAAGCATCTCACAGGGAGCCATCCCAATAGTGGGTTGATAACTATTGTTATAAATGAAGTCCATCAAGGGTAAGTATCGACTCCAAGACTCCAAAATTCATAAGCATATCCTCAAAGATCTAAATAGTCCTCTTATACTGCTTGTCTATCTAAGGGTGAAAAGCGGTAATGAAATTCAATCTTGTACCCATCACTTTCTGTAATCCTTTCAAAAATTTTGAGGTAAACACTGACCCTTTGTCAAAGATAATCAACTTTGGTACCCCATGAAGTCTCACAATCTCACAAACATATAACTCTGCATACTGGTCTGCTGAATAGGTAGTCTAAACTAGCAAGAAATTGGCAGACTTAGTGAGTCTATATATTATTATCCAGGCAGAGTCATGTTGTTTTGTGGTCTGATAACCCTACCACAAAATCCATTGCTATGTCTTCCCACTTCCATTCTAGAATGTAGAGTAGTTGTAATAACCATGCTGGTCTCTGATGTTCTACCTTCACTTGCTGACAAGTTAAGCATCTAGCGACAAACTCAGTGATATCTTTCTTCATTCCTAGCCACCAGTACAGTGCCTTAAAGTCTTGGTACATCTTGGAAGATCTCGAATGGAAAGAGTAAGGTGTCATATGTGCCTCCTTCATAATACTCGCCTTAATCTCATCATCATTAGGCACACAGATCATATCCTTGTATCACATTAACCTAGAGAAGTTGTTGTTACCGTCTTTTTTTACCAGAGCCTCTTATTTCATTAGGGCTACATCTACTTTCTGTCGTTCTCTAATTTGTTCTAGTAGGGTGGACTATAGAGTGAGGTTTGTTAGGCAACTAATTACCAACTCAATTCCAGCATTGATGATCTCGTTCTACAATGGTGCCTCTATTGTACTCAGAGCTGAGACACTTCCATGCCCCCACCTACTCTATGCATCAGCCACTACATTGGCCTTGTCTGAATGGTATAGAATTTCACAATCATAATCCTTTACTAGTTCTAACCACCTCAGTTGCCTCATGTTCAATTCTTTCTAATTGAATAAGTATTTCAGACTCTTATGGTTAGCCTAAATCTCACTCCTATCTCTGTATAAGTGGTATTTCCATATCTTGAGTGCAAAAACTAATGTTGCCAGCTCTTGATCATGAGTAGAATATCTCTGTTCATAATCCTTGAGATGTCTCGAGGCATAAGCTACTACTTTCCGATTTTGCATCCTCACGCATCCTAAGGTATTCTTGGACACATCACAATACACCATGACCTTTTCCCATTCAGTGGGAAAACTTTCTTCACACTTCTTTATCTAGGTAAATTTCTGGTGTTTAAGAGTCAGGTTGGTCAAGTGTGTTGCAATCTTAGAGAAACCCTCAATGAACTTCTGGTAATATCCCGCTAACCCTAAGAAACTTAGGACCTCTAAGATATTCTTGGGTTGGGGCTAGTCCCTAATGGCCTCGATCTTAGCTAGGTCCATCACTATCCCATCATTGGACACTATATATCTTAGGAAAGTCACTTGCTCTAACTAGAATTCACACTTGGAAAGCTTAGCATAGAGTAAATGCTCTTGAAGCTAGTTGAGCCTCATTCTCTAATGCTCCTCCTTAGTCTTAGAGTAGATCAGGATGTCATCTATGAACACCACTACAAACTTGTCCATGAAGTCCTTAAATACTCTATTCATCATGTCCATGAATATCGATGAGGCATTGGTGAGTCCAAAAGACATCCCTAGGAACTCATAATCCCCATAATGAGTTTTGAATGTGGTCTTGGGGATGTATCCCTCTTTCACCTTTAACTGATGGTACCCGGATTGCAGATCAATCTTAGAGAACATTTTTTCCCCTTGTAGTTGGTCAAAAAGGTCGTCTATCTTAGGCAAAGGATATTTGTGCTTGATTGTGACCTTATTGAGGTCTCAATAATCGATGTACATTCTCATGCTCCCATCCTTCTTCTTTGCAAACAAGACTGGTGCCCCCCCATGGCGAATGCCTAGGTCGAATGAAACCTTTGTCCAACACCTCCTATTACTAGTTCTTAAGTTCTTTCAACTCTAGAGGTGCCACTCGGTAGGGTTCCTTGGATATCAGTGTTGTTTCTGGTTCAATTTTGATCACAAATTTGATTTATTTTTAAGGGGGTAAGCCTAGTAAGTCCTCGTGAAACACTTATGGAAAGTCACAAACTATATGAACATTTTCTGGTTTCATTTTGGTCTCTCTGGATTCATCTACAACACTTGCAAAGTATGCTAAACATCCATGTTGCATCATGTTTTGAGCTTCCAATGCAAATATGATAGGTGTTTGAAATCCTGTCAGTTCTCCCTTAAAACAAAAGGATTCACCTTCATCTGGTTTGAACTCTACTATAACGCCCTACTACCCTAGAGCCATTACCATGTGATTTTAAAATGTGCCATTAGCTCACTAATCAAGGTTTTAGACTGAAAAGTGTGATTAAGTAGTAATAAAAACTTAATTGATGGAAATTAAGTATAAAGGGTTTGGACATCCATTAAAGTTATAAAAGTGATGCACTGGGATCCCAAAATACTATTCAAAATATATTTACAACTCAAAAGCCAGAGTACATTCGACATAAGTGACAAAATCAAACATTCACAGGTGTCCCTCAAAATAACCTCAATCGTGGCGGCCAGGTAGACCAAACATGTACGTACTGCTGCATGCCCTCCAACTCATAATTGGTCAGCATTTCCTTTGCCGTTACCTGCACCATATAGCACCCGTGAGCCAAGGCCTAGCAAGAAAACTCCATACATAGCATAGGACAATTCAATCCAGTAAATGCACAACTTAAACGGATAACAGACTATTCACATATGGCCTATGCCGACCTAGGTGCTTTACCAGGCACTGGGTTCACGGTCTTCATCGAATGGGTGAGTACAACACCTTAGATGGCCATGCCATGGTGGCATGCATTCAACATGCATGTTGCCATTCGACCTGCATTCAGCATGCTTATCGTCGTTCCCGACCTTCACTGATGCCGGCCTTTGCCAATCAATCATAATCATGCAAACATAGCATAACACATACAAATATTCACACACAATATTAAACACAAATAATCTGGCTATGCTCTGCTCTACAGGCACAACCAGTTTTCTTACCTGTGTCTCGAGCTGACTGTCTAGTGTGGTCCCGAGCATGATCCCCTAAACTCGAGCCTTGGCGGTAAATGTTGGGAATAGTGCCCTTAAAGCAATTGTAGTTAACAAATATTTTAAATGAAGTAAATAATTGAATTGAATTATTATATATATAGACTATGTTTGATATTATATGATAATATTAAGCGAATATCAGAAAACTCCAAGTTTATCTATGTGGTCTTAATCTCGTATTGGTATAGGAGGATCGAGATTAAGATAATAAACTTAAATAGTTTGCAGTAAATTAAAGTTATGGAATATTTAGATTAATTACTATTAGTACGGTCCATTTGTATTATGAATACATGTGACCTAGATTCGGGTTACTAGTGTAGTAGGACACTTTAGTGGAGGTACTTTGCATGCTGAGAGTATGTAGAATTGGGCCAGATGTGATTTGTTAATACTTTTTTAAACACCGTTTCATAGTATTAATCAAACACATTAAACGATGATCATATACACGATGATCATATAAACGATGATCTTAATCATGAGGTTACTATGAACTCCTATATATGTCATCTCATCTTTTGATTCATGCTTTAAGGTTTGTCAGAATGATCAGACTAAGAACAATTGTTTTGGGAACTCAATGATGTATATGGCTGGGGATGTAGCTTAACAGATATGGAATCTATACCTTCTTATGGATTGAATAATGGTGTAACGACCCAAATTTGCTAATAGGGCTTAGGGCCTTGATTAGCGTGCCTAGAGGGAAATAAATGATTTAATATGTTAATAAGTGAATTTATGTGAGTATGTGATAAAGATGCATGTTTAGTTGAGTTAAATGTGCATGTGGGCCCCATTTAGATATTAGGGGTATGTTTGTAATTTTAGCCCGTTGAGGGCGTAAATGTGATAAATATGATATGCATGTGATATATTTCTATGTAGCACGATCCGAGACAGTCCTGGGGATCGGTTAGCTCAAAAGTCACAATGGGGTTGAGAATCCGACTCAGGGCGAGTCGAGGGGTATTTTGGGTGTTAGATGTATTATTGGGTTATCGGGGTATGAAAGTAAATATTCAGAGAAATATTTGAGGTTAGAGTGTATAGGAAAGAATATTGGGGAAATTAATATTTTGGATCTCGAGGACTTAGCGGGATTAGGTAAATGACTAAATTTCCCTTGGGTCAATTAAGGATAGAGGCTAAGCTTAAGGGGCAGCTTGGTCATTTTGTAAGAATAAAGTTAGATATAGTTAAGTAAAAGAAACTGCTGGAACCAAAGGGAAGAATCAGTTTTTAGCTTAATCCTCTCAAAGTCGGTTTATTATTTTGGCCTGTGGTGTGTGAGCTTGGGAGATTTTCAGCAAAAATCCAAGGCTTGAGGCTTGTGTGAGAGAGCTTTGAAGGTGGATGAGCAAAGAAGGCCAGGAATTATCAGCTGAGGTAAGGAGTTTAACCTTCAAATTTCTTGAGTTTCAGTAGAATTGTAGTTTAAACCATGAGTTGCATGTGAATTGGGATTATGAGTTAAGCTTGGTTGTGAGCTGAGTTTCATGGCTGTGTGAACTTATAGCAAAGCTTAGATGGTGTGGTAGAGAGGCTTAAACTTAATTTTTGGGTTAAATTGCTGGGTTGAGTTGATTTTGGATGAAATGGTTTGAAGAAAATGCAGAAAAAGATGGAGATTTCTAGGTTTGGAGGCGAGGGTCGCAGCCCTAGGAGGGGCATGTCGCGACCCGTGTGCGTGCATGGCCATGGGAGGCCATGATGTTGGATGTGCGCCGCGGCGCTTGGCCAAGTGCAGCGCGGCCCGTGTGTGCTTCAGTGAGGTGCTAGCCTCTATTTCGAGGCTAACCGCGGCACTTGTGGGTAAGGCCGCGACTCTTAGTGCCAATTTGTGTTTTTAAGCGTGTTTATGCTTGGGAACTCAAAGATTAAGGTTCGGGATGGATTTTATCACCCGGATTGATGGAATCCAATGTCCCAGAGATTATAATTATGGTTCAAAGTTATTTAATGGGTTAGAACTTGATGGATGAATACTGGTATGTGTTGTAACTAGGGCTTCGGTGAGGCTCAAGTTAGAGGACTGTGCTCGGGATATCGGTGCTCGGAGAGCTCGGGACGTAAGTAAGAAAACCCGTGTTCCCATAGAGCTTGTATGCAGAGCTGAGCCCGATATGTCTGAATTGCAGGGCGTAGCCCTTTGGTTGAATCTGTTAGTGTTCAGTATTTGTTTATTATGCTCTGAATGCTATTGTGTAAATGTTCGGCAAGATCCGGGAACGACGTAGGCCGAGGTCGGCAGGGGCAGGGGCCGGGAAGGGCGTTGGGCACGTTGGGTGCAAGGCCAAGTACGGCAAGGGGCCGGGAGCAGCGTTGAGCACATGGAGTGCGAGTTTCCAGGGCGAGACCCTAAAGGATACCTGGGATATCCTCACGGTGTGGACCACAAACCCAGGGCCTGGTAAAGCACCTGGGACGGCTTAGACGTATGTGTATAGCCTATTGATGGCCTGTTTATATGCTATGTGTTGGTTTTGCATATGTTATCTATTTGTGAGTTTTCTTGCTAGGCTTCGGCTCACGGGTGCTCTGTGGTGCAGGTAAGGGCGAGGAGAAAGCCAACCAACCATGAGTGTAGCAAGCATGAGGCAGTGTGTACATGTTTGGCCTGCCTGGCTGCTACAGCCAGTGGATTTTGGGAGATGATTGTAATAAAACCTAGATTTTGTCGTTTAGCCGACTTGGTTGAATTAATATGTTGTAAACATCTCTAAATAGTATTTTGGGATCCCAAGTGTTAAACTTTTATGATTTTCAATGAAATTGAGTTATTTCCAAAGTTTCTACTCTGTTTATGATTTAATTACACTTTTGCTTTAAAAGCCTCGATTAGCGAGTGATTGCACGTTTTTTAAACTCACTTAGTAACGGCTCTAAGGTAGTAGGGCGTTACAACTTGGTATCAGAGCGAGCCAAGGTTTATGGTTCTAGAGATTGACCGAACATGTATGCTCGCTGTCAGTGACATGCTCGACTCACGATTGGTTGGTATGATTGACTAATATGCTTGAATATGTGCTTGAATGCCCTGTTTGCCTGCTTATCTTATATAGAGCATGATGAATGAGTTAACATATGCATGATGTCAGGGAATGGCCTGTTGTGTGTTATATGCTATCTGTATGCTACATGAGTTACTATTTGTGGATGGCTAATGTGTTTGGGAGGTGGTTTTGGATGTTGTTATCATGCCTGATGAGCAGCGTCGTTGGTTGCAGGCATATTTGTTGAGATGCCTCAATAATCATCTAGACTCCGCAACAGTAGGGCCGAGGATGACAATCAGGATCAGGACCCTCCACCTGCCCCACAGAATTGGCAAGAGATGTTTGCCGAGATGGAAGCGAGACTGCAGCGAACCGAGGAAGAGCTGCGACTGTTGAGGCAGCAGGCCTCACCTCAGGCCACTAGGTTGCCAGTTCAGCAGGTTGTGGTGCCAGTGCCAGTTCAATCTGCTATGGAGAATAAGTGGGAACCTTTGTATGAGAGGTTTAGGAAACAGCATCCTCCCACCTTCGAGGGTGGACCAGACCCACTGCGGGCAGAGCAGTGGATGAATATGATCTCCTCAATTCCGGATTTTATGAGGGTTCAGGGAAATGAGAGGGTAGCTTGTGCTAGCTACATGTTTAGAGAGGATGCCCGCGTCTGGTGGGACATGGTGGTTCAGAGAAGGAATGTAACAGTTATGACCTGGGAAGAGTTCAGAAACTTATTTAATGAGAAGTATTACAGTGTGGCAGTTCGAGCTGCGAAGGTTGATGAGTTCATCAACTTGACTCAGAACCGATTGACAGTGACGGAGTATGCTTTGAAGTTTGATAGATTGGCGAAGTTTGCACCAGATTTAGTGTCGACTGATGCGGCAAGAAGGGACAGGTTTGTGCGGGGGTTGAACGTTATGATCGCCCGTGATGTGAATATTACTTTGGATCCAGAGACTACTACTTATGCCCAGGTACTGGACAATTCCCTTACAGCTGAGAAGGCCGAAGATCAGATCTGGAAGGAAAGCGCTGTTAGGCGCGATGCCAGGAGGACAGTGCCTCCTTTTGTTGGATTCATCCAGGGTAGTGGTTCTAGTGAGCAGAAGAGGAAGGCCCCAGATTCCTTTGTTCCTCCCAGTTCAGATAGAAGGGCACGGGGTGCTTCTACTGGCCATCAGGGTGGAAGTGACAACTGGAGGAGCTTTCCAGTGTGTCCGCGGTGTAGGCAACGACACTAGAGTGAGTGTAGGATCAGGGTCTGCTTTGTTTGTGGGAGTTCCAGTCATCTGAAGAGGGATTTCCCTCAAGTCAAGAAGGAGGAGTAGAAGCAGAGTGACAGTCTTGCTCATGCCATGGTATTTACTTTGACTCAGACCGAGGCGGAGGCTAGCCCCTCAGTTGTGACAGGTCAGATCTCTAGTGCTGGTTCTCTATATACTGCATTGTTTGATTCAGGGGCTACCCATTCATTTGTATCTGCTAGAGTGATAGATCATCTTTGTAGATCTAGTGGTGTGTATGCTAGGGGATTTCAGACTTTGTTGCAGGTCACATCTCATGTGTATGATCATCACTTTGAATTTGGAATTTTGAATTTAGAATTTAAATTTTGAAATATGGTTGTCATCATTTCCTTAAAAAGATTAACACCGTTTTTGTTGGAGATTGATTTCGTTAAATAATTAAATAAAAGAAAAATGCAAAATCCCTAAAAAAAGGAATAGCAGTACACGCCTGACACAGTCCAAGGACTGTGCCATGCGTGTAACACTATACAGATATTGTATCTGTGTAGTTTTTATTTTATTTATTTAATTATTTAATAATTTGAAAATACTTTTTCAAATTTGGTAAGTTAGATACTTACCTAAAATCTAATCCTATCATCATTATTATGATATATTTATATTACTATTATTATTAGAAATAATAAGGTAATATGATTCTCTATATATATTGTAACGCCCTGGATAACCAAGATCGTTACACTGTGTGTTTATAAAGGTGCAAAACTTGCTAATCAAGCCATTTAATTAAAAATGTGGCACTAAACCATGATTGAACTAGGGTTAACAGATTTTGGTCATAAAAGTTAAATTTCATTTAAATAAGCGTTTGATATACGGGATCCGAAAAATAAACAGGGTTAAAGAACAGTTTACAAAATTTCAAAGGTTATATACAACCACAAGCCACTCTAATGGAAAAATAGGCATTTTATGTTTTCTTGTCCCTGTATCATCCCTCGGCCATGGTGGTCGAGCAGCCAGCTATGTACATTCTGCCCCCAGAGCTCTCCAATTCAGGGTTGGCCCAGCTTACCCTTGCCCTTACCTGTACCACGTAACACCGGTGAGCCAAGGCTCAACAAGAAAACCATATCACAGAGCATAATCAATAATCAGTAATCAAATAATTCACAAAACATCAATCAGATACTCAGGAGACCACATTGTTCACAAAATCAGTGTATCAATCATCAAACCAACAATCTATCATTCAGGTAATTATCATGCCATAATCAGCAGATTAACAACAATAAACATACTATAAAATATCCAAGGTCGGCGCCCTTAGGCCGCACCCTCTTTTTATCCCATTGACTCCAACTCGCTTAGGCCGAGCTCAGTGATTATATAATTAACCTCAGCTATCAGTGGTCGAGCCGCGTACTGTGAACCAATATTAATTATGGCACTCTTAGGCTGTTTATTTCATAATCATATGGAATAATACCATCATACAACATTGCATACAAGTATAGGGAACTCTTAGTCCCAATATAGCCACACAATCGGGTGCAATTTTCTTACCTTTGATTCCGAGTTGAGAAGGTGAACTGGTTCCGAGCACGATCCCTAGCCTCGAGCCTTGGCGACAAACCTAGTCATAAGAGTCATTGATATCTATCAACTTCCAAACAGAAATAAAATACTTAGGGAAAGAAAACTAGCCTTCAGGACCACAATTTCTACTAAATCAGGCAGTAGAAATTGTCCTGAGCCCCTAGGTCGAATGCCCGAGCCCTAACAACACCAAGAACTTTTCTAAACATAAAACTCCAAGGCGGGTCGCGACTTGGCTCAGCAAGTCACGACTTGCCCCAAGACAGAGAGCAAGCTCTCACGCCAAAGGGCAGGCGGGTCGCGACTTTGCCAAGCAAGTCGCGGCGCGCTCCCAAGTCAGAGAGCAGGCTAGGCCAGAAAGGCCACAATTGTCGCGATGCCCCCAGGCTGGGTCCCGGTGTGCCCTGTGAACCTAGGGAAAACCTGGGTTTTCCTCCTTCTTCTCCCAGCCATGAACATCTAAATTCTACCTAGAATTTTCCCTCAAAACTTCCCTAAATTCAACACCATAGAACAACAAACTCATAATTAAACTACACATTAAAATTACTGAACAATTCAGCAGTTATACTTCAATTACCCACTCAATCATCAACTATTAACCCCATACACAGATTTATCACATGTTCTAACCCATAAACCTCATCAAGATTACCAACAATTCACAATCCAATTTCATTTACAAGAACCCAACAATATTCAGAGATTGAGGCCAAAGATTTTACCTCAAATTTAGCTGGCCTTTCCTTTGAATTTCCAGCTCCAACACCCAGCCTACATCCCCTTCAACTTATTCTATTCTTCACAACTTTCAGCTCAATCTCAAGAGAGAAAATGGAGAAATCGTTTAGAGAGAGAGAGAGAGAACTAATTCTATTTTTCTTTCATCCTTCAATATTCCACAACATTCAGCCTTATTCTAACAAAATCTGATTATATTCTTAGACTTATGAATGACTATTTTGCCCCCCCCCCCCCCCTCAAACAAAACCTACATATAACTTAGTCTAGGGGTAGAATGGTCATTTATTCCCAATTCCCACTAACTCCTCAAATGTTCCTAATATTTACCACTTAAATCCCATCATCCAATTAATCACCAATCATTTACCCAAAAGTCTAATAATCTCCAATATATCTCCTAAATTCCCGAAAATACCCCTAGGCTCCCCCGAGCAAGGTATAAATCCCTGTTGACGCGGTTCTTCGCCAACAGGTAATTAAGAAATGAAGAGAAAGGGATTAGTGCTAAATGTGAACCGAAACAGATATAAAATCTTAGAAAAGGAAAGAGGTGACACAAGACACATTTTTGAGTGGTTCAAATGTTAAAATCCTTCTACCCCACTAGTCGGTATTATTGCTCTATACTGGATATTTGATTACAGGGCCTTTTTTACAATAGAGAATCCAACCCTTATTAAGTCTCAGGGTCTCCATATTTATAGGAGAAGGCACCTGGGAGTTGGTAAGAAGGTCATCCCGTGACCCTCTTATCTATCACATCAACTCTGTGACATTCATGATTAATTCCTAAACCTGACACATTAGTATGGTCAAATCGATAGGTAAGGAGATAATGGGCCGCACGGCCCAACCTAGTCGTGGGTGTCTAAATACGCACGTTCCTGCTGCGTGTCCGAGAAGTCAGGGGCATATCAGACACGTGATGTCTGGTATATGCACGTTTACCTTGCGTGTGTTGACTTTACAAAGGTTCATAGCCTTCATACCCAGTTCGTACCGCGAGCTGGATACTTAACTCGACCATAGGCCTTCAGAATCCGGGGTCAAATCTTGTGCAATCTTGGTGAACCCTTGTGTTTCCTCAAGCTAAGTAGGTACGACCTAATGACAGAAGCTCCGGTCTGCGGGACGTCCACGAGATAACTATGATTAGGCCACAGCTCGGCTCGCTAATCAACCCGTGGGAAAAACATGGCGTACATCTGCCCCCCAAGCCCCTGCTCATGGTATGCCACGTCGGGTAAGACCGCAGTAGGGGTTTTTAGGCTTCCCCATGAACTCTTCATATTCCACCTCTTACGCAGGCGGCTGATACGTGGAACATCGTGGTTGGTGACGGTACGCCTTACGAGAATCGCATTTAATGGCCTAGCCTATGCTCAGCCGTCGTTCCGTATTTCGAGTGGAGGGCCTCGGATCCCTCATCAGGGCCATCCAATGGCCCTCTACACGTGACCCTTCACGTATATAAAAAGGGGTGGCCACCCCACGCACGGGCCACCCTTTCATTTGAAATTTTTCTGAATCTCTTCTTCTTCTCTCTTCATCTCAGATGAAAAAACCCTCTTCTCTGTGACTGCTACACTCAGCGTTCAAGAGGCTCAGACGTCAGGATTTCTTCAAAGCTTTGGAAGCCGGTACTCCGACGAAGCTTTCACCCAGGCAATACCTTCATCCACCTCTCAGTCAAACACTGTAAGTTCCCTGACCATGTGTGTTTTGGAAATATATTTCACTGTAGCTTAGGTAAATATTTTACTGTAGCCGCATGCATGGTTTTACTGGGTTTTTTCGATATGAAGGGTGAAAGCCCCTTTTTAGGCTAGGGTATCTTTGCTGTAGGGAATCGTTTAAGAGTATGGTTTACAGGATGCTTTTTCTGGGGAAAATTTCTGGGTAGGAGTTTTGGAACTTTTGGGTGCAAAACCGGGTAGCTTAGGGAACACGCTTCACAGGCGGTTTTGCATTTTTTGCCTACTGAAACTTTCCCCCCAAGGAAAATTCTATCCTGACCTTCCTGACACATGAATTCTGAGTAATCGGGGATCTGTTGGGAGTACAAGCGCGTGTTCATCGAACCGCGTGGTCCCACTCTCCACGGGCTAGGCTTACCTCGGCTCGTGCAAATAACATTTGATTTTTCCTCACGCTTGGGTCGCCTTTTCTGAAATGTTTTCTTTTGTTCGTTAGGCGACCAGATGGCACCGAAAAGGAACGCTCCCAAGAAGACTGTCGGCAGCTCTTCCTCACAGCAGGACAAAGGAAAGGCGGTGATGCTGGACTCCCCAATCTCCAACTTTGGGCTGGCGGTGGAGCAGGAGGTCGAGGTCGCCCCCGACGCCTTCTTTGAGGCAGAGCGGATCGTCACAAAGGTCACCAACCAGACGAAGATCAACAAAATCTTTCTCTCCCACAACATCACCCTGGGGAGAGCATCTGTGGTGGCCCGACCTGCCGCAGAGGGCGAGCGAAGCTGTGCACCGCTCGACGAGTCGTTCGCGGCCTGGAGCGGCAAACATTTTAAGGCGAGGGCCTTCCTCCCGCTGGATCAGTATTTTGCTAATTTCCTTAATTACGTGGGGTTGGCCCCATTTCAGCTCCCCCCCAACTCCTATCGCTTGCTGGCGGGGTTGAAATACTTGTTTCAGAAGCATGAGTGGGAGGTCCCCACTCCTGCGGACATGTTATACTTTTTTTGCCTTAAGGCCAGCCTGGACCAGCGGGGGCGAGGCGACGGGTTTTACTATTTAACCCGATTTCCCAATACGGCTGCGGTCATCGAGCTGCCCAGCCACCCCAACGACTTCAAGGACCAGTTCTTCATGTCGACGGGGTTCAGAAACTGCGAGCTCCACTACTTCAATCGCCCTCGTAAGTGTTTGTTTTTTTTTTTTATCCTTAGCTCGGAAGTTAAGTGTCGCTTTTGCTCCTCCCATATCCTTTTCTGACATAGACCAATCATGCAGCCATCTTCACGAGGACAGAGAAATCTGTGACCCTCGAGGCCCAATATGAGACACTGGCGGGCTTGCCCCCCAGTGAGAAAGATCACCGCGCGCTCGTAACGGATGAGACGATGGTGGCCTGCAAGCTAATTTTCCCAAATCAGACTTTGAACCTCAGGAGGCCCCGGGGGCTTCCCCCAGCTCGCGACACCAGACCCATCATCGTGGAGGAGGTCCCAGAAGACAAGGATGAGGAGGACGAGGGCGACGAAGTTCCCCTCGTGAGGAATAGGAAGCGGACCTTGGAGATCGTCCCAGGGACAGGCGAGGAGAGGATCCAATCTGGAGCAGCCGCGGGTCCTTCTGGCCAAGGTAACCCTTACATGTTTAGGAGTCTAGATAGGGCCACAGCAGACCCTCGGCTGGCTAGGTTCAATCCTAGGCAGCTCGTCAATCGTCATCGAAGCGATCCGGACTTGAACACAACCCTTCTCCATTGTGTTGACCGGCTTGTGCTGGACTATCAAGATAGCCGGCCTAGGGGTACCGTAGTAGTAGATAACACCCTAGCCTTTAGGTCGATCCTATTCGAGGAGTATGGGACCAACCTTCGTACATGGCCCTCACTCCGGAGGGGCGTCGCAGCTTTGGGGATTAGGCAATATGTAGAGGAATCTAGCCCTGATTCAGACCCGGACCCAGAACTTGCGCCAGCTCGGGAAGTAATCGACTTAGATTCTTCTTCTAGCCCGGGGGGTAGGATTCCCTTAGTACACATACTTGAATTTTTCTTTATCCCTTCGCTTTTATTTTTGCATGATCGTTAATTCTCGTACTAACCATGTTTTTGCCTTGGCAGAAGATATGTCTCAGCCCGAGGAGAGCCTGCGAGTTGCGGTTTTCGGAGGGAACGCCGCCGCGGGGCCAAGAGTGAAGAGGCTCCAGACGTCCAAGAACGCCGCCGGGGCCTCCACCAAGTCTCCTGCGAAGGAGAAGGATCAAACCCCAGCTGCACAGGTTGCGGGAGCGATCCTTCCTGCTGCAGGGGGAAGCAATATGCCTCCACCAGCTTCGCGAGCTCCACTCACTGCCCGGGATGCGGGAACGGAGGTCGGGACATCGGCCATCGTCCCTTCCGATGTACACATCCCAGTCAATCCCTAGGACCTAGAGAAGATCCCCGAGGACTTTCGGGGAATGGTGTATGAGTCGGCGAACTACGCCGTCACCCACATATACAAGTTCACCGAGAAGGAGCTCCGGGCAATCGAGACAATGAACCCGGTGGGCGTGCTGGAGTCTTCACTAGGCATGGCCATGACGGTAAGCTAACCTTAACCTTTTTGTGGTTTTTTACATTGTTATATTTTGCCCTGTTTTTATTTTTTTTTCTAAGGCAATCGTCTTTCCATCTTCGCAGAGCGTTGTCGCCCTACACCGGAGCATCATCAGGACCAAAACTCAGCTCGGGGACATGAGGGACGAGCATCAGACTACCCTGCAGGCGGCCAAGGATGCTCTGGCGGCCTCGCAGGTCGAGCTGGAGAAAACTCGTTTGAAGGTCCAAGAGCTTGAGACCTCCCTTGCCACCTCGAGGACGGACCTAGACGCCGCGAAGACTGAGGTCCAGGCCGCCCAGGCTGCCCTAGAGGCCGAGCGGACAACTTCGGAAAAGTCCATAGAAGATCTGTTCTACCACTGCTGGGCCTACAATCTAGATGCGGACTTCTCCTTCATGTCAGCGAGCCTCTGGGAGCGCCTGCTGGTGAAGTTCCAAGCTCGCCTTGATAAAGAGGCGCCCTCGGAGACCAGGGATGGTTCTGGCACAGCTGAGCGAGGTGAGACAGCGACCTCCAAGGGCCCACCTGGCGGAGCTTAGGGCGTTTCTTTTCTTGTGCCCCCCAATATTTTTTAAATAATTTTTTTTTTGTAACCTTTGCATGAGGTGCTTTCACCTCGAGACAATTTGCTTTACCACTTTTAATTGATCATCTCTTTTTTTCCTTTACGCACTTCGGCTACAACTTCTTGAGAAACTTAGTTTATGCTGATCTTTTTCCATATCTCGAGCTCTTTAGGGAGAACAACGATCCATAGACTTAAACCAACTTCTAAGTTTTACGACCCGGTTAGCACCAGGAACTTAATTTGAAAACTTAGTTCGCGTTAACTTTTATCCATATCTCGAGCTCTTTAAGAAGAACAGCGATCAATAGATTTAAATCAACATCTAAGTTTTATGACCCAGTTAAGACCAGGAACTTAATTTGAAAACCTAGTTTGCGTTAACTTTTATCCATATCTCGAGCTCTTTAAGAAGAACAGCGATCAATAGATTTAAATCAACTTCTAAGTTTTATGACCCGGTTAGGACCAGGAACTTAATTTGAAAACTTAGTTCGCATGAACTTTTATCCATATCTCGAGCTCTTTAAGAAGAACAACGATCAATAGATTTAAATCAACTTCTAAGTTTTATGACCCAGTTAAGACCAGGAACTTAATTTGAAAACTTAGTTCGCATGAACTTTTATCCATATCTCGAGCTCTTTAAGAAGAACAATGATCAATAGATTTAAATCAACTTCTAAGTTTTATGACCCGGTTAAGACCAGGAACTTAATTTGAAAACTTAGTTCGCGTTAACTTTTATCCATATCTCGAGCTCTTTAAGAAGAACAGCGATCAATAGATTTAAATCAACTTCTAAGTTTTATGACCCAGTTAAGACCAGGAACTTAATTTGAAAACTTAGTTCGCATGAACTTTTATCCATATCTCGAGCTCTTTAAGAAGAACAGTGATCAATAGATTTAAATCAACTTCTAAGTTTTATGACCCGGTTAAGACCAGGAACTTAATTTGAAAACTAAGTTCGCGTTAACTTTTATCCATATCTCGAGCTCTTCAAGAAGAACAGTGATCAATAGATTTAAATCAACTTCTAAGTTTTATGACCCAGTTAAGACCAGGAACTTAATTTGAAAACTTAGTTCGCGTTAACTTTTATCCATATCTCGAGCTCTTTAAGAAGAACAGCGATCAATAGATTTAAATCAACATCTAAGTTTTATGACCCGGTTAAGACCAGGAACTTAATTTGAAAACTTAGTTCGCATTAACTTTTATCCATATCTCGAGTTCTTTAAGAAGAACAGCGATCAATAGATTTAAATCAACTTCTAAGTTTTATGACCCAGTTAAGACCAGGAACTTAATTTGAAAACTTAGTTCGCGTTAACTTTTATCCATATCTCGAGCTCTTTAAGAAGAACAGCGATCAATAGATTTAAATCAAAATCTAAGTTTTATGACCCGGTTAAGACCAGGAACTTAATTTGAAAACTTAGTTCGCGTTAACTTTTATCCATATCTTGAGCTCTTTAAGAAGAACGGAGATCAATAGATTTAAATCAACTTCTAAGTTTTATGACCCGGTTAAGACCAGGATAGGACTTAGTTAGCGTTAATCCTTATCAATATCTCGTGTTTTTTAAGAAAAACAACGGTCAATCGATATGAATCAACTTCTAAGTCATTAAGAAGACCTGGTTATATCCAGGTACCATATGCCCCCCAAGTAACTGGGAAAGGGTCTTTCGTGGTTACTTTAGATTACTTTTGCAAACATACATAAAAACCGATTCTCATTAATACATAAAAAGTGGCCTTCCAAGCCTTACAAGTGAATTACTGATAATATTTCTTTAAGTGGATGGCGTTCCAAGTGCGCAGGACCGCCCCTCCATTAAGCCGGGCTAACTTATAAGTTCCCTCCTTAATGATTTCGATGACCTGGTATGGTCCTTCTCAGTTTGGTCCCAAAACTCCATCTTTGGGATCTTTCCCGGCCAGGAAAACTCTCCTTAGGACCAGGTCATCAACGCTAAAGGCGCACTTTTTGACCTTGGCGTTGAAGTAGCGATTGATTTTCTGCTGATGATGGGCGAGCTGGAGTTGCGAATCCTCTCGCCTTTCATCAACTAGATCGAGGGAATTGTAAAGGAGCTCGTGGTTTCGATCTTGGTCGTATGAGTGGACTCTATGCGAAAGCACCTTAATTTCCACGGGGAGGACTTCCTCACTCCCAAAGGTTAGCGAAAAGGGGCTATGACCCGTAGGAGTCCTATGTGAGGTCCGGTACGCCCATAGGACCTGGGGGAGCTGTTCTGGCCAGACCCCCTTTGCTTCGTTTAATCTCTTCTTGAGGCTCGCCTTTAGGGTCTTGTTGACAGCTTCGACCTGGCCATTCACCTGAGGATAGGCCACGGAGGAGAAACTTTTCACAATTCCGTGCCTTTCGCAAAACTCGGTGAACAGGTCGCTGTCGAACTGGGTGCCGTTGTCAGAAACGATCTTCTTGGGCAGGCCGAATCGACAGATGATGCTTTTAATCACGAAATCCAGCACCTTTTTGGACGTTATCGTTGCCAAAGGTTCCGCCTCAGCCCACTTAGTGAAGTAGTCGATGGCTACCATGGCGTAACGGACCCCGCCTTTTCTAGTGGGGAGGGCGCCAACCAAGTCTATCCCCCAAACGGCAAACAGCCATGGGGACGAGATCATCTTCAGTTCGACTGGAGGAGCTCGGGCAACTGCGGCGAATCGCTGGCACCTGTCGCACTTCTTTACGTACGAGATTGAGTCTTTGGACAGAGTTGGCCAGTAATATCCTTGCCTCAGGACCTTTAAGGCCAAGCTTTGCCCCCCAGTGTGGTCTCCGCAAAATCCTTCGTCCATTTCCTGCAGGATGGTCTTTGCTTCACCCAGAAGAACACACCGGAGGAGAGGTAGGGAGTGCCCACGTCAATACAACACTCCATCGATTATCGTGTACCTCAGAGCTTGGTACATGACTCGCCGTGCATCATTACGCCCTTCAGGCGGCTTGCCTTGAGCAAGATACTCAAGGATGGGGGTCATCCAGGTCGACCTGGCATCGATAATCTCGACCTCCATCCTGATATCTTCTACGCTTGGTTTCTCCAAGAATTCGACTGGTACTAGCCCCAATGTCTCCGTTTCTGCAGAGGTGGTGAGCTTGGCGAGAGCGTCTGCGTTAGCGTTCTGCTCCCGAGGTATCTGTTCAATTGAGCCTCGCTCAAACGCGGACAACTCAACTTTTACCTTTGCCAGATAGGCGGCCATCTTGGGTCCCCGTGCTTGATATTCGCCCAGAACCTGGTTTACCACGAGCTGGGAGTCACTAAAGCACTGGACGGAGCTCGCCTTTAACTCCTGGGCTATCCTCAGTCCCGCCAGCAAAGCTTCGTACTCGGCCTCATTGTTGGAGGCTTTGAATCCGAATCTTAGCGCCGAGTGGAATCTATGTCCCTCAGGGGATACCAGAATGATTCCAGCTCCGGAGCCATTCTCGTTGGATGAACCATCTACAAAGATCCTCCACGAAGCCAGGGGCGAGCGGATTTGGGGTGAGTTCTCTACGGGATCCTCCTGGAATCCCGCGCATTCTGCTATAAAATCGGCCAGGGCCTGACTTTTTATAGCAGTTCGCGGAGTGTACAGAATCGCGAACTGACTAAGCTCGATGGCCCACTTTAACAAACGTCCCGATGCTTCAGGTTTTTGTAAAACCTGCCTTAAAGGTTGATCAGTCATGACGTGAATCGAGTGGGACTGGAAATACGGCCTGAGTTTTTGCGAAGTCATGATAAGGCAGAACGTCAATTTCTCAATCAGCGGGTATCGGGACTCAGCCTCGAGAAGTCTCTTGCTGATGTAGTAGACTGGTTTCTGAACTTGGTCCTCCTCTCGTACCAGTACGGCACTAGCTGCGTCCTCAGTGACAGCCAGGTAGAGAAAAAGAGGCTCTCCTTTCTTGGTTTTGGATAGCACGGGCGGCTCAGCTAGATGTGCTTTCAGGTCGAGGAATGCGCTTTCGCACTCTACTGACCATTCGTACTTCTTGTTACCTCGGAGCAGGTTGTAGAAGGGCAAACACTTATCGGTGGACTTGGAAATGAACCGGTTGAGGGCCGCCACTCTTCCTGTCAGGCCTTGGACATCTTTTCGCGACCTGGGAGAAGGAAGTTCGAGCAGGGATCTGATCTTGTCGGTGTTTGCCTCGATTCCTCGGGTATTGACTATGAACCCCAGGAATTTCCCTGACGCGACTCCAAAAGTGCATTTTTGTGGATTTAGCCTCATACCATATTCCCGTAGTATCTTAAAACATTCTTCCAGGTCGGAAACATGGTTATCGGCAATCTTTGACTTGACTAGCATGTCATCAACGTACACTTCCATGTTTTTTCCGATCTGGTCTGCGAACATTCTATTTACTAGCCTTTGGTAGGTAGCTCCGGCGTTCTTCAGACCGAACGGCATGACGTTGTAACAATAGACGTTAGTTAGGGTCATGAAGCTGGTGTGCTCCTGGTCTGCCGGATTCATCGCGATCTAATTGTAGCCCGAGTACGCGTCCATAAAGGACATGAGCTCATGCCCCGCCGTGGCATCCACCAACTGGTCGATCCTGGGCAATGGGAAGCAATCCTTGGGGCAGGCTTTATTCAGGTCAGAGAAATCGATGCAGGTCCGCCATTTCCCGTTAGGCTTTGGAACCAGCACGGGGTTGGCAACCCATATTGGAAACTTGGCTTCACGGATAAAGCCGGGATACCTCTTCCTCTAGGGCTTCAGCTTGAGTGGTTCCTAAACGCCTTTGCTTCTGGGACTTGGCAGGAACGCTTTTATCCAGATGAAGTGTGTGCATGATGACACTCGGGCTAATTCCCACCATGTCCTCGTGCGACCATGCGAATACGCCCAAGTTTTCCTGCAGAAACGTAGTCAGCTCCGCCTTCCTCTGGCTACAGAGGTTTTTCCCGAGCCTGACCATTCGTGATGGATTCCGCGAATCAATGTTCACTTCCTCGAGCTCCTCTATTGCCTGGAGCTCAGATCTTTTCTCGCCTATTCGGGGGTCAATATCCTCCCTTAAGACGACATTTTCCCCCTTGGCGTTTTGAGATTTTTCAATCTCAGGATCCGCTAAGGGTTCCCGAGATTCCTCTTCACCTTGAATGGCCATTGCCAGCTGCCCGGGTTTAGACTTTCCCTTCATGGAAATGCTGTAGCATTCCCTGGCAACGAGCTGATCTCCATGGACAGTGCAGATTCCCATTGAAGTAGGGAATTTCATTGCGAGGTGACGAATGGACGTGATGGCCTCGAAGGCTATGGGCGTAGGTCGGCCCAAAATGGCGTTGTAGGCAGCGGAGCAGTCAATGACCACGAACTCTAGGAGTTTGGAGACTGTCCGAGACCCTTCACTTAGGGTGATCACTAACTCGATCGTCCCAATCGCTGCTGATCCTTCTCCCGAAAAACCATACAACGTCATGGAGGTTGCCTTCAACTCGGCGATAGTCAAACCCATCTTCTCTAAGGTGGATCGGAATAGGAGGTTCACCGAACTCCCATTGTCTATCAGTACCCTCCTCACCATCCGGTTGGCGAGCTGGACTGCTACGACCAGAGGATCATTGTGAGGGAACTGGACATGGCCCGCATCTTCCTCCGTAAAAATGATTGGTTGCCTTTCCAATCGCTGTTGCTTTGACTGACGCTGTTCCGGAACGAACTCCACTCCGTTATGAGCCTTTAGTTCGTTCACGTATCTTTTCTGGGCGCCTCTGCTCATGCCGGCCATGTGCGGACCACCAGAGATGGTGGATATCTCCCCCCCCCCCTACAATAGGGGGAGGGATATCCTGATCTAACCGAGACCCGGGCTGACTGGCCGGGACATGCGGAGCAGGTCGGTTTGCTGGAACCCTGTTCCGTGCATATTGAGCCAAGGGTCCGGTTCGGATGAGAGTCTCGATGTTGTCTTTTAGGTGTCTGCAATCGTCGGTATTGTGGCCGACGTCGTTATGAAAATGGCAAAACTTAGAAGTGTCTCTCTTCCCCTTGTGGTGCTTTAATGGCTCCGGCCTCTTCCAAGGGACTCGAGTAGAGTTGGATAGGAAGATATTCTCCCTAGACTGGGTTAGCTCGGTATAATTCGCAAAGACGGGCTTAAACTTGTCTATGGATTTGTTCTTCTTTTGGCTGTGCAGACTATTTTTGCCATTTCCCTTGCTTTTGCCTCCACCGGGCTGGTTGTTCTGTGTGGCGTTTTGGGTCGCTGCCACGACCTCCGTCCCCACTCCAGCGGGCTGCTCGGGGACCTGGCTGGTTCCCACAGCTAAAGCTTCGGCTTCTTCCAAGTTGATCCATTCTTGGGCTCTGTTAAGGAATTCGTTAACCGAGCCGACTCCCTTCCTTTGTATATCCTTCCAGAGGTCTCCTCCCACGAGGATTCCAGTTCTCATGGCCATGAGCTTGGAGCTATCATCCGCGTCTCTGGCCTGAGCAGCAACGTTCGCGAATCTGCTCAGGTAGGCCTTCAGAGTCTCACCGGGCTGCTGCCTAACGTTATCCAGGGAGTCGGCCTGAACACAGGCAGCCTGAGAGGCTCGGAATGCCCTTTTGAAGTCAGCTGAGAAGGTCTTCCAGGAACTGATTGACTGTCTTTTACTTTGCTTGAACCACTGCCTGGTAGGCCCAGTCAGTGTGGAAGGGAGGATTAAACATCTCAGCTCGGGGCCAATGTTGTGGTCCATCATCAGGGTGTTGAACATCCCTAGATGGTCCGATGGGTCTCCGTCTCCATTGAACTTTGACAAGTGGGGCATACGGAAACCAGATGGGTACGCCGTTGCTGCTATATTGGGGGCGAAGAGTTCCATCTCATCCCCTGAATCATATTCGTCTTTTTCTTTTTCTGATAGGAGCTTCCTCATCAGCTCCTCCATCTAAGTCAAGCACTCGAGGGTTTGGTCCTGATGTCCTTGGTCATTCCGGGGCTGTTCAACAGCTCTAGACCCATTGTACATATTTGGTGGGTTATTGCCCCTCCTATCTTGAGATAGGTTATTTGGGACATTCCCTCCGTTACGTACTTCAGACAGAGCCCCCCTTGAGCGAGCATGGTCATCCCCTCCTGCTTGTTCCCCTCTATGAGAGTTGAGGCGATCTCGTAGGTCGCCTCCCTAGGTGGTTTGATGACTTTGCGCCGAACTCAGACGCTGGCGCAGGTCTCCCCCAGAGAGATCACTCCGGCGACTGCTAGTCCAATGGCTCCTCCTAGATAGGCTTGTAGTCCGCCTATGGTGCTGAAGATCTGGGCTTTCCCTCGGCGCCCTGCTACGCCGGGAAGGTCCTGCCGATGGCGGATTTCTCCTACTACTCCCATAGGCTGGGATGTCTCAGACGGGCCGAGGAGGAGACGGATATCTGATTGGAGAAGGATGATGCCTGACTGGAGAGGCTATCCTAGTTCCATCAGGATGGATCAAGTTTGGTGGGGCCTTTCGACCCTGCCAACCTGCTGGTCCCGCGCCTGGCGATCTGGACGAGGCGTAGGATGGTTGTTGGGAACGGGCTGATGTCATGAGCCCGCTCCTGATCTCCTTCTAGAATTTCCTCGAGCTCCTCTGGGCGTCCTCGAGGATGGTTGGGAGCTAGGAGTCGACGTCCTGACTGAATGGTTGTATTGCTGTTGTTCGGCTCTAGGCATTCCTCTGAAGTCTGCCTCTCGATGGTGTGATGAAGGGGTGGAGTTGGCTGCTGGAAGTCTGTCCGAACGGCTATGCCTGGACTGATTACCCCGGCGAGACTTAGGAGCCTCACCTTGCCTCTCTCCGACGTTAGCGTCGGTTGTGAGAGGGGGTAGTCGGGCCAGCATATCCTTAATCTGCTGACTAGCTGTTGCTAACTGGCTCCTCAGCTGAGCGTTCTCCATCTCCACCGCAGTATAGTAACAGGGGTTCAGATTAGGCGATCGAGGGGCCGAACTACCAGTATCATCTTGGCCCGCCGGCTGCTTTCCTGGCCGCTGCTGGACTTCAGGAACTTGTTCACCAGGGATGACAGTATGATGAGCCTCCTGCCCATCATGTTGTTCTGTCTCGTTACCGTGCCTGGATCGAGTTGTCACCATAGTCGGATGTTTGCGACAGCACTGAATCGGACTTGCTCTCAATGAAAGCACCAAACTGTTGACGCGGTTCTTCGCCAACAGATAATTAAGAAATGAAGAGAAAGGGATTAGTGCTAAATGTGAACCGAAACAGATATAAAATCTTAGAAAAGGAAAGAGGTGACACAAGACACTTTTTTGAGTGGTTCAAAAGTTAAAATCCTTCTACTCCACAAGTCAGTATTATTGCTCTATACTGGATATTTGATTACAAGGCCTTTTTTACAATAGAGAATCCAACCCTTATTAAGTCCCAGGGTCTCCATATTTATAGGAGAAGGCACCTGGGAGTTGGTAAGAAGGTCATTCTGTGACCCTCTTATCTATCACATCAACTCTGTGACATTCATGATTAATTCCTAAACCTGACACATTAGTATGGTCAAATCGATTGGTAAGGAGATAATGGGTCGCACTGCCCAACCCAGTCGTGGGTGTCTGAATATGCACGTTCCTGCTGCGTGTCCGAGAAGTCAGGGGCATATCAGACACGTGATGTCTGATATATGCATGTTTACCTTGCGTGTGTTGACTTTACAAAGGGTCATAGCCTTCATATCCAGTTCGTACCGCGAGCTGGATACTTAACTCGACCATAGGCCTTCAGAATCTGGGGTCAAATCTTGTGCAATCTTGGTGAACCCTTGAGTTTCCTCGAGCTAAGTAGGTACGACCTAATGACAGAAGCTCCGGTCTGCGGAATGTCCACGAGATAACTATGATTAGGTCGCAGCTCGGCTCGCTAATCAGCCCGTGGGAAAAACAGGACGTACAATCCCCATCGTGACTATTTCGCCAAACTGCTCACTAGGATCACCTCGAGCCAGATGCTCCAAATATATCCACCTAATAATGTGGTCTCAACAATTTATCACATATAATCACATTTATGCCCTCAATGGGTCGAAATTACAAATATGCTCCTATAAGCTAAACAGGGCCTACATGCATATTAATACTCATTCATAAGCATGCATTTCACATATCCATATATAATCATATAATTATGCTTATCACATAATCATGCATTAAATCATTTAAATCACACCTAAACCAATTATTCCCTCTCGACACACTAATCAAGGCCCTTAAGCCTTATTAGTGATTTTGGGTCGTTACAACTATCCCCTCTTACTGAGAATTTCGTCCTCGAAATTTACCTGAATAACTCAGGATACTGATCCCGCTTCGCTGAATCAAGCTCCCAGGTTGCCTCCTCGACCCTATTGTTCCTCCATAACACTTTAATCAGAGGAATTATCTTGTTCCGTAGAACTTTATCTTTTTTATCTAAGATATGAACCGGTCGCTCCTCATAGGAAAAATTTGTCTGCAATTCCAAGTCTTCATACTTCAACACATGTGTTGTATCTGAGACATACTTCCCAAGCACAGAAACATGGAATACGTTATGAACTCCTAACAACGATGGTGGCAAAGCTAACCTGTAAGCCAACTGTTCGATCCTCTCCAAGATCTTAAAAGCTCCAATGAATCAATGGCTTAGCTTGCCCTTCTTCCCAAACCTCCTCACCCCTCGCAGTTGTGAAACTCACAAAAACACATGGTCCCCAACCTGGAACTCCACATCCCTACGCTTAAGATCGTAGCTTTTCTATCTGCTCTATGAAGCAAGCATTCTAGCTCGGATCTTCTCGATAGCTTTATTAATCTTCTAAACCATGTCCGGCCCCAAATACTTCCTCTCGCTCATCTCATCCCAATGAATGGGCGATCTACATTTCCTCCCATATACATCTCATATGGAGCCACTCCAATCGTCGATTGATAACTATTGTTGTATGAGATATCAATCAATGGGAGATACTTACTCCAAGATCCCCCAAAGTCGATCATACACACCCTAAGCATATCTTCCAAACCTGAATCATCCTCTCAAACTATCCATCAGTCTGAGGATGAAAGGTTTTGCTGAACTTCAACTGAGTCCCCATAGCCTTCTGCAAACTACCCCAAAACTTGGAGGTAAAGATAGGATCCCGGTCTGACACTATAGACTTAGGAACCTCATGAAGGCATACAATCTCCCTCACATATAACTTTGCATACTGATCCGTCATATATGTCGTCTTTATTGTATGAAAATGAGCTAACTTGGTGTATCTGTCCACTATCACCCACACCGAGTCATGAAGCCCCACTGTCCTTGGTAAACCTCCCACAAAGTCCATCATAATATCCTCCCATTTCCACTCGGGAATACCCAAAGGCTGAAGCAACCCTGCTGGTCGTCGATGCTCAGCTTTCACCTGCTGACAAGTCAAACACCTAGCCACGTACTCCACCACATCCTTCTTCATCCTGGGCCACCAATACAACGTTCGTAGATCCTGATACATCTTTTCGGTACCCAGATGAAGTGAGTACAGCGTAGTATGTGATTCATCTAGTATCTCTCGTCTGATCCCCACATTAGTCAGAACACAAATCCAACCCTGATACCGTAGCAGACCAACCTTAGAAATAGAATAATCCTTAGCTACTCCCGCTAAGACTTTCTCTCTAACCTTATGTAACTGTACATCAACCAACTGTCTCTCCTTACTCCACTCTAGTAGGGTCGACTGCAATGTAATGTTGGAAAACCAGCCCACCACCAACTCTATCCTCGCTATGGCCATCTCATCAACCAACTCTCTCGATATCTGAGTGGAACTAAATAACTAACCCGGGCCTCTCTGACTCAATGTATCCGCCACTACGTTGGCTTCGCCTAGGTGGTAAAGAATGTCACAATCATAGTCTTTTGCCAACTCCAAATAATTCCTTTGCCTCATGTTCAGATCCTTCTGCATGAAGAAGTACGTCAAACTCTTGTGATCGGCGTATATCTCACACTTCTCCCCATACAGGTAATGCTGCCAAACCTTCAGTGCGAATACCACCGCTGCTAACTCAAAATCATGGGTAGGATACCGCTGCTCATACTCTTTCAGCTATCGTGATGCATAAGCTATAACCTTCCCATTCTGCATCAACACACAACCCAAACCCAACCTCGACGCATCACAATATACCACAAACTTTCCCTCCTTAGAAGGAAGACTCAACACAGGTGCAATAATAAGTCATCACTTCAATTCTTGAAAACTGTTCTCACACTTGTCTGATCAGATGAACTTCAAATTCTTCTGTGTCAATTCTGTCATTGTTGCAGCAGTCTTGGAGAACCCTTCCACGAACCGTCTGTAGTAACCTGCTAACCCAAGGAAACTCTGAACCTCTGAGGCGATCCTTGGCCTCGACCAATCTCTCACTACTTCCACCTTAGATGGATCCACCTTAATCCCATCTTCGCCAACTATGTATCCAAGGAATGTCACTTCTGGTAATCAAAACTCACACTTCTTAAACTTGGCGTACAATCAATGCTCTCTTAATCTCTGCAAGACTTGTGGAAGATGTCGCTCATGCTCTGCCTCTAAACTGGAGTACACTAAAATGTCATCAATGAAGACAATGACGAACTGATCCAAAAATTCCTTGAATACTCTGTTCATTAAATCTATGAAGGCTGCTAAGGCATTGGTCAAACCAAACGACATGACCAAAAACTCATAGTGCCCATACCTCATTCGGAAGGCCGTCTTTGGTATATCCTCATCCTTGATCCTCAGCTGGTGATAATTAGATCGAAGATCAATCTTCGAAAATACAGTCTTTCCCTACAGCTGATCGAACAAGTCATCAATCCTTGGTAGATGATAATTATTCTTAATGGTCAACTTGTTCAAATCTCTATAGTCTATACACATCCTCAGAGTCCCCTCCTTCTTCTTCACAAACAAAACTGGAGCACCCCATGGCGAGTAGCTAAGCTTGATAAACCCTAAGTCCAGAAATTCCTACAGTTGTATCTTCAATTCTTTCAGTTCTTTCGGTGCCATTCTATATGGTTCCCTCGACACTGGCTCTGTCCCCAGTGCCAACTCAATGACGAACTGAATCTCTCTGTGCAGGGGCAGCCCTAGTAAATCCTCAGGGAATACATCTAAAAATTCACGAACCAATCTAGTCTCTTCGGCCCAGTTGGAAAAACTCTGGTAGTATCCACTACACTAGCTAGAAAACCTATACATCCTCCCTGCAATAAGTCTTTGGCTCTCAACACTGATATCATGGGTACGCGGGGTCCATATACCGCACCCACGAAAACAAAGGGATCCTCTCCCTCCGGCTCAAAGGTCACCATCTTCTTCCTACAATCGATAGTAGCTCCGTATCTGACCAACCAATCCTTCCCCAAAATCATGTCGAAGTCCTCCATACCTAACTCAATCAAGTCTACTGATAGTTCCCTACCATCAACCATCAACCATCACTGGCAGTGCTCTAATCCATCTCCTAGAAACTACCAATTCCCCTGTAGGCAATATAGTCCCAAACCCCGCAGTATAGTACTCACTAGGTCTACACAATCTATCAATTACCTTACTAGAAACAAATGAATGTATAGCACTAGAATCAATCAATAGAGTAAAAGGAGAGCCAGTGCTAGAAAGCTGACCTGTCACCACCGAGGGATTAGCCTCAGCCTCTGCCTGTGTCAAGATGAACACTTGAGTTGGAGTCAAGTTGTCCACCTTCCTTGCTTCACCTTTCTTCATTGTTGGGCAGTCCTTCTTGAGGTGTCCCACCACCCTATACACATAACAGGCCTTGGCTCGACATTCGCCCGGATGGCGTCTTCTACACTCCGGGTAACTCCTCCATGTGTCACCGCCTCCCTGACGGCCACCATGAACTCCTCGACCCCTCCTATTAGGACCAGCAGCGATCGAAGTGTCAGGGGTCTTCCTCTTCAGATCACTGAGGCCTCCGCCCCTACCAGAACAAGAATATGGAGGCACCACCCTGCGGTCCTCCCGCCTCACTGCATTCTCCCTCCAGATCTTATTCTCCGCTTCCTCAGCGGTAAGAGCCTTCTCAACAGCCTAGGCATAAGTCGTCACCCTAGGTACTGTTGTAATCCTCACATCTTGGGCTATCATAGCATTAAGCCCTCTGATAAATCTGTCCTGCCTAGCTGCATCAGTAGGCACAAGATTTGGTGCGAACTTCGCAAGTCTATCAAACTTCAGGACATATTCTGTAACTGTCATGTTGCTCTGAACTAACCCCACAAATTCATTAACCTTCGCTGCCCTGATGGCAACATTGTAATACTTCTGACTGAACAATTCCTTGAATCCATCCCAACCCAAAGTAGTAGCATCTCTGGTCTGTGATGCCACCTCCCACCAAATGCAGCCATCGTCTCTCAGCATATATGTGGCACAGGCCACCCTCTCATGACACTCTACCTTCATGAAATCCAAGATAGCGGTAATAATACTCATCCATTGTTCGGCCTTTAGTGGATCTGGTCCCCCCTTAAAATTTGGAGGATGTTGTCTCCTGAACCACTCATACAACGGTTCCCACCTATTCCCAACCTTCAATGGCTATAAAACTGGTTCCACTACAGGTGGCACAATGGAGGTAGCACTCTGCTATCTCAGAAGACAGATCTGCTCTTATTGGCTCTGAAGCAGGGCTTGCATGTCTGCCATAATCTACTGCCAGTTCTTAGGGAATGGGAGAGGGTTCTGGCCCTGGTCATCACTCCTAGCCTCAGACCCAGTATTGGCTAGTCGTATAGATCTCCTTGGATGCATAGCTATCCAAGTTAATCTACCATTAACGACTCGGCGGTCAGACTATGATGACAGGGTAACAATCTTTCCATAATCCACCATTGAAATACAACCAATCATAAGCAATTAAGATATAGGCAATCATCCATGTATTCATCCATATGCAGTCAATATACAAGTAATCATTCAGATATTCATTTACATGCACAGCAATGCTAATAAGCATGCCTTAATATCATCACACAGCAGTCAAGGGCCTGGCCCTATCAGTATCTCATGCTCCCTATTAATCAAACAAATAACTATAATCATAATTCTTTCCAATCACTTAAGCATACAAACATGCATACACAATTACCAAACCTTGAGTCAAGCTTGTCTTTAGAGGTGAATGTACATGTCCAGCCAGTCTTCAGGAATAATTAAATCTAGACCGCTCTGATACCAAGTTGTAACGCCCTGGATAACCAAGACCATTACACTGTGTATTTATAAAGGTGCAAGACTTGCTAATCAAGCTATTTACTTGAAAATGTGGCACTAAACCGTGATTGAACAAGGGTTAAAAGATTTTGGTCATAAAAGTTAAATTTCATTTAAATAAGCGTTTGATACACGAGATCCCAAAAATAAACAGGGTTAAAGAACAGGTTACAAAATTTCAAAGGTTATATACAACCACAAGCCACTCTAATGGAAAAATAAGCATTTTAGGTTCTTCTGTCCCTGTATCATCCCTCGCCTGTGGCGGCCGAGCAGCCGGCTATGTATATTCTGCCCCAGAGCTCTCTAATTCAAGGTTGGTCCAACTTACTCTTGCCTTTACCTGTACCACATAACACCCTTGAGCCAAGGCCCACCAAGAAAACCATATCACAGAGCATAATCAATAATCAGTAATCAAATAATTCATAAATCATCAATCAGATACTCAGCAGACCACATTGTTCACATAATCAGTGATATCAGTCATCAAACCAACAATCTATCAGTTAGGTAATTATCATGCCATAATCATTAGATTAACAACAATAAACATACTTTACAATATCCAGGGTCGATGCCCTTAGGCTACACCCTCTATTTATCCCACTGACTCTGGTTCACTTAGGCCGAGCTCAGTGATTATATAATTAACCTCAGCTACCAGTGGTCGAGCCGCATCCTGTGCGCCAATATTAATTCTGGCACTCTTAGGCCGTTTATTTTATATTCACATGGCATAATACCATCATACAACATTGCATACAAGTATAGGAATCTCTTCGTCCCAATATACTCACACAATCTGGTGCGGTTTTCTTACCTTTGATTCCAAGCGGAGAAGGTGAACTGGTTCCGAGCACGATCCCTAGTCTCAAGCCTTGGCGACAAACCTAGTCACAAGAGTCATTGATATCTATCAACTTCCAATCAGAAATAAAATACTTAGGGAAACAAAACAAGTCTCCTGAACCTCAATTTCTACTAAACCAGGAAGTAGAAATTGTCCTGAGCCCCTAGGTCGAACCCCCTTGCCCTAACAACACCAAGAACTCCTCTAAAATTAAAACTCCCAGGCGGATCGCGACTTGCCCCAAGTCATAGAACAAGCTCTCACACCAAAGGGGAGGCAGGTTACGACTTGGCCAAGCAAGTCGCGGCACGCCCCCAAGTAAGAGAGCAGGCTAGGCCAGAAAATCCACACGCACCGCGGCGCACCTTGCGAACCCAGAGAAAACCTGAGTTTTCCTCCTTCTTCTTCCAGCCATGAACACCTAAATTCTACCCAGAATTTTCCCTCAAAACATCCCCAAAATCAACACCATACAACAAAAAACTCATAATTAAACTACACATTAAAATTACCCAACAATTCAACAGTTATACTTCAGTTACCCACTCAATCATCAGCTATTAACCCTATACACAAATTTATCACATGTTCTAACCCAGAAACCTCATCAACGGTACCAGCAATTCACCATTCAATTTCATATACAAGAACCCAACAATATTTAGAGATTGAGGCCAAAGCTTTTACCTCAAATTTAGTTGGCCTTTCCTCTGAATTTCCAGCTCCAACAGCCAGCCTACTTCCCCTTCAACTTCTTATATTCTTCACAACTTTCAGCTGAATCCCAAGAGAGAAAAGGCCTAAATTGTTTAGAGAGAGAGAGAACTATTTTGTTTTTCTTTCTTTCTTCAATATTCCATAACATTCATCCTTATTCTAACAAAATCTGATTATATTCTTAGACTTCGGAATGACTATTTTGCCCTCCCACACAAAACCTAGATTGTAGCATCCCAAATTTGCTGATATGGCTTAGGGCCTTGATTAGCGTGTTTTGAGGTCAATAAGTGGTTTATTATGTTAATGTGTGAATTTGATGAGTATGTGATTAGAAATGCATGTGTTAGGTGAATTAAATATGCATGTGGGCCCCGTTTAGTTGTTAGGGGCAGGTTTGTAATTTTAGCCTGTTGAAAGCATAAATGCAACATTTATGATAATTGTGAATATTCATGATACATTTGTGTTGCACGATCCGAGACAGTCTTAGGGAGCGGTTTAGCTAAAAAGTCACCACGAGGTCGAATACCCGACTCGGGGTGAGTCGAGGGGTATTTTGAGCATTAATCATTTTATTGGGTTATCGTGTTATGAAAATAAATATTTGGAGATATATTTGAAGTTCGAACATTTAGGAGGGAATACTAGGGAAATTTACCATTTTTCCCTCGGGGACGTTTTTGGTACCCCGAGACTTGGAGGTAGCTTAAGAGACTTAAGTTATGTAAGACAAAACTAAGGAAATGTTCAGAAACTAGGAAACTGACCCAAACACCCTCTACTCTCTCTCTCTCTTATTTTCTCTAAACCTTACCAAGAGAAACACTGAAGATTTAGCAATGATTTGGGCTCTAAACTTGGGGATTAGCTCAGTTTCAACTTGTGGATTCAAGCAGAGGCTAAGGTAAGCTTTAAACTATGATTCTAACCATTAAATTATGTAAGTTATTGGCTGGGTTTTAGTTTTACTAAGTCTTTGAGGTTGAAGATTTAGTTTGGGATTTGATGAAGTTTTAAGCTAGCTTCTTGTTAGGTTTTGTTGCTGAGATTATAGTAGAACTTCTGTTGTGATTAAATTGGATTGTTAGATTGATTTTGGGGTACATTGGCTTGGTTTTGGTGGTGAAAAGGGAGGGCTTTTCTGGGTTCAAAGGGCCGGGCCATGACATTGTTCTTGCTAAGCCGCGACCCTCTAGAACATTTGGGAGGCCAGGAAGAGGGGCAGGTCGCAACACACTATAGGCTGGGTCGCAGCGCACATTGGCTGAAATAGGGAGGCTGGCTTTTGATTGAGGCGGGCCACGGTATGGGACCTTGGGGTCGCAGCGCTTAGTGGGTTTTTGGACCCCAAGAAGGTTTTAGGGTCGGGAATCCAAAAGTTAAGGCTCGGGATGGATTTTATCACTCAGATTTATAGAATTCAAGGTCCCAAAGACTATTATTATAACCTAAAGTTATTTAATGGAATAGAACTTGATGGATGGATGTTTTTGATGCGTTGTGACTAGGTTTTCAACAAGGCTCGGACTAGGGGATTGTGCTTGGGATATCGGTGCTTGGAAAGCTCAGGACACAGGTACTAAAATTGTTGTACCCATAGAGCAGGGCGTGGCCCTATAGTTTGTATTGCAAGGCACGACCCTATGTGATTGTGATGCAAGGCGTGGCCCCATTGATTATGTTTATGTATTTGTTAAATTATGCTATGTGTGCATATTTGTGAATGAACGGTAAGGGCCGAGAACGGTGAAGGCCGAGAACGGCGAGGGCCAGGAACGATAAAGGCTGAGAACAGCAAGGCCGAGTACGGTAAGGGACCGGGTGCAGCATTAAGCACATTGAGTGCGATTTTCCAGGGTGAGACCCTTATTGGATACCTGGGATATCCTCACGGTGTAGACTGTGAACCCAGGGCCTAGTAAAGCGCCTAGGACGGCATGGCCTTTATGAGTTTAGCCTGTTGTCTATTTTATTATTATATGTTGCGTGATAGATATGCATATGTTTATTGCTTGTGTGGAGTTTTCTTGCAGGGCTTTGGCTCACGGGTGCTCTGTGGTGCAGGTAAGGGCAAGGGGAAGGTCTACCAACCATGAGTACGAAAAGCGTGAAGCGACGTGTACATGTTTGGCCTGCCTGGCTGCCATGGCCAGGGGTATTTTTTGGAGATATTTTGTATTAGTCTGAATTTTTTCGTTTACTCGACTTTAATCATATTTTTGAGTTGTAAATATTTCCAAAGAGTATTTTGGGATCCCAAATGTTTAATGCTTTATAATTTTCAGTGAATGACTAAATTTTCAAGTTATATGACTTTGATTACTGTTTAGCTACACTTTTAACCTAAAACCTCGGTTAGCGAGTCAATTGCACCTTTTAAACTCACTTAGTAACGGCTCTAGGGTAGTAGGGCATTACATACATATAACTTAGTCTAGGGGTAGAATGGTCATTTATTCCCGATTCCCACTAACTCCTCAAGTGTTCCTAATATTTACCACTTAAATCCCATCATCCAATTAATCACCAATTATTTACCCAAAGTCTAATAATCTCCAATATATCTCCTAAATTCCCGAAAATACTCCCAGGCTCCCCCAAGCCGGGTAAAAATACCCGTCGTGACTATTTCGCCAAACCGCTCACTAGGACCGCCTCGAGCCAGATGCTGCAAATATATCCACATAATAATGTGGTCTCAACAATTTATCACATATAATCACATTTATGCCCTCAATGGGCCAAAATTACAAATATGCCCCTATAAGCTAAACAAGGCCTACATGCATATTAATACTCATAAGCATGCTTTTCACATATCCATATAATCATATAAGCATGCTTATCACATAATCATGCATTAAATCATTTAAATCAAATATAAACCAATTATGCCCTCCTAGCACACTAATCATGTCCCTTAAGCCTTATTAGTGATTTTGGATCGTTACATATATGTTATAGAAGAAGAAAATAAAAGATACACACAGATAGAAAAGAAGACACAACACAATACACAATTCATAATAGTTCATAGAGTTTTTTGTTAGACAAGAACGAGCCCACATGCATATTTAATTCATCTAAACATGTATATCTAATCATTTAAGCATTTAATTCAAGTAATCACATACTCGTACACATATATCATAATTAATCACGTAATAACATAATTAAATCAATTATTTCCCTCCTGGCACGCTAATCAAGGCACTAAGCCTTATTAACATATTTGGGACGTTACATCTACTATTTTCCTTCTACATTCTATAGTAGCTCTGAACATATTGAACCAGTCCATGCCAAGGATTAAATCATAATTTGACATATTTGATTTTATGAGATCTCTTGGACATTCCTTGCCCTCAACTACTACTGAGATTGATTGTAACCACCTAGATGACAACATAATCTCTCTAGATGGTAATAGTGTACTAAAACTATTCTCAAAGAGTTTACAAGGAAATTCATGTTTATCAATTATATTTAACGCTGCATAAGAATGAGTTGCTCCATATTCAATCACGACCTACACACCATACCAGAAATAGAGAGTTGATATGTGACAACGGTGTTACTGTTGGCTCCTGGAGTCAAACCTTGCCAATCTATTGAACCTTTGTGCATACTCTATGATAGAAAGATTTCCTTGTGTCAATGTTACGAACTCATCAACCGTGGTTGCTAGTGCACCTACACTGTGGTATTCTTGTTGAATTCTTGAATGAAATCTGCCCAAGTCATGGTGTTCAGATCACGTGTTTGCTTCATCACATCCCACCAAATTCTGGCATCCATCTTGAGTAAATGAGTAGCACATGAAACCCTTTGATGATAATTCAATTCCATATGATCAAAAGAAATCGCATTTATTCTAAGTAATAAATGTTCCATGGATTTGGAATAAGAAAGGGACTCTAATCCTCCACCGTGGACTCATCCCTAGAGTCATAATCGAAGAAGTCCTTAGAGATATGGATGTAATCTAGGGTGTTGGCCTTGTTCCTTAGTATGTCGCTCATTTCTAGTATAGCGAATTCTATCGCACAAATTTATTTTAGTTTATTTAATTTTGTGCTTTATTTAATTAATTGTTAAGTGTTAGAAATTTATTTTTAACTATTTGAATTTTTTGGTAGAAATTATGTGAATTAAAATTTTTAATTGTTCTATTTAATTATTTTATTTTGTGAGTTCTAGAGATTTTATTGTGTGCAATGAGGTGCATGCTTAGTAGTGATGGACTAGAGCACTTGTGTGTATGCATGGTGAGCGTGCGTTAGTTTCCAAGCATAGTGTACCTTTTCTATTGATTAATTGTTTATTTTTATTTAGTTAATTTTGAAAGAAAAAATAAATAATTGGGAAATAAATTGGAAGATGAAATAGTGTTAATAGGCATGTAGAAGAGAGGGAAAGGGTGAGAATTCTTTTCCCATTTAGTTTTGAATTTTAAATCAATTAAATTATATGTCTTTTAGTTATTTTTCTTGGTTGTCTTTGATTTTGTGAGTAAAATAAAATGAGAGAGTGGGCGACAGTTACAAAGGGGGAAAGGAAATTGATATTTCTAATTATTTTATTTGTTTTCCTTAATTGGTCAAAGGTTTTTATTGCCTTGATTTGGGAGAGGGAAATTATAAAATAACAAGGGAGTGAGTTGTGGAAATTGATTCTAGGTATTTCATTGGATTAGGTTAAGTAGGGAAACAATGAGCTTTGGAGGCTCATTCTTGAAGGTGGCTGCCCAGTTTAGAGAGAGAAAGCAAGGTAGAGGGTACAAGAAAGAGAGAGAGAGAGAGAAGGAGAAGGAGAAAAAGAGTAGGGTTTCAAAACCCCTAGGTATGTGTTCATGTATTGGTATTTTGAATCCTTAGTTGTGACTTATCTTCTTCATAATTCAAAGAATTTTATTTTTTTCTTCTTTTCTATGTGGGTTCGAAAACCCCTAGGGTGCCTAAGGTTGTTGTGCTCTTGTGTTCTTGAACACAATCAAGGAAGGTAATAGAATTTTTCCCCAATATCTTGTTGTCTTTGTGATTGTAATCACTTGGGTCATGTCTTGGATTTTGTTTGATAAGTATGATTATAATCTTTGGAGATCTTAATGTTTGGTTATTTTGATGATGTTATATTTTGGTTCTTGGTTGAATTTTTGGATTTCTTAAAAGGCCTATTTAAATGGTGGTGATTGTTTTATTTCACATGAAGAGTATATTGTTTTGTTGATAAGATCCATGAGAATATTGGGGAGATTATGAGGTTGAAGAGATTTATGTGGGGATTTTATGTTTATGGTGCTATGATCATTTTGAATCTAATGATTTATGTAAAAATGTCCAAAGATGTTAATAGGTGCATGCTAGGGCTTAAGTTTTAGTTTTGGTCTATTTTATGTTAATGGTTTTTTTTCTTTTCTCTTAAACATGCCAAAGAAGTTTGAATTGTTGTGAGATCATATAGGGTTAGACTATGACATGTTAATTTTAGGGTTCCTTTGTTTTATTTAATTAAGAACATTTTTGGAATATTAAATGATTTTTAGGCTATTTGAATTTTTACTATTTTAGAATTTCAAATTGCAAGAAAAAATAAATTAAAGGAGATTAAATTATGTCATGAGTAATGTTGAGTCATGCCATATGTTAAAATGAGAAAAGGAATAAATTTTGTACATGTGTTCTTGAACTTGTTTGAGAGACCCTATGATTTTATGTGAGAATGTGCAATGCCCTACTACCTTAGAGTCGTTACCATGTGAGTTATAAATGTGCCATTAGCTCTCTAATCAAGGTTTTAGGTCAAAAAGTGTGACTAAATTGAATTAAAGACTTATTTGGAAACAGTGAATATAAAGATTTGGGCATTAATTTAAAATCATAAAAGTTATACATTTGGGATCCCAAAATACCATTTAGAAAATGAATTACATTTCAAAATATAATTACGGTCCACCTAAGTGACAAAGCAAATCATTACAATACATTTCCCAAAATAACCCTGGTCGTGGCAACTAGGTAGGTCGAACATGTACATGCCACTCCACGCTCTCCAAGACATGGTTGGTCGACCTTTCCCTTGCCCCTGCACCATAGAGCACCTGTGAGCCGAAGTCGAGCAAGAAAACTCAACGCACTCAAAGCATAATTCAATCCAATAGTAAATAGCATAAACAGTCAATAGACTAAACACATAGCGGCCTATGCCGACCCAGGTGCTTTACTAGGCCCTAGGTTCACGGTCTTCACTGAGCGGGTGGATACAAGACCTTTGAGGGGTCTCGCCCTAGCGGCCTGCACTTAGCATGCTTAACGTAGATCCCAACCCTATTTCGTACCTGACCATCGCTATTCTCAGCCTTCGCCGTTCATTCATTAACATGCATAACACAGCATAGCATTCATAGATAATCATACATATATTAGACACAAAAAATAGGGACATGCCTTGCTCTACGGGTACAAACAGTTTTCTTACCTGTGTCCTGAGCTGACAGATGAACGTGATCCCGAGCACGATCCCCTAACCCGAGCATTGACGTAAACCTAGTCACAACGCATCCATAATAACAAACCATCAAGCCCTAAACCAAATAAGAACTTTAGAATATTATTCTAGCCTTCGAGCCCTTGAATTCTACTAAACCGGGCAGTAGAATCCTTCCCGAACCTTAACATTTTGGTTCCTAATCCTGAAAAACTTTCATTTGCCATTTTTCCCTATTTTGATCCGCGGCCGACCCCCTAGGGTCGTGGCCCACTGCTAGTCAGAGAGCAAAGCTCTCTCTGCTGAAAAACATGGGCCGCAGCGCACCATCCTTTGTGTCGCAGTGCCCTAGCAATCTCAGAGGCTCCCCAGGCCTCTTCGCACATATGGATCGTGGAGCCTATAGAACAGGACCGCGGCGTGAGGCCCAGAAACCAAACTTTTGTACTGAGTTTTTCCTGAGCCTATATCACTAATCCACACTCCAAACACCATTTAGACCCAGAGTTGAGTCTAGATTTCCTATCCACATAGCCTAGGCATCATAAAAATCCCTAAACAGTTTCATATCCTCACCAAACACTCAAAACCAGACTTAAATCGAACTCCCATGCAAGCTTAAGGTTTACAACAGAAACAATAACTTAAAATCCTTACCTTTGTGATAACCTCAACCTTGAGCTAATCCCCAAGCACAACAAGTCTCTAATTCTTCAATTCCTTAGCCTAGAGACTCAAAACTTCATCAACTTCGAAACACCAAAGAGAGGGAGAGAGAGCCGAGAGAGAGACAAAGGAGAGTGCTGAGAATTTCTTTCTTTTGTCTTTCATTAGTTCTAGAGTCCTCAGCTACTGTCTAAGTTCAAGTTTATCCCTCAGCCTCCAAAATGTCTAAAATACCCCTAAGTCTTCCCTTGGCCATTTAATGCCTCCAAGGGCAATCCCGTCAATTGCCACATCCCGCTAAATCCTTGAGTGTTCCTATAAACCCCCCATTTAATCTTGACATACTTAATCAATCACTAAATCATTATCCATTACTCGGTAAATCCTGAACACCAACGATGTTCCCAAAATACCCCTAGGCTTCTCCCGAGCCGAGTATTCGACTGCATTGTGACTATGTAGCTATTCTGCTCCCTATGACTGTCTCAAATTGCACATTACAAATATATCACAACAATCTCATGGTATCAATCACAACACATATTGTTTACCGAGTTTTTCGGAAATGAATACAAACAGAATAATAAAAAGATAAGAACTGCAAAAGTGCTGAAATATAACTAAACAAACAGTGTTTTTACGTGGTTCAGGCGTTAACAAGCCCTAGTCCACGAGTCGATGTTATTATACTTGGAAGGGATTATAGTAAGATGGCTGGTGTACAAGAACTTCACACACTCACAGTGTTTCTCTCGGGTTCTCTTGAAGAAGATGAAGCTAGAGAGATTTTTGTAGAGTTTTTTCTATGTGATCTGTTGGCCGTCCCTCTTCTTGTAAAATGAAGGGGTCTTTATAGCTAGGGTTTCAGATTAGGGTTTTTCTCTACGTACATGAATCTTAATTACACCAGCCATAAATAGGGGATACAATTACTGTAGTAGCATGGCTACAAGACTCTATGTGGGTATATTTACGTGAAAGTATGGGGAACACACAAAGTCAGCCGTCTTTTCCAAGTTGTCAGCGGAACAGTAGGCGAAAAGGTACCCTTAGGCGTGCTGGGATGTGTGCGGCTTTGACCTGACGGGCGTGTCAGGCGGGATCCTGTGTCAGGTGGATATCATTCCAAATATGCCTCCTCCAGGACTCGACCGTTTGGTTTTGTTCCGTGCGAGGCACGGAACTGTTTCCGCGGAGACCACTCGAAGAGCTTCTCCTGGAAGGGGCTTCCCCGAAGGATACCCCTTCGGGAGTCCGGGAGAGTTGACGAGTTTCCGTGTTGTGTTTGCTTGGAAGAGTAATCCGGACACTAAACGGGAGAGGCGAAGCCTTTCTGTCCATCCGCGAGCTCTGGTCACCTACCGTGAAAGACATCGATAATTCTGCTTCCCCGAGGACATCAATCTAAACGCTATCCGGAAACCTGGATAACATTTACCCCCCAAGGTCACGGAGCTTTGAGAGATCCGGGAGCTTGTACAGTCCTCCGGGTATTTCGGTCTCTTAGATTAGGCGAGGGGCCACCTTCTGTGTTCTCGGAAGGGTTCCTTTTTCCCGCCTGAGTGTTAGTATGAAAAAGAAAGGGAATTTCTTCTGTTTGAACTCAAGTACTCAAGCGCAGCAAGGACCACGTGTCATGCTGGGAATGGTTCTGCGACCAAGACGTGTGCGTGAGGCGACTGGTTGAGTATGCGTGCGTCAGTCATCTGAGTAATGATTTGACGGTTTTTAATGGTACTCCGAGCCCGAGGTGGTGTAATGATGGGAAATAAATACTTTATTCCCATCCGAGGAGTCATAAATAGGATCGTCGCTTCATCTCCAGCCGTTGGATCTGATGCACACGGAATGGGAAGATCGGGACCGTTCATTTGAGGAATTCGAAACGACTTCTTCCCTGCTATAAAAACGAGGGAAAGGACCTTTCTTCCTCTTTACGCTTTCAAATTCTCTATCTTTCGGATTTTCAGATTTCCAAACCTTCGAACTCTCAGGCTTCCCAGCTTCCGTTCCTCCGAACTTGCCACTTCTTTCTGGTAAGGATCTGGAAACTTTTCTTTTGATTTGGCAGTGGGTTTATTCGCCGAAGTTCCTGGTTTGAATCGCCGTTCGTCTTTGCAGCTTTTACTTCTCGCGATCGTGCTGTGCAGTGATCCAGTTACTCCTTCAACCTCCAACTACCCGAATATCAGTAAGTATTTCTACTTTGCTCTTTCCTCCCAAACCTTAGGTTGTTGGTAGTTGTTAGAGTAGAGGTTTCTGCCATTATCGCTTATGTGCATCCGTGAATAGGGCTTTGGTAGGCATGTGATTGATGTGAGTCAATAAGTAGCCTTTTTTGCATGCTTTGGCGATTTGCGTTTGGAAAGTCGTTCCTTGTTTTGCTGTTTTAGGGCATAAGCATGAACGCCTTTAGGGTGTCTTTCTCTGGAAAAACACTTCTTTTGGTGGGCTTAGGCTCGGAGTCTGAGTCTGGTTCTTGCTGCCCTTCGGGTGGCATGGTGCCAATCCCTCAGTAAGCTCGGTGGGAGCCTCTCCAAGCAGTTTTCGGGGAGGGTCTCCCCGACGCCTTTGATACCACTAGGGTATGACAAGGGTGCTGACTGCTTAGAGTGTTTTCTTCTTTCTTTCTTTTGTCCAGTGACGAACATCTCAAAGGAACAACTCCTTGCTGTGGGGGAGGCTGATTCTGCCCAGGAGAAGGGTTCCCCTGTCACTGGTGGAAAGGGGAAAGGAAAGGCGAAAGTGGTCGCGGCTAGCCCACCGACTTCCAATAGTTCCATCTGGGAGATGGACCAAAAGCCGAACCTTTTCAGGAATTATGGCATGCTGGAGTTGTATTCCTCCGAGGCAGGCCTGAGGAACATCCCAGGTCTGATGTGGCACCGTCTGTCGGTGCTGGGCGAGTCGGCTAGCCAGAGTCACGAGGGCTTTGGTGCCTGGAGCTGGGCACACATAGTGTGTGGGGCGCACTTGCCCCTAAGGAGTTATTTTGCCAATTTCTGTGTGAAGGCGGGGATTGCCCCCTTCCAGTTGATTCCTCCCAGCTACAAGCTCCTAGCGGGGTGGTTCATCTTTTGCAAGTCCCGGAAACTGGAAGCTCCTACCCCGGAGGAGGTGCTGTACTTCTACGGGTTGAAGTCTCAGCCTATGAGGGGTCATTCAGACAAGGTGGGGTTTTACAGGTTGGAAAGGCACCCAGACGTGATGTGCCCCACCTGTCATACCGCGAGGGTTCCAGACCTCCGGGAGTACTGGTTCCTGACGACTGGCTTTCCGCTGAAGAGGGTGCCAGCCCTATCTTTGGACTTCAAAATCCCTGGTAAGTGCTCCTTCTTCTCCTTTTCAACTTTGTTTCTTTGCGTTTGATTTGCCTTTTGGTAGGATCTCTAACGCTCGTATTTGAATTTTGCAGAAGTCGTTCCGCGGACACCTCGCTGCGCGGAGATGATAAGGAGGTCCAAGTTCTACGAAGGGCTTTCTGAGGAAGAGTTGAAAGTGGAGGGACTTGTGACCTCCGAATCGTTGAGGGAGTATGGGCTACTCGCCTCTTTCCAAAACATCGAGCCAGTGAGTGGCAGGGGGAAAAGTCAGGTGTCAGCTGACATCCGGGAGCAGATTGCCCTGGAGCTGTCCAAGGTGATCACCCAAGCGGCCCGGGACGAAAATACTTTATCTCCTAGTTGGGCGGAGAGGTTCCCTGACCCCCAGCCGGAGGAAGAGGAGATCGAGGCTCGCCACGCCGCGGCTTACCCTAACGAAGGGGCTCCGGGGGCTAGTACCTCTGGGAGAGGTAAGACTAGTTTTCGATTGATCCACACCCCCAGCCTGTCTGAGGTTTCCCGGACCTCTCAGATGGGGTTTGATCCCCGTTTCCTTAGGCTAGATCCGCGTAGGATACCCTTCGACAGATATTGCGATAGGGTAGATGAGCTCCTCGGGTGTCTGAGTGACGGTAGTCTGCCAGAAGGTGTCATCATGGTTGACCCTTCTTCCCTCAGCATGTCATTCCCGGACTTCAAGGAGTACGGGAGCTTCCTGGAGCAGGAAGCGGTGTTTTGTTTTGCTCGGGGAAGGCCATCCACGTTTCTCGTGCATGGTCGTCCCTTTCAAACTTTTCTTTTTCTTGTTTCTTGTTCCCTGCTGGCGGGCTTGCTTGTGCTTTTATGTTGTTGATTGTCTTGTCTTCCGCTTATCTTCTTTCTCGTTGCTTGTTGGTTCGTTAACCTTGCTTTGTACGTTTCTTGCAGAGTATCCAGAAGCCAAGATGTTGGGGAGGGTTACTTTGCTCATTAAGAAGGCTGCCACCAGCCAAGACCCGTCCACGGGGAAAGGACGGAAGACCAAGGCTGGTAGGGGAGGTAAAGCTGCCTCCCCCAAGAAGACAAGTGGCGAGGCGCAAGCGTCTCCGGGGGTAGAGAAGTCTCCTGCTGACGGGCCTTCCGAGACTATGATGGTCTCGAGTAGCAGCAGCGACGGGGAAGGGCTTGTGTTCCCCGTGAAGACAACTGGGGTGAGCAAGCGTCCCGGAAAAGATGCTGAGGGCGCTAAGAAGAAACGCCTTAGACACTCTTCTCCTGGTCGAAGGCAACAACAACAGCAACGACAGCAACCACAACTACAACAACAGCAGCAACAAGAACAACAGAGACAATCACCAACGTCACAGCAGCAGCAACAACAACATCCAAACCAGCAGCAGCAACAAGGGCAATTACTTCCGCTGCCGCAACAGCAAAAGCAACGGACCGGGGCCTTAATACCCCGTCTGCCTCCTCCTCCAGCCCAAAGGGGGTCCACCCTTCCGGGGTCTCCTTCTTCTCAGACAACCAACCTTCCTCTGCCTGGCCTGAAGTTCCACTTCCCGCGGAAGCCAACCAGTTTCCCCGCTGCCCTCCTAGAGGGTGTAAGACGGGTCGATAGTTTTTTGAAGAGGCGGTTAGAGGCGGAGAAGGCTGTTACTCAGGGCAGATAACTTGTCTACCGTGAAGAGAGCTGAGCTGGCCGAGGGGGTGAGATCCCTTCACCCGGCCGGAGCGGTTTTGGATGGCCCAGCCTTGGAGAAGAGGCTGGGGCCTAGGCTCGGACGTGCATTGGCGCCGTTCGGAGCTGAGATGATGGAGGACATGGCCCTGAGCTTGTGCGAGCTCAATTCTGAGAAATGGGCCATCAGTAGCAGTAAGGACCCGCTGTTGCTGACACATGCTGTGAAGCAGCAACTGTCCGGGGTAAGCCGTCAGTTGTTGTGTTTTGGGATCATCTGTCTTTTGGTCTGGCTTAACTCATTATGTTGTCTTTCCTTGCAGGCCTCTATGATCGTGGAACGCTCGTTCCGGGAGGTTGGTGCAGTTCTGGTTCAGCTAGAGGAGAGCCAGCTGGCTCGCCAGGCCTTGGAGGCGGAAAAGCAGAAACTGGCCCAATAGGCCTTGGGTGCTTCGGAGAAGATTGATCAGGCCCGGCGCACGGCTTAGGAAGAGGCGGACAAGAAATATCTTGCCAAATATCAAGAGTACCGGGCCAAGGCAGAGAATGAGTTTAGACAGCGGTCGGATGGGATGAAGGCCGAAAACTCCAAGCTCCGGGAAGAGCTGTCCCAAGCCAGGGTGGAGAAGGACACCTTGGAAGCCCGCTTGCAAGCGAAAAATGATCTCGTCCTTAAGCAGCAAGGGGAATATTCCACTCTTCAGAATAAGCTGCACGAGGAGGAGCAACTTCACAAGAGGAGCAGGGATCTCGTGTCTATGCTGGAGTTGGGGATCGCCGAGAAGGATAAAGAGATCGGAGCCTTGCAATTTACTGCCAGGGGGCATGTGACTGAGAAGCAATCCGTGCTGAACCAAAACAAGGAGCAGCGCAAGGAGATTGATTCTCTTAAGGGAGAGCGAGATGCCTCCAAGGCCGAAATGGAAAAATTGAGGGCTCAACTAACTGTCGCGGAGGCACAGCTGGCAACCTCCGAGGCGGAGCGCTTGAAGGAGAAGGAGGATGCTGAGGTGATACTGAACAGGACGATTAATATATCGCATGTGGTCCTCATGCATCAACTCTGGAAAGTGAACCCGGAGGTATTAGGCTATCTGGGAGATGATGCCGAAGCCATGAGGGAGAAGCTACTCGTGTGGGATCAAGGCCCAGAGGCGTACGTCCAAACTTACAACATTGACGAACGTGCTGGAGCCCCTGAGGTGGGAGATCCCGGAGAGGCGGGGACCTCTGAACCTTCCCATGACAAAGTTTCGCCTTCCAATGAGCCGACTCCGCCAGCCTCAGTTGAAGCTGATGCCCCCGAAGCCGCGGTCGTGGAAGCTGCAGTTACCCCCAATGCTTGAAGGGGTTTTATCTTTAATTATTTTTCTTTTTGAGTTTTTCATTGCGGACATATTTGCCATAATTATAGCATTCTCCTTTCCTTTCTGCCGAGTTCTTTATTTATCTTTGCACTTAGGGTAGACTTTTATACGGTAGAAACTGTTGTAGGGGCGTATGAGGTTTTGGTTCCAACGGCCAAAACCTATGCACTTCTTACTTGAAGCTCTAACGGCTGATGTCTTTTGCCACGTAGTTTCTAGGTTACGAAGGTTTCCTGGTTCCAACGGCCAGGCTCTTTTCACCGTATTTTTGCTTTCCTAAGGCAGATAGCCAATCCCGGGACTTGTAGTTATACTGTTCGCTGGGATTGCTAAGGTGAGCCGTTCCATGGTTTGGAACGGGAGTTCTTTTGGTGAGCGTCGCTAGACTTAAGGTTAGATCTTTGCGAAGCAAAACTAACCGTTGTTGCGAACCTCATGGTGGCTGACTTCAGGGACCTGGCATGGAGCCCTGCGAGGCAAGGCTCGTTGCTGTCGGGGAAATCGCCGCGCCCACCAGGTGTGATCCCGGAGCAGGGGCTTTGCGAAGCAAGGCCTGCTGTGAGTGGTGGATCGACCATGTCTGCTCCTGGAGCTGAAACTTGCAATGGTCGAGGAGCTCGCCATGCATTATTTTGTGAGATCCGGAGCTGGAGCCTGCGAAGCAAGGCTTACAACGGTCGCGGATCTTGCCATCTTTCGCCTTGCGGGACCCGGAGCTGGAGCTTGCGAAGCAAAGCTCTACAGCGATCGCGGATCTTGCCATCTTTCGCCTTGCGGGACCCAGAGCTGGAGCTTGCGAAGCAGAGCTCTACAGCGATCACGGATCTTGCCATCTTTCCCCTTGCGGGACCGGGATCTGGAGCTTGCGAAGCAAAGCTCTACAGCGATCGCGGATCTTGCCATCTTTCGCCTTGTGGGACCCGGAGCTTGCGAAGCAGAGCTCTACAGCGATCACGGATCTTTCCATCTTTCGCCTTGCGGGACCGGGAGCTGGAGCTTGCGAAGCAAAGCTCTACAGCGATCGCGGATCTTGCCCTCTTTCGCCTTGCGGGACCCGGAGCTGGAGCTTGCGAAGCAAAGCTCTACAGCGATCGCGGATCTTGCCATCTTTCTCCTTGCGGGACCGGGAGCTGGAGCTTGCGAAGCAAAGCTCTACAGCGATCGCGGATCTTGCCCTCTTTCGCCTTGCGGGACCCGGAGCTGGAGCTTGCGAAGCAAAGCTCTACAGCGATCGCGGAGTATTCTGCAAAGGACTTGTCAGGGAGTTGGGGGTGTTTCGGCGTAGCTCTATGAACGTGCCTCAACCCCCAGTCCTGTCCATCGCTGGGCTACACAGGAGATAATTTTCATGATACATAATGGCAGGCATTTCCATGGAAATTTTCACATAAGCACATAATGCACATAGGACACGTAATGCAAGCATGTTCATGGCAACAAATAAACCTAAGCTTAACAATTTAAACATTTCAAACAATTTAAAATTTTCAAACACAATGCTAGCACAATAGTGGTGTTCTGTGTACGTTTTGTTCAAGGGGCGTATGGCTATGTCTTAGCCATGTATACCCCCCCAAGTGAGCGTGGGGTCCGGACGTCTCCGGACCGCGTGGTCACTTGTTAAAACGCAGCTTTGAACATAGGGACGAAAAGTGCAGTAAAAGCAGAGTGAATCTCTCCGTGTTTCATTACATTAGCCTGCTAGGCGTGAGTTTTACAACAGGGAGGATTATTTCCGCATTTTTCACTTTTGCTAATTTCACCAAGGACTTCCGACTAGATGGTCCGGGGCCTACTGGTAGTAACGGCGGAGGTGCTCCGCGTTCCAGGCGCGCAGGACTTTAGATCCGTCGAGTCTCTTTAAGTGATACGTCCCGTGGCCCACTTTTTCTTGGACTTCGTAGGGGCCTTCCCAGTTGGGTCCGAGGACTCCCACTCCCGGATCCTGCGTAGCAGGAAATACTCTCCGTAGGACAAGATCCCTAACTTCGAATGTACGGCTCTTGACTCTCGTGTTAAAGTGTCGGGCTATCTTGCCTTGGTACATTTTTAGTTGGACCTGCGACTGCTCCCGGAGCTCTTCGATCATGTCCAAGGATTCCTGGAGAAGGGCATGGTTCCGGGTAGGTTCGTAGGTATCTTGCCTGTGAGAGGGGATCATAGTTTCTACTGGGATGACGGCCTTGCAACCAAAGGTCATGGAATAAGGCGTGTGCCCCGTCGAAGTTCTCTCTGTTGTGCGATAGGCCCAAAGTACTCGCGGAAGTTCTTCCGGCCAGTGAGCCTTGCAGGCTTGGAGTTTTTTCTTCAACGTGGTCTTTAATATTTTGTTTACAGCCTCCACTTGCCCATTAGCCTGGGGTCTGGCGACTGCGAAAAAGCTTTTGATAATTCCATGCGAAGCACAGAAGTTCGTGAAGTGTTCACTGTCAAATTGCTTTCCGTTGTCAGACACAATTTTTCGTGGAAGCCCAAAACGACACACTATATTCCTGATGACAAAGTCCAGTGCTTTTTTAGATGTGACCGTGTTCATAGGTTCAGCTTCAACCCATTTGGTGAAGTAGTCTACCGCGACTATGGCATACTTCACTCCACCCTTTCCAGTTGGGAGGGAACCTACTAGGTCAATGCCCCAAACGGCGAACGGCCAGGGGCTGGTCATTAAGGTAATTTCTGTAGGCGGCGCTCGCGGAACCTTGGCGTACCTCTGGCACTGCTCACATTTCCTGACATAATCCACACAATCCTTCTTCATGGTGGGCCAGAATATCCTTGTCGAAGGATCTTTTTGGAGAGGCTCAGCCCGGAGGTATGATCGCCACAGAAGCCTCCGTGAACCTCATGGGTGATGGTGCTGACTTCGGTTCCGGCAACACACCTAAGGAAGGGTATGGACAACCCCCTGCGGTAAAGCTTTCCATCCATAACCACGTATCGGGGAGCTTGATATTGGAGCTTCCTTGCGTCAGCTTTATCAGTGGGGAGCTCTCCGGTGGTGAGAAATCTGAGGATGGGTCCTATCCAGGAGTGGGAATGGTCGATGATGGCGTTTATCCTTCGTGTCTCAGTACTGGGGGCTTCTAAGTGCCCGATGGGGACTAGGCCGTACTGTTCAATCTCCGGGTCCGTTGCAAGCTTGGCCAGTGTGTCCGCGAGTGAGTTCTGGTCCCGGGGGACCTGGCGGATTTGGTAGCCTTTGAAATGCTGCAGTAGGTCGCGGGAGAGAGACACGTAGGCAGCCATTCTTTCGCCTTTCGTCTGGTATTCCCCGGATATTTGGTTTACCACAAGTAGGGAGTCGCTGTATACTTTGATTTTTTGGACCTCCTTATGCTTCCGGGGGGAAGGCGTATCTATGAACGCCCTAATTTTCTCAGGGTTGGCTTCCACTCCACGGGAGCTGACAATGAAACCGAGGAACCTCCGAAAGTACATTTCTTTGGATTCAGTTTCGTTCCGTACTTTCGGATCACGGCGAAAGCTTCCTCAAGGTCGTCACTGTGGTCCTCGGAGGTCTTGGACTTTACCAACATGTCGTCCACGTACACCCCCATGTTCCTCCCCAGTTTCTGGTAATTCTTCCACCAAAGGAATGGCAGCAACCGTCTCCTGGATCGTGTAGACGGATCGGACGGAGACGTTATAACAGCTTCGTGCACTTTGCTGGTCTCCTCGGAGAGTGCCGATACGCCCATCGTCGCATGGAAACTTCAAGCATAAGTGGCGTATCGAGGTTATGGCCCCACAATCTATTAGGACCGGTCGGCCTAGGATGGCATTATACGCCGTGGGGCAGTCGACCACCACGAATGTTCTGTGCTTGAAGGCACAAGCGTCGCTTTCTCCCCTGAGGGTGACTGGAAGTTGAATTTTGCCTAATGGCATGAGTGCATCCCCATTGAACCCTTGAAGCTGGATGGGGCATGGGGTCAGGTCTGCCTCGGTTAATCCAATCGCATGGAAGGCCGCTTTGAAGAGTATATTTACGGAGCTTCCGTTGTCGACCAAGATCCGTGAGACCTTCTTATTGGCAATTTGGGCTTCCACCACGAGGGGATCGTTGTGGGGGAAGTTCACATGTCGAGCATCGTCCTCCGTGAAGGTGATGGGAAGGTCCATCATTCGGGGACGTTGAGCGGGTGATTGAACCAAGGCGCACATCTCCCCGGTGTGTTCTAACTCCCTCAAGTACCTCTTCTGGGAGTTGCGGCTGCTTCCGGCAAGGTGCGGTCCTCCGGAAATGGTGGCTATGTGTCCGTCAACGGATGGCGGAGCAAGGCCGAGCGGATATGGGTTGCCCGGTCCTGGAGCCAACAAGGCAATGGGTGCCAGAGCGGGTGGAGCAGGAAGCGCTGGGAACTGAGACCCGGGAGCTTGGGGGTGACCGACTCCAGGAGCGCTAGCGGTCCCCCTCTGTCCCGGGGAATATGCAGCTCCGTGAACTACCCCCTGTCCGGGATAGATAATGGGTATCCTCACCCACTGACCGAGGTGTCCCGCTCTTGCCGGGGACTCGATCTCATCCTTCAGCTGAAGGCACTCATTCGTGGTGTGCCCCACGTCTCCGTGGAACTCACACCTCTTATTGGAGTCTCGCGGACGCATTCCTCCGTGAGACACTTTCGGGGGCTTCCTGTAGTTGACCATATTACAGGTCGCCCGATAGACATTCTCTCGCGAGTCTATCAAACTGGTATATTCCGTGAACTTGGGCTCATAGTCCTTCCAGGGTTTCTTTGAATGGTCTCCCCGGTTGGAGTTTCTTCCGCTTCGTTTGCTCCGCGATTGGCTCAAATTTCGTTCTGGGCCTTCCGCTTGCGGCTGCGGCATGCCCGGAGCGATACTACATCCGGTTTGTACAGCTCCGTACCCAGAGAAATGGGTTTGACTCGGCGTCTGAGCAGACGCAGAAGGCCCACACACACTTGGAGTGAATTGGGCTCCTGGAAGCGTGAGGGCTGGTGCGGGAGCTTGCGAAGCAAAGCTCGGCGCAGTCACGGAAGGCGTTGGAGCCGGGAGAACTCCAAAGGCCTGCTGGTAGGCATCCTCAAGGTTGATGATTCCCTAAGCTTTTGACATGAATTCGGACAGCGTTTCTGCCCGTCTCCTTTGCATTTCCCCCCATAGCAGGGAGCCGACAGTAAGGCCCGATTGAAGGGCGATCAGCTTCATGTCATCGCTGACCTTGGTCTTTGCAGAAGCTTCCATCATTCTCTGAATGAAAGCTTTGAGGTTCTCATTGGGTTGCTGCTTGATGTTGGTTAAGGAACCAACCTCCATGTCGTGGTCGTGGGCAGCAATGAACTGCCTCCTGAATGCGGACTGTAGCTCCTTCCAACTATGGATTGATCCGGGAGCTAATCTTTTCCACCAGTCCTCCGCGGACTTGGTAAGGGTGAGTGAGAAGCACATGCATTTGGCATCCTCACTGACACGCGCCACTTGCATCATTTTGTTGTATTTAGCTAGGTGGGTACGCGGGTCTGTCCTCCCATCATATAATTCTATGTGAGGCATTTTGAAGTTATCTGGGAGGGACGTTTCCACGATCCTCCGAATACATGGTTCCGGGTCTTCCTCCTCAGATTCTGACAGGGCCCCACTTTGCTTCCGGACCAGCTTGGTCAAGGCAGCAATCTGTTCCTCGAGCCTCTTCGTATCACTCTCCGGGAGGTCACGTCCCCGGAGCTTGTCATTAATATGATTTCGGAGGTCATCTCCGTGAGGCCGGGCCTTTTCTCCTTTGGCCTTTTCATACTTGGCCTCCAACCTTCTTCTTAGGTCCACCGTGGACCAGCTATCCTCGGAGTGCGAGTTCGCAGCCCGACCGTCCTGGTTGATGGAATCACTGGGGCGGTTGTTCCTTCCCCTAGGCCTAGGTGCCTTAGCACCGGGCCCTTTAGGCACGGAGTGCCCCCTTGGGGCTGAAAGACGTCTGGGCTTAGGAGCGCCAGAGACCTTCTGCGCGCGGGGGGGGCAGTCGGCCTGGTGATTCACGCCTTTAGGAGATGCAGGGGCGTCAGCGCGTACAGGCTCTCCAACTTTTTCTTTGCCCTTGTTAGGGGCGGCTTTGGATGGTCCAGCAGCGGCTGGATCCGGCATAGCGGCATCAGCACCACCTAAAACAGAGGCGTCCTCGTCCGAGTCGCCTATGTCTCCGAACTTGCTTTGGAGGCGCTCCATCATGCACTGCATTTTTTTGGAGAGGCGCTCCTGCTCAGCAAGCTTGGCTTTGGTGACCTCCAGTTCTTCGGCTACTTGGACTAGTTCTGGGTCCTTCTCATAGTAGCAGCCGTCCTTGTAATAACCGTCTTGGACATACTCCTCTTCGTCTTCTAAGTATGTCGTATCTTCGGTACTGACCCGATCCTGGCGGGATGTCGGGTCTTCACCTTGGTAGTCCAAGGGTTCGCTTTGCACCACATCTTCCATCGCAGTATCGGGGTTGACCTTAGCATTTTTGTCAACCGCGGATTTTCTCGTAGTCACCATCTCTTTAGCACGAAGTGAATACAAAAAACGTACACAGAAAAAGAGCTGACTAGCAACTTCCTACAGCTCTCAATGAAAGCACCAAAATGTTTATCGAGTTTTTCGGAAACGAATACAAACAGAATAATAAAAAGATAAGAACTGCAAAAGTGCTGAAATATAACTAAACAAACAGTGTTTTTACGTGTTTCAGGCGTTAACAAGCCCTAGTCCACGAGTCGATGTTATTATACTTGGAAGGGATTACAGTAAGATGGCTGGTGTACAAGAACTTCACACACTCACAGTGTTTCTCTCGGGTTCTCTTGAAGAAGATGAAGCTAGAGAGATTTTTGTAGAGTTTTTGCTATGTGATCTGTTGGCCGTCCCTCTTCTTGTAAAATGAAGGGGTCTTTATAGCTAGGGTTTCGGATTAGGATTTTTCTCTACGTACATGAGTCTTAATTACACCAGCCATAAATAGGGGATACAATTACTGTAGTAGCATGGCTACAAGACTCTATGTGGGTATATTTACGTGAAATTATGGGGAACACACAAAGGCAGCCGTCTTTTCCAAGTTGTCAGCGGAACAGTAGGCGAAAAGGTACCCTTAGGCGTGCTGGGATGTGTGCGGCTTTGACCTGACGGGCGTGTCAGGCGGGATCCTGTGTCAGGCGGATATCATTCCAAATATGCCTCCTCCAGGACTCGACCGTTTGGTTTTGTTCCGTGCGAGGCACGGAACTGTTTCCGCAGAGACCACTCGAAGAGCTTCTCCTGGAAGGGGCTTCCCCGAAGGATACCCCTTCGGGAGTCCGGGAGAGTTGACGAGTTTCCGTGTTGTGTTTGCTTGGAAGAGTAATCCGGACACTAAACGGGAGAGGCGAAGCCTTTCTGTCCATCCGCGAGCTCTGGTCACCTACCGTGAAAGACATCGATAATTCTGCTTCCCCGAGGACATCAATCTAAACGCTATCCGGAAACCTGGATAACACATATATATATTGCATTTATCCCCTCAACAAGCTAAAATTACAAATATACCCCTAATAACCAAATTGGGCCCACATGCATATTTAATTCACCTAAACATGCATTTCTAATCACATAATCATTTAATTTACATATTAACATAATTAAATCAATTATTTCCCCCTTGACACGCTGATCAAGGCCCTATTAGCAAATTTGGGACGCTACAGAATGCATGTTTTAAAGGATAAGGAAGTTGTACGCCCTGGTTTTCCCACGGGCTGTTTAGCAGGACGAGCCTCGGACTAAACATGATTTAGCCCGAGGCTCCCACAGGCCAGAGGCTTTATCTTCAGGACGGGCCCTTTCTAGCTCGAGGGGGTCCTGTTTCCAGCTCCCTCTTGTTGCACCGGGAGCTGGGAACAACATCCGGCGACCACTGACGGATCAGCTCGGGTTATGGATTGCTCCGGCAGCGAGCTTCTCAGGAAGCTCTGACCCTATGGGAAGTCAACACGCAAGATAAACGTGCATAATCCTGCCGTCACGTGTCCGATATCCCCCTGACTTCTCGAACACGCAGCAGGAACGTGCGTATTCTGACACCCACGGACGGGTTGGGCCGTGCGGCCCATTGTCTCCTTCCATACTGATTAGACCACACTTGTGTGTCAGGTTTAGGAATTAATCATGAATATCACAGACTTGATATGACAAATGGAAAGGTCACGGGATGACCTCCCTACCAATTTCCAAGTGCCTTCTCCTATAAATATGGAGACCCTGGGAATTGATAGGGGTTGGACAAAATAGTCTTGTAAGAACTATATATTTTGTAAACCAATTACCCAGAAAAGATCAATAATATTGACTAGTGGAGTAGAAGGATTTTAACCTTCGAACCACTTAAAAACGTGTTTAGGGTCACCTAGTTCTTTTCACAAAGATTTCATATCTGCGGCGGTTCTACTTTTAAGTACTAATCTCTTTCTCTTCTTCTCTTAATTATCTGTTGCCGAAGAACCGCGTCAACAGTTTGGTGCTTTCATTGAGAGCAAGTCCAATTAGTACTACCACAAACATACAACTATGGTGACCACTCGATCCAAACATGGCAACGAGACAGAACAGCCTGATGGGTAGGAGGCCCGCCATGTTGCCCTCCCCGAGGAGCAAGTTCCTGAAGTCCAGCAAAGGCCAGGAAAGCAGCCGGCCGGCCAAGACGACACTGGTAGTTCGGCGCCCCGGCCGCCTAATCCGAATCCATGTTATTATACTGCGGTGGAGATGGAGAATGCTCAGCTGAGGAGCCAGCTAGCAGCAGCTGGTCAGCAAATCCAGGATATTCTGAGTCGACTACCCCCTCTCACAACCAACAGTAACGTTGGAGAGAGGCAAGGCGAGGCTCCTAAGTCTCGCCGGAGTAATCGATCCAGGCATAGCCGTTCGGGTAGACTCCCTGCAGCCAACTCCAACCCTTCATCACGCCATCAAGAGGCGAACTTCAGGGAAATGCCTCAGACCGAACCGCAGCAGTACAGCCGTTAGGTTAGGACATCAACCCCTAGCTCTCAGCCTTCCTCGAGGACGCACAGAAGAGATAGGGGAAATTCCCAAAGGAGGGCCGAGGGAATCCGGAGACGTCAGCCCGTCCCCGAAGAACGTCCAGTTCCTCGTCCAGATCGCCCAGCGCGAAACCATCAAGCTGGCAGGGCCGAGAGGCCCCCACCAAATTTAGTCCGTCCAGACGGCACTAGGATCGCCTCTCCGGTCAGGCATCCTCCTTCTCCCATCAGATATCCGTCTCCTCAGACCGTCCGAGACATCCCGACCTACGGAAATAGTAGGAGAGACCCGCCATCGGCCGGGCCTTCCCAGCGCAGCAGGGCACCGGGGGGAGGAGCAGGTCGGAGCCGCCAAAGACGCACATCGAGCCTGTCCAGCAGGAGTCACTGGACCGGTAGTGCACGGAGTGATCTTTCGGGGGGAGACCTGCGACAGCGACTAAGTTTAGCACAAAGTCACCATAATTCCCATGGAGGCGACCTTCGAGATCGCCTCAACTCTCACAGAGAGGGTCCAGTAGAGATGGTAGCCAGGCCCGCTCAGTTGGGGTCCGATCCGAAGTACGTAATGGCGGGAATGCCCCAAATGACCTATCTCCAGATAGGAGGGGCAATAACCCGCCTAATATGTACAACGGGTCCGGAGCTGTTGAACAGCCCCGGAATAACCCAGGATCTCAGGACAAAACCCTAGAGCGCTTAACTCAAATGGAGGAGCTGATGAAGAAGCTCCTGTCGGAGAAAGAAAAAGACGAATATGATTCAGGGGATGAGAAGGAGCTCTTCGCCCCCAACATAGCAGCAACGGCATACCCTTCTGGCTTTCGTATGCCTCACTTGTCAAAGTTCAACGGGGATGGAGACCCATCTGACCACTTAGGGATGTTCAACACCCTAATGATGGCTCATAACGTCGGGCCAGAGCTTCGTTGCTTGATCTTTCCTTCCACCCTAACTGGACCTGCCAGGCAGTGGTTCAAACAAAGTAAAAGGCAGTCAATCAGCTCCTGGAAGACCTTTTCGGCTGACTTCAAGAGGGCATTCCGCGCCTCTCAGGACGCCAGGGTCCAGGCCGACTCCCTAGCTAACGTGAGACAGCAACCTGGAGAAACGCTAAAAGCCTACTTGAGCAGATTTGCAAATGTCGCTGCTCGAGCCAGAGACGTCGACGACAGCTCCAAACTCATGGCTATGAGGACCGGGATCCTAGTAGGCGGAGATCTGTGGAAGGATATTCAAAGGAGGGGGGTCAGCTCAGTTAGTGAATTCCTTAACAGAGCCCAAGAATGGATAAACTTGGAGGAAGCTGAAGCTTCAGCCGTGGGGACCAGCCAGGTCCTCAAGAAGCCCGCTGGGGCGGGAACAGAGATCGTAGTAGCGACCCCCAACGTCACGCAGAGTAACCAGCCCAGTGGCGGCAAAAGAAAAGGGAATGGTGAAAACATCCAGCACGGTCAAAAGAAGAATAAGTCCGTGGATAAATTCAAGCCCGTGTTCACAGCGTATACCGAGCTCACCCAAACCAGAGAGAATATTTTCCTGGCCAACGCTACGCGAGTCCCCTGGAAAAGACCGGAGCCAATAAAGCACCCTAAGGGAAAGAGAGACGCTTCCAAATTCTACCGTTTTCATAACGACGTCGGGCACAATACCGACGACTGCAGGCACCTCAAAGATGAAATCGAGACTCTCATCCGAGCAGGTCCGTTGGCGCAATACTCGCGGAACAGGGTCCCGACAGGTCGACCCGCTCTGGAGATCCCAGCCAATCAACCTGGACCTCGAGTAGATCAGGACGTCCCTCCCCCCGTGGTCGAGGGAGAGATTTCCACCATCTCTGGAGGGCCACACATGGCTGGCACGAGCAGAGGCGCCCAGAAGAGGTACATAAATGAGTTGAAGGCCCACAATGGAGGGGAGTTCGTCCCGGAACAGCGTCAATCAAAACAACAAAGATTAGAGAAACAGTCAGTCACTTTCACGGAGGAGGACGCGGGCCATGTCCAATTCCCTCATAACGATCCCTTGGTCGTAGCAGTCCAGCTCGCCAACCGGAGAGTAAGAAGGGTGTTAGTGGACAATGGGAGCTCGGTGAATCTCCTATTCCGGTCCACCTTAGAAAAAATGGGTCTGACCGTCTCCGAGCTGAAGGAAACCTCGATGATGCTATATGGTTTTTCAGGAGAAGGGTCAGCAGCGATAGGAACGATCGAGCTGGTGATCACCCTAGGCGACGAGTCCCGAACAGTGTCCAAACTGCTCGAATTCGTAGTCATTGACTGCTCCGCTGCCTACAATGCAATTTTGGGCCGACCAACGCTCATTGCTTTCGAAGCTATCACGTCCGTCCGGCACCTCGCCATGAAGTTCCCTACTTTGACAGGGGTCTGCACTATCAAGGGCGATCAGCTCGCTGCCAGGGAATGCTACAGCATTTCCATGAAGGGAAAATCTAAACCCAGGCAGGTGGCGATGGCCATTCAGGATGAAGAGGAATCGCAGGGACCCAAGGCGGCCCCTGAGATTGAAAAACCTCGGGTTTCCAAAGACGAAAAGCTCGCCTTAAGCGAGGACATTGACCCCCGAGTAGGCGAGGACAGGTCCGAGCTCCAAGCTATTGAAGATCTCGAGGAGGTAGGCATCGATGAACAAAATCCGTCACGGACGGTGAAGCTCGGAAAGAACCTCTGCGATAGAAGAAAGGCGGATCTGACTGCGTTTCTGAAAAAGAACCTGGACGTATTCGCATGGTCGCACGAGGACATGATAGGGATCAGTCCGAGCGTAATCATGCACACGCTCCACCTAGACAAAAGCGTCCCTGCAAAGTCTCAAAAGCAGAGGCGTTTAGGGACAACCCGAGCCGAGGCCCTTGAAGAAGAAGTGTCCCGGCTCAAAAAATGTGACTTTATCCGCGAAGCCAGATTTCCCATTTGGGTTGCCAAACCCGTGTTAGTTCCAAAGCCCAATGGCAAGTGGCGGACCTGTATCGACTTTTCCGACCTGAATAAAGCCTGCCCCAAGGATTGCTTTCCGTTGCCGAGGATCGATCAACTGGTGGATGCCACGGCGGGGCACGAGCCCATGTCCTTCATGGACGCATACTCGGGCTACAATCAGATCGCGATGAATCCAGCAGATGAGGATCATACCAGCTTTATGACCCCGACTAATGTCTATTGTTATAAGGTCATGCCGTTCGGTCTTAAGAATGTCGGGGCTACCTACCAAAGGCTGGTAAATAGAATGTTCGCGGATCAGATCGGGAAAAACATGGAAGTGTACGTCGATGATATGCTTGTCAAGTCAAAGACTGCCACCAACCACGTCGCCGACCTGGAAGAATGTTTTAACATACTGCGAGAATATGGCATGAGGCTCAATCCTCAGAAATGCACTTTCGGTGTTGCGTCAGGGAAGTTCTTGGGTTTCATAGTCAATACCCGAGGAATCGAGGCAAATCCCGACAAGATCAGGTCACTGCTCGAGCTTCCATCCCCCAGATCGCGGAAAGATGTCCAAGGCCTCACAGGAAGGGTGGCAGCACTAAACCGGTTCATTTCCAAATCGACCGACAAGTGCCTGCCTTTCTACAACCTGCTCCGCGGAAACAAGAAGTTCGAATGGACAGTAGAATGCGAGGGCGCATTCCTCGACCTAAAAACGCACCTAGCTGAGCCGCCTGTGCTATCAAAGCCCAGGGTAGGAGAACCTCTTTTCCTCTACATGGCCGTGACTGAGGACGCAGCTAGTGTCGTTCTGGTGCGAGAAGAGGACCAGGCTCAGAAACCGGTTTATTACATCAGCAAAAGACTCCTAGGAGCTGAGTCAAGGTACCCGTTGATGGAAAAACTGGCATTCTGCCTAATCACGGCCTCGCGAAAACTCAGGCCATACTTCCAATCCCACTCTGTGCACGTCATGACCGATCAGCCTCTAAGGCAGGTTTTGCAAAAGCCTGAAGCCTCGGGACGCTTGCTAAAGTGGGCGGTCGAACTCAGTCAGTTCGAAATTTTCTATACTCCCCGAACTACCATAAAAAGTCAAGCCTTGGCCGACTTCGTGGCAGAATGCGCGGGATTCCGTGAGATCCCATCGGAAGATTCACATCAGCTCACCTCCTCAGGTTCATCGTGGAGGATCTTCGTTGATGGCTCATCTAACGAGAACGGCTCCGGGGCTGGAATCATTCTGATATCCCCAGAGGGGCATAGATTCCATTTGACGCTGAGGTTCGGGTTCAAGGCGTCCAACAACGAGGCAGAGTACGAGGCCTTGTTAGCCGGACTTAGGATAGCTAGCGAGCTAAAGGCAAGTTCTGTCCAATGCTTCAGCGACTCCCAGCTCGTGGTGAATCAGGTCCTAGGCGAGTATCAGGCGCGGGGTCCCAAGATGGCCTCTTATTTGGCTAAGGTAAAATATGAATTGTCTACGTTTGGGCAAGGGTCGATCGAGCAGATACCTCGGGAGCAGAACGCCAATGCAGATGCTCTCGCCAAGCTCGCCACCTCGGGGGAGGCAGAAACCCTGGGGTTGGTGCCAATTGAGTTCTTGGACAAACCAAGCATAGACGGAGATCGAGCAGATATTGAGATGATTGACATCAGGCCGACCTGGATGACTCCCATTGTTGAGTACCTCGTCGAGGGCAAGTTACCCGAAGGGCGCAACGACTTATGGCGAGTCCTTTATCAAGCTCCGAGATATACGCTAGTCGAGGGGGTGTTGTACCGACGTGGGCATTCATTACCTCTCCTCCGGTATGTTCTTCCAAGTGAAGCGAAGGCCATCCTGCAGGAAGTTCATGACGGATTCTGCGGAGATCACACTGGGGGGCAAAGCCTGGCCTTGAAGATCCTTCGGCAGGGTTTCTACTGGCCGACTCTGTCCAAAGACTCGATCTCATATGTAAAAAAGTGCGACAAATGTCAGCGGTTCGCCGCGGTTGCACGAGCACCCCCGACCGAGCTAAAAATGATATCGTCTCCCTTGCCCTTCGCCATTTGGGGCATAGATCTAATAGGCGCCCTGCCCACCGGAAAGGGCGGGGTCCGTTACGCCGTGGTAGCCATTGACTACTTCACAAAGTGGGCCGAAGCAGAGCCGTTGGCGACAATAACATCGAAAAAGGTGCTAGACTTCATGGTTAAAAGCATCATGTGTCGATTTGGCCTACCCAAAAAGATCGTCTCCGACAATGGCACTCAATTTGACAGCGACCTGTTCACCGAATTTTGCGAAAAGCACGGAATTGTGAAAAGCTTCTCATCCGTGGCCTATCCCCAGGCGAACGGCCAGGTCGAAGCTGTCAACAAAACTCTGAAGGCAAGCCTCAAGAAGAGGCTAGATGAGGCAAAGGGGATCTGGCCAGAACAGCTCCCCCAAGTTCTGTGGGCCTATAGGACCTTACATCGGACCCCCACGGGTCACACTCCTTTCTCCCTAACCTTTGGAAGTGAAGCGGTCCTCCCCGTGGAGGTGAAGGTCCTGTCGCACAGGGTCCGGTCCTACGAACAAGACAAGAACCACGAGCTCCTATGCCACTCCTTAGACTTGATGGATGAAAGGCGAGAGGATTCACAACTCCAGCTCGCCCATTATCAACAGAAAATCACTCGCTACTTCAACACTAAGGTCAAAAGACGTGCCTTTAGCGTCGGCGATTTGGTCTTGAGGAGAGTTTTCCTGGCCGGGAAAGATCCCAAAGATGGGGTTTTGGGACCAAGCTGGGAAGGACCATACCAGGTCATCGAAGTCATCAAAGAAGGGACGTATAAATTAGCTCGACTTGGTGGAGGGGCGGTCCCGCGGACTTGGAATGCAATCCACCTAAAGAAATATTATCAATAAACATTTGTAAGACCTAGAAGGTCACCTTCCATGTATAAATAAAAATCAAATGTTTCTCGTTATTTGCAAGTGTAATTTTAAAGTAACAACGAAAGGCCCTTTCCCAGTTACTTGGGGGGCATATGGTACCTGGATATATCCAGGTCTCCTTAACGACTTAGGTGTTAATTTTTATCTACGGATAAGAGTCATCACAAACTAAGTCCTATCCTGGTCTTAACCGGGTCATAAAACTTAGAAGTTAACAAAAATTTGTTGACCGTGGTTCTTCTTTAAAGAGCCCGGGATACGGATAAAAGTTAACGCGATCTAAGTTTTTTCAAAATAAGTTCCTGGTCTTAACCAGGTCATAAAACTTAGAAGTTAGCTAAAATTTGTTGACCGTGGTTCTTCTTTAAAAGAGCCCGGGATACGGATAAAAGTTGACGCGATCTGAGTTTTTTCAAAATAAGTTCCTGGTCTTAACCAGGTCGGAAAACTTAGAAGTTAGCTAAAATTTGTTAACCGTGGTTCTTCTTTAAAAGAGCCCGGAATACGGATAAAAGTTGACGCGATCTGAGTTTTTTCAAAATAAGTTCCTGGTCTTAACCGGGTCATAAAGCTTAAAAGTTAACTAAAATTTGTTGAACGCGGATCTTCTTTAGAGAGCCCGGGACACGAATAATGTTAACTTGAACCAAGTCATAAAAATAAAAAGATAAATTGTGACCAAATGCATACAAGTATGTATATAAAACTGGCTGAGCAAAATGTCTCGAGGCGGAAACGCCCCACACAAAAAGAGAATTACAATAAAAAAAAAAATGCTCAAAGTGCGTAAACGAGGAGCATCCTAAGCCCCATCAGCTGGCCCTTTGGAGGTCGCGGTCTTGCCCTGTTCCGCCGCGGCAGAAGCCTCTCCAGTCTCCGAAGGAGGAGCCTCCTTATTCAGGCGGGCTTGAAGCCGCGGCAACAGGAATGCCCAGAGGTCCGGCGGCATGAAGGAGAAGTCCGCGTCCGGATTGTGGGACCAGCAGTGATAGAATAGGTCCTGTAAGGACTGCTCCGACACGACCCGCTCGTCTTTCAGGGCGGCCTGGGAGGCCTGGACTTCGGCCTTCGCCACCTCAAGGTCTGCCCGCGATGCGGCCAGGGAGTTTTTAAGCTCTAGGTTCTCGGAGCGAAGCTTCTCTAGCTCGGATGCGGCCAGGGAGCGTTTAAGCTCTTGGTTCTCCGAGTGGACCTTCTCTAGCTCGGCTTTGGAGGCCGCCAGAGCATCTCTCGCCTCCTGAGACTCCTGGAGGGCAGTCTGGCGATCTGCTTCCAAACCCTCGAGCTGGGCCTTGGTCCTAACGATGCCTCTATAGGCGGCAGCCATGCCCTGCAAAAAAAGAATGATAAATTAGCAAACTGGAAGGAAAAAGGCGGCGTGTGAGTGTCAAAGCCTTAGAAGAAGGGGGCACTTTACCGTTAAAGTCATGTCCATAGCAGATTCTATAACTCAGACCGGGCTCGTTGTTTCGATGGCCTGGAGCTCCTTCTCCCTGATAATGTAATAGTGGCTGACGGCGTAGCTGGCCGACTCATACACCGTACCCCGGAATGCTTCGGGCATCTTCTCCAGAGCCCGGGGGTCGACCGGGATACGCACGTCCGGGGCTGCCGCGGCCAGATTCCCGACCTCTATTACCCCATCCTGGGCGGCCAGTGGAGATCGTTGGGGTGGCGGATGCCTGAGTCCTGTCCTGGCGACAGGGAGGTTCGCCCCTGCGACCTGGGATGGCGGGTCTCTCTCCTTCTCCGTAGCTGGGGATTTGGTGGAGGCCCCGGTCGAGCTCTTGGACTCGTGAAGCCTCTTTAACCTCGGCCCCGCTGGGGGATTCCCACCGAACACAACGCCCCGCAGACTATTCCCGGGCTGAGACATCTCTTCTGCCAAAGAGCAAAAAACACGGTTATTAGCAATCATACAGAAATAAAGACAAAAGGTCCAAAGGCAATAAGAAAGCAAATACTAAGGGAGCCCTACCCCCCGAGCTGGAAGAGCCTAGGACAATTATCTCACGAACTGGCGAAGGTTCTAGGTCCGGTTCTGAATCGGGGCTGGACTCTTCTACGTACTGCCTAATCCCCGGAGCATAGACGCCCCTCTGGAGCGCAGGCCACGTGCGTAAATTGGTCCCGTACTCCTCAAAAATGGCCGACCTAAAGGCTAGGGTATTATCTACTACTACGGTACCCTTGGGCCGACTCTCTTGGTTGTCCAGCACGAGCTGGTCAACGCAGTGGAGCAGGAGCGTGTCCAGGTTCGGATTCCTTGGGTGACGATGGACGAGCTGCCTAGGGTTGAACCTAACCAGCCGGGGGTCTGCAGTGGCCCTATCTACGTTCTTAAATAAGTAAGAGTTACCTTGACCGGAAGGACCCGCGGCTGCTCCGGATTGGGCCCTCTCCTCGCTCATCCCCTGGGCGACCTCCAAGCTCCTCTTCCTGTTCCTCACCAGGGGAACTTCCTCACCTTCTTCCTCGCCTTCGTCATCTGCGACCTCCTCCGCGACGATCGGCCTGTTGTCGCGGGCTGGGGGAGGACCCCGGGGCCTTTTCAAATTCAAAGTCTGATTTGGGAAAATCAGCTTGCAGAATACCATCGCCTCGTCCGTCACGAGCACGCGGTAGTCTTTCTCACTGGGGGGCAGGTTCGCCAGTGTATCGTATTGACCCCCGAGGGTCACAGACTTTTCGGTCCTCGAGTAGATGGCTGCAAGGTTGGTTGAAATCAGAATTGGAATAAGGGACGAGCTAAAATAAGATAACCGTTAAAAGGCGAGCTAAATGGAGGATTACTTACGAGGGCGGTTGAAATAATGATGATCGCAGTTTTGGAACCCAGTAGACATAAAAAACTGGTCTTTGAAGTCGTTTGGATGGCTCGGCAGCTCAATCACTGCTGCTGTGTTAGGGAAGCGGGTTAAGTAATAGAACTCGTCGCCTCGCCCCTGCTGGTCCGGGCTGGCTTTGAGGCAGAAGAAATATAGGATATCAGCAGGAGTGGGGACCTCCCACTCATGCTTTTGGAACAAATACCTCAGTCCCGCCAGCAGACGGTGTGAATTGGGGGGGAGCTGAAATGGGGCCAACCCCACATAGTTCAGAAAATCAGCAAAATACTGGTCCAGGGGGAGGAAGGCCCCTGCCTTGAAGTGTTCCCCGCTCCAGGCCGCGAACGACTCGTCGAGCGGCGTGCAGCTCCTCTCCCCATCCGCAGCAGGTCGGGCGATCACGGAGGTCTTCCCCAGAGGAATGTTGTGGTTAAGGAAGATTTTGGTGATCTTTGCCTGGCTGGTTATCTTCCAGATGATTCTCTCCGCCTCGAAAAACGCGTCAGGAGCCACCTCGGCCTGCTTCTCCACCGCCGGCCCAAAGTGAGGAATTGGCGAGCTGGTCACCACCGCCTTTCCTTTATCCTTCTGGGAGGCCGAACTTCCCACATTCTTCTGTGGCAGATTTCTCTTTGGAGCCATCTGGTCGCCTATCGAACAAAAGAAAACACTTTAGAAAAGGCGACCCAAGCAGGAGAGTGAAGCAAGTATTAAGTGCACGAGCTGGGGTAAGCCCAGCCCGTGGAGAGTGGTGCCACGCGTTCCAAGGAACACGCGCCTATGCCCTCAACAGATCCCAGATTCCTCGGAATTCGTGTGTCAGATGGCTCAGAGTAAAAAATTGCCTTGGGGGGAAAGTTTCAACAGGCAAGGCGTGGCAAAACCGCTTTTAAGGCGTATTCCCTAAGCTACCCGGTTTTTGCACCCAAAATTCTTAAGGATCCTACCCAGAAATTGTTCCTAAGAGAGAATCATGGAACCCATATTCTAAGGCGATGTCCCATGGCAAGCGTGCCCTAATCTAAGAAGGGCCATCACCCTCCATATCCGCGCGACCCAGAAAACCTCTGCATGTGGCTACAGTAAAAAATTTTACCTAGGCTACAGTGGCATGCTTTCAAAAATAAACAGGGACAGAAGACTTACAGTATATGGTTGGATGGTGAGCGAGGTTGCTGCGCTGGTAGGAGCTTCGTTGGCACAGTAGTCTCCAAGGCCTTGAAGGAACTCGCACGCTTAAGCTTCGTGAATGGAGAAGATGAAAGCAGTGGAAATGAGGGTTTTGTTCTTCGGAAGGTCAGAGAGAAAAGAAGGAAATTTGAGAGGTTCTGAATGGTAAGGTGGCCCGTGCGTGGGATGACCACCCCCTTTTTATACAAGGGAGGATCACGTGTAAAAGGCTCCTGGGAGACCCTCCACTCGAAATGTGAAACGATGGCTGGACAGTAGGCTAGGCCATTTAATGCGGTTCTCGTAGAGTGTACCGTCGCCACCCACGGCGTTCCACGTATCAGACGCATGCGAAAAGCATGGAATGCGAAGGGTTGTGGGAGAAGTCTAAAAGCCCCTACTGTGGTCTCCCATATCTGACGTCATGGACCACGAGCAGGAGCTTGGGGGGCAGATGTACGCCCTGGTTTTCCCACGGGCTGTTTAGCAGGACGAGCCTCGGACTAAACATGATTTAGCCCGAGGCTCCCACAGGCCAGAGGCTTTATCTTCAGGACGGGCCCTTTCTAGCTCGAGGGGGTCCTGTTTCCAGCTCCCTCTTGTTGCACCGGAGCTGGGAACAACATCCGGCGACCACTGACGGATCAGCTCGGGTTATGGATTGCTCCGGCAGCGAGCTTCTCAGGAAGCTCTGACCCTATGGGAAGTCAACACGCAAGATAAACGTGCATAATCCTGCCGTCACGTGTCCGATATCCCCCTGACTTTTCGGACACGCAGCAGGAACGTGCGTATTCTGACACCCACGGACGGGTTGGGCCGTGCGGCCCATTGTCTCCTTCCATACTGATTAGACCACACTTGTGTGTCAGGTTTAGGAATTAATCATGAATATCACAGACTTGATATGACAAATGGAAAGGTCACGGGATGACCTCCCTACCAATTTCCAAGTGCCTTCTCCTATAAATATGGAGACCCTGGGAATTGATAGGGGTTGGACAAAATAGTCTTGTAAGAACTATATATTTTGTAAACCAATTACCCAGAAAAGATCAATAATATTGACTAGTGGAGTAGAAGGATTTTAACCTTCGAACCACTTAAAAACGTGTTTAGGGTCACCTAGTTCTTTTCACAAAGATTTCATATCTGCGGCGGTTCTACTTTTAAGTACCAATCTCTTTCTCTTCTTCTCTTAATTATCTGTTGCCGAAGAACCGCGTCAACAGAAGTTAATATAACATGTGCTAAAATTTTATTTTAAAAACATGTACATGTTGTGAGTCTTTGGTCAAGCATACTAGATTAATATGTTAAAATGCTTTAATTAAAGAAAAATTGTGAGTTATTCATATTATTGCTTGCTGAATTTTGCTTGGTATTAATGTAAATCAATTTTAATTAAAAGGATAGTAAAAATATATTTTGAAAACTCATGTCTTATAATTTTTGTAATATAATGCTTGCTAAAAATTTTAGTTTTATGGGAAAAGTCTATTTTAAAATAAAATATATGTTTGATTAATTTAGGCCTTAGACTTTATATATGAAAATGAATTTTTTCACACATTTAAAAATGTAATTTCTCATTCTTATTAATCCAGTTTTTTTTATTATTTGTAAATAATTAATTAAGACTATTTTAAAATGAGACTAAGAAATTTATTGAAGTAGATGGGTTGATAGTTTGGGCTTTCCAACTTATTTTAGAATTTTATGACTTGTATGTAAAATGTGGTGACTTTGAGAACTTGAATTGTTAAATGTTGAATTATTATTTATTTTATCACTTTAGTAATTATGATAAAGAGAGTAAGCATATTTTATTTGTATTAATTAATTATTTTCTGAGGAATAGAAAAGTTGTCATGTTTTATCTTTATAATAATTTGAATTTTATTATTTTAAACAAATGTGACTTAGGTGCCAATTAAATAAATAATTTGTGAAATAAAATCAAGACTAAAACCCTATAACCTAAGGAGGTAATATGAAAATGTTAACAAATTGGTGAATTAATTCTTGCTGAATTTTTACGAAGTTGGCAATAAAATGAGCAAGTAGAATGCATCAACTTAAATGCTAATTTTAAGAATCTTCCCATGTATACATGTTACATGCAAGTTTACTTTTATGTTCAAATGTATGCCTATTAATCAAACATATGATTTCTGTTTTGTAAATATGAAGAATTATTCAGGTGAATTGGCATTATTCTTTTATAATTTTATGTGACATTGTTGTATGAATAGAGTTGTGGTGCAACTTCTGTCATGTGTGCATGGCCCATGCACACGTGCGGTACGTATGTTGGGCATGTGTAATCTTACATGATTTTAAGACGAACGTTTGATTGTGATTTTAGGCTCGTTGTGAAGTAACTCGCACTTTATTTTTGCTTGGACTTGAAGTAAGGAAGTTAGCTAGAATTTTTATTCTTTATGTTATGAAAAGCATGAGGTAATATGTCGTAATAGTTATTATGTTATGAAAATTATAAACTAATATGATTGCAAGAGTTATGGTGTCATGGAAAATATGAGCTATGGTAAGCTAAAGTGTTTTGAAAAGTACGAATTACTATGTTATGATATGAACTATTGAATGTTTTCTTGTATCTTGTATGAAAAGCAGTAGGTTGTTGCCGTGTTGAATGCGCCACAACAAAGTAGTTACTAAGGATATGACGTAACTCATAGGGCGGATGCGGCGAGGTTATTCGAGGACCTGAGTTCCTGTTTACCTCATAGAGGAGGTCTAACCGGTTTATGCTTTTGTTGGTTACCTCAAGATGTGACATGGACAATAGGGGAGTGATTAGTGCTCAAAAATATCATTTTATTAGTTTTAAATCTTAAAATAAATTAATTTTAAATAATATTTTCATGAATTTATTGTAATATATTTTTGTTGACCCTGATTTTGGGCAACTGACACGGAGTCAAAATACGCTTGACGTGGATGAATGCGTTGAAAAGAACGTGATGACGAAAATAATAAGAACACAATATTTTATAGTGGCTCGGCCCCAGGATCTGGTAATAACCTACGTCCACTTAGATTGTTATTTATGTGAGATCCAAAGGAGTGATCAAAGAACTAGGGTTCAATGAGTTTCACCAACCTCTGAAGAACAATACAATATGATTGATATGATAACTCTAATCTCCAGCGATTTAGAAGTCAGAAAAGAAAAAAAAGGATCCTCTTCTATTTATAAGCTCAGGGAAGATTTACATTGATTTATTACAGATATTATTTCCTAAATAATCGGATACTCAGGAAATCATGGGAGAGAATTTCGGATTCCATCATAACTGCCTAAGATCTCTTCCACGTATTATGTGCATACGATCAGACTGGTCGTATGAAGAGACCGATCGCATAATGTCGAATATCTTCCTAGTCGATAGTCGAACACAGGTTTTGCCAGGTGTCAGCCACGTGCAATTAATTCCTGCCATGTCATTCACTTCTGATTTCCCCCCCCCCCCCCCAAGTTTCTTTAGTGCGACCAGTAATAAAGAAACTTAAGGGAACAACCGTTCATCTTCCCACGTCTGTCAGAGCCCCCGTGCATTTTCGAAAACCATGATATAATTATGTCTAATCAAGCCTTTTCGGTTTCCAAAAAGGCAATCTGACGGCTTGTCCACTTCCACACGTTTCGAAAGTGGGAAGTGATGATTACCGCCTTTTGGCTGTCCCTTCGATCTCTATAAGTAGGCCTTTCTTCTCTTTCAAGAAATTTTAACCCATCACCTTTGCCAGAATCTTCAAGAACTTGCACCAGTGTTCAGAACTTCGAAAACCAGTCTGGCGTTGTGCCGCAGGTCTTCCGATTCAAGTTTCCATCTTTCTCCGAATCCTCATTTCGCCCAGGTAAGAACTTTGTTCTTTAAGCTTTTTATTACGCCATGCATGCCGTTTTGGTGCTCTGCTACTTCTGTGTTCTTGAATAGGGTTTTAAGGGTTTCTTGGTATAAGCCATCTATTGCTAGGTAAAAGTGCGTTTTTATGCTTTGCATAGATCAGGACTATAGTTTGATAGTGAGGATCTCTGGTTTGGGATGTTAGGTTGACAAAAGATTCAACCTTTAAGCTAGGTGAAAAAACCGAAATTTTTTCCCGCCCTTCAGGAGTCGAAAAAGTTCTTTTCAGAAAACATTTTTCTTTCCTTTTTGTTTCTATCCGCCTTTTAAACTACCCACGTTGAAGTTAGTGTAGAACTAGGATGTTGCTGGTTATTTAGGCACGAGCAACGTTATCCCAGCTCTTCCCACTACTTCGCGGATTGTGTCTTATCTCCTCCATTGTCTGTTTGCAGTTCATATGCAAGACCCTTGGGGGGGAGAAAGACCTATCGAAGATGAACTCTTGGCCCAACTTCTCGAGGGCGAAGAGAATTCATCCACATTGATTCTAGAAATTCCATTTTCACGTCCTAACCCAAATCCTCCACCAGCTCCTGCTCAGAAAATGGCCAGAACAAAAACCAAGGCTAAAAAAAGACGCAACCCTTACTCTCCAAGTCAGCCTCCTGCTGATGCTCCCTCGACCAGTGGTCGAGGTGAATTCCTTCCGAAACCGAAGTTCAGAGGCTTGCCCGTCCTCGCCATGCTGACCAGCCGGCTGTTGAGTGGCATGTGGTACGCCCAAGTATGGTGACAATTCGCATGATCAGCAATTATTTAAATAAGTATAATCTGACGGGGATAACCCTAGTCAGACCTTCCATCGACCAGCGAGCCAACCTGCCAGGGGGGGCTTATAGCGCCTGGTCGAGATACCATATCGAGGCGGGTGCTACCCTGCATCTTCATACATTTTTCCAAGGGGTGGTAAACTACTTTGGGGTAGCCCCTTTTCAAATTACCCCGAACGGGTATAGGATGCTGGTCGTGCTCTATATCCTTTATAAGCTCAAGAAATGGCCAGCCCCCTCTCCTCACGAGGTCAATTATCTGTTTGATCTCAAGTCTAACCCCAACCAGGATGGCACGGGGTTCTTTCATTTCTGCCACCAGGAGACTGGACGCACTTTTCTGTCCGACACCACTCACATCTTCAACGTGGGGAAGTATCATCATGAGTACTTCCTTACGCCTGACATTGTCGCGAATAATCTAGCCTTCACTCAAGGAAGTAAGGAAAATAATGATCCTTAAAACAGTAGTTCCTGCGCTTTAAATCTTTCTTGTCGTAATACTTCACTGTTCCATTGTGTTCCAGGTCCATGGTTACGCCCGACCCCCACTCCAGGAATGGAGTCGAGGGCAGCACTCTTAGCCAGTACGTCAAATGCTGCTAAGAGTGTAAAAACTTGATTGATGAGGCTAACCTTAGGTTGGCTGGCCTTAAGGGCTCCCAACCTGCGACCAGCGAACCCACGGCGGGTGGCGTTCGCGCTGATGTGGGATCTGAGCAGGGACCCGAGCAGCAACCTCAGGGGCCTCCTAGAAGGAGGCCAACTGGGGTTACAATCAGGGAACCTGCTGTTCCCCACCGAGCAGCAGAACCTTCGGTCCCCAAGGGCAAGGGGAAACAAAAGGCTATTGAGCCTACCGAACAGTCTGACGACTCGTCGGAAGTAAACGGTATATCATTCTCGTTTTTGAATAATCTGCCAATTCCTTCCCATCTATTTGATGGGGACGACAACTTTAGGAGCGCCCCTTCTTTAAACTCAGATTTCTTCCATGAACTAGGTAGTTCAGTAGATAATGTTACAGCCAGTAGGTGTAGCTCGGGTATTTTACTCGTAATCCTTTCACATTGATTTCTGCTCTTCATGATCCTTTAATCTAACAGTTCGAATTGTTTTCCTTTGTGCAGGTATGGACTCTGAGGACTTCTTCGAGCATTACCAAACTGTTGCTGCTACCTCTGTCCCGGAGGACAGCAAAAGGGCTCGAGGGGAAAGCAGTAAGACCCCCTCGAAGAAGGCTCGAACAGAGGACACTCCCGGCGTTGGCCCTTCTAAGGAGAAAACGACACCTCCGCCTCCTACCAAACAGTCATCGCCTGCGCCTGCGAATCCACAGCCTTCTTCTAGGGCCGCTGGTAGAGAGACTCTGGACAACTTGTCCGAAGGCTCCCTGTCCAGCCTCGTGGTTGGGTCAGCCAGGGAGAGAATCTACAAGCTCTCGAAGCACAGACGCAGCCAGGTCGCCATCAATGAAACTGCTTCAATGGAGGCCGACCAAATCATCAACCGAGGGTTGAACGAAATAGCCAGCGTAAGTCAATTTTTGTTGTTTCATCATTTATTCTGACTTCTATTCCTTACTTTTTCATTTTTTGTTTTCAGGGACTGCTGGCTGGCGCCGTACTGGGGCGCTGGTTTCTTGCGAGCAGAACTTTGACTCCAGGCTTGCCCAATCCAAGCAAGCACTTGAGGATGAGAAGAAAAAGCTGCTCGAAGAGAACAAGGAGCTGTGCAAGCTGAATGAGCAGTTATGTGAGGACCAAGCCAACCTCACCCAAGAGCTTCAAGAAAGTCAATCAGCCATGAAGAAAGCTATCGATGAGCGGTACAAATGGAAGGAGCATTCCATACTCAACACCCAAGAGTGCAAGCAGCTCACACTCGATCTAACCGCCAGTAGGGATGAGGCAAAGAAGCTTGAGGAGCGGGTGCGCGAGCTCGAGGAGGACAGAGTTAAAACTCTGAAGAAGTACAAGGAAGCCACCTTCCTCTGCTTCTATGACTTCTGGAAGCACAATCGGGAGGACAACATTAACTATCTCTCCGAGCGGTTGCAAAGGACGCTGATGGTGCAGTGTGCTGCTCGGCTGGAGGCGGAAGAGAAAGCCAAGGCCCAAACTCCTGCTGCCGATGCTACAGTTGACCAGAGTGCTCCTAATCCAGAAGACCCTCTTGCCCCCCAGCAAAATTAATATTTATATTTTTTTTCAGCTTTTATGGCCCACGGGTCTTTTTGTAAAGACAATCTTTTTTCTTTTATTGCTGTGAGGGCAGCTCTTTTGCTTGTGCTTGAACAATTACATCCGAGCAGTACTGCTTGCGGTGTAAAGCTTTTGTTCCTTTTAATTTCATATTTACATCTGAGCACTAATGCTCGCGGTGTAAACGTTTTCCTTTGATATTATAATGTTTCTTTTATTATAATACCTGTTCGCATGACCGAACTTAGCATAGTACTTTGGTTTGCTTTTTTTAAAACATTTTTTAAAAATGCTCTAAGTACCGAAGCATGCTTTCACTTATTTTGTTCATGTGTTTACGTACCTCATGGTACGCTTTGCTATCAATGTACCTTATATGCCCCCCAAGTGATCGAGGAGCTTTAGGTCCTTGGTCACTTGCCTTGACCATGACCTGTGCGAACATTACTGCTCGTTGCAAAATTTAACACTTGCAATACAACAAAACAACACACGTAATGAACAAATACTTGTAAAAATAAATATACAAAAGTTGGCAAAAATGACTGGCTGCGCACAGTCCCTTATAATCTCGTATTAAAAATGGACTAAATATGTCTTTACGAGTGATCTTAAAAAAGATCTTACATTTATAAGCGATTAGCCATACAACGTGGCCAACCCTTTTTGCAAAACTTGTAAAAAGTAAAATTTAATACAAGCCAGTCCTTTAAAAAGGACTGTTTACTGATAATACTTGCGCAGGTGTTCTCCATTCCAATAGCGTGGAACGAGATCTCCGTTTAGGCGTGCAAGTTTGTAGGTGCCCGGGTGAAGGACTTCTTCAATCTGGTAAGGTCGTTCCCAATTGGGTCCGAGTACTCCAGCAGTGGGGTCGCGGGTGTTCAAGAAAACTCGTCGTAGCACTAAGTCACCGACGTTGAATTTCCTTTCTTTTACTTTTGAGTTAAAGTACCGGGCGACCTTTTGCTGGTATGCAGCTACTCGGAGTTGGGCTATTTCTCGGATTTCGTCAATTGAGTCTAGGGACTCCATCATCAGTTGGTTGTTCCGGTCCTGGTCGTATGTTATGCGTCGATGTGAGGGGGGATCTAACTCGACAGGTAACATAGCCTCATATCCGTAGGCTAAGGAAAATGGGGTATGACCTGTCCCTGTTCGTTGAGACGTTCTATACGACCAGAGGACTTCAGGCAGCTGCTCTGGCCATGCTCCTTTAGCGTCTTCAAGCCTCTTCTTCAGAGTGTCTTTAAGAGTTTTATTCACGGCCTCAACCTGCCCGTTTGCTTGTGGATGCGCAACCGAAGAAAAACTTTTGATAATCCAGTGCCTTTCGCAGAAGTCGGTGAATAAGTCGCTGTCAAATTGGGTTCCGTTGTCTTAAACAATCTTTCGGGGCAAACCATACCGGCAAACAATGTTCTTGATGATGAAGTCAAGAACTTTCTTGGTCGTATGGTAGCGAGTGGTTCAGCTTTGGCCCATTTGGTGAAGTAGTCAACTGCTACGACTGCGTACTTTACTCCACCTTTTCCGGTTGGCAAGGATCCAATTAAATCTATCCCCCATACTGCAAAAGGCCAGGGACTCTGCATCTGTTTCAACTCGTTTGGAGCTGCTCGTGGGATTTTGGAAAATCTTTGACATTTATCGCATTTTCGTGCAAACTCCATCGAATCCTCGTTCATAGTTGGCCAAAAGTAACCTTGCCTTAGAATCTTTTTTGCCAAACTCTGCCCCTCAGCGTGATCCCCGCAGAAGCCTGCATGCACCTCTTTCATTAGTTCCTTAGCTTTTTCTGGTGTAACGCATCTGAGTAGTGGCATTGAATACCCTCTTCTTTACATAACACCATCGACTAGTATGTACCTAGCATCCCGCCTTTGTAGAGTTCTGGCTTTGTTTCTATCTGTTGGTAGCACACCATTTGTCAGATACTCCAAGTAAGGCGCCATCCATGTGTCTTCCATCCGGATTTCCATACTGGCTTCTATTGCTCGTATGCTTGGCTCGCTTAATCTTTCTACTGGCACAATGTTCAAAGTGTCAGCATCTTTCGTGCTCGCGAGTTTTGCTAAGGCATCTGCATTCGAATTCTAATCCCGCGGTATTTGTTGGAGGGTATACTTCGTGAACTGGGCTAGCAGGTCTTTGGTTTTGTTTAAGTAGGCCACCATTTTTAGACCTCGTGCTTGATATTCCCCTAAAACTTGATTCACTACCAGCTGTGAATCACTGTAAATATCAAGCGCCTTTATGCTCATGTCTTTGGCCATTCTCAATCCAGCGAGGAGTGCTTCGTATTCAGCTTCATTATTCGACGCGGTGAAGTCGAACCTAATGGCGCAGTGAAATCGATTCCCTTCCGGCATTATCAATATCACTCCTGCTCCTGGGTGGGATTCATTGGACGACCCATCCGTGAATAACTTCCACGAAGGAGCTTTCTCTTGAGGCCCAGGCGCACTAGGCTGTTCGCACTACTCGCTGTCTGGGAGTTCGGTGAACTCTGCAATAAGATCAGCCAAGACTTGTCCTTTTACTGCTACTCGTGGTGAATATGTTATATCGAAATGCCCTAGTTCGACTGCCCATTTTAATAAGCGCCTAACCGCCTCTGGTTTTTGGAGGACTTGCCGAAGGGGCTGGTCAGTTAAAACTGTGATAGGGTGGGCTTGGAAGTAAGGGCATAGCTTCCTTGAGGCCAGGATTAAACAGTATGCTAACCTTTCGATGGGAGGATATCTCAATTCTGCTCTGATCAGTCTCTTACTTACATAGTATACCGCTTTCTGTACGCCTTCCTCCTCTCGCACTAATACCGCACTCGCAGCAACTTCCGTGATCGCCAGATAAATGAACAAAGTTTCTCCTTCGATTGGCTTGGATAAAGTGGGAGGTTGTTCCATATGGGCTTTCAAGGCCTGGAAAGCTTGCTCGCAGTCTCCTGTCCATTCAAACTTCTTATTGCCCCTAAGTAGATTGAAAAAAGGGACGCATTTGTCTGTTGATTTCGAAATAAATCTACTTAGGGCTGCGATTCTCCCGGTTAAACTTTGTACATCTTTGATCCTTTCTGGTGATTTCATGTCGATCAGGGCTTTTATCTTGTCAGGGTTGGCCTCGATTCCTCTTGAATTTACAATGAACCCTAAAAACTTCCCTGATCCAACTCCGAAGGAACATTTGAGGGGATTTAACTTCATCTGGTATTCGTTCAATACATCAAAACATTCTTGTAAATCCTTCACATGTCCTTCTTCCTTTTTAGACTTTTCTAGCATGTCGTCCACGTATACTTCCATGTTTACCCCGATCAGCTCTTTGAACATGTGGTTGACTAACCGCTGGTAAGTCGTACCTGCATTTTTCAGTCCGAAGGGCATCACTTTATAACAGTATAAGCCTGTATCGGTCTGAAATCTGGTGTGATCCTCGTCAGGGGGATGCATGCTAATCTGATTGTAGCCTGAATATGCATCCATGAAGGAGAGGATCTCATGTCCTGCAGTGGCATCGACCAACTGGTCGATTCTTGGGAGTGGGAAGCAATCCTTTGGGCAGGCTTTATTGAGGTCTATAAAATCCACGCAGGTTCGCCATTTGTCGTTAAGCTTGGGAACCAGCACTGGATTGGAGACCCACGATGGATAAAATGCCACCCTGATGAACCCATTCTCCTTTAACCTTTCAACTTCTTCTTTTAAGGCTCTCGATCGATCCTTATCGAGCAGCCTTCTTTTTTGTTGGAAGGGTGGAAAAGTCTTGTCTATGTTCAGGACATGGCTGATAATTGCAGGATCTATCCCAACCATGTCTTTGTGCGACCAGGCAAAGACTTCCTGGTTTTTTCGCAAAAATTCCACCAGTGCATACTTCGTGGTTGGTTCTAGGTTTTTCCCGACCTTCACGACTCTAGTCAGGTCTTTTTTGTCGAGCTGGACCTCTTCCAGGTCCTCGACGGGTCCAACGTTTTCTTCAAAATCCCCAAAGCGAGGATCTAGATCTCTATCCTCACTTTGGGAAACACCCTATTTAGTGACTTCATCACCAGATTGGGCTTGTGTATCGATCGCCATCTGCAACTTATCTGAGGTAGTGCTCTTTGATGCTCCCTTTTTCGCCTCCGTGACTGAGCCGTTGTAGCACTCTCTGGCTTCCCTCTGGTTTCCCAACATGCGTCCTACCCCTGCGTCTGTCGGGAACTTCGTGGCTAAGTGCCACATTGAGGTGATGGCCCGTAGATCAACCAGTATAGGCCTCCCAATGACGGCATTGTACGCCGAAGGACAATCGACTACTATGAAAGTCGCGAGTAATGTCCTGGTAGCAGGTGTTGTACTTGTCGTCACTGGCAGTCTGATTGATCCAGCGAGGGCAAGTCCCTCTCCAGAGAAGCCGTATATTGTTTGGTTGCAAGGCTCCAGGTCCTTAACGGACACTTTCATGTGTTCCAATGAAGACTTGTACAAGATATTCACCGAACTTCCTGTATCGACCAGCACTCTCTTCACCATCATGTTGGCCATTTGGATATCCACGACCAATGGATTGGAATGTGGGAACCGGGCATGTTGGGCATCACTATCAGAGAAGGTTATCTCACCCTCTTCTGATCGAGCCTTTTTTGACGCGCGGTCCTCGATAGTCATCATCTCGATGTCCTGGTCGTGGCGCAGAGTCCGAGCGTATCGTTCCCTGGCCTTTCCGCTGTTTCCCGCGAGGTGCGGGCCTCCACAAATGGTTAACAGTGTGCCAGTCACGGGGGCAGGCTGCAAAGGTGGCGAGCGCTGATGCGTGGGTGCCTGCTCGTTGCCACCTGGAGCTTCTCGTTGGGAATTTCCCGAGGCCCGTATGTACCTTCTCAAGTGTCCTTGTCTAATAAGGAACTCGATTTCATCCTTCAGCTGGTTGCATTCATTGGTATCATGTCCGTAGTCGTTATGATAACGACAGAACTTGGAAGTGTCTCTTTTTGAAATATCCTTTCGAATGGGGGCAGGCTTCTTATAAGGCACACTGGAACTCGTGGCCTGATAAACCTCCCCCCGAGACTCAACTAGGGCAGTGTAGTTAGTGAACCGAGGTTCATAACGATTACCCTTGGCTCGTTTATTGTCAGAGGTGGAAGGCTCATTGTGTGGTCATTTTCCACCATTCTTGCCATTGTCGTTCCCGTTTCCCTTGCTGTAGCCGTTAGGCTTAGATCCATTGGCGGCTTTAGTGGGCTCGGCTGTCTTCTTATCCTTGCCCGAAGGCTTTCCATCGTCGGCAATGGCATCTTCGAGCTTGATGTAACGATCAGCCCGGTCCAAGAATTCCTGGGTAGTTCTCACTCCATCCTTTCGGAGGCTTTTCCAGAGGGGGGTGCGACGCCTAACCCCTACAGTTATGGCCATCATTTTGCCTTCGTCCCCCACTGTTTTTGCTCCAGCTGATGCTCGCATAAAGCGTTGGATGTAGTCCTTCAGCGATTCTCCATCCTGCTGGCGAATTTCAACCAGCTGGTTTGCCTTGGTCGGATGCATACGACATGCATAGAACTGTCCGTAAAACTCATTTACGAACATCTCCCAGGAAACTATGCTTGCAGGAGGGAACTTGAAAAACCACTCCTGCGCGGCATCAGAAAGTGTTGCAAGGAAGATCCTGCACCGAGCATCTTCTGACACTTTCTGAATGTCCATTTGTATCTCAAACTTATTGACGTGAGACACTGGATCACCATACCCATCAAAGTTCAGAAGCATAGGCATTTTAAACTTGCTAGGAGTCTCTGCCATAGCTATCCTTTGGATGAAAGGAGTGCCTTTCCTCCTATCACGGTCGATGTAAGATGTTCTTCCCCCGACCAGTTGTTGCACCGCCTGGTTGAGGGCATCTATCTGGCCCTGCATAGTGATAGGAATCGCGGTAGCCTCTGTTGCTAGGGGGATTTTCTCGCCATGTCGCTCGCGGCGATCGTTGAGCACATCTCTCAAGTCCTCGTCTCTTCTCCGCTGCTCGCTAGCTCTGAGCCGATCGAAGACATTATTTTGCTTGGGTTGCCCCCCAGCACCTCGCCTATTGGGTTGGTCATCATGAGGTGGTTGATTCCTGTTTTCACCTCTTTCGTCATTCCTCCGACCGGCATTTCCTTTGCCTGAGTCGGCCTCATTATACCCATGGCCATCTCTGAATCTTGATTGGCTATGGTGGGATCGACTGTTCCCTCGATTTCCTTCCCGGGCTGAAGCGTCCCGAGCGTTAGAGGGTGGCCTGCATTGGTCATTATGTCCCCGTGCATTATCATGCCGTGGGGGACCTCGGACCGCAGAGCCTAACTCTGAGCTCCTCCTATTACCAGGAGGATACTGACCTCTATTCGGAAGGTTCGGCTCGTCGCCCCTATGGCGTTTAGGACTGCGAGGCTGATGCTCGGTCCTATTCTGCCTCTGATGTGGGGGATTGCCGCGACCAGCTTAGGATGGAGGCTGTGCCTCAAGGTCCAGTGCGACGTCGTCATAGGGCACCTGAGGTTGTTCGGGCCTTTGTGGACTCGAGGGTTGGATAGGTGGGCTAGGATTAGGACCCCTGTTGGGTGGCCCATTTGCTGGTTGATCATGCTGCGAGGCAGGTGCAGCCTGATTCCTAGCTAATTGCATGGCTGCCTCATGGGCTGCCATGGCTTCGCTCTGGCGACGGTCCATCTCCATTTGCCTCTCACTTAACTCCACGCGCTGCCGTTCAATCTTTTGCTGCTGTCGCGCCATGATTTTGGCAGCACTTTCCTAACTAGCCCTCAGATTGGCCAGCTCTTCATGCAACGCCCCCAGGGTACTCTTCAGCATCGCGTCATCCATCTCTTCTTCCTCCTCAAATTCCAAATGCGGCTCATCCTCAGCCACGCTTGTAGGAGGAGGAGGAGGAGGAGGCGGGTTTGACGGTGCAGCGGCGGCTGCTTGTCCAGTTTTCCTTGCAGTTTTCGCCATTGGTTTTCTCAACGGTGATATATCAAGCTCTCAACGAAAGCACCAGAATGTTGACCCTGATTTTGGGCAACTGACACGGAGTCAAAATACACTTGGCGTGGATGAATGCGTTGAAAAGAACGTGATGACGAAAATAATAAGAACACAATATTTTATAGTGGTTCGGCCCCAGGATCTGGTAATAACCTACGTCCACTTAGATTCGTATTGATATGAGATCCAAAGGAGTGATCAAAGAACTAGGGTTCAATGAGTTTCACCAACCTCTGAAGAACAATACAATATGATTGATATGATAACTCTAATCTCCAGCAATTTAGAAGTCAGAAAAGAAAAAAAAAAGGATCCTCTTCTATTTATAAGCTCAGGGAAGATTTACATTGATTTGTTACATATATTATTTCCTAAATAATCGGATACTCAGGAAATCATGGGAAAGAATTTCGGATTCCATCATAACTGCCTAAGATCTCTTCCGCGTTTTACGTGCATACGATCAGACTGGTCGTATGAAGAGACCGATCGCATAATGTCGAATATCTTCCTGGTCGATAGTCGAACACAGGTTTTGCCAGGTGTCAGCCACGTGCAATTAATTCCTGCCATGTCATTCACTTCTGATTTTTGGGATAACAATTTTATATTTGAAAATATTAGTCTTAATTTAATTTGTGATCAAATTTTCAGGAAATAAAATGTATTTTTTCACAAAGAAAAAGAAAGAAGAAAGAAAGAAGAAAGAAAGAATTAAATCATACAAAAAAGTGGCATTTTGTAATACAAATCAAGCCCGAATCCGAGCCCAACCCAAACAAAACTTGCCACCAACAACCAACATGTGTGGGATTCTGATTCTCCAAGTCGAGTTGCTGCCAGCCGAGCCACCTGCCTCAGCTCCACCAGATACTTCACACGCGTCCCACCAGAGTCGTCGAAGCCAAGCCGAACCACCAGAACCTAACGCGCCTGCCAACCTACCACACCTGCCACGCCTCCCTGCCGAGCCAACCAAAAGCTGCCACATTGCCTTGTTGTCTCCCACTCCACCAGTAGCATTATTCTGATAGCCAATTAGAGCGCAACACGTGTCCCACTTGTCCCATCTTGCATCATATTTTGAAGCCACTTTCTCCACTTCCTAATGTACGAAAATACCAATTTTGGAGCAAATGTTCTCTATAAATAGGGAATCAAAACCAGTGTAATAGGATAAGATTTGAGAGTGAAAAAAAGACACTTTGTTTTTTTGTTTCTTTTCTTATTTCTAGCTTAGTTTTCTTGTTTTAGGTGACAAAAATGAGTGAACTATTTTAGAAATATTGGTGATGTTATATAGTGTAGTTGTTGTACTTCTCATTCTCAATAGTGATATTGATTCTCCTTATGCTTCATTTCCATATGTCATTTATTATTTGGTTTCTCATCTTCTAATTTCTTTTCTAAAATTATTTAGCATCTTTTACATAAGTTCATTCATGCTTTTCTTATGTAACTTAGATTGTTAATTAATCCCTAAATATCCACGGGTTATTAGCAAGCTGGAAAAGGGCATAATTATATCTGCCACGTGGAAGCCACCTACCCGGAGCTGCTATTACGAGTCTCCACCTCTTTAGCCCGAGCTAGTCAAAGGGTTAGTAAGAATACTTGAAGGCATCGGGTCAGCAATGTGGACACCACAAGCTGGAACTACATTAAGCTCGAGGTGCGGCATAGAACTGACACCCCCGACCTTTTATGAAGTCAACCACGCAATGTAAACGTGCGCATATCAGACATCACATGTCTACTCCATTCCTGAATTCTCGGACACGCAGCATAAACGTGCATGTTCAGGCACCCCACGACTGGTTTGGGCCATGCGACCCATTATCCCCCTTACCTATTGATTAGACAACACTTCATTGTCCGGTTTTAGGAATTAATCATAAGTGTCACAGAGGTGACATGATGGGTAAGAAGGTCACAGGATGACCCCCTTTACCAACACCCAGGTATCCTCTCCCTATAAATATGGAGACCCTGGGCATTGCAAGGGGTTGGCGTCTAGTTTGTAAAGAAACACCCTGTAAGGAATACTAGAGATATATCAATAATATTGGCTGGTGGACTAGAGGAATTTTAACCTTCGAACCACCTAAAAGGAAAGGAGTTATAACCTTCCCCCTGTACTATTTTCGCCAGTTTGGAATATAAATATTTACATGTTATGGTTCATTATCTAGCACTAATCCATCCTGTTTATTCATATAATTATCTGTTGCCGAAGAACCGCATCAACAGTTTGGTGCTTTCATTGATAGGATTTAGATTGGTGCTATTGCAGAAACCCAACCATGGTGGTTACTCGCTCGAGGCATGGTAATGAAGCGGATCAACGTGATGGGCAGGAGGCCCACCATGCCGCCATATCCGATGAGAAAAACCCCAAGGTTCAGGAACGACCGGGAAAGCAGCCAATGGGCCAGGGAGACATCGGAAGTTCGGCTCCCCAACTGCCAAATCCGAACCCGAATTTCTACATGGCAATAGAAATGGAAAATGCACAGTTGAGAAGTCCGATGTCGAAAGCAAACAAGCAAATCGAAGAGGTATTGGCCCGATTACCCCCTCTTACAACCGACGCTAACGTTGGAAAGAGGCATAGTGGGACTCATAAGTCCCACCGGGGTAACCGGTCCAGGCCCAGTCGGTCGGTCAGAACCTCGACTCCGAATTCTACTCCCACGTCACACCACCAGGAAACTGTGTTTGAGGAACTTCCTAGGGCCGATCAGTAATTCAGCCGATCGGTCCGGACCTCAACTCCTAGCTTGATTCCACCTTTGAGTGCACCCAGGAAGGCCCGAGGCAACTCGCGAAGGAGATCCTGGGAGGGCTCGCGATGACAGGCCGCCCCGACCAGCCGTCCTGCACCACGGTCAGACCGCTGAGCGCAGGACGCGGGGAATGGTAGAGCGGAGTGGTCGGAACCTAGCTTAATCCGCCCTGACGGGACTAGGATTGCGTCACCAGTTAGGCATCCCCCATCACCAATAAGATACCCATCTCCTCCCCGTCCAGTCCGAGACATTCCGGCTCATGGGAGCAGTAGGAGAAATCCTCCTTCCGTCGGACCTTCCCATCGCAGCCAAGCATACGGGGAAATCCCAGATCCTCACCCTCAATGACGGGCTCCGAGTTTTTCAAATGGGAGTTACTGGACTGAGAGTCATCGAAGTGACATGTCCGGCAAAGACCTGCGCCATCGTTTGAGTTCGGCTCAAAGCCCTCGGACCACCCCAAGGGCCGACCTTCAAGATCGCCTCAACTCTCAGAGAGGAGATCCAGCTAGAAATGGTAGTCGTGCTCACCAAGGGGAGGGTCTGTCGGAAGTACGTGACAGCGGGAATGTCCCACATAACCTAGCTCAAGCTAGGAGGGACAATAAACCGCCTAATGCTTACAATGGAACTGGAGTTGTTGAACAACCCCAGAACAACCAAGGAAGTAAGGACCAAACCCTAGAGCATTTAGCTCAGATGGAAGAGCTGATGAAGAAGCTCTTATCGGAAAAAGAAAAAGATGAGTATGACTCGGGGGACGAATTCGAGCTCTTCGCCCCTAGCATAGCAGCCACGGTGTATCCACCTGGTTTCCGTATGCCTCACTTGTCCAAATTCGATGGAGACGGGGACCCATCAGATCATTTGGGTATGTTCAACACCCTGATGATGGCCCACAACATCGGTCCCGAGCTAAGGTGTTTAATATTTCCTTCCACTTTGACTGGGCCAGCCAGGCAATGGTTCAAGCAGAATAAAAAGCAGTCCATCAGCTCGTGGAAAACCTTTTCTGCTGACTTCAAGAGGGCATTTCGAGCTTCTCAGGTTGCCCACATCAAATCTGACACACTGGCAAACATAAAGCAGTAGCCCAAGCAACCTTTGAAAGCTTACCTAAGAAGATTTTCCAACGTCGCGGCTCGAGCCAGAGACGCGGACGATAGTTCGAAGCTTATGTCCTTGAGGATTGGGATCCTTGTTGGGGGCGGACTCTGGAAAGAGATACAGAGAAAAGGTGTCAGCACCGTGGAAGAGTTCCTAAACAAGGCCCAAGGATGGATAAACCTGGAGGAGGCACGAGCATCGGTTGCGGGAACCAACCAAGCCTCTGATCAGCCCACTGGAGTGGGAACAGATGTCTTGAGAGCGACCCAAACTGTTACACAGAATAACCAATTGGGTGGAGGCAAGAGAAAAGGGAGCGACGAGGGCAGCCAGCACGGCCCAAAGAAGAACAAGCCCGTGGAAAAATTTAAACCAGTCTACGCGACTTACACCGAGCTCACAAACACTAGGGAGAACATTTTCCTAGCAAACTCTGCCCGCCTTCTCTGGAAGAAGCCGGAGCCTTTGAAGTACCAGAAGGCTAAGCGGGACCCCTCCAAGTTTTGTCGATTCCACAATGACATTGGCCACAACACTGACGATTGTAGGCATCTGAAGGATGAGATCGAGACTCTCATCAGAGCCAGACCCTTGGCTCAGTATGCAAGGAATAGAGTTCATGCCGGTCAACCAGCTCCAGAAGCTCCGATAAGTCAGCCCGGGTCTCGGATAAATCAGGACACCCCTCCTCCTGTGATAGGAGGAGAGATCTTCACGATCTCTGGAGGCCCCCATCTGGCCGGCACAAGCATAGGTGTCCAGAAGAGATATGTCAACGAATTGAAGGCTCATAATGGAGTGGAGTTCGTCCCGGAGCAACATCTACCCAAACAGCAACGACTGGAGAGGAAACCAATCATATTTACCGAGGAAGATGTCAGTCACGTCCAGTTCCCCCATAACGACCCTCTGGTCATAGCCACCCAGCTCGCCAACCAGAGAGTTAGGAGGATACTGGTCGATAATGGGAGCTCGGTGAACCTGCTGTTCCGGTCTACGCTGGAAAAGATTGGTTTATCTGTCACCGAGTTGAAATCCACCTCCATGATGCTATATGGATTTTCTGGAGAAGGTTCGTCAGCAATAGGAACAATCAAGCTGGTAATTACCTTGGGAGAGGGACCCCGGACTGTCTCAAAACTCCTTGAGTTTGTGGTCATCGATTGTCCCGCCGCGTACAATGCTGTTCTAGGCCGACCTACATTGATAGCGTTTGAAGCCATAACCTCCATCCGCCACCTCGTACTAAAATTCCCCTCTTCCACGGGGATATGCACGGTCTGAGGTGATCAGCTTGCTGCCAGGGAATGCTATAGCATTTCTATGAAGGGAAAATCAAGACCTGGACAGCAAACGATGACCATCCAGGGTGGGAGTGAGGAATCTCAGGAAATTGTACCTAGTCCTGAGATAAAAAACCTCAGAATGCCAGAGGGAAGGATATCATCTTAAATAATGATATCGACCCCAAAGTAGGCAAGGATAGATCCAAGCTCCAGGTCATCGAAGAGCTCGAGGTAAATATCGACCCACAAGACCCCTCAAAGGTGGTGAAGTAAAAGGAAGGCGGAGCTGATTAGGTTTTTGCAAGAAAATCTAGATGTGTTCGCCTGGTCTCATGGAGACATGATAGGGATCATCCCGAGAGTCATCATGCACACCCTCCACTTGGATAAAAACGTGCCTGCAAAGTCCCAGAAACAAAGGCGCCTAGGAACGACCCGAGCTGAGGCCCTAGAGGAGGAAGTAGCCCGGCTCTTAAAGTGCGGCTTTATCCGTGAAGCAAAGTTCCCGATCTGGGTCGCCAATCCTGTAACGCCCTACTTCCTTAGAGCCGTTACTAAGTGAGTTTAAAAACGTGCTTTCATCTCGATAATCGAGATTTTAGATCAAACAGTGTAATTAAGCTATAAACAGAGGAAAAACCTTAGAAATATTAATTTCCATAGAAAATCATAAAAGGTTTACACTTGGGATCCCAAAGTATAGTTTAGAAATGTTTACAACATATTAATTAAACCAAGTCAACTAGACGACAAAATCATAGTTCATTTACAAGCATCTCCCAAAATCCTCTGGCCGTGGCGGCCAGGCTGGCCAAACATGTACACGCCGCCTCACGCCTGCTGTACTCATGGTTGGTTGATCACCTCTGTACCCTTTACCTGGACCACAGAGCATCTGTGAGCCGAAGCCCAGCAAGAGAACCCACAATCAGATAACATATGCAACACATATATCGAACATATAAACATGCCACCAATAGCTAAACACATATGGCCTAGCCATCCCAGGCATTTACCAGGCCCTGGGTTCGCGGACCATGCCGTGAGGATATCCCAGGTATCCTTCTGGGGACTCGCCCTGGCAACTCGCACTCCACGTGCTCAGCGCTGCTCCCGGCCCCTTGCTGTTCTCGGCCTTACACTCAACGTGCCCAACGCCGTTCCCGGCCCTTCGCCGTTCTCGGTCTACACAGTTCCCGGCTCAAGCCGACCATTCACATCATAATTCACAAAGCATAACAAGCAAGCATAGAATTCTAGCATAATCAGATAAAGGGCTATGCCCCGCAGTTCTAACATATTGGGCTCGGCCCTGCATACTAATCCATTCAATCACACTGGGCTCAGCCCTGCATATCATTTCGTTCAAACACATTGGGCTCGGCCCTGCACACAAGCTCTATGGGAACAAGGGTTCTCTTACCTGAGTTCCGAGCTTTCTGAGCACCGATGTCCCGAGCACAGTCCTCAAACTGGAGCCTCGTCAAAATCCCTTGCTGAATTCAATCCTTGTAGTTGATCCTCAAGCCTAAGCTTCAAGCTCCTATAGTATCACAGCTGAATTCCCCTAGACCTTCAAGTTGATTCCCATTGTTTTCCTTGTGTTTTTCTTAGAGAGTAAATGGGAAGGGAGGAAATAGAGCTATCTTTGGCTGAGAAGAGAAGTATAAGTTGGTTCCTAGAGTTTCTAAATAATTCCTCTTTTTGTCTTATTTGACTTAAGTCTAAAGGGTTACCTCAAGGCTCGGGGTACCAAAACGTCCCCGAGGGCAAAATGGTAAATTTCCCCAATATTCCCGCCTAGACATTCTATCCTCAAATATATCTCTAAATATTTATTTTCATGTCCCGATAATCCCATAACACACCTAGTACCGAAATTACCCCTCGACTCGCCCCGAGTCGGAATCTCAACCCCGTTGTGACCCTCTGGCTAACCGCTCCCCAGGACTGTCTCGGATCGTGCTGCACAGACATTTCACATATATACAACATATATCACATTCACACCCCTAATATCCAGACGGGGCCAACATGCACATTTAACTCACTAAACATGCATCACTATCATATATTCACATTAATTCACCCATTAACACATTAAAGCATAATAAATCATTTATTGCCCTCCAGGCACACTAATCAAGGCCCTAAGCCTGATTAGCAAATTCAAGTCGTTACAAATCCTATATTGGTCCTGAAGTCCAACGGGAAATGGCGGACCTGCATTCACTTTTACGATCTGAACAAAGCCTGCCCCAAAGATTGCTTCCCCATGCCAAGGATTGACCAATTGGTAGATTCCACGGTGGGGCACGAGCTCATGTCTTTTATGGATGCATACTCGGGCTTTAACCAGATCGCCATGAATTCCGCAGACCAGGAACACACTAGCTTCATGACCCGAAATAATTTTTATTGTTACAAGGTCATGCCTATCAGGCTGAAAAATGCAGGAGCTACGTACCAGAGGTTGGTAAATAGGATGTTTACCAATCAGATCGGGAAAAATATGGAAGTGTATGTTGACGACATGTTGGTCAAGTCAAAAACTGTCGATAACCATGTCTCCGATCTGGAGGAATGCTTTAAGATTTTGAGGGAATACGGCATGAGGCTAAACCCCCAAAAGTGTACTTTCGGGGTTGCGTCAGGAAAATTCCTAGGTTTCATCGTCAATACCAGGGGAATAGAAGTGAACCCCGATAAGATCAGGTCGCTACTCGAGATGCCCTCACCCTGGTCGCGAAAAGATGTTCAAAGTCTGACAGGAAGGGTGGCGGCCCTTAATCAGTTTATTTCTAAATCTACTGACAAGTGTTTGCCATTCTACAACCTGCTCCGGGGAAATACAAAATTTGAGTGGACCGAGGAATGCGAACGTGCCTTCCTCGACCTGAAAGCACATTTAGCCGAGCCGCCCGTATTGTCCAAAACAACGGTAGGAGAACCTCTTTTCCTTTACCTAGCTGTCACAGAAGATGCGACTAGCGCCGTACTAGTCTGAGAAGAAGACCGGTCTCAAAATCCAGTCTATTACATTAGCAAGAGGCTTCTCGGAGCTGAATCTTGGTATCCATTGATGGAGAAGATGGCCTTCTGCCTTATTACGGCCTCCCAAAAGCTCAGACTGTATTTCAAGTCCCACTCAATACACGTCATAACCGATCAGCTTTTAAGGCAGGTTTTGCAGAAACCTGAAGCATCGAGACGTCTGTTGAAGTAGGCTATCGAGCTCGGCCAATTTGAGATACTATACATACCATGAACTGCTATAAAAATCCAGGCCCAAGCTTGATTCTCAAGTGATCCTAGCTTGATTCCTTAGTCTCCAAGCTTTCAAATCTTCAACTCTTGCACCAATTCTCCAAGAACCCCCACTAGTTTCTATGACACCAAAGGGGAAGAGCAAACTGACTAGGGAGAGAGAGTGCAAGGGAGAAAGGTTGAGAGTGTTTCTAATGTGTTCCTCAGCTAATTCTAGAGTCTTGTTTTAGTTTGAGTTTATCCTAGCTGCCTAAAGACCAAAATGTCATCAAGTGTATCTTTAATGTCTTAATGCCACCAAGGGCAATCCCATCATTCGCCATATCCTGCTAATTCCTCGAGTGTTCCTATAAATCCCCATTTAATCCTGACATACCAAAATAATTACTAATAATTACCTGTTACCCAGTAAATCCCAAGCACATGTCAAGTTTCTCAAAACACCCCTAGGCTCAGCTCGAGCCGGGTATGTGACCCCCTTGTGACTATTCCGCTAATCCGCTCCCTAGGACCCTCTCGGACCACACATCTCAAATATATCCCCATAATACTGGGTTCTCACTCACAATACAAAGATAATTACATTTATGCCATCAATGGGAAAAAATTACAAACATGCCCCTACTCACAAAAATGGGCCCACGTGCATATTTAATACACACAAACATGCATGTCTAATCGCATTACCAAAAAATTCATTTATATCACATCATCAAGCATATAATCCTTTACTCATTCATATAATCCCAATTAGGCCCTCCAGGCACTATAGTCAAGGCACTCAGCCTTAATATAAAATTTGGGATGTTACAACTATACGGAAGAAAGTGTCGATCTCCAATCAACTGACATGAGACTAGTGAGAGGAAATTCTTGGGATTAGATGTGGTAGACCAAGCTACGAAGGACATTAGGTCGATTAGTCATAGGTTACAATCCTCCATAGATCGACAACGTAAGTATGTCGTTCATCGACGAAGAATGTGTTTTCCTAATATAAAAGCTATGAAATTTGGTAGAATGTTAATTTAGGCATGCATAAGGTTCAATGTAAAATTGTTGATGAAAATTTCTTATTATTTAAGAGAAATTATTTTTCAAGATTTGCACTAAAATCTGGAAACAAAACTTCTGGGCAGCAAGGACTACCCAGATTTCTTCAACTATTTGAATAGATTTTGTTACTCCAAAAATTAAGAAATTTTGAAGGAAGCTAACTTAGACATGTATAACAATCTCTGTAAAATTTCATAAATAACCGGGCTATGGTGTAAGAGAAATAAATTTTTAAAGTTACCTTAAAATTTGGGAAAAACTTTTGTGCAGTAAGCACTGCCCAGATTGCTTTTAATATTTGTAAAATTGTAAAGAAAACTGTTCACAGTTTAAGAGAAATGTTTTTTCTAAGTTTTCCCTAAAAGCTGAAAAGTAGTAATTTCAAACCTTAACAAAAGGTGATTTTTTAGAGGATAGTTCTCTTAACCTAAAACAAGTTTTGACACGAGGCTTTCGCCTAGTCCCTGTCCTTGTGACACAAAATACGTGAACGATAGTTTAAGGGTTCTTGCCAAAAACTCAACTTAGGGCAAAATTTTAAAAATGAGACTTTTCCCAGGGTGATAAAGGAGCTGGAACATCTGACATGGTGTCAGGTTAGCTTCCTGTGGCTAATAACTTAGTATATGCATTGATGGACACTAGTACATCCCATTCTTTTATTGGTGCATCTTGTGTTTATAAGATAGATAGGAAGCATCAGTTTATGACAAATGTATATGGTGTATCCTTACCTTCGGGGGAGGATATGATGGTACGGTCTTGGGTTAGAGCCATACCAGTCTGGGTAGAAGGTCGATAGTTGACCATGGATTTGCTAGTTTTAGATTTGCAACTCGCACATCCGTGGATCCAATGAGTGGTGCATGAGACCACAAAAGACATGCGACTAGGGTTTCATATCTTGGAGGATGGAGTGTTGGGTTTCAAGGGTAGATTATGCGTGCATGATGATGAGGAGATCAAGAAACAAATCTTTTATGAGGCTCATAATACTCCTTACGCTATGTGTAATGCCCCAAAATCCCTAATAAGGTTTAATGGTTGGATTAGTAGGTCAGGAGGGCCATAATTGATTTATTATTCCATTCAATGATTATGTGCATGTTTATGTGAATTATATTATAATATGATGTTAAATGCATGCATGTGGGTCCACATTTCATCATAGGGGCATTGTGGTCATTTGCTCCATTGAGGGCGTAATTGTATATTTGTATGCATGTTGGTGAACTATTGTTGAGGCCACATAATAATGTGGATTTGTTCGAGCCATTCGGCATGAGACGATCTTTGAGTGCAAGTTAGCGGTTTTGTCATAACAGGTTTAAGTTCGAGGCTTGGGGTGAGTCTCGGGGTAATTTGGTGATTAGAGTGTTGCTGGGAATTAAAGGGTAATGGGATATGAATTATTGGTATTTGAGAATATTGGAAATAACAGGAATTGGAGGGTGATAATTATGATTAACGAAATAGGCGAGAAATGACGATTTTGCCCTTGGTGGCTATTAAGGGTTTTAATTAGGCTTAGGGGCTATAAGGTCTTTTCACCCTTAGGTTATATTTAGCCATTAGAAGGCTGTGGAAGTTAGCAAAACAGAGCACCGTTTCTCTTCCATTTTCCTTTGAATTTTGAAGCCCCTTTTGAGGAACCAAGCTAGGTAATTAAGTCTTGATAAGCTAGGGTTGTGTTCCACCATTGAAAAGGGTCTAATTCTGAGCTTGGGTAAGTTTTTAACAATCGAATCTCTTGTTCTTGCTCTGTTTTCATTTGGTTTTCTGTTTGTTTCTTGAGTTGGAAAGTTGAGAATTCAATGGGGTTTTTGGTAAAGGTTACTTGGGTTATGATGTCTAGGTCATGTGTAGGTGGTTTTTGGGTTCAATTGGAGGTTTAAATGGAGTTTTGAAGCTTGTTTTTTCAGGTTGGAAATGGAGGAATTGAAGAAGGGAAGAACCAGGGCAATTCTGCCTGGCCCTAGCGCTACAGCGCCCAAAGGGTAGCGCTATAGCGCTAGCCAGGGCAAAACTTCCCTACCTGTAGCACTGGGGTGCTATGGGGGCAACGTTGTAGCGCCGCCCTGTTTTCTCTGATGCATATTTTGGGCACTTTTGAGGGTTTTTGGTTCGGGGTTTCAATTCCTAAGGCTCGTAATCGAATCTACTCACCATTTGGGTACAATTCGGGGTCCTGGGAGTGAGGTTTAGGTCAAGACCCTTTTATTGTTGAATTTCATTAATGGAAGTTATAATTGGTTATGACTAGGTGACCACTAAGGGATCAAAGGATCGATCGTTCTCAAGGGTTGTTTAATTATTATTTCTCGCTCGAACCAGAGGTAAGAAAACTGCACCCTATATGTGACATGCATGGTTATTATTGAGGCATGTTGAATGTTTAAATGTGGACATTGATTGCATATCAAATGCTTAGAAAATCTTGCTCACTTGTGCATGGCACTGACTAATTAGTCACAATTGACAATTGTATCAGTATTAACTATGAAGCTATGACTCACTAGTCAAGTTCAACAGTAGTACTGAGCACTGGTCATATGGTATTGACTAATAAGCCAAGAACGGCCTTAGCGTGTTTAATGCAAGCTGAAAAAGATTAGATCTAATCGACATATGCATTGAATGACTCATCATGAGCATTAATGCCAGACCGACCTCAAGTTTGATGAAAACTAAAAGCGCTTGTCTAGCCTGTGGCTAGTCACTTAGAGCTAGGGCCAGAAGGCCAAGGTGACTACATCGTCACATGGCTATGGGTGCTGAGCCCCGTAGTGACTACTCATCAGTCACTCATCTGTTTATGCTAGTAACTACTCATCAATCATTCATCTGTTTAAGCTAGTGACTACTCATCTGTTTAAGCTAGTGACTACTCATCAGTCACTCATATGATTAAAGTTAGTGACTTGCTCATCAGTCGCTCATTATGGCTAACAGAACCACAAGTGTTAAATCACTCATCTGATTAGAGCTATACGCTGCATCATGGCTAACAGAACCTCAAAGTGTTAAATCACTCATCTGATTAGGATTGACTTGATTCTCATCCATTCAGGAGGGCAGCATTCCTCATCATGGATCCCATATCATTATCTAAACTTATTTGCATGCATGAATAAGGCTATCATTGCTAGGCATGCACATTATGATTTTGTAACATGTTATTACTGTTCATGAGCATATTGAGTTTTCTTGCTGGGCTTCGACTCACAGGTGCTATTGTAATGGCCCAACTATTTCTAAGACCTTGGACCATTAAAACTACTAGACATAGCTACTATTTTGGGAAACATACATAAGAAATAACATAACTTTATTAAAAACCCCAAAATAAATATTGCGCAAAATACAAAATAAAATATAAAATACGGTTTGGGTACCCATTATTTAATACATAAATCATAAACCATAAACTTAAATCACTTGTTTAAAAACTAAATGCGGAATTACATCAAAAACATAATTTAAAAGACTAAAAATTAACGTCATCCTCGATCGACACGTAGTCCATTGAATCCATTCATCCTTAACACACAAGCCAAGCTGCCAAGAAACCTTCCACTTTCCATAATCATTTTCCTGCATCACACTAAAAAATAAAGGAATGAGCCTAATGCCTGGCAAGGAAAATCTACTAAAAGCATACATCATAAATCATAAACATAATACTATATCATAAACATATACTATAAAACATATGACTATAAAAACATATATCATATAGGACTACAAGATTAATGGTCATTAACTCATTAACATGGCATGTGATAAACCATCTAGGTCCTCTGTCTACTAATCGAGGTAGGTTAGATCACATGGTAGTATATGATAACCCATCTAGGTCCTCTACTAGTCGAGGTAGGGTAAATCATAACTCTAAACCATGTAAATGATAAATAATCTTGGGGTTTGCTATCTAAGCAACTATAAGCCCCAAAAGACTACAAGACATATTCATACATATTTATACATATCGTAACATAAAACATATAATAACATAAACATATCATAACATAAACATATAAGCACATAAAATTCATCCTATTTTCCTTACCAAAGTTGGGATATTTGGGAACAAGAACGGGATTAGAACACTCCTATAAACCAACAGTAAAAATGGTGAGTATCTCTAAAGAATAAAGATGAAATGAGAACTAAACCATCAAGAAGAAACTTACCAAGAAGAAAAGTTCCAAGAAACCTAATACCTAATCAAGAATCATAAACAAGAGTTAGAATCTGAATAAAAGAAAACTAAAGAACCATCAAGAACTGAACTTAGGGATAAGAATACCTTGAATGATCTTATGGATTGATCTAAACCTCAATACCGAAATCTCACTATATCTTACTTCCCAAGTGTTTGGAAAAGCTTAGAATGATAAAGCTTTTAACCCAAAACCCAAGTGTATCTCTCTATAGTAACACTAGCAACTTGGAGGCTCTGAAGACTACTTGAAGAATGAAGAAAATGGCTAAGTATTAGGTCCTATCTATAGAGTTCAAGGAGTAAAACTAACCCCTTTTAATTTGAATAAATAAATGATTATAAAATGAAAAATATTTGAATTTTCGTTCAACAGACACCCTTGTCTTTTGCAAGACACCTGGTGGCAGCTCCAGCTCCGGGAGTGGTTTTCTTCAAAACCCTCAGCCTCTTTACATGTGGTCCGGTTTTGAGGGCTTCCTTTAGTTTCATGTCTTCGTCTGCAAAGGAGCGAGCAGAAAAGCCAGACCCAAGAAATGTTAGTCAATATAACATAAACTAAAGATTAATAGTACAAGAACCCTACCCTTTGAACTAGAGGAGGAAACTACTTTGATCGAGCCTAGATTATGAATCGGGCTGGGTAAAACCTCTAACTCTTGATTATCGAAGGAGGGGGGGACTCTAGTATTATTACATTTTGAGATCTACAGGGTTCAGCCTCCTCATCTGGACTAGACTCATGCTCGGCCTACCTAATACTCGGGGTAAAAACACCATGACATAGGGAAGGCCATGACAAAAGGTTTGTACCGTATTCTTCAAAAATAGTGGACAAGGTATAATCTACCACTATAGTACATGTGGGGTAGTTATGATCGTGGCATACGACCAATTGGTCAACACGCTGAAGAAGGGTCACATTCAGGTCTGAATCTATTGGATGTCGACTTATGAGTTGCCTCAGATTGAATCGGACTAGCCTAAAACTGGTAGCAGCCGGGTTTATTTCTCTATATGGATTACCTTGGCCGGAGGTGCTAGGTGTTGCCCCTGATTCATCACGACCTTGACCAGAATTCTGATTATCTTCAGGAACTCTTCTTTTACGCACCAACTATGCGACCTTCTCTTTAATTTCAACATCCTCAGCGACTGAAGGGGGCTCTTGGGGAGGAGGGACCTCGGACTCTGAAATCTATTGTTTGATCCTCACAGATCAGCTTGCAGGCCATCATGGTGGCATCATTCACCACCATCCAGAACTTTTTCTCCTTGGCAGGAGTCGATAAGAGTTCAGGGAGAGCTAGAGCAAGGTGCAACTCCGCTCTCCATCCAACGAAAGGCGTGCAACAAGTACTTTGGAGCTCATCTCGATCCTGTGACTCGGCAAGATTTTGTTCACCTTGCCCTAAGTCTTTATCTGAGATTTGATATGCTCGGCCTCGAAGAAGGTGTCGGGGCCAAGCACTACCTGCCTATCCATCACTGGGCCAAAGTGGGGAATAGGGGTTTCAAAGGCGACCTGCTTATCTTTATTTTTATTTTGAGAGGATGAGCTCACCACTGATTTCTTCTTCTTGATGGCCATAATTTAGTTCTCCTGGCGACAAAGAGGCCTATTAGAGGTGACCTAAGATATAACCTCGTTGTGACATTAATTGAGGGAAACCTAGAGTTTTAGATTCGGTTTACTCGACCTAAGATACCTACGAGCTAGATTCTCACCTAATGTGCCAGAACTAAATTAATGGGCCCATGAACAGTTTTATGTTTTAAATAAAATATATTATTTCCTTTTGATTGGTTTTACACCTTAACCTATTAATAACACTTAGATGCACATTTATAACAAAAGAACTCGATTAGCGAGTTAAGCATGGTTTAAAGTTCACAGTAACAGTCTTGGAGTAACTAGGGCGTTACACTGACAGTCTTCTCGCTCGTCCTGCGTTTAAAGGGGAAAGGAGTTACGCCCCCTTCCAAGATGACTTTGGGGCCTAGAGCAACGAGCACCTGAAGGCTGGTGCTTTCCTCCCTCTAGACCAATATTTCATAGATTTTTTAAACTACATAAAATTGTCTCCCTTCCAGCTTCCCCCGAACTGCTACAAACTTCTGGCAAGACTAAAGTACCTGTTTCTAAGGCACGAGTGGGAGGTCCCCACTCCAGCAGATATTTTGTATTTATTCTACCTCAAAGCAAGCCCCGAGGAGAAAGGGCAAGGTGATGGGTTCTACTACCTTACGAGGTTTCCAAATTCCACCTCTGTCATCGAGCTCCCCCTCCATCCAAATGTCTATACGGATTTATAATTTATGTCGAATGGATTCAAGAACTAGGAACATTGGTACTTCAACCATCCTCGTAAGTCATCTATCTTTGTAATTTCAACACGTGAATTTTGACCATTTTATTGAATAATAAAAAAAAAATTGCATCTGTTCTGACTGAGTTTGTCCCTCATGTAGCTATATTCGCCAGGACAGACAAATATGTGACCCTTGGGGGTTAGTATGAGACATTGTCCAGTCTTCTCCCCAGGGAAAAGGACTATCGCCAGGTCGTGAATGATATCATGATGTTGGCCTGTAAACTGAGCGGCGAGGGTCAAACACTAGCTCTGAGGACCCGAGCTCCTCTTCCGGTTATCCTCGAGCTTCCCTCCTCTCAAGAAGCTTTGCCAGCTGCTGAGGACACTGACAAGGAAGAGGTCGAGGTGCCTCTTGTGTGGAAAAGACGGGTTTCCAAAGCTGATCAGGGACCCAATCCTGACCGAGCTGTGTCAGGGGCAGCAGCCGGCTCCTTCGGCCAAGGTTACCCATACCTCTTTAGAGAGTTAGATCGGGTTGCTGCCAGCTTTAGGTTAATCGGCCTTAACCCTAACTAGCTCATTAGTCATCATCCTACTGATCCGGATATAAATGTAACCCTTCTTCAGTGTGTGGATCATTTGGTGATGCGCTACGACCATAGTTATCCTAGGGGAACTATTGTAGTCGACAACACTAAGCTTTAGATCCTCTATCTTTGAAGAATACAGGACTAATCATAGGACCTATCCCTCTCAGCTTCAGGGTGCATTTGCTCCTAGGTTCAGGCAGTGTGTAGATGAATCCAGCCCCAAGGAGGGACCTGAACCCCTTAGGATCCCAGAGATTGTAGCCTTAGATTCCCCCTCCACCCCATTAATCCAAGAGTTGGAGGTCGTGTCTAGCCTGGTCCATACACCCAAGTTGATCATAATAGATTCCTCTCCTAGCCCGGAGGGTAGGATCCTTGCCTCTCTCTTTATATATATATTCTATACCTTTGAAACATTACTCATGTGAATTAACTTCTCTTTGTTCTTTTCAGGTGAAGAGATGGAATCGATAGAAGCTCTTAATTTAAGGAGTGCCTTCCAGGCTTGAGGGTCTGGAACTGGTCCTATCGTGAAAAGGCCCACGATGGCGAAGAAGGCCACCCCTAAAATGGGGGGTACTACAAACTCCCCTCCAAGGGTAAAGATCCGAGCTCTGCTCGACTGCCAGCTCCGGTGACAACTGTCACCGTTCAGCAAGTTCCTCCTCCTCCTCCCTGACATATGCCTCCTTCTCATCCCCAAGTAATTCAAATCGAGGCCCCTGTCGACCAGAGCCAAGGCTCTCTCATCCGGATACCAGTCGAGCCACACAACCTAGACAAGATTCCCAAAGCTTTTCAGGGTATCGTATATGAAACGGCGAGTCACATGGTGGGTCATGCATACAAGGCTAGTGCTAGGGATCTGAGGGCCATAGAGGAGTGCAGCCCGGAATATGTCCTCGAGTCTGCTATGGGGATGAATCTCACTGTGAGTTTCTTTCCCATTGTTAATCTCTTATTATCATGTTTATTTTTTACTAACTTGTTTTGTTATTCTGTAGTCCGTTTTAGCCCAATACTGAAGCATAGCTCGAGTCAAGGCCAGAAACGAAGAACTCCGGGTTGAGCTGACCGCTACCCAAGTCGCCCTGAACACTGCTCCGGAGAGTGAGCGTGCCGCCAAGGCCGCCCTAACAGTTTCCCAGGACAGTGAGCCTACTGCTAAGGCCGCTCTGACTTCTTTTCCGGAGGGCGAGCAATCCGCAAAGGCCACGCTGTCCGCCTCTCAGGCTCAGGTCGGAGAGGCAAGCCGCCGTGCTGATCAGCTTCATGCTGAGAACAATGAACTCAAGGCGAAGCTTGTTGAGGCCCAGGCTAAGGCCAAGGAAGAGGCGATTCTATCTTCGTCAACAATGGAGGAGATGCTTTACCGTTGATGGGCATTCAACCAGGACAAGAACTTCTCTTTGATGGAGTTCGAGCTGTGGAACTCGTATCTTGCCAAATTCAAAACCCAGTTTGCACAAGAACCTTCAGAGACTGGCGAGGCATCCGGAGCAGTTGAAGGAGATGGAGAGGAGGTTTCTTCCATGGAGCGAGCTTGCAGAGCCCAATACCTTGTATTTAAGATTTTCTTTCGTAATCATCATGTATTTTCTAACAATCCTTTGGGATTTAAGACAATTGCATCTAGGCTCAGCTCGAGGTTTTTTCTTTATTTGAATATACATTTTAACCTTTGATCTGTTTATCTTTCCTCTATCATTTTCTCATGTTTGTGAATCATTGGACCCTTGTACATTCGAAGTCTTAGGGATCGACTTTAGATCGAGATAGATTATATCAATCTTGGTTGTATCCAAGATTTTGCTCGCTTATTTGCGCCATACCTGTTAATAATTAGGCCTCGAACCTGGTTATGTCCAGGGTTTTTAATGATTTAAACTTAGTTCGTACTAGATTTATTGAAAATTCGAGCTTTAAAAAGTCGTTGAATAATCAATTTTTCCAAACTTCTATGCTTCAGACCTAGTTATATCAAGGGTTTTAGATGATATAAACTTAGTTTGTGCTAGGTTTATTGAAAACTCAAGCTTTAAAAAGCCATTGAATAATCAATTTTTCCAAGCTTCTAAGTTTCGAACCTGGTTATATCCAGGGTTTTAGATGATTTAAACTTAGTTCGTGCTAGGTTTATTAAAAACTCAAGCTTTAAAAAGCCATTGAATAATCAATTTTTCAAAGCTTCTAAGTTTTTAATCCTATTCGAGTAGACTTAATTTCTTATTATATTTTTTTGTGAAGAACTTTTCACTAAAAATCCTACTGACCTCGGTTATGTGCCCCCCAAGTAACCACAATGTATAAACTTTCCTAGTAGCTTTTACAAGTATGAGAACACGAACTCGCAATAATAAAGCTAAGAAATGGTTTTTTTATCCATCTATTATTTATTCAAATGGCTTTTATAAATAAGCCTTACATTGATGGTAGCATTATTGATAATACTTTTTCAAGTGAAGAGCATTCCAAGTCTGTGGGACTATTTCCCCATTCAGTCGAGCTATCTTAAGAGTTCCCTTGCGTAAGACTTCTACGATCTGGTATGGTCCTTCCTAGTTCAGGCCCAACACACCATCCTTTGGGTCTTTATTCGCCAAAAATACTTTTCGGAGAACCAAGTCGCCTAATCCAAGTCTACGCCACTTGACTTTTGAATTAAAATAGCGAGTGATCTTTTCCTGATAATGGGCGAGCTGTAATTGCGACTCCTCTCGTTTTTCCTCGATCAAATTGAGAGATGCGTTAAGTAGCTCGTTATTATGTTCTTGATCAAATGTCCTTTTCCTGTGAGTGGTGACCATGGCTTCAATTGGAAGCATGGCCTCACTTCTGAAAGTTAAGAAAAAAGGAGTATGCCCCGTGGAGGTCCTATGAGAAGTTCGGTAGGCCCAAAGTACTTGCGGGAGCTGTTTGGGTCATAATCCTTTGGCTTCGTCTAACCTCTTCTCCAGGCTCGCCTTAAGGGTCTTATTAACAGCCTCGACTTGCCCGTTGGCTTGTGGGTATGCTACCGACGAAAAACTCTTTGTTATGTCGTATTTTTCACAGAAGTTTGTGAAGAGATCACTATCGATCTACGTACCATTGTCTGACACGATCTTCTTAGGGAGTCCAAATCGAGAGATGATATTTTTCACCAAGAAATCCAGGACCCTCTTTGAGGTGATGGTTGCCAGAGGTTCTGCTTCCACCCACTTCGTGAAGTAATCGATCGCCACCACCGCATATCGAACTCCTCCTTTTTCCATGGGTAGGAAACCTATCAGGTCCATTCCCCATGCTGTGAATGGCCATAGAGAGGAAATCATTGTTAGCTCGACTGGAGTATCTCGGGCAACTATGGCGAAACGCTAACATTCGTCGCACTTCTGAACATACGAGATTGAATCTTTGGTTAAAGTGGGCCAAAAATAGCCCTGCCTCAGTACCTTCAATGTCAGGTTTTACCCCGCAGCATGATCTCCACAACAACCTTCATGTATTTCTTGTAAAATGGTTTTGGCTTCCTCGGACAGAACACATCATAGGAGAGGCAATGAATGACCACATCGATATAATGTTCCATCGACTATTACGTACCGTGGAGCTTTGTAGAGTATTTTTCTCACTTCTTTTCTATCATCAGGTAACTTTCTAGTTGAGAGGTATTCCATTATGGGAGTCATCTAGGTCGGTCTTATGTCGATCATTCCGACCTCCATCGCTTCTCCCGTAACACTCGGGCTCTCCAAGAACTCCACCGGTACCACATTCAATGTCTCAGCCTTTCTTGTGGTAGCAAGTCATGCCAAAACATGAGCGTTAGAATTCTGATCGTGGGGTATCCATTCAACAGAGTTATATTCAAATTCAAGCATTTCTCCCTTTACCTTAGCCAGGTAGGCCACCATCTTGGTACCTCGTGTAACGTCCTGCCTTTTTGGGTACCTTTAAACGACTCAGGTCGGGATTTTTCCCCCGGGTTAAGAATATTATTTTAAATAATATTATTTTAAATAATATTATATTTTGTTTGTAAGTATTCCATGAGTTATTTCTAGCCAAAAAAATGAATTTTGTGATTTTAAAAGTCAAGATAAGACTTTCGGTCCTGGACCGACACAAAAACCCTGATCGGGTAAAAATCTCGGAAAATAAAACAAAAAATCATGGCAATTATATTTTGGGCATAAAATACATTCATAAAAGTTAAAGTTTGGTCAAAAATAATAAACCTAAAAGAAAATGGAAATTTTAGGGCATTTTGTGTTAAATGCCTAATTCTACCGAAATGGGGAATTTTATTCCATGAATGGACCTTAGGTTAAATTTTATTATGTGATTAATTAAATTAAATGTGAGAGACATTTAATTTAATTAATTAATGTTAAGTTTGGTGATTAAAACTTAATAAGAGTGAAAAAGGTGTCAAAAGCCAATTTGGACTTTTCTTCTTATGAAACATTAATAACCTTTAAAAAAAAATGAAATGATCATATATGTAGCAAAGAGTGGCCGGCCATGTGGTGTTTTAGAGTGGTGTGAACCCAAATTTTATAAAATTTAATAGCCATTTAATTAAGAGGTCAAGTGGGCAAGTGGGTAGAAAAGCACTGAAGTACCTTGTGATATTTTGAAGAGTATTGTGAGCAATTCCCACACTAAGAACCGATCACTCTCCATCTCTCATTCACTATCATCTTTTTTTGAAGACCTCTCAAAGTGTTCTCTCCATTTTTCAAGCCCAAGAACACCAAGGAAACTTTGAGGCTAAGTCTTGGTCTAGGAAGTATTTTCCCTAAGGTAAACTTTCACTAATCTAGGCTTTTGTAAAGTTTTAAGCATAGAGTTTCAAATAGCTAATTGACTATGTTGTTGGGGGAAGTTTGTTAGGGTTTTTGAAAGGTTTTGAAGGAGTCAAAGCTTATAGGAAGGTCCAAACCTTAAGCAAGAACACCAAAGAGGTAAAAAGTTTACTTTTGATGATTTTGTTGTAGGGTTTTTAGTTTTAAGCATTATTTTGTATATCTAATGCTTAGAGTTTCTTGTTGATGATGTAATAAGGTTATGGTAGTTGTTTAATAATTTTTATGATGCATGTGTATTGATTTTTGAAAATGGGAACCAAAACCCCCAAGGGTTTTGTAGGATACCCTAAAACAAAACATGTTTTAAGCTGTGACTTCCAAGGGGTCAAGCAGCCACTGTATATTGTTTCTGTAAAATTAAATTGTACTGTGATGTTGTTGAGATTGAGTACATAAAATTGAGCTTTTGAAACACTAAAAAATGTTTAGAAATGAGTAAGTTATGCTATTTCAAAGTTTAGGTAAAAAACTGTTTTTTTTCGTATTCTTATTTTCGAAACCAAATTTGGACAGCCACTGTATAGGGGAAATGAACCCAGTTTTTTCTAAAATTTTGTGGACATATTACTGGCATAACCTATTATTCCACTGTAAAATTTGGTAAGAAAATATTGAACGGTTTGAAAGTTATTAACTGTCAAAGTTTGGAAATAAGGTCATTTTTACCTCATTGTTGGAAAATGATTTCACCAATCAAAAATACTCATTTTGACCTAAGATTTTACAAAGACCTAAATAGCATAAAAAAAATGGAATTGGGAAATTTTGGTAACAATTGGGTAAGTAAATTTCATGTTATGAACTAACGAAGTATGTAGTTAAAAATGTGAAAAATAGGTTTTTCACACTTAGTGTAAAAATGAGATTTTGGAACATAAGGTAAAAAGTAAAATTTTGCTTATTTCAAGATATAAATTGGTAAGTCTTGAAATCATATTTTCACTCAAATTACCCCTTTGAGTTTAAATGAATTATTTTTATTAAAGAGTTTTTATTCTTTTTAAAAATAAGAGATTTAATTTATTAATAGTTAATAAATTAAAAGAGGGTTTAAAACCCTATATTTTGAGAAAATAATTAAATGAATTATTTTTCTAGTAAGTAAAATTGATTAATTGCTTTTGGAAAATTAATTAGTCAAGATGAGAAATTTATAACGATTTTCCTAATTAAGACAAATTAGGCAATTTTCTTAAAACGGTTTTTAGATATTAAAACCTTAAGAAAAATAAAAGGAAAATTTAAAGAATTTATTTTCTTTAAAAATAATTAAGGAATTTATTTGTATTTTCTGCATATAATACCGGCTAAAATCTTACATATTTTAACCGACTAGTCGAAAGTGCGGGTTAATAGCAATACCTTGAAAGAATAAGATTTTTAGCGGGTTGTGGGGAAATACCATTGTGATACCCGAGCCTAGGTATCGAGACCTTAGGATAGGTCTCCCCGAGACTTAGGGTTTAGTCTCGAATATTTTGTATGACTTTCCTTAATAGGTTTAAAACCAAATAAGGATTGTAAATCCTTACAAATGACTTTTATTAAAATGACCAAACTGCCCAAAATAATAATAATGAATTATGAGTGCCATAATTAATCCGAGTATACTGTATGGATAACTACAGTATTGGCTAAGCGTAACTGGACTGAACGTTGGAGGGTGAAAACTTGCTGAGCGCTAAAGACCCCAAGTAAGTCAACTTATATTGTATGGCTGCAACATGAAATGATTATTGTCTTGTATGTTAGTATAGGGATACATGCATATACATAGGCTGTCATAGAAAGTTGCTTAGAGACGTTAGTCTAGTGAGTGCTGATTTAGAAAATATGAACGGTAGAAGTCCGTCATATCCTAGACGGTTGATCCCCGTCACACTGCTTGATTTTATTTATGTCCGGTTCATTACCGCGACGAGTGGCCATGAGATGAGGATAAGCTGGTTAAACCTAGGGGCGCCAAGATAAATGGGACCTAGGGGCCCTCATGCTTACTTAATCATTGGACGGTTAGAATCCGAGCAAGTGCTCTGATAAGTTATTCCCGGATAGCAGCCGTGAATATTGGCCATTCCGTGAGAGTGCCTAGAGATACTAGGGGTTGCCAAGATTGAGTGAGGTTGAACACCCTAGGGGCAGCTGCTCACCAGCACCACTGATTAACATAGAAGTCTCCGTAAAACCGTGTAAATTGGATTACACTCTTGAATAAGTAGTGATGCCCTAGGTAACACGATAGTTACCCTTGATGAGAATATTTATTGGCTGGATCTTAGTGTGGGGACTCGGTTCTCTTTTACAGATTAGCAATTATGTTGGAGGGCGCGTTACGCATGAATTGTTGGAAATTGTCGAGCGTTGGTCTCGAATTATGTTGTGATATAATATATCTGCTTGCTCTGGGATTTTATGAGTGCAGGGATATATTTGTTGATAAGATATAGTTGTGATATAATATATCTGCTTGCTCTGGGATTTTCTGAGTGCAGGGATATAATTGTTGATGAGAATTAGCTGTGATATAATATATCTGCTTGTTCTGGGATTTTTCTGAGTGCAGGATTTTTATCTAGATATGTATTAATTTATCCTTGGTTATCAGGCATGACCATAAGTTTGCCAGGACGCTTTAGCGTTCTTGAAATTGATTGTGTAGGGTCCCGGATGGGTCCGGATCCCTATTTCTCTATCTGCTTTGTTTGAAAGTTGATCTTACTAAGCATTTTCGCTTACCTAGTTGTTTCATGTTGTAGGTAAGGGCAAGGGCAGGGCAGAGCAGTGAGCGCTGGAGTCTTCCTTGCAAATGTACATGTGGACGGACCTTTTGGGAAGCCTTTTTATTTTTGGAAATGTTGTGTAATTTTCCTAAACTAGGCTCACTCTAATCTTTATAAAACATGTTTGTAACTAAATGTTAAGTATGGCCATACGACTTTTTAAAAAAGTTTTTTTTTATACGGGTTTTTGAGACATTTTGTTAAATGAAAACATTAATATTTCCGCATTATCGAGTCTTGAAAATCCGGGTCGTTACACCTCGAGCTTGATACTCTCCCAATACTTAATTCACCACGAGTTGGGAATCACTATAGCATTGGATGGCCTTCGCCTTCAGCTCTTTTGCAACCCTCAACCTTACCAGCAAGGCCTCATATTCTACTTCTTTATTGGATGCCTCAAATCTGAATCTCAAAGCTGTATGGAACCGATGCCCTTCTAGTGAGATTAAGATGATCCCAGCTCCTGATCCGTTCTCGTTTGACGATCCATCAACGAAGATTTTCCATAACTCCTGCATCGGCTCCCTCAAGAGTTCTTCTTGAAAATCGGCGCATTCAGCCATAAAATCGGCAAGGTTCTGACTCTTGATTGAGGTCCGTGGCATGTACAATATCTCGAACTAGATAAGTTCGATGGCCCATTTCAAAAGACGTCCCGACGTTTCAGGTTTTTGCAAAACCTGCCTTAAAGGTTGGTCGGTCAAGACGTTGATAAAATGAGACTGGAAGTATGGTTAGAGCTTTCTGGAAGCCAATATTAGACAGAATGCCAGCTTCTCTATCAATGGGTATCGTGACTCAACTCTGAGAAGTCTCTTGCTCACATAATATACTGGTTTCTGAGCACGGTCTTCTTCTCGAACTGACACGGCACTGTATGCATTCTCTATCACGGCCAGATAAAGGAACAAAGACTCTCCAGACATTGGTTTAGATAATACCGGGGGCTCGGCCAGATGCATTTTTAGGTCATGGAATGCCTGTTAGCACTCCTTGGTCCACTCAAATTTCTTGTTTCCCCTAAGCAAGTTGTAGAATGGCTGACATTTGTCAGTGGATTTTGAAATGAAGCGATTCAAAGCCGCCACCCTTCCAGTTAGGCTTTGAACTTCTTTACGTGACTTGGATGAGGCCATTTCTAACAACGATCTAATTTTCTTGGGATTCGCCCCAATTCCCCCCGTGTTGACTATGAACCCCATAAATTTTCCAGATGCCACTCCAAAAATGCATTTTTGGGGATTTAGCTTCATGTCATATCTCCGTAATATTCCAAAACACTCTTCTAGATCGAACACATGGTCATTGGCAATCTTTGACTTGACAAGCATGTAATTAACACACACCTCCATTTTTCTCTCGATCTGGCTAGCGAACATTTTGTTGACCAAGCGCTGGTATGTAGCTCCGGCATTCTTCAATCCGATTGGCATAACTTTGTAACAGTATACATTATGCTCGGTCATGAAACTAGTATGTTCCTGGTTCGCAGGGTTCATCGTGACCTGTCGTGGCATCTACCAACAGGTCAATCCTTAGTAGTGAGAAACAGTCCTTAGGAAAAGCTTTATTTAGATCTGAGAATTCGATACAGGTTCTCCACTTCCCGTTTGGCTTCGGGACTAGTACGGGATTGGAAACCTAGATCGGGTATTTTGCTTCCCAGATAAACCCGCATTTTAGTAACTGAGCTACTTCTTCCTCAAGGGCTTCAGCTCGGACTGTTCCCAAACATCTCCATTTTTGGGATTTTGCAGGCACATTCTTGTCCAAATTCAAAGTATTCATTATTATATTCGAATTGATTCCCACCATTTCTTCATGCGACCAAGCGAAGACGTCCAGGTTTTTCTGTAAAAAATCAATCATCTCCTTCCTTTTGTCATCAAGAATATTTCCAATATTTACAACTCTTGAAGCTTCTTTGGGATCGATTTTTACTTCCTCGAGCTCTTCTATGGCTTTGAGCTCTAATCTGTCTTTGCCTACTCGTGGGTCAATGTCGTCGCGTTGGGTGACCTCACTATCCACTTTGTGCTGAGGTTCTTCTGTTCCATGAGTAACTTCTACTATCTGGAACTCCTCATCCCCGTCATTTATGACCATCGCTTGCTACCCCGGGTTGTGACTTTCCCTTCATAGAAATTCTATAGCATTCCTTGGCAGTGAGCTAATCGCCTCCAACAATACATATCCCCGTAGCTCAAGGGAATTTCATTGTCAGGTGGCAGATAGAGGTTATGGCTTCAAATGCCATCAGTGTAGGTCGGCCCAAAATCACATTGTATGCAACCAGACAATCGATTACCACGAACTCGAGTAATTTGGAAACAATTTTTGACTCTTCCCCCAATGTCACCACCAGTCTGATCGTCCTGATGGCTGCTGACCCCTCTCCCGAAAACCCATACAGAGTCATCGAGGTCACCTTCAAATCAGTTATGGATAAACCCATTTTTTCCACGGTGGACCTTAAAAGTAGATTTACAGAACTCCCGTTGTCCCCTAGTGTTCTTCAGACTCTTTGGTTGGCGAGTTGAACGATTACCACCAGCGGATCGTTATGTGGGAATAGACGTGGCTAGCATCCTCTTCCGTGAAAATGATTGGTTGCTTTTCCAATTGTTGTTGTTTTGATAATCGTTGCTCCGGGACGAACTCCACCCCATTATGAGACTTTAGCTCGTGAATGTACCTCTTTTGGGCCCCGCTGCTCGTGCCCGCCAAATGTGGTCCTCTCGCAATAGTGGTTATATCTCCCCCTACTATCGAAGGAGATTCAACCTGATTTTCCTGAGCTCTGGTTTGGCCTATCAGAGCTTTAGGGGCTGATTAAGGGTTCTGTCTGGCGGGCTGATTAGGGACTACTCGGTTTCGGGCGTACTGGGCTAATGGTCCAACTCTAATGAGAGTTTTGATCTCATCCTTCAACGGCCGACAGTCATCAATATTGTGACCAATGTCATTATGGAATCGGCAGAATTTTGAGGGATCTCTCTTCGCCCTCTGGTTCATCAATGGTTCTGGCTTCTTCCATGGAAGGCGATTAGAATTTTCCAAAAAAATGTGCTCCCAAGTGTCCGTTAGATCGGTATAGGTAGCGTAGACAAGTTTGAATTTCTCCCCAAGATTGTTTTTCTTCGTCCTGCTCTGGTCGCTCTCACTGTTCCCCTTCCTTTTGTTATTTCCCCCTTGGTTATTCTGGGTAACAGATTGAGTCGTAGCTACAACATCCGTTACTGCTCCAACAGGTTGGGCAGGGGTCTGGCTAGTTCCTACGACAGAAGCTCGCGCCTCCTCTAAATTTATCCATTCTTGAGCTCGGGCTAGGAATTCGTCTACGCTCTTAACTCCTTTTCTTTGGACTTCCTGCCATAAGTCACCCCCGACGAGGATTCCTGTCCTCATTGCCATGAGCTTGGAGCTGTCATCAGCATCCCTAGCCCGTGCAGCAACATTGGAAAATCTACTCAGATAAGCCTTCAACGTCTCGCCAGGTTGCTGCTTTGCATTGGCCAACGAATCAGCCTCAACCCGAGCTGCCTGTGAAGCTCGGAATGCTTTTTTGAAGTCGGAAGAAAATTTATTCCACGAGCTTATGGAATGCTTCTTGTATTGTTTAAACCACTTCTTGGCAGGCCCGACTAAAGTTGCAGGGAACAAAATACATCTTAGATCGAGTCCAACATTGTGGGCCATCATCATGGTGTTAAACATTCCGAGGTGATCAGACGGATCTCCATCTCCATCAAATTGTGACAGGTGTGGCATCCTAAAGCCTACGAGATACGTTGCCGCCGTAATGTTTGGAGCGAACGGCTCGAGCTCCTCATCTAAGTCGCAATCATCCTTTTCTTTTCTGGAAAAAAGTCTTTTCATTTTCTCTTCCATCAGAGCTAGTCTCTCAAGAGTTTAGTCCCTAGTCCCTAGGTTAACTGGGGGGTTGTTCAACAACCCCTATCCTATCATATGTGTTTGACGGGTTATTTTCCCTCCAAGCTCAAGCTTGGTTTTGTGGGGCATTCTCATTATCGCGTACTATGGACGAACCTCCCTCTTGTCGAGTGTAGCTAATATCTTCATCCCGAGCTGGATACCTTCTCTGGGAGTTCAGAAGATCGTGCAAATCAGGTTGCGGGTCATACTGAAGGCTCTGCGCTAAACTCAAATGATTCCTTAGGTCTCTCTCTTGCTGCTACGATGGCTTTCAGTCCAGTAACTCCCGTTTGTGAAGCTTACAGCTCGCGGTTGGGATCGAGGACCTGGATTCTCAGCACGTGTTCGTGGGATGTATTGGCGGATGGGGGAGGATTTCTCCTACTGTCCCCATGAGCTGGAATATCTCATTGAGGACGAGGTGATGTTGGATGTCTTATAGGTGATGGGGGATGCCTTATTGGTGAGGCTATCCTCATTCCATCAGGACGGACTAAATTAGCCCGCCTCTGTTCTACTCTAATGTCTCCAAGTCATTGTGCCTAGTGATCCGATCGTGGCACAGGAGGATTTGTTGGAGCATTTTGCCTTTGTGAGCCTGTCCTAGCCCCTCCTTGTGGATTTTCATGGGCATTCCTAGGGACCTGTGAAGAAGGCACTGAACATGGGGTTGCAGTCCTGACCGACCGACTGACATGCTAACGACCCCTGTGATGGTCACTGGGCCAAGCATTCTGGTGATCTCGCCCCACAGGTACAAAACTTGGAGTGGCGGTGACTCGATTTAGATGGATTATTCCTGTGGAACTTATGAGACCCACTTTGCCTCTTTCCGACATTAACGTCGGTTGCAAGAGGGGGTAACTGAGCCAAGACCTCCTCAATCTGCCTGTTTGCCCTAGCGAGATGGCTCCTCAGCTGCATATTTTCCATCTCGATGGCAATCAGATAGCCTAGATTAGGATTTGGTGGTAACGACGCCGAACTCCCGGTATCGCCCTGACCTGCTGGTTGTTTTCCTAGACGTTGTTGAACATCCGGACCTCTTTCATATGGAACAGTAGTATGATGGGCCTCCTGCCCACCAGGCTGTTCTGCCTCATTGTCGTGCATTGAGCGAGTGACCACCATGATGAAAATTGACTGAAATTTGAGTAGTACTAATGAGCTCTCAATGAAAGCACCAAACTGTTGGCGCGATTTTTCGCCGACGAGATATTAAGAAGTAAAATGAGTAGATTAGTGCTTAATGGTAAACCGCAATGAAATAACAAGAACTCACTCAAAAACACAGAAATTTTACGTGGTTCAGTGGTTAAACTCCACCTAGTCCACGAGTCAATATTATTACTGTTTCTCTCTCTATTTTGGCAGAGTTTCGGTATTACAGAATAATGGTCCCATTTCTTGTCCAATATTCCCAATATTTATAGGGGAATTTCATGGAAAGTTTTGGGTAACCGTGTAAACAAACCGTGTAATTACATATATGGTATATAATTATTATAGGATATTCTCATTTATGCTGGGATATGATTTGATAATAGAATAAATATGTAATGCCCTACTGCCTTAGAGTCATTACTAAGTGAGTTTTAAACGTGCATTTAAACTCGCTAATCGAGGTTTTAGGACAAACGTGTAATTAAACCATAATCATAGTCATAAACTTTGAAAATAACCATTTACTGGAAATTACAAAGTGTTTAACCTTTGGGATCCTAGAAATATTTACAACTTAAAAATATAATCAGAGTCGGCTAAACGACAAAATTCAGGTTTGGTACAACCATCTCCCAAAAATGCCCCTGGCTGTGGCAGCCAGGCAGGCCAAACATGTACGCGCCGCTTCACGCTCTCCGTACTCATGGTTGGTTGACTTTCCCCTTGCCCTTACCTGCACCATAGAGCACTCGTGAGCCGAAGCCCAGCAAGAAAACCCTCACAAGCAGATAACATATGTATATTACTTACTTAACATATAAACAAGCCACCATTAGGCTAAACACATACGGCCAAGCCGTCCCAGGCGCTTACCAGGCCCTGGGTTCGCGGTCCACACCGTGACGATATCCCAGGTATCCTTTAGGGTCTCGCCTTGGCAACTCGCACTCCGCGTGCTAAACGCTGCTCCTGGCCCCTTGCCGTTCTCGGCCTTCGCCATTCCCGGCTCTTGCCGTTCATTCATCTATATGTATACATAATATAACTAAACGAATACTTAAACACATATAAATTCAATCAAAGGGCTACGCCCTGTAACACAGTCATATAGGGCCGAATCCTGCAACACAATCATATAGGGTCGTGCCCTGCAACACAAGCTCTATGGGAACAGTAGTTTTCTTACCTGTGTCCCAAGCTTCTTGAGCACCGAAATCTCAAGCACAGTCCTCTAACCCGAGCCTCGCTGAAAACCTAGTCACAACACATACATAGCACTCTCATTATTAACCAGTTTATAATCATCTCCCGGAACCAATCCCGTGCTCTCGGGACCTCCCGTTTTCCCCCACAAGGTTGCGGAAGAATCCCTCGAGCCCCCTGAGCCAAAACCCCAAAAACACATTTTTCCCCTGCCCAGAAATTGGCCTAGCGCCGCGGCACAACCCTGTAGGGGCCGCAGCGCTCATACGCGAACCCAGAAAACTGGGTTTTTCTCCAACATTTTCCCAAGCCAAAACTCTTCCAAATCAACCCCAAGATATTCCCAAGTCCCAAATCAACTTAAAACCCCAAATAGACAGTATAGTAACCCAGAAACAACAACAACTAGCTTAAATACACATTCAAATCCATAATTCACCAAAATGGTTTAAAACTTCATGAAACTAAAACCATAACAGAGCATAACCTCAGAAATGCATGAAACTCTCACCTCAAAATGGAGATTCGACCTTGAGCTGCTTTCCTTATCCAATCCCAAGCTCATTTCTACTAATCCCAATCTGAACTTCACTCCAATAATCCACAAGACAACACACAACTCAACTCTCAAACCATAACATTCTTAGCTGAATTCTACAAAGTAATTACTCAGATTTCCTTACCTCAACATGCAGAACAATCCTCTAGCTTTTCCTTGGCTTAATTCCCCTCTTGATCCCACAAAACTCCAGAGATTTCCCCTCCTTCCATCCTAGTTTCAAGTTGAGCTCCCAAAGCACAACTCTTGCATAAGCCAAAATGTGAGAACGTTCTAAACTTTTCTCTCAGCCAAGGCTTATCTACCACCTAAGCCCAATGACCCAATTGCCCTCCTTTCTAACTTAGATTCTAGCTAATCCTCAAGGGCATCCTAGACTTTTCCTTAATCTCTTGCAAGAATACAACTTTCCACTTAAAATAACTATCCTCAAGAGTTACCTATAGTTACCCAAGTTACCAAAGTTTCACTAACCATTTCTCAATAATTCTCATACTCAAGTTATAATATTCCCAAAATACCCCTAGGCTCCTCCCGAGCCGGGTATTTAATCCTGTTGTGACTTTTAGCAAAACAGCTCCCTAGGACCATCTCGGAATGTGCATCACAATTGTATCACCACTCACACGTGGTATCAATCACAACATATACAAGTATTACATTTATACCCTCAATGGGCTAAAATTGCAAATATGCCCCTAACAACCAAATGAGGCCCACATGCATATTTAATTCACCTAAACATGAATTTCTAATCACATATTCACTAAATTCACAAATTAATTCAATATAACAATTATTGCCCACCAGGCACGCTAATCAAGGCCCCAAGCCTTATTAGCAAATTTGGGTCGCTACAACTATCCCCTCCTTACAGAAATTTCGTCCTCAAAATTACCTGAACAACTCAAGATATAGTTCCCGCATATCTGATTCAAGTTCCCACGTCGCCTCCTCAACTATGTTGTTCCTCCATAGCACTTTCACCAAGGCGATGTTCTTGCTCCACAAAACTTTATCCTTCCGATCGAGAATCTGAATCGGTTTCTCCTCATATGAAAAATCTTGGTCTAGCTCCAAATTCTCATAACTCAGAACATGCGTCGAATCAGACACATACTTCCGGAGCATGGACACGTGAAATACATCATGAACCCCTGATAAGGCTAGAGGAATTTCCAATCTGTAAGCTACCTCCCCAACCCGTTCCAGAACCTCAAAGGGGCCAACAAACCTAGGGCTCAACTTGCCCCGAACACCAAATTGTTCCACCCCTCTCAAATGCGAAACCCTAAGGAACACATGGTCACCGACCTGAAATTCTACGCTCCTGCGTTTCAGGTCTGAGTAACTCTTCTGGCGACTCTGGGAGGCGAGCATTGAAGCTCTAATCTTTTCTATCACCTCGTTGGTCCTCTAAACCATCTAAGGACCCAAATAACTCCTCTCACTTGTCTCATCCCAATGGATAGGTGACCTGCACTTCCTCCCATAAAACATCTCATATGGAGCCACTCCGATAGTCACCTGATAACTATTGTTATACGAGAATTCAATCAAATGGATATACTTACTCCAAGATCCCCCAAAATCTAGCACACAGGCTCGTAGCATGTCCTCCAATATCTAAATCGTCCTTTCAAACTGTCCATCTGTCTGAGGATGATAAGCGGTACTAAACCATAACTGCGTTCCCATAGCTTTCTACAGACTCTCCCAAAACTTGGAGGTGAAGGTGGGGTCCCTGTCGGATACTATCGACCTCGGAGCCCCAAGAAGTCGAACAATTTCCTTCACATATAGCTCGGCATACTGTTCCACGGTATAAGTCATCCTGATAGGTAAAAAGTGGGTGGACTTGGTATACCTCTCCATAATCACCCACACTGAATCATGCTATCCCACGGTCTTCGGCAAACCAACCACGAAGTCCATGGCAATATCTTCCCACTTCTACTCCGAAATACCTAGAGGCTGCAGCAATCCTGCGGCCTCTGATCTTCAGCCTTGACCTGCTGGCAGGTTAAGCACTTGGCCACATAATCCACCACATCCCTCTTCATACCCGCCACCAATACAAAGCTCTCAGATCCTGGTACATCTTCGTCGTCCCTGGATGTAAGGAATAGGGAGTGGTATTCAATTCATCTAAGATCTCCCGTCGGATATCAGAATCCATCGGAACACAAATCTGACCCTTGTACCTCAGTAACCCCATTTCCGAGATAGAGAAGTCATTAGTCGTTCCGACTAAGACGTTCTCCCTGTGACCCTTCAACTGGGAATCCTTCCCCTATGCTTCTTTGATCCTTTCAAGGAGCGTAGACTGAAGAGTGAGGTTGGCTAATCGACCAACCACCAACTCTATACCTACTCTAGACATCTCTTCCGCTAGCTTATCTGAGATCTGTCTCGAACTGAATAGTTGTCTTGGGCCTTTCCGACTCAATGCATCAGCCACTACATTAGCCTTCCCAGGATGGTATAGGATGTCACAATCATAATCCTTAACCAACTCTAGCCACCACCTCTGGCACATATTCAGATCCTTCTGAGTAAAGAAGTACTTCAAACTCTTATGGTTGGTGTATATGTCGCACTTTTCACCATATAAATAATGTCTCCAAATCTTAAGTGTGAATACCACCGCTGTCAACTCTAGATCGTGCGTGGGATATCTCTATTCATACTCCTTTAACTGTCTCGATGCGTAGGCTATCACCTTCCTAGCTTGCATTAGCACACACCCTAAACCCTGTCTGGAAGCATCACAATAAACCACGAACTTCTTATTGTCTGTCGGCAAACTCAACACTGGCGCGGTTATCAGTCGCCGCTTCAACTCTTTGAAGTTGTTCTCACATTTGTCTGTCCAAACATACTTTTTCTTCTTCTTTGTCAATTGTCAATGGCGTAGCTATCCTAGAGAACCCCTCAACAAACCGCTGATAATACCCTGTCAATCCCAAAAAACTCCTCACTTCAGGAACACTGCTCGGTCTAGGCCAGTCTCTCACTACCTCAATCTTACTTGGGTCAACCAGAATCCCCTCCTTACTGATGATATGGCCCAGAAATGTAACTTGCGGTAACCAGAACTCACACTTGTTGAACTTAGCATATAACATATGCTCCCTCAACCGCTGCAACACCAAACGTAGATGCTGCTCATGCTCTGTCCCTGACTAAGAGTACACCAGAATGTCGTCGATGAACACAATCACGAACTTATCTAAATAGTCCTTGAAAACCCTATTCATCATGTCCATAAAAGCTGCTGGGGCATTGGTTAATCCAAAGGACATAACCAGGAATTCATAGTGTTCATACCTCATGCTGAAAGCGGTCTTTGGTATGTCCTCCTCCTTGATCCTTAACTGATGGTAACCTGATTGGAGATCAATCTTGGAAAACACTGTCCTTCCCTGTAGCTGGTCAAACAAATCGTCGATCCTAGGCAGTGAATACTTATTCTTAATAGTCAACTTGTTCAGCTCTCTGTAGTCAATACACATCCTAAGAGATCCATCCTTCTTCTTGACAAACAACACTGGAGCGCCCCATGGCGAGAAACTCGGTCTGATGAACCCCAAATCCAGTAACTCCTGCAACTGAATCCTCAACACCTTCAACTCTGCCGGAGCCATTCTGTAAGGTGTCCTAGATACTGGCTCCGCCCCTGGTACCAACTCTAACAAAATCAATCTCCCGCTGCGGTAGCAGCCCTGGCAGATCTGCTGTAAACAAATCTGGAAACTCACATACCAATCTGGTCTCCCCCGGTCCAACAATCACAACTCTAAAGGTATCCACAACATTCGCTAAGAATCCTATGCAACCTCTCTGCATCAAATCTCTAGCCTTTAGTGCTAAAATCATAGGTACTCGCGGTCCACTAGCTGTTCCCACAAATACAAAGGGTACCTCTCCTTCTGGTTCAAAAGTCACCATCCTGCGCTTGCAGTAAATCGTTGCCCCATACTTCGATAGCCAATCCATCCCTAAGATCATATCGAAGTCATCCATCGCAAGCTCAATCAGATCAGCAAACAACTCCCTACCATCTACCTCTACTAGTAAAGCTCTAATCCATCTCCTAGAGACTACCAGTTCCTAAGTTGGCAACAAAGTCTGAAAACCCCTAGCATACAAAGCACTAGGTCTACACAGCTGATCTATCACTCTAGCAGACACAAATGAGTGGGTAGCTCCTGAATCAAACAATGCAATATAAGAAGAACCAACACTAGAAATCTAACCTGTCACAAGTGAGGGGCTAGCCTCCGCCTCAGTCTGAGTCAAATCAAACACTCTGGCAAGAGCGAGACTATCACCCTGCTTCAGCCCCTCCTTCCTGGCTTATGGGCAGTCCTTCTTCAGATGATTGGCACTCCCATAGACAAAACAGGCCCTAATCCTGCACTCACCATGGTGTCGTCATCTGCACCGAGGACAAACTGGAAAGCTCCTCCAGTTGTCACCTCCGCCCTGCCGGCCACTAAAAGCACCTCGTGCCCTTTTATCCGAACTAGGAGGAACAAAAGAATCTGGGGCCTTCTTCTTCTGTTCACTGGAGCCACTAACCCGACTGGATCCAATAAAAGGAGGCACGTCCTCCTAGCATCGGGCCTAACAGTGCTCTCTCTCCAAATCTGGTCCTCGGCCCCGTCAACTGTAAGGGCCTTGTCCACAACCTGAGCATAGGTAGTAGTTTCTGGATCCAAGGTGATCTTCATACCATGGGCAATCATAACGTTCAACCCCCGTACAAATCTATCTCTTCTTGCAGCATATTTCAGCACTAGATCTGGCGCAAACTTCGCCAATCGATCAAATTTCAGAGCATACTCTGTCATGGTCAACCGATTCTGAGTCAGGTTGATAAATTCATCAACCTTCGCAGCTCGGACTGCAACGCTGTAATATTTCTCATTAAAAATATTCTTGAACTATTCCCAAGTCATCACTGTCACATTCCTCCTCTGAACTACCACATCCCACCAGATGCGGGCATCCTCTCTGAACATGTAGCTTGCATAAGCTACCCTCTCATTCCCCTCAACCCTCATAAAATCTAGGATAGAGGATACCATATTCATCCACTGGTCTGCCCGCAGTGGGTCTGGTCCACCCTCAAGGGTGGGAGGATGTTGCTTCCTGAACCTTTCATACAAGGGTTCCCACTTGTTCTCCATCACAGGCTGAACCGGCACTGGCGCCACAACCTGCTGAATTGGCAGGCCAGTGACTTGTGGAGGGCCCTGTTGCCTTAACTGTCGAAGTTCTTCCTCTATTCGCTGCAATCTAGCTTCCATTTCGGCAAACATCTGTTACCAATTCTGTGGGGCAGGTGGAGGGTCCTGACCCTGATTTTCATCCTCGGCCTGACTGCCGCAGAGTCTAGATGATTGTCGAGGCATCACAATCAATATGCCTGCAATCAACGACGCCGCTCATCAGGCAATATAACAACATCCAAAACCACCTCCCAATTCACATCAGCCAACCATAACAACAATCCACATAATACACAAATAGCATATAACACTCAATGGGCCATGCCCTGGCATCATGCATATGTTAACTCATTCATCACGCTCAATATGAAATAAACAGGCA